>NC_072388.2:90485777-91685777 GCF_028885625.2 Pongo pygmaeus
CTTGAACCCAAGAGGTGGAGGTTGCAGTGAGCTGAGATTGCGCCACTGCACTCCAGCCTGGGTGACAGAGCAAGACTCTGTCCCCAGACAAACAAACAAAACTTCAATTTCTTTCAACAATGTTTTTTTAGCTTTCAGGGTATAAACTTTGGACTTCTTTTGTTAAATATGTTTGTATCTTATTTTTCTTTATGCTATTGTAAATGGAATTGTCTTCTTAATTTTCAGATTATTCATTGCAAATGTATAGAAATACAACTTTTTTTTTTTTTTTGAGTCTCTTGTTGCCCAGGTTGGAGTGTAATGGCGCGATCTCGGCTCACCACAACCTCCGCCTCCCAGGTTCAAGCGATTCTCTTGCCTCAGCTTCCCAAGTAGCCAGGATTACAGGTATGCGCCATCATGCTCAGTTAACTTTGTATTTTTAGTAGAGATGGGGTTTCTCCATGTTGGTCAGGCTGGTCGTGAATCCCAACCTCAGGTGATCCGCCCACCTTGGCCTCCCAAAGTGCTGGGATTACAGGCATGAGCCACCACGCCCAGCCTTTTTTTTTGAGACGGAGTCTCGCTCTGTCGCCCAGGCTGGAGTGCAGTGGCGCGATCTCAGCTCACTACAAGCTCCACCTCCCGGGTTCACACCATTCTCCTGCCTCAGCCTCCCGAGTAGCTGGGACTACAGGCACCCACCACAACGCCCGGCTACTTTTTTGTATTTTTTAGTAGAGATAGGGTTTCACTGTGTTAGCCAGGATGGTCTCGATCTCCTGACCTCATGATCTGCCTGCCTTGGCCTCCCAAAAGTGCTGGGATTACAGACGTGAGCCACCGCGCCCGGCCCCAAAAATACAACTGATTTTTGTATGTTGATGTTACATCTGTAACTTTGCTGAACCTGCTTATAGTTCTAAGAGTTTTGTATGAATTCCCTAGGACTTTGCATGCAAGATCATGGCATCCACAAACATCTACAAACAGTTTTACTACTTCCGCTTTTTTTTTTTTTTTTGAGGCAGGGTCTTACTCTGTTGCCCAGGCTGGAGTATGGTGGTGTGATCTTGGCTCACTGCAATCTCCTCTGCCTCCTGGGCTCAAGTGATCCTCCCACCTCAGCCTTTTGAGTAGCTGAGACCAACAGGTGCATGCCACCATGTCCAGCTAATTTTTTTTTTTTTTTTGAGATGGAGTCTCACTCTGTTGCCCAGGCTGGAGTGCAATGGTGCAATCTCAGCTCACTGCAACCTCTGCCTCCTAGGTTCAAGTGATTCTCCTGCCTCAGCCTCCGGAGTAGCTGGGATTACAGGCATGCACCACTATGCTTGGCTACTAATTTTTTAAAATATTTTTTGTAGAGAAGGGGTTTCGCCATGTTGGCCAGGCTGGTCTAGAACTCCTGGGCTTAAGCCATCCACCCTCCTTGGACTCCCAAAGTGCTGGCATCACAGGGGTGAGCCACTGCACCCAGCTATTTTTTCCTTTCTAATTTGATGCTTTTCATTTAATTGTTTTACCTAAATTGGCTAATACCTGCAGTACAATGTTGAAGAGGCAAGGGACACTTCTTGTTTCTGATTTTAGGTGGAAAACATCTAGTCTTTCACCATTATCATGTTAACTCTAGATTTTTTTTAGATGCTCTTTATCTGGTTGAGTTTGTGTAGTGTTTTTATCATGAAATGGTGTTGAATTTTGTCAAATGCTTTTCTGCATTTATTGAGATAAACATGTGGTTTTGTATTTTAATCTTTTGATATGGCTTATTACATTAATTGATTTAAAGATGTTAAACCAACCATGCATTCCTAGGATAAATCCCACTTGGTCATGGTATATAATTCTTTGTTGCTGGATTCAGTGTCCTAGTATTTAGTTGAGAATTTTTGCAACCATATCCAGAGATATTTTATAGCTTCCTCTTCTTGTGATATCTTTGTCTGGATTTTGTTATTAGGGTAATACTGATCTCACAGAATGACTTGGGAAGTGATCCCTCCTCTTCTGGTTTTTGGAAGTTTGTGAAGAATTGGTAAAATTCAGTAATGAAGCCATCTGGACTCCAGGGTTTTCTTGTGTGTGGGGATAGTCTTTTGGATTACTAATTCAGTCTTTTCACTTGTTATAGATCTCTTCAAATAGTGTTTCTTCTTGAGTTAGTTTCAGAAGTTTGTCTCTAAGAATTGTCTATTTCATCTGAGTTATCTAATTTACTGGCATACAATTATTCATACTACCAACCTTCAAGGTTGGTAGTAATGTCCCAACCAAATGTCTTTTATTTCTGATGTTAATAATCTGAGTCTTCTTTTTTTTCTTGGTCAAGCTACTGCTTCTGTGAACAACCAGGGGGGTGTTTTTTCCCTCCACTCCAAATGAAGTCTATCCTGCTTAGTAGAACTACCTAGCTGGTTGAGCTGAGGGGTTCGAGTGGGGAAGTAAGGTGGCTTCGGGGGATGGGAGTAGCTTCAGGAGATGGGAGTAGCCCTGGGCCAAAATTCTAGATAGACTCCCACTGTTCTTACCCAAGATTATTATTTTTTGAGACAGGGTCTCACTCTGTCACCCATGTGGGAGTGCAGTGGCATGATTACAGCTTGTTGCAGCTTTGACTCCCTGGGCTGAGGTGATCCTCCTACCTCAACCTCCGGAGTATCTGGAACTACAGGGATGTGCCACCATGCCCAGCTAATTTTTGTATTTTTTGTAGAGGTGGGGTTTCACCATGTTGGCCAGGCTGGTCTCGAACTCCTGAGCTCAAGCGAGCTGCCTGCCTCGGCCTCCCCAAGTGCTGGGATTACAGGTGTGAGCCACTGCACCCGGACCACCAAGATTCTTAACTTTTCTTAATTTGTTATATGTCTTTGGTTGATTTCTACAGTCCTGAAATGGTTGGGGATTTTTGGCAATTTTGCTGTTTTGTTTTTTGAGACAGGGTCTCTGTCACCCAGGCTGGAGTGCAGTGGTGAGATCATGGCTGTCTGCAGCCTCAACCTCCCTCGCTCAAGTGATCCTCCCACCTCAGCCTCCAGAGTAGCTGGGACTATAGGCACACCATCATGCCCGGCTAATTTTTGTATTTTTTGTAGACAGGGTTTTGCCATGTTGCCCAGGCTTGTCTCAAACTCCTGGGCTCAAGCAATTCTCTTGCCTTAGCCTCCCAAAGTGTTGGGATTACAGGTGTGAGCCACTGTGCCCGGCCAATTTTGCTGTTTTAACATTGCTATTTGGGGAGAGATTTGCCAAGTTCCTCACTCAGCCATTTATGGATGTATAATCTTAATCAATATATTAATTCCCACTGCATAGACTATGAATGACTCCTTAAAGTAGATAATTTACAGACTTGTTTGGACTATATTAATATATATTAAATAGCTACTAGTTATTGAGTACCTACCATTGGGATAGCTGTTTTATGTATACATATATTCCACAGCCCTCATGTTGTTTTGTGGATATTATTCCTATCACAAATGAGAAAACCAAGGCTAAAGGAGCTTGCCTAAGATACTACTAGCAGAGTAAGAATTTAAACCCAGGCCTTTCTAATAGCTCTTGCTATTCCACTTTGTCCACTTTTCACTGCTGTCTTACCAGGAAAAACATTCTTAGAATCAATTTATCAATCAATATACAAGCATGGAACACATATTGTGGGATTTCCTGAGTGCTGATTTAGCCTCTTTTATTTTGCACCCCAACCCTCTATCCCATTCCAGTCTTCCAAAGTAGGCCCTTGAAGGGCTTGAATTGGGGGTTTTGGGTGAAAGGTTGTCACTAATTCCTCATTCTCTACCTTTGTTGAAAGCCACCCCAAGCATCCAAAGGCCAAATATTTCTGGGCTCTTAGTTTTGGAGAGATTTTTACCTCTCACAGTATAAGCCAATCAGAATTATCTTGGAGGTTGGTTAATAAAGTATTATTATTTCCTCACCTTCCTTTAGAGCAGTGGTCCCCAACCTTTTTGGCACCAGGGACTGGTTTCATAGAAGACAATTTTTCCACAGACCAGGGTGGGTGGGGGGATGGTTTTGGGATGATTCAAGTGCACTTACATTTATTGTGCACTTTATTTCTATTATTGCATTGTAATATATGAGATAATTATACAACTCACCATAATGTAGAATGAGTGGGAGCCCCAAGCTTATTTTCCTGCAACCCGACCATCCCATCTGGGGGTGATGGGAGACAGTGACAGATCCCTCGCATGTGCAGTTCACAATAGGGTTTGCGGTCCTGTAAGAATCTAATGCCACTGCTGATCTGACAGGTGGCACTCAGGTGGTAATGCAAGCAATAGGGAATGGCTGTAAATATAGATACAGCTTCGCTCGTTTGCCTGCTGCTCACATTTTGCGGTGTGGCCCAGTTCCTAACCATGGACTGCTACTGGCCTGTGGCCCGGGTATTGAGGAACCAACCAGCTCATACTAGGTCTGCTGATGAAAGTCCTACTTAGGGGTAAAGACCTATGACCAAAATGAACGCTGAGCTAAGGAGTTAGAGGTGCTGGGGCAGAGATGAATAAACCAGGAAAGCTTAAAGAAGTGGGATTGTAGGAATTGTTGATTCAACAAATGTTATGCCAAGGGGGTATTTTGGGCTTTTAGAATTACCCTAAGGTCTCTTTCTAGCTGCAGTTCATTAACAAAAGAAACAAGAATTACCCTAAGGCTCATGGGCACAAAGGATAGGAAATTTTGTGGTCAAGAATAAAACTCTTGACTGTTTTAAGAGCATCAGCTGCTTTCCTAGTCTGTATTCTCTGTGCACATTGTTCAGTCTTTCCTTCCTTTACTCAGATTACCCAAAATCGGCCTGTGGGTTCAGTATCATACTATATGCTAGGGATACAAAGTTGAAAAGGATATAGCCCCTTCCTTCAAGAAAGGAGTGGGGGTATCGGGATCACTTTTGAATGTTGAAAGAATTTAAGTTCATCAGCAGTCAAGGCAGAGAAAAGAGCACTCAAGAAAAGGGGCACAGTGCAGGTAAGGGCAGATCCTTTAGGGCACAGCATGATTGTGTCAAGGACCTAACAAGAAATGTGGTCTGGTCAGAGCTTGGGAAGTTGAGTGCACAAAGGTGGAACCCTAATGAATCCCAGCATTGAAGGAGTAGAGAATGGAGACATCAAATTTGAGACTGGCCTGGGCAACATGGTGAGGGCCCATCTCTTAAAACAAACAAAACCCATGGTGGCACACACCTGTAGTCCCAGCTACTAGAGAGTCCTGGCTATTCCAGAGGCTGAGGTAGGAGGATTGCTTGAGGCCAGTTCAAGGCTGTAATGAGTGATGATTGTGCCACCACACTCCAGCCCTGGCAACAGAGCGAGACCCTGTCTCTTAATCACCACCACTGTGGGCAACACAGTGAAACCCAGTCTCTACAAAAAAAATACAAAGATCAGCCAGGCGTGGTGTCACGTAACTAGTTCCAGCTACTCGGGAGGCTGAGACAAGAGGATTGCTTGAACCCAGGAGGTCAAGGCTGCAGTGAGCTGTGCTCGCCCCACTGCACTCCAGCCTGGGCATCAGAGTGAGGCCTCATCTCCAAAAAAAAGTTAAAACACATGTGTAGAAACCAAGACAAAGATATCAAAAAAAAAGTGGTTGGTAGCTAATGCTGCCTCAGTGTCAAATAATAGAGAACAAAAAAGGATCCAATAAACCTGCAGGTAGGATGTTACTTATACCAGAGCACTTTCTTTGAAATGGTAGGAGGCAGAGGAAATTAAATAAACAAAAGCCCTTCTGGCATCATGTTGAAGTAACCACTATTTCCTCTGAGTACATGGAAGAACCTGTTATCCAGGAGACTGAAAAGGGTCAAGGAACGTTGTGTCTCCAACACGAACTATTTGAAGAAACGAGACATTTGATTCCAGCGTTAACATACTCAGCTGAAAACAGGATCTCTAGTTTTCTTTCAGATTTATCGTTCTACAAAGCCAAAATACGATATTAAGGCTAAAGAAATAAAAACTGAATTAGCATTGGGAATCACAACATACTGATGACTCTCATTTCCTCATATGCTCTCAAAGCCCCAGTGTAATGGTAGATAATAGTCCATACATAAAAATGTCTATAATCTTTCTTGAAATAACATTGTCAGAAAAAGTTAATATAATCTGAATAAAAGAATTTTGAAGGCCTAAATTTTTCTCCAAAAAGAACTCTGACAACACTGTTTTAGCAGTTATTTTTGGTTAAATACCAGAAATCTGCTGACAACCTGAGAAAATTTCCACTTAAATCTTCCAGTTTAAACTTGTTGCCATTCTAATCTTGCAGCCTTTATAATGACCAATTGTTAATTAAGAAAAAATAGTAGGGAATGTTTTTCCCTGCTCCATGCCTGCCCTGCATTTCCAAATTCAAAAAGATTGACTTGCAAATTGGAGTTCTGGGAAAAATTAGATGTAAGATCTGAGTATACTTGGGCAGAAAAAAAGACACATCATTCTATTACAAAGATGTCAAGGTGTTTCCTGCAATAATTTTATAAATCTTTTTCAGAAACTGTTGAGTTCACTCTGGGAGGTGAAAATGTTTTCATTTTAAACACTGCAAAATGACCAAAAGAACCAATTGGTATCGTTAAGGTGCGAAATAATTTTTAACTACATCAGTTACCAAGATAGTACCTATGATTAAGGGTTTGGACTTTTGGTCAGGCATGATGGCTCACACCTGTAATCACAGCACTTTGGGAGGCCAAGGCAGGAGGACCACTTGAGACCAGGACAACATAGGGAGATCCCGTCTCTACAAAAAAATAACCAACTAGCTAGGCATGGTGGTGTCCCTTTGGTCCCAGCTACTTGGGAGGCTGAGGCAGGAGGATCAGTTGAGTCTGGGAGGTCAAGACTGCAGTGAGCCATGGTCATACCACTGCACTCCAGACTGGGTGGCAGAGTGAAACAAAAGTATGGACTTTTGAGTCATATGGAACTGTGTGTAGTGTTGTATTTCTAGCAATTTCTTTCTAACAGTATTCCTTCATAAGATGACAAGCTATTTCTAACCTCATTTCTCCTACTGTTTTAGGAACACTTGTGTCAGGTTTCTATTTCAGTAACCATAATCACTAATAAGTAAGGGAACACAAAAGTCCATCAATGAAAAGTCATCTCTTAACTGTGGAAGGCCAGCAGTTAATATAGTGGACCACAAAATGAAAGCAAGTGATGCAAGTTCTTCCCTCAATCTAAGAACCTGCAAAATACCAAGACAAGTGTTTCAAGAATCACCCAGAAAGGTCAGTTTTAAATTGTATGCTTAAGGCAGAAACATTACTTGACATGGGGCTTTCTAGGTAAAAAAGGAAGACATAATATAATTGGCTTAGATCCTAAGAGTTTTTCTTCTCTTTATTTGCAAGATAAGTTGATTAACTTCAATTATTAATAACCAAACCCTGTGCCTCCAAATTAGATCTATACTCTAGTGAGATATAATCTCATAATTAAGCACCCAAAGTTTTTGTTGTTAAAAAAAATTATCAGCCAATAATAAAACTTTTAATGACTGTAGCAAGTTGACACTTTCTGGTTTTCTATCCAACTATGCAGTATAGTCTTGTTTTTGGTACCACCATCGTAATTTACACTGAGGAATAAACAAGACAAGACAGAGAAGCACACAGCGCTTGCTAGATACTCAGTTAAAGTATATGATACTTAAAATAGCATCCTTTCCTGGATATGAAGTTTTATTCACATTTGAAAATATATTAAGTTCTAAACTCTTCACTTTAAAAAGTGAGGGTAAGTAGAATTATTTTCATTTTCCTTGAAATAATTTGATCACATCTAAGACAACAAAAAGAACCTATTTAAAAATACTGTTTTAATAAGGTGACAGGTGATGGTCCTCTGGCCAGGTATTTATTTAGAAACCACCACTTACAAGTCAAACTGGTATTCCAAAGGGAGTAGTTAAAAACAAAAACAAGAAACATACAACTAATACAATTTCTCTTACTCTTCACTTTTCTTTTTATTATTCAAAAGTCAAATGTTTTTAAATCATCCATCCTCAATTTTGATTTAATGTACCGTCGTTTCCCCAAGAAAAGAAATTTCAGAATCTCTTTGGAATACTAATTTCATGTTTCTAGATTTAACAAAACTGTTGAAGTTTTAAATTCCACTCTATTTCCCTGAATTCTCAAGACAGTTGCTGATGTAAATTTTAATATAAAATATTTAGTCACAAAATAGTATTGCTTTTGTATGCACATAGTTGTAAGATTACTTTGCTTTTGTCAATAAAAACTATACCATCTTTCATAAAACTCTAAACAAATTAAGAACTGTGATGTAGAACAAAAATTACACATGGTAAAACAGGTACCAGCACAACGTTAGGTTATATTACATCAAAAAAAGTTTTAATGGTCCCAAATATATATACTCAACAACTAAGCATACACTCAGGGGAGGAAAAAAAAAAATCAAAAACAAAGAAAAAAATTATGACACAAATGACCACATCTAGAATTCCACTCAATCTTTAATCAAGTAGGGAGAAGTCCCCACTTAAAAAAAAAAAAATCTGCAGTTTGAAGGGCCAAGGGAACAGATAAAAAAGAGGAAAACTTTATACTCGCCCCTCCCCCACAGAGGTTTTCCAAACCTGTTGTAGCTTGACTAAAATGTTCAGAATGTATGATTTTAAAGGCAGGTCTCTTTATACAAAGAAACTGCTGGCATTCTTGACTAGTGAAGAATTATGGCAGAAAGGCCCATTCTTCTGAGTCTCAAACATGGTCCAAGAAAGCATATTCTGATTGTAGCAACTGACCAGTCAATCCAGAGTTCCACTTACAAAACCCCTGCCCTGTTGGCTTTTTGTTTCCATTTCCTTCCCTGAGAAAAGGGCAATGTGTGGTCCAAGCTGGAGAGCTCAAAGGCTTAAGTCTTTCCCCTAAATGTATGATATCCCCTCCTCCTGCTCCATTGAATTGGCACTTGATGAGCAGAAGTCAAGTGTAAGAGGCTGATCTGTGTCAGTCATTCACAAGAGACCACTGCGCTTTGTTGTGGATTTTATATGGGGGAGGGGTGCAGAACCAGTTTTTTTCAACAGGTACTGATCCTAGGCCGTTGCCATTATTATGAATCAAATTTTGCTTTCTTTGACAATGGTAACGTATCTTCCTTATCTTCATCCTCATCATCATCTTCATCATCATCAGGATAATCTACCAGACCCACGAGGCCTCCCTGTTAAGAAATAAGGATTATTTAAAGAACAGAAAACAAAACATATAAAAACACTGGTGTTTTCTGGCTGGAGAAAGAAAATAGATCTACCAACATAGTAACGGTGATTATTTCTGGGTGGTGGGACTGTGTTAAATTTCAATTCATTATGTTTACATATTTTCTAAATTTCCAGTAATAAACATGCATACTTTTTTACAATAAGGGAAAACTTTGAGTTAATTAGAATTAAAGCAAAAAATTTTTTTTTCCCCAAGTCGGAGTCTCGCTATGTCACCCAGGCTGGAGTGCAGTGGTGCGATCAGGGCTCACTGCAACCTCCACCTCCTGGGTTCAAGCAATTCTCCCTGCCTCAGCCTCCCGAGTAGCTGGGATTACAGGCGCCCGCCACCATGCCTGGCTAATTTTTGTATTTTTACTAGAGACAGGGTTTTGTCATGTTGGCCAGCTTGGTCTTGAACTCCTGACCTCAGGCGATCCACCTACCTTGGACTCCCAAAGTGCTGGGATTACAGGCATGAGCCACTGCACCCAAACTAAAGCAAAAAAATTTAAGTAGTTTATAATCCTAGCAAATTACCCAGGAGTTAGAAAATGAATGAAAAATGTTTCAAGACTTAATAGCACATTAAAATTTTTTAAAACATAAAGTCGAAAATAGTATAAAAATGAGGCTGAGCATGGTGGCCCGTGCCTATAATTCCAGCACTTTGGGAGGCAGAGGGATCACATGAGGACAGGAGTTCGAGACCAGCCTGGCCTGTTAATTAACATGGTGAAACCCGTCTCTAATAAAATTACAAAAATTAGCCAGGCATGGTGGTGCACATCTGTAATCCTAGCTACTTGGGAGGCTGAGGCACAAGAATCGCTTTAATCTGGAAGGTGGAGATTGCAGTGAGCTAAGATCATGCCACTGCACTCCAGCCTGGGTGACAGACTGAGACTCTGTTAAAAAGAAAAAAAAAAATACCAAGAAGAAAACTGCAGCAGATAAAGAGACCACCAGAAATGAGGGTAGATAGGCTTTCTATTAGAGATTAGGAAAGCAGTTCTACCCTGACTCTTCCTCATCATTTCATCTGGGTTTCCTTTTAGCCCTGCTCCGTCACCAGAAACAACTGCTGCTTGCTTTATTTATTTATTTTTTGAGACTCGTCTCACTCTGTCACCCAGGCTGGAGTGTAGTGGTGCCATCTCAGCTCACTGCAAGCTCCACCTCCTGGGATCACACCATTCGCCTGCCTCAGCCTCCTGAGTAGCTGGGACTACAGGCGCCCGCCACCACGCCCAGCTAATTTTTGTATTTTTAGTAGAAACGGGGCTTTACCATGTTAGTCAGGATGGTCTCGATCTCCTGACCTCGTGACCCGCCCGCCTCAGCCTCCGAAAGTGCTGGGATTACAGGCGTGAGCCACCATACCCAGCCCTTGTTCCTTTCTTATATGAAATGTTAGTGACAGTAGATGTTTTCTTAAAAAAACAAACCTTAACTGGCAAAGTAAAGTTAGAAGTATCCAGATATTTAGATTATCATTCCCCACAAAGGCTTTATCTGGGTATTAGTTAGGAAAATTTATTCAAGAATAACTGAAAACCTTAAACATTTCTGTAAATGTTGACATACAAATTTGAAGTTTCAGTTCTAAAATGCAAAATACCCAAGTAAGAATTCACACTATATTCAGACTTGCATTGGTCATAAAAAAACTTTCAGAAATTTCTCAACCTTTATATAAGTTCAAGTGGTGGAGGGGACTCATCCTCTAGTTCATGAATGTTAAATCAGTTCTAGGTGGCAGTAACCAAAGGGAATCTTAGTCAAAATTATTGTTGAGAAAGCTTCAATTGCGAAAAAAGGGGGCAAAATGGGAGTCAAAAATGTACCTTTGTAGTAATAGCTGCCGTCTGAGATGTATTTTTAGGTACGGATCCAGGAGAGCCTGGAGATCCTGGGGATCCAGGTGATCCCGGAGAACCAGGCAGATTTGTTGTAGATGACTGGCTGGTGAGGTTAGTCTTCGTTCCACTGGACAGGGAAAGCTTGAAACTTGGGCTCTGCCGTCCAGAAAGATTTGTTTTCAGAAGCACTTCCTTTTCCTCACTTTCTTTTACTAAAAATGAGAATACTGTCAATAGTTGTCCCCCATACTCATTCTTTTTTAAATTTCCCCAAATGAGGTAACACTAAAACACATTTAACTAGCTTACTACGCTGGGTAGAAACATTGAAGTTCAATTTATAAACGAAGCTTACCAAAATACTAACCACAATTCCATTCATTGGATCTTACTCCAGAGAAGAAGTGAAACCTTCAGACTCATATTTAGTATCCCTACCCTTCCTGAAATAGTAAATTCCTTATTCAACTCAAATTAAGAAAACTTAGTCTATGCCTGCACAACACTGCTATTCAGTCACATCCCATAAAGCAATGGAGTCTTTAAACCCTATGCCATCACATATTCCAAGCAAATAATCATTTTGTCAAGAAATAAGATTAAATCTAGAGTAAGAAAGCCTTAATTTTCTCTTGCCCATTTTTTTTCAACATACATTTCTTCCTTTCCATGAATTTACTTATTGGATCCATAATATCATCATCATTTTTAGTTTTGTCAGATGGAGACACTACAGCTTCTCCATCTTCCATGTCATCTTCATCTGTGTTAAACCACATCTCTTCTTCATCTTCTAGTGTTCTGGCATCTCTTCGATATCTGTGATTCCTCAAGATGGAACGCATACTACGAGTAGAGAAGAAAGAGTAAATACAATCATATATGGACTTAATTGTACTGTTACAGATGACTTATTAAACTTGTCAACATAGGGAATTAACATGAAATTTACAAATATTAAAATATCAATGTAAATCCAGGTATTTAGATTAATGTACAAAATTTTAAAGAATAATTTGTAACCTTAGTAACTTGTAAATTCAAAGCAAGTAATATAATGCTCTGATTTTATTTTGAACACATGAAGCCTCACTTCCACTGTTTGGTCTTTTTTTTTTTTTCCCCATTATCTAGCCTGATAAATGCCTGAGGTATTATACTAATAACCAGCCTAATCCTCAGGGAAACGTTTATGTTGACCCTTACAGGAAGCTACAATTTCTATTTGTTATCTGCTGATTTCCCCGTTCCTTGTCAAGCCAAATAATATCAAATAAACAATAAAGCCACTACCATACAACTTGATGCTGAACAAATAGGTTTAAATATATGGTAATTTACCTGTCAAGTTTGGGATTATCTTGCCTTTCTCTTTGTTGTTCAAATCTCAGTTTTAATCCTTTAAATGTCTGTACATAATCTACATCTTCCAGTGCTTTCCAGTAATTTTCAATTACATGAGCAGTTAATGATTTTATATCTTCCTACAGAAAAGAATAGTAATGAAAAAATGATAGGAAAATGTCATTTTAGCAAGATGAGGCTTAATTTAATCAATTCATACCCACCAAAAATAGCTTAATTTCATAAAATTACATAATCTTAGAGATAACCAAACAATAAAAAATGGGAATAAAGTACATTGGCTACTATAGTAGTCCCCAATTTATCTATGGGTCTTTTTTTTTTGAGATGGAGTTTTGCTCTTATTGCCCAGGCTGGAGTGCCATGGCATGATCTTGGCTCACTGCAACCTCTGCCTCTTGGATTTAAGCGATTCTCCTGCCTCAGCCTTCCGAGTAGCTGGGATTACATGCATGCGCCACCACGCCTGGCTAATTTTGTATTTTTAGTAGAGATGGGGTTTCTCCACGTTGGTCAGGCTGGTCTCGAACTCCCAACCTCAGGTGATCCGCCCGCCTCGGCCTCCCAAAGTGCTGGGATTACAGGAGCGAGCCACTGTACCCAGCTATCTATGGGTCTTTACAAAGTAAATGCCCAGGTCTTGTCCTAGGTGATTCTAATTCTGATGTGCGGGCTGGGTATGTGTATTTTTTAGAGATGGGGTCTCGCTCTGGCACCCAGGTTGAGATAGAGTGATATGATCATAGCTTACCGCAGCCTTGAACTCCTGGGCTCAAGCAATCCTCCCACCTCAGCCTCCCGAGCAGCTAGGACTATCGGCATGCACCACCATACGGGGCTAAGTTTTAACAAAAAATTTTTGTAGAGATGGGGTCTTGATATGTTGCCCAAGCTAGTCTCTAACTCCTGGCCTAAAGCAATCTCCCACTTTGGCCTGCCAAAGTGCTGGGATTATAGGCATAAGCCACTATCCCTGGCCATGGACATATATGTTTTATTCATTAATTTTTATTTTAGGTTCAGGGGGTCCATGTGCGTATTTGTTATATGGGTAAACTGCGTGTCACAGGGGTTTGGCGTATAGCTTATTTCATCACCCAGGTAGTAAGCACAGTACCCAATAGGTAGTTTTTCAATCCCCACCTTCTCCTACTCTCTACCCTCAAGTGGCTCTGGTATCTGTTGTTGTTCCCTTCTTTATTTCCATGTGTACTCAAAGTTTAGTTCCCACTTACAAGAGAGAACACAGAACAGCCATGCGTATTTTAAAAGCATGTCACAGGCTAGGTGAAGAGGCTCATGCCTGTAATCCCAACAGTTTGGGAGGCCGAGGTGGGCAGATCACCTGAGGTCAGGAGGTTGAGACCAGCCTGGCCAACATAGTGAGACCCTATCTCTACTAAAAATACAAAAATTAGCTGGGTATGGTGGCGCATGTCTGTAATCCCAGCTACTAGGGAGGCTGAGGCAGAAGAATCGCATGAACCTGGGAGGTGGAAGGTGCAGTGAGTCGAGATCATGCCACTGCACTTCAGCCTGGGTGACAGAGTGAGACTCTGTCCCCACACCCCTCTCCCACCCCCCAAAAAAAGCATGTTACAGAAAAGTTCTGGAGATGAATAATGGTGATGGCTGCCAACAATGTGAATGTATACTTTAAAATGGTTAAAATAGCAAGTTTAATGTTTTATATTATTTTATCCCAGCTTTTAAAAAAGCATGACATCCAGGTACTGAGGTATGCACCTACAGTCTCAATTACTTATGAGGCTGAGGTGGGAGGATCGTTTGAGCCCAGCTGGGCAACATAGCAAAACCCTGTCTCTAAGAAGCAAACAAAACAAAAAGCCATGCCAGATAAATTTGCACAGCATCAATGAGAACCACTAGCTTATTACATTACTAGAGAATAAAGAGTATTACGAAATTGGTCTTTAGAAATGTGTAAGTTAAGAAAAACACATTCAAATGCTTATCTGTCAAGTGTAGTTTTGCTTTCTTAAAATGATTACTGCGACCATCCTACAAAGCAGCAGTCCCTAATCTTTTTGGTTTCATGAAAGACAATTTTTCCACCAACTGGGGTGGGAGTAGGGGGGCACGGTTTCAGGATGAAATTGTTCCACCTCACAGTTAACCAAAGGGTTCATGCTCCTAGGAGAATATAATGCTGCTGCTGATCTGATAGGAGGTAGAGCTCAGGCAGTAATGCCTGCTTGCCAGCAGCTTACCTCCTGCTGTGCAGCCTGGTTCCTAACAGGCTATGGACTGGTCCACGGCCAAGGGGTTGAGGACCCCTGCTATAATAAAAGATTTGTAGCTGCTGAGAGGTAAGATGTAGCTTGAATCAAATCTCTCACAGGCTTTTGGTACTTTCGTTTTTTTTTTTTTTTTTTAAATCTCTCCAAATATTATAATCTCAAGCCAAAATACTAGGTAATGCATATTCAATTTTTCTCAAACAATTAAAACGAAAATTCTAATTAAAAATACAGAACCTACCACTCTAATAAATTCAAACATCTCTATTATGGCAGAGTTCATCAGATTGTAGCGGGATCCATTGTTTAGAAATGCTTTGACTACTGGTTCAAACAAAAAACTTTTCATTATGTAGCGGTTGTAAAACTCATCTTTTAATCCAATAATCTTTCTCTTAAAACGAAGGGCACCTGAAACACAGAGGCATTGTTGTTTAAATCACATACCACTCTTCCATACTTTAGACTTACCAAACAAAAATAACCATCAAACCAAAAAAAAACTGTTTAACACATATCAATAATTATTTATGATGTTTGCACTTCCGGAACTGTGAACCTAAAGATAAGGATTATGAAAGTGTTATCAGAAAAATGTCTTCTAAAAGTAGTATATGTCATCATAGAACACAAGTCTTAGAAAGCCAGAAAAATCCTGAAAATAAACCAGTTACTAATGACCAAAATGTAATTTACATCTAAAATAAGAGCTAAGACAAACAAATGAACCTATCACACTACTTAAGATGAAAAAATTCAACAGGACCTTTTATATCCACCTTAATAGAAAAAAACCAGTGTTTTATTAGGGCAATCCACTGTATAATTTGATCTTCAATATTTTTGGACACTCTTATTATTTTGCATTGTAGTTCATGGAATTTTATTTATTTGTGGATGTGGCTGTAGAAAGGCCATAAACCCACAAAAATCTGCATGACCCAAAATTTGCCTTGCCATAGTTTAAAAATAAATTTAGAGGATGTTATTTAAAATGTGGTCCTCTATGCTTATTGTAGCGAGTATGCTTTTTAATTTTTTTCTAGTTTTCATTTTCATAATTAATTAGGCTTTAACTTACAGATTAAAAGGTATATTTACATCTTGAGGTATGGGGAGTTACTTAAGTCACCATTCATCAAGACACAAATATACTCAGACAGCTAGACTTCAACAAAGCCCTCTTTACCTAAATGGAATTATCAGTAAGTTAATGCCCCAGTTATTGTAAACAGTGCAAAAAAGCATACTCACTTCATGCAGTCACATCGTCTTCGGTTGGCAAGATTAAATATTGTGTTTGTATTTTGGTTTCTTTGGAGATCATGGAAGTGGCTCGTTAAATTGCCAATTTGCTATTAATCAAGTCCTTCATGAGCAGGTAGCCAGGCAACCATGCTGACACGGTTTCTGGGTGGGAAGGCAGAGGAGTAAAGCAGCTCAATTTTTCTTTAGTTGGCAGAAAAGAGGTCCACAAGTGAATGCCCAATTAGGTACAGTTGATTATTAACTGCCTTAACAATGCAACTTATTTAAGAGTGTATCTTTCTTAAGAAACACTCTGGGCAGGGAGTTTCTAAATAGTTTATAGAATAATAATTGCATTTTGTTTTTTAAACTACTGAATATTTTTAAAAACATACTCATGGTGAACTAAGACATTTTAAACACTAAGAGGCATCTTTCTGTGTGATAAGTCAAAGCCTAACAAGGGTTTATTTTCCCAAAACAATATTTTCAGTTTGTATTTTTAAGGTTATTTGACAAAGGAACTTACTGAGGCATTTCCATTTGTTAGGAATAAAAATCAGTACTTTAGAGCTAATATACCACCATTTTAAACTTGTAATAATTAAGGCAGGAGTATTACTATTTTAAGAATTCGTACTCCCAACTTTGCAGGCTTTCTGGAGACTTGTGTCCTACCATAACACACACACACACACACACTGACCCCTCTTGTCTGACTGTAGCTCCTAGGTGAGTGAAAAACTCCTTTCCTGAAATTCACTAAGACAAGGGAATGTAGATGGCACCACTGCACTTCTTCCAGAGCACTTCTATCCAGAAACTGCTGGGGTAGATAGAAGGAGGTTCTACTGGTCTTTTTGTTTTGGTCCTTATTTCCATTTGCTCTTACATTTTTATATCAAGAACTTTGTATTATTACCACTCAAATCCATCCCTTAAAAGAAACCTGCATCAAAAATATCCAACCACTATTCTTTGCTGTTGAGTAAAAAGCTGCTTTCAAAATTTTACCAGTAAGATCTAGGAAGTCAAGTCACTCAAAGTAGAGTGGAGAAAGCTTTTAGGATAGGCCAAGTTGGCATTGCCACTGGATTTTCAATGTAAAGCACATTCTGCTTCCACTCACATCTCTAACCTTCATTAACATTTCCAGGAACCTCTTGTGCTTAGTTTCAATCATCTCTAAAAAACATTATTTATCTGTACTTTATAAAACGTGAATTTCATGTAATAAATTTGTGACTTTTTACCTTGTAACTAATGATAATTGAATATATGCCTCTATAATAAAGCTTTATTTCATTCCTTTTTAAGATTTCCACGTTTTTAACAAGAACAACAAAACACCCTCAAACAACATAAAAGTATGAGCTAAAGGGCTACAATGTAAGATCCAAGGAACTTAATAAGGCCAAGGAAATTGATAGACGTGATATCTAGCCTCTAAAGACCGAGTTTAGAAACGATTGCTAGACACACCTACATACTTAACTAGTTGTCTTTAAAGATGACAAAGTATAATAATTAAGCAGCAGCAAATATAAAAAAATTAAAAGCTCCCTAAATCCCCAAACTGTTACATTTAACTGCTCATTACTGTCTGCATTTATATATGTGCACCTAAACTTAAATATCAATAAACCCTCCTTTAAAAAATACTATACCTAATACTTCAACATACTTTTTTCAGAAGAACCACAAGTAGCTTAAATTTCCTCAAATTTATTTTAGTTCTTAGATATCTTTGATAAAAACTCCTATTGCATACTACAAAGCCAGTTCTAAAAAGCTTGTTCCTAATGACAGGCATCTTTGTTAGGAAGATACTTATATATCCTCAACCCTGGGAAGAGAGGTACACCAAGAAGTCCTTTCAAAGAGTTAGGTTTAATGATAACCTGACTCAGTTTGGAAAATATCAACAATGAAACATAACTAAGATTTTGCTAACACACTTAGTTTCCAACAATAAACTTCCTTTACTTAAAAGATTCTCTCCAAAGTTCTCATTAGATTATGAGAAATTTTCTTTGCAATACTGCAAGCAAAATAATGAAATGACGAACTGAACTAAAGAAAAGTCCTTTCCTTTCAGCTGCATTGTCCTGACTCTCTTTAAAAATGACCAAGTAGGCTGGGCGCCGTGGCTCATGCCTGAATCCCAGCACTTTGGGAGGCTGAGGCAGGTGGATCACGAGGTCAGGAGTTTGAGACCAGCCTGACCAACATGGTGAAACCCCATCTCTACTAAAATACAAAAATTAGCTGGGTGTGGTGGTGCGCTCCTGTAATCCCAGCTACTCAGGAGGCTGAGGCACGAGAATCGCTTGAACCCAGGAGATGGAGGTGCAGTGAGCCGAGATCGTGTCACTGCACTCCAGGCAAGGCGACAGAGTGAGACTCCATCTCAAAAAAAAAAAAAAAAAGGGAAAAAAGAAAAAAAAGACGAAGTATACTTTGTCCACATGCCACTTTTTTTTTTTACCCAATTAACATGTTAACTGTGTATTCAACCAAGAATGCAATACTCTCCCATGACCAAGACGCAACTCAAGTTACCAATTGTGTGAAATTTTTCATCTGCCTCATTAAATTATAATGAATTATTTCCACTATGCATCCAAACACACCTCAATATAGTGCTTATTACTGTTGTATTTTGATTTTCACATGACTCCCTCCTCCTAATGAACTGATTCTGTTGATGGCCAAGTCCAGGTCATAACCATCTTCATTTTCCTCGTACACCAGATATAAGATAGTAATCAAATCTAAGATGCCACTGACTAAGCTACCAATTATAGTGACATGCCATTAACCCATTCATGCTAGAGGTTGCAAATTTTTTTCTGTAAAAAAAAAAAATCAGACCTTGGTGATGACCTTGAGCAGGATATAAATAACTCCCACAAGCTTAGCGTTCAAATAATGGAACACTAGGCATAAATGGGTTAATTTTAAGACTCATCTTGATTTCAGAGATAATGTGTAAAAGTGTACTTTTTTGAATCAATGAAATATAGTTGTGTTTAATATGTTTGGTAAAATAAAACTAAATTTATTCATTTATTCAGTTTTTCCATTCTGCTCTCAAATCCCTTTTCCACACTTGAACAAAACTCTATTGTCAACATAAAAGAACAAGTCAAAGAGCTATAAACTCCCCCTCTAAACTTGGCCTCAGTGTTCTCACTTTTTCTGTGATAGTATATGAGAAAAATGAATATAATGTTGCCCTGATAGGAAGTTTAATGAATTTTAAAAGAAAGCAATATTGCTTTTATAAAATATAAAATTTATTATTTTTCTTGGGTGGGGAGACAGTGTCTCTCTGTTGCCCAGACTAGAGTGCAATGGTGCAATTTCAGCTCACCGCGATATCTGCCTCCCAGGTTCAAGCGATCCTCCTGCCTCAGCCTCCCGAGTAGTTGGGACTACAGGCGTGCACCACCACACCCAGCTTTCTATTTTTAGTAGAGACAGGGTTTCACCATGTTACCCAGGCTGGCCTAGAACTCCTGACCTCAGGTGATCTGCCAGCCTCATCCTCCCAAAGTGCTGGGATTATAGACATGAGCCACTGCGCCTGGCCATTTATTTATTTATTTATAAATTTTAAATAAAATTTTAATTTATAATTATTTTAATAATATGTAATTACATGATTTAAGGATTTTTTAAACATCAAGCAAAACAATTAGAAATGAAGTAAAGAAGATTAGCAAAAACGGATATATATATTCAGGTCTCTAATTAGTGCATGACTATGACTGCTTCAAACAACAACAACAACAACAACAACAAAAAACACTCAAACTTACCTTTAAAAACCAAAGGGCAAAAATTAAATTACCACCAGAAATCTCTTACAGAACCTCTAGGGTGCCCCTAAATTTGGTCTAACAACTTACCAGTAAGGACCACTTACATATGGCAACTCATTACCTGAGATGTCTGGCTGCTGCTTGATAAAGAACATTCTGGATTAACCTATTTTCAATTCAGAAACATGGTTTTCTCTAACAAACTAGGGTCTTAAGAACACTGTGAAAGTCATTTTGAAAAACTTATGTCTAAGAACAATCTTGTTATTAGACTATATTGCTCTAAAAGAGTCTATAAACATTTTCATAAAGGTCCACCTAGTACATATTTTACGCTTTGTGGGCCACATATGGTCTCTGTACCATATTCATTTCTCTCTTCTCAGGCCACCTTTTAAAAATTTCAGCTTGTAGGCTGTACAATCACAGGCCGTGGGCCGGATCTGGCCTCAGCTGTAGTCTGTCACCCCTGCTATAAAATATCCAAGGTAAAATGAGCAAAGTGCTGTTTTAGTAATGGAATATAACACTGTAGATACATTCTACTCCCTTACTGTATATTAAGAAGAGAGTCAAGAAAAACACCTGCTCAACATGGCAAACCTGCATAATCAGTGACAGAGCTAGTATTATGACCTAGATCTCCTGATCTGTAATCAGTGGTCTTTTCATTTGGGCAATAAGATGTAAAAAATGCCAACATGCCAATAGACAAAGATGAGAAATAATTCTAACACTTACATAATGCCAAGAAAGCATGCTTGGAGGCCATAAGAACTAGCACTCTCCGGAGGATATCCTTATTAATAATGTAGTTCTTTATGTGGTAGGTATGGTGCTCCACACAAAATGTTAACAATTCCAATACAAGTGCCAATAGTTGGGCAGTCTGAAAATCATCTAAAAGAAACAAAACACAACTAATTATATTTAATGACTAACGTTTTCCCTTCTAAAATGTAAGAACTCAAATTCTAATCAAGTAAAATCTCTTCTATTAACCTAAATATGTTAACTTTAGGGAGGAGGAAATTAGCATTTACTGAATGCCTAACATGTGCCAGGAATGGTGCTTTACTTTTTTTTATTTAATTTTAACAACCCTATAGGAAACTGTTTCACATTATGAGCCTATTAACTAACTAGACCCAAGTTGGAAAAGTTAGTAAGGCAGAGTTAGGATACAAATCTAGAGTATCTGCCTTATTCCAAAATTCAAGGACCCTCTACCAGGTATCTTAGCATGTTCTCCAACAGATACAGCATATGAGGTTCTGCCAGACACCGTGTCATCTTTGGTGCAATTACTCTCTCTCCCTGTTCCCTTGATTCCAGTGTGTTTTGTGCCTCCTTTACTACTTGTAACGAGTCTATACTGAATTATAATCATTGACTTATCTTTACTCCTCACTAGGCAGCAAGCCTCTGAAAGGCTTTTGTTCATTCCCCCACATTTAGATTATAACACAGTCCTTCACAAAATCACAATGAGTTCTCATCTTAATAAAGGTTGGAGGAATAGAACATGTGGTTTGGAAAGAAGCCTCAAGCTTTACCTAATATGAATAAAGCAGGTAAGAAAAATGGACATTCACATTTCATGGACTTGATTCTGGAGTTACACAAAAAGTAAATTTAACTTGTATTTTATGTGAGTGCTATAATTATGCTATATTAAGAATTCAAGGCTGGGCGTGGTGGCTCACACCTATAATCCCAGCACTTTGGGAGGCCAAGGTGGGCAGATCACTTGAGGCCAGGAGTTTGAGACCAGCCTGGCCAACGTGTTGAAAACCCCACCTCTACTAAAAATATAAAAATTAGCCAGGCGTGGTGGCAGGCGCCTGTAATCCCAGCTACTCAGAAGGCTGGGGCAGGAGAATTGCTTGAACCTGGGAGGCAGAGGTTGCAGTGAGCTGAGATCCCGCCACCACACTCCGGCCTGGGCAACAGAGCAAGATTCTGTCTCCAAAAAAAAAAAAAAAAAAAAAAAAAATTCCAATAACAAAATAATATATTTACTCCTAAAGCTTAAATAAGCAATTTCTGAATGTAGACCTAAAACTACCTCCTAAATTAAACACACACACACGCACGCTAAAGCTCTAATGAATACAATGCAAAAATAACAAACCTTAACATATCTTCAATATAAATAAAAGTAGCTTAATATCGTGCAAAAATCCTAGCTCTGTCTATACATCTGGAGTACAAATAATTTAAAATGAATTTTTTCATAGCTACTGCCCTCTATATTTCACCAGTGTAGATGCAAACTGAATACAAATATTATTCAACAAAAAATTATCTTATTTCTTTTACATGTTTCTGTTATCTGATTACAGTACTTTTGGGGAATTTTTTTTTTTTTTCGAGTCGGAGTCTCACTCTGTCGCCCAGGCTGGATGGAGTGCAGTGGCGCGATCTCGGCTCACTGCAAGCTCCGCCTCCTGGGTTTACGCCATTCTCCTGCCTCAGCCTCCCCAGTAGCTGGGACTACAGGCGCCTGCCACCATGCCCAGCTAATTTTTTTTGTATTTTTTTAGTAGAGACGGGGTTTCACTGTGTTAGCCAGGATGGTCTCGATCTCCTGACCTCGTGATCCGCCCGCCTCGGCCTCCCAAAGTGCTGGATTACAGGCCTTTTAGGGAAATTTTTATCATGAACCTTTCTTTTCAAAATACATTATTAATACTCCAGGTTGCTTTTGATAAAAACAACCAACCAACCAACCAATTATTAAGACCTCTCCCTGATGGTTTGAACTTTTAAAGACTACTACTTTTTAAAAGGTGTGTCCTCCCAGCCTCTACCTCCCACTAACTGCCTCCTAAAAAGATTTACTTAACACCAACTTTGAATTCAGCATCCAAGAACAGAGAACTTAACTACCAACCTGAATTATCTTACCTTTACTAGGTTTGTCTTCTGTTGTATTTGCTAGTAAAGGAGCAGTGAGAACATGCATACAGTGCTTGTAGAAGAAACCCAGAAATTCAGTCTTTTCTGTTTTCTAAGGAATCAAGAACAATTCCATGAACTTTAACCGCACTGGTTCCTACCAGCAATACACAATATACTAGCTATGAAAAAGAGGGAAAATGCTCATGGCTTACATTGGCAGTGGCTAGCATGTTCTCTGGGTCAACTAAAGTTCGAAGCAGGCCCATAAGTTGGACTGCTCCTCCAAGTTCAGGATCTGTATCACAAATCATATGTTCTATAATGAGGTTGATGAGCAAAATATCCTGGAGAGAAAAATAGACATACTCAGGATCACTTATTATGAGAGAACGGAAAAAGCAAAAACTAAGACACATACCACAGCATTATACCTAGGCTCTAGCTGTTTTGTTAACTGCAAAGTGAAATGTTTAACTCAGTTATCTGACAGGACATATGACAGTGTTTCATTCCCCAAAGTGTGGTACAGGGACATAGCCCTAAATAGAAATTTCTTGTCTATTATTTTTAAATTCCTCTGAATAAAGCAAAAGCAAAGTTTTAGTTTGGTGATAATATATCTTTACAACTTTCTAATAATGTAATCTACCTTTTGAAGAAAGCCAGTGGGTTTTATGACCATAGCTTTAAGTGTAAGAATATTTAGGTAGGATTTAGAACATCATTTTACTTTCATTGCTTTTATTTTAATTTAATTTTATTTTTTTGAGATGGAGTTTGCCTCTTGTTGCCCAGGCTGGAGTGCAATGGCACGATCTCGGCTCACTACAACCTCCACCTCCCGGGTTCAAGCGATTCTCCTGCCTCAGCCTCCCTAGTAGCTGGGATTACAGGCATGTACCACCATGCCCGGCTAATTTTGTATTTCTAGTAGAGACAGGGTTTCTCAATGATCATCAGGCTAGTCTTGAACTCCCTACCTCAGGTGATCCGCCTGCCTCAGCCTCCCAAAGTGCTGGGATTACAGGCGTGAGCCACCGTGCCCCGTCTATTGCTTTTATTATTATAGAGTCCTTCTATTTATGGCCAATGATGTATGTTCTCCATTTGAAAAAGTGATATAAAATTTCCTTTTAAAATAAATTTAGGAAAAAATTATCTGAACGTCTGAAATTGGAGAAAATGAGACTATGGTATTTAGAGAGTGCAGAGAACAAATGGATTATACACGTTCTAAATATCAAAGAAAATAGATGGCAGGTTTTCCTGAGGTCCTATTATGACTGGTATTCCTCACCTAAGTAGTAAATAAGATTGAGAGGGATTCAGTGAGAAAATCCCTGCTCTTGCCTATGTGTATGCAAAGGCAGGATGGACAAGGGATAGAGAAAATGCAGACAGTAGATGGAAATGATGATCAAGAAGAGTGGGAATCAAGAGTCCTAGTGATTGAAATGTTATTCTGTTGCAAAACAGGAAAAAAAAAAAAAAAAGAGTCCTACTGTGTGTATTTTGAGGTATATCAATACATGTTCATATGTTCAGCTCATGGGTTAATGGGACCAACAATAGCCTTTATTTTCAATAATACAGATACTTTGGTTCTCAAAGAATTTTTTTTTTTTGAGATGGGGTCTGGCTTCGTCACCCAGACTGGAGTGCAGTGGAGCAATCATAGCTCACTGCAGAGTCAACTCCTGGTCTTAAGAGACCCTTCCTTCTCATCCTCCTGAGTATCTGGGACTATAGGTGCATGCCACCATACCTAAGTTTTAAAAATTATTTTTGTACTAAAGGAGGGTCTTGCTATGTTGCTGAGGCTGATGTTAATATTTTATGAAAGAAAAACATGACACAACAGTTCAAACTGGTGCTTTTTTGCACCTATCCTGCACTATACCTTAAAAATAAAAACTTCAACATAGCAGTTACATGGCATTCCATTTCCTTTTGACATCACAATACATTAAATAGGATCTTTTCAAAAAGTAAGACAGTCTATTTTCTTATTTCGTAAAAATACCACAGGCTGGAATTCTAAACAGATTTTTTTTTTCCTTAGGGGATCTTTATTCCCCTCCTCCCTTAAGAAGGACCTGAGAGCAGGTCTTTCTTACTCATTCTTACGTAAAAAGTTGCTTCCAAATTGTTATAGGGGAAGAAGGAAAAAATCAGAATCATTGGTTCGATTATTTTAAAATAAAGGAGAGCACACATATTTAGTGCTCTCACATGTCATGCACTATGTGATCCAGGCGCACCCTTCACATTGCCAGGATATATTCTCTATTGCTTTAAAATCTGGTATATCTCAGATGCTAACGTGTGAGTGTTTGTGAACAACATAACAGCTTGTTCTCTATGGCTAGGCAGTAAAGAAACAGCACCCTTCATATTTTAAGGGACTGTGCTGCATTTCTTCATTCTTGACGATTTTGAGAATCTACCCTAAAGTCAATGTTTTCCTAGGTAACTTACTCATAATTCCCCAGATACAAGAATTGATTGACTAAATGATTTAAAAAAGACAACATAGCAAGTTGACTTCAGAATTAAAAACAAAACAAAACAAAACAAACAAACAAAAAAACCTGACATGAACATTTTAAAAGGCAATTTAAATGAACATAAATAATTGCTGTAGGACAAAGTGATAAACTGAGACAGGAACCAATTTAGGGGAACAATAAGCCATCTGATATTTTGGCTACACTTTTCCCAAACAGCAACAATTAAATCTTAAAAGTGAATAATAAACACAGTTATAGCTTCCTACGTATAAATACTTACTATTAGTACAAATAATATTTACCTTGCTGGTTATTTTTTGCTCTGTTAACTTCTTACTTACATCATCATTCTGCTGTGCCTCCTGCATGACAAACTCTCGCACCATGGACGGATTATATTCAACCAAGTATGAGAATATATCAGTGGCAGCACTTCGCACCTGTGTGTCATCCATGCCCTGCAGACACAAAACATTTATTTTCTTGTAATTATAAAAATATGGAACCTATAGCTACGTAAATATCCAAACCTAACAAAACATGAAAAAACTGCAATGTAAAAGAAAGGTCAAAGAAATTCTTCTGCATATAAAACTCTTATTGTATGGATAAAATTATACTTTCTAAATCATTTATTTGTTTGCCTATTTTAACATTTCAGCTAATAAGCTGCAAAGCTGACAAATTATCATTAAATTATAGAAAATTCCTTTAACTGCATTCTTTCACTACTGTGTGAAAACTGTCTAGTATTGGAATTTTACAGCTTCTTTAACTTAATGAACTACACAGCTAATATTAAATATTGGCTATAATAGAATATTAGCATGTAGCATTAAAAATATTAATTTTGGCATTAAAAATGGTAATTTAAAATGAGGAGACACAAAACTTACAAGGATGACTTCTAAAGCTGGTAATATGCCCATGTTTGACAAAGTCTTGAAAAAAGCATCTCTGTTTTGAGGCTGTAGCGTTTGGGAAAACGCACAAAATTCTTTTAAAAAGTTAACCTGAAATTAGAAAAAAGGATAAGCGATATAAAAAGTTTTACTTATTTATTTATTTATTGAGACGGAATCTTGCTCTTGTCACCGACGCTGGAGTGCAATGGCACGATCTTGGCTCACTGCAACCTCCACCTCCCGAGTTCAAGCGATTCTCCTGCCTCAGCCTTCTGAGTAGCTAGGATTACAGGTGCCCGCCACCATGCTTGGCTAATTTTTGTACTTTTTAGTAGAGACGGGGTTTCACCACGCTCGCCAGGCTGGTCTCAAACTCCTGACCTTGTGATCCACCCACCTCAGCTTCCCAAAGTGCTGGGATTACAGGCATGAGCCACCAAGCCCGGCCAGTTGTTTTATTTTTATGCTTTTCATAGTATCTAATTTCTTACCAATTCCTGTCTTTTTTCCTCATCTGTTGCTTCATCTGTTAGTTGTGCAAACAAATCTGTCAGAAATTTTTCATCTTCCTGTGAAACAAAGGACAAATGCAATTATGTTAATGCTAAGATTGTCCTAAAATATAATTTCAGGATGCTTTAATATAAACAGCAATAACTAAAAAAAGGAAAGGTGGTATTGGCAATGCTGTCTTTTTTTTTTTTTTTTAACAGAAGGACAAACCACACTATTAAAGTATAAAATTTTGTCAAGGCTCTATTTTCTAAGCCTATATAATAAAGGCCAGGTAGTAAATATTTTGAGCTTTGCAGCCCATGTGATCTCTACTACGAGTACTCAACCCTGCTCCAGTAGTATGAAAGTAGTCACAGACAACTGGAAATGAATGGATATGGCTGTATTTCAATAAAATATTACTTACAAAAATAGCAGGATCAACACTTGCTGACCCCTCACTTCCATAGGTTTTATAACCTTAACTTTTAAAAGGTAGGTTCTACAACCTCTCAAATGAGAATGAAAATGAAGACAAAGCTACTTTAGTGTTTTAAAGATACAGAGAATGACTCAATTATTTAAAAAGCAAAATTTAGAACTTTTTGTTTTACTTCCTCATTTTATAATTCAGACTTGGATTTTAAAATTTACCCAAGCCCAATTAAGGTGGCAGAGCCTTCATGATTGCCCGGTCAATGTTTCTCATCGCTATTTTTTCATCAAGATCTTGGCTTTTGTTTTGTTTTGCTTTTTGAGACAGAGTCTTGCTCCGTCACCCAGGTAGAGCACAGTGGTGCCATCTCGGCTCACTGCAACCTCTGCCTCCCAGGTTTAAGCAATTCTCCTGTCTCAGTCTCCTTAGCAGCTGGGACTACAGGCACACACCACTACGCCCAGCTAATTTTTGTATTTGTAGCAGAGATGGGGTTTTGTCATGTTGGCCAGTCTGGTCTTGAACTCCTGGCCTCAAGCAATCCACTGGCCTGGGCCTCCTGAAGTGCTGGGATTACAGACATGAACCACCATGCTCGACCAAGATTTTAATTACATACTACCTCAGCTAGTGGAAGTAGATTCAATACCACTCCAGCCCTAGACATGCTTCACTCTAAATACATATACACATGGATGTGTATACAAGCTCCCAACTAGATTACTAGCTCCACATTCACTGTTGTGAGTGCTCCAGAAAAATCTTCTGTGGCACTAAGTTAGTTTGGTTATTCCCACCTTTACTTTTTCTAAAATGAACAAATAGGTTATACCTCATTAATATGATCTTGACCATATTTGTTACCCAAATGGCATCCAATTTCAAGACACATCCCCAAAACACTATATTCTACCAAATGGGTATCAAATGGTTAAAAAAGACATTCTCTGAACTGCTGCAGTTGGGGTACAGAAATAGAGAAAATAAGAATGTTTATGGTACTACAAAGGAAGCAGTCAATGTTAAGAGGGTGTGATATTTATTTTGTGTGCATGGGGCTATACAAAGTGGGCAGGAACCTGCATTAAACTGTACCTCAATCATTTCTTGCCAAAACATTTGTAAAATGCTACAGCCTTCACAGCAGCACTTTGAAGTGTCCAGCATTAAGAGAAACAGACGTATTGGCAGCCAGTATTTTACACAGCATATTGCAGGGAAGCAAAGATTTAACAACTTGAAATTATTCATACTTAATGAATAAAACTGGCATTTTACAGGTATGAAGACCAAGAAAACACAGAACTGACAAATCCCCACATAACAAAAACAGAACCATACAGAGCTAAAGAAAAGGATCAGGAGAACTCAGTATTTTAGTTCATAATTTTCCTTTTTTGCCTATCACTGGCTAATACTTTAGAAATACAAAATTTTCTAAACAGTAACAGACATGATTAAACATACTGCTTTATGTGTAATGTGTGCTACCAAGCAGCTCTTACTACATTTATTGTCTTCCTTTCTATACTTAACAAATTCAGGTTTCAAATAAATTTTACTTATACATCTGAGGTAGTCTTAAAAGATCTTCCAAGTCATATTACACTTATCTGCAGTGGTGCGACCTTGGCTCAATGCAAACTCTGCCTCCCAGGTGCAAATGATTCTCCTGTCTCAGCCTCTGGAGTAACTGGGATTACAGGCATGTGCCTCTGCATCCTGGATTCAAGCGATTCTCCTGCCTCATTCTCCTGAGCAGCTGGGATTAAAGGTGTCTGCCACCACGCCTGGCTAATTTTTGTATTTTTAGTAGAGACGAGGTTTTGCCTCGAGACGAGGCTGGTCTTGAACTCCCAACCTCAAGTGATCCACCCACCTCAGTCTTCCAAAGATCTATTATTCTTACAATATCATAGGCATCAAAGAATAAAAAACAACGTGTGTGTGTGTGTGTGTGTACGGGTGCAAGTAACAATTCTTTCTTTGTACTACACAAACTTATTTTTTTGTTGTTGAGATAGGGTCTCACTCTGTTGCCCAGGCTTGAGTGCGGTGGCATGATCATTGCTCACTGCAGACTCGAACTCCTGGGCTCAAGCGATTCTCCCAACTCAGCCTCCCACATGGCTGGAATTATAGGTATGCATCACCATATCTGGCTAATTAAAAAAAAAAAAAAAAAAAAATCTTTTTTGAGATGGAATTTCACTCCTGTTGCCCAGGCTAGAGTGCAATGGCACGATCTCAGCTCACTGCAACCTCCGCCTCCCAGATTCAAATGATTCTCCTGCCTCAGCCTCCCGAGTCTGGGATTACAGGTGCCCACCATCACGTCTAGCTAATTGTTGTATTTTTAGTAGAGATGGGGTTTTGCTATGTTGGCCAGGCTGGTCTTGAATTCTTGACCTCAGGTGATCCACCCACCTTGGCCTCCCAAAGTGCTGGGATTAAGGCGTGAGCTACCGCATCCAGCCCCAGGCTAGTCTTCAACTTCTGGGTTCAATCAATCCTCCTGCCTTGGCTTCCCAAAGTGGTGGGATTACAGGTATAAGCCACTAGGCCCAGCCTATGTAAACTTCTATTTCAGTTAGAATAGACCAATTCACACACTGGGATGACACAGTAAGAGCTTTTCTAACTTTGAGGGTGTTACAAACGCAAATTATTGTCTAGCTCTCAGAGACTTTGACTCTGTTTTGTGCAGAATTCATGATACTACACCCTAGGGGATTGTGACGCAAACACCCTAAAACACCAGATCAGAGAGATTGGGCATACTATAAGAAAAAAAATCTACATTTTAATAAGCAATTATCAGTAGATACTTAAAAAATTCCCATGAATATTACATCATATTAAACATTCTTTACATGCCTGACCTCGGTTAATTTTCAGACAACTTTACAGGGTAGGCATTAATGTCACCATCCTTCAGATGGGGAAACTGAAGCTTTAAGAAGTTAAGGCTGCCCAACTCACATAGCTACTGAGAGTTATTAAGTGACAGACGGAGCTGAAACTCAAATTCACATGGGTTTAACTCATCCACAGGCACACCCCTTAGCAAAACGTGGCTTTTGGTAGGGATACATGCAGTTATAATTTGCCTCCTCTGCTACATTCCCTAGACCCTGAAACTGGACTTTTACTGTATCATTATCTGGGAATTTTACAAATTCGTTTTAAATTTTATTTTTTTAGGTAGAGACAGGCCACAGCGCCTGGCCCACAATTCTCATTAGAATTTATATTCTGTATTTAGTGACATTTCTCTTGGCTTTGTGCTTCACTCTTTCCTCTTCCAATCTGTTCTTTTCTATGCATAATTCATACAGTAATAACCCCAACGTTCAGCATTCAACCATTTCATTAATATTATCCTCCTACAGTTAAGTATGGTGGCTCACAACTGTAATCCCAACACTTTGCGAGGCTAAGGTGGGAGAATTGCTTGAAGCCAGGGGTTTGAGACCAGCCTGGGCAACAAAGTGAGATCCATTCTTTACAAAAAAATTTTTAAAAGGTGCATATGGTGGCATGCATCTGTAGTCTTAGCTAATTGGAAGGCTGAGGTGGGAGGATGGCTCAAGCCCAGGAGTTCAAGGTTGCAATAAGCTATGCCTGTGCCACTGCACTCCTGCCTGGGCAACAGAGCAAGACCCCAACTTAAAAAAAAAATCAGGCTGGGCCCAGTGGCTTACACCTGTATGTAATCCCAGCATTTTGGGAGGCCAGGGCAGGCAGATTGCTTGAGCTCAGAAGTTTGAGGCCAGCCTGGGCAGTACGACAAACTCCATCTCTACAAAAAATACAAAAATTGCCTGGGGGGGGGGGGGGGGGTGCACACCTGTGGTCCCAGCTACTCAGGAGGCTGAGGTGGGAGGATTGTTTCAGCCAGGGAAGCGGAGGTGGAGGTTGCAGTTGCTGAGACTGCATTATTGCCCAAAAGCCTGGGTGACAGAGCAAGACCCTGTATCCAAAAAATCATCCCCTCATACCATTTCTTCAAACTACATTTGTCACACTTACGTCTCCTACCCCAGATAGAGTAACTTTCTGGTCTCGTATTATGATTGTATATTATAATCTCTTAAAATATCTCACAATACTTAACTTTATACATTAACAAAATTAAAACTCAATGTATGTATTTAAAAGGAGCAAATTGTTTTTGCTGCATCTCTTGAAGTATGAAAAAAGGAATGATCTAACTCACCTGCAACATGCCAACAATCTCTACCTTATTGAAAAAGATAAAAGAGTGAAGTGTTGATAACATGTTTTCTTCAAAGACCGAAGGAGTTGGTAGAACCATATCTTGTATATACTGAACTCTGTATGTCTGATGAATTTTTTGTTTCAGCTCAGGATCTGATATGGGAATCACTTCTTTAAACTTGGCTGTTTTTGTTAGAAATTCCCTGTGTTTTCGTGGTTGTGATAAAGCAGGATCATATTCTAAACATCCAATGACGTCCATTATACATTCTTCAGAGAACATAACTTCAAAAAGAGCAGTTCGGTTCAAGAGAAAGATGCCTTTGATAATTTCATACAAGTGGTGCAGTCCTTCAATATTTTCCAAATCTTCACACACATGAAAAAGCTCCAGGAGCTTTTTAATATAACCCTCATTTTCTAGTGCCAGTGCAAGTTTTTCACGACGAAGAGGTGAAGGTAAAGATGATGCCACAAGTTCTGCAACTTCTTCAAGGCGACTTAATTCACAAGATGGCAATTCTAAGCCTGGTGATGACATATCATCAAAACGCTCCTCTTCAGATTCATCCACAAGGTCCTGAGTGATGTCCACGGAAGGGTCCTTTCCTTGAACCTATGAAAAAAAATTTAATTGCTGACAAAATATATAACAGCTGACCAGCAAACCTAAATGCTACTCTAAGATGCATACTAGAAATGTTGTAAGAAACCTATATGATGATTTTCAAGACAAAACTGCCTACTTTTCTACATTACATTTCTCCAAATAACGTATACTTTCAATTTTAAGGAAGTTAGTCAAAGTTCAAAAACAGAATGAGCTTCCTTATAAAGTATGAGGTCTGCTGGCAAGAACAACTTTCTAGGACAGGCTAAACTAAGTGAGACTGTTACGAAACAGCCCTCTGCAGACCCACAACATAGAAGCCTGATGCTAAAACAGCCACTAACATCTCATATCCCTGGCCCTCTTTTCCAGCAGACCAAGGCAAGTCTCAGAAACAGTCCTAGGACTGTGCTAAAGGATAGCTGCCACCACCAAACTCTTCAATATTTAACTCTGAGGTGAAGATCAAATAAACACCAAATATCATAATGTTATGATCACAGAAAATATATATAATTATAAGCAAAAAGGAAAATATTTAACATCAATTGATTGTAGAAACCAAGGGCCAAAGAGCGTGAACAAACTGGCTTTGGACCAAAGTGAGTCACTGATTTGCTATAACTGACAGCCCAAAAACAGGATTTAAAAAACACTAGGCAGAATACAAGTGTACCTACATAAAAATGAAGCCACATATAAAGTAAATACAACCTGTATGTAGTAGAGTTATCCCCAGAAAAGGTCTGCTGAAGGTTAAGTAACCAACCACGAAAATATTTTCCTTTCTACACACCCTAACCTGTAGCCTTCATGATCCCTCTAGGAGCCTGAAAATCTGTCATAAAACCCAATTTTATGCCACTGGAGGGGCTCTCATTATAAAAAGGTAACTTACATTGACTACATTTTAAAGTAAGGCATTTTTTTTGGTAACAAAAGGTCAATGATAAACTTTGAAATGAAACAAATTTTGTTATCTTGGCCCTAGAATTTAGGACAGTGACCACTAAAGCAAGTAGAAGGCCAAGTAGAATGGTAAAGGGATGAAAAAAATTAGACCTTATATGAAAAAGCCAAGAAGCTTAAATTGCTTAGCGTAATGAACAGATGCACTGATAGATACTAGAAAAGATGATGACCTGGAATACTCTTCTTGTAAAGTGTTGCAAGGTGATATGGTCTTGACCTCAACCAAGTGGACAGCAGCACTGAAAGGAGGCAAGTCACATTCATGGCTTGTACCTGCATGGTCTCACACTGGCTCTGAATTTGTTAATTATGTAAGCTCTCATTATAGTTTTAAGTTCCTAACACCCAAACTATGACTTTACCCACAGAAAAATGTTAGATTTTGATTAGCAAACCAAATGAAAAGAGAGGAGTGCCCTTATTATATTAAGAATGCCATCTTTTTGAGTTGAGCAAATTGGTGAACATGGTTCAAGAAACAGAAAAACATTTAATATCTCAGAGAGCAAAATGTAACGACTTTCTTGGATCTAGAAAATGATTGAGAAGTTCAGACAGAACCCATAAAAAGAGTGACTGAGAAATGACACCTTGAACATAAACTATGTGAAAGTTGAAAGGGAATATTAGAAAAGAATATTAAAGCAGCTAGTGATAAAATTATTAAGATGATGGAAAACTTTATGACATTAAAGACCAAACAAAGGTAAAGATCCGACAATATTAAAGGAGAGCCAGGCATGACAATGACAGAGTGAGTTCAGGTTTGAGTTACACAGTGGCATAAAGGAAGACTGTATCCAGAGTGGAACTGTTTGATTCAGAAAGATGAAAGAGAGGAGAAAAAGATTTGTCTGAATAACAGATGGTATTAACATAGCCTGAACTCATTGATGTCACCTCTCTCTCTTTGGGATAACTCTACAAGACAAAATCTAGAGAAATATGCTATAAATATAATTGTTGGACAGAAAGCAAAGAAAAACTAAAAAGATGGATGGTATTCAGATATAAATGTTAGTCCTTTTATGTTTCAGAGAAGGAAAGGGACAGCTTAACAGACAGGTTAATTTATGAAAAGCACAGCTAAGTAGAATATATACTTCAAATAAATTCCATTAAGTTAAGGAAAAACGGTGCTAAGGACACTATATCTTCTATAAATGCTATGGCTGTCAAACTTTAGGGTGCATCAGAATCACCAAAAGCAGGCGGCGACAAACTGCAGCCAGATTTGGTCTGCCACCTGTTTTTGTAAATAAAAGTTTTACTAGAAGACAGCCCCTCCATTCATTTATGTGCTGTCTATGACTACTTCCGAACAGAATAGCAGAGTTGAGCTAGCTGTGACAGAGACTACATGGCCTGCAAAGCCTTAAATATTTACCATCTTGTTTTTTTACAGAGAAAAGTCTGGCCTATAGGGCTTGTGAAAACAGAATTCCTAAGAAAGGATTTTAAAAAACAATTATTGGACCCTACTTGTAGTTTTTGATCCAGTAGGTCCGGGGTCGGTGGGAGGGGTGCTAGTCTCAGAATTTGCATTTCTATCAGTTCCCAGGTCATGCTTGTGCTGCTGGTTTGAGGGCCACATTCAAAGGAATTAAGGAATCTGGTGAAGATTATTCTCTAGATAAAGTAAACATGGAGATGGAAAAACCTTCTCTACAAAGAAATGGCCTAAGAAGTGTATAACAAGAGCCAACAGCATTAGCTACTAGAGCACATACAAATGCAAATTCACAAAAGATTGTGATTATGTCACTAGGGAAAGTCCAGAATAAATTAAGAACATTCGAGCCTAGAGGCACCATAAGGCTGAACAGTCAGTCAACAGCCATACTGCTCACGACAAGTACACGGGTGGGTTTTCTTTCAAGAGCCACAAGAAGTTATGAACAAAGAGTGATGTAATCAGACTTGCATTTTTAAAAAGATCACCTAATCACTCTAGCTAAAATGTTGATTTAGGAAGATCAGTCAAGATAAAACCAATAAACCAGGCAAGAAATGATGGTGGCTTGGAAAAATACAAAAGTAAAAATGAAGATAAGCCAATGGATCTAGATTTATTATCGAGGGACTGAATGGATAAAAGCAATGATGGAAGGATAAACATGATCCACAAGTTTCTGATTTCAGCAACTGGATGGCACTTAGGAGGAGATGGGACAGATGTATGTGAGAAGATTATGTTTGGTTTTGGAGTACTAAATTTGAGATGCTAGTGAACACGAAAGGAGAAAGTTTCAAAAGGCAGGTGGATATAAAACACTAGAGTTCAGCAAAGGTATGAGCTAGGGAGTTTAGTGTCAATAAATTATACCTTCCTTTAAATCAAGTTCAAAGACAGCAGTGAATTTAAAAGATCAATTTGAAATTTATTTAAACTCTTGGGCATTAGTTGAAAGCATGGCAAAAAACTAAACACTTAAAGAAAGCATGTTGATTTTTTTATTTAAAATATTACCTGACATATTTTCTCCCAAATTTCATCACATCCAGCTTTTTCTTGAAAGCTAAGGGCCAAGTCATAATTTTCTGCTTCAGACCACACAATCAGAGTGTCCTTTGGAGACATAAAAGGAGTCTGAGTGATTAACATACACTATCACAAACAAAAATGAACAAACAAAAGGAAATAAAACTGTGCTCATTTTTACTTTTTGCAACACTAATACTGGCAATTATCAATGTCTTTCTTTTTCAAAACAATGACTTTTTACACTTCACTTTCCCCAATCTATAAAATAAAAATAATGTTTCCTTAAGGACAACTTAAACCAATATATGAAATATATTCTTTTCATGCATTGCAAAAGATAAAAACAAAACATTATACCAATTATACCAATGCTATCCGAAAAAACTGACTTACATTTTATGCTGTCATTAAAATGTCCAAAGAGGAAATCTAAGCATAAAATAGCTAGGGCATGTTAGGACGATAGGGTTAATAAAACTCCTTCTCTCTTCCCTCTATTGTCAGCAGGTATTTTTCACCAGGGGCTTCTGAGGTCCATGAAGCCCTTGAAATCATTGGCTAAATTTGTAGTACGTGAGCATTTACCTATACATAGGTTTGTTGTTGTTTTTTTTTTAAAAAACTTAGCAAAGTGCTATGGTTCAAGAAGCAGCAAACTCCTAGCACCTACCACCCTTTCATTCCTATTCAGAACTTCTTAGCTTTATTTTTTGTAGAGATGGGGGTCTTGTCATGTTGCCTAGGCTGGTCTTGAACTCCTGGCCTCGGGCCCTCCCGCCTTGGCCTCCCAAAGCACTGGGATTACAAGTATGAGCCACAGTGCCTGGCCATCTAGACAGAACTTTAATGAAAATTTAATGAACAGTTCAACAGTTTTTATTAAGATGTAATCTCAGCAAGACACTGCACATACAATACTGAGACCATTTTATATTCCTCATAGTACCAAGAGCATATATTCTACAATATGCATGGTATAATAAAAATATTTGGCTGGGTGTGGTGGCTCATGCCTGTAATCCTAGTACTTTGGGAGGCTGAGGTGGGTGGAGGTCAGAAGTTTGAGGCCAGCCTGGCTAACACGGTGAAACCCCATCTCTACTAAAAATACAAAAATTAGCCGGGCATGTGCCTGTAATCCCAGCCACTCGGGAGACTGAGGCAGGAGAATTGCTTGAACCCAGGAGGCGGAGGTTGCAGTGAGCTGAGACTGTGCCACTGCACTCCAGCCTGGGCAACAGAAACAAAACTCTGTCTCCAAAAAAAAAAAAAAAAAATAGAGTCAAAATATTTATAAGGCCTAATATATCCTTTTGGCAGGGTGCGGTGGCTCACGCCTCTAATCACAGCACTTTGGGAGGCCAAGGCAGGCGGATCACCTGAGGTCAGGAGTTCAAGACCAGCCTGGCCAACATGGTAAAGCCCCGTCTCTACTAAAAATACAAAAAACTTTTAGCCAGGCATGATGGCGGATGCCTGCAATCCCAGCTACACGGGAGGCTGACGTGGGAGTCACTTGAACCCAGGAGGCAGAGGTTGCAGTGAGCCGAGATCGTGCCACTGCACTCCAGCCTGGGTGACAGAGTGAGAGTCTGTCTCAAAAAAAAAAAAAAAAAAAAAAAATCCTTTCAAATCTTACTGGCAATAAATAAATATACATACTGTTTGATAGCAATCAACCATTTCAAAAAAGGACCCTCTCATTGAGAGCAACCTACAAATCATCTCATACAAGAAATACTGAATGGTACTAAGGAGGGTTACATTTAATGGCTAACTTCAAAATCTGAAGGGCTATGTCACTCGGTGTTTTTTCAAGCTGGTACAAAAAGAATTTAGAAGAGTAAAGTTAGATGGACTTGAGTATAAAGAAAAAAATAATTCAATCTGACTAGTAAGTAACCAAAAACAGCTATGCAAAGGCCGACGACTGGGTATCCATCAGGATGATAATGGTTCCTGTATTGAGAAGGAAAGATGACTAGCTTAAGGTACCTTTAAGGACCTATGATTCTATTGCAGCAGTTTCTGATCTTTCTCACTAGCAAGGACACTTCTGTTTTTTTTGTTTGTTTGTTTTTTGAGATAGTGTCTCTATCACTCAGGCTGCGGTGTAGTGGTGCCATCATGGCTCACTGCAGCCTCTACTTTCCTGGGCTCAGGTGGTCCTTCCACCTCAGCCTCCCAAGTAGCTGGAACTACAGGCATGTGCCACCATGCCCAATGTTTGTATTTTTTGTAGAGGCGGAGTTATGCCACGTTGCCCAGGCTGGTCTCAAACTCCTGGGCTCTAAAAGTGCTAGAATTACAGGCGTGAGCCACCACTCCCAGCCAAGAACCTTCTTAATCTAACACAAATGGATTCCATGTTTAAAAATGTGTCTAAGCAAGGCACAATGGTGTATCCCTATAGTCCCAGCTAGTTAGGGGGCTGAGGAGGGAGGACTGCTTGAGGCCAGGAGTTGGAAGCTGCAGTGCACTATGATCACACCTGTGAATAACAGCCACTGTACTCCAGCCTGAGCAACATATCAAGACCCCATCTCTAAAAAAGTAAAAATGAAAAATTTATCTGCCAAACTGCATATTAACTCTGTTCAGTCATTTATATAACTGTCAATCATGAGACCAGTAGTCTCACTGGACTAAAGTGCTGCCAGCCAGAAGTAAATAAATGAGAATCTGATTTGGTTGTGCAGTATTACTAAGTCTATAATTTTTATTCAGAATTTTGGAAAACACCTCAAACTCCACTTTTTATACTATGTTAAAGGACTTCCAGATATCACAGACACCAGGCAGGCAATCTGATCCAGACTGCGTAGCAGTTCAAGCTCAAAACTATTAACATTCTAAGATCAACATGCCAAAAATTAGTAAGGTTTCATTTTTAGTTTACCTTTATAGTTCACCAGAACAGAACAAATGGTAGAAGAATTTGCAGTTAATCTATAATTCTGGCAGCCTAAATACTTTACAAGGTTATCCGCTCAGTAAATACTGAGCACTTATTATAAGGCTCCAGGTAAGACAAAATTAAAGTTACGTTATTTTCCCTCAAGATAGCATGGAATGAAAATACTAAGAAATTTAGGAGGTAAAGAGGCCACAGTATAAATTCTAATACCACCATCTATGTGGCAGGTAATGCTTAGGAAGTGAGGTAACCTCTCTGAGCCTCAGTTTCCCCATCATTAGGATGGGAAAGATATATACTGTTATGAAAACTAGTCATAATACAGATACCACTTTTTTTTTTTTTTTTTTTGAGATGGAGTCTCGCTCTGTCGCCCAGGCTGGAGTGCAGTGGCGCAATCTCGGCTCACCGCAAGCTCCACCTCCCAGGTTCACGCCATTCTCCTGCCTCAACCTCCTGAATAGCTGGGACTACAGGTGCCTGCCACCATGCCCAGCTTATTTTTTGTATATTTAGTAGAGACGGGGTTTCACCGTGTTAGGATGGTCTCGATCTCCTGACCTCATGATCTGCCCGCCTCGGCCTCCCAAAGTGCTGGGATTACAGGCGTGAGCCACCGCGCCTGGCTGGTACTACTTCTTAGTGATGAAAACAAAGTTGGGAAAAAATAACAATCATCTTGGGAGTGAAGGGAACAACCTGCCCAAATTAGATGGCTCCTAAAATTCTGATAAATACGATTATCAGCCCAATAAAGGCTACTAGGATAAGTGTAAAGCCAATAACACATTCTGCTATAATGTATATTCAGAATCACTTGGAGGCTGATGCTTAAGTCAGGGTATAGCCAGACATATGCTCTTAATTACCCATTTGACAAATCTAGCAAGTTTATAAAATTTTAGAAACTGCTCTTCTGTGTTCCTTGAAGATTCCAAATATTACAGCAACTTTTCTCCAAATTATCTTGCTTATCACCCAAAAACCTATAGACTGAGACACATGAATCTGTTCATTCATTCTCAAAACAGTTTCCATCTTTCCTTTTTCTTAAGATGTGCTTTTACTCTTCAGCTGAATACAACTTCAAAACATGAATTTAATGTATTTAAGTATGGAAGACCAAAGCCAAATACTCCAGGCTCTAGATTTTTCCATTAAACTTAAGTTTTCTTAAGAACATTAAATGCAATACAGTATTATATCAGACTATCAAACTATCAAGAAAATATACTGTATGAATGTTTGGTGGATAAATAAATCACGACTAAATATATTTAGGAGTTGACACCAGCATTCCTAACCACTATTTGTGTGGTCAAACAAGTCACGACCTTTACGCATCACCTAATGGGAAAAATAAAAACAATACTAACTTCCTTCTAGTATTTTAAAGATCAATGATGAAGCAAAGAACTTTATGAACAAGCTGGTAATCTTCTTTCTTCTCAATTAACTATTTTGTATCTGCATCTTCCGGGCAATGAGGGAACTGATCTTGACTTCACTGGCTATATAGAGCACTCATCTTGTGTGTCTGTGTGGGTGTACGTGAAGCACACGTGCGTGTGTACTGAATGAATACCATTTAATAACAGCACTAGCTGATACTAAGTGAAAGATTTACTTTCTGATATTTCTTTGCATATTAGAAAGGTTTAAGAAAGTGTATTTTGAGTACACTGTACTGTGAAGTACAGTTATCTTCAAAACTGTAGTATCATAATAAGACCCTATTCAGGAATCTGTAAAAGAAATCGGATTCATATGACAGATTCCTATCTACACAGTACTGCTGTAGAGGGAGATATTAATGTTCCTTCTGCACTATCATCCACAACAGGAATTTTCACCATTTAACTGTGTTAGTAGCAGCTTATCACATCAATGGTCACCTTTTTTTTTAGGTAAAAACAAGGAAATTTTAGGGCTCAGTTGCTATAATAGGTGGAACACAAACTCCATTTTAACTTCTGGCAAGCTTTTTAAATTTAAAATTATTGTGTTAAACACTATAGGAATTGGCAGAAATCCTATTTTAGAATTTCACTGGCAAACTGTTGTAATCTGTTCTAAATTTTTCACTATAAGCAATCAGATAATAAACTTTCATTTATTCAAAAGGAAAATACGCATGATAAAACACATCTTCAAAATTTTACCTGTTGTTTCTGGTATGCGGTGTTAGGATTTATTTTGGACTCTAAAAGTAGAGAACCTAGGAAACAGAAAAAGACATTCCATTATGTTACTGTAAAACAGCAAAATTATATTCCCTTACGTACATACATATTTCCTTAAAAAAAATTTTTTTTTTATGAGACAGGGCCTCTCTCTGTCGCCCAGACTGGAGTGCAGTGGTGCGATCCTCAGCTCACTGCAACCTCCGCCTCCCAGGCTCAAGAGATTCTCCTGCCTCAGCCTCCTGAGCAGCTGGGATTACAGGTGTGCGCCACCACACCAGGCTAATGTTTTGTATTTTTAGTAGAGACGAGGTTTCACCATGTTGGTCAGGCTGGTCTCAAACTCCTGACCTCAGGTGATCCACCAGCCTCAGCCTCCCAAGGTGCTGGCATTACACCCGTGAGCCACTGTGCCTGGCCTCAAAAAATATTTTTAAATATTTTTTCACTTTTTGTAGAGATAGAGTCTCGCTATGTTGCCCAGGCTGGTCTGCAACTCCTGGGCTCAAGTGATCCTCCCACTGCCCCCTCCTCCCAAAGTGCTGGGATTGCAGGTGCAAGCCACTGTGCCCGGCCATATTTCCTTTTCTGAACATCTGATGCAAACTCAACTTCAGTTATAGAAAAATTATTATTATTTGGGACAGAGTCTCACTCTGTCGCCAGGCTGGAGTGCAGTGGCGCGATCTCGGCTCACTGCAACCTCCGCCTCCCGAGTTCAAGCGATTCTCCTGCCTCAGCCTCCTGAGAAGCTGGGACTACAGACATGCGCCACCACGCCCAGCTAATTTTGTATTTTTAGTAGAGATGGCGTTTCACCATGTTGGCCAGGATGGTCTCAATCTCTTGACCTCGTGATCCACCAGCCTCGGCCTCCCAAAGTGCTGGGATTACAGGCGTGAGCCACCGTGCCTGGCCTAGAAAAATTATTTTTAAAACAATGTAAGTTTAATTACAGTAACTTGTAACCCAAGAAATGTTTTTCTGAGACAGAGTCTCGGCTCTGTTGCAGTTGTGCGATCTCAGCTCACTGCAACCTCCACCTTCTGGGTAGTTGGGATAGGTGCCAGCTACCATGCTTGGTGAATTTTTTTATTTTTTGTACAGATGGGGTCTCCCTTTATTGCCCAGGCTGGTCTCTGGGCTCAAACAATCTACCCGTCTTGGCCTCCCAAAGTGCTGGGACTACAGGCACAAGCCACTGCACCCAGCCAATAAATGTTTTATATACGTGCTTACTTTTAACAGGAAAGACATGATAATCTGACGAGTAAGGACTGGATAACAATAGAAATCTACTAATTTATGGACAGCAGAAGGTAATTAAACAACACAATGTGAAGTCAGATGATCTGGGTTAAAATCTCTTATATATTGTATGACTTCCCATACCCCTCTCCTCTTATCAACCGGTTCTAGTTTATACCTGCAAGTACTACCTGAAGACAAACTCTGGCCCAAAATATTTGAGAAAAAGCAGTTTTCTCTGCAACTGTCTCTCATACGGAGCTTTCATTTCTTCTATTACACTTAACAATTGCTTTACCCATTCCAAATAGTGGTTAGATGGCTAAGAGTGCTCTTAACATTTCCAAATTTAGTTTGCTTTTATATCAAAATTCATTTGTTTTATGAATGCTGTCCAATATTAATGATTTAATGACCATTCACTACTGTGTGCTCAGAACAGTACCAAGTAATACCGAACGCAGTAAATTAACCAAGTTCTGAGAACTCAATTTGTGTATGTCTTATGCACATGAACAGCTTTCCACTTCACACCAACCCTCCCAACTATGTCTAGTACAGGTGACCTAATTAATCCAAAATCTCTTTCTTATCCTTTGAGTACTTAAGGTAACTAAACATTCACCATATTATTTTTTTCTACCTGTATTCCCCACAAACCCCATGTCTTTGGGCTTTTTTTCTTTACAAAAACTGGTTTTGGCTTAGGAGGCTCAGATAAGCATTCTCACATTTTGGAGAAAATGCTGTTTTAGTCTTCTTCCTCTTTATCCAACTTTTGCCAGATTAATCAAAACACATTTTCCAGTGCCCCTTCAATTCTCTTTATGCTCAATTTTCAGGATTTTATTTTGGTTATTAAGAGCTGTGCTAGTGATAAATTCACAACATGAAAAAGCAGCAGGTGGCCAGGTGTGGTGGCTCACACCTATAACCCAGCACTTTGGGAAGCTGAGGTGGGAGGATCACCTGAGGCCAGGAGTTTGAGAACGATTTGGCCAATAAAGTAGGACCTTGCCTCTGCAAAAATAAAATAACAATAAAATAAAATAAAAATAAGAAAAAGTAGGCTGGGCGTGGTGACTCACGCCTGTAATCCCAGCATTTTGGAAGGTTGAGGTGGGCAGATCGCTTGAGGTCAGGAGTTTGAGACCAGCCTGGCCAACATGATTAAACCCCATCTGTACTAAAAATACAAAAATTAGCCGGGCATGGTTGCAGTGAGCTGAGATCGCATCACTGCAATCCAGCCTCGTCAACAGAGACTCTGCCTCAAAAAATAAATAAATAAATAAATAAATAAATAAATAAATAAATAAGCTGGATGAGGTAGGGCATGCCTATAATTCTAGCCACTCAAGAGACAAGCAGGAGGATCTCCTGAGCCCAGGATCTCAAGACTACAGTGAGCCATGACTGTGCCACTACACTCTAGACTGGGTTCTAGACTGGGTGATAAGAGATCCTGTCTCAAAAAACAAAGGAAGGTGCAGTGGCTCATGCCTGTAATCCCAGCACTTTGGGAGGCCGAGATGGGAGGATTGCTTGAGGCTAGCCTGGTCTCATATATAGGATGGTGAGACCCCATACTATATATTTGTAATATAAAATTTAAAAAAAAGTATAAAAATCTCCAACTATCTTTGTAGTCTTTCATTATTTTAATTACCAGAATAAAAATTGCATTCTATTATTCTCCACAGAAATAATAAAGTATATAAAGTACATTATGGATCAATATTACTTTTTTTTTTTTTTTTGAGACGGAGTTTCGCTCTTGTTGCCCAGGCTGGAATGCAATTGTGCGATCCTGGCTCACCACAACCTCCACCTCCTGGGTTCAAGTGACTGTCCTGCCTCAGCCTCCTGAGTAGCTGGGCATGTGCCACCATGCTTGGCTAATTTTGTATTTTTAGTAGAGACAGGGTTTCTCTATGTTGGTCAGGCTCGTCTTGAATTCCCAACCTCAGATAATCTGCCCGCCTCAGCAGGCAGGTGGGTCACTTGAGGTCAGAGGTTCAAGACCAGCCTGGCCAACATGGTGAAACTCCGTCTCTACTAAAGACACACAAAAACCTACTTTGAAATACAACTCATATTCTCAGACACAATCTATCTCCAGAAAATTACAAAAGTAAAATAGAGTGAAAGAATTGGATTACTTTATCAAATTATATTTCAGAAGATGCAAGATCTCTAATGGCATAGGACCCAACTAGGAAACGCACAAAAGTACAACCTATATAAAAGAAAAAATTGGGCATCACAATTAAAAACTTGTTTGTGCTGCAAACAATACCATCAAGTAAAAAGAAAGCCCACAGAATGAGAGAAAAGATTTGGAAAGCATATATCTGGTAAAGGACTTGTATCCGGAATATATAAAGGATTCTTACAACTCAATATTAAAATGTGGGCAATGAATTTGAATAGAAATTTATCCAAAAAGGATATACAAAAAACTAGTAAGCATATGAAAAGATGCTCAGCATTAGTCATTAGGGAAATGCAAATCAAACCCACAAATAAAGGCCAGGCACGGTGGCTCATGCCTATAATACCAGCACTTTGGGAGGCTGAGGCAGGTGGATCACTTGAGGTCAGGAGTTCGAGACCAGCCTGGCCAAAATGGTGAAACCCCATCTCTATAAAAGACACACAAAAAATTAACTGGGCATGGTTGTGCATGTCTTTAAACCCAGCTACTCAGGAGGCTGAGGCAGGAGAATCACTTTAACCTGGGATGTGGAGGTTGCAGTGAGCCAGGATTGCACCACTGCACTCCAGCCTGGACGACAGAGACTCTGTCTCAAATGAAAACAAAAACCAAAACCACAAACGAGATACCATTTAGTACCCACTAGAATGTCTACAATCAAAGACAAGACAATAACAAGTGGTGACAAGGCTGTAGAGAAACGGGAAGCTTCATACACTGCTTCTGGGAATATAAAACGAGGCATCAATTTTGGAAAAGTTTCGCAGTTCTTCAAAAACCTAAGCAGTTACCTTGCAATTTCCCTTCTCGGTATATATCCAAGAGAAATGAATACATGCCCAGACAAAAACTTGTACATTTATATTCACAGCAAGGTTATTTACAACAGCAAAAAATGAACAGATAAATTCAATGTGGCATATACTCAGCTACACAGAGTAATGAAAACCTAACACATTACAATACGTATAAACCTTGAAAACATATGAAATTAAAGAAGCCCATCACAAAATACCACACGTCCAGATAGATAAAGTTATATGTGTGTGTGTGTGTGTGTGTGTGTGTATATGTTTTTTTTTTTTTTTTAGACAGTCTCTCTGTTGCCCAGGCTGGAGTGCAGTGGCGTGATCTGAGCTCACCGCAGCCTCTGCCTCCTGGGTTCAAACAATTCTCCTGCCTCAGCCACCTGAGTAGCTGGGACTACAGGCATGTACCACCATGCCCAACTAATTTTTGTATTTTTAGTAGAGACTGGGTTTTACCATGTTGACCAGGCTGGTCTCAAACTCCTGACCTCAAGTGATATGCCTGACTCGGCCTTCCAAAGTGCTGGGATTACAGGTGTGAGCCACCGTTCCCAGTCCAGACAGGTAAATTTAGAGACAGCAAACAGATTAGTGCTTGTTTAGGGCTGGGAGGAAGTGAAAGTGGGTAGTGATTGCTAACGGGCACATGATTTTTTTCAGAGGAGACAAAATGTTCTAACATTAGATTGTGGTGATGGTTGCAAACCTGTGATTATACTAAAAAACAATGAATTGTACATTTTGAATTGGTGAATTATATAGTATGTAAATACTGTTTAAAAAAAAAAACAAAAAACAGGTGAAGTGCAGCCTGGGCAATATAGTGAGACCTTGTCTCTACAAAAAAATTTAAAAAATTAGCCAAGTGTGGCAGCGCGCGCCTGTAATCCCAGCTGCTCAGGAGGCAGAGGTGGGAGGATTGCCTAAGCCTTGGAAATGCAGGTTGTAGTGAGCCAAGATCATGCCACTGCACTCCAGCCTAGGCAACAGAGCAAAACCCAGTCTCAAAAAAACAAAACAAAACAAACACACACAAAAAGGTAAACTCTAAAGTATAAATATTCATACAATGGATACCACGAACAATGTTAATATATGAATCAAAGAGTAAACACAACAGATATTTTACAAACCTGAACAAAAGACAGCTGAGACAAAGGTATAAACCATACAATTCCATTTACACAAAGCTCACAAAGTGGCAAAATTAACCTATCATTAGGCTAGCAGTTTTCTCTGGGTAGGATAGTGACTGGGGAGGAACATGAAGTAGGCTTCCAGAGTAGTGGTTATGATGTTTTTTCAAGGGTGTGCTCGTTATTTTTTGAAAATTCATCAAATTGAATACTTATGATTTGTGTACCTTTTTGATGTATTATACTGCAATTCAAAAGTTTAAGTTTAAGAAGTCAGAAACACATAGCACAGGGGATTGAGGTTGTTATTCAAGTTGTGCTTTCAAGAAACACATGCCTGATTTTTACAGTCACTAAAACAAAAAACACGGCAGTGCAGTGGTATGACATTGTCAGCCACCTAATCCCTAATAGCAATTATTTCTCAAGTACCAGTCTCTTTTACATTTTCTCCAAAACTCTCTTAGTAGTGTTTACAGGATCAGGATAATTAGAAAGGGGGGGGAAAGGTTTGACGTACTCCCTTCCAAAGTTCTGGCTAAAACAGGACATACTAGAAGCTTCTAGTATTGGGAAATGTTTTTCTGGACCATTCAGGATATTAGAGGGAAGTATCCCCTGAAACTCTCTTTTCAGCCATATCACACAGTTTTGGTCTAGGAAGTCCAGCTCTGATCCCCAATACCATATTCCCAAAGAGATAAGTAGGCTGTAGAGGCTAGAAAGTTCAAAGTCTTTCAACTTGAGGGCTCAGTAAGACAATAAATAAAAGACACAATACTAGGTTTATTCCTAGTCTATTAGGTTTCCCTCCATCACCTAATAGGTTTTATTGAGCCAAGTTATAAACACTAAACCAATCAACTATAAAAGATCCAGTTCAGTGTTAATATCAATTAACACAATCCTTCGCCCCAACAAGTTTGTATTTTGTTGCTACAGCTACAGTATTAGGCACAGTAATTCTATCCTACTAAGGTATGGGTATGGATGGGGATATAGAGCTCAACTTTAGGAGAGGTATTTATTAAATAACATGGTAGCAGAGATGACAGGCGAGAAATGATGATCCTTAGCAGGAGACCTCAGCAACATTAAGAGGGAGGCAGAGAAGGTTCTAACTAAGAGCAAAACATGTTTCTGAAAACAGTTATGTCTAGTTGAACTCAATAACTGAAGCACACACTCAAGACAGACCCCATTCACCCCAACTCATCTGAGAAACACATCTATCCTCTCCAATGAAACAGATGCCCTCATCTCCCAAGAGGAATCATTTACACACACACACACACACACACACACACACGAGATACCTTCTCCCACACATCTGAGAAAGACATTGTCACAAAGACCAGGGATAGGAAATCCTACACTCCAAAATTCAAGAAAACTCCAATATTGAGACTTGAGAAAGAATGAGAAAGGAAACACAGAGAAAAATGAAAATCAAGAGAGTGCTAAAGCTAAGCGGAATCCATCAGTACTTCTAATTAGATCTGCCACTGTGGAATCTATCATTCCTAACAAGTTCTAATGTCTACTAATTGATATGTGCACTTGGACTTTCTCAAAAACATAAGGCGTCCTTAATACTCATTTACCAGTACCAAGACTGAAAATTGAATCATCTTCACCTACCCAACTTTTAAACACATACTATTCTTTGGGCCAACCATTCTTCTAGGAAATTACCCTATACCCTCAGATAAGTGCCAAGGTATATGGATAAAGATTTCATCAGCTGAGTCTGTAATGGCAACAAACTAAAAACAATCTATACCAGCCGTTCTCAAAATGTGATCTGGGGACACCATGGGGCCTGCAAAGTCAAAATTATTTTCAAAATGATACTACAAGGTTACATGCCTTTTCCACCATTAATTCTCTCAGTCTACACTGATACTGCCAAAGACTGAATGCAGAAGCAGATGAGAATCTTTCTGGTTTTTTAAAAATTAGGCCAGATGCTGCAATTTGTAAAAATAGGCCAGGCATGGTGGCTCACACCTGTAATCACAGCACTTCAGGAGGCCGAGGCAGGCAAATCACTTGACATCAGGAATTCGAGACTAGCCTGGCCAACATGGTGAAACCCCGTCTCTACTAAAAATATAAAAATTAGCTGGGTGTGGTGGTGCATGCCTGTAATTCCAGCTACTAGGGAGGCTGAAGCAGGAGAATTGCTTGAACCTGGGAGGCAGAGGTTGCAGTAAGCCGAGATTGTGCCACCGCACTCCAGCCTAAGCGACAGTGAGACTCTGTCTCAAAAAAAAAAAAAAAAAAGACACTCTTCTCATTAAACTCTTATTTTAGAAAAGTTATTTTTTCTTAATGATATTTTGTTAACATGCTATGTTAAAACATTATTTTTAAGTGATTTTTTTCCTAAAGTCTGTTTTAATTTCTATTATGGTAAATACTGATAAATACAATCCAAATGAACATCTGGGGAATCCTCAATTTAAGAGTATAAAGGTATCCAGCTGGGCATGGTGGCACGCGCCAATGTCCCCAGGTACTTGGGAGTCTGCTATGGGAGGGTCACTTAAGCCTGGCTAATTTTTTTGGCCGGGTGTGGTGGCTCACGCCTGTACTCCCAGCACTTTGGGAGGCTGAGGCGGGTGGATCACGAGGTCAGGAGATGGAGACCATCCTGGCTAACATGGTGAAACCCCGTCTCTACTGAAAAAAACAAAAAATTAGCCGGGCGTGGTGGTGGGCGCCTGTAGTCCCAGCCACTCGGGAGGCTGAGGCAGGAGAATTGCATGAACCTGGGAGGCAGAGCTTGCAGTGAGCCGAGATTGCGCCACTGCACTCCATCCAGCCTGGGCGACAGAGTGATACTCCGACTCAAAAAAAAAAAAAAAGAAGCCTGGCTAATTTTTGTATTTTTTTTTAGTAGAGACGGGGTTTCACCATGTTGGCCAGGATGGTCTTGATCTCTTGACCTCATGATCTGCCCGCCTTGGCCTCCCAAAGTGCTGGGATTACAGGTGTGAGCCACCACGCCCAGCTGAGACCTCTATCTCTACAAAATAAAAATAAAAATTTGCCAGGCATGGTGGTACAGGCCCATAGTTCCAGCTGCTTGGGAGGCTGGGGTAGGAGGATTGCTTGAGGCCAGGAGGTTGAGGCTGCAGTGAGCTCTGATCACACCACTGCACTCCAGCCTGGGCAACAGAGCAAGACCCTGTCTGAAAAAAACAAAATAAAATATAAAAATGAAAACAAAAGAAACAAAAAAAAGAGTCTAAAGGTATGCTGAGAAAAAAAGTTTGAGGAATGCCACACTGTGCCACCAACAAGCTACTGTGTGAATAAGTACTGTGGAATACTACACTACTTTTAAATGAGATCTGTGTATCCTGACATTAATTGATGTCCCAAATATACTGATAAAAGAGGTGTTTACAATTAGGAAATGGGAAAACAATGTCAAAAGGAGAAATGCGGCTCAGAACATCACCAAGACAACTGCAGGTAGAAACGGTCACATTCCAATAGCAAGAAAAAATATAACAAAGGCCGAGGCAGGCGGATCACAAGGTCAGGAGTTCAAGACCAGCCTGGCCAACATGGTGAAACCTCATCTCTACTAAAAATACAAAAATTAGCTAGGCATGGTAGCGCATGCCTGTAAACCCAGCTACTCGGGAAGCTGAGGCAAGAGAATCGCTTGAACCTGGGAGGCAGAGGTTGTAGTGAACCGAGATCGTACCACTGCACTCCAACCTGGGTGACAGAACGAGACTCCGTCTCAAAAAAAAAAAAAAAACAAGTTCCCTCCCTGCTTCATATCTTGGTTCTTCCTATAAAATGAAATGTGAGGCCCTTTCTTGTAGGGTGCTGCCAACCCCCACCAAAACACAACACTACACCTCTGGGGGGATTGGAGATAAAGAAGGCTGGTAGTACAGAGTGAGGTATCCTTCTAACAAAGTCTACATTACAGAGAACTCAGCAAATATTTTTAAAAGGAATGGTTTTGCATAAAAATTATAGATTTCTTGCTGAGTGCAAGTTAATACAACAAGATTTATAGTTAAGAAAAAACTAATACCTACCTCACAGGGTTGCCATAAGCATTAACTGAAATTTTTTATTCAAGTGCCTGTCCCAATATGTAGTACATAACCAGCACTCAATAATTTTTTTTTGAGAGTTTCGCTCTTGTCAGGCTGGAGTGCGGTGGCACGACCTCGGCTCACTGCAACCTCCGCCTCCCGGGTTCAAGCGATTCTCCTGACTCAGCCTCCAGAAGTAGCTGGGACTACAGGTGTGCACCACCACACCCGGCTGATTTTTGTATTTTTAATAGAGACGGGGTTTCACCATATTGGACAAGATGTTCTAGATCTCCTGACCTTATGATCTGCCCGCCTTGGCTTCCCAAAGTGCTTGGGATTACAGGCTGAGCCACCGTGCCCGGCCTCAATACTTGTTTTTTTAAGGCATCATCATACAATCATTTCACTGGTAACACTGTACTGTTGTATAGCAGGAAAACGAGTACTAATAATGACCCATAAACACCAAGCATTAATAATGACCCATAAACACATTACAAATAAGAGGTTAACCAATATATTCATTTACTGTTTAGGAAAAACATTCCAGTACACATTTAGTCAACATTCCATAAAAAAATTACTGACTTTTAAAACTTATGGTAGGCCAGGCATGGTGGCTCATTACTGTAATCCCAGCACTTTGGAAAGCTGAGGCGGGTGGATCACTGGAGGCCAAAAATTGGAGACCAGCTCAAGACCAGCCTGGGCAACATGGCAAACCCTGTCTCTACAAAAAATGCAAAAATTAGCTGGACATGGTAGTATGTGCCTGTAGTACCAACTACTTGGGAAGCTGAGGCTGGACGACTGCTTGAACCCAGAATGTTGATGCTGCAAATGAGCTATGATCACGCCACTGCGCTCCAGCCTGGGTGAAAGACCAAGACCCTGTCTCTAAAATTTAAAAGCAAAAAACCCCAAAAAACACCTTCTGGTACACAGCTTTTATTCATCTGGAAAATTCACTTGTTTAGAAGATTTAACTTCCTCTCACTGAAGAAACGAGATAGTATAGAGAATTCCTGTAATTTTTATGGTTTTATCTTCACTATCAACCAATCAGACTCAGGTAGCAGGGAAGTAATATGGGAGTGGTTGGGTTTGGGTTTAAGTAACTTTGGTCTTCACCACAGCCCTGATTTGGAATACTGAAGGATTTCAGAATGAACAGCTATACCCTTGTCACTCCTAAGCAAGCAGCTCAACCCATCAGCTTCTACAGTATATTGTCCTTATCAATCTTCAAGGCTTAAGGCAGGGACTTATGTACTATGCTTCATTAGTAGAGAGAACGCACCATCAAAAATGAGTTAATGCCAGCCTGGGCAACATAAGGTGACCCCATCTCTACAAAAATAATAGAAAAAATTAGCCAGGTATGGTGGTGTACACCTGTGGTCCCAGCTACTTGGGACACTGAGGTGAGAGGATTACCTGAGTCTGGTGGTCAAGGCTGCAGTAAGCCCTGATCACTGCACTCCAGCCCGGGCAACAGGGTGAGATCCCGCCTCAAAAAAAGAAAAGTCAATGGGGCCCAAAATCTTATATAGGTGGGAGACTGAAGTGTGCTTTTTTTTTCTTTTTTGAGACGGAATCTCACTCTATCACCCAGGCTGGAGTGCAGTGGTGGCGCGATCTCAGCTCACTGCAAGCTCTGCCTCCCAGGTTCACGCCATTCTCCTGCCTCAGCCTCCTGAGTAGCTGGGACTACAGGCTCCCGCTACCACGCCCGGCTAATTTTTTTTGTATTTTTAGTAGAGATGGGGTTTCACCGTGTTAGCAAGGATGGTCTCCATCTCCTGACCTCGTGATCTGCCCGTCTCGGCCTCCCAAAGTGCTGGGACTACAGGCGTGAGCCACGCGTCCGGCCGAGACTAAAGTATGCTTTAAACCCATAACAGACAGGTATGTGCTCCAAGTCCTTCTTTCCTGATTTTTTGGAAAAAAATGTAAATGCCTCATTACATAGTGGCATTTAAAAACTAAAATGGGCCAGGTGTGGTAGCTCACAGCTATAATCCTGGCTACTCAGGAGGGCGAGGTAGGAGCATTGCTTGAGGCCGGAAATTCAAGACTAGTCTGGGCAACACAGTAAGATCCCACGTCCCCTAAAAAAATTTAAAAATAAATCAGCTGCACATGGTGGCATGTGCCTATAGTCCCAGCTACCTGGGAGGCTAAGGTAGGAAGATCACTTGAGCCTAAGAGTTTGAGGCTGCAGTGAGCGATGATCGTGGCACTGCACTCCAGCCTGGGTGACAGCAAGACCTTGTCTCTAAATAAACAAACAAACTTTTCAAAGTGAAATACTTCCCCTTGTTCCGACACTGAGCTCTTCTTGGTAAATATACAGAATGCTTGGCATATACAAGATTCTATACTACTGACTGATCTGTTCATTTCTCTCACAGCCCTTACCCCCAAAAGCTTTTCCACCCTAAGTGTTCTGACCTCCTTTTCTAATTATAGTAGGGGTAGAGGCAGACCCACCTACAACGAACATGGAGTTCTATCAAGAGGCAGAAACAGCACAGAATCCCAGTTTTACCATTCGCTAGCAGTGCTGCCTTGAACAAAAACATTTCTCCATGTATCATTTTCTTCATGCCTCAAGTAACAGTGAGAATTTAACCTGTTTAACTCTGTAAGATATGAGTCACAGAACAGATAAAACTATTTTGAAATGTAAAAAATACTTTATAAAATTAAAGGTAAAAACTCAATGTAAGCACACTATTCTGGATGCCGTGGCAAGTACTTTATAATAAGGAGCACAAATATGATTATGGCCAAAGATACTCTTCAGTGTGTGGAGGAATTCCAACTCCCTTACATTTCTTTTTTTAAATTTTTTGTTTTTAGAAATAGGGTCTCACTTTGTCACCCAGGCTGGAGTGCAGTAGCATGACCATAGTTCATGGCAGCCACAAAGTTCATGGCAGCCTCAAACTCCTGGGCTCAAGCAATTCTCTGACTTCAGCCTCCTGAGTAGCTAAGACTACAAGTATGTGCCACATGCCCAGCTAATTTTCTAACTTTTTATGGAGATAGGGTCTTGCTATGTTGCCCAGGCAGGTATCGAACTTCTGGCCTTGAGCAATCCTCCCCCACCTTGGCTTCCCAAAGTGCTGGGATTACAGATGTGGGCCACTGTGCCCGAGCTACATTTTTTTTTTCTGAGACAGGGTCTTGCTTCATCAGCCAGGCTGGAGTAGTGGTTCAGTCACAGCTCCCTGTAGCCTCGACCTCTGGGCTCAAGCAATCCTCCTGCCTCAGCCCCAAGCAGCCGGGACTACAGGTGTTTAACACCACACATGGCTAATTCAGAAATTTTTATTTTGTAGAGATGGGGGTCTCACTTTGTTCCCCAGCCTTACATTTATCAACTGTAAAACTGGCAGGTGGGTGGGTAAAAATCATAATGGTGAAAAGTAGTACAAAGGGGCAGAGGGAGAGAGAGTATCAGGAAGAATAGCTAATGAATGCTGGGCTTAATACCTAGGTGATGGGTTGATCTGTGCAGCAAACCACCATGGCACACATTTACCTATGTAACAAACCTGCAAGTGTACCCGGGAATTTAAAATAAAAGTTGAAGAAAAAACAAAAGAAAGAAAAGTAGTATAATGATTTGACCACAAAGGGAGAGCACAAGTAAGGTACGAAATTATTATCCTTACTTCAAGTTAACAGACACAGCATACACTGAAAGAATTAAAAATAAAAACAAAATAATCTTAAATGGAAGATTGAACTTTGCAGGTATATGGCTATCACAAAAACTGAGAGAAATAAGGTAATCTATCTTCATTAAAGAAAAGCATGGGCCAGGTGCGGTGTAATCCCAGCACTTTAGGCGGCCAAGTGGGAAAGATCACTTCAGATCTGGAGATTGAGACCATTCTGGGCAACACAGTGAGAACCTTTCAAAAAATTCAAAAATTGGGCCAGGCATGGTGGCTCATGCCTGAGCCCAGGAGTTCTAGACCAGCCTGGGAGACAAAGTAAGACCCACCCCCTTCCATCTCTTAAAAAAAAAAAAAAAAAAATTTTTTTTAAATTACCCAGGCGCAGTGGTGTGCACCTATAATCCCAGCTAGGCAGGAAGATCAACTGAGCCCAGGAGTTTGAGGTTACAATGAGCTATGATCCTGCCACTGCACTACAGCATGGGCAACAGAGCTCTTAAAAATTAAAAAAAAAAAAAAAAAAAAAAAGAAAAGAAAAGAAAAAGAGCAGGGCGCGGTGGCTCACCTGAGGTCAAGAGTTCAAGATCAGCCTGGCCAACATGGTGAAACCCTGTCTCTACTAAAAACACAGAAATTCACCAGGTGTGGCGGCAGGCACCTGTAATCCCAGCTACTCGTAAGGCTGAGGCAGGAGAATTGCTTGAACCCGGGAAGCAGAGGTTGCAGTGAGCCGAGATTGTGCCATTGTACTCCGGCCTGAGTGACAAGAGCGAAACACTGACTCAAAAAAAAAAAAGAAAAGAAAAAAAACAAAAGGGACGTGTTCTTACAACCTATTTTGCCAGCAGAAACCTACTGGATAAAGATGCAATCCAAGAAATGGGCCCAGAAGCTTAGTGGGACATCCCTTTTCCTCTAAAGCAAGGTAGGTTGAGTGCCAAGTTACTCAGTTTTGGAAGGGAAGGCATACAGTACTTACCAAGACTGATCTGCTCTGTAACATGAAGGCCACAAGTACTTCCATTTAGAAATTCCCTTCTGTGATTCTTAGACGAGCATATAAGCTCCCCTAACAAGAACTGAGCCTACAGTTGAGATAGCATTATTATAGCTTCCCCTTCCACAAATATAGACCCAATAATGAGAAAATTTTAAAACTACCCAGGCCTTTCTATACCTATGCTAAAACTATATATTATAAAATTCCCAAACGCTTTGTCTAATGACTGTCATTAGACTGTACTAAGTAGTGTGTACAGTTTAAAATGAATTGCCTGAATTTGAATCCCAACTCATACCATCTTAATAGATGAATGATTTTGGACATGTTGTCATCCTTTCTGAGAGAACTTATTAAAAAAAAAGAAATGCGGCCGGGTGTGGTGGCTCACGCCTGTAATCCCAGCACTTTGGGAGGCTGAGGAGGGCAGATCACCTGAGGTCAGCAGTTCAAGACCAGCCTGGCCAACATGGTGAAACCCTGTCCCTACTAAAAACACAAAAATTAGCCATGCATGATGGCGGACACCTGTAATCCCAGGCTTGAGGCTTGAAGCAGGAGAATCCCTTGAACCTGGAAGGTGGAGGTTGCAGTGAGCCGAGATCATGCTACTGCACTCCAGCCAGGATAACACAGATTCTGTCTAAAAAAAAAAACCACACACACCATTTATTTCACAGGTATGCAAAAGCCCCTATCACACTATCTCTAGCACTGACCGGTTTCTCACCAAATTAGCTGATAGCCTATTTCTAAGGTGGATGATTAACACATCACAAAAACTTAATTTTATAGACAATAAAATACTTCAAAAGTGTTATCAAATATTTATTTTGTTTTAAAGAAATAATCTGAAAATCAAAAGATTTTTTTGGGGAAAAGCTACAAGTAATTTAGAAAAGAAAAACTTCAACACAATAATGACTAGGTCTAGCTCAAGTATGGAAAAGTGCAATAATTTTAAGTTTCTATTGGACAAATGACTCAGTTTATGGAAAATCAGAAATACTTTCCATTTTGCTCATGACAACAAAAAGAAAATATCAATTATCCTATGATGGAGAATGGAGCAAGCACACAATAATGGCTGACCCCAACTAGCAGTCAACACAAAAACATTCAGGTAAAGCTTGTAGATAAACTACAATTGAAATTATTATTATTATTATTTTTTGAGACGGAGTCTCGCTTTGTCGCCCAAGCTGGAGTGCAGTGGCGCTGATCTCCGCTCACTGCAAGCTCCGCCTCCTGTGTTCACACCATTCTCCTGCCTCAGCCTCCTGAGCAGCTGGGACTACAGGCGCCCGCCACCACACCTGGCTACTTTTTTGTATGTTTTTAGTAGAGACGGGGTTTCACCATATTAGCCAGGATGGTCTCGGATCTCCTGACCCTGTGATCTGCCCGCCTCGGCCTCCCTAAATGTTGGGATTACAGGCGTGAGCCACCGTGCCCGGCCGCAAATATCTTTAGGCTAAAAGTAATTTTCATTTTCTTTGAAATAAACCTTCAGGCTAATAAAGCAGCAAATGCAAGTAGACAGTAACATGGGAGTTTAATATGGCTAATAGCACTAAATCAGAGCACTGTTGTGAGAATTATGTAAGTCAATATAAGTAAATTGCTTAAAGAGTTTGGCACATAGTAGGTACTCAGTAAATTTTGACTTATTATCCCTATTTAGATGTTAGAAGAAATGTTAATCATCGACTAAAGATCACTGACAGTATTTCACAAGTATCCTGGAATTTTTTCTAAGTCCATGGTGTGTGTGTATGTGTGTTTGTGTGTGACAGGGTCTCCCTCTGTCACCCAGTGCAGTGGCATGATCACAGCTCACTGCAGCCTCCACCTCCTAGGCTCAAGTGATCCTCCCACCTCAGTCTCCAGAGCAGATAGGACTACAGGCCCGTGCCACCGCACCAGCTAATGTTTGCATGTTTTGTAGAGATGGGGTTTTGCCATGTTGCCCAGGCTGGTCTCGAACTCCCAAGCCCACGCAATCCTTCGGCCTGGGCCTCCCAAAGTGCTGGGATTATAGGCGTGAGCCACCACACCCAGCCTAAGTCCATTCTTTGCATTCAGTTTTCCTTACAGCCTAAATTTACAAGGGCACATCAGTAATTCAGTTAAGCTCTCCCTGCTAGATAAAAATTAAAGTCATTTTGTTTTAGTCATTTAACCTCCAACCTGCAAAATGGAGGAAGAGAGATTTGTGGCTATTTCCAAAATGGTAAAAATATAAATGGAGGTTGGGCGCAGTGGCTCACGCCTGTAATCCTAGCACTTTGGGAGGCCGAGGCGAGTGGATCACCTGAGGTACAGAGTTCGAGACCGGACTGGCCAAAATGTTGAAACCCCGTCTCTACTAAAAATACAAAAAAATTAGCCAGGCATAGTGGCACATGCCTATAGTCCCAGCTACTAACGAGGCTAAGGTAGGAGAATTGCTTGAACTCAGGAGATGGAGGTTGCAGTGAGCCACGATTGTGCCATTGCACTCCAGCCCGGGAGACAAGAGCAAAACCCAATCTCAAAAAAAAAAAAAAAATCTATACATATTATATATACTATATATTATATATACTATAATAATATATACATGGAAAAAAATTTCTTATATTAATTATGTAGAAAAGCATACTTCTGATAGCACATTAAGCTTTTATACTTAAAAATATCTTAAAGGATTTTTTGTATAATGAATCAAATTAAACACATAATGTGAAGGTTATATTATTTTTAATATGGATATCAATAAATTGATCTCAAATCTACATATGCTTTCAGCTAGGATGGGGGTCATGCCTGTAATCCTAATACTCCAGGAGGCCGAGGCCGGTGGACTGCGTGAGGTCAGGAGTTCGAGACCAGCCTTGGCAACAGGGCAAAATCCTGTTTTTATTTTTTTGAAAGTAAAAAATTAAAAAGAAATCTACAGATACTTTCATCTCATAAGAAGCTGATACTAAAAGCCCATACCTTCCAACATACTATGTAAAGTTTTCCAAATGTGTGAAAGATCTAGAGTAGGTTATTATGAGTCACATACAAAATTACACTAACACTTGACATTCAAATTGTATTTTAAGAAGCCAATAACTCAGGCCCAGAAAAATATACCCAACATTCAAAAAATTTTAAATGCCACCAAAAGAAAATAATTTCTCTCCAGATTTAAGTTACTTTGGGTAACCTTATAACCTGTGGGCAATATACTCCAAATTACCACTTTCAATTTAAATAGAACATCAATGTTCCCAGAGTCTTCAATTACAGAAGGCCTAGTCTTGTTGGTTTTTCATGGAATTGGAGTTCTGGGTAGAGTCCAATTGAAGAAAATTCCTTGAAATTAGTTCGCAATAATTCAGATACAGAATCACTACAATCATAATAAACTGGCATCGTTAGTAAATGTAAAATATAAACTAATGTACCAAGAGAACTGGAAAATAACTTACTTTCACATTTGGAAGTAACAATTTGAGAACAGTTTTACCCCACTTGAGTATTTTAAGTGAAATTCACTGTATATCGCCAAAAACAGTGGCAATCCCTACAGAGAACAAGTCTTTTAAAATATGAAACACTCAGCACATGTGGAAAAAAGAAAAAACGCGAAACACTTATTTTCAAATAACTTAGTCTTTGAACCTTGAGGGCTGTTTCAAAATTTGTGAAGCATAAACACTAAGGAAGATCCGAAAGGTTTTAAAAATTATCTGCCAACTTCTCTGCACCTGTTAACCAAATTATGAACACCCATTTAAGCAATCAAAAAAAATCTCATATAAATGATTCCAAATTTGCAAGATGTTTATATAGTGAGCTACACACAAAATTCTGCATTACTATAAAAAAGACAACCAACACTGGTGAACAAAAATCTTCGCAAGGGAAAGCGTTTTCTCTTAGTGTAGAGTTGCCAGATACAGTGTTGCCAACCTTCAACACGATCAGAAACATGTAGCAAAAAGATGTTTAAAAAGAAAAACAAACACAGCAAAATGTTCTTCAAAGTGTGAAAAGTCCAAGAACTTTCTTAGCTCCAAGCAAAGTTTCATGCCTGCTTTACAGATGGGTGAACTAAGGCAAAAGATCGGATTAATCAGTGTCTTTCTCAAGGTCACTCGAGTGCAAAAGAACAGCACACTCCGGACTCCCTATCTCAGGTCCTCGACCTCTCCACACTCCAGGGCGGCACAGCGCAAACACGCTTAGCTCTCCTCGTACCCAAAATGCCACCAGGCACTCAGAGAAAGGAAACATTTCAAGCGCTCTTCGGGGAGCTCCCGCAGGACTGGGGTGACTGGGGTACCTGGGGCCCGCCCTCCCCCGAGGTGGCCGCCCTCCCCAGCCGTCCCTCCGTTCTCGTGGAGCGAGCGCCATGCCCCGCAAGAACCCGGGAGGCGGCCCAGGGCCGTGGGGGCTGCGAGGGTCACGCCGCGAGGGGCTTCACTTACCGTCGCTCTCAGCCCTGACAAGCAGAGACATGCCCTTCAGCCGCTCCACGTAGCCAGACGACACATGCCCGGTGCCCCGGTCGTCCCACTGCCGGTCCTCGTTGAGCGTGTACACCTTCACCCGCCGCCGGGTGTCGGTCATCGTGCCGCCCGGGAACCGGGGCGGGGGCCCCGCCAGTAAACGCCCAGGAAAGGGGCCCTGGAGAGGCGAGGGGCGAGGCGTGAGGGCGCCCGCGAGCGGAGGGCTCCCCGGCCTCACTGCCGCCGCTGGGCGCCGCGGGGCCGCGCCGCCACCTGCATGGCCCGCTCCAGGGACCGAGCTCTGGGCCGCCGCCTTTCCTCGCCTCCGGCTCCCCGGCGCTATTGTCCAGGCCTGGCGAGCCCGGCGCCCGGCAGCCCCGAGGGGGCCGCACAGCGCTTCGTAGCCTCCCGCCCCGCAGCGCTAGGAACTCGGGGCTCCCGTCACTGCCCTGCTCCCGCCTCCGCCATGATCTCCGCGAAGCAGCTTCCCGCGCCGCCGCCGCCTCCTCAGGCCGCCGCCGCCGCCGCCGCCATATTTTCCTTCCTTATACCTGGCCCTGCCACCGCGGCCAGTGGCTCCCTTCCGCTCCCCCTGCTTTAAACGTCAGAAGCCGACAGGCGCCTGATCCTGCTGCAACTGCTACCACTGCCCGGGAGACTCTGAGGGCACCCGGCCGCCCAAGCGACCCGGACTAGTGGAAATCGGTTTCCCTCTGCCGCCGTCTCTTCCGTCTTCCTCACACAGCCAAAACCGCCGCCATCTTGGTTCGCCCCTCAAAAGCGGCGCGCGGGGCCACCCAGGGAGCTGCTGCAGGGGCGGCTCGTAGCCCCACCATTTAAAGAGACAGCAGCGAGACCGGGAGCCTTACTGCGGCGGAGGCTTCCGACGGAGGCGGGAGGCGGGCGCGGAGTTGCCGAGGTGGCGGGAGCGCAGGGAGCGGAGGAGGCGGGACGCTGATTGCGCCGGTGACAGCCCGAGGCTCCCTCCCGCCTCCTTGCACGCACCGTCGTGCGAGCGTGGGGCGGTGTGTGCGTCCGTCGCGCCCTGTGTTCGTCATCAGCCCCACTCCAGGATGCACGAGGGGCGTGGATCCGTCTGCGGCCTCTGCGCGCGGGCCCTGGCGCCTCGGCCTCGCGTCCGCCCGCCGCCGCCACCTTCGCTTGTTCCTGCTCCGTCCCTGCCTCTGCCCCTGCCCCTGGCCTGCGGACGTCGGGCAGCGTGGGCCTGGGCCCCTACCCGCTTCCGAGAGCGTTTTCCCGGGGCCGCCTTTATGGCTGAGTTGGGCGCTCGGGACCCACCCGGCGCCTTGCGGACTTGAGGGAATGAAATGGAAACGCTTCCGGGGAAGGTCGCGGGTGTGGGCGGCTAGGTCGGCTCAGCCTTGGGAGCCGCCATGGGTCGCGGACTGGCGTGGCCAGTGTGGAAACTTCGGACTGTTTGCGTTTTCTGGGCGTGGGACCGAGTCCCAAGTGACAATTCTAAAACTTCACCTTACAGCCTAGGCAAGCCCCAATGCTCCATTCCTTCATCCCTATCAGAATTGTCTGCCAGCCTTTCTTGTCGGAAAAGGAACTTAAGGCGCTCACAAAAACAAATGCGACACTGTAATCGGGAGGAGTAATTCTCAGCATTAGGTAGTCCTGTGTTTTGAAGACCTACTTGATGTCAAGTATTGCTAATCTTCACAAAGGAAGATCATTCTCGTTCCTGTCATGCAGCTCATATGCCACCATTTTGGTGGCTTTTACCATTTGCCAGGCCTTGCCAGGTCGGGCTTGTCCGCTCGGAATATAATGCAGCCACACACATAACTTTAAATTTTGCAGTAGCCACAAAAAGTACGAAGAAACTGGTGAAATTAGTTTCAACGTTTTAGTGCGGTATTTTCAAAATGTTATTTCAATAATCAAATTACTGAGATATATGTTCCTTATTTACCGTACAATGTCTTAAAAATGTGATATATTTTGTCCTTCCAGCAAGTCTCTGTTGGGATACTAAATTTTCATCAGAAATATCTATGTTTAGATTTTATTGAAAAAAAAATTTTTTGGAGACAGGGTCTCTCTCTCTCACCCATCCTGAATTGCAGTGGCTCAGTCTCGGCTCACTGCAGCTTCAACCTCCTGGGCTGAAGCGATTCTCCCATCTCAGCCTCCCAAGTAGCTGGGACCACAGGTGCGTAGCACCACTGCCAGTTAATTAAATTTATTATTATTATTTTCTTGGTAGAGACGGGTTTCACTGTTGCCCGGGCTGGTAGAGTTTATTAAATTTACAGTTGAAAGTGTAGAGTCACATATTCTGTTATTCCAGTCATACTTAAAAGTTTTCCAAAAGCTGAATCAAGTATCAATTTTTAAATTTAGCTGGGCGCAGTGACTCACGTGGTCAAGGAGTTCAAGACCAGCCTGGCCAACATAGTGAAACCCTGTCTTCACCAAAAATACAAAAAAATTAGCTGGTCATGGTGGTGCACGCCTGTAGTCCCAGCTACTCGGGAAGCTGAGGCAGGAGAATCCTTGAACCCGGGGGGCGGAGGTTGCAGTAAGCTGAGATTGTGCCACTGCCCTCCAGCCTGGGCAACAAAGCGAGACTCTTGTCTCAAAATATAAAATGAAATAATTTAAATTTAAAAATTAAGTAAAATAAAAAATTCAGCTTGTGAGTTGCACTAGCCAAAATTTGAAGGCCTGGTAGCCACGTGTCTAGTGGCTAGTTTTGGAAGATTCGAGTGCTTGACATTGCCAGGAATCTTTTAAACCTGCAATGTGGCTGGGCGCAGTGGCTCACACCTGTGATCCCAGCACCTCGGGAGGCTGAGGCAGGCGGATTGCTTGAGGCCAGGAGTTGGAGACCAGCCTGGCCAACAGGGCAAAACCCTAACTCTACTAAAAATACAGAAATTAGCCAGGTATGGTAGTGTGCGCTTGTAGTCCCAGCTACTTGACTGTCTGAGGCACGAGAATCCGCTTGAACCTGTGGAGGCGGAGAGTGCAGTGAGCCGAGATTGTACCACTGCACTCCAACCTGGGTGTCACAGCAAGACTCTGTCTTAAAAATAAAGAAAAGAGAAGAAACCTGTAAAGTAACTGATGTTATATCCATCTATTAGGAAGGAAGCTAATAGCATCAACAGGGCTGAGGGGTTTCTGGGATACAGGACTTTCAGTTTTAAAATCCTTTAGAAGGGACCTTCCTCCCCAACAACTTAAAATATAAAGATATAAACAGGGCGCAGTGGCTCACGGCTGTAATCCCAGCACTTTGGGAAGCCGAGGCTGGGGGATCACGAGGTCAGGAGTTCGAGACCAGCCTGGCCAACATGGTGAAACCCCCGTCTGTACTAAAAATACAAAAATTAGTAGGGCGCGGTGGCCCATGCCTGTAATGTCAGCTACTCGGGACGCTGAGGCAGGAGAATTGCTTGAACCCGGGAGGCAGAGGTTGCAGTGAGCCGAAATTGCACCATTGCACTCCAGCCTGGGCAACAAGAGTGAAACTGTGTCTTAAAAAAACAAACAAACAAAAAAACGATAGAAACGAGTGCTTGCAAAGACCAGTCAGAAACTCATTATTCACAAACAAAACGAAAATTATGAAAACAAAGCAATCGTTTTTTCTTTAAAAAAAAAAAAGGCAACAATTTATTTATGTATTTTGAGGTGGAGTCTCCCTCTGTCACCCAGGCTGGAGTGCAGTGGCGTGATCTCGGCTCACTGCAACCTCTGCCTCCTGGGTTCAAGTGATTCTCCTGCCTCAGCCTCCCAAGCAGCTGGGATTACAGGCGCCTGCCACCATGTCCAGCTAATTTTTGGTATTTTTAGTGGAGACATGTTGGCCAGGCTGGTCTCGAACTCCTGACCTCCAGTGATCCATCTGCCTCAGCCTCCCAAAGTGCTGGGATTACAGGTGTAAGCCACCACGCCTGGCCAACAATTTCAAGTATTAGGGCATGAGAGCAATTTTGTCAATTTTTGATGCAATGAAGACATCAGTAAATTTATTCATATGCTAATACTTATTTGATCCCCAAACCAAACATGAAATACTTTGTAGAAAATAATAAAGTAAATTAAAAAGAAATTATTTAGTATATGGAATAAGGTTAAAAATTATAGTTTATGGAACATACCATAAAATATTAGATTTAAATGAAATTTAATACAATACAATCTTAACAGTTCTATCCGTCTAGATTCTACCAGAGAAACAACCAGTAGAATACATATACACAAAGATGGAGAGAGTTATCTCAAGAAATTTGTTTACATGATAGTGCAGTCTGGCTAGGCAAGTCTAAAATATGTAGGACAGGTCAGCAGCAGAGGGGAAACTCTGAGGCAGGAGCTGACACTGCACTCAACAAATTCTTCATCGGAGAAAAACATATTTGCTCCTTTTTTTTTTTTTTTTTTTGAGACAGAGTCTCACTCTGTCGTCTAGGCTGAAGTGCAGTAGCACAATTGCAGCTCACTGCAGCCTCCGCCTCCCCCAGGTTCAAGCAATTCTCGTGCCTCAGCCTCCCAAGCAGCTGGAACTATAGGTCTGTGCCACCATGCCCCGCTAATTTTTGTATTTTTAGTAGAGATGGGGTTTCACCAAGTTGGCCAAGCTGGTCTCGAACTCATGACCTCAAGTGATCTGCCTGCCTCAGATTCCCAAAGTGCTGGGATTACAGGCTTGAGCAACCACACCCAGTCCTGATTTGCTTTTAAGACCTTTAGCTGATTGGATGAGACCCATCCAGATAACTTGGGATAATTTTCCTTTAAAGTCAACCGGTTGTGGATGTTTAATCACATCTACAAGTACTCCCACAGCAATGCTTAGATTAGTGTTTGTTTGAATAACTGGGTAGTATAGCCTAGCCAAATTGCCAGAAGAGCTGGGTGTGGTTGTTCATACCCATAATCCTTGCATTTTGGGAGGCTAAGTGGGAGGATTGCTTGAGGCCAGGAGTTCGAGACCAGCCTGGGAAACCCTCTTTCTACAGAAAATACAAAAATTAGCTAGGTATGGTGGTGTGTGCCTGTAGTTCCAGCTAGTCAGGAGGCTGAGGCAGGAGGATCCCTTGAGTCCAGGGGGTAGAGGCTGCAGTGAGCCAAGATCACGCCACTGCACTCCAGCTTTGACAACAGAGTTAAACCCTGTCAGTAAGAAAAACAAACACATGCAAAAAAATAAATTGCCACAAAACTAACTTATAATAACTTAATCATATTCCATGCACAAATGGTGATATGGTTAAGAAAATTCCTAATGGAATTCAAAAAGGGAGATTGCAAATCACAAAAGGCTGAGATACGTTGTCTTAGTGGTCAAGCATGTGGAGGATGGATCACCCGTCCAGGTCCTGCCTCTTAGCAGTTGTGTGACATTTCCAAGCTTCTTCAGCTCTCTGTACCTCAGTTTCCTCATTTGTAAGATAGGAATAATGTTAACTTCTAGGGTTGTAAGAAATAAGAAACTGATTCTTCATTCTTCCTGTGCTCTAAACATAAAGCTTTCTCACCGAACCTTTGTACCTTCACCTGCATGCATAACGTAGATTTGTAAAGTATGTACTGGAAGGAGCCTGTTCATTACGTAGTATCTGTACCTGTTTATGTTACTTACCTTGATCCATGTTGCATTCATCATTTTATAATATTGCCTGCCTTAGGTTTAAAATCCTGGAAAGGACAGGGACAAGGCTGCTGGCTTGTACGCTGCCCATATCCAGAAGGTGCCACCAACGTAGATGACCTCTGTGTTTGCCAGTGAAGATAATGTTACCTGTATGGTGAAAAGGGCATACCACAGAAGTTAGAGGAGTTGAGTCCTCATTTTCGTTCAGCAACTAAGTCGGTGGTCTAGGATAAGACCTTAGCTTTTTTTGGCCTTAGTTTTCTAATCCTGATAAGATGACTTAAAATTTTTTAAAATTTATTTTTATTTTATAAATATATTTTTTATTGACACATAATATTTGTAAATATGAGGTACAGGTGATATTTTGTTACATGCATAGAATGTGTAATGAGCAAGTCAGGGTATTTAGAATATCTATCACCATGAGCATTTATCAATTCTGTGTGTGGAGGACATTTCAAGTCCTCACTTGTAGCTATTTTGAAATGTACAATACATTGTTGTTAGCTATAGTCACCCTACTGTGCTACAGAACATTGTAACTTATTCCTTCTGAAACGACCTTTGCAAAATTATGAGAGTAAAAGAAATCTGACATAGTCGACTCCATCTTGTGTCTGACCCCCAAGCTGTCCTTTGTCATTCCTGGGCATAGGCCAAGCTAGCTTTGGGAGGAATTCAGTTTATAACTTAACTTGAAAACAAGGATAATAACAATTCCTCCTTAAAACTAACCCCTTCCTTGCTCAGGGACAGAAAACTGCATTTTTAAGACTAATGAAAGGCCACAAGAATAGCATTATGGGAGGAGCATGAACTCTGCTAAAATGTAGGCATAATTTCTATCACCCATTACTGCGCAGGAGTCCTGTGGCCGGAGGTCACAAGACTTGTGACCTTCCCAATTGCTCCTATAGATAACAACAATATTGTTGAACCTAAGATTGTTTTTTCTGAGATGTTTTTCAGACTGACCCCACCCAGACTCATGACTCAACTGGTCCTGTGACCCCACCCAGAGGTGGACTCAGCACACACCTTTATGATTTAATCTTCAAGCAGTCAGCAGTACCCATTCCCTAGTCTCCTGCCCACCAAATTGTCCATAAAAACCCTAGCTTCTGAGCCTTCAGGGAAACTGATTTGCGTGATAACTCCAGTTCTCACAAGTGGATGGCCTCTAGTCAGTTACACTCTTTCTTACTGCAGTGCCGTGGTCTCAGTGGATTGATTTTGTCTGTGCAGCAGGCAGGAAGAATCCCTTGGGCAATTACATTTCTATTTATTATAACTGCATGTTTTCATGTTTGTACCCCCCCCCCTTTTTTTTAGGCAGAGTCTCACTCTGTCACCCAGGATGGAGCGCAGTGGTGCGATTTCAATCACTGCCTCAACCTCCTGAGTAGCTAGGAGCACAGGTGCTCACCACCATGCCCAGCTAATACTTGTAATTTTTTTTAGACACAGGGTTTCACCATGTTGCCCAGACTGATCTCAAACTCTTGAACTCAAGCGATCTACCCACCCTGGCCTCCCAAAATGCTGGGATTACAGGCGTGAGTCACTGTGCCTGGCTGTTTGTACCCATTAATTAGCTACTGTTTGTCCTAACCCTCAACATCCTTCCCAGACTCTGGTAACTATCATTCTACTCTGTACCTCTATGAGATCAGCTTTTTTAGCTTCCACACCAGTGAGTGCATGTGATACTTGTCTTTTTGTGTCTGGCTTATTTCACTTAATATAATGACCTCCAGTTCGGTCCATGAGGCTGCAAATGACATGATTTCATTCTTTTTTATGGCTGAAAAATATTCCATTGTGTAAATATGCCACATTTTCTTTATCCATTCTTCTGATGATGGACACTGTTGTGAATAATGCTGCAATAAACAGGGGGATGCATGTATCCCTTTGAAGTTGTGATCTCCTTTCCTTTGGTTATATGCCCAGTAGTGGGATTGCTGTATCGTTTGGTAGTTCTATTTTTAGTTTTTTGAGAAATCTCCATACTGTTCTCCATAGTGTCTGTACTAATTTACATTCCAACCGCAGTGTATGAGAGTTCCCTTTTCTCTGAATCCTTACCAGCATCTGTTATTTTTCTGAAATGATGATGATTTTTAAGGAAACTTCTAGCTTTCAGATTCTGTTAAGTGTGCAATGATGGTTGTAAGAACAATAAAAATCACTAAATTCTCCCCATAAAGGTGGATGTCGATATGACCACACATGAGCATTTTTATGACATTCATTAGAATCTTACTACAAAGCACCATGTTTTATATATGTATATATATATATGAAAATAATCACCAGAGAAAATACTCAACAAAATAGGTATTCCAACAGTCATCTCATCCATTTTTATCCTATTTTCTTTTTTTTCTTTGAGATGGAGTTTTACTCTTGTTGCCCAGGCTGGAGTGCAGTGGCCTGATCTTGGCTCACTGCAACCTCTGCCTCCTGGGTACAAGCGATTCTCCTGCCTCAGCCTCCCAAGTTGCTGGGATTACAGGTGCCCGCCACCACGTCCAGCTAATTTTTTGTATTTTTAGTAGAGACGGGATTTCACCATGTTGGCCAGGCTGGTCTTGAATTCCTGACCTCAGGTGATCCACCTGCCTCAGCCTCCCAAAGTGCTGGGATTACAGGCGTGAGCCACTGTGCCCGGCCTTTTGTCCTGTTTTCATAAGTTATGTACATACTTAATTTGCAATGTAATATTTGTGATAAAATTATTAAAGAAAAATTATTCATGATGCTGTTGAAGATGATAAGGCAGACTTTATTCAAAGGGAGCCACGGTGACAGGCATAGGGACCATTGCAATGGGGTCTCACAGTCGGGGAGAGAGATTGGACTCAACTCCGTCTCCAACAAGGATGAGTGAGGATTTATCACCAAGGAGCAAGCTGGGAGTGGGTGGAAAATTGCTAAGAAGAAACATGAAGGATAAGAGGTTTCTGGCTAAACCAACTTGTTAGGATTATTGCTAAAGGCAGATCAGCGTGATAAGATGTGGAGGCTGGACAGATATAAGCGTGGAAGACTTTTCACTAAACCAATTTGTCAGGATTCTTGCTCAAACTGGATTTAATAAGGACAGAGAGAGAAGCCCAAGGTCGAGCCTAGTGCAGGGAGGACTCAGAGGAGCCTGACTGAGGTTTTGGTCAAAGGAGAGTCTTTGTCAAATGTTGAAGTTTCCCTTATCCTACCCTAACATAATGACATTGGGGACAAATCAGAAAAGAAACATAATTTTAGATAAAAGCTGGAGCAGCCACAAACTAACAGCTTAGAACTCACTACCATTCACAATTCATTCCTTTATATGTAAAAACAACCTCACAACGTGCTGACAAGCAAGTCTTCCTAGTTAACAATAATCAAAACAAATGGGAAATATATTTGTAAAGAACAAAGCGAATCAAAGAAATTCCTTAAATCTGTCATTCAGCTAGCATGCTTGGGAATTATTCAAAATACTGTTAGGCTTGGTACAATGGTTCATGCCTATAATCCCAGCACTTTGGGAGGCCAAGGCAGGAGGATCACTGCTTTAGCCCAGGAGTTTGAGAGCAGTCTGGGCAACGAAGTAAGACTCTGTCTCTATTAAAGTAATAATAATAATAAATATATAAAATGCTCCTGGGGGGCTGGGCGTGGTGGCTCACGCCTATAATCCCAGCACTTTGGGAGGCCAAGGTGGGTGGATCACTTGAGGTTAGGAGTTTGAGACCAGCCTAGCCAACACAGTGAAACCCCATCTCTAGTAAAAATACAAAAATTAGCTGGGCATGGTGGCATGCGCCTGTAACCCCAGCTACTTGGGAAACTGAGGCAGGAGAATCGCTTGAACCCAGGAGGCAGAGGTTGCAGTGAGCTGGGATCGCGCCATTGTACTCCCACGCTCCAGCCTGGGTGACAGAGCAAGACTCCATCTCAAAAACCAATTTTTTTTTTTTTAAGAAATGGGGGTCTCACTTTGTTGCCCAAGCTGGTCTTGAACTCCTGGACTTAAGCAATCCTCTTGACTTATCTTCCCAAAGTGTTAGGATTACAGGCATGAACCACTGTGCCTAGCCTAAAATGGCAAATTTTATGATAAGTATATTTTACCATGATAAAAGAAGTCTACACTTTAGAAGCTGAATTCTGGTGGTGATATTGAAGACAGATTGAAGAAGGTTAAGACCGGAGTCCGGGAGGCCTGCTTGGACATGATGTCCTAGCCAGCAAGAGATTCTCAGGAGGGCCTGCCCCAGCACCAGGGCAGAGTTTTGGAAACAGAAGGATGATGACAGAGCTATTTTAGATATACAGTCAAGAAGAATAAGACACTCACTGACCATTGAGGTGGGAAGGAGTCATGGATTTCTAATATTTCCAAGTAACATGACAGAAAGAATATGGGAAAGGGAACACAAAAGAAAATTTGATGGAAATAAGTATAATTTACAAAATGAAAAATACAAAAGCGGTTTTAATTAAAGGATTGTGAAGCAATCATTGCCTCTTTATCTAGGTGCAGTGTAGTCAACTCTGTTCTGTATTATTTGCAGGACCAAAGTTCATTAGTGGGGCTAAGAGCAAAGTTCCAGATTCAGATTGTACTTTGCCATGCTTTATTCTTTTTTTTGGAGACAGGGTGTCACTCTTTCTCCCAGGCTGGAGTGCAGTGGTGCAATCTCAGCTCATTGCAACCTCCGCCTCCCTGGTTCAAGCAATTCTTGTGCCTCAGCCTCCCGAGTAGCTGGGATTATAGGTACCTGCCACCGCGCCTGTCTAATTTTTGCATTTTGAGTAGAGACGGGGTTTCACCATGTTGCCCAGGCTGGCCTCCAACTCCTGACCTCAGGTGATCCACCCGCCTCGGCCTCCCAAACTGCTGGGAGTATAGGCCTGAGCCACCATGCCTGGCCATAGTCTTTCTATCCCTAAATTTTCTTGACATCAAGGTATAAGAGATAAGCCTATCAGATGAGTTTAAAGTCTGTTTTAAGTTATGAAATGTATTATACACACACAAAAATATATAAACATATTGTACAATTTATTGAATAAGATGAACTGTGAATTGCCATCTAAAGTACATCTTTCTTGTTTTGTTTTTTGTTTGCTTGAGACAGAGTCTCATTCTGTTGCCCAGGCTGGAGTACAGTGGTGCAATCTTGGCTCACTGCAACCTCTGCCTCCCGGGTTCAAGCAATTCTCATGCCTCAGCCTTCTGAGTAGCTGGGATTACAGGTGTGCACCACTGTGCCAGGCTAATTTTTTATTTTTTGTAGAGAGGGGGCTTTACCATATTGGCTAGTCTGGTCTTAAACTCCTGGCCTGCCCCCCTTGGCTTCCCAAGTGCCAAGATTACAGGTGTGAACCCCCATGCCCAGCCTCAGATAGATCTTTACCAGTATCTTAGAAGTACCCCGTGACACCCCTCCTTTCCATCCTCCACCAGGAGAATCACTTGTTCCTTTGTTTTTCTTTTTAGTGTTAACTCCAACATACTAATTTCTGGTGACAGAAGTCCTCATCTGCACATATCTTCTCAATTAAACTGGCGATGAGCCCTTCCAGTACAAAAATGAAGTGGACCAGGCCTCTAGCCATGGAGCCTCTCCTAGCTCTTCATCCCACTTGAACACTTACCCCTCTCCCAACTGTCCCAGTTGTAACTCAAAGGGTGGCATATCAAGGTATTTAAATATATATATGAATTTCTAAACGATATGCTATTAACGTGTAAAGAACTGAAAAACAAGCACAAAATTAGCTGTGTAAAAAAAAAAGACTACTGCCACTGTTAGAAAAAGACTCAGTCCTTGCTATAGACTGAATGTTTTTGTCCCCCAGATTTCATATGTTGCAACCCTGACTCCAAAGCTGCTGGTATTTGGAGATGGGGCCTTGGGAGATCATTAGGTCATAAGGGTGGGGCCCTTGTGATGGGATGAGTGACCTTATAAGAAATGCGAGGGGTTTTCCTCTCTCTATTCTCCACCATTTGAGGATACAATGAGAAGACCATGCACAAACCAGGAAGTAGCCCTCACCAGACACCAGATCTGCTGCTTGATCTTGGACTTTCCAGCCTCCAGAACTGTGAGCCACTCAGTATATGGAGTTTTGTGACAGCAGCTTGAGCACACTAAGACAGTCATAGTCTGGGTAACTGCCTGGATTCAGCTTTCCTCAGAGTTCATAAATGCCCCTTCTGGAGAATTCAGTGGGCAAAGCTGTGAGTCCTGGGAAACAAAGACTTCCCCTTCTGGAACATGTGTAGGTTCCCCTTGTGAAGCATCTGCAGGTTCCCCTCCTGGAGCATCTGCAGGTTCCCCTCCTGGAGCATCTGCAGGTTCCCCTCCTGGAGCATCTGCAGGTTCCCCTCCTGGAGCATCTGCAGGTTCCCCTCCTGGAGCATCTGCAGGTTCCCCTCCTGGAGCATCTGCAGGTTCCCCTCCTGGAGCATCTGCAGGTTCCCCTCCTGGAGCATCTGCAGGTTCCCCTCCTGGAGCATCTGCAGGTTCCCCTCCTGGAGCATCTGCAGGTTCCCCTCCTGGAGCATCTGCAGGTTCCCCTCCTGGAGCATCTGCAGGTTCCCCTTCTGGAGCATCTGCAGGGCTGAGCATGGGGAGGGGAGAGGTCAGGGGAGTGACCACTTCCTATTTTCTACTTTCAGGAGATGTTCTCAACTCTTCTTTCCGACTCAACTATTAATGTCTTTTTCTTTTTTTTAGAAAGAGTCTCACTCTGTTGCCTAGGCTAGGGTTCAGTAGCATGATCATAACTCACTGTAACCTTGAACTCCTGGGCTCCAGTGATCCTCCTGCCTCAGCCTCCAGAGTAGCTAGGATCACAGGCCTGTACCACCACACCTGGCTAATTTTATTTTATTTTAAATTTTTGTAGAAATGAGGTCTTGCTATGTTGCCCAGGCTGGACTCAAACACCTGGTCTCAAGTGATCCTCCCACCTTGGCCTCCCACCTTGTATTGAACCACTACACCAAACTGAATTTTTCATTTTTTAAATTGTACTTTTATTTTCCAAGATCCCTCTTTTGTTCTCTGAATCAATCTTTCTTTCTTTCGTTTCTTTCTTTCTTTCTTTCCCTTTTTCCTTCCTTCCTTCCTTCCTTCTGTCTTTCTTGTCTTTCTGTCTTTCTTTCTCTTTCTTTTTTTTGAGACAGAGTCTCACTCTGTTGGCCAGGCTGGAGTGCAGTGGCACAATCTTGGCTCACTGCAACCTCTGCCACCCGAGTTCAAGCACTTCTCCTGCCTCAGCCTCCTGAGTAGCTGGGATTACAGGTGCCTGCCATTGCATCCGACTAATTTTTGTATTTTTAGTAAAGACAGGGTTTCCCCATCTTGGCCAGGCTGGTTTTGAACTCCTGATCTTTTGATCCACCTGCCTCAGCCTCCCAAAGTGCTGGGATTACAGGCGTAAGCCACCGCGTCCAGCCTGTTTCTTTCTTAAAGTATTTCATTTTTGTTTTATGGATACCACATCTTCTGTCTCTGAGGATACTGGCAGGTTTTTATAAATTTTCTTTTTTTTTTTTTTTTGAGACAGGATCTTGCTCTGTTGCCCAGGGTGGAGTGTAGTGGTTTGATCATAGTTCACTGCAGTCTCAAACTCCTGGGCTTAAGTGATCCTCCTACCTCAACCTTCTGAGTAGCTAGGACTACAGGCATGCACCACCACACCTTGCTAATTTTTAATTTTTTTTTTTTGTAGAGACAGGGTCTCACTTTTTTGCCTAGGCTGGTCTCAAACTCCTGGTCTCAAGCAATTCTCCTGCCTTGTCCTCCCAAAGTGCTTGAATTGCAGGTGTGAGCCACTATACCCAACCAAATTTTTCATTTTTTAAATTATGCCTTTTAATTTCTAAGATCTCTCTTCTGTTCTGTGAACATTTCTTTCTTAAAGCATTCCATTTTTGTTTTATGAGTACCACATCATCTGTCCCTGAGGATACTGATTTTTTGTTTAGAAATTTTCTTTTTTCTTTTTTTTTTTTTTTTGAGACAGGGTCCTGCTCTGTTGCCCAGGCTGGAGTGTAGTGGCACAATCATAGCTCACTGCAGCCTTGACCTATGGGCTCAAGTGATCCTCTCACCTCAGCCTTCTGAGTAGCTAGGACTACAGGTGTGTACCACCACACCCTGCTAATTTTTAATTTTTTTTTTTTTTTGAGACAGAGTCTCGCTCTTGTTGTCTAGTCTGGAGTGCAATGGTGTGATCTTGGGTCGCTGCAACCTCTGCCTCTGGGGTTCAAGTGATTCTCCTGCCTCAGCCTCCCAGGTAGCTGGGATTACAGGCACCTGCCACCACGCTTGGCTAATTTTGTATTTTTAGTAGAGACGGGGTTTCTCCGTGTTGGTCAGGCTGGTCTCGAACTCCTGACCTCAGGTGATCCGCCTGCCTCGGCCTCCCAAAATGCTGGGATTACAGGCATGAGCCACCGCACCCAGCCAATTTAAAAATTTTTTTTTTATAGAGACAGGGTCTTGCTTTGTTGTCCAGGCTGGTCTTGAACTCCTGGTCTCCAGCACTTCTCCCATCTTGGCCTCCAAAAGTGCTGGGATTACAGGTGGGAGCCACTACACTCAGCCAGAAATTTTTCCTAAGAATAGTCTCTGTTTCCTCCAAGTTACTTTTCTACTTTTTTGTTGTTTGGTATCTGTCTTTCATGTTATGGACTTTTCTCAAATATCTGATGATCCTTGGCTGCCTACTCATGTTTAAGAACAGGGCACTTAGAAGCTATTTGGAAGCTACATGAATAAGTTAGATTTATCAACTGTGGATGCATTGATCTGGCTGGACAATTTTGCTGAGAAACACAATGATTTAACATCTTTAAAACATTTTCCTCTATGATCAAATTCTGCAGAGAAGAGTATGCCAACTGCTTGCATAGGAGGGGCAAAAGGCTTCTCATCAGCCCCAAGATTTAATGGGAAAACTTTCACTTAATTACCTTTTAAAAAATTAGTCCTTCTTCATACTCTCAGGCTCACCTTACTCTTATTCTAGGCACCACTGCAGTGACCAGTGCTGTATGGGCACTCATCAGATTCACACAGATGCACCTTGACAGCCTCATCACAGTCCTGTGTCGCATGCTTCTCACCTCCCTCCCCAGGGCTCCTCTAATGCTGTAGGGGGCGATGCTGTGAGAACCTGCTCTTTGTCCATGAAAGCATAACCCATAAGTGCAGGAGAATTAACACTCCATCAGGTCAACTTTGGATTTAGGAACACTTGAACTAATGGACAGATGCTATCCCTTTCTCTCCACCAGACCAATGCTTCTGAGGGCTCAAGCAATCATCTACCCGTGGCAGTGACCGTCTTTGCTAACACCTCCCTCAACTGGCTTCTCCTCCTGGTCTGCATTGTATTCGTCTTTTTTTTTTTTTTTTGGGGGGACGGAGCCTCACTCTGTCACCCAGGGTTGGAGTGCAATGGTGTGATCTTAGTTGACTGCAACCTCCATCTCTTGGGTTCAAGCAATTCTTGTGTCTCAGCCTCCCGAGTAGCTGGGATTACAGGCATGCACCACCACACCCGGGTAATTTTTGTATTTTTAGTGGAGATGGGGTTTCACCATGTTGGCCAGGCTAATCTCGAACTTCTGACCTCAGGTGATCCCCCCACCTCAGCCTCCCAAAGTGTTGGGATTACAGGCGTGAGCCACGGCACCCAGCTCTTCCTTGCTTTTCTCCATAGGATCACACTCCCCAACAGAAAACTCATTCTCAAGACTTTGTCTCAGCCTCTGCTTTCTGGGATCCCTCAGGTAAGACACCCTAACATCAGCCATACTTGATGTCCTCCAGCCTATGGCTTCCATGTGTGTGCTTCTCAAGCAAACTCATCCAAATGGACTGCATCCAGGTGAAAGAGGCCTTCAGGATCACATCTGAGGCTGAGCCTTACACTAGGAACAGGCCTGTCTGCCAGAACCTCACTCAAATCTTAATGCTCAATAGAGGTTCTGGAAGACACGGACTGTCTCTTGTTCACTGTTGGATGCATAATGCCTCCTGATTCATTCAGATATCAGCTGAATGAATGAGTGAATCCACTTGCTAGGAAAAATGCTAGAAATGACCAAATGCTAATAATGACCAAACGCATTAGTCATTGTTCCTCCCCTAGTTTATCTTGAGAGTCTGAATATTTCTGCCCAGGTCAATACTCTACTTGTGCCATTATTTTCCTCATGGTAGACCAAAAAGGGCTACTGTGTTAGGCCGTTCTTGCATTGCTGTAAAGGAATACCTGAGAATGGGTGATTTATAAAGAAAAGAGGTTTAATTGGCTCACAGCTCTGCAGGCTGCACAAGCATGGTGCTGGCGTTTCTGCTTGACTTCTGGGGAGGCCTCAGGGAGCTTTTACTCATGGTAGATTTTACTCGTGGCAAAAGGTGAAGTGGGAAAAGACACATCACATGGCAAGAACCAGAGCAAGAGAGAGGGTGGGGGAGGTGCCACACACTTTTTTTTTTTTTTTTTCCAGGCAGGTTCTCACTCTGTCTTCCAGGCTGGAGTGCAGTGGTGAAATCTCAGCTCACTGCAACCTCCACCTCCTGGGCTCAAGCAATCCTCCAGCCTCCGCCTCCTGAGTAGCTGGGATTATAGGTGTGCACTACCATGCCCAGCTAATTTTTGTATTTTTTGTAGAGATGGGGTTTCACCATGTTGCCCAGGTTGGTCTCGAACTCCTGAGCTCAAAGCGATCTGCCTGCCTTGGCCTCCCAAAGTGCTGAGATTACAGGTGTGAGCCACCGCGCCTGGCTGCCACACAGTTTTAAACAATCAGATCTCATGTGAACTGAGTGAGCACTCACTCATCACCAAGGGAATGGTGCTGAGCCATTCATGAGGGATTCATCCCCATGATCCAAACACCTCCCACCAGACCCCATCTCTAACACTGGGGATTATATTTCAACAAGAGATTTGGATGGAACATCCAAACTATATTGCATAGCTCCCCCATGTCTGCTTGGATTTCTGGGGGCCAAAAAGAAGCCTATGCTTTTTTTCTTTTTTTAGCCATGTTGTCCTATGTGTACTAATAGCTGGGAAAACTAAAATGCCATTTAGTCTGTACAAAATTCCCATCAATACCAGGAGAGACTATAAAACTGATAGATTGGGAACAAGAGGGTTTACAACATGGATCTGGGATCCTATATCACACCTGGGATCATCTCATCATGATTAGATGATTAGCTCTCATCATGATTTTTTAACTTCCCACACTGCACCAACCTAAGGGGCTACCTTCTTTAAGACATGTTGGAGTAAGAGCTGGGACACTTAATATGTTGCAGTGGGCTCTAGGTGAGAAATGATCATGCGGAAAGCCTATTTAGTTTTCCTTTCTCTGGGTTGCCTGGGCTCCTTCCCTGGGCCTCCTCTCCTCGGCTTCTGCTCTTCACTATGACTTTTTGCACTCTCTTGCTCAGCTCTGGTGTTTTTTCATGGCCTCCCAGGATCAGTCTTGGCTGAGAATCTGCTTCTTGGACCTTGAATTCTCTCCTTTCCCATGCTAACCGTGTAAGCCTCTGCTCTCAGCTTTAATCGGTCAGTCGTAGCATAGGGCCTGGGAAAATAATGCTGACCTTTAACTGCTGCTCAGAGAAAGCACAGTGTTCCCATTTCAGTGGTTGAAGGAGGGTCCTGTTTTCATTCTTTATCATCATCTCTCCCTTCATATTTTTCTTTGATCCAACTTCAAATAGAAATTTTCAACCTGAGAAAGTTGATTGGAAAAAAAAAGAAATAATATCATAAGCACGAGTTAAACTAAACTAAACAAAAATTTCAAGGCCACCCATGTTAGGAAAAAAAAAATGATACCACTGATTTTTCGTACAACAAAATACATGTGCAGTCCCTGTAAGACTGTGTAATAAGATCTGATCTATACTTGACAAATCAAATCTTGGAACCAGAGTCAGACATTTAAGATCTAGACTGTGCTCAAAAATCCATTTCAGACCAGGTGTGGTGGCTCATGCCTGTAATCCCAGCACTTTGTGAGGGTGAGGTGGGAGAATCACTTGAGGTCATGAGTTTGAGATAAGCCTGGACAACAGAAGAAGACCCCGTCTCTACAAAAACTAAAAATAAAAATAAAAAATTAGTTGAGCATAATAGCACATGCCTGTAGTCCCAGCTACTCAGGAGACTGAGTTAGATGGATTGCTTGAGTCCAGGAGTTTGAGGCTGCAGTGAGCTATGATCATGTCAGTACACTCTGGCCTGGGTGACAGAGCAAGACCATGTCTCAAAAAATAAAAAATAAATACATTTCATATAGTCATTGTAGCTGTTAAGAAAAGAGTTTTATAATATGTAAGGAGCATATCAGCAGAAGTTTTTAAAAAACACATAGCATTTCTATCTCATCCATTCCATCCATGGAAAATGTGCCACTACTGCCATTACTTTGAGATTGGAATCAATTACCCAAGCAAAGATACATTCTAGTTACTATTACTCTGTAACAAATTCTCTCTAAACTTAGTGGTTTAAAGTAGGCATTTTATTTTGCTCCCAATTTTGTGAGTCAGGTATTGGGGAAGGGTTTTGCTGGGCATTTCTCATTTGAGGCCTCTCATGTAGTTGCAGTCAGATGTCAGCTGTGCTGCTGTCATCCGAAGGCTCAACTGGGCTGTGAATGTCTAAGATGAAGCACTCACATGGCTTGCAGGGGATACTGGCTGTTGGCTGGGAGCTCAGCCAGGCCTGTCTGCCAGAACGGCTATGCACGGCCTTTTTGAGAGGGGAGTTAGACTTCTTACATGGTGGCTGCTTTCCCTACAGAAAGCATTCCAAGAGAACCAGGCAGAAGTTGCATGGTCTTTTCTGACTTAGTCTCCAATGTCACACAGCATCATTTGTGCTTTATTTTATGGGTACAAACAAGTCACCAAAGCCAGCCCAGATTTAACAGGAGGGAATAGAGACTCCACTTTTGATGGGAGAAATGTGAAAGAACTTGATAACAAATTTAAAAATCACCTTAGATGATGTTAACCCATAGAGTCATAAGGAAAGAGATTGCATTTACAGTCAATAATACAAAATAAATTTCAGAGAGGTTGAGATAGGGTGTAGATTAAAAGAATCAGTTCATCTCAATTCTTTATTAAGTTTTTTTTTTTTAAATGTAGACATGTGGTCTCGCTCTGTTGCCCAGGGTAGAGTGCAGTGGCATGATCATAGCTCAGGAGTCTTGAACTCCTGGGCTAAAGTGACCCTCTTGCCTCAGCCTCTCAGGTCAGCCTCCTGAGCAATGGGTACCACAGGCATGCACCACTACACCCAGCTAATTTGTGTGTGTGTGTGTGTGTGTGTGTGTGTGTGTGTGTGTAGAGACAGGGTTTCACCCTGTTGGCCAGGCTGGTCTTGAACTCCTGGATTCAAGCAATCCTCCCACCTCAGCCTCCCAAAGTGTTGGGATTACAGGTGTGAGCCACCATGCCCAGCCCCTTATCTCACTTCCTAACAGACCCCAGAAAGATACTGGTCTGGTTTGGAGGATAACTGGGATCCCCACAGAATGTTCTGCTTTCTTCTCTCTGATGCAGACGTATTTGCCCACATTGGGAGTGGCAGTCGGGGGTCATGGTTATAGGCAGCTCTATACCTCACCCTTCTAAATTTGCTGTTCAGGAGTTAAAAGCATTTCTCACCCCGTGACAATATGAAAAATCCAAGCAGTGTATTTGAGTGGCCTGGCTTTTCTCTAAGTATTACCCTAACCACTGTAGCTAGGGGTAAGGTATAGAATGTTTGCATCATTTAAGGATAAGCGTATTCTTCTCAAACACAGAGTTAGAAAGATTATTTGAAATGACAAAAATTAAGTCACAATCATACATTCGATTTGATTTGATTTGATTTTTTTTTTTTTTTTTTGAGACGGAGTGGAGTCTTGCTCTGTTGCCCAGGCTGGAGTGCAGTGGCGCGATCTCGGCTCACTGGAAGCTCCGCCTCCCGGGTTCGCACCATTCTCCTGCCTCAGCCTCCTGAGTAGCTGGGACTAGAGGTGCCCACCACCACACCGGGCTAATTTTTTGTATTTTTTAGTAGAGACGGCGTTTCACCATGTTAGCCAGGATGGTCTCAATCTCCTGACCTTGTGATCCGCCTGCCTCGGCCTCCCAAAGTGCTGGGATTACAGGCATGAGCCACCGCACCTGGCCCATTTGATTTGATTTTAAAATAGCTAAATAAAAATTTTTAATATTTGTATATTAACACCATCATCCTTGGCTTCCTATTCTACCTGTATTGGTTTTCAAAAGATGGAAAAAGAAATTGAGAGTAATGAATGCATGAACACGTTTGTACATTCAGAAAATACTTATAATTTATTTCCTTTTTGCCAAAAGATAGATAGTCTGAAAAGATGATCTATCACAAAGAACACCCTGAAAATAAGAAGTCCTTTGTGATCTGGACTTCAACGACATTAATCTGGGTACATTTCAGGATTGGGGGGTCTGTAGGGTGCACACATAAAAGAAAATGCAGATTTAACATGAGAACCTAAAAGGGATCTCTTCTACTCAGATGAGAGCAGGGAAGACGCACATGAGCTTTTGCTCCTGACAGCCTTCTCAAAACTTAGGCAGATATGAATTTTATTTTGTTTTATTATTTTATTTTATTTTATTATTATTTTTTGACACAGTCTCACTCTGTTGCCCAGGCTGGAGTGCAGTGGTGCGATCTCGGCTCACTGCAACCTCTGCCTCTCGGGTTCAAGCGATTCTCCTGCCTCAGCCTCCCAAGTAGCTGGGATTACAGGTACACGTCATCACGCATGGCTAATTTTTGTATTTTTAGTAGAGACAGGGTTTCACCATGTTGGCCAGGCAGTCTGGTCTCGAACTCCTGACCTCAGGTAATCTGCCTGCCTCGGCTTCCCAAAGTGCTGGGATTACAGGTGTGAGCCATCACGCCTGGCCTTAATTTTAAAAGAGAAATCTCTATTTGTATTGCAAATTTTGATATTAGACACAACTCAGAATTCTTAAGAAAAAAATCTAAGTAAGAACAAAGTCAAAGCTATGTTAGAAATGTTATTTTTCTCATTTTATAGAAGAGTTTCAGCAAACATCCAAATCAAAAGACACTGAGGGGCTGGATGTGGTGGCTCATGCCTGTAATCCCAACACTTTGGGAGGCCAAGGTGGGATGACCACTTGAGCCCAGGAGTTTGAGACCAGACTAGGTAACAGAGAGAGAAATCATCTGTACAAAAAAAAATTTTTTTTTAAAAGACACCAAGAACATAAATGTCAACTCTCAGTGTCTAATTTGGCAGTCCTCAGCATAGCTTGTAAATGAATTTCAGTTTTCTCTTACTTATGGTTAATTTCTTATGAACTAAATCAATACTTACATATTTTATATTTAAAAGACTTATTGTGTCTAAGAGCTGAATTTAGCACTGTCTTGTTGGGTTGGCCTGGGCCCTCCAAAATGCAGACATCAAGATGGAATTAAACATGCAAGGATTTTATTAAGGGAAATGCTTGTGTGAAAGGAAATAGGGAGAGAGCCAGGATGGCTGGGAGAGGCATCAGTTGGTGATGCAAGTGTGACCCTGAGTGAAGGAAAGAGAGAGAGAAGGCTGAGCACAGTCATGCTAGAGAGCATTGCAAGGAAGATTTGGCAAAGTTTTTTTTCGAGATGGAATCTCGCTCTATCACCTATCAGGCGCGATCTTGGCTCACTGCAACCTCTGCCTCCTGGGTTCAAGAAATTCTCCTGCCTCAGCCTCTCAAGTAGCTAGGATTACAGGCGCAAGCCATCACGCCTGGCTAAGTTTTGTATTTTTAGTAGAGACGGGGTTTAGCCATGTTGCCCAGGCTGGTCTCGAACTCCTGGCCTCAAGTGATCTGCCCACCTCGGCCTCCCAAAGTGCTGGGATTACAGGTGTGAGCCACTGCGCTCGGCCTCGGCAAAGTTGATAAGGGAGTCCCTGAGCGAAAGTCAGCCTGCAAAGCAGGCCATGCCTTCTGGGACTGTGTCTGCCTTGGTGTCCTGCTACACCCAGTCCCTAGTGGGAGCAGCCTATGAGCAGTAGCACCGTGCCCAAGCATACTGATGAATTTCAGAGCACAGCAGCTGGGGCCTTTGGTCAATTATGTTCCAAAAAAGAAGTCTATGAGGCATGTTCTCATGGCCACCACGTTTGCTATCACTGGAGTAGTATGCAGCACTAGAGCTATTCAGACACCCAGAAACAGGAAGCAGGAAGCAGGAAGGGGGTGTCCAGTTGCAAGCACTCAGCCCTGAGGGAAATGTAGAAGACCGAAAAGGCATGTGTATGCTGCAATTCCCTGTGGATAATGCCAGTGCCCAATCTGTCCTTCTCTTCCCATCCTTTTCACATTGCATCTTGGGGCCCCTGAGGAGACTTCCCTTACCTAAGCAGGCAGCTGTCAGAACCTTCTCTGCAGAACTTTTTTTTTTTTTTTGAGAAAGAGCCTCACTCTGTGGCCCAGGCTGGAGTGCAGTGGTGGGATCTTGGCTCACTGCAACCTCCACCTCCTGGGTTCAAGCAATTCTCACATCTCAGCCTCCTGAGTAGCTGAAACTCCAGGTGCTCACCATCACACCTGGCTAATTTTTTTTGGTATTTTTAGTAGAGATAGGGTTTCGCTATGTTGGCCAGGCCAGTCTTGAACTCCTGACCTCAGGTGATCCACCCGCCTCGGCCTCCCAAATTGCTGGGATTACAGGTATGACCTATGGCACCCGACCCTCTGCAGAATCTGATCACGAAGGAAAAAAAGATTTAAAGACACTAAATCATTGAGTTTCTTAGCAAAATGGTCAAGGCAAATCAATACTCACACAGATTCCAATAGCTTTTCAGTGCCCCATTCCTAAACATGAGTAGACAGCCAAGGATCATCAGACATTTGAGAAAAGTCTATGGCATGGAAACTGATGGGAAACACCACATACGCAGGAAACGGCAACCTAGAGGAAATGGAGACTATCCTTAGAAAAGAAAACTGCTACAAACCTATCAATGTTCTCTGAGACAGAAGATGTGGCACCCATGAAACCAAATGGAGGGTTTTAAGAAAGGAACTTTCAGAGAACAAAAGAGAGGTCTTGGAAATTAGAAGTATAGTAACAAAAATGAAAAATTCAACAGATGGTACGAAACAGAAGCTGAGAATAGCTCCTGAAAGTAGAGCAAAAGGATGTATATAGGAGGAAAGTGATAAGAAAATCAGAGAAGCTTACAGGTAGAACAAAGCCAGAATATTAGGAGTTACAGGGAGAACAGAGACAATGGAAGGAAGACAATTATTAATCACATGATTCAAAAAGATTTCTCAGAATTGAGGGATGTGAACTTGTACACAGAAAGGTCCACCACGGTGTCCAGAGCCCGTGACATGGATACAGAACAAAAACAAAGCCCACCAGGCCAGATGTGGTGGCTCACGCTTGTAATCCCAGCACTTTGGGAGGCTGAGGCGGGTGGATCACTTGAGGTCAGGAGTTTGAGACCAGCCTGGCCAACATGGTGAAACCTTGTCTCTACCAAAAATAGAAAAAAATTAGCGGGCACAGTGGCATATGCCTGTAGTCCCAGCTCCTCTGGAGGCTGAGGCAGGAGAATCACTTGAACTCAGCAGGCAGAGAGGTTGCACTGAGCCAAGATCGCGCCACTGCACTCCAGCCTGGGTGACTGACTGGAGTGAGACTCCGTCTCCAAAAAAAAAAAAAAAAACAAACAACAAAACAAAACACGAACACAAAGCCCATCAGTATGAAATGTCATAACACTAGGGACAATGGAACGATATTTAAATCTTCCCTTACAAAAGAATCAGAGAAAATAATGGCATTGGGCTTCTCAATGGTAATACTGCAAGCTAAGGGACAAGGGAGCAATGCTTTTGAAATTTTGAGGAGAAGTGGTTTCAAGTAGAGAATTATATACGCAGCCAAACCATTAATCTAGTGGGAAGTAAATAAAGACATTTGCATACATGAACAATCTCAAAACACTGGCCACTCATCTATTTTTTCTCTGAAAGTTACTGGAGGAAGTGTTCCACTAAAATAAGGTATTATATTAATAAAGTAGAATATATGAGAGCCGGGAAACAGAAGATCCAGCAGAGGGAGACAAAATAGTGAACAGTGCATAGAAAACTAAGTGAAAACAAGGACATGTATTAACACCAAGAACAAGAAAAGGTTATCAGGGAAGAAAAAGAAATGTGGCTGTACTGTGAATGCGGCTAACATTTCCGTAATAACACCAACAGTGAATCTGACTCAACTATTCTATTTTATTTTTTGAGATGGAATCTCACTCTGTCACCCAGGCTGGAGTGCAGTGGCATGATCTCGACTCACTGTAACCTCCGCCTCCCGGGTTCAAACAATTCTCCTGCCTCAGTCTCCTGAGTAGCTGGTATTACAGGCAAGTGCCACCACGCCCGGCTAATTGTTTTTGCGTTTTTAGTAGAGACAGGGTTTCACCATGTTGCCCAGGCTGATCTCGAACTCCTGGGCTCAAGTGATCTGCCTGCCTCAGCCTCCCAAAGTGCTGGGATTACAGGGATAAGCCACCACGCCTGGCTTAAGCTATTTTATTTTACTTTATTTTAATTTTTAGAGACTGAGTCTCACTCTGTCACCCAGGCTGGAGTACAGTGGCATGATCATAGCTCACTGTAGTCTTGAACTCTTGGCTCAAACTCTTGCATGAGATCCTCCCACCTCAAGCCTCCCACCTCAAGCCTCCCACTGACTAAACTCTTCATAAAACTTTCATGTGGGAGGATGAGAAGAGTGAGTGTTTATGTATGGCGGTGATAGTAGGGCTTAGAAAAGACCTAAATCCTCGTCTTTCATAGTGGAATGTTAATCAATTATACTTTTTTTTTTTAACCTTTAAGTTCAGGGGACATGTGCAGGTTTGTTACACAGGTAAAGCTGGGGGTTTATTGTACAGATTGTTTCGTCACCCAGGTATTAAGCCTGGTACCCATTAGTTATCTTTTCTGATCCCCTCCCTCTTCCCATCCTCCATCCTCTGACAGGCCGTTTTTAACCTCTAGGCATCCATGTGTTCTCATCATTTGGCTCCCACTTATAAGTGAGACCATGAGGTATTTGGTTTTCTGTTCCTGCTTTAGTTTGCTAAGGATAATGGCCTCCAGCTCCATCCATGCTGCTGCAAAAGACATGATCTCATTCATTTTTATGGCTGCATAGTATTCCAGTGTATATGTACCACATTTTCTTTATCCAGTGTACCACTGATGGATATTTAGGTCGATTCCATGTCTTTGCTATTGTGAATAGTGCTGCAATCAACATACATATACATGTGTCTTTATGATAGAACGATTTACTTATAACTTAAAAAAAAAATGGCAGTGTAAGTCCAGGCACCGTGGCTCATGCCTGTAATCCCAGCACTTTGTGAAGCTGCGGTGGGTGGATCAATTGAGCCCAGGAGTTTGAGACCAGCCTAGGTAATGTGGCAAGACCCGGCTCTAAAAAAAAAAAAAAAAAAAAAAAAAAAAAAAATTAGCCAGGCATGGTGGCATGTGCCTGTAGTTCTAGCTACTTGGAAAGCCCAGGAGATTGAGGCTGCAGTGAGCCAAGATCACACCACTTCACTCCAGCCTGGGCGAGAGAGTGAGACCCTGTCTCAAAAAAAACCAGACAAAAAAAATAGCAGTGTAAGCAGGTTATTTAGAGATTCCGAGGCAAATGTCCAAATAAACAATTAAAACAATTTTATGTGGTTGCCTCTGAAGAAAGGGAAATGGAAGAGGGATATGTACAGGGAACTGTTAGATTTTATAATAATTTAGGATTATTTGACTTTCTGAAGTATGTGCAGGGATACATTTAATGAAAACGATAGCAAAATGAGAAACTTAAAAACAGAAAGCTAGGACTAGTTCAGGTTGATGAATGATTTTTAAAAACTTATAGATGTCTGGAATTTCCCATAAAGTTATTTACTAAATGTTTATTTGGTTGCTTGGTTATTCAATGGGCATTAGTGTAAGAAATCTTGCTTTCAAGTTTATTGACAGCATAAGTACTTAATCTTCACTTTTTAGTATTTACTTAGCAGTATCCAAAGCATATGGTGCAAGTTGCTCAACTTATGGATTCCAGCAGCTATTGTGCAACATATAACTACATCAATGGCAATGATATCTATTTGTTTAAAAACCCGTTGGGTAAGTACAAAAATGAGCTGGGCATAGTGGCGTTCACCTGTAGTCCCAGCTACTCGGGAAGCAAGGTGGGAGGATCACTTGAGCCCGGAAGGTTGAGGCTGCATTGAGCCAAGATTGCGCTACCGCACTCCAGCCTGGGTGACAGAGCAAGGTTCTGTCTTGTTTTTGTTTTTTGAGACGGAGGCTCACTCTGTTATCCAGGCTGGAGTGCAATGGCATGGTCTCAGCTCACTGCAACCTCTGCCTCCTGGGTTAAAGCAATCCTCCTGCCTCAGCCTCCTGAGTAGCTTGGACTACAGGCACGTACCACCATGTCCAGCTAATTTATGTATTTTTAGTTGAGATGGGGTTTCACTATGTTGGCCAGGCTGGTCTCGAACTCCTGACCTTGTGATCTGCCTGCCTCAGCCTCCCAAAGTTTTGGGATCTCAGGCTTGAGCCACTGTGCCCGGCCAAGGCTCTGTCTTAATAAAACAAACAAACAACCCCCTACCCCACCACCAATAAAAACCACTGGGTAGATTTAAACTACTCTGCTAAAGATGAACTTTTTCCCTGAAAATTATAAAAGAATTCACTATCCTAAAAAAATGGCTACGATAAATGGGATAAAAAGATGTTTTAATCAGTGAGAATAGTGGAGCATATATTTAACCATCTGTATCATACCAACCATATTTTGATTATGGGTAAAATTATCTAATTCCTTTTTGAGCTAGGAAGAATTTTGAAACATAGAAAGCAACGTAATGGTTCTATCCATGAAATGAAAATGGGATTTTATGTAACGCATTTAATATTATTTGAGCTGAGACCTGGGATGTTTGATGAACTCTGTCAGAACATGTAATAATCTTGGAGGATAAGAATGGCATTTGGGGCTAGGCGCGGTGGCTCACGCCTGTAATCCCAGCACTTTGGGAGGCTGAGGCAGGCGGATCACCTGAGGTCGGGAGTTTGAGACCAGCCTGACCAACATGGTGAAATCCCGTCTCTACTAAAAATACCAAAAATTAGCTGGGCGAAGCAGTGGGTGCCTGTAATCCCAGCTACTCAGGAGGCTGAGACAGGAGAATCACTTGAACCCAGGAGTCAGAGGTTGCAGTGAGCTGAGATTGCGCCATTACACTCCAGCCTGGGCAACAAGAGTGAAACTCTGTCAAAAAAAAAAGCATGGCATTTGGCAAGATGAGACTTTGGTTCCTAACTGCTCTAGGACCTAGGCTGGCTTGAGGTTCAGAGTGCCGGTTACTCTCCATTTGACTGTCCCCGCTTCCCCTGCAACATCCATTCTTTGCTCTTCTCTGCCCTACTCTGTGACCTGAAGTCTGATCCCCATGGAGTGTTTCATCCAGGCTCTCTTGCTCTCTGGCTTCTCACTTCTGGTTGAGCTCAGCCAGTAGGAGGAATGGCACAAGATGGGAAGGGAATATGGGCGGAGAAAGTAGTTGCAGTACAGTTGTTCTTGGTATCTGTGGGGGATTGGTTCCAGCACCCCCCAACCATGGATGCTCAAGTCCCTTATACAGTTAAGTCCTCCCCTAGCATCATCAATAAGTTCATGGAAACTGTGACTTTAAGTGAAAAGATGAATAAAGGAACTCATTTACCATAGGCTAATTGATAGAAACAAGAGCTAAGTTCCTATGGCATATTTCTGGTTATAAAAATATCACCAAACTTCTAAATAAAGACCCAAAACCTTTCTAATATTAAACACTGAAATAGACCAGGCACAGTGGCTCATGCCTGTAATCCCAGCACTTTGGGAGGCCAAGGTTGGAGGATTACTTGAGGCCAGGAGTTCGAGACCAGCCTGGTCAACATAGTGAGACCTTGTCTCTACCAAATATTCAATAAATAAAAAATTGAAATAAATGTGAGTGATACATACATTTAAGAAAAATTAATAAAATCAAGCAAGATAATTATTTACCCAATGATTCCATTTCAGGGTTGCAGGTGGCCAGAGCCTATCCTGGAAGCTCAGGGCACAGGTGAGAACTAACCCTAGGCAGGACAGAGTTCCATTGCAGGGCTCTCTCTGTCTCTCTCTATCTCTCTCTCTCTGTCTCTCTCACACACACACACACACACACACACACTCACACTAGGACAATGTATTTATTTGTTGTAGAGATAGGGTCTTGCTCTGTTGCTCAGGCTGGAGTTCAGTGGTGCAATCATGGCTGACTGCATCCTCAAACTCCTGGGTTCAAGCAATCCTCGTACCTCAGCCTCCTGAGTAGGTGGGACTATAGGTGTGTGCCATCATGCCCTGTTAATTTTTAATTTTTTTTTAGAGACAGGGTCTCACTTTGTTGCCCAGACTGGTCTTGAACCCCTGGACTCAAGTGATCCTCCTGCCTGGACCTCCCAAAGTTCTGGGATTACAAGTGTGAGCCACTGCACCTGGCAACACTGGGACAATTTGGACACACCAATTCCCCTAATGTGCACAGCTTTGGAATGTGGGAGAAAACTGGAGTCCCTGAGAAAACCCATGCAGGTGTAGGGAGAATGTGCTGACACCACACAGACTGCAGCTCTGGCCAGGAATCAATTTTTTCTCATCAATATTATAACAAAATGATGTCAAATGAAATGATGTTCTTCAAGGATCTGCTGTATAAAATCATTAGTATTTGCATATTACCTACACATATCTGCCCATATACTTTAAGTCATCTCTAGATTACCTGTAATTCCTAATACTATATAACTGCTATGTAAATAGTTATACTGTATTGTTTAGGGAATAATGACAGGAAAAAAAGTCTACATGTTTAGTAAAGATGCAGCCATCCATTTTTTTCTTCATCTTTTAAAAAATATCTTCAATCTGTGGTTAGTTGAATCCATGGATGCAAACCCCATAAATATGGAGGGTTGACTCTATTTTTTGTCTCTCTTTGTTTCCAGGCCTCAGTGCTGTCAGGGACTGTCTTCCAGGACAAGTGCTTTGATATAGCTGATCTACAGGGTTCCCTAGTTATATTTGTCTGTTCTCACATTGCTATAAAGGAATACCTGGGACTGGGTAATTTATAAAGAAAAGAGGTTTAATTGGCTCACAGTTCCACAGGCTATACAGGAAGCATGATGCTGGCATCTGCTTGGCTTCTGGGCAGGCCTTGAGAAATTTACAATCATGGCAGAAGTAAAGGAGGAGCAGGCACATCTTACACGGCAGAGCAGTAGCAAGACAGAGCGAGAGAGGAGGTGCCACAAAACCAGATCTTGGGAGAACTCACTATTGAGAGAACAGCACCAAGAGGATGGCGCTAAACCATCATGAAGAACCAGCTCCCATGATCCAATTGCCTCCTACCAGGCCCCACTTCCAACATTGGGGATTACAACTGGACATGGGATTTGGGTGGGGACACAGATCTAAACCATACCATTCTGCCCTCAGCCCTTCCCAAATCTCATGTCCTTCTCACATTGCAAAATACAATCATCCCTTCTCAACAGTCCCCCAGTCTTAACTCATTTAAGTTAAGTGTTAACTTAACTTTTCAGTGTTAACTCAAAAGTCCAAAGTCCAAAGTCTCATCTGAGACAAGGCTAGTCCCACTTATGAGCCTGTAAAATAAAAAAAGTTAGTTACTCTTAAGATACAATGGGGGTATTGGCATTGGGTAAATACTCCCATTCCAAAAGGAAGAAATTAGCCAAAAGAAAGAGGCTACAGACCCCACACAAGTTCGAAACCCAGAAGGGCAGTCATTACATCTTAAAGCTCCCAAATAATCTCCTTTGACTCCATGTCCCACATCCAGGCCACACTGATGCCTTTCTGCCTGTGTGACTTTGCAGTGTTCAGCCCCCAGTGACTGCTCTCACAGACTGGTGTTGAATGTCTGCAGCTTTTCCAGGCACATGGTGCAAACTGTTGGTGGATCTACTATTCTGGGGTCTGGAGGAGGGTGGCCCACTTCTCACAGCTCCACTAGGCAGTGCCCCAGTGAGGATTCTGTGTGGGAGCTCCAACCCCACATTTCACCTCTACACTGCCCTAGTAGAGGCTCCCCGTGAGGGCTCTGTCCCTGAAGCAGGCTTCTGCCTGGACATCTAGGCTTTTCCATACATCCTCTGAAATCTCGGCAGAGACTCCCAAGCCTCAACTCTTTGACTCTGTGCACCTGCAGGCCTAACACCATGTGGAGGCCACCAAGGATTATGGCTTGCACCATCTGAAGCAGAGGCCTGAGTTCTGGGCCCCTTTGAGCCATGGCTGGAACTGGGGTGGCCAGGATGCAGGGAGCAGTGTTCAGAGGGGCTGTGCAGGGCAGTGGAGCCCTGGGCCTGTCCCATAAAACCATTCTTCCCTTCTAGGACTCTGGGCCTGTAATAGGAGGGGCTGCTGTGAAGGTCTCTGAAATGCCTTGAAGGGCTTCTCTCCATTGTCTTGTTTATTAGCACTTGGCTCCTTTTTACTTATGCACACTTCTTCAGCCTGCTTGAATTTTTCCCTGGAAAAATGGGCCTTCTTTTCTACCACATGAGCAGGCTGCAAATGGTTCCAAACATTTACACTTTGCTTCCCTTTTAAATACAAGTTCCAACTATAGGCCATGTATATGTGATAGGTTGTTAGAAGCAGCCAGGCCACATCTTGACTATTTTGCTGCTTAGAAATTTCTTCTGCTAGATACCCTAAATCATCACTCTCATGTTCAAAGTTCCACAGATCCCTAGGGCAGGAGCACAAGGCAGCCAAGTTCTTTGCTAAGGCATAGCAAAAGTGATCTTTGCTCCAATTCCCAATAAGTTCCTCATTTCCATCTGAGATTTCCTCAGCCTGGCCTTCACTGTCCATATCACTATCAGTATTTTGGCCACAACCATTTAACCAGTCTGTAGGAAGTTCCAAACTTTCTCTCATCTTCCTATCTTCTTCTGAGCCCTCCAAACTATTCCAATCTCTGCCCATTACCCAGTTCCCCAGTCACTTTCACATTTTTAGGTATCAGTATAACAATGCCCCACACCCAGTACCAATTTTCTGTATTAGGCTGTTCTCACATTGCCATAAATAAATACCTCAGGCAGGGCACTATGGTTCATGCCTGTAATCCCAGCACTTTGGGAGGCTGAGGCAGGCAGATCATTTGAGGTCAGGAATTCGAGATCAGCTTGGCCAACATGGTGAAGACCTGTCTCTACTAAAAATACAAAAATAAAAATTAGCTGGGTGTGGGCACATGCATCTGTAATTTGAGCTACTCAGGAGGCTGAGGCACAAGAATCACTGAACCCAGGAGGTGGAGGTTGCAGTGAGCAACATTGCACCACTGCACTCCAGTCTGGGTGACAGAGTGAGACTCTGTCTCCAAAAAAAAAAAAAAAAAAAAAGAAATACCTCAGGCTGGGTAATTTATAAAGAAAAGAGGTTTAATTGGCTCATGATGCTGCAGGCTGTACAAGAAGCATGACACTGGCATCTGCTTGGCTTCTGGGGATGCCTCAGGAAATTTACAATCATGGCAGAAGGTGAAGAGGGAGCAGGCATGTCTTACATGGAAGAGCTGAAGAGAAGAAGCGAGGAGGTGCCACACATTTTCAAACAGCCAGCTCTCAGGAGAATTCACTCACTATCATGAGAATAGCACCAAGTGGATGGTGCTAAGCCATCAGGAGTAACCCACCCCCATGATCCAATCACCTCCCACCAGGCCCCACCTCCAGCAATGGGGATTACAACTGAACATGAGATTTGGGTGGGGACGCAGATCCAAACCACATCACTAGTGGAGTGAGATGTTGCTGGAAAAGTTGGCAGGGACCAAGTCCTGGAGGGTTCTCTTTGTTTTGGATTTTATTCTGGAGAGTGTAGGGATTCATGAAAGGATTTTAAGTAAGGGGATGTGATGACCGGGTTTATGTTTTGTAAAGATCACTCTGCAAGCATTGTGGAAGAAGGATGGGAGGAAGAAAATGTCAAAGTTGGGGAGTCCATTTACAAATTAACTGTCCCAGACCAGGCATGAAATGACAAATATTGAGTTAAATCAATTCCAGTGTATACAGAGAGAAAGGAATGGATTTCAAGCACCCCTGCCCTTCTCATACAGAAAGGTATCAGTGGAGGCCTAATGAGGTGCAGGAACTCTCACTCCCACACAGTAGAGATATGGAGCACCCCAGCTTGGTGTCAAAAGAGGCTGAGCGGGAATCTGGACCTTTATCCACATTTGGCAGTAACAAGGCAGTAGTGCTCCCTTCTCCTGCTGGAGTAGTGTCACACACATACAAGAAAACCAGCCAAAAAGAAGGTTAAGATCTAGAGTCTCATAACACAATACTCAAATATCTCAGATTCCATTGAAAATGAGTGCCATGTCAAGAGCTAGTAAATCTCAAACTGAATGAAAAAAAAAATACAATCAATAGATGCAAACACCAAGATGACAGAGATGTTAGAACTATTTGACAAAGATAAAAATGCTTCAGTGAAAAATTATGAACATGCTTGAAGTAAGTGAAAAAATTGAAAGTCTCAGCAAAGAAATAGAAGAATGAAATAGAAATTTTTAGAAATTAAAAATACAATAAGTAAAATAAAATATCCAGCAGATGAGCTCAATTTGCTGAGTTGACAGAGGAATGAATCAGATAATTTGAAGATAGAACAATAGAAATTGAACAATAGAGAAAAATAGACTTAAAAGGAATGAACAGAGCTTCAGGGACCTGTGGGTCTATAATGAAAGGTCTAACATTCATGTAATTGAAGATCCGAAGAAAAAGAGAAAGAAGGGACTTCCTTGTAAAAGTACTCAAATAATAATACCAGAAAAATTCCCAAATATGGTAAAATACATAAACCTACAGATTTAAGATGCTGAGTGTATTCCAAACAGGATAAACCCAGAGAAATCTACAACATTAACATAGTCAATCTTCTGAAAACAAAAGACAAAGAAAAAATATTAAAAGCAGAGCAAGAGAAACAACACCTTAAGTATAAGGGAAAAAAGCATAAATGTCAGCGAATTTCTCCTCAGAAACTACAAAGGCCAGAAGGAAATGGCCAAACGGTTTTCATGTGCTAGAAGACTGTCAACCCAGAATTTTATACCCAGAGAAAATATCCTTCATAAATAAAAAAGCCACAGCACTCTCAGATGAAGAAAACTATGAGAATTTGTTGGCAGACCACCCTAAGAGAATGACTAAGTGAAGTCCTCTAAGCAGAAAGGAAACAATAAAAGAAGGAATCTTGGAATATCAGAAAAGGAAAACATGGAAGTCAAAATACAGGTAAATACAGAACACCTTCCAAAACTCCTATTGAGTTTTCTAAATTATATTTAGTAGTTGAAGCAAAAATTATAACACTGTCTGGTATTGCTCTAAATGTATAAGGAGAAAGTAGTTAACATAAATAAATCTGGGAGGATAAAGGGAGGTAAAGAAAGGTAAAGCTTCTATACTTTACTTGAACTGGTAAAATGATGACACTTGTAACTATGATAAAATTTTGTATATGTGTGTGCTTGTATACACACATATAATTTTATATTATATATAACTGTATATTCTATATATAAATTCATATTTTATAAAATTATACAATAAAATATGTTATATTAGAAATCATTTATTATGTATCTAAATTATAACACATTATTTAAATAATAAAATGTTATATTTTATATTTATATAAAATGTAAAATTATATAAATATAAATTTATAATTATATAAAGTATATTTATATAATATATTATAGATTAAATATTTATAATTCAATATTTATAATTTAACTATACACTAAACATTTTATAATACATTATAGATTACATATTTTATGTTTCTAAAATAGTTTTTTTTGAGATAGGGTCTCATTCTGTTGCCCAGGCTGGAGTGCAGTGGTGCGATCTTGGCTCACTGCAACCTCCACCTCCCAGACTCAAGCGATTTTCCTATCTTAGCCTCCCAAATAGCTGATATAGTTTACCACAAGGTAAACTATAAGGTATTACCACAAGGATCCCTCCTCTTGCTCCTTTATGGCCGCACCCATTTCCCTCCAGCTGCACACCTCCCACCTCCTTAACCTGTGGTAACCACTAATCTGTTCTCCATTTTTAAACCTTCTTTTTGGCTGGCTTTGTGTGTGTGTATGTGTGTGTGTGTGTGACACTACCTCAGCAGTAGAAGGGGGCACTGCCTTGTGACTACCAGATGGGGTAAAGGTCAGCCTCCTCCGACACCAAGGTGGGGTGCTCTGTATCTCTACTGTGTGGGGGTGAGAGTTCCAGCACCTCACTAGGCCTCCACTGACACCACCACGCTCAGCTAAATTTTGAATTTTTTGTAGAAATGGGGTTTTGTCATGTTACCCAGGCTGGTCTCAAACTCCAGGGTTCAAGTGATCTACTCACCTTGGCATCCCATAGTGCTGGGACTATAGGCATGAACCACAGTATCAATATCCTGACTGTGATATTGTACTATATATAGTTTTACAATATAATATTGTATTATTATATTATATTGCATTATATTATAAAATGGTATTGTAATATATAATATAATATTCACGCCCAGCCGAGAACCTAGAAATATTTTTTAACTTCATTTACATATATGTACATTTTTTATAGAGGCAAGGTCTCACTATGTTGCCCAGACTGGTCATGAACTCGTGGGCTCAAGGTATCTTCTCGTCTCAGCCTGCCAAAGTGCTAGGATTACAAGTGTGAGCCATCACGTCTTGCTGAGAACCCAAAAATAGAGCCACACAAATATCCCCAACTCATATTTTACAAAAGTGCAAAAACAATTCAATGAAGGAAAGCTAGCCTTTTGAACAAATGGTCCTGGAATATTTGGACACCCATAGGCACAAACACTAACAATAACGAACTTGGACCTAAATCTCACACCTTATAAAGAATTAACCCGGCCTGGTGCAGTGGCTCACGCATGTAATCCCAGCACTTTGGGAGGCTGAGGCGGGTGGATCACCTGAGGTCAGGCGTTCAAGACCAGCCTGACCAATATGATGTAACCCTGTCTCTACTAAAAATACAAACATTAGCCAGGCGTGGTGGCATGTGCCTGTAATCCCAGCTACTTGGGAGGCTGAGACAGGAGAATCACTTGAACCCGGGAGGTGGAGGTTGCAGTGTGCCAAGATCGCACCATTGCTCTCCAGCCTGGGCAACAAGAGCGAAACTCCATCTCAAAAAAAAAGAAAGAAAGAAAATAAAAAAAAAGAAAGAAGGAAGGAAGGAAGGGAAGGAGGGGGAAAAAAAGAAAGAAAAAATAAAGATTAATCCAAATTGATAATGGACGTAAATGTAACACGTAAAACTATAAAAATTTTAGCAAGAATTCTAGCAGAAATTCATTCTTCGGGACCTAGGAGTAGGAAAAGAATCATTGGACTTGACATTAAATGCGCAATTCATAAAAGGAAAACCTGGCAAATTGGACTCTATCAAAATTAAAAACTTCCTCTGTGATAGACGCTGTTAATAGGATGAAAAGATGAGCTACATACTAGGTGAATATATTTGCAAACCATATACCTGATAAAGAATTTCTTTCTTTTTTTTTGATGCAGAGTCTCGCTCTGTTGCCCAGGTTGGAGTGCGGTGGCACCATCCAGGCTCCCTACACCCTCTGCCTCCTGGGTTCAAGGAATTCTCCAGCCTCCGCCTCCCCAGTAGCTGGGATTACAGGCACACACCACCACACTCATCTAATTTTTGTGGTTTTAGTAGAGACGGGGTTCACCGTGTTGGCCAGGCTGGTCTCGAACTCCTGGCCTCAAGCAATCTACCTCCCTTGGCCTCCCAAAGTGCTGGGATTACAGGTATAAGCCACTGTACCTGGCCAGTATTTCTTTTCCATTCCTTGCCTTTTCCTTCCTTCCTTCCTTCCTTCCTTCCTTCCTTCCTTCCTTTCTCCCGCCCTCCCTCCCTCCCTCCTTCCCTCCCTTCTTTCTCTCTTTTCTTTTCCATCCCTCGCTCTCTCCTTTCTTTTCTTTCTCTTTCTTTCTTTTCTTTCTTTCCTCTATTCCTTCTTTCCTTCCTTCCTTCCTTCCTCCCTCCCTCCTTCCCTCCCTTCTTTCTTTTTCTTTTCCATCTCTCACTCTCGCTTTTCTTTTCTCTCTTCTCTCCTCTCCTTCCTTTCTTTCTTTCTCTTTCTTTTTCTTCCTTCCTTCCTTCCTTCCTTTCTTTCTTTCTTTCTTTTTCTTTCTTTCTTTCTTTCTTTTCTTCTTTCTTTCCTCTATTCCTTTCTTCCTTCCTTCCTTCCCTCCTCTCTCTTTCTTTCTTTCAACAGAGTTTTGCTCTGTTACCCAGGCTGGAGTGCAGTGGTGCCATCACAGCTCACTGCAGCCTCGACCTCCTGGGCTCAGGTGATTCTCCCACCTCAGCTTCTGAGGTAGCTAGGACTACAGGCACGCATCACCGCAATCAGCTAACTAAAAAAATTTTTTTTTCTTTTTTTTTTTGGTAGCAACAGGGTCTCCCTGTGTTGCCCAGGCTGGTCTCCAACTCTTGGGCTCAAGTGATCCTCACACCTTGGTTCCCCAAAGTGCTGGAATTAGAGGCATGAGCCACTGCTCCCAGCCCTGGATTTTTTTCTTAAATATATAAAGCAGGCTCAAAAATCAATAGTAAAAAACCCACACACAATCCAATTAGAGAATGGCCAAAGACATGAACAGACATTTCACCAAAGAGGATATACAGATGGCAAATGCACAGATGAAAGGATAATCAGCATCATTAGCCATTAAGGAAATGCAAATTCAGTTCACAATGACATATCACTACACACCTAACAATGGCTAAAATAAAAAACGTTGACAACACCACATACTGTGGAGGATGCAGAGAAACACGTTTACTCATATATTACTGGGAGAAAACAGCTTGTCAGTTTCTTAAAAAAACTGAATCTGGATATGACCCAGCAATTTTACTCCTGGGCATTTATCCCAGATAAATAAAAAGTTAAATTCACAAAAAAACCTGTACATAAATGTTTATAACAGTTTCTTAGTAATAGCCAAAACCTGCAAACAACCCTGATGTTCTGTTATGGATGAATGGTTAAACAATGTATGTCCACACCATGGAATACGATCTGCTATGGCTTAAATGTTTGTGCCTCTCCAAAATTCATGTTGAAGCTTAATCCCCAATGCAATCGCTTTAAGAGGTGAAGCCTTTAGGAGGTGATTAGTCAAGAGGGCTTTGCCCTCATGAATAGGATTAGTGCCTTTATAAAAGGGATTGAGGGAGTCTGATCCTTTTTGGCTTTTGCCCTTCTGCCATGTGAGGACCCAAGCATTCAACCCTTCTGCCATGTGAAAATACAGCAGTGAGAAGGAGCCATGTTGGAAGCAGAGAGAAGCCCTTACCAGACCCAAATCTGCTAGTGCCTTAATTTTGGACTTCCCAGTCTCAAGAACTGTGAGCAATACATTTCTATTATTTATAAATTACCTAGGCTAAGGTATTTTGTTATAGCAGCAGGAATGGATGGAGACAGTATTTAACAATCAAAAGGAATAAACTGCTGATGAACACAGCAACCTGGATGGATATCCAGAAATTTATGCTGAGTGAAAAAAAGTCAATCCCAAAAGGTTGCATATTTTGTGATTTTATATAAAACATTCTTGAAATAATAAAATTATAAAAAGGAGCCCGGCTTGGTGGCTCACACCTATAATCCCAGCACTTTGGGAGGGCGAGGCAGGCAGATTGCTTGAGCCTAGGAGTTCAAGACCAGCCTGGGCAACATGGCAAAACCCCATCTCCACAAAATATGCTGGTGGCATGCCTGTAGTCCTAGCTACTTGGGGGGCTGAGGTGGGAGGATGGAGTGAGCCTGAGAGGTCAAGGCTGCAGTGAGCCAAGATTGCGCCACTGCACTCCAGCCTGGATGATAAAGACCCTCTCTCTCAAAAAAAAATTATAGAAATGGAGAACAGGTTACTGGTTACCAGAAGTTAAGGAGGTGAGAGTTATGGAGTGGCAGGGAAGTGGGTATGGCCATAAAGCAGCAAGAAGAGGGTAATGGAAATGCTCTGTATCTTGACTGTATCAGTGTCAATATCCTGACTGTGATATAGAACTGTATATAGTTTTACAATATAATACTGTATTATGATATAATACAGTATTATATTGTGTCATTATATTATATTGCATTATATTATAAAATTGTATTGTAATACAATGTTCCTTCCTTGGAGGAAACTGGGTAAAAAGTACATGGGATCTCTTTATATTATTTCTTACAACTGCATGTACATCTATAATTATTTCAAAATAAAATTTTGGCCAGGTGTGGTGGCTCATGTCTGTGGGAGGATCAGTTGAAGCCAGGAGTTCGAGACCAGCCTGGGCAATGTAGCAAGACCCCATCTCTAGAAAAATAAATGAATAAATAAAACAATTTTAATGAAAATATTATAAAGCAAACAACCGTGTAAACACCTGCCAATTAAGGAAAAAGAACTTGCCCAGGGCTGGTCGTGGTGGCTCATTCCTGTAATCCCAGCAGTTTGGGAGGCTGAGGCAGGAGAATTGCTTAAGCCTGGGAGTTTGAGACCAGCTTGGGCAACAGAGTAAGACCCTGTCTCTACATAAAATAAAATAAACGTAAAACAAAATAAAGTAAAATAGATAAATAAAGTAAAATAAAAATAAAATAAAATAAAATAATAGCTAGGCTAGGTTTATGTCTGTGGTCCCAGCTTCTCAGGAGGCTGAGGTGGGAGGACAGCTTGAGCCCAGGAAGTCGAGGCTGCAGTGAGCTATGATCACACCACTGCACCCCAGCTTGGGTGACAAAGCAAGACCCTGCCTCAAAAACAAAAACAAAACAAAACTTGGCCAGCACTTCAGAAACAAACAAACAAACAAACAAAAAACTTGGCCAGTACTTCAGAAGCTGCTACATGTCTCTTCCTATTCAAAATTACTTCCCCTAAATGTAACCACTATTCTGACTTTTTTTGTTTGTTTGTTTGAAACAGGGTTTTACTCTGTCACCCATGCTGGAGCCCAGTGGTGCAGTGGCGATTATGGCTTACTGCAGCCTCAACTTTCCAGGCTCAAGCAATCTTCCCACCTCAGCCTCCTGAGTAGCTGGGACTACAGGTGTGCACCACCACGCCTGGCTAATTTTCTTCTTTTTTAGAGATGCAGTCTCACCCTGTTACCCAGGCTGGTCTGGAACCCCTGGACTCCAGCGATCCACCTGCCTCAGACTCCCAAAGTGCTGGGATTATAGGCATGAACCGCTGTGCCTGGCCCTTTTCTGAATTTTTACGGCAATAACTTTCTTGCTTTTGTTTATAGTCTTACCACTATCTCAAAAAAAAAGAACCTCTGTTCTATACACTCTTTTGTTTGTTTGTTTTTGAGATGGAGTCTCGCTCTGTCACCCAGGCTGGAGTGCAGTGGTGTGATCTCAGCTTACTGCAAGCTCCGCCTCCTGGGTTCATGCCATTCTCCTGCCTCAGCCTCCCGAGTAACTGGGACTATAGGCACACGCCAAAGTGTCCGGCTAATTTTTTGTATTTTTAGTAGAGATGGGGTTTCACCGTGTTAGCCAGGATGGTCTCGATCTCCTGACCCTGTGATCCGCCCGCCTCGGCCTCACAAAGTGCTGGGATTACAGGCATGAGCCACTGTGCCTGGCCTGTTCTATACACTTTTAAGATGAAATGTTTTCCTCTAAAACTGCTTCAGTTACATCCCCAACCAGGTTTGATATGAAGTATTTTCCTTATCTTTCTGTTAACAATGTTCTATAAGATCACTATGATTTCATTTTTGACTCCCACACATAGGAAGTAGCTTTTATGTTGTTGTCTGTTTATTGATTTCTAGTTTAACTGCAGTGCAGTGAGGGAACATAATCTAAATCATCACCATTCTTTGAAATTTGTTGAGACTACTTCACCGGCAGTATATGGTCAATTTTTAAGGAGTTGTCAGTGTGAAAACTCAGTGGCAGTGTTTGTCATATTAAAAATATAGAAGCTACAGTTGTTCAGATGACTAAATTGGAACTTTTCTCCTGCATGTGTCTATATGTCAAATTGTCAGCATGACAAAAGTGACTGATGTGGCCAGGTGCCGGTGGCTCACACCTGTAATCCCAGCACTTTGGGAGGCCGAGGTGGGTGGATCACTTGAGGTCAGGAGATCAAGACCAGCCTGTCAACATGGCGAAACCCGATTTGTACTAAAAATACAAAAATTAGCCAGTCATGGTAGTGCAAGCCTGTAATCCCAGCTACTTGGGACGCTGAGGCGGCAGAATCATTTGAACCCAAGAGGCAGAGATTACAGTGAGCTGAGATCACGCCACTGTACTCCAGCCTGGGCAACAGAGCAAGACTCCATCTCAAAAAAAAGAAAAAAGGACCGACGTTATTTTTGTATTTTTAAAAACCAATTTGTCGTATATAAAATTTCACAGATTGTGCAGATCACTTTTAAACTCACATAGGTAGGTGTCTTTACAGTGGTAAACTATGAAATGTCAGCGTTCAGCCAGACGGTATGATGGAGCAGCAGAAGTCAGAATTCAGTGAGGGGACACTGAAGGAACAGATAATGCTCCTGCTTTGCCTCGGAAGTGTCATCAATTTGTAATTTCAGGGTTAACTGCAGAAGTGTCTGTAAGTACATTTTATATTAAAGACAGACCAAAAACCAACACATCAAAGCTTCAAAAACTTTGGGAAAGCGTGAGATTAAGAACAAGCACATTTGGCTTATAGTAAATGAACTGATTTTTATTAATTGCCTTTGTCCATATAAAAGCTGATATTTACTGGAAACCTAGCCACCTTCATAATTATGATAAAAGTGCCAGGTTATAATCCAGAAGATAATGTGCATGCAATAGCAGATATCTCTGACAAAGTGTGTCTCAAAAGTGATTTTATATATATATATATATACACATATATATTTTTATTTATTTATTTTTTGAGACAGGGTCTTGCTGTGTTGCCCAGGCTGGAGTGCAGTGCCATAATCTCAGCTCACTGCAACCTCCACCTTCTGGGTTCAAGCGATTCTCATGCCTCAGCCTCCCGAGTAGCTGGGATTACAGGCCTGCGCCACCATGCCCAGCTAACTTGTGTTTTTAGTAGAGACGGGGCTTCACCATGTTGTCCAGGCTGGTCTCGAACTCCTGACCTCAAGTGATCCACCTACCTCGGCCTCCCAAAGTGCTGAGATTACAGGCATGTGCCACCGTGCCTGGGTGCATTTATTTTTTAAACATTAGAGGCAGGGTCTTGCTATGTTGCCCAGGCTAATTTTGAACTCCTGGGCTCAAGCAATCCTCCTGTCTCAGGCTTCTAGGTAGCTGGGACTACAGTACAAATTTAATTAATTAATATTAATTAATTATTTGTATAGAGTCGAGGTCTCTCTATGTTGCCCAGGCTGGTCTTGAACTCCTGGGCTCAAGGGACCCTCCTGCCTTGGTCTCCAAAAGTGCTGGGATTGCAGGTGTGAGCCACTGTGCCCGGCCTACAGTACAGATTTTAAATGGTTGTATCTTCCTGGTTAATTGACCTTTTATTATTATAAAGTGACTATCATTATCTCTGGTATTGGTTTTTGCCCTAAAGTCAATTTTATCTGATATCATTATGGTCAAACCAACTATCCTATTGCTAATATTTGCTTAGTACTGTGTATCTACTTGGAACTCTACAGGACATTCTTTTTCTTGTTTAATACATTTGGAGTTACCCACTTATTGTTACCTATTTTACCCTTTATTTTTTCCTCCCAACTCAGACCTTTCATATGGGATCATTTTCCTTTTGCCAGAAATGCATCTTTTATAATTTCCTATAGTGGATTTTGATCCTGGCAAACTCTCTTAGCTTTTATTTGTCTAAAAATATTTCTATTTTTCTCTCATTCTTAATAGACATTTTTTAATTGACATAGAATTCTAGGTTGATGGTTATTTTTTAAAAAATACATTGTTCATGTCCTTTGTAGGGACATGGATGAAATTGGAAATCATCATTCTCAGTAAACTATCGCAAGAACAAAAAACCAAACACCGCATATTCTCACTCATAGGTGGGAATTGAACAATGAGAACACATGGACACAGGAAGGGGAACATCACACTCTGGGGACTGTTGTGGGGTGGGGGGAGGGGGGAGGGATAGCTTTAGGAGATATACCTAATGCTAAATGAAGAGTTAATGGGTGCAGCACACCAGCATGGCACATGTATACATATGTAACAAACCTGCACATTGTGCACATGTACGCTAAAACTTAAAGTATAATAATAATAATACTAATAAAAAAATTAAAAAAATACATTAACAGTATTTTTCCATTGTCTTCTGCCTTACATTGTTCTACTGAAGAAATCGACGTCAATGTAATGGTTGCTACTTTGAGGATAATATATTTTATTTAATCTGGCTTTTTAAAAACTGTTTTTATTTATATTTGTTTTTCTTTAGCTTCACTATTTCACTTTTTATTTATATTTCTTAGGTTTTCTTCTTTTTTCTTTTCTTTCTTTCTTTTTTTCTTGTTTGTTTAGAGACAAGGTCTCACTCTGTTGCTTAGGCTGGAGTGCAGTGGCTCAATCATAGCTCATTGCAGTCTTGAGTTTCTGGGCTCAGGCAATTCTCCTGCCTTAGCCTCCTGGGTAGCTAGGATGGGAGGTGTGTGCCATCATGCCTGGCTAATATTTAAAAATATTTTATGTAGAGATGGGGTCTCACTATGTTGCCCAGGCTGGTCTTGGACTTTTGTCCTCAACAGATCATCTTGCCTCAGCCTCCCAAAGTGTGATTACAGGCATGAGCCATCACACCCAGTCTACATAACTAATACACATTATTTACTTGAATCTTATTTCTTCCTAGTAGTGTTTTGATTATACTAAACCCATTGGAATCTTGGTGCACCCCACTATCCCTACAACTTAAGTTAATAGAACATCTGGGAATGAAATGCAAGGTTTTAATTTTGCTACAACTGCTTTTCATGTTTAAAACAATTGTTGATACAAAGCATTCAGGTGATGACATCCATGTAACCAAGGTGAGTGAAGCTGAACCCTGGGAAAGAGTCATAATTGAACTACATGTAATGGCAACTAAAGAGAAAGTTCAATACAAAAAAATTGACTCTAGGGATCTCTTTAGGTCTATATATAATGAAAAAGATAAAGTCCTTCTGTTTTTAGAAAAGAGGGCTACTTAACATTGGAGTGCTAAACTACTATGAGTCCAAATAGAATACTGATTAAATAGAATTTGAGTACTAATTATTGATTAACTTCTAAGATATAAAAGAATCCTGCTTTTATAAATATCATTTCATAAATACCATTTGTTAAACAATATCAACATGTCATTTAGCAGTCTTAATTTTATGGCAATATTATGTAAGCATTAATCCATTGATTGATTTAAATGAGAAACTCAATAAATGTACAGTGAACAAGTATTTTCAGTTGTCATCCTGTCCAGGCACAGTGGCTCACCCCTGTAATCTCAGCACTTTGGGAGGCCACAGCAGGAGGATCTCTTGAGCTCAAGAGTTCAAGACCAGCCTGGGCAACATAGGGAGACCTTGTCTCTACAAAAAAAATTTTTAAAAAGTTGTCATCCTTTTAGTAGCCTGTCTATGAATGATAAGAATTTATATTCAGTAACTGTTTCAATATGTGACACAGCAGGAAGGCTGCCATCTGCAAGCCAGGAAGAGAGAACTCACCAGAAATCAAATCAGCTGGCATCTTGATTTTGGACTTCCCTGCCTCCAGAACTGTTAGCAATAAATGTTGATTGTTTAAGCTACCCAGTGTATGGTATTTTGTTACGGCAGCCCAAGGAGACCAATATGTGTGAAATTTTTATATTTAACTGAAGATTTAACTGTTAACTTGAGAATATTTTACTTAAGGGAAAGAAAAAAGAAAAACAAAAAACAAAAAACAAACAAACAACTCCCCAGAGAGACTCTATGGAAATGTTGCAACTTCTAAAAAGGAGTTTAATTCACATGTACAGTGTATGGAATTCTTTATAAGATTATCATATTTCAATTTATCTGTGGATATGATGGCTCATAGGTTAGTCTGTGTTTAAAGAGTTTTTCGTAACAAAACATATTTTCATTTTTATACCAACAAGAATGAGCTGGAATATAATTTCACATCCTATAGGTCTCCGGTTAAAAAATGATTATTTTCTTATATTACAATTTTTATCAATGAGTCTAACAATATGTAGGAAGCACTCTAAGCATAAAAATAAACACAATCATAGATGGTTAGAGTGGAAGCAAACCCCAGAAGTCATGAAACCCAAGCCTCTAACTTTACTGATGAGGAAAATAAAGTTCAGAGAGGCTTAGGGCTTGCTTATGGTTCTCATAGCTGGCAAGAAAAAAGATGAAGCTTAAAAGTGGGGCTCTGGGCCCCTAGTTCAATGTCCTTTCTACCACACTAAGCTGCCTCATCAACAAGGTTTACAGCTTTTCCTCTTCAAATGACCAAGACAATACTTTAAAAGAAGCCATTTCATTAAGAGTACCTTATAGTATATACATATTATAATACCTTTAGGAGGGTTAAATATATTCTTTGTTAAGTTTTTAAAAGCCACATTTTGTTACTGATTGTTAATATGGTAAATTAATAGAGCAGATGTCAAATCTTTATTTTAAAAGTTTAAAAAACCACTTTTGTATCATCCACATGCAGTTTAGCAACAGATATACATTTTAAAGCAAATTTTAGATACAATATGACAATTTTACCATCGACCAAATGTTTGATATTGGGATTCTACTTGTACTAGATAAGTTAGAAACTTCAAAAATATCCCAGGATATACAATATGTAATTGAAAATAAACTTACAGGACTCCAAGCATGGAATAGTACTTGGGTAGCCTTTACTTTATCTTCTGTCTTTATAACAGAGATTGACAACTAACAGAATATGTGCTTAAAAGACTCACAAGCCAGGTGCAGTGGCTCATGTCTGTAATCCCAGCACTTTGGGAGGCTGACGCGGGTGGATCATGAGGTCAGGAGATCGAGACCATCCTGGCTAACACGGTGAAACCCTATCTTTACTAAAAATACAAAAACATTAGCCAGGCGTGGTGGCGGGCGCTGTAGTCCCAGCTAGTCGGGAGGCTGAGGCAGGAGAATGGCATGAACTCAGGAGGCGGAGCTTGCAGTGAGCCGAGATCGCACCACTGCACTCCAATCCAGGTGACAGAGCGAGACTCCGTCTCAAACAAACAAACAAACAACAACAACAACAACAACAACAAAACACAAGCTAACAATCTGCATGGCATGGCCAGGGCTGTTGCAGGCCTAATTGTCAAGTGTCCAAGTTATTCTTCATCCGTTTCAAAATTTCTCCATCTTCCTTCTCAGTCTCTTTCTTAAATCTTGTCATATATATCCTTCAGTCACATCCAATTACCAAACAAAGAGAGATTACATGTGCACTATGTCTCTCATATAAAAATAAGTAAGACTGCATGAAAATTGGGCATGTTATCTCTGAAATGTCAGCAACAATTTCTGTAGAGAGAATTGGGTAAACCATTCAGAATACATTGAGGACCCTTCTGTATTATATATAGATTGCCAGCTCAATGGAAATATCTCTGCCTATCCTCCCAACTTTTTGTGTGGGCAGTTAGTCAAAATGCATACCTGCTTTTGTCTCTCACTCCATCCAGAGCTCAGGGTTACGTCTTCACTGCCCTGTGTCCTCTGCTCCAGGAGGTCTAGGTGATTCTGCCACAGCCTCAGCTTCCACCGCTCTGTGAACTGCTGGTATTGGAAGATTCATAGCTAAGACTCCAGGGCACTCCTGAAGCCAAGAAATGGTGTCACTATCTCCAAGCCAGACATGATCACCTGTCTGTAGCAAGAGAAAGAGCCCTGCAATGTGAAGACATGTGAGACAGTAGCCAAATACCCAGCCAAGGACCAGGATGGCCGACTTGAAGCAGCTGCGGTTGGAGGCTCCCACTGAGATGAATGAAAAGAGTGAATGAATCCTACACTGGCAACTAAGGTATCCAGGATCTCTCATTGGGAATGACTAGGTGGTTGGCATGATCCACAGAAGGCGAGGAAAGGTAGGGTGGAGTGACAGCCCACCCGGCAGCCACATGGAGCAAGGGCAGCTCCCAACCCCAGCCAGGGGAGGTGGTGAGTGATTGTGCTACCCTGCCTGGGAAACCATGCTTTTCCCACAGATCTGTGCAACCCACAGATCAGGAGATCCCCTCGTGAGCCCACACCACCAGAGCCTTGGGTTGCAAGTACAGAGCTGCATAGGTTCTTGTCAGCTGCTAAGATTACCAAGTTCCCAGGGGAAGGGGCAGCTGGCATTACTGCAGCTCCAGTCTGCTGTTTTCCCCTGCTGGTGCCGGGGATACTGGGTGGTTTGGATCCAGGAGCAATTCCCCACAGCGCAGCACAGTGGCTGTGGAAGATGGTGGCCAGACTGCCTCTTTAGGCCAGACCTGGACCCATATCTTCTCACTGGGCAGGGCCTCCCTGTGGGAACTTCAGCAATTCCAGCCAGGGTTTTATGGACGGAACTTTGATCTCCCTGGGATGGAACCCCTGGGGGGAGGGGCAGCCACAGTCTCTGCAGATCAGCAGACTTAGTCTTTCCCCCTGCTGGCTCTGTGGAATCTGGGCAGTCTGGGGAGTGGGATTACCCCCAGCACTGTGCACCCTCTCTGCTAAGTGGCAGCTAGAGTGCTCGGTTAAGCAAGTCCCTGATCTCTTGCTTTCTGACTGGATGAGAACTGCTCCCCATCCCAGTAGGGGTCATCAGACATTATACAGGAGCATTTCTGCTAGCGTCAAGTGAGTGCCCCTCTGGGACAGAGATCCCAGAGGAAGGAACAGGCATCCATCTTTGCTGTTCTGCAGCTTCCACTGGTGACACCTCCAGGGGTGGGAAGAACCCAGAGGAATAAGGTCTAGAGCAGACCCCCAGCAAACTGCAGCAGCCCTGTGGAAGAGGGACCTGACTGTTAAAAGAAAAACGAACAAAGCAACAATAACAACAGCATCAACAAAAATATCCCCACAAAAACTCCATCCAAAGGTCAGCAGTGTCAAAGACCAAAGCTAGATAAAATCAGGAAGATGAGAAAGAATCAACACAAAAATGCTGAAAACTCAAAAAGCCAGAAAACCTCTTCTCCTCCAAATGATTGCAACACCTCTCCAGCAATGGCACAGAACTGGCCTGAGGCTGAGATGGATGAACTGACAGAAGTAGGCTTCAGAAGGTAGGTAATAGCAAACTTTGCTGAGCTAAAGAAGCATGTTCTAACCCAATGCAAAGAAGCTAAGAACTATGAGAAAACATTACACTGGCTGTTAACCAGAAGAATCAGTTTAGAGGGGAACATAATGGAGCTGAAAAACACAATACAAGAACTTCACAATGCAACCGCAAGTATCAATAGCCAAATAGACCAAGCAGAGGAAAGAATTTCAGAGCTTGAAGACTGTCTTGCTGAAATAAGACAAGCAGACAAGATTAGAGGGGAAAAAAAATGTAAAGGAATGACCAAAACCTCTGAGAACTATGAGATTATGTAGAAAGACTGAACCTATGACTGACTGGGGCACCCGAAAGAGATGGGGAGAATAGAACCAAGTTGGAAAACATACTTCAGGATATCATCCAGGAGCAACCTAACAAGGCAGGCCAACACTGAAATTCAGGAAATCCAGAGAACCCCAGTAAGATACTCCATGAGAAGATCAACCCAAGACACATAATTATCAGATTCTCCAAGGTCAAAATGAAAGAAGAAAGGTCAGGTCTCCTACAAAGGGAACCCCATCAGAATAACAGTGGACCTCTCAGCAGAAACCCTACAAGCCAGAAGAAATTGGGGGCCAATATTCAACACTCTTAAATAAAAAAATTTCCAATCCAGAATCTCATATCTGGCCAAACTAAACTTCATTAGTGAAGGAGAAATAAAATCCTTTTCAGAAGCAAATGCTGAGGAAAGTTGTCACTGCCAAGACTGCCTTGCCAGAGCTCCTGAAGGAAGCACTAAATATGGAAAGGGAAAAAATGTTACCAGCCACTACAAAAACACACTGAAGTACACAGACCAGTGACACTATGAAGCAACTACCTCAACAAGACTGGAAAATAACCAGCTAGCATCATGATGACAGGATCAAATTCACACATAACAATGTTAATCTTAAGTGGAAATTGGCTAAATGCCCCAATTAAAAGACACAGAATGGCAAGCTGGATAAAGAGTCAAACCCCATCAGTGTGCTGTATTCAAGAGACCCATCTTATGTGCAAAGACACACATAGGTTCAAAATAAAGTGATGGCGGAAAATCTACCAAGCAAATGGAAAGCAGAAAAAAGCAGGGGTTACAATCCTAGTTTCTGACAAAACCAACTTTAAACCAACAAAGATCAAAAAAGACAAAGAAGGGCATTACATAATGGTAAAGGGTTCAATTCAACAAGAAGACCTAACTATTCTAAATATATATGCACCCAGTACAAGAGCACCCAGATTCATAAAACAAGTTCTTAGAGACCTACAAAGAGACTTAGACTCCCAAACAATAATAGTGGGAGACTTTAACACCCAACTGTCAATATTAGACAGATCATCAAGACAGAAAATTAACAAGGATATTCAGGACTTGAACTCAGCTCTGGCTTAAGTGGACCTGATAGATAGCTACAAAACTGTCCACCCCAAAACAATGGAATATAAATTCTTCTTGATGCCCCATGGCAACTTACTCTAAAATCAATCAATCACATAATTGGAAGTAAAACACTCCTCAGCAAATGCAAAAGAACTGAAATCATAACAAAAAGTCTCTTAGACCACAGTGCCATCAAATTAGAACTCAAGACTGAGAAAGTCACTCAGAACCACATAACTACATGGAAATTGAACAACCTGCTCCTGAACGACTCCCAGGTAAATTATGAAATTAAGGCAGAAATCAAGAAGTTATTTGAAACCAACGAGAATGAAGAGAGAATGTACCAGAATTTCTCAGATGTAGCTAAAGCAGTGTTAGGAGGGAAATTTATAGCACTAAAGGCCCACATAAAAAAGCTGGAAAGATCTCAAATCAACATCTTAATGTCACAACTAAAAGACCTAGAGAACCAAGAGCAAACAAACCCCAAACCTAGCAGAAGACAAGCAATAACCAAGATCAGAGCAGAACTGAAGGAGATAGAGACAGAAAGAATCTTTTAAAAAAATCAACAACTCCAGGAGCTGGTTTTTTGAAAAAATTAATAAAATAGATAGACTGCCAGCTAGACTTATAAAGAATAAAAGAGAGAAGAATCAAATAGACACAATAAAAAATGATAAAGGGGATATCACCACTGACCTCACAGAAATACAAACAATACTATACGAATACAAAAATACTATAAACACCTCTACGCAAATAAACTAGAAAATCTAGAAGAAAAGGATAGATTCCTGAACACATACACCCTCCCAAGACTGAGCCAGGAAGAAGTTGAATCCCTGAATAGACGAATAACAAGTTCTGAGATTGAGGCAGTAATAAATAACCTACAGACCAAAAAAAGCCCAGGATCAGATAGATTTATAGCTGAATTCTACCAGAGATACAAAGAGGAGCTGGGACCATTTCTTCTGAAACTATTTCAAACAATTGAAAAGGAGGAACTCCTCCCTAATTCATTTTATTAGGCCAGCACCATCCTGATACCAAAACCTGGCAGAGATACAATAAAAAAAAGAAAACTTCAGGCCAATATCCATGATGAACATCAATGCAAAAACCCTCAATAAAATACTGGCAAACTAAATCCAGCAGCACACCAAAAAGCTTATCCACCACGATCAAGTTGGCTTCATCCCTGGGATGCAAGGCTGGTTCAACATATGCAAATCAATAAACATAATTCATCACATAAATAGAACTAAAGACAAAAACCACATGACTATCTCATTAGATAAAAAAAGGCCTTTGATAAAATTCAACATCCCTTCATGTAAAAAAGTCTCAATAAACTAGGTATTGATGGAATATACATAAAAATGAGAGCCATTTATGAAAAACCCATAGCCAATATCATACTGAATGGGCAAAAGTTGGTAGTATTCCCCTTGAAAACTGGCACAAGACAAGGATGCCCCGTCTTACCACTCCTATTCAAGATAGTATTGGAAGCTCTGGCCAGGGCAGTCAGGCAAGAGAAAGAAATAAAGGATATTAGAATAGAAAGAAAGGAAGTCAAACTGTCTCTGTTTGCAGATTTTATATCTAGAAAACCCCATTGTCTCAGCCCAAAAGCTTTTTTTTTTTTTTTTTTTTTTTTGGAGACAGAGTCTTGCCCTGTCACCCAGGCTGGAGTACAATGGCATGATCTTGGCTCACTGTAACCTCTGCCTCCTGGGTTCAAGCGATTCTTGTTCCTCAGCCTCCTGAGTAGCTGGGACTGGTGTGTGCCACCACACCCAGCTAATTTTTGTATTTTTAGTAGAGACAGGGTTTCGCCATGTTGGCCAGGCTGGTCTTGAACCCCTAACCTCAGGTGATCCGCCTGCCTCAGCCTCCCCAAATGCTGGGATTACAGGCATGGGCCACCGCACCTGGCCACAAGCTTCTTAAGCAACTTCAGCGAAGTCTCAGAATACAAAATCAATGTGCAAAATTCACAAGCATTCCTATACACCAACAACAGATAAGCAGAGAGCCAAATCATGAATGAACTCCCATTTACAATTGGTACAAAAAGAATAAAATACCTAGGAATACAGCTAACAAGGGAAGTGAAGGACCTCTTCAAGAAGAGTTACAAAACACTGCTCAAGGAAATCAGAGAGGACACAAACAAATGGAAAAACATTCCATGCTCAAGGATAGGAAGAATCAATATCATGAAAATAGCCTTACTGTCCATAGTAATTTATAGATTCAATGCTAGTCCCATTAAGCTACACTGACATTCTTCACAGAATTAGAAAAAGCTACTTTAAAATTCATATGGAACCAAACAAGAGCCCGTATAGCTAAGACAATCCTAAGCAAAAAGAACAAAGCTGGAAGCATCACACTAACAGACATCTAACCACACTACAAGGCTACAGTAACCAAAACAGCATGGTGCTGGTACAAAAACAGACACATAGACCAATGGAACAGAAGAGAGAACTCAGAAATAAGACTGCACATCTACAACCATCTGATCTTTGACAAATCTGACAAAAATAAGCAATGGGAAAAGGATTCTCTATTTAATGAACGGTGCTGGGAGAACTGGCTAGCCATATGCAGAAAATTGAAACTGGACCCCTTCCTTACATCTTATACAAAAATTAACTCAAGATGGATTGAAGACTTAAATGTAAAACCCAAAACTGTAAAAACCCTAGAAGAAAATCTTGGCAATACCATTCAGGACATAGGCCCAGTCAAAGATTTCATGATGAAAATGTCAAAAGCAATTGCAACAAAAGCAAAAATTGACAAATAGGATCTAATTAAATGAAAGAGCTTCTGCACAGCAAAAGAAACTATCATCAGAGTGAACAGACAGCCCACAGAATGGGAGAAAGTTTTTGCAATCTATCCATCTGACAAAGGTCTACTATCCAGAATCTACAAGGAACTTAAACAAATGTACAAGAACCAGAACAAACAACCCTATTAAAAAGTGGGCAAAGGATATGAACAGACACTTTTCAAAAGAAGACGTTCATGTGGCCAACAAACATATGAAGAAAGCTCAATATCACTGATCATTAGAGAAATGCAAATCAAAACTACAATGAATATCATCTCATGCCAGTCAGCATGGTGATTATTAAAAAGTCAAGAAACAACAGATGCTGGTGAGGCTGTGGAGAAATAGGAATGCTTTTACACTGTTGGTGGGAATGTAAGTTAGTTCAACCATTGTGGAAGACAGTGTGGTGATTCCTCAAACATCTAGAACCAGAAATACCAGTTGACCCAGCAATCCCATTACTGGGTATGTACCCAAAGGAATATAAATTATTCTATTATAAGGATACATATACACATATGTTTATTGCAGCACTATTCACAATAGCAAAGACATGGAATCAACCTAAATGCCCATCAGTGATAGACTGGATAAAGAAAATGTGGTACATATACACCATGAAATACTACACAGCCATAAAAAGGAACGAGATCATGTCCTTTGCAGGGACACAGATGGAGCTGGAAGCCATTATCCTCAGCAAACTAATGCAGGAACAGAAAACCAAACACCACATGTTCTCACTTATAAGTGGGAGCTGAACAATGTTGCCATTGCTTTTGGTGTTTCAGTCATGAAATCCTTGCCCATGTCTGTGTCCTGAATGGTATTGCCTAGGTTTTCTTCCACAGTTTTTATGGTTTTAGGTCTAACATTTAAGTCTTTAATCCATCTTGAATTAATTTTTGTATAAGGTGTACGAAAGGGATCCAGTTTCAGCTTTCTACATATGGCTAGCCAGTTTTCCCAGCACCATTTATTAAATAGGGAATCTTTTCCTCATTTCTTGTTTTTGTCAGGTTTGTCAAAGATCAGATGGTTGTATATGTGTGGTGTTATTTCTGAGACCTCTGTTCTGTTCCATTGGTCTATATATCTGTTTTGGTACCAGTACCATGGTGTTTTGGTTACTGTAGCTTTGTAGTATAGTTTGAAGTCAGGTAGTATGATGCCTCTAGCTTTGTTCTTTATGTTTAGGATTGTCTTGGCAATGTGGGCTCTTTTTTGGTTCCATATGAACGTTAGTTTTTTTCCAATTCCGTGAAGAAAGTCATTGGTAGCTTGATGGGGATGGCACTGAATCTATAAATTACCTTGGGCAGTATGGCCATTTTCACTATATTGATTCTTCCTATCCATCAGCATGGAATGTTCTTCCATTTGTTTGTGTCCTCTTTTATTTCGTTAAGCAGTGGTTTGTAGTTCTCCTTGAAGAGGCCCTTCACATCCCCTGTAAGTTGGATTCCTGGGTATTTTATTCTCTTTGTAGCAATTGTGAATGGGAGTTCACTTATGATTTGGCTCTCTGTTTCTCTGTTATTACTGTATAGGAATGCTTGTGATTTTTGCACATTGATTTTGTATCCTGAAACTTTGCTGAAGTTGCTTATCAGCTTAAGGAGCCTTTTTTTTTTTTTTTTTTTTTTGAGACAGAGTCTCAACTCTGTTGCCCAGACTGGAGTGCAGTGGTGCGATCTCAGCTCACTGCAAGCTCTGCCTCCCAGGTTCATGCCATTCTCCTGCCTCAGCCTCCCAAATAACTGGGACTACAGGCACCCGCCACCATGCCCAGCTAGTTTTTTTGTATTTTTAGTGGAGACGATGTTTCACCATGTTAGCTAGGACGGTCTTGATCTCCTGACCTCATGATCTGCCTCGGCCTTCCAAAGTGCTGGGATTACAGGCGTAAGCCACCTCGCCCGGCCAGCTTAAGGAGATTTTGAGCTGGGACGATGGGGTTTTCTAAATATACAATCATGTCATCTGCAAACAGGGACAGTTTGACTTCCTCTTTTCCTAATTGAATACGCTTTATTTCTTTCTCTTGCCTGATTGCTCTGGCCAGAACTTCCAACACTATGTTGAATAGGAGTGGTGAGAGAGGGCATCCTTATCTTGAGCTGGTTTTCAAAGGGAATGCTTCCAGTTTCTGCCCAGTATGATATTGGCTGTGGGTTTGTCATAAATAGCTCTTATTATTTTGAGATACGTTCCATCAATACCTAGTTTATTGAAAGTTTTTAGCATGAGGGCTGTTGAATTTTGTCGAAGGCCTTTTTTTTGTCTATTGAGAGAATCATGTGGTTCTGTTTATGTGATGGATTACATTTATTGATTTGTGTATGTTGAACCAGCCTTGTATCCCAGGGATGAAGCCAACTTGATCATGGTGGATAAGCTTTTTGATGTACTGCTGTATTCAGTTTGCCAGTATTTTATTGAGGATTTTCGCCTCAATTTTCATCAGGGATATTGGCCTGAAATTTTCTTTCTTTTTTTTTTTTCTTGAGAGGGAATCTTGCTCTGTCGCCTAGGCTGGAGTGCAGTGGCACCATCTCGGTTCACTGCAAGCTCTGCCTCCCGGGTTCACCCCATTCTCCTGCCTCAGCCTCCTGAGTAGCTGGGACTACAGGCACCTGCCACCATGCCTGGCTAATTTTTTTTTGTATTTTTAGTAGAGACGGGTTTTCACCGTGTTAGCCAGAATGGTCTCAATCTCCTGACCTCATGATCCGCCCGCCTTGGCCTCCCAGAGTGCTGGGATTACAGGTGTGAGCCACTGTACCCAGCTGAAATTTTCTTTTTTTGTTGGGTCTGCGCCAGGTTTTGGTATCAGGATGATGCTGGCCTCATAAAATGTGTTAGGGAGGATTCCCCCTTTTTCTATTGTTTCTACTGAGGGGCGGTTGCAGTGAACCGAGATCATACCACTGCACTCCAGCCTGGGTGACAGAGTGAGACTCTGTCTCAAAAAAACAAAACAAAACAAAAAACAAAACATGGCTGCCATCCATAATGAGAATTGACTGTATTTAGTGTACATTTTTTAAAAGATGAAATGAAGGGGAAATTATCATGTTTTCCACGTTGAAATACTTGAGTGCATTATTAGGAGCTATATATTTTTCTTATTCACAATAATCTTATGAATCTTAGTTTTCTTTTTATTTTTCTCCAGCTTTATTGAGTTGTAATTGACAAATAAAGTTGTGTAAATTTAAGGTGTACAATATGTTCACCTTATGATGACCATATTATGATGATCATAATCAAGTAAGTTAACATATCTATCACTTCATCTAGTTATGGGTATTCTGAGTTTTGGTTTTCACGGTGAGAACATTTAGCTGCTAAAATCTTAATTACGCCTTAATATATTATCAATACTTTCAAAATAATAGGGAAAAGGGGGCTCTTTGTAATATTTCTGACCTAAAAAGAATGCCTCGGGAGTGCAAGTTACAAACCCAAATGCCTGCAGGGCCAAGCAGGTATTTAGCACTGTCAAGTGTTTTGGAAACACCCCCTTGTGGAAGCTTCATTACCGGGCACTGCAATTTTCAGAGTTTGCAACTAAATTGGAATGATTTCTTACCATGTGTGGGCCAGATAGAGTAGTAGGGCTATCACTTTATGGCCTCTACTCTAGAATGTTGCCACTGCATATAACGTTGACTTTTTTCTTTTTTTTTGAGACGGAGTCTCACTCTGTTGCCCAAGCTGGAGTGCCGTGGTGCGATCTCGGCTCACTACAACCTCCGCCTCCTGGATTCAAGCAATTCTCGTGCCTCAGCCTCCCAAGTAGCTGGGAATACAGGCACACGCCACCACACCCAGCTAATTTTTGTATATTTTGTAGAGACAGGGTTTCGTCATGTTACCCAGGCTGGTCTCAAACTCCTGGGCTCAAGTGATCCTCCAGCCTCTGCCTCCTAAAGTGCTAGGATTACAGGTGTGAGCCACCACACCCAGCCTCATGTTGACTTTTTAACATCGTTTTCTTCTCATTATCTTTTCTTTCTTTTTTTTTTTTTTGAGACAGAGTCTCAATCTGTCATCCAGGCTGGAGTGCAGTGGCGTGATCTCAGCTCAGTGCATCCCCTGCCTCCCAGGCTCAAGCGATTCTCCTGCCTCAGCCTCCTGAGTAGCTGGGATTACAGGCATGTGCCACCATGACGCCTAGCAAATTTTTGTATTTTTAGTTGAGACGGGGTTTCACCATGTTAGCCAGGCTGGTCTCGAACTCCTGATCTCAGGTGATCTGCCCATCTTGATCTCCCAAAGTGCTGGGATTACAGGTGTGAGTCACTGCACCCGGCCAGTAGTCGTGTCTCATAAGGTCACTGCAATCACTGAATTTGCTCACAGGAGAAATACAGGGTTAGAATCCGAGAGCCTCTGTCCCAATATTTTTGTAAACTGATCAATACGTAGCCTTGTTTTATTTGTGGTTCTGTTTAAAGACACTTATTTAATATATATTGTTCATTCATTAACTCTTGTTTTACATGTAGTTCTGTTTAAAGACATCTTGGTTAATATATATTGTTCATTCATGAACTCCTGGCCAACAGCATTCTCACACCCGAATGAAGCTTATCTCACACACGTATTTTCTCTGTAAGGCACATTGCAACTTTCTTGTACTTGAAACACTAGATCGCCGTTCAAGCACCACGCTTGGGGGCCATTTCACAGGCAAAATCACCACCGAAACCCACATAATAGGCACAATGTGGCACTAAATAGATTTTGTAAAGAACATTTGATTGCAGTGGGAGAGCTGAAACAAGAAGGCAGCGTGTCACCTTGTTTCAACTCAGCTGGGAATGTACCAGGTGGGCAACTCAAATTTTTGCCACTCTGAGCGTATGTTTGTCCATGAATGACCAGGAAAGTGACACAAGTTTTGTTTTTGAGATAGGATCCTGCTGTGTTGCCCAGACTGGAGTGCTGCAGTGAGATCATGGCTCATGATAAAACTTGAACGGATAAGGAATTGCTTCCTATAGATGAGCAAAGAAAGTGGTTACTTTTTTCTTTTCTTTTCTTTTTTTTGAGCCAGGGTCTTACCTGTCACCCAGACCGGACTGCAGTGGAGCCATCATGGCTTACTGCAGCCCTGACCTCATGAGCTCAAGTGATCCTCCTGTGTCCTGAATTTATTCCTTCCAGTGGGTTCTTGGTCTTGCTGACTTCAAGAATGAAGCCGCAGACCGTTGCCGTGAGTGTTACAGCTCTTAAAGATGGTGTGTCGGCTGGGCATGGGGGCTTACGCTTGTAATCCCAGCACTTTGGGAGGCCAAGGTGGGCGGATCACGAGGTCAGGAGATCGAGACCATCCTGGCTAACATGGTGAAACCCTGTCTCTACTAAAAACACAAAAAATTAGCCAGGCGTGCTGGCGGGCGCCTGTAGTCCCAGCTACTCGGGAGGCTGAGGCAGGAGAATGGCATGAACCTGGGAGGCAGAGCTTCTTGCAGTGAGCCAAGATCGTGCCACTACACTCCAGTCTGGGTGACAGAGCAAGACTCCATCTCAAAAAAAAAAAAAAAATGCTGTGTCCAGAGTTTGTTCCTTCAGATGTTCAAATGTGTCCAGAGTTTCTTCCTTCCAGTGGGTTCGTGGTCTCGCTGACTTCAGGAGTGAAGCCACGGACCTTCGTGGAGAGTGTTATAGCTCTTAATGATGGTGCAGACCCAAAGAGTGAGCAGCAGCAAGAATTGTTGTGAAGAGCAAAAGAACAAAGCTTCCACAGCATGGAAAGGGACCCAAGCCGGTTGCCACTGCTGGCTCGGGTGGCCAGCTTTTATTCCCTTATTGGGCCCCGCCCACATCCTGCTGATTGGTCCATTTTACAGAGCTCTGATTGGTCCATTTTACAGAGTGCTGATTGTTCCATTTTACAGAGTGCTGATTGGTGCGTTTACAAACCTTTAGCTAGACACAGAGTGCTGGTTGGTGCATTTTTACAGAGTGCTGATTGGTGCGATTACAAACCTTTAGCTAGACACAGAGTGCTGATGGGTGCAGCATTTACAATCCTCTAGCTAGACAGAAAAGTTCTCCAAGTCCCCACTCGACTCAGGAAGTCCAGCTGGCTTCACCTCTCACTCCCACCTCAGCCTCTGGAGAAGCTGGGATTACAGGTGTGCATTACCATGCCTGGCTAATTTTTGTAGAGTTGGGGTTTTACAACGTTGGCGATATTATAGTTATGCTTTGATGTATTCACACAATAGAATGTCAAGGATAGTTTTAAGTCAACAGAATAATAAATTTTGTCATTCTGTCTGCTCAGGCATACATAGGCACAGCTTAGTTTAGTCTTTACATAGACAAGACCCCTGTATATGAAAAACTTAAAGACGGTGCCTTCCTCTGCTTGCTTTCTGAGGATGCCCTACTCTGTAAAGAAGTAGCTTTCAATAAAATATCTCCTTCTCACCTTTCCTGTGTGAGATCCAAGAACCCTCTCTGGGGGTCTGGATGGAGACCGCCTTTTCCAGTAATATTTTCACCTTCTCTTTAATAGAGCGACTGAACACAGGTGTTCTTCTAGGTAGAATCACCTTTCCAGGATGTCTTGGGCCCTTTACGTGTAACTCAACATAAAATCAGATCTACGGGTGCTCAGGGATATGGAGCCATGGAGGTGGCTGCTCACAGCTCCACTAACAGAGCCTGCAGGAGACCTGGGGTTGGCTGATGGCCACCCTCTGCACCCTGCAGCATTCATTGGAGACAATGCCCTCTGCAGGCCATTCCCAACCAAGGACTGAACCCTGCAAGGGACTTAGACCCTGGCCATTCCTGCTGGACAGGAGACTCCTCTAATGTCTACTCGTTGACAAGACTTTATTAGGAGTTTTTTAGGGTTCCTCTGCTGCTCTTGCTCCCTTTTGCCTCTATCCTTCCTCTTGTACATCTAATTCCATCTTGGCAGCTGCTTCTCAGATGACCCAGGCTACAACAGGACCCTAAATTCAGCTTTTAGATTTACAAGAAAATCTATAAATTCCTACAGTTAATTCCTTGGACCCCAGAACTTCAGGGCGATTAGCATAGAGGAGTGCATGAGCAGATAGGCTTGGATCGTCTGCTAACTGTGGGCTGTATGATTCAAGACTCATCAGAAGTTACCAACTGTCTAAACAGAACTTCTTCACTGATAATAATTTCTATATTATTAACATTTTCTCCTTTTGGTGTCTTCCTAAATCATTACCACAGAACCACTTACTTGTTTTTACAGTGGTCTACGGATCAAACATTTTCCCTTACAGGAATTTACAAAAACGTTCAACCTGTTCCTTCCTTCCTTCCTTTCTCTTCTTCCTCCTCCTCCTTTTCTTTCTCTTTTTTTCTTTCTTGCTCTCTCTTTCCTTCCTTTCTTTCTCTTTCCTCTTTCTTTTTTCTTCTCTTTCTCTCTCCCTTCTCTTTTCTTTTCTTTTTCCTTCTTTCTTTTCACCTTCCTTCCTTTTTCTTTCTTTCTTTCCCATAATACTTGCTGTCATTTAGAATCCCCAACCTGGCATTTTTAATTTCATGGTTGCATTAAAAAAAATTTTTTTTTAAATATTTTCATCTTTCTTTGGCTCCCTGGTCAGAGGAAAGAATGAACAAGGTTGAATTTTGGACATCAAATTCTGTTTTTTTTCTTGGTTGACTCTGTTGCAGATAAATAGATTTGAGATATCTGTTCCTCATTCATGCAACAGTTGCTTAATAACTACTATATGTAGGGAACTAGTTGCTGAAAGAAAGGACCAGATGAAAAAGAAATATATAGGAATTTCTGAGAAGGAAAGGGAGGATTATATTAAATACAATAGCTGTTAGTCTGTTCAAAATGCTCAAAATATCTTAGACTGGGTGGCTTATAAACAATAGGAACTTATTTCTCACAGTTCTGGAGGCTGGGAAGTCCAAGATCAAGTGGCCAGCAGATTTGGAATCTTGTGAGGGCCACTTCCTTCATTAAATGGATGTCTTGTCTTTGTAGCCTCATTTGGTGGAATGGGCAAACAAAAGGTTAGTGACCTTCCTCAGGCTCCCTTTATAAGAGCACTAATCCCATTCTGGAGGGTGGGGCCCTGTGACCTAATCACCTCCCAAAGGCTCCACCTCTTAATCCTATCACAGAGAATTAGGTTTTAACATATGAATGGTGCGGGGGGTGGGTGTGAGGGACATAGACATTCAGACCATAGCACTACTTCCCTTGGTTATATTTCAACTCCATATAAAAAACCAGACACTTCCAAAATTGAGGCTGTGGCATATAAAGGTGACAATTCCATCTTTGTAAACAAAAACAACTAACTTCTGAACCGGCTACTCATTTTAGATAGATCAATCTGTGTCAGTGGGGTAATATTTTTCTTTTAAATCCCAAAAGAAAAAACATGCCCTTTATCGTAATGTAATATAATTAAAGCAGAACAGAATTCACTAGAAGGAATCAGTATCATTAGATACTTCATTGTAACAGTAGCTTCTGAGATTTATGAATGGCATGATGATAAATCAGAAAGTGAGCGCTGGCTCCCTCTCTTTTTTAAGTACATTATTTTTATTTTTATTTATTTTTGAGACAGGATCTCACTCTGTCACGCAGGCTGGAGTGCAGTGGTGAGATTGTGGCTCACTGCAGTCTCGACCTCCCAGGCTCAAGCAATCCTCCTGCCCTAGTCTCCCAAGTAGCTGGGACTGCAAGTGCACATCACCATACTCGGCTAATTTTTTTTAATATTTTTGTAGAGATGGGATCTGGCTTTGTTGCCCGGGCTGTTCTTGAACTCCTGGCCTCAAATGCTCCTCTTGCCTGGGCCTCGCAAAGTACTGGGATTACAGGCTTGAGCCACTGCTAACTCTGGCTCTCTTTTATTCAATCCTAGGAAACTTTCATGAGATATAGCTAATTACAATCACCCAGAGACAGAATCTATCATAATAGATGCTTCTATAAATAGTTCTAAATTGAGGACCAATGAGGGGAAAGAGCATTAAAGAGAGAAGGACCAAACACAGTCTGACCCAAAAATATTTTTCCAAGAGAAGAACCTAAGCCATGGTCAGATAAGTTATCTGATTATTTTTCTCCATTGCAATACTTATAATATCATTTAAAATTATTATCAGTTTCTTTGCTACAAGCCTAACTGCAAAATTATTTAGAATAGTTGAGTGATAAGCACATAGTATAGGAAGGGCTTATTAAATGTTTGTGGTATCTTCTTTACCTTTAAAGATAAATGCTTGAATTAAAAGGATAAGCATGAATTTGGCCTTCTTTATTTTTATTGTAAATTTACAACATAGGAAAAGCATGTGAGTATGAATGATACTAAAGTATTTATAATAAAGCTTATTAATTTTCTGTTCTTTAATCTACATATGATCATGCATAATAATGAATTTCTTTAGGTGTGGAGGGCAGAGAATGGAAACCAACCTAGGAAATTTATAGAGGCTGTTGAAGAAGACATCGACACAATCAATGCATAGATAATATTATTCAAACACATCATCAAAGGAAACTTGTCTGAGTTTCAAAAAAAAAAATCGAAAGATACACAAAGTGCTCCCTGGATTCTAAGTGACACCTGCTAAAAATAATTTTAATTACAAGGGTAAAGGAAAAAAAAACTATCAGTATCTGGCAAAAACATGAGTTATTCTCAAAGGAAAGAAATGATTTCTTTCCTACTTTCTCACTTTTTCTAGGACAAGAAAAATATCTTTTTAAAGCCATATTCTTAACAAAGCAGTTCAGATGAAATATCTTTTTGTTTTTGGTGACCACTATGAAAACAAGCAAATGAAGAGAAAACCTGAACTTGCTAATGGTGTAAACCTTTAACATGTACGGACTCTGTGCAAAGATTATTTTAACTAAACAAAGAAATCAAAGGCCATTATTGCCAGCTAACATGTTCAGTAATTGCAAGCATCTTTAAGAAAATTCACACTGAACAAAACCAGGAGGGTTTTCTTTTGCTTTTTGCTTTTTTTTTTCTTTTTTTCCAAGACGGAGTCTCGCTGTGTCACCCAGGCTGGAGTGCAGTGGCGCGATCTCGGCTCACTGCAAGCTCCGCCTCCCGGGCTCACGCCATTCTCCTGCTTCAGCCTCCCGAGTAGCTGGGACTACAGGCACCGGCCACCACGCCCGGCTAATTTTTTGTATTTTTAGTAGAGACGGGGTTTGACCATGTTAGCCAGGATGGTCTTGATCTCCTGACCTCGTGATCCACCTGCCTCGGCCTCCCAAAGTGCTGGGATTACAGGCGTGAGCCACCACGCCCAGCTTTCTTTTTTTTTTTTTTTTAATTAGAAAAGACCCACATATGGCCAGGCATGGTGACTCATACCTGTAATCCCAGCACTTTGGGAGGCCAACGTGGGCAGATCACCTGAGGTGAGGAGTTCAAGACCAGCCTAACCAACATGATGAAACCCTGTCTCTACAAAAATACAAAAATTAGCTGGGCATGATTGTGGGTGCCTGTAATCCCAGCTATTTGGGAGGCTGAGGTGGGAGAATCGCCTGAACCTGGGAGGTGGAGGTTGCAGTGAGCCGAGATCGTGTCATTCCACTCCAACCTGGGCGACAGAGTGAGACTCCGTCTCAACAAAACAAAACAAAACAAACAACCTATATTCAAGTGCAAAGAGAAAGAGGGAAAGACTTTTAAAAAGAAAAAAAAAGACCTACATATAATAAATTACGAATGTCATATGGCAGCAAGCTCTTCATGTTACTTTCCATTTAGACCCAGTTAATGTATCTATATTACGTATGCTTAATGTGTATGTACACACACACACACACACACACACACCATAAAAGATTAAGAAATACGCCTAAATTTTAAGTGGTATGATTTAAATTTTTTTCATACTTTTATTTTCTAAATTTTCCAGTTATTGCTCTTAGAAAGTTAGAAAGTTAGAGACCAAAAAAACCCATTCCCTTATAATTTTATATATATAATGATTCCCCAAAGCCTCTTATTTTGAGTTCTTTCTTTGTATTCATTTTCAACCAATATTTATTGAGTGTCTAGTTTGTGCCTGAAATGTATTTTATATGAACTTCTCTTATAACAAGATGCTCTTATGTCTTATTTATATTCTCATAGTCTCCCCTGAACTTGATTTTAAACAGCATTTTTCTTTCTCTTGTTTTTTCTTTTTCAATCATTTGTTGAATATCAACCATGTGTTGGTCACTCTTTTAGGAAGGCATTAAAAAGAAATGTGACAGAAAATTAGCACTGTCCCTATTGCAGGGGAGAGATAAGCATGTAAACACCAAAACCGTGCCAAGAAGCTTGATATAGAACTGTGTACCATGCTACCCCACTCAAAGGAGACAAAGGACTAACTATCAGAGAGAGCTGGGGAGAAACTTTTCTACGGAGGTGACATTTCAACTAGGCCTTGAATGACAGGTCAAATTATCTTAGATGAAAAGGGAGGAGGGGGCTGGTGAGGAGGAAGAGGCTGGCAGGGGAGGAGGAGGCTGGCAGAAGAGGGGGAGACTGGCAGGGAAGAGGGAGGTGGCAGGACAGAAGGTTGGCAGGGAGGAGGACGCTGGCAGGGAGGAGGAGGCTGGCAGGGAGGAGGAGGCTGGCAGGGGAGGAGGAGGTTGGCAGGGAGCAAGAGGCTGGCAGGGGAGGAGGAGGAGGCTGGCGGGAGAGGAGAAGGTTAGCAGGGAGGAGGAGGCTGGCAGGAGAGGAGGCAGCCGGTGGGGGAGCAGGAGGCTGGCAGAGAGAAAGAGGCTGGGCAGGGAGGAGGAGGTTGGCAGGGAGGAGGAGGTTGGCAAGAGAGGAGGCGGCTTGCAGGGGAGGAGGCTGGCAGGCAAGCGCTGCGGGCCACCGTGGGTGGTGGGCGGGTTTTCCCCTCAGGCAGGTGCAGGTCCTAAGGGGGCGGGCCCCGTTGGGTGCTCATGACGCAGAGGTCCCTAGGATTTGCTCCTCACAGCGGGAGCGCCCTCGAGAGGAGCCGCGTCTGCGCCTCCCGAGACGGACCACTGGGGCGCCTCCGCCCCGCGCCCTGCCTGGTGGGCCGCCCCGCACGGTGAGCTCAGCGTGGAGGCGGCAGCGCGCTCGCCCTTCCGCGCCCTCCCAGCGCGGTCTCTCCTCGTCCGCGCTCCCCGCTCCCCAGGCGTTTCTGGGATGATGGTCGGCCGGGCACTTACGTGTTTCAAAGCGGGTGACAGCCGCCGCTCGGGTGTACTGTTCGCTCTCTCCCGCCGGGATCCGAGTTCTTGTTCCCCGACAACTCGTGGGAGTGCCCGCTCCAGCGTGGTTTCTCCTTCTCCAGGAACGGCCCCAGTGAGCAGAAGAGCTGGGTCTGGATTGCATGGCCCTGTCTCCCAGCCATGGTTGACTAATTTAGGGACACCCATGGCTCTGGACTCCTGCAGCCAGCCAGACGCCTGTCTTTGAATTTTTGACTTGGATGAGAGTCCTGTAGCTGCAGGTTGTGGTTGAGAGGGGAGTTTAGTCACACGATGGCAGTGCCTAGAGAGATCTGGGCAGGAGGTTCTGCTGCTGTGGCCCCGGAGGGCCTCCGTTGTGCTGTGCTCAGAGGCCCCTGAGCGTGATGTGAGATGGGGAGGGGGCTGAGGGATGTAGGTAGTCAGTGACTGCTGAAAGAAGAAGAATGTTAGCATTTTTGGGTTAGATGGTTGCTTCTGATGGCAGAGACAGGCAAATCCCCAAATTACTGATCTAGACAAAATAGTCTTGGACAGAACGATTTTGTGACTCTTCTGAATGAAGCTCTCATTGCCCGTGGCCAAACGCTGAGATGAAAATGCAGTTCAGAACCGATTTTGTGTATTTCTTAAGTCGAATACCAGTTGAGCTCACAGCTCAAGCAGATCTCTTTGATGAACATCAAAGTGGCAGATTGTGTTTCCAAAGATGACTACAACAATCCCCCCCAAACGACAGGATTTTTTGCAATGTCCCCTTGCCAGTCAAAAGAGGGGGAGTCTACTTCTCCTTCCTTTGAACCTGGGCTGTCCCTGCAAACACCTTGATAGTAGAATGAGGCAGAGGTGACATTCAGGGGGCAGCCAAAACCAGGCATTAACGAAACTCCAGCAGCTCCCGTTTTTGTGTTCTGGTGGAAGCCCATCGCCCTAGAAGAAGTCTCCCTACCGCTGAGGCAGAAGAATAGGTTCTGGAGGCAGGGAACTTAAGGCCAATTCATACCGACTTCCTAAAGCTGAATCAAGGGAAAACACCAAGGTCTGGGGGCAGGACTCTGAGGCCAATTCACGATAATTTCCCAAAGCTGGACCAAAAGGGGAACACCTGTGTCTGGGGCAGGGAACCAAAGGACAATTAATGCCAACTTCCTAAAGCTAAACCAAAAGGGAAAACCCCAGCTCCCCACGCCAAGTAACAAAGGATCAAAGGCCATTCTCCCTACAGCCCTCCTGCTTCCACCACCGGTCAGATGGAAAGGCAGAGTGCCCTGGATTGGCCACCGGCCGAGCAAGGGCCATGCCTTCATCTGCCTAGGGTGCTAATTCACCCCAGCCTGTAATTAGCCACAGACCAAATCCTTCATCCAGATCAGGGGTAACCGATAGGAATCTCCAAAGGAGGGCTTAAAACCCAGAAAACTTTGTAACTGGGCCCTTAAGCTGTGTGCTTGGGCCCACTCTTACCCTGTGGAGTGCTTTCTTGCTTTAGTAAATCTCTGCTTTCATTGCTTCCTTCCTGTATTTCATTCCTTTGTTACTTTGTGCGTTTTGTTCAAGCAATGCCTCACTCTGTCGCCCAGGCTGGAGTGCAGGGGCACGATCACAGCTTACTGCAGCCTCAACTTCCTGGGCTCCAGTGATCCTCCCACCCCAGCCTCCCAATTAGCTGGAAATATGGGTGTACACCACCACCCCTGGCTAATTTTTTTTTGTGTGTGTGGCTTATTATTATTATTATTTTTTGGTGGTTTATTTATTTTTTATTTTTTTGATGGTGGTGGCGGGGGGCAGGTCTCACTATGTTGCCCAGGCTGGTCTCGAACACCTGGCCTCAAGTGATCCTCCTGCCTTGGCCTCCCAAAGTTTTGGGATTACAGGTGTTTGCCACCAAGCCTGGCTGGCCACATGATTTTATTTGGGTGATAAACTATGAGCAGATGTGTTGTACAGCTGCCCAAGTGGCCCCTGTTCTTTGGTCTGTGTCCTAGAATGAGAGACATATGGAGCCACCACAGCTGATCGGCTGAACAGTGGGCAAGAAATGTTTATTGTTATAAGCAACTGAGAGTGAGATCTGAGGGTTGTTGCAAGAAATTGTTATAAGCAACTGAGAGTGAGATCTGAGGGTTGTTACTGCTATAAAAACTGAGTAATAAGCCTGGCCAAGCAAGTATCACCTGAATTCTTCCTACAGTGAAATCTTTGCCATTTCCTAATGTGCTTCCCTTGCAGCCGAAACCTCAAAATCCTTCCTGTGTTCACTGTTTGTCAAGTGGCAGATTCTAAATCAAAATAAACTGAAAGGTGTTAGGCATCAGAATAGAAAAGAGTTACATTGTAGAATTGCAGTTTATAGAAATGTGTTCACTGTATTGCCTAAAGTCTGGGGAAATTTTTACAGGCCAAGTTTGTAAGAATTCCTGGAGCCGAGGAAGTTGAGGCTGCAGTAAGCTGTGATCGTATCCCTGCACTCCAGCCTGGGCGACAGAGTGAGACATTGCATTGAACAAAACGCACAAAGTAACAAAGGAATGAAATACAGGAAGGAAGCAATGAAAGCAGAGATTTATTAAAGCAAGAAAGCACTCCACAGGGTAGGAGTGGGCCCAAGCACACAGTTTGTAACTGGCCCAAGCCTGGTTACAAAGTTTTCTGAGTTTTACACAGAAACTCTCTGCACTATCTTCACAACTTTTCTGTAAATCTTAAACTATTCTAATATTTTTAAAAGTTTATTAAGAGAAAAAACCCAGGCTTTAGATTCTGGAGCCTATACTTTTAACCACTGTGCTATACTCTATCTCTAGACCCCTGGTCCAAGGGAAGCTCGGAGGAGTTGACAAACACTCGTTTCCTAGGTCCCCAGAATGGTCCTCATTCCTGCCCATGACAAAAACTGATTGTTTAGACTTTGCTTTGTTTATCTGACGTTCTGTAGTGTTTGTTCAGTGCATCTCCCTTGTTATTTTAATTAGATAAAAATCTATTACTTATGACCTAAAAACAGCAGGGGCAGCAGCATCAATTACAGCCAACACTTAACACACTCACTGTAAATGGGTCCTGTTCTAAACATTTTACACGTATTCATTCATTTGATCCTCCTGAGAACCCTGTTAGTGATAGGGATAGGAGGCAGAGAAATTCTAGGCAGAAAAGGGCAGAGTCCCTGGAGAAGCCCCACCCTCAAACTTGGAACCATGGCCCAAAGTGAGATTCCTGTTTTCTCGCTCAAATATTGCCTTTTCCAAAACCACACATGGCCTGCCACACCCCCAATCCTGTACCCATTAAAAACCCCTTACCCTACTGGCAGAGAGCAAAGAAGGGGAGAAGAGGAGAAGCAGCTGGACGTTGGAGACTGGTCTGATGTCAGAGACAAGCAGCTTGACTTCAGAGGGGTGGTTTTGAGAGGTGACAACGTGCTGGTGGCCCTCACTCACTCTCAGCGCCTCCTCGGCCTTGGCATCTGCTCTGGCCATGCTTGAGGAGCCCTTCAGCCCGCCACTACACTGTGGGAGCCCCTCTCTGGGCTGGCCAAGGCTGGAGCCGGCTCCCTCTGCTTGAGGGGAGGTGTGGAGGGAGAGGCGCGGGCAGGAACCAGGGTTGGGCGGGAACCGGGGCTGTGCCAGGCGCTCATGGGCCAGCGCGAGTTCCAGGTGGGCGTGGGCTTAGCGGGCCCTGCACTCGGAGGGCTGGCCTGGGGCAGTGAGAGGCTTAGCACCCAGGCCAGCAGCTGCGGAGGGGGCGCTGGGTCCTCCAGCACTGCCAGCCCACCCGCGCCACGCTTGAATTCTCGCAGGGCCTCAGCCGCCTTCTGGCAGGGCAGGGCTCAGGACCTGCAGCCTGCCATGCCCAAGTGCCGCCCCCCCCCACCCATGGTGGGCTCCGGCACAGCCCAAGCCTCCCTGAGGGGTGCTGCCCCCGCTCCACGGCGCCTGGTCCCATGGACTCCCCAAGGGCTGAGGAGTGCAGGCCAGCAGAGCGGGACTGGTGGGCAGCTCCGCCCGCGGCCCTGGCATGGGATCCACTAGGCGAAGCCAGCTGGGCTCCAGTCAGGTGGGGACTTGGAGAACTTTTATGTCTAGCTGCAGGATTGTATATGCACCAATCAGCACTCTGTGTCTAGCTCGGGGTTCCTGGATGCACCAATCAGCACTCTGTATCTAGCTAATCTGGTGGGGACTTGGAAAACCTTTATGTCTAGCTAAAGGATTGTAAATACACCAATCAGCACTCTGTGTCTAGCTCAAGGTTTGTAAATGCAGCAATCAGCACCTGTGTCTAGCTCAAGGTTTGTAAACACACCAATCAGTGTTCTGTGTCTAGTTAATCTAGTGGGGACTTGGAGAACTTTTACATCTAGCTAGAGGACTGTAAATACACCAATCAGCACTCTGTGTCTAGCGCCGAGATTGTAAATGCACCAATCAGCACCCTGTCAAAACAGACCAATCAGCTCTCTGTAAAATGGACCAATCAGCTCTCTGTAAAATGGGCCAATCAGCAAGATGTGGGTGGGGTGAGATAAGGGAATAAAAGCAGGCTGCCTGAGCCAGCAGCGGCAAGCCGCTGGGGTCCCCTTCCACACTGTGGAAGCTTTGTTTTTTTGGTGTTCACAATAAATCTTGCTGCTGCTCACTCTTTGGGTCCAACGCTGTCTTTGTGAACTGTAACACTCACGGTGAAGGTCTGCAGCTTCACTCCTGAAGCCAGTGAAACCACTAACCTACCGGGAAGGATGAACAACTCCGGATGGAAGGAACGAACAACTCCAGACGCGCCACCTTTAAGAGCTGTAACACTCACTGCAAAGGTCTGCAGCTTCACTCCTGAAGCCAGTGAGACCACGAACCCACCAGAAGGAAGAAATTCTGGACATGTCCGAGCATCAGAAGGAAAAAACTCCGGACACACCGTCTTTAAGAACTGTAACACTCACCGCGAGGGTCCGCAGCTTCATTCTTGAAGTCAGCGAGACCAAGAACCCACCAATTCCGGACACAGTTTGACGGTGTTGCTTCAGAGAGGAGTCTGGCCAGGGATGACCGGACTCCAGGGGAAGATCACCTTCCTGCTCCAGCCGCCTTCCAACTCCCCTTCCTGCTGAGAGCCACTTCCATCAGCCCTCCACCTTCACCACCCTTCAATTTGTTCATGCAAACTGATTTTTCCTGGAAACTGAACAAGAGCTTGTGTACCATGGGTGTGGACACTAAAGGCTGTCACACTGACCCTCTGCCCTCGCTGGCAAAGAGCAACTGCCTCCCACGAAAAGGCAGAGAGCCCACTGAGCTGTTTTAACACCTAAGCCATCCATGGACAGCAGAGTTAAAAGAGCATTGTAACACATACCCTCTGGGGCTTTGGGGATCGTGGATACTCCTCCCTACAAGCTGCCTTGGGGCCTACATGGAGTTTTGCTCCTGCTGGCGCCCAAAATTGCTCACTCTGGCTCCTACACCCGCTCACCTGCATGCTCCCCATCTCGTGAGGGGTCGAGAGCTGCAGGCTGAATAAGCGAGGCATCCCTGTCACGAGGCCTGTTAAGGGGTGAAGGAAAATTTCCTGTTTCATTAGGTAGGTGTTACTATCTTCCCATTTTACAGGTGAAGCAACTCATGCACGAAAAAATTAACTTCCCAAGGTTACATATCTAGTAAATGGCAAACCCAGGAGTTCTGGCTCTGGAGTCTGATTCTCTTGCCCACCTGCTGCACTGCCCTCTCTAAGGAATTTCAATGATAGATCTCAGACCTGGATTGGATGCCTTCCTTTCCTTATGTTGTCAAAACTGTGCTCCCCTTCTGAGCTTTTCCAGGGAGCATGAAGCTGTGATCTCTGAATGTTATGGTCATCTTCTGACTACCTGGGGACATTTACTTTGAGAGTACACAGAGATATAGCTTTTGGAATTCTCCATGCTGCATGTGGGTTTATAAACCAATACCCTGCTCAGACACCGCCTTCTTCTAACACCCTAATGATGGGGTCACATTTCCCTCTCTAGGTACTACAATCTGGTTTTGAAGTTGCCCGAAGAAACTTGAATGGCTTCCTCTTTCATTCCCACAAGGCTCTGAGAACACTTCTGCTGATCAGCTGTCTTCACTCCTACCTCACCCTGGCATAACTGTACTCTACTCAAACTCTATCTGGAAGGAGCAGAGCTCAGGGGTTCTGACCCCACAGAATGGGCTCCAGGCACTAAGAGCTGAACAACACAGAACACCTGTTCCATGTCGAGTTGGTTATCATTTTATACTTTTCTAAAAACCTCAAGGAAGATCTTCAACATAAGCCCTGGCACAAGACATTTTCTATGTATTCAAAATAAGAAAAGGGAATGGTGAATATATTGACAAGTAGCAATTTGAATTATAATGACAATTCTGTAGGATTTTATGTAGCTTGCATGTTTAACATTTAAGTATATTGTTCTAGGAATTGTCCGATAAAACTAGAAAATAAAGAGAAATTATGATGACCATGTGTTCGTTCACTCTTCAGACTTTCATCTATGAATCAGCTCACTGAGAGAGATACTTGAAAGCTTCTCTTGGTTTCTTCTAATCCATCTTTGGAATGTCCTCCACGGATGGATGCCACGCAGTTGAAACATAAATGCTATAAAAATTAATCCCCCTAGCACTACCGCTGTTGCCACGGCAATAAGCGTGTGTCCTGGGAATGGCAATGGTGCCTCATCAACATAAATCTGCAACAGAAAAAGCACAGTCTTTAAGCTTTCTGAATTTAGCAATGCAAAACACTGAAAATTTAATGTTCCCCACAATTAATCGGAGAGCAAAACGCTGCCCAGAGTTACAAAGACATTCAGCATCCACAAAGCTTGGAAACAGTCTCTTGACAACTGAACAAGTAACAATTTGCCTACAATAAATAGGGGATAAGAAGTCCATGTATTATCCTATGCCTTTACCCTGTCTTTAATGGTGGAAGGAGCAGATAAAATGCTTACACAGCAGAACATTGTCTGTTCAGTCACAGAGGAATGGGCAAAGAGCTCTGGGAACGTGGAGGAGGGAATGCCTACCTGCCTAGGGCAGTCAGGAAATGCGCTTTCTGAGCTGGATCATGACGAATAAGTGGGTTCACCGAAGAGAAGGAGATAAAGGAACATTCCAGGTAGAGGCATATGTCTGTGCTCTTTCAAGCTACCACCTCTTTAGAAAATCCTCTCTGTAGGTGCTGCCAGTATAGGAAACTTTTTATGTATTCAAAATGTTTCCTCTGCGTGAATAGCTAATTAACAGAAGCAAGTAAATTCCTGGAGGACAGATAGGATTATTGACAGAGAGGGACAGTGATGTCTTTTTCTCTGAGATGTGAGGCAAGGGTGGGGTCATTGTATGCTAAATATAGAAGTGTGGCATAAAGAGAGTAGGGGGTTCAAGCCCAGGCTTGTGTTTCCTTTGTGAAGCAGGAAGCCAGATCATCTTTTGTGGGAGAAGAACGTGCTGATGAATGGAACTAGGACAGTAGGGAATGTGGGAAAGTGCAAAGGACAAGAAAAAGGATGACGGGCTGCTTTAAGGTCTAGCTCAAGTTAAAGGTACCGCCATCCTCCCAGTGACCCAAGGAGGTAGCTGATTTCTTAGAAACAGTCCCTCCATGCTGTACATTCTCTAAAATTCCCCTCACGTTCATTCTTTCAGTACTGCTACTGTGATTATTGTGCCACTTTTCATAAATAGGCTACTCTAGTAGCCTCCTTCCCAGCCCACCAGTCCGTGTTGACATCCTAACATTGCCAGATTTATCTTTGTATAAAACACTAGTCTGTGTATAAACACCTTTTTCCAAAAATGTTTAATAGCTTTTCATTGTTGACAGGAATGTTGACAGGAGTGTTCTAAAGCTTTCACTCTGACATTCAAAGCCTTCCACAATTGGACCCTAACCTACCTGGCTTTCTTCTAAATAACCTTATATTCCAGCCAAATGGATTTGAGCTATTCAAAAAGCAAACTTTATGCTTTTAATAGTGACAGGAGGCAGTCAAATGCCTAGGCAGATAGGGGCGGGTCGCCGGTGAAACCTGACCTTCAAGCTGAAGGCAGTCCCAGGTAAATCCACATACTGAATTCAGAACCTGTCTTCCTGTTTGGCGTGCTTTCCTCTGACGGATCCCACCCTTCACCTGTTTTACATATACCTACCCTTCCTAATTGGTTTTCTACACTGCTGTGCCCACCTTTGAGTGGTACCTTTGCTTTAGCCTTTCTTTGCTTACTCGTAAGCCAATCAGCATGCTCTCCCCTATTTTGAGCCCATAAAGGCCCCACTCAGCCACACTGGCAAAGAAACCACCTGACTGCAGGGGTGAGGGACCACACTCTACGTCCCCTGTCTGCTGAGAGCTGTTGCATCACTCAATAAAATTATTCTCTGCCCTGCTCACTCTTCAATTGTCAGTGTTTCCTCATTATACTTGGATGCAGGACGAGAACATGGGTACACGCTACAACACAGGTGGGACAAGTGGGCAGGGTGCCTCCAGTGGCAGGCTCAGGGTTGAGCAAGGCCCAGGTGGAGGATGTCACCAGCTGTGGAGGTCCCCGGTTGGCAAAGTGGCCAAGAAAAGTCCTGCATCACTTTCCCATATCTGTACCTGGTGTCTCCATCCAGAATGCCTTCCTTATTCATTTCTGCCTAATGAAATTTCAGTCACTCCACCAGATGATGTAAAAATTTCACTTGTGGCTGGGCACGGTGGCTCACGCCTGTAATCCCAGCACTTTGGGAGGCCAAGGCGGGCAGATCACGAGGTCAGGAGATTGAGACCATCCTGGCTAACACGGTGAAACCCCGCCTCTACTGAAAATACAAAAAATTTAGCCAGGCATGGTGGCGGGTGCCTGTAATCCCAGCTACTCGGGAGGCTGAGGCAGGAGAATGGCATGAACCTGGGAGGCGGAACTTGCAGTGAGCCGAGATCGTGCCTCTGCACTCCAGCCTGGGCAACAGAGCATGACTCCATCTCAAAAAAAAAAAAAAAAAATTTCACTTGCTTATTTAAGCCATTTATTATATTTCTAAGATTAGAAATGTCTATCACCTCTGAATTCTGTATTCTCCACCTAAATTGCTACCTCTAAAGTTCTGAAAAACACTTTTTCTTCAAATGTTTTCCTTCTAATCTTCTTCAACCATCCAAATATTCCACACCATTTCTAAAAAACGTTAGACCTCAGAATTATGAGTCTGTTTTAGATACAATGTCTATTTACTCCTAAAATACTTTTTTTGTAAATTAAGTATTTATTGATCATTCTTGGGTGTTTCTCGGAGAGGGGGATATGGGAGGGTCACAGGATAATAGTGGAGAGAAGGTCGGGAGATAAACACATGAACAAAGGTCTCTGGTTTTCCTAGGCAGAGGTCCCTGCGGCCTTCTGCAGTGTTTGTGCCCCTGGGTACTTGAGATTAGGGAGTGGTGATGACTCTTAAAGAGCATGCTGCCTTCAAGCATCTGTTTAACAAAGCACATCTTGCACCGCCCTTAATCCATTTAACCCTGAGTTGACACAGCACATGTTTCAGAGAGCAGGGGGCTGGGGGAAAGGCCATAGATCAACAGCATCCCAAGGCAGAAGAATTTCTCCTAGTCAGAACAAAATGGAGTCTCCTATGCCCACCTCTTTCTACACAGACACAGCAACAATCTGATCTCTCCTTCCTTTCCCCACACTTCCCCCCCTTCTTTTCAACAAAACCGCCATCGTCCTCATGGCCCGCTCCCGATGGCCGCTGTCTCTTTGGAGCTGTTGGGTACACCTCCTAGACAGGGCGGCCGGGCAGAGGCGCTCCTCACCTCCCAGACGATGGGTGGCCGGGCAGAGGCGCTCCTCACCTCCCAGACGATGGGTGGCCGGGCAGAGGCGCTCCTCACATCCCAGACAATGGGTGGCCGGGCAGAGGTGCTCCTCACCTCCCAGACGGGGTGGCAGCCAGGCAGAGGCGCTCCTCACTTCTCAGATGGGGCGGCCGGGCAGAGGCGCTCCTCACATCCCAGACGGGGCGGCCGGGCAGAGGTCCTCCTCACTTCCCAGATGGGGCGGCCAGGCAGAGGTGCTCCTCACAACCCAGACGGGGCGGCCAGGCAGAGGCGCCCCTCACTTCCTCCCAGACGGGGTGGCAGCCAGGCAGAGGCGCTCCTCACCTCCCAGACGGGGCGGCCGGGCAGAGGCGCTCCTCACCTCCCAGATGGGGCGGCCGGGCAGAGGTGCTCCTCACCTCCCAGACGGGGCGGCCGGGCAGAGGCGCTCCTCACTTCCCAGACGATGGGTGGCCGGGCAGAGGTGCTCCTCACTTCCCAGACGGGGTGGCAGCCGGGCAGAGGCACTCCTCACTTCCTCCCAGACAGGGCGGCCGGGCAGAGGCGCTCCTCACTTCCTCCCAGACGGGGTGGCGGCCGGGCAGAGGAGCTCCTCACCTCCCAGACGGGGCGGCCGGGCAGAGGTGCTCCTCACTTCCCAGATGGGGTGGCGGCCGGGCAGAGGCACTCCTCACTTCCCAGACGGGGCGGCCGGGCAGAGGCGCTCCTCACTTCCCAGACAGGGCGGATGGGCAGAGGCGCTCCTCATTTCCTCCCAGATGAGGTGGCGGCCAGGCAGAGGCGCTCCTCACCTCCCAGATGGGGCGGCCAGGCAGAGGTGCTCCTCACCTCCCAGACGGGGCGGCCGGACAGAGGTGCTCCTCACTTCCTCCCAGACGGGGTGGTGGCCGGGCAGAGGCGCTCCTCACCTCCCAGACGGGGCGACCAGGCAGAGGCGCTCCTCACTTCCCAGACGGGGTGGCCAGGCAGAGGCGCTCCTCACTTCCCAGACGGGGCGACCCGGCAGAGGCGCTCCTCACTTCTCAGACGGGGGCGACCGGGCAGAGGCGCTCCTCACATCCCAGACAATGGGCGGCCGGGCAGAGACGCTCCTCATTTCCTATACGGGATGGCGGCCGGGCAGAGGCACTCCTCACTTCCCAGACGGGGCGGCCGGGTGGAGGGGCTCCTCATATCCCAGACGATGGGCAGCCAGGCAGAGATGCTCCTCACTTCCTAGACGGGGTGGCGGCGGGGCACAGGCTGTAATCTTAGCACTTTAGGAGGCCAAGGCAGGTGGCTGGGAGGTGGAGGTTGTAGGGAGCCGAGATCACGCCACTGCACTCCAGCCTGAGCAACATTGAGCATTGAGTGAGCAAGACTCCGTCTGCAATCCCAGCACCTCGGGAGGCCGAGGTGGGCAGATCACTCCAGGCCAGGAGCTGGAGACCAGCCCGGTCAACATGGCAAAACCCCGTCTCCACCAAAAACACAAAAACCAGTCAGGCATGGCGGTGTGCGCCTGCAATCCCAGGCACGCGGCAGGCCGAGGCAGGAGAATCACAGGAGCCCGAGGCAGGGAGGTTGCAGTGAGCCGAGATCAGGGCAGTACAGTCCAGCTTCGGCAACAGAGGGAGACCGAAAAAAGAAGGAGAGGGAGACCGAAGAAAGGAGAGGGAGAGGGAGAGGGAGAGCCTAAAATACTTTAATTTGTATTTTTAAGCACAAAAATTCACTTAAATAACCAGAGTGCAATGATCAAAGTCAAGAAATTAACATTAAGACAATACTATTCTGTAATTACAGATCTTACTCCTTTTTTTTTTTTTTTTTTTTTTTTCCAGTTATCCCCATAATGAATTTTGGGTGAAAGAAAATCCAAGCTTATGGGTTGTGTTTCATTGTTTCAGGATTCTCCTTTCTCCTCCCCTTTCTTTTCTTGACAGAGCTTCCCTATGTTACCAGGCTGGAGTGCAGTGGTTATTCACTGGCATGTTAATACTGGACTGAGGCCTCAAACCCCTGGCCTCAGAGGATCCCCCCTTGGCCTCCCAAATAGCTGGGGTTACAGTCATGTGTCACCAGGTCTGGCTATTTCAGGGTACTTTCTTTTTTTTCCTTTTTTTTTGAGACAGAGTCTCACTCTGTCACCCAGGCTGGATGAAGTGCAGTGGTGCGATCTTGGCTCACTGCAATCTCCGCCTCCTGGGTTCAAGCAATTCTCTTGCCTCAGCCTCCTGAGTAACTGGGATTACAGGCATGCACTACCACACCTGGCTAATTTTTGTATTTTTAGTAGAGATGATGTTTCGCCGTGTTGGCCAGGCTGGTCTCGAACTCCTGACCTCAAGTGATCCACCCATGTCGGCCTCCCAAAGTGCTGGGATTACAGGCATGAGCCACCACGCCCGGCCTATTTCAGGGTACTTTCAAAAGCAGGTTCCAACAGTCCCAAGAACCTTTATAGACTTTCCCTATATTTTCTTAACAATTCTTTTCCTTTATTAATGGTGCAGTCACACCTATCTTTTATCCATTTTTGTTCTTCCTCCATTCCTGAAGCTTCCAGTTTCCCGCTGTTATCACTTTTCTTCTGTTTGAATAATTTCTTTAAGCATTTTCAAAAGAGAAGTTCTCCTGACAATGGATTCTCTTAGTTTTCTCTCATTTGAGAAAGTCTTGATTTTTTATTCCTGAAAGATATTTTCAGTAGATAGAGAATTCTGGATTGACGATCCTTCCTCCCAACTCAACCCTCACCCCTAACACTTTAAAGATGTTGTATAACTTTCTTTTGCCTCTGTGGTTTCTGTTGAGAAATCAGCAGTCATTCAAACTGTACCCTTGTATATACAGTGTTGTTTTTCTGTGACCACTTTTAATATTTTATCATCTTGATTTTTGGTAGTTTGATTATGATGTATTCAGGCATGGTTTTCTCTATCTTTATCTTGTTTAGGGCTCATTAAGCTTCTTGAATATGTAAACTTATGTCTTCACCAAACTTGAGGCTTTTCAGTCTTTATTTCTTTCCTTTCTTCTTCTTTTTATTTTTATTTTTTGAGACAGGGTCTCATTCTGTCACCCAGACTGGAGTGCAGTGGCATGATCTCAGCTCACTGCAGCCTCGACCTCCCAGGCTGAAGCAACCCTCCCACCTTGGCGTCCAGAGTAGCTGGAACTACAGATGCATGCCTCCATGCCTGGCTAATTTTTTTGTATTTGTAGAGACAGGGCCTTGCCATGTTGCTCAGTTGGTCTTAAATTCCTGAGCTCAAGCGATCCACCCACCTTGGCCTCCCAAAGTGCTGGGACTTTTTTCCCATACCAGTCTTTTTCTCCACTCCTTCATGGACTCTGATAACATAAATGTTAGACCTTCTGATACTGTCACACAGATCCCTGAGGCAAGATCTTCTTCTTAAAATACTTTTTCTTCAGGTTGGGTTTCCACTGACTTGCTTTCAAGTTCACTGATTTTTTTCCTGTTCCATATCCATTCAGCAATTGAGTCCTTTTGGTAGTTTTTAAATTTAAATATTATAGTTTTTAGTTCTAAAATTTCCATTTTGTCCTTTTTAAGTAGCTTCTAGATCTGTGCTTATAATTGATCATTTTCTACTTATTTCAAAAGTATTTACCTGTATTGCATGGAGCATGGTTATAATAGCTAGTTTAGAATATTTGATAATTGCATTTGTGGTCCTTTGTTGATGTCTTTTCTCTTCAGAATTGATTACATTGTCTTGGTTGTTGATACGGTGAATAATATCAGATTGTATTCTGGTGAATAATGGTGAATAATATCAGATTGTATCCTGGTAAATATGGTGAATAATATCGGATTGTATCCTGGACATTTTTGATGTTATGTTAGGAGATTCTGGTTCTTGTTTAAAAGTCATCTGGAAAATGCTGATTATTTATTTGTTTGTTTTTAGCAGTCAATCACACTGGTTGAGTTCAGGTCACAAGTTATGCCTCACCTTCTGTGGGTGGTGGTTTCAATGTCAGTTCAGTTTTCCAAGCTGTTGCTATGCTATTTGTGTCTTCCTGGTTGGTACCTGTGCCACTCAGGAGCTGCTCTGAAACTAGAGGATGTTTACTTTGTAGTTTTATTTCAAAGGCTTTGCTGTTTTCTTTAGGTGTGCCCTGGTCATATGCAGCTTCTTCCTGGTGTTAGTTTATATAAAGAATCAGGACTCCCTTTCTCCAGCCCTCTTCTCATAGAGATGTCCCCCCATGCTTTCCACTCTTAGAGGTCCTTTCCCTTGTTCTCTGGAAAGAAAGTGGAGCTTCTATGAGAATTTTAGCCCTCTGTGCTATTGTGCTGTTCCCCAGAACCAGGGCTGCTCTTGGGCCAAAGAGGTGAGAAAAGAGAGAAAAAAATAACAGAGCCATTATTGGGGCTGGCCTTAGAGCTGGGCCGGAACAGGAGAGAGAGAGAGAGAGAGGGAGAATGTTAATGTGACATCAACATTTGACAATGACTCATTAATTGATTTTTATCAAATCCTTATTCCTTCCCATGCCTCACAGGCAGCACATGTCATTATATGAATAAGCAAAAATGAGTTGTTGCTTTCATGGGATGATTTGGGAAAGACTAATTCTGGTTTTCAATTCCTTTGGATCTTGAAAGCCTTTGAAATATTTAAGACAATGATTACAGTTCAAACAGCCAAAAGGAGGATAATCAGACTAGAAACTAAAAAGTTACAGAAATATGTTCTTTGGAGAAGTAGAGGTGAGAGGAAGAGCATTAAAAGTCAGAAAACTGGGCTCAACAAGGAAGGTGGAGAAGGAACAAAAACAAAGACAGCCACATATTATTATATGTATTATTAAAATTCTGGCAGCATTAATCAGTCCTGGCACCCATCATGCACCCTGGCTTTGTCACTACTGACAGTGTCACTGCTACCCTTCAGGATCCGCTGTCTTTAAGCCTTGTCCATCACACAAATTCTGCCAATTTTTTCTCTTCGGTGTCTCTTGAATTGGTTTTGTCATGTTTTTTCTCCAGCCATCACCCCTCTGATGCCGAATGCACCCATTTTACCTGAAATTCTTCAATTAAGTTACAAAAAGTTACTCCTGAAATGACGGTCACTCTAAAGTGGAAAAGTTCAGAGCCCTGTGGAAAAAAGCACACCCAGTCATTAGCAGCATCAACATGTACATTCCTTTAAGTATTAATAAAAATATACCCTGGGGCCACTGTCCCTATAGATGCTGCATGAAAATATTCCCATCCTCTTCCTTAGGCTCTCGGACATACACATCATGCATCAAAATAAAAAGATGGATTGAAGTGGAGGGATTCAATAGCTGATACTTTTTTTTTTTTTTAGAATGAGGAGACAAAAACTAATAACTAAACCTGGCCTTGATAAGTACTTTGGGCTAATCCTCGTATTTGTGGCTTCAATATGTTCCCTAATTCTGATTGGTTTTCACAATTATCTGTATTATACCAACTTCATGTATTTTTATGGGCAGCTGGAACCAGAAAACGTGCTCGTGCATATCCAGGTGAATAATACTGAGCCCATTTCTTCCCTTTCACTTTCGGAAACACTCTTTCTTCTCCACTTTGCTAGATAATATGGCTTGCCTATCTGCTCAAAACTTTGGAAATAATAACACCAAGGGAAATGGAGAAAAAATAAACCCTCTTCATATACTTTAAAGGTATATACTTTAAAGATGTTATTCCCACCATTCCTGGTTACCTATACTTTAGAATTAAAACCAATCTTAGTTTAGACGTACATGTTTTATCTAAACTCAACACAGTAAAAACAACAATGCCATCATTACCTTTATGCTTAAGTTGAGACCTGAAGGATTATACACTGCAGCACCAAGAATTGGTTCTACTAATTGTTTCATTTTTTTAATATTTTCTGGCACCGTGTGTTCTAAAAATACATAAAACATATTTTAAGCACAGTTATTTTCTCATTTTGTATTAGGTTGGTGCAAAAGTAATTGCTGTTTTTGCCATTACTTTTAATTTACTATTTCATTTGCAATTACTAATATAAAATTTGTTATGCACATTAAGGTACAATGAAAGATTTCACTCCATAACATGACCAAGTTATCCCATACTTTTAGTTCTGCTTGACTTTGTAGACGATGTATTTAGGGAGTTAGGCCCAATATCTCACACTGCCTTCAAGGGCATCCTCAAGAAGTTCAAGACTTCTGATCAGCTTCACGCTGACCTTTTCCTTCCAGCCCCATATGCTCAGGATCAGTCCTGACCTGCACGTGCTTCGTGTTTTTGGCAGTAAGGTCATCTCAGGACCTCCTTAGTGATAGGTAAACGATTTATAATAAGGTGGCAGTAAAGTTTTACAATGGGATTACTTGACTATTTTCCTGCCTTTCTTGTCATCCTTTCTAAAACGAGATAGGTAGTGCAGGGGTTACACGTTGCAGTGGTATAAAGGTACACAGAATCTAAAGGAAAAGAAACAGCTGTGATTGTAATTTCCAATTTCCATAGTGTAAATACTCTCACCCTGGCTAATTTCAATCTACCAATGGTTTAACATCTAGCTTGTAAAATGTTTAAATATTTAATGATCAGGACTCTAAAACTGGTAAGAACAGTGTCCAGCACACCACAGAAAATGGGGATGTCAGTTAATGCAAAATATTTAGTAGCTTTATTTTGCTGGATTTTTCATTTCAAAAATGCATATATTTTGGCCAGAGCAAGACTCACTGAATACCAAATGCCTGGATATTTAGTAACATATTAATGGCTGACCAAAATTTCTGTTTAGTTAATTATTTCTATCTACCTACGTATCTCCTTGGAGTATTCATACGTGAACACAAAATGTGCAACAAAAAGTTACATATTTGAGGTAAAGTGAATAGGGGTAAACATCTTATTTAAAATATTTCTGCATCTTTTCAATTATTTTACCATAAAACCTTTAAGAAACCTTTAAGAAACTCGTATAATTAGAAGACAGATCCTAAAGATTATCTGGCCACACCTTTTACAACCTTCTCTGTCACACTGAATGGGCAGGGAAAGGAGATGCCAGGCCACCAAGCAGCACAATTTCAGACAGTCATTGTTGCTATTGATCCACAAAATGACCTTCAATTTTTTTTGCAGTGTAAATTATTCAAAAATGCTTTTACCCTAGAATCCAGGCCACTGGGAGTGATGATGAAATAAGTAGGAAATAATAGAAGTAAACAGCAATATGCCAACTGATCCAAATCCATTTGCAAGAACTCCTGGTTCTCTTTTGTGTGAACAGGCTTTGAAAACCATTGATCTTTGTAAACCAGTAACAATATTACTTATCAGATAAAATAATTACAGATGAAAGCAAACCCTACTCAGTTTCCAGTTTTGCCTCATGTTCACTTCAGTCACAGTAACCAGATATGGAGATTGCAATGGGACACGTCCATCCTCGTTGATAATTTCCAAAGAAACTGGATATTGTGTAATTGGAAACTTAAAGCGAGGAACCTAAAATACAAATTCCAAGAATGAATGTAAACTTGGAAAAGTCAATAGTCACTTCATTTCCTGGTAAAAAACGAAAAGATATATTGCCAATAGTTTGGCTGTTCAATGAAATGTGCTCCTGAGGGGTTTCTGCCTTTTCAGTCATGAAAATGTCTTAGAGCAGAATCAATGTGAACTCCAAAGGCAGTATATACATTGTGGTAACAAAATTCATCACTTCTATAGGCCCTTTTCACAGGAATTTACTATGATGTCACTCAAAACTTTTTTTTGGCTAAATCATATCCCAGGAGGCCGTGCATAGATCGCTCACCCTCCTTTTGCCACTCTTCCAGCCAGTCAGTCTTGCAGGCACAATCTGTAAACTTGGGCTCTGGCGTCAGAGCTCAAAGCCAGCCCCAATGCATGTTAATAATGCGATCTTTGACAAATTGCCTGACTTCTCTGTGGCTTGAATTAAATGAGATAAATCACGGAGAAGGCTTAGAGTAGCATTTAGTAGATAGTAAGTGCTCATGAAACATTATTTTGATTCAGCAAGGGGGTATATAAAAACAGCCCTCATAATTTACAGAATGCTGGCTAGACACAATGGCTCACGCTTATAATACCAGCACTTTGGGAGGCCGAGGCGGGCGGATCACTCGAGGTCAGGAGTTTGAGACCAGTCTGGCCAACATGGTGAAACCCCATCTCTACTGAAAATACAAAAATTAGCTGGGCATAGTGGTGGGCGCCTATAGTCCCAGCTACTTGAGAGGCTGAGGCAGGAGAATCACTTAAACCCAGGAGGCGGAGGTTGCGGTGAGCTGAGATGACGCCATTACACTCCGACCTGGGCGACAGAGCGAGACTCGGTCTCAAAAAAAGTAAAAACGAAAATAAAATAATAATAATTTACAGAATGCTGACTCTACACCAACATATTGTATATATATATATATAATATATATATCTTATATATAGTCTCTAGATGTCTTTTTTTTTTTTTTTTTTTTTTGAGATGGAGTCTTGCTCTGTCACCCAGGCTAGAGTGCAGTGGCACTATCTCGGCTCACTGCAGGCTCCACCTCCCAGGTTCAAGCCATTCTCCTGCCTTAGCCTCCCCAGTAGCTGGGACTACAGGCGCCCACCACCACGCCCGGCTAATTTTTTTGTACTTTTAGTAGAGACAGGGTTTCACCGTGTTAGCCAGGATGGTCTCGATCTCCTGACCTCATGATCCGCCCGCCTCGGCCTCCCAAAGTGCTGGAATTACAGGCATGAGCCACTGAGCCCGGCTTCTAGATGTCTTACATATGTATAGTCTGTGTAATAACAGTTTCTCAATATACAGTGTTACAAGAACTTTGAAATTGATCTGTTTGACAGATATAGCAACTGCATATTTGTTTTTTTCTTTTTTTTGAGACGGAATCTTGCTATGTCACCCAGGCTGGAGTGCAGTGGTGCGATCTCTGCTTACTGCAACCTCTGCCTCCCAGGTTTAAGCAATTCTGTCTCAGCCTCCTGAGTAGCTGGGACTACAGGTGCAAGCCACCATGCCCGGCTAATTTTTGTATTTTTAGTAGAGATTGGGTTTCACCATATTGGTCAGACTGGTTTCGAACTCCTGACCTCAGGTGATCCACCCGCGTTGGCCTCCCAAAGTGCTGGGATTACAGGCGTGAGCCACCGCACCCGGCCCCAACTGCATATTTGACTCTTCTAATGCAAATTTTGATACTAACAGAATAAAATATTATTTGACACAGAAGCCTTCTCTTAACCAACATATTACACCGTCTTTCATTTGTGACTGTCAGCAGGCTGAGCTTGATTACAATGACTTTGCCTTCTATATTCCAAGAACCTGATACTAGATACTCAAAGTTATTTTAAATGAATCAATATTTACCATAACCTGGTATATGTTTTACAGACTACAAGTTGCTTTTGTATATATAGGGGTGTGTGTGGGTGTGGGCGTGTGTGTCTTTATACAAATGCTGTGGAATGGACAAGGTAGTGCAGGTATTATTGTTTTATTTTACCAATGAGGTTTATTAACTTGCAAGGTACATTTAAATCCGGATCTTTCTAGCTCGGTGTCATATTTAGCTCTGCATTATAATAAGACATTATTTCTATGTCTTAGTTTTCATGTTTAACCTAAAGGCACATTTCAAAATCTTGTTAATGAGAAAGTATCCTGTCTTCAGGTAATTAGAAATGATCTTACTTTTTCCCTGCAATCCGAGAAAGCAACAGCATGTGAAAACTTCTGATCCTTTGTGCAGTTACACTCCTCCCGAGTGGAAACATTAGCACACTGTTTGAATTTACCAGTTTTCTGCAAATAGAAGTAACAGATGTTGACTTGTTTTTCTGCGTTGCAGGATTTCTGCAAACTGATAAATATCTAATAAATATTTATTCCCTGAAGAAGTGAAGTTCCTGAGAAGTTAAAAGGGGAAAGCAATTCATTAATAATAAAGTAAGAATAGAAGTACAGTATTTCTGAATTTTAGTTGCCCCCTTGCTTGGTAATTTGAACCCAAGTATTACTCAGCCGCTTGCCGTTCACCTCGTGCAGTTGCATGGGACCTAGAAAGCCTGTGTCATTCTGAATTCTGCATCCCAGGACTACCAAACTAACTGCTCTTGGCCCCTGCCATTGCAGGGATCCAGACGGAAACATAAAATGAGTGGACTTGATAACATGGGGCTGCAGGCTCTCCAAACCTACTATTTCATACTTGTCTTTCTTCATAGCATATGTTGATATTTTAAATCTCCACTATATCTGCCCATTTGTCATTCATTTATACTTGCTCTCTCTTGCCATTCATTTATTTTATTATTATTATTATTTTTAGAGATAGTGTCTTGCTGTGTTGCCCAGGCTTTAGTGCAAGGGCTCAATCATAGCTCACTGTAGTCTTGAACTCCTGGACTCAAGCAATCCTCCCATCTCATCCTCCCTAGTATTATAGTTGGGACTACGGGCACACACCACCACACTTGGCTGATTGAAAAAAAATTTTTTTGGTAGAGAGTCTATCCTGACTATGCAATAGAAAAGAAAAACCCATTTTCTGGGGAGAAATTCAAGCCAGTTGCAGAAATTTGCAAGTAGCAAGGAGCCTACTGTTAATCCTCAAGACTATGGTGAAAATGTCTCCAGACCATGTCAGACCTTCATGGCAGCCCCTCCCATCAAAGGCCCAAAGGCCCAGGAGGAAAAAGTGGTTTTGTGGGCCAGGCACAGGGTCCCCATGCTGTGTGTAGCCTAGGGACTCGGTGCCCTGTGTCCCAGCTGCTCCAGCTGTGGCTGAAAGGGGCCAACGTACAGCTCAGGCTGTGGCTTCAGAGGGTGGAAGTCCCAAGCCTTGACAGCTTCCACGTGGTGTTGAGCCTGTGGGTGCACAGAAGTCAAGAATTGAGGTTTGGGAACCTCTGCCTAGATTTCAGATGTATGGAAACACCTGGATGCCCAGGCAAAAGTTTTCTGCAGGGGTGGGGCCTTCATGGAGAACCTCTGCTAGGGCAGTGCAGCAGGGAAATGTGGGGTGGGAACTCCCACACAGAGTCCCTACTGGGGCACTGCCTAGTGGAGCTGTGAGAAGAGGGCCACTGTCCTACAGACCCCAGAATGGCAAATCCACTGACAGCTTGCACCGGGTGCCTGGAAAAGCTGCAGACACTCAACATCAGCCCGTGAAAGCAGACAGGAGGGAGGCTGTACCCTGCAAAGCCACAGGGGTGGAGCTGCCCAAAACCATGGGAACCCACCTGTTGCATCAGCATGACCTGGAGTCAAAGGAGATCATTTTAGAGTTTTAAAACTTGACTGCCCTGCTGGATTTTGGACTTGCATGGGTCCTATAACCCCTTGGTTTTGGCAAATTTCTCCCATTTGGAATGGCTGAATGGGTAAATACAGGTATTTACCCAATACCTGAAACCCTATTGTATCTAGGAAGTAACTAGCTTGTTTTTGATTTTACAGGCTCATAGGTGGAAGGGACTTGCTTGTCTCACATGAGACTTTGTAATGTGGACTTTTGGGTTAATGCTGAAGTGAGTTAAGACTTTAGGGAACTGTTGGGAAGGGATGATTGGTTTTAAAATGTGAGGACATGAGATCTGGAGGGGCCAGGGGCAGAATGATATGGTTTGGCTGTGTTCCCATTCAAATCTCAACTTGAATTGCATCTCGCAGGATTCCCACATGTTGTGGAAGGGACCCAGGGGGACGTCATTGAATTATGGGGGCTGGTCTTTCCCATGCTATTCTCGTGATAGTGAATAAGTCTCACAAGATCTGATGGGTTTATCAGGAGTTTCCACTTTTGCTTTCTCCTCATTTTCTCTTGCTGCTGCCATGTAAGAAGTGCCTTTTGCACTATTCACAATAGCAAAGACTTGGAACCAACCTAAATGTCCAACAATGATAGACTGGATTAAGAAAATGTGGCATATATACACCATGGAATACTATGCAGCCATAAAAAATGATGAGTTCATGTCCTTTGCAGGGACATGGATGAAACTGGAAATCATCATTCTCAGCAAACTATCACAAGGACAAAAACCCAAACACCGCATGTTCTCACTCATAGGTGGGAATTAAACAATGAGAACACATGGACACAGGAAGGGGAACATCACACACCGGGGACTGTTGTGGGGTGGGGGGAGGGGGAGGGATAGCATTAGGAGATATACCTAATGCTAAATGACGAGTTAATGGGTGCAGCACACCAACATGGCACATGTATACATATGTAACAAACCTGCACTTTGTGCATCTGTACCCTAAAACTTAAAGTGTAATAATAATAAAAGAAAAAAAAAAGTGCCTTTTGAACTCTGCCATGATTCTGAGGCCTCCCCAGCCATGTGGAACTGTAAGTCCAATTAAACCTCTTTCTTTTGTAAATTGTAAATTCTTTTGTAAACTGCCCAGTCTCGGGTATGTCTTTATCAGCAGTGTGAAAATGGACTAATACAATGGGGAGGTCCCAAAAGCTCATTTTTAGCAGGCTGTGAAACCTCATGTCTTGTGAAGAGAAAATAGAGGGGAGGAAGGGAGAAAAAATAAAAAATAAAAAAAAGAACAGTCCTGGAAAAATCAATATAGGCCACATTACTCTGAAGTCCATACATTAGTAGGCAGGTATGAAAGTGGCTTATGTACGTAAATAGGTTGTAGTTATTTTCTTCTGAAGTTTAAGTTGTCTGGCTTCAGTTTGCAGGGTTTTAAGAAAGCACAGCTTAGTTTTCAGTGACTCCAAATAAAGAAAAATGGGGATAAAAAAGAAGGAAAAAAATTGAAAACATTATTTTGAAGACTTGTAGTCAAGAAAAATTAGAATTCAGTCCCAACTATAGAAAATTATAAAAATTGAAAAAAATATTAGACAAGACTAGGATCTAACAACAGGTCTACTGTAGTTTTGAAACATAATTTTTCCCTCTCCAGTTTCCCATTTTTACTAAAGACAAATCATAGTATGACTGGTATGCTTTATTATACTTGGCCTAATATTTGTATACAGTGTAGCAAGAATAATTATTTTTTACATAGGCTTTTAAATTGGCTTTGATGGAACTTTGTTCCATAGGAGGAATCTCAGATAAGCCTTATTTATTTATTTATTTTTAATTAATTTATTTTTATTTTAATTTTTTTAGTAGAGACAGGGTTTCACCATGTTAGCCAGGATGGTCTCAATCTCCTGACCTTGTGATCCGCCCACCTCGGACTCCCAAAGTGCTGGGATTACAGGCGTGAGCCACTGCACCCAGCCCAGATAAGACTTTTTTAAAGCCGAGCCCAGCCATGGATTTGTGCTGTCAAATATCTATGAGTTGTGTGAATTTCCTCTCCTCTTGAGGATCCAAGATAAACCTGGGGCTTCTGTGCCTGTCAGAAAATGACATTCTTTACTAAGCACAGGTCAGAAACCCTGTACAGGGACTGTGTACACAAAATATGAGGCCAGTTTCCCAAGGGCTTTATTGGCTCCATAAGTCAAGTTTGCTTCCTTAAAGAAAAGCACATCATTCCAGTCAAAGCCTTGGTAAAATAACCAATTCCTCCAATTGTGTCCTATTGCAAAAGAAAACAGATTCTTACTGCACTTATGCAAATAACTATATTGCTATAAATTAAGAATAGTCACAAATAGTTTCCAAATTCTAGAGAAATCAGGTAAAGGGAAACAAATAGGTTCCAAATTTTGTTCACAGGAGTATACTTTACTCAATTATTAAAAGTTGTAAATAGCTTAAAAGAATTATTTTCTTAACTCTGAAAAACAAAACAAAGTATCAGCAACATTTTAAGCAAAAAGTCAAAAAGATTACTTCCGTTTTCTATTGGTTCAGTTAATTCAGTTAACTCCTATTCTGTTTGATAGTCATGAACATTTCAGCTCTCCATGAGAGTTTCAAAGTTCCTTTATTCCAGTGTCACAATTTCCAAAGTTATCAGAAAACCTGCATTTAAGTGCACCTGTTACAGTCCTATAGCTAATTATAAACCCACCCCCCTTTTTTTTTTTTGAGACAGAGTCTTACTCTGTCACCCAGGCTGGAGTACAGTGGCACGATCTCGGCTCACTGCAAGCTCCGCCTCCTGGGTTCATGCTATTCTCCTGCCTCAGCCTCCCCAGTAGTTGGGACTACAGGTGCCTGTCGCCACGCCCGGCTAATTTTTTGTATTTTTAGTGGAGATGGGGTTTCACCATGTTAGCCAGGATGGTCTCAATCTCCTGACCTTGTGATCCGCCAGCCTTGGACTCCCAACGTGCTGGGATTACAGGCATGAGCCACCATGCCTGGCCTATAAATCCACCTTTTAAAGAGCATTTAAAACAAGGCAAAACAAGACAATTGTTTGTGGATGAAAAAAATTTTAAGGCAGCCATAGTTAAAAGACACAATTGACAAGGAAATTTGTTACCTCTGTGGCACATGATAACTTTAACACAACAATTATGATTATTACTGATAATGTACACTAAGTTATATCAGAATTACAGGAGTTTCCTATAAATTTGTAACAAAATTAGATATGTATACAAATATAGCCCAAAGAAAGCCAAACACAATTTCATATTTGACAATGCTTCCTGTATAATTTTTATACCAAAATAAGCCAAGTTATGTCATTTTTGGACTTAAGGAACCTAATGTCTTAAAGGACTAATTAGGTTAGAAAAAGACATAATTTTTTTTTTTTTTGAGATGGAGTCTCGCACTGTCGCCCAGGCTGGAGTGCAGTGTAGCTGGAACTACAGGCGCCTGCCACCATGCCCAGCTAATTTTTTTTTTTTTTTTTGTATTTTTAGTAGAGATGGGGTTTCACTGTGTTAGCCAGGATGGTCTCAATCTCCTGACCTCATGATCTGCCTGCTTTGGCCTCCCAAAGTGCTGGGATTATAGGCATGAGCCACAGTGCCTGGCCAAAAAGATATAATTTATAATTTGATTTTGGAAAGTTTGTCAAATATAAAAGCTTTAAAACATTTGATATTACAAAATAGTATTACAGGTCATTGTAAAGTCATTTATTTAACCAAAGTGATAATTCCAGCATTCCAAAAAAAGCAAAAACCTTCATTATTTGAGTTGAGACTTAATTTTCTAAACAAGAAACCCTAATAAAAACAGCATGAAGCCGATTACATTTGTTTTCCAAAATTTTGTAAACAATCTATAAAATTTAATCTTGATTATAAAATATAACTTCCATAAGCCTTTTATAACCTTTATTAAGAGGTTCTTTAATGCTTCAAGAAAACCGTGTTAATCTGACATGGGGGTCCATATACTGGTTTTGCATCAGTGTGCCTTTGACATTAATAATTAATTTATAGAGAAACTGAACTTAGTGTATCTTTCAAAATTGGCCCTTACAATCTTATGTGCCCACCTCTTCTGCAGTAGTCCCCGGGCCTTAAGCAGTTGAATGGCTTTAATTTCTTGCCCATGTCTCAGGAATGCAGTTTGTTTTAATTGGCATCTTCTTTTTTTTTAATTTTATTATTATTATACTTTAAGTTTTAGGGTACATGTGCACAATGTGCACGTTTGTTACATATATATACATGTGCCATGTTGGTGTGTTGCAACCATTAACTTGTCATTTAGCATTAGGTATATCTCTTAATGCTATCCCTCCCCACTCCCCCCACCCCTTAATTGGCATCTTCTATGGGGCCTGAAGATGAGGTTTAATTGCTGTCAGTGTTTAAGATTTAGCAGCACTTGGTGCCCTTTTAGACCCAGAAGTTAAGGCCCTCTAACTCAATGTTACAAGGACTTTAAAAGCACATACAGGAAGATACATGGATGTAATAACATTAATTAAAAAATGTTTTATCTCAGTTTTTTTCCCTAAGCAAATCAAAATTTAATAATAATATGACAACTTGATTATATAAAAGTTTTTGTTTTTCTTTAAATATATAAATCCTCTTATTGTGACTTACACTGACTATTCATGACATGGCCAGACTTTCTGATTTGTTCTGAAATTCCCTCCTTTTTAAACAACCAGTTATTTTATTTTGGGACAAAATTTACCACACAAGATTCTTTCTTATATACAATTATTTCTCTTTAAGCTTTTTTACCTAAAAAAAAACCTCTTTATTTTTATAACTTTCTTTACATCATTTTTATTCCTGACTCCTTTTACCTTGTTTTATATATAACTTTTAAATAAGCTTTGAATTAGACAAAACTTGTTCACTTTTTTTTTTTAAAGGACACACTTTTTTTTCTTTAGCAAGAATGTTTTCCTACAATATATATTTATTGGAAAATACTCAAATAATGAAATATCTATTATTTAATTTAATATAACTTTATATTCTAAATTATGACAAGTTTGTCTACAAGTATTTATCCCATTACATTTACCTAATTGTTTTAATTATTTACCTAGATTATTTATGAAAACTGTGATAGTCATGATTTAAAGTTATGAAACTCATTGCAAAATTATAACTCAGACAGTCAGGAAAGATTTGACTGGCCGGGTGTGGTGGCTCACACCTGTAATCCCAGCACTTTGGGAAGCCAAGGCGGGCGGACCACAAAGTCAGGAGATCGAGACCATCCTGGCTAACATGGTGAAACCCCATCTCTACTAAAAATACAAAAAATTAGCCGGGCATGGTGGCGGGCGCTTGTAGCTACTTGGGAGGCTGAGGCAGGAGAATGGCATGAACCTAGGAGGCGGAGCTTGCAGTGAGCTGAGATTGTGCCACTGCACTCCAGCCTGGGCGACAGAGCAAAAAAAAAAAAAAGACAGTTTATTTTTATTTTGCCAAGGTTGAGGATGTGCCCATGACACAGCCTCAGGAAGTCCTGAAAACATGTGCCCAAGGTGGTCAGGGCAAAGCTTGGTTTTATATGTTTAGGGAGACATGAGACATCAATCAGTATATGTAAGAAGTACATTGGTTCAGTCTGGAAGGGGAGGACAACTTGAAGCAAAGGCACGAAGACTCAAGTGGGGAAGGAGCTTCCAGGTCACAGAAAGGTGATACACAAATGGTTACATTCTTTTGAGTTTCTGATTAGCCTTTCCAAAGGAGGCAAATCAGATATGAATCTATCTCAGTGAGCAAAGGAGTGACTTTGAATAGAAAAGGAGGCAGGTTTGCCCTAAGCAGTTCCCAGCTTGAGTTTTCCTTAGTGATATTGGGGCCCAAGATACTTTGCCATTGAAAGTGATCTTTTTCCTGAGAAAGTCATGTTGCAAAATGGCACAAGACAATACACATTTTCTCTAATTTTCCGCAGGAATACAAGATAGGAAAATCAGATTACAATATATTTTGTGAGGAAAACATGTTTCTTAAAATTGTGTTTTCAGTTACTCTCCAAACCACACATTTTTAGAGGGTGAGAGCCAAATGTAAATTAAGAAGTGATCTTTATGGCAAGAGAATGAATACATATGGTAAATTTTGGTTGGTGTTTATACAATTTTTGTAGGAAATTGTTTATGAGTGGAGAAACTAAGGCACAGAAGCAACCAAGCTCAGGTTCAAGGTTGAGTTTAACAGTACAGGTAGAAATAGAATCTAGGGATCTGATTCTCACATTAGAGGATAATAATATCTTCCTAAAGGGGAAAAATACAATTTTTTTTGGTAGAGCACATTGATAAATCATTTTTGAAATATATAATATGACTTTCCTTGAAAATCTTTGGCATTTGTGAGAGTCTTTGTAAGCTGAGGTTTTTAGGTATTTTTTCCCAAAAAATATGTAAAGTTAGGGGAGCTAGCTTTAAAGTTAAACAACAAAAAAATTAATCTTAATTTCAAAATGACCTGAGTTCATTTTGCATTTTTATATAAATCAATTGTACAGCTTGAGTACATAAAAGGCCACCAACACTTCATAGAGTTCACACACATGCATTCTACAGTGATATTTATATGACCAGAACTTATTTTACACTTACATAAAGTATAAAATTAAATAAAATGTCTTAGTCAAATTTTTCATAAGCCCAACTACTTGAAGATGTCAAAGTTATTACAGTGGGATGATTAATTCATATATCATACAGTATTAGGTTAGTCCCAAATTCAAGTATTTATAATATTCACCCCATGTGAAAGTTTCTTTGTACTGGCTAAGCTGTGAGCTGTGAAATTTATATTGCTTAGTTTGGTATTTTTCCCTGAGTGTATGTTTTCCATCACAAAACCTCTACCTCACAATTCTGTAATTGTAAGAGCTCAGGTTGGTTTATGTAGTCATAATGCAGTAGTCTAGAATATACCATGTAAAAATTAAAAATAAAATTATTTTCAAGTTTCTTTGTTTTTAACGTGCTCCATGTGCTGTATTATATCAACTTTCAGGTTCTAGAAATCCATTATGACTAGCAATAGTCTTACAAAAGATCAGCAATTAAGCAAGAATGTATGTATACATAGATTAAGAGAGCAAAAATTATTTAGGCACATTCATATTCAAATAATACAAAGAAATCCAAGAGAGTACATAAGAGAGATGGCAGAAGTGTTTAGAAGGAATGTCGGAATGTCAGGGACTAATTTGTAAGGTAACTAGAATGTAAACTCAAAGTGGCTTTGAATATTTTGGTAACAAATATTTGTACAAAAAAAAACCAAACAAAAATAAATACTTATTCCTTATCAGAAATAAAATACAAAACAAGTCTGTCCAAATGTTCAGAAGCTGCATCATAAAAACATTTTTTGAAAAATTTCATGCCTAATAGGTTGCTTCATCCATGTTGTCATCACTGTCTGCGCCAAAATCATTTCCATCTTCAAAGTATGAATTAATGTAGTCATTTCCCTCTTCTTGCTCTGCTTCATCATATCTCTCCTGTTCTGCAGCATCATTGTCATCATCATCATCACCTTCTTTACTTTTCTCTCTGCTTTCTTCTTTCTCTTAATTTTCCTCATCTGATTTTTCATCATCACCTCTCTTTTCCAATTCCTCAATTTTTTTCAACACATCTGCAGTATTAGTGAGTGATGTGCATTTGCCTGCGTCTTTTGCCTTTTTGGGTTTTGGGCCTGCTTTTTTACATTTATTTCTTGGCATCGTCTCTCTTGGAAGTCTTCTCCAATCTGGTATCCATTCTTCCTTGTATACCTTCATGTATCTTTTACTATATCTTTCAATATGTTGTCTTTCTTCATGTGTTTCAATAAAATAAGGCATTCTTTTCATTGTTTCTCTCAACTCCTGTTTCAAAGCCAGCATATATTATTCACCTTCTCCTGTTTTCAGTGGCATCGGTTTATAATCTATACCAGGAAATAGTGGGGGTGGTTTCAACACTACATCAGGTAACTTTTTACCTTTGCTAAATCCAACAGCCTCAATATTAAAGGTATAAGCAGCATGTCCTCTTCCTTTATTCCCAGCCATCAGAACTAGTTATACCAGATAAGTGGGCAAATTCTGTTCCCTAAGTCTCAAAGTGTGGGCAAAACTCTGCAGCTGAAATGCCGGCTGGCAAGGAAGGGGTGCAGGCAGAGGATGCCACTGCTCTAGAGCCTAAGAAGCGCACACTGCCCTCAGAAAAGAGGTTTAATTGGCTCACAGTTCCACAGGCTGCACAGGAAGCATGGCAGCATCAGCTTCTGGGGATGCCTCAGGGAACTTACAATCATGGCAAAAGGCAAAAGGGAGTGAGGCAGGAAGAGACAGAGGAGGAGCAGGAGGTAGAGAGAAAAGGGGGAGTTGCTACAGACTTTTAAACAACCAGAACTTGTGAGAACTCTATCATGAGAACAGCACTAGTGGGATGGTGCTAAACCATTCATGAGAGACCGCCCCCATCATACATGAGGCCCCACCTCCAACATTGGGGATTACAATTCGACATGAGATTTGGTGGGGACACAGATCCAAACCATATCACCTTCTTTGGAGAAATGTCTATTCAAGAACTTCATCTATCTTTTTCCTTCTTTCCTTTTTTCCTTTCCTTCCTTCCTTCCTTCCTTCTTTCCTTTTCTTTTCTTTTTTCTTTTCCCTTCCTTCCTTCCTTCCTTCCTTTTCTTTCTTTCTTTCTTTCTTTCTTTCTTTCTTTCTTTCTTTCCTTCTCTCTTTCTTTCTTCTCTCTCTTTCTCTCTTTCTTTCTTTTTTTGGAGTCTCACTCTGTCACCCAGGCTAGACTGCAATGGTCGATCTCAGCTCACTGCAATCTCCACTTCCTGAGCTCAAGTGATTCTCCCGCCTCAGCCTCCTGAGTAGCTGGGACTACAGGCACATGCCTGTCTTTTCTCCAGGAAGATTCAATAGGAAAAAAGAAAGAAATCTCTCTGATTAGACTCCAACCATACCCCACCCTCCATCAAATTGACTGGATAGGCATAATGGAAACCAGAACATGTGGTTTCCAAACAAGAAAAATCCTGTGAGGGATGGGAGGAGGGGAGAGGAAGGATTCAGACAGGGCCCAGACTGAAATTGAGTAACGTCAATTGCACTCATCTTCACACATCTTCAGGTTGCATGTTCATGGAGTCGTTTAGGAATAAATCCACGGCTTGTGGAGTACTAAAATACTTAGTGGTCTGCTGTATTACATTATGGCTTTCCCCAGCAGCTTGCAAGGCAGCCTCCAAGTCACTGGCAGGATAATTTGGCTGGAACTGCATGCAGGACTGCAGAGATTCCTCTCCACAGTTACAGAAGGGACTGTTCCAGGCCTGATTGTTCCAGGACTGGGTGCACCAGGTCTGAGTGTTCCAGGAGTGGTTGCTCCAGGACTGGATGTTCTGGTCCTGGTTGCTCCAGGTTGAATTGTTCCAGGTCTGGTTGCTCCACATTGGAAAGTTCCCAGTCGTATTCACCAGGCATCCCCGGTGGTAGGAAGAGTAGAGGCTGGGGTAGATAGGTGCTGAGGCCTTCTGAGTCACACCATTGCTATTCTTTGGCCAGTTGTTTTCCTGCCACCTCTTAGATTCCATTCTCTGGTTCTGGAACCAGGTCTTAACCTGTTTGTAGCTGAGGTTCAGGATGTTGGAAAGTTCTTGCATCTGCTAGAGGCTGAAGTATTTCTGTCCCTGAAATCTATCATTGAGTACAAACAGCTGTGTGGAAGAGAACACAGTTCTGGTCTTCTGTTTCTTGAATGGGACCTTGTCTTCCTTTTTTCTGGCACTCTTCTCTGCAGAAGTGGGTTGTTTGCCTTTGGGAGGGGTGGAAGAATCAGGGCTGTCCTAAATAAGCAGATCCATGAAGGAAGGGAGAGACAGTCTCCATGTGAGGCATCTCAGCAGAAGACATTTGCAAGGATGGATAGTTTTCTTCAGGCCCACAAATCACAGGTGTAAGTGAAGAGTCTTTACAGATGGATGCTTTGGAGTAAGGCTGGCTTTGTGAACAAGCTGGATCCACACTCATGTTATTATTGGGGAAGAGGAGGAAAAAATTTAAGAGCTGGACTGGAAAAAAGGTTAAGGTGGCTTTAAGACTTTTTTCTGGAAGATCTTAGAGAAATATGACCTCCAGAAGCGAAAGTATCAAGAAGTTGGGATGAAGTGAGTCGCTGCCACAGTAACCATCATGTTACTTTCTTGCTTAAAACCCTAGATGGCTCTTGATTTCTCTTAGGATAAAATTTGAAATCATTTCCACGGCCGAGGAGATCCTGTAGCATTAGGGCCTGCTGTCCCCAAACTCTCTCGCTGGCTCATTATGTTCCAGGCTGAATGGTCTTTAAGTTTGTCAGAGACACTGAGCCTTTCCCCATCGCCACCCTTTGTATCTGGTGTTGCCTCAGCCTGGAATGCTGTTTGACTCCCTTTCCCCTCCTCTCTGTTACCTCTCTCTCCTCCTCTGTTTGGTTAACCCCTATCCATCTTTCAGTCTTGACTCAGAAGCATTTCCTCTGGGATGTCTTTCCTGACTCACTCATACTGTGTTTTGTGTCTGATCTACTACTGGCCTATCTTAAACTCTTTAAAATGCAGATTTCGGCTGGGCGCTGTGGCTCACGCCTGTAATCCCAGCACTTTGGGAGGCCGAGGCGGGCGGATCACTTGAGGTCAGGAGTTCGAGACCAGCCTGGCCAACATGGTGAAACCCCGTCTCTACTAAAAATACAAAAATTAGCCGGGTGTGGTGGTGGGTGCCTGTAATCCTGGCTGCTTGGGAGGCTGAGGCAGGAGAGTTGCTTGAACCCAGGATGTGGAGGTTGCAGTGACCCAAGATCGTGCCACTGCACTCCAGCCTGGGCGACAGAGCAAGACTCCGTCTCAAACAAACAAACAAACAAATAAAATGCAGATTTCAGGATGGTACCTCATAGTTTCTGATGCGGTAGCTATGAGATTCAGAAAGACGCATTGTAGAAATATTTTTGGGGTGGGTGCCGTGGCTCATGCCTATAATCCCAGCACTTTGAGAAGCCGAGGTGAATGGATCACATGAGGTCAGGAGTTTGAGATCAGCCTGGTTAACATGGCAAAACCCCGTCTCTACTAAAAATGCAAACATTGGCTGTGCGTGGTGGCGCACGCCTGTAATCCCAGCTACTCGGGCCTGAGGCAGGACAATCGCTTGAACCCAGGAGGCGGAGGTTGCAGTGAGCTGAGATCACGCCACTGCACTCCAGCCTGGGTGACAGAGCAAGACTCCGTCTCAAAACTAAACAAAACAAAAAATATTTTCGAATAATTCTGATTCAGGATATGCAGGGCCGTACTGTTCAGAAGCCCTGCACTCGATAATGCTATTTAATTTGTATGTCTTTTTGCTTAAGATATACAAATTCTCACCTATTAGAGTCCATGAAGCTACCATGCTTATCTTGTGCATTGCTGTATCTTCAGAAAATGTCTGGATAGTGCCTGATAACACTAGAAATGCTGAATTTAACACTTGTTGGATGCATAAAAGATGGGGTAGTAACCATTAGGTGTACATACATTCCCTATTTAACTCACAAGAAAATCCTGGGGAAAAAGCCTGGGAAATCAAGCATTTCCATGTAAATATAGTAAAGTCATATTTCAGTAGAGGAGGTGGTTCTATTGACACATCAAGGTTTGTCTTTGGGAGAAACTGGACATGGAGAAGAACTCAGTATCATAGTTAATCATTGCCTGGAGCAGAGCTTCTTAACCTGAAACCCAAGATTTCACAACAAGTCTGTTCACTTCCTAATTGTGTGTGTGTGTGTGTGGTGGGGCGGGGGGTGAATGTGTATTAGTATGTTTCACAATTTTAAAGCATTCTCTAAATCTGTCACTGTTCTGGGCACTGGGGATATAGTAGAGAAGAAATAGATAAAAACCTCTACCTTATGAGCTTACCTTCTCATGGGGTCAGAAAGATGAGAAATAAAATAAGTGAGAAAAATAGGTAAAACTGTAGTAAGCGATATGGAGAAAAATAAGGCAGGGAAGGAGGGGAGACAGTGGAGATGGGGGTTATGATTCTAAATAGAGTGGTCAGAGAAGGGCTTACTATGATGGTGACTTTAGGAAAAGCACCTGAAGAGTCAGCCATGTGGTATCAGGCAGAAGAGCATTCCACACAGAGGGATTTTCTGCAACTGTGAAGGCCATGGGGTGGAAATATGCCCAGCATATTGGAGAAACAGCAAAGAGGCCAGCATGGTTAGAGCAGATCAAGCTGGGAAAATCAGGTCAGACATAATGCCAAGGCCAAAGTCCAAGGAGGACTTTATAAACCATTGCAAGAATTTGGTTTTCACTCTGAATAGGATCGGAAGACAGTGGAGAGTTTTGAGCTAAAGAAACACCAGTTTTATGTACTCGTGTACGTGCACACGTGTATGAATGAATATGACTGTCTGTGCATGTGTATGGGCAGGTGGGTGCATTTTTCTGGAGAGATTCCACAGGCGTCCACGTGGTCTCCTTGAGAAGCTGCCGCACGCTGCACTTTTCCTCTGAACCTAATGGCCCCTCCCTTGTCCCCCTCCCTCCCTCCCTCCACCTTTACAGAGGCAGGGTGCTGCTGGGAGTTGGTTATTTTCTAGGCAGAATCTTAGCGGGAGTTTAAATGTGCCTGCATTGGAGCAGGCAGTTTTCTTCCCTCTTGGACATCATTCCATTCACAGAGCTGAAGAGCTGGGGGCTCCTTTCATTTGAGAAAAGATGCTCTCACCCCATCAATGCAATCCAAATGGGAACCAGGGAGAGTCAAGAGGGAAAGAGTCCATTTAGACTTCTTGGCTCCAAAACTGTATTCAGGAATAGCTGTAAGAGGAGGGGCTAAAGTAGAAGGAGGAGGAACAGAGTAGTAATCATGATAATAACAGCTGCACCTTCTCATTTAACACTCACAGCTATATATATAATTTTACTGAATGATTTCCTGAATTCAAATAAGTGCTAGTTTATTTGTAAAAAAGTTATTTACCTTTGACATGTGAAACAGGTTTCTTGGTATGGGTTTGCTAGGATCTGCATGATAAAAATTATCTGTGAGTGGAATAGCAATTCCCATATTAGATGGAGGCCTGTAGTTTATCTGCAAGTGATTAAACAAAGAAAATTATAATTCATTATTATGAAGTCTTTAATTTATAGATCTTGATTTTCTAGAAAACCAATCAAGGCAAAAATTCAATTTTTAGCTACAAGTGTTAAAGTAGTAAATTTATCTCCCCCAACTTTTCTACCCCTCATTTTCTGGAATTTCAACAATTTTAACCAATGGTAATATAACTTGTAAATAAGTGAAAAAACTGCCATAAAGTCAATGTAATAAAGTTTAAACACTTTATCAAAGAGTCTTAGTGATGTATCATAGTTAGTAAATAATTCTTCAAGTTTGGTTATTTGCTTTTTGTCACAAAGAAAATTATAAGTAATAAGTTAGTTGACAAAGAGCAACATTTTATATTTAAAAAGAGTCACAAATTCTGACAAGGCAAAAGTTAAAATTATTACATTGAAATGGGTAGATAATATAGTTGACCCTTGAATAACACAGGGGTTAGGGGTGCAGACCTCCTGCACAGTCAAAAATTCACATATAACTTTTGACTACCCCAAAACTTAACCATTAATAGCCTACTGTTGACCGGAAGCCTTACTGGTAATATAAAGTCGATTAATATATATTTTGTATGTAATATGTATTATATGCTGTATTCTTACAATAAAGTGAGCTAGAGAAAAAGTGAAAATGCATTTATAGTACTATTCTGTATTTATGGATACTGTAACTTTACATCATCTGTTTACAAGGTGAATTGTCTGTCTGAAATCCAGGGAAACTGCAGCTGAAGAACCTCCATCTACAGTGTGCTTCAAAAAATTCACCTTTTTTTTTTTCGTAATGTCATGACTTTTCTCTGCCTCTTGGGAGTACTTCCAGCATCACTGGTGGCACTTCATATGGGACCCATGGTGTTATTTAAGATTTACAGTATTACACGATGAAAAGTACATTAGAGCCACGAGAGGTCACTTTTTATTGTGATTTGCAATTTACTGGCTAGGTGAACTGCTCACATGCGGATGAATAGCCTCTCAGGGCATTTTAAAGGAATACTGGCAACATTTGAGTTCACCCAAGTAGCACCAGAAGGTGGCTACAAAATTATTACAGCAGTACAGTGTGTACTACAGCTGATCTTATGCACTTATGATTTAATACTGTATCTTTACATTTGCTTACATTTCTCTGGCTCCATGTAGGATCTGTGTTTGTGTGTGTAAGTTTTGATAAATTTTAACTTTTTGTAATAGATTTGTGTATAGTTTATGACAGTAAGTGATAAAATAGACTAGTATCTATATATATTTTATGCGTTCATGACATATCCAACTTTTTATTAAATTTTTAGATATTTCTTTTTAAAATTTATGTATTTATTTTTGAGACAGAGTCATGCTCTGTGCTCTGTTGCTCAGGCTGGAGTGCAGTGGCACCATCTCCGCTCACTGCAATCCCTGCTTCCCGGGCTCAGCCTCCCGAGTAGCTGGGATTATAGGCGTGTGCCACCGTGCCAGGCTAATTTTTGTATTTTTTGTAGAGATGGGGTTTCTCCATGTTGGTCAGGCTGGTCTCGATATCCTGACCTCAAGTTATCTGCCCGCCTTGGCCTCCCAAAGTGCTGGGATTACAGGCATGAGCCACCATGCCTGGCTGATTCTTTCTGCATTTCTAAGCTATGAGGTTTGTCTGTGAATTTTTTCAATTGTCACAAAATTCCAAAAAAAAGTCCAATATATTTCTTGAAAAAAATCCGCATGTAAGTGGACCTATGCAGTTCAAACCTATTGTTCAAAGGCTAATTGTATCAGCTTAGGACAAGTCAATGTAAGGGAAAATAGTTGAATATATCACAAAAGCCAAAGATCACACCAACATATAAACTGTAAAATGATAATAATAATGACACTAAGTTACCAGGAAAAATAATTATTTCAGAAAGCTTTTACAGCTTAGAAATCATCACATCCTCAAAATGACATGAGGATTAAAAAATAACTGTGAAGTGTTTTGAGCCACTCACAAAACAAATGCTGAAACTGAATGGGTAGACAATCACACAAAAGTCACATAGCATTGCTTCTTAAACCAATATACTTAGATTTTTTTTTTTTACCGGCAAAGTTTTGATGAGGTTAAAACCCTGACTGTCTTTATGAACTCCACTAATCCAGTCTTCAAATGGGATAAATTTGCTAGGAATGTGATGCATAGATCTGAGGTAACTACAGCTGCTTTTCAGTGTTGGAACCATTGTCGTAACAAAGCACTCAGTAGAGGCTGACCACATAATAAATGCCAGTGAAGTTGAACCCTGGAAATAACCAAATAAATGAAGGTTATTTAAAGTAACTGTTATGGACTGAACTGTGTCCAACCAAAAATCACATGTTGAAACCCCAACCTCCAGTATCTCAAAATGTGGCTGTATTTGGAGATAGGGCCTTTAAGGAGGTAATTAAGGTAAAATGAGGTCATTTGGGTGGGCCCCAATCCAGTGTCACTGGTGTCATCTTATAAGAAGAGGAGATTAGGATATAGACAACACAGAAGCTGAGGGGCAACCATATGAGGACACAGCAAGAAGATGGCCATATACAAGCCAAGTAGAGGGGCTGCAGAGGAAACCAACCCTGCTGATATCTTGCTCTTGAACTTGTAGCCACTAGAACTGTAAGAAAATAAATTTCCATTGTTTGAGTCACCAAGCCACCAAGTCAGTGGTATTTTGTTGTGGCAGCCATAGCAAACTAATATAGTGAAGAACATAGAAAACTAAAAAATACAGAAAAATAAAAGAAATAGAAAAAGACATGACAGAAGTAGAAAAATATTTGACCATAAAGATCTGTTTGAGAATAAATCATAATAGAAAACATATTCTTTTCCAGGAAGAAATATATTCCAATCTAATTGGTTTGGGGAAGCATTTGGAAATAAGCTAGGATCAAGAACCTGAGGACTGGCTGGGCATGGTGGCTCACGCCTGTAATCCCAGCACTTTGGGAGGCTGAGGTGGGTGGATGACCTGAGTTCAGGAGTTCAAGGCCAGCTTGGCCAACATCGTGAAACCCCACCTCTACTAAAAGTACAAAAATCAGCCGGACGTGGTGGCATAGGCCTGTAGTCCCAGCTGCTTGGGAGGCTGAGGCAGGAGAATTGCTTGAGCCCGGGAGGTGAAGGTTGCAGTGAGCCAAGATAACACCACTGCACTCCAGACTGGGTGACAGAGCTAGCCGTCTCAAAAAAAAAAAAAAAAAAAAACCCAAAAAAACCCAAAAACAAAACAAAAATAAAAAAAGGAACATGAGGACCCAGTTAATAATACTGTATTATATTCAGTACTTAAGTATTTTTGCTGAATTAGCAGATTATAGCTGCTTTTACCACATTAGGGGAAAGTGAATGCCTATGTGAGGTATTTATTCCACAATGGTAATCATTTTACTACATATATGTGTCTTATAACAACACATTGTATTCCTTAAATATACACAACAAAATTTATTTAAAAATATTTTTAAAAGACTTATTAAATAAATACCATTATTACATCCAACTCATATCGTTGAGGCTTCCCCATTCACTGATGAGCACCTGAATATTTGGTTTGATGATATAAATAAAATAACTTTGATTGTTTACTGTTTACTCTTTCTTTCTTTTTTTAAGAGACGAGATCGTGCTCTGTCACCCAGGCTGGAGTACAGTGGCACTATTATAGCTTACTTCAGGCTTGAATTCCTGGGCTCAAGCGATCCTCTCACCTCAGCTTCCTGAGTAGCTAGGACTACAGATGTGTGCCACCACACCTAGATTTTGAAATCCGAAATTGACTCTTAGCAATTTTGAAGTGTACAATATTCTATTATTAACTATATTCACGATGCTGTGCAAATAACTAAAAAAATTTTTTTTAAATTTTTTATAACGATGGGGTCTCGCTGTGTTGCCTAGGCTGGTCTCGAACTCCTGGCCTCAAGTGATCCATCTGCTTTGGCCTCCCAAAGTGTTGGGAACCGAGGTATGAGCCACAATAGTTAGTTAGCCTGATTGGTGTACATTTTGAAAATAAAATTCACTTAGTAATCACTGTATTTCATAAAGATAGATTTTTATCTAGATTTTTGCTAGATTTTAAAATTACATGCACAGTAAATGTACTTGATCTTTGAACAATATTAAACAGCAATATAATTCAATAAATTCTATTTACAATTTTGAAGTATTTTTGGAACTTTAAAAATGTAGAAATACTAATAACCGTAGTGATATAGTAGGTTCTGGTAGTGGTCATTTTGTCCTGTCCCCATACTCTGTAGCCATTAAGAATAATGTATTTTTATTACTTTTGTCAAACACATTGACCCTGAATCTAAGCAGAGTTCCACTATTAAAGGAAATACAGAGGTCTAATGGCAAAAGTTAAGATACAAGGAAGCAAATAGAAAAATCTGGAATGTTGGAAATTCTATAGTACAACTGACCCAATTTCTACAATTCAATGGCAGGGGAAGAAAATGGAGTAGTAGCTGCCTTCAAATAAAAGACTTAAAAGATAAACAACCATATACTGTGTGAATCTTGTTTTTATCTCAGTTCAAACAAACTGACTATAATTTTTTTTTAAGAAAATTAGGGAAATTTGATTATGAGCTACATTTTATACAATATTAAAAAGTATTTTAAACAATTTTAGGGATGATAATGGCTGTTGTCATTATGTGGGAGATAATATACATTTTTTTAGAGATGTATATTGAAGTATGTAGGCGTGAAATCACATGCCTGATGTTTGTTTTAAAATACCTCAGAATACAAACAAAACAAATTAAATAGGGATGATAAAACAAAAGTAGCACAATCTTGACTATTGTTTAATCTGGGTAATGGATGTATGGAAGTTCTACTTTTGTCTATATCTTAAAGTATTCATGATAAAAAAATTTTAGAATATGTAAGAAAAATATTGATTTGAAAGGATTAAAACATACAGTTAAATGGAATGAGCACATCTAAAAGTGTATATACCATGTGTCCTAATTTTAGGGAAAAAATAAGAAAATATTGTAAGTTAATAGTTATTGAGCATTTTCTGGGTGCCAGGCATTGTTTTAGATATGCTATTTGTAGTATTGTTAAAGTAGGCAGAAGTGAGCAGGAAGAAGAGCCCCTGGGAAAGGAACCCTTGGAGATGCTGCCCACTGATTGCAGGTGCTGCCCACTGATTGTCAGCACTGCCAACTGACAGCAAAGAAAAAAAAACAATGGCTACAATGGCAACTTCTGGCCTCATGGACTGGGCTTACCAGGCTTATCAGGCTCTAGCTGTAGATAACTGTGGTAGGGACTCTATCTGATGACAAGCACCGCACTCCTCCAAAATCTCCCCCTAGAGTAGCCTTTTGCTCATTATAATACTAAAAAGCACACCCTGGGTGGAGAATTTAAATGCTAATGAGAAATGTGATGTGTGTACTAGCATGTGCAACCACAGCGCATGCACCCAAGGGACCACTCGAAACATGCTTGCAAGTAACACCCCCTCATGGCCCTTCATGAATAATCATGTAAGATTCTCATGAAGAAGGTTTCACCAACGCTAGTTGAAGCTGGATCATTCTCTCGAGCAGCCAGCTCTGAGCATATTGTTGCTTTAAATAAACTCCCTTGCCGCACGTCTCTTGGCTGAATTTTTTCCTCCAAGAAGACAAGAACTGAGGACCCCACACCCCTCCTGGTAACATTATCACATTTAATTCTCCATATGAAGTAGGTATATTGTCACCTCCATGTTATAGATGAGGAATCTTAGCCACAATAAAGTAACTTTCCCAAGGTCACACAATACCAGAAGTGAGAGCCAATCCAGGTAGTCTTCTCTAGGGCTCACACTTTTATCCTCTGTTCTGAACCTCTATACTGCCTTTTTAAATACCCAAAATGTTAAAAGTGCTTAGTCATCCTTAAAAGATATGCCTAGGTGCAGTGACTCATGCTTGTAATCCTAGCACTTTGGGAGGCCTAGGTGGGTGGATCGCTTGAGCCCAGGGCTTTGAGACCAGCCTGGGCAACAGGGTAAAACCCCATCTCTACTAAAAACACAAAAATTAGCCAGGAATGGTGGGCCTGTAGTCCCAGCTACTAAGGAGACTGAGGTGGGAGGACTGCTTGAGCCCAGGAGCCCAGTACTTTGAGAGCAGCCTGGGCAACATGGTAAAACTCCATCTTTACTAAAAACACAAAAATTAGCCAGGCATGGTGGGCCTGTAGTCCCAGCTACTAGGGAGACTGAGGTGGGAGGACTGCTTGAGCCCAGGAGGTCAAGGCTGCAGTGAGCTGTGATCACACCACTGCACTTCAGCCTGGGCATCAGAGAGAGACCCTGCCTCAAAAATAACCAAAACAAAACAAAAGATAGATAGAATTAAGCATATTTTTTTCCTTCTCTTTCATAACTTACATTATAAATTTGCTATAATTATGAATATAATGTGGAATAATTAAATCAATCTAGCTAACATAGCCATCACCTTGAATACTTAATCATTTTGTGGTGAGAACATTTAGAATTTACTCTCTTAGCAATTTTGAAACATACAATACTCTATTATTAACTATATTCACCATACTGTGCAATAGAACTAACAAAAACCCATATTCTTCCTGTCTGAGATCTTGTACCCCAGTGGTCCCCAACCCCCGGACTGAGGACCAGTACCAGTATGTGGCCTGTTAGGAACCTGGCCTTACAGCAGGACAGCAGGAGGTGAGGGGCAGACAAGCATGTATTACTGCCTGAGCTCCACCTCCTGTCACATCAGTGGCAGCATTAGATTCTCATAGGAGCGCGACCCCTATTGTAAACTGCACATGTGAGGGATCCAGGTTGCACACTCCTTATGAGAATCTAATGCCTGATGATCTGAAGTGGAACAGTTTCATCCTGAAACCATGCCCCCGCATCCCAGTCCATGGAAAAACTGTCCTCCATGAAACTGGTTCCTGGTGCCAAAAAGGTTGGAGACCACTGTTGTACCCCTTGACCATCCTTCTTACCTCCACCTCTGTAACTACCATTTTGTTCTCTGTTTCTATGAGTTCAATTTTTTAGATTTCACATACAAGTGACAATGTGTGGTATTTATCTTTCTGTGTGCCTGGCTTATTTCACTTAGCATAATGTTCCAATTACATCATTTTGTTGCAAATCACAGACTTTCCTTCTTTTAAAAGGCTGAGTAGTATTACATTGTGTATATATTCCTGTACCACATTTTCTTTATCTGTTCATCTCTTAATGAACTTTTAGGTTGACCCCGTAACTTGGCTGTTGTGAATAGTGCTGCAGTAAACACTGGTACACAGACATCTTTTTGACAAACGGATTTGAAATATTTTGGGTAAATACCTAGATGTGAAATTGCTAGATCATACGATAATTCTATTTTTAGTTTTTTGAGGATCATCCATACTGTTTTCTTTTTTTTTTTTTTTTTTTTTTTTTTTTTTTTTGAGATGGAGTCTCTCTCTCTGTTGCCCAGGCTGGAGTGCAGTGGCACGATCTCGGCTCACTGCAACCTCCGCCTCCCAGGGTCAAGCGATTTTCCTGCCTCAGCCTCCCAAGTAGCTGGGACTACAGGCGCATGCCACCGTGCCTGGCTAATCTTTTATATTTTTAGTAGAGATGGGGTTTCACTGTGTTAGCCAGGATGGTCTCAATCTCCCAACCTCAGGTGATCCGCCCGCCTTGGCCTCCCAAAGTGCTGGGATTGCAGGCGTGAGCCACTGCACTGTATACCGTTTTCCATAATGACTCTACTAATTTACATTCCCAGCAACAGTGTACAAGGGTTCCCTTTTCTCCACATTCTCACCAAAACTTATCTTTCGTCGTTCATCACTTTGTACCTCATAAATTTATACAATTATAAACTGTTAATTTACAATAAAAAAAAAGGAAAAATGCCAAAGAGCACATTTATTCTGTATCTGTATCTAGTCCTTTCCAGTGATTTTTTTGTGGTTCTCATTTACTGAATAAAGTAATGCTAACGAAGGGTTCATGCCCTGGTAATTGTCCACTGCTAAAAAAAAATGACTTGTAAATTTATAATTTGAAAAATGTTTGTTTTTCCTGAAGAATTGAGATATTTCTTCCTCTTAGATGCTAGGAGTTTAGTAAGCTACGTGTGTTTTATTTTTCACCATTTAGTTTTCATTTAGTAGCTCATCTTTATTCTATCACAATTTCAATAAATCAATCATACTAAGTACATATTAAGAACATGGTATGAATAATAAGCTTTATTTCAACTAACGAATTTCTTATTATTTAAAGTGTTCCCTTTTTTTTTTTTTTTGAGACAGAGTTTCACTCTTGTTGCCCAGGCTGGAGTGCAATGGCACGATCTCGGTTCCCTGCAACCTCTGCCTCCCAGGTTCAAGTGATTCTCCTGCCTCAGCCTCTCGAGTAGCTGGGATTACAGGCATGGGCCACCATGCCTGGCTAATTTTTTTGTATTTTTAGTAGGGACGGGGTTTCTCCATGTTGGTCAGGCTGGTCTTGAACTGCCAACCTCAGGTGATCCACCCACCTTGGCCTCCCAAAGTACTGGGATTACAGGCGTGAGCCACCATGCCCAGCCTGTGTTCCCTATTTTTAAGCAGTTGAAGGAAGAAATGTAATTAACCGTATACACATATAAAGCGATAAAAAGGAGCCCAAGTTAAACAACAACAAAAAAAGAAATGGCCTCAATTTCTACTGTTTCTTGTTACCTTTTTCTTTAATTTTTAATGGGATATTTGCAAAAATTATAAACTGAACATATTAAGTTGCCAAGATTTCACTGTGTTTTGGTCTGCAAAAGGGTAATTTCATACAGCTCAATATTTTTGTGGTAAAAAAATATGATTCTGAAATGTGCAGTTACCTTTAGTTGCCTCTCAATTTTTCTTTTGTTAAGTTTGATAAATACATAAGTAATTACTAAAAATATTATGTAGGACACAAATCTATTTTTATAAAATTATTACAATGTTTTCTTCAGTGTATTTATCCTTGTAACCTATACTCTTATGTGTGTATTTATAAACAGAGATGTTTAAAATGATGCTCATTAAATATTAATAATAGTTGTTTTAGAAAATTTTTTCATCAGTAAGAAATGTTTTGTAAATGAAGAAAATCCTACCTGATGTAAAACTTTGCTAGCTGCAGAAATTGTTATTACATAACTGTCAGTATCATCAAAAGTGACTTCAGCTTTAACGTCCAACAAATTAGGGTTTCCAACAAACACAGTCAGTAGTGGTATTTCAAGCATTCGAAAACCTATGGAAACAAGGTTAACAGTTAATATTAGATCATGAAAACTGTAAACTCAATTGAATAATGATTGGCTAATCAGATTTTAGAACATCAACTGAATCTATTCTGAAAGTTGCACAATGGCTGCACATACAGTTAGCAATTTATATAGAGTCAACTTTAATAGTTCTGTTACAGGAAATGGGTCCTGATCCAGACCCCAAGAGAGGATTCTTGAATCTCACACAAGAAAGAATTCAGGGTGAGTCCATAGAGTAAAGTGAAAGCAAGTTTATTAAGAAAGTAGAGGAATAAAAGAATGGCTACTCCATAGATAGAGCTGGTGGTTGCCCACTTTTATGGTTATTTCCTGATGATATGCTAAATAAGGGGTGGATTATTCATGCCTCCCCTTTTTAGACCATATAGAGTAACTTCCTGATGTTGCCATGGCATTTGTAAACTGTCATGGTGCTGGTGGGAGTGCAGCACTGAGGACAACCAGAGGTCACTCTGATTGCTATCTTGGTTTTGGTGGGTTTTGCCCGGCTTCTTTACTGCAACCTGTTTTGTCAGCAAGGTCTTCATGACCTGTATCTTGTGCTAACCTCGTATCTCATCCTGCGGCTTAGAATGCCTTCACCATCTGGGAATGCAGCCCAGTAGGTCTCAGCCTCATTTTACCCAGCTCCTATTCAAGATGGAGTTGCTCTGGTTCAAACGCCTCTGACAGTTCTCAGAAAAATTTAACTTTACAAATATTTTCTCAGAGAAACGTTTCCCTCATTCCTCAGCCTGGTTCTCAAATGCTAATCAAGGTCTCCGATAATACTGGCTACACTGAGTTGGTTGACTGAGTAGAAAAACTGAAGGGTACGTGCCCAGTTGAAAGGGCTGCCAGTTAATTGTTGCCAAGAGAAAACTCTTATGCATTTCAAACAAAATATTTCACCAGACCAATTTCTGCCTGCAGGCCACCTGTTTGCAACTTTGCCATACTGAGGACTTCGGTGGAAAAACTGATTTGAAATACTATGTAGTCTAACTGGCATCTTTACCAATCAATAAACCAGAGTTTATAAACAACTGCAGCTGTTTCCCTTAAACCAAAGTGACCTGGCCAGTGCTTCCTAGCCTTTAACTGGAGATTTTGTTGAAATACAGATTGAGCAGGTCTGGAGTGAGGCCTGAGATTCTGCATTTCTAACAAGTGCTCTGGTGATGCTAACACAGGTTCAGGGACCATACCTTCAGTAGATTGGACTAGATTTTTCCACAGAAACAGGCAACTTAGTTGATTTGTTGATTACTATTTGCTTCCATCAAACTGAACACATATAACTGATTGAGCCCTTTAATAAGCAATTCAGTATATTTTAAAGGGAAAATAATTAGAACATTGTGGCGTTGGTGACAGAATATAGAGAGATTACAATGGAACGGATCTTAAAAATTCAGAAATGGTCAGAATAATAGGTAAATTGTATACTAAGATAAAGTTATATTTTGAAATCAGTAGAGAAAGGATGCATTAGTGAATAAATAATATTGGAACAACTAGCTAACCATACATAATATACCAACATAAAATAGAGGTAACCTAAAAATTAAATAGAAAGTTAAAACCATAAAATTAAAACTTCTAAAATTACTTGAAGAAAATAGGGACAATTAGTCATACAATCAACAAGAAAGGATTTCCAAGGGTTTCAAATAGAAGGAAGGTTTTCAGGACATTTAATCCATGATACTGAGGGAAATAGATGTTCTCAATTTTTTTCAAAACTTCTAATTTTTACTTATATAAATTACTTGGTTCTGTTTTTTCAAATAAGCCTTTTTTAAAAAAATAGCATTTTGTCCTTTCATTATGGTTTACTCTGAGAGTTTTATGCATACTTATTTGATAGTGTCTTTCTGATTTTTCTGTTATCTCAAGTTCCTGGAGTCTAAAATTTTCCTATGCCTGTTGACTCTCTGTTATGGTGGGTCATTTCCTTACATAGTTTTAAAGTTCTTTTCCTCAATTTGTGATCAATGAAGATTGATTTTTCCCTGGAAGTCCATATTACCTGGGTTACGAAAGTATTCCTACAGAGAGTAAATTAAAAAAATATTTTTAATGTAATAAAATTGTGTGTGTGTGTGTGTGTTTTAATAGAGACAGGGTCTCGCTATGTTGCCCAGGCTGGTCTCAAACTCCTGGGCTCAAGCTATCCTCCTGCCTTGGCCTCCCAAAGTGCTGGGATTAGAGGCATGAGCCACCATGCCTGACCCCTACAGAGAGTTTTGTGCTTCCTTGTGTTGGGGCCCAGATGCTATTATTTCTCAGCTTGGAATTCTGCATCTGAATGCAGAATTCAGTCTCTGAATGTGATACAGTCTTGAAGTTTTGATTTTTTTATGGGAAATTCCTTCTCCCCATTCTAATCCCATGCTGCTGCTTTACAAAAACTCTGGTGGACAGAGTTTTCCTAATTCTCTCTTCATGATTTGATGGTCCCAGCTTTCTTTAATGGTCTCCATTCCAACTTCCTTCCACAAAGTAGTAAGGCCCAAAGTCAAACTTTCTGTCAACACTTGGGCATTAAAACCCGTCTCACTGCCTTATGATCAGTATCTGGGCCTCACAGCCTTCAGGGAGTCATACATTAGCTAATTTCTTTGGTTTTAAGTTCCCTCTTCATTTCTGGTGACACAATTTTCTTCTTTTTCTTGCCCTTTCTCCCCTACTCCCTCCCTTCCATCTTTCCTTCCTCTCTTCCTATCTCAGTTATTTACTAAAATTTTTGTTTTATTTTTTCCATTGTGCTACTTCGCTAGCATCTTTAACAATTTTTGTATTACTTTTGTAATAAATAAATAGCTGGAAAAATGGGGGAAAGTATAGAATTCTATTTCAAAGCCATTTTTTTGGGGGGCTTAAAATAAATACAGTCATTCTGTGGTACATACAAAGGGTTGGTTCAAGGAGCCCTGTATATACCAAAATCCACATATACTGAAGTCCCTAAGTTGGGCCTGTGGAACCCACATATAGGAAAAGTCAGTGCCTGTGTATATGTGGGTTTCACATCCCGCAAAAACTGTGTTTTCTGTCCGTGTTTGGCTGAAAAATATCTGCGCATAAGAGGACCTGCACAGTTCAAATTGGTGTTGTTCAAGGGTCAACTGTAGCTGAAATAAATATAACCATACCAAAGTAATTAAAAAATTTTCGTTGCAGAGGGCAACAAAAATCTACACTAAAATTCTGTGTCAACTTGGGCTGGTAGCAATCTCATTTTCCTCATTTGTAAAACGAGGATTATAATCTATACTTTTAGGGTTGTTATAAACATTAAATAAAATAATGTATAAAAATATGGCCGAGTGAGGTGGCTCACGCCTGTAATCCCAGCATTTTGGGAGGCTGAGGCAGGTGAATCACTTGAGGTCAGGAGTTTGAGAGCAGCCTGGCCAACATGGCAAAACCCCTTGTCTACTAAAAATACAAAAACTAGCTGGGTGTGGTGTACACTTGTAACCCCAGCTACTTGGGAGTCTGAGGCAGGAGAATCGCTTGAACCCAGGAGGCAGAGGCTACAGTGATCCGAGATTGTGCCACTGCACTCCAGCCTGGATGATGGAGGGGGAGTCTGTCTCACAACTAACTAACTAAATAAATAAATAAATAAAATAATAGTTTAATATAGAGCCCAGTACATAGTAAGTACTCAATAATTAGGCACTAATACTGTTAGTAGTAGAATGCCAACAAGTATGGGAACCAAAGATAAAGTCAGTCAGTATCAAAGAGTATATTTCACATTCAAGAAAAGAAATAAGCTTTCCTTTTGATATTTTCCGATCAAAACAAACTTACCTTTTGCATTCCGTATGACCTTAGCTTTTAAAACATAAGAGTTTCCCAGATCAATGTATTTCACAATGTTGAGGGATGGTGAATCATCATGTTGAAACCAATAATTACATGGTTTTGAATATATTTTCCATGTTCGTCCATTCCTTTGCCCAAAGTTGTATAAGAACCATGTGCTCTTTAGAAAGGTCATATTGTTGGGTGCATTTTCAGGCATGGTAGCAATGGCTAATGCATTCTTATTATCTAAAATGCTTGTGATGAGGAAGCTGCTGTACCCAGGAAGCACTACAGTCTTCTCTATATCTGTATCTTCAAACAAGGCCTGAACAACTGGAGATTAAACAGAAGAGACTTGGTATTAAATCAAACATCCCACGTTTGCCAAACAAACTGATGTACATAGCTAACAAATACACTGTTTGAGTTTTTAAACTATCTCTTAAACAGAGAACACATTTGCCAAATTTCAGTCATAATTCAAATTATTTTATAGAAAGTTTATCATAAATAGACCATGCACCTATGCTTTAATGTTTACTGTGAAACTATTGTATAAAATTTTTGGCAGTAAAAAACCATGTAGAGCTAAGTAAAGAAAGCTGATTTTTTTTTTTTTTTTTTTTTTTTTTTTACTATGGAAGTACTAAAAGCCTTAATAACCTAAAATCTTTGTTGTGATTCTACAAGAGAAGGATAATGTAGCCAGTTTCCCCAGTACCTAAAGATGTGCTTATTACACAGAAGATACTCAATAAATATTTGTTGAATGGATGAGTAATTGAGTATTTAAGGAGAATATGAAGATTTAGAAGAAAAGAGTTTCTTGGGCAGGACCTTAAGGAACATCATCATTTAAGGAATGGGAAGGGAAAAAGATCCTCTCAAGGAGACGAAGAAGAAATGATTGGAGAAAATCAGAGAAGACATCAACGAAGCCAAGGAAGGCTGTTGAAATGAGAGGGAAGTAATCATTATCAAAATATTTTTGATAGGTCATGAAACATGTCATCAATACTCTCCTCACTCTAAAAAAAAATAGAAACGGTCAGAAGAGGGCCTCATCATTCCCTTAACTATGCACACATGCTCCAATTTCTCCCAGTTCAAACCAACCAACAAAAATCCTTTCCAATATTCCCTCCAACCACCAGGTAATTTCTCTCTTCCCCTTTATAGTAAAACTTCCTGAAAGAGTTACCTTTATTCACTGTCTCCACTCTCCTCTCATAATTTTTTGAACCCATCCAATCAGACTTTTGTCTACATGACTCCAGCCAACAGCTTTTTGTCAAAGTTCTCAAGGACTTTTTTTTTTTTGATACAGTTTCGCTCTTGTCACCCAAGCTGGAGTGCAATGGCGCAATCATGGCTCACTGCAACCTCCACCTCCTGGGTTCAAACAATTCTCCTGCCCCAGCCTCCCAAGTAGCTGGAATTACAGGCGCCTGCCAGCAGGCCCAGCTAATTTTTGTATTTTTAGTAGAGACGGGGTTTCACCATGTTGGCCAGACTGGTCTCAAACTCCTGACCTCAGTTGATCCACCTGCCTTGGCCTCCCAAAGTGCTGGGATTACAGGCATGAGCCACCACACCCAGCCAAGGTTCCCAAGGACTTTCACACAGATCCACTGGCCAGTTTTCATTCCTTATCTTACCAGACCTATTGGTGTTATGCAACACGGGAGAGGGGCCTCTCCTTCTTGAAACACCTTCCTCACCTGGTTTGACACACTCTCTCTTAGTTCTACTCTGACCAGGCCACCCAATATCCTTTACCAATTCTCCTCTGTCTCCCTGAACACTAGATATTGCCCTGGATTAGATCTCAAGCCTCTTCCCTTCTATAACTCCACTCATTTTCCAGGTGTTCTCATTTGGTCTTATAGCATTAACTATCACACATATGCTGAAGTCCTCAAATCTGTGTCTCTAGCCCAGCCATCTTCCCTGAACTCCAGACTTGCATTTCTAAATGCCCATCTTATTTCTCCGCTTGGATGAGTAACAGGCATCTTTAAGTTTAGTATGATCTCTCACTTGATTATTGTAATGGCCTCCTAGCTGACTTCTCTGCTTTCCTCCTTGCCTTCTCTCCATCACCTGCCCAGTCTATTCTCATCACAGCAGCCAAAGTGATCTTGTTGAGAGCTAAGTCAGATCATGTCACTTTCTGCTTAAACCCTCCAGTGGCTTCCCGTTTAATCAGAGTAAAACCTAAACCCTTAGAATAAACTGTATTAACTTTTGCTGTGAATCAATAATCCTTTGAGATAGAAACATCCTATAGAACAGTGATTCAAAATTATTTTGTTAAGGTAAGAAAAATCTGCAGAAACTTCCCATTTTCTTTCATTTCTTCTGATCACTCTTTAAGACAAAATAACCTCATAGGACTAAATAATAGGCACTACTATTGATGAAATATCAATGAAGTTATAGCTATACTTTATTATATTAGAAAAAATAATCTTGGGCAGGGTGTGGTGGCTAATGCCTGTAATCCCAGCACTTTGGGAAGCTGAGGCAGGTGGATCACTCGAGGTCAGGAGTTTGAGACCAGCCTGGCCAACAAGGTGAAACCCCGTCTCTCCTAAAAATACAAAAATTAGGCCAGGTGCCGTGGCTCACGCCTGTAATCCTAGCACTTTGAGAGGCTGAGGTGGGCGGATTGCCTGAGCTCAGGAGTTCAAGAGCAGCCTAGGCAACACGGTGAAACCCCATCTCTACTAAAATACAAAAGAGATTAGCTGGGCGTGGCGGCATGCACCTGTAATCCCAGCTACTCGGGAGGCTGAGGCAGGAGAATTGCTTGAAGCCAGGAGGCGGAGGTTGCAGTGAGCTGAGATTGCGCCACTGTGCTCCAGGCTGGGTGACAGTGCGAGACTCCAAAAAAGCAAAAATTAGCTGGGTGTGGTGGCACATGCCTGTAATCCCAGCTACTCTGGAGGCTGAAGCAGAAGAATCGCTTGAACCTGGGAGGCAGAGGTTGTGGTGAGTCGAGATCGCGTCACTATACTCCAGCCTGGGCAATAGAGAGAGACTCCATTGCCAAAAAAAAAAAAAAAATTATTTCAGGAACCCAAATATATGTAAACTTTGGTAGGTTGCTAGTTGGACTAAAATTTGAAATCTATTGCTCTATAAATAAGCATTAAAATGCCTTCACAAAAGATAATTTTCATTTTTTTCTAGCCATCAGAGATGTATGATATTATTATACCTACCTTGTGAATCAAGAGTGAGTTTATAGACATTTCCAGCTTTATTAATCAAAAGGGAACTAGACAAACAAGAGCTCTCATTCACTTCTTCTAATCCAAAGGGCTCTTTCATTTCTGCAATAACTGAGGACAAAAATCCTTTAGGAGTCGTATGTTGCAATACCTTTCTTATGTAAGCTCTTCCAGTTTTCCTAAAAACAAATAAAACCATTAAGCAATTTGGATAAAACAGTGTAATGAACCAATTTATGAACAAATAATTTACAAAGAAAGTATACCACAAATAACTAACAAATATTTGATTAACATTTGTTCAACCTCATTAGTAATCAATGAAATGGCAATTATAACAATGGGATACAATTTTTAACCTCTAAAATTAGTGAAGATCTTTAAATGACAGGGTTCAGTAGTGGTGGGAATTGAGTGAAGATAGGCACTCATCCACTACTGATGGGATTGTAAATTAGAACTAGCTTCCTGGAAAGCAATTTGACATTACGCATTAGGAGCATGCTAACATTTTCCCCGCTCTGATTCCATGTCTATTATTATGGCTGTATCCTAAGGAAAGAACTTGAAACAGAGGGGTGGGGGAGAAAGCTTTCTACACAAATATATTCATTATGGTAAAATTTAGAAATGAGAAATATCAATAAAAAAACTAAGTGAATGATATTACATGATTTACTTAGAGAAAATGCAATGATTAAAAGGGTGTTTAGAAAGAGTTTTTAACAGTGTAGGGAAAATGATCATGTTATAATGTCCAAATGAAGAAAGCAAGTTGAAAAATGTTAAAATGCATATAAAAAGGACTAATTGGCAGTTCATCAGTGTTAACAGTCATAATTTCAATTATCTTAATATTTTTCTGTCTTTTAGGAAATTTCTATACTGAGCATGTATTAACTTTATAACCAAGAAAACAATTTGTTTCTAAAATGTTAGCCTTGCATATCCACATGCAAAAAATTCAATCTAGACACAGATCTTACAATCATCACAAAAATTAACTCTAGGCCGGGTGCAGTGGCTCACACCTGTAATCCCAGCACTTTGGGAGCTGAGGCAGGCAGATTGGTTGAGCCTAGGAGTTCAAGACCAGCCTAGGCAACATGGTGAAACCCTATCTTTACTAAAAATACAAAAATTAACCAGGTGTGGTGGCACGTGCCTGTAATCCCAGCTACTCAGGAGGCTGAGGCAGTGGGATCACTTGAGCCTGTGAGGTGGAGGTTGCAGTGAGCTGAGATAGTGCCACTGCACTCCAGCGTGGGTGACAGAGCCAGACCCTGTCTCAAAAAAGAAAATAAAGAACTCTAAATGGACCACAGACTTAAATATAAAATGCAAAACTATAAAACTCCTAAGAAGATAACATAGGAGAAAATCTAGATGACCTTGGGTATGGCAATTACTTTTTCCCCTCAATTAAAAAAATTATGTTAAAATATATGCTATGGTTTTAATGCATTCCTCAAAGTTCGTGTGTTGAAAACACAATTTCCAGTGCAAGAGTGTTGAGAGGTGGGACTTTTTTGTTTTTTTTTGAGACAGTCTTGCTCTGCTGCCAGCCTGGAGTGCAGTTGCGCCATCTCGGCTCACTGCAACCTGAGAGGTGGGACTTTTAAGGGGTGATTAGACCATGAGGCTCTGCCCTCACGAATGGATGAATGCCATTATTGCAGGAGTGGGTTAATTATTGTGGGAGTGGGTTCCTGATAAACGAATGAATTCAGTCCCTTCCTTCCCCCTCTCTTTCTCTCTTTTGCACATGAGTGTGTCACATGTGTGCTCACATGTGCTCACCCTTCTGCCTTCTACCATGGGATGATGGAGCATGAGGCCCTCACCATATGCGGGCCCCCCAGCCTCGGATTTCCCAACCTCCAGAACTGTAAGAAATAAATTTCTTTTCTTTATACATTACCCAGTCTGTGATATTCTATTATAGCAGCATGAAACAGACTAAGAAGATACACCTAACAAAATTTACCATCTTAATGCAATGACTGTTGAATACAACACCAAAGACACAATCCATGAAAGAGAAAATTGATACATTTCTCTCCAGTTTTCCTAAACCCAAGTAAAACCATTAAGTAATTTGGATAAAACAGGGGATTAAATGAACCAATTTATGAACAAATAGTTTACAAACAAAATATACCACAAACATTTGATTAACATTTGGTCAACCTCATTTGTAATAGAAGAAATCGCAATTATGACAATGGGATACAATTTTTAACCAATTAATAAAGATTTTTAAATGACAGTGTTAAGCAGTGAACACTGAATTTGTGTTAAAAATACATGCTACGGTTTGCATGTATCTCTCATTAGTAATTGGTACCTTACTAAAATTACAAACTTATGCTCTGTGAAATATCCTGTCGAGAGAATTAGAAGACAAGCCACATACTAGGAGAAAATATTTTCAAAAGACATATAAAGGACTGTTATCCAAAATAAACTGTAGGAGAGGGGAGAAGAAACCTCTTCTTCCTCTATTCTCCTTGGTTCTGTAACTGAGACCCTGACAATTATACTGACAAATACAGATTAACAGGAGAAAAACAGGTGGAATATATTAACATGTGCATTGTGCTTACATGCAGGAAAAACAGCAGTGATGAGTAACTAAAAAGGGTAGTCAGAACGTGGGGCTTCATAACAAATTTTTAGAGAAGTGACAAGACAAAGAAAAATGGGCTTAGGTTTTTAGGGTCAGCAAACTGTGGAAGGTAAATAAATGGAGGGAACTAATGGAAGATAAGGGTTGTTTTGACAAGGTTTCTTCTGTAAATTCTTTGTGTCTCTGGGTTTATTAATAGTCTACAGTTGCTTGTGCCTGTAATCCCAGCTACTCTGGAGGAAAGACTGAGGCAGGAGGGTTGCTTGAGGCCAGGAGTTGGAGACCAGCCTGGGTGCAACATAGTGAGATCTTGCCCCTAAAAAAATTAAAAAAAAAACAAAACTAGCTGAGTGTGGTGGCACATGCCTGTAGTCCCAGCTACATGGGAGGCTGAGGCAGGAGGATTGCTTGAGCCCAGGAGTTCGAGGCTGCAGTGAGCTAGGACTGCACCACTGCACTCCAGCCTGGGTAACAGAGTAAGAATCTGTCTCTAAAAAGAAAAAAATATATATTTATATAGTCTAGAGTTATCTTCAGTGATTAAGAATCATTCTGCCCTTTCTGGTGGGAGGGGGCAAAGAGTTTTTCTTGTGCCTGTTTTTCCTTAATTGCCTTCAGCTCAAATAATCTTTACGCCAAAGTGGCATATTCTTTGTTTTTTTGTTTTGTTTGTTTGGAAATTGGAGGTCTCACTATTTTGCCCAGACTAGGCTTGAACTTGAGATCCTCCTGCCTCAGACTCTGTAGTAGCTGCAACTACAGGCACACAGCACTGCATGGTTCTGGGGTGGCATAATCTGATCTCCTACAATACAAAAAACACTAATAATACAACAATAAGAAAGCATACAACCTGATTTTAAAAATGGGACAAAGACCTTAACAGATACCTCACCAAAGAAGATATGCAGATGGCAGGTAAGCATATCAAAAAATGTTCTACATCATATATTGATATGGTTTGGCTCAATGTCCCCACCCAAATCTCATCTTGAATTGTAACCCCCACTTGTCAAGGGAGGGACCTGGTAGGAGGTGGTTGGATCATGGGGGCGGTTTTCCCCATGCCGTTCTCATAACAGTGAGGGAGTTCTCATGAGATCTGATGGTTTTAAAAATGGCAGTTTCCCATGCACTGTCTCTTTCTCCTGCCGCCATGTAAGACGTGCCTTGCTTCCCCTTCATCTTCCACCATGACCTCCCCAGCCATGCAGAACTGTGAGTCAATTAAACCTCTTTCCTTTATAAATCACCCAGTTTCAGGTATTTCTTTATAGCAGTGTGAAAACAGACTAATGCATATGTCATCAGGGAAATGCAAATTAACAATGAGATACCACCACATGACTATTAGAATGGCAGAAATCCAAAACACTGACAACCCAAATACTGGTGAGTATGTGAATAATAGAACTCTCGTTCATTGCTGATAGAAATGAAAATGATACAGCCAGTCTGGAGGACAGTTCAGTCATTTTTTACAAAACTAAACATACTCTTAGCATACAATCAAGCAAAATGCCTTGGTATTTACCCAAATGAGTTGAAAACTTATATCTATACAAAACCTGCAAATAGGTGTTTACAGAAGCTTTATTTATAATTGCTAAAACTTGGAAGCAACCAAGATGTTCTTCAGTAGGTAAATGAATAAATAAACTGTTGGGATACTCAGATGATGGAATATTATATGATTCGGCACTAAAAAAGAAATGAGCTATCAAGTCATGAAAAGACATGAAGGAAATTTAGATGCATATTACTAAGTAAAAGAAGCCTCTGAAAAGGCTATATACTGTATGATTCAAGCTATATGACGTTCTGGAAAAGGCAAAATTATGGAGACAGCAAAAAGATCGGTGGTTGCCACGGGTGAGGGGAAGAGAGGGTTGAACAGCAAAGCATAGAGAATTTTTAGGGCAGTAAAACTCTTCTGTATGATATTGTGCTGATGAATACTTATCATTATACATTTGTTCAAACCCATTCAATTTGCAACACTAAGAGTAAGTCCTAATGTAGATACGTACTCTGGGTGATAAATGATGTGTCAATGTAGGTTCATGAGCTGTAACAAATGTACCACTTTGGTGTGGGATGTGGATAGTGGGGATGGTTTCGTGTGTGTATGGGACAGAGGTATATAGGAACTCTATTTTCTGCTCAATTTTGCTGTAAAACTGTAATTAATTTAAAAAGTTTATTAATTTATTTTAAAAAGTTAACCTCTTTGTATCTGAAGTCAATGGCCAATGGTCAGACAGCTACCTTAATTATGAAAGCTGTCTCCCCACTTCTTCCTAGGATTGCACTTGGGGGGTGATTAAGCACTGCTGTTCCAGAAGAGGAGAGAAATCAGCCTTTAAAGGAGAAGGAAAGGGGATTTGTGCAATGGAGAATGAATCAGTGAATTTTAGAGGTGGAGAGGAACAACTGTTGAGTGGAGAAAACACTGCAAAAAGACAAATATCATCAAACTAAGCTATCTATGCATTCTAAGCTCCCATTCCAATGCCTGTGCCGTTTCCTCAGCACAGCTGATCCCTTCCACTCCATGCCAATGAAACTGTTACTAGGTTACTACAGCCTAGAATGGTGCCAAATTCAAAGGTCACATCTTTAATCTTATTTTACTCAAGTCTGTTTGCAGCATGCATTACAGTTGATCACTCCATACTTTCTGAAACACCCTCTTCTCTTGGTTTATATGGCCCCACATTTTCCTGTGTTTTTTCTACCTTACTGGCTGCTCCTTCTCATGCTTCTTTGCTAGGGCCTTTTTCTTAGCCCAGGCTCTCTTCCTGGAGCACCCCAGGGCTTTTCTTCTCTACATACATCCTCCTCTGCAGGTAGAATCACCCATCTGTATCTGAACAATTGCCAAATGCCAAGTTTCCGCTCTGACTCTTCTGAGCTATGAATTCATACATCTAACTGCCAACTTCACATCTTCACTTAGACACCTGACACACATTTTAAACTGAACATTTCCAATGTGGAACTCTCAATTACCCTGCCTGATACCTGCACTTTTCATCTTGGAATACGGTGGTATCGTCCTTCTAGCTACAAACCACAAACCTAGACAATTTTTGATCACTCTCTTGCTCATATCCCTAACAGGCAAATGCATCATCAGATCCTGTCTTCGCTCAACTGCACCTGCTCCAGCACCATCATCTCTCACCTGTGTTACTTTAATAATTTTCTAAGGGGCTTAGCAGCTTCTACTCACATCCTGACCCACAGTTTTCACAGCAGTCAGAGTGATCCTTTCAAAAATATAAATTGGATTATTTAAAAATAATCCAATAACATTCTCCAATGGTTTCTGCTGACACCAAGAAGAAAATTTACACTCTTCCTGCAGCCTATAATACCATCTATGATCTAGCACTAGCTGACCTCCTTGCTGGCCTTTCCACCACACCATCACTGTGCATCATCTATACTGGTTTTCTTCATGTTTATTAAACACATCCCAATTTTTCTTACCTCACTGTATGCAACTTCTTTAGCCTGGAAAGCTCTTTCATTGGCTCTTTGCTCTTCATTCTTGGGTCTTTGCTTACCCTTCTCACTCCCTCTGTCACCATATTTACTTTCTTCAAAGCACATGTTAGATACGAATTTGTTTTGGTTTACCTGTTTATCACCTGTATCTGTTTATTAGAATGTCATCTCCATGCAGGGAAGAGCCTTGTCTATCTTGTTTACCACTATATTCCCAGCGCCTAGCACAAGACTTGATATGTAATAGGCACTCAAATATTCATTGAATGAATGAAGAGCTTTACTGAAACCTTTGTGTGTTGATGATACATTCCTTCTGAGCAATTAAGTAAAAACACAGACATTAAGTTATCACTATTAAGATTTTGTGAAGATTCAGGGCCGGGCGCAATGGCTCATGCCTGTAATCCCAGCACTTTGGGAGGCCGAGGCGGGTGGATCACCTGAGGTCAGAAGTTCGAGACCAGCCTGGTCAACATGGTGAAACCCCGTCTCTACTAAATATACAAAAAATTAGTCGGGCGTGGTAGTGGGCGTCTGTAATCCCAGCTACTTGGGAAGCTGAGGCAGGAGAATCGCTTGAACCCAGGAGGCGGAGGTTGCAGTGAGCCGAGATCGCACCATTGGACTCCAGCCTGGGCAACAAGAGTGAAACTTCGTCTCAAAAAAAAAAAAAAAAAAAAAAAAAAAGATTTTGTGAAGATTCTTAAGTACAACTGACCTTGTTACAAGATGTTCCTTCTCAAATATTTCACCATTTGTGCAATGACTATACTTCCTATGTTATCAATCAGATAGTGTCTTTTATCTGTGTATATTCAATCAATTCCTACTGTGAAAAGATTTTGATTCAGTACCTAACATCTCACTGTAGGTGGTAGCCTATACCTTTGTTGAGATTTTGCAAGCCTTTTGGCCTCCATGATCCAGATTCATTGATAATGTTCAGAATCCCTTCTTTTCCATCATCTAACTTTAGTTCTTGATTCTTATTCTTCAAACTCTTTTCTGAATTCCAAGTCTACCATTTGACATTCCCATACTGCCTGATTCCTCATCTATAGTCTGTCTACCTCAGATACCTGTCCTCTTAAGCACAGTGTAAGAATCTCAGACAGCATCACCACAATAAGATCACGTGTAGCTGGATGCAGTAAATAGAAGGCAAGCACAGATGTGTTTTTTAAGGCACAGAAACAGACAATGAAGTAAAGTAATGAAAATTGCTCTGCTCCATTGTCCTGGTGAGTCTGTTCCCATGTATCTCTCAGTTCATTCATTCACCTCAATTTCTACCATCAATATCTTAGACTAAAACATCAGAAATTTTAGCCTAGGCTACTGCAAAAGCCTTCTAAATGATCTAAGTGCATCCATAATTGTTATCCTCCAATTCATTCTCTATATCACAGCCAGAGTGACATTCTAAATGAAAGCTAGATTATTTAAGATAAATGAAAGTTGAAGAATTTAAAGAAGGAAGTATTAATGGTGTGTTGTGCATCTCACCTCTCATCTCCATGCAGAAAGAGATGAGAAAGAGAAAGAGAAGTGCCTCTCTCACAAAAAAGCCAAGAGGCAGCCAGGTGCGGGGGCTCATGCCTCTAATCCCAGCACTTTGGGAGGCCTAGGCAGGCAGATCACCTGAGGTCGGGAGTTTGAGACCAGCCTGACCAACATGGAGAAATCCCATCTCTACTAAAAACACAAAATTAGCCGGGCGTGGTGGCGCATGCCTGTGATCTCAGCTACTCAGGAGGCTGAGGCAGGAGAATCGCTTGAACCCGGGAAGTAGAGGTTGCTGAGCCAAGATCGTGCTATTGCACTGCAGCCTGGGCAACAAGAGCAAAACTCCGTCTCAAAAAACAAACAAAAATAATAATAACAAAAAGGCCAAGAGGGATTTCTTCAAGGGGACCTCTTTAGAAACTGTAATACGTCTTTTGACGTTTGGGGAACCGAGGGACCAGAATTGGACTCATTCTTGAGAAATATAAAGGGTAGATACTGACTAGACACCCAGAGTTTAATGATTACATATGGAGTGGGAAAGAGATAAAGTTATTAAGTAACTTTAGACTTTTTAAGTTAACACACATGTAAAAATCTTGGGTAACATGAAAAAGCAAAATAAAACAGGGTGTAAAAGTCCCATTCAAGTAGAAGAAGAAAAGAATGGAAAGAGGAGAAAAAATAAGCTTAAAATAATCTAAGCAAGAAGAGAAGACAAAAATGAAACACAGAAAAAAGTGGGACAAGTAGAAAGTACAAAAGAAGATGGTAGGAATGAAGACAAATATATTAGTAAAAATAATAAATGTAGTTGAACTAAACTCTCCAACTAAAGGACAGAAATTGTTAAATTGGCTAAAACCACAAAATTCATTTATGTCTTTTATGACAGATATACAAAGCAGGTGAAAGTTGAAGGATTGAAATAGTATACCATGAAAATATTATCCAAAGAAGACTGGTGCCATGTATCAATAATAAAAAAAGCTACAAATAAAAACAAAACATTGAAACTCATAACAAAAAACCCCTGATTTAAAAATGGGCAAAGGATTTGAATGAATTTAATGCTACAGAATGGTACACTTTAAAATGGTTAAAAAAAGCATAATAAAAAAGCCACGGTCGTGCAAAAAAGCATTATAATGATAAAAATAGTCACTAAATACCAACAAAATGTTCAACTGATCATGAAGATGTAACAATTCTAAACTTATATGTACCTAATAATAATTTCAAAATATACAAGGCAAAATTGACATAACTATAATTTAAAAATGGACAAATCCAGTACACACAGTAGGAAAGTTTAATACAACTCTCTCAATAATCGATAGATCAAGCAGAAAAAAATCATTAAGGATACAGAAAATTGCAATATCACAAGGAACAGGATTAATCTAACAAATAAATATTAATACTGCACCCAATAGGAAAGCATTCAGAACACAACACCCCAAAATATCTGCTCTAGCCCACTGATTGAGTTAAAGTCACTTAAAACACACACACACACACACACACACACACACACACACACACACCAGCAAATGCAGAAAGGACACTCTGACCTACCTAAAGGCAGGAGATAAAACTCCCATGTGGAAGGTGTCCTCCTTGCACCTGGAGAAGGACATTGTTTTTATTACTAGAGATGGGGAGCCAAAGCCAAGAGAAATCTGTACAAACAGACCTTGTTAAACTAACCCTTATCTTCCCAGCCACTTCTCCACAGTTAACTACCCTAGCCCAAGCCCCCTTGCCTTGTCACATTTTCACAACTTACTACTTTTTGTTCAACCCAGTATATACATGTTCAACTCTAACTGCTTCTTCAGGGGTCTTCATTTCTTTAGGAGGACTCCTATGTCACATAAAACTTACATTAAATAAATGTGTATGCTTTTCTCCTGTTAATCTGTCTTATGTCAGTTTAATTCTCAGGCCCAGCCAAAACACCCTAAGAGGATACATGTAAAATTTTGCCTCCCATACAAAATATTTACTGAAATTGACCTTAATGAATGGCCTAGTCCTAGGCCATAAAGTAAGTTTCAAACAATTTCAAAAAAAAAATTTTCAAGGAACAAAATATTCCAGTCTTAAACTCTTCCAGAAAATTAAAAAAAAAAAATTGTCTATGAGGCTAGTACAATCTTGTTAACAGAACCACAGAAGGACAATATGAGAAAGAAAAATTACAGGTAAGCTTCCCACACGAACATAGATATTTAAATCCTAAATATTAGCAAACTGAGTCCAGAAGTGTATGAAAATAGATAATACACAATGTCAAAGATAGGTATACTCCAGGACTTTAAGGCTGGTTCAACATTAAATCCACAATATAATTTACAATGTTAAATAAAAAGTTAAAGGAAAAAATTCTATAGATAAGCTCAATAGATACAGGAGAAATAATAATTTAAAACCCCAAACTCTAAATCTCTTAAACTAGAAAAATAGACAAATTTATTTAAATGACAAAGGGCTTAAGAAAACTATGAAATGCTTATTATATATTATATATATATAATTATTGTTGTTCCTGACTATATATATATATTGTTGTTCCTGACTATATATATATAGTTGTTCCTGACTATATACATATAGTATATATATATAGTATATATATATAGTCCTGACTATATATATATAGTCAGGAACAACAATAATTCCATTATCTTCTATTTAACAAAGTATTGGAGGTCCTAGACACTATAACAGGAAAAAGCTATAATATGCTAAGAAACTTTAAGGAAAAAAACAAAAAAATTATAGTTGACCCTTGAACAATGCAGAGGTTAGGGATGCCAACCTCCTGTGCAGATGAAAATTCACATATTACTTTTAATTCCGCCCAAATTTAACTACGAGTAGGCTATTGTTGACTGGAAGTCTTACCAATAACATAAACAGTTGATTAACACATATTTTGTATGTTATATGTCTTACCTGCTGTATTCTTACATTAAAGTAAGCTACGGGAAAAAATGTTATTAATAAAATCATAAGAAAGGGAAAATACATTTATTATTTCTTAAGTGGAATGGATCATCATAAAGATCTTCATCCTAGTCATCTTCTTGAGTAGGCTGAGGAGGCCTTACTGACTCAGGGGTGGCAGAGGCAGAAAAATTTCCATGTGTAAGTGGACCTGCACAGTTCAAACCCATGTTGTTCAAGGATCAATTGTACTGGCAGGTAATAAGATTATCTACTTAAAAATATTTATACAGTATGGAAATTTCTCAAAGAACTAAAAATAGATTTACCATTCGATCCAGCAATCCCACTACTGGTTATCTACCCAAAGGAAAAGAAGTCATTATATAAAACAAGACACCTGAACACATATGCCTATTGCAGCATAATTCACATTTGCAAAGATATGGAATCAACACAAGTGCCATAAACTGATGAGTGGATTTAAAAAATGTGCTATATATATATACCATGGAATACTACTCAGCCATACAAAAGAGTGAAATAATGTCTTTTGCAGCAACTTGGATGGAACTGAAGGCCATTAACCTCAGTGAAGTAACTTAGGAAGAGAAAAACCAAACACTGCATGTTCTCACTTAAAAGTAGGAGCTAAGCTATGGGTATGCAAAGGCATACAGAGTGGTATAGTGGATATTGGAGGCTCAGAAGAAGGGAGGGTGGGAGGGGTGAGAGAGGAAAAACTACCTATTGGGTATAATGTACACTACTTGAGTGATAGGTACACCAAAAATCCAGACTTCACCACTACACAATTCACCCATGTAACCAAAATTCACTTGTACCCTTAAAGCTATTGAAACAAACAAAAAAAATTTACCTCTACTGCAAAACCCAAGATAATATGTAGAAAAAGTACTAGAATTATTAAAAGAATTTAGCAAATTTGAAAAATATAAGATTACTCTACAAAAGGCAATCATAAGACTTCTGCTTTTGCTTTAAATGCAGAAAGATGCACTCAAACAAGAAAACAAAACAAAAAGTAGATAAAATACAAAGTCATGACTTTTCTCTAGCTTGCCAGAGAACTAAGGTCACAAGATAACCAACTAAGCTGAAATCCAGAGCAATAAGCCATTCCAAGGAGAGACTGAACACCAGGACAGTGTCACCTATGGAAGAACATGGGAAGGAGAAACAGTGCTGACCACAACACAAGCAAGTAAGAGTTAGCTGAAGTTGTAAAAAAGGGCCAAAGGCCAGGTATGTGCTAGCATGTGAGTCTGGAAGTGCTTGGGCGCCTGACAAATGGGAGTCTGCACTGACTTGCAAACTCCACTGGCTTCCATTGAAGGCTCGTGGCAAAGACTGGGGAAGGGCCATAGACCAGAGACAGCCACCATTGGTGGTGCAGGTAGTTTGTGGGGATCAGAGGTTGGGAGGAAACAGGCCTGAAGCATCACCTACTTCCCTGAACCTTCTCTCATAGGAAGTAAAAGCCTTAAACCACAGGAGGTTGGGCATTAGATGCTTTTGCAGACAGGCCTCAAAAGAGCTGATCAGTGGCTGAGGGTTAGGGAGCGTCAGGAGGGTGCTGGCACAGAAGTCCTGCCTCCCTCCCTCATCCTTTTCCCTTATAAAGCAAACGCTTTTACCTATTGTCAGAGAAGAAGTACAGGTACACTCACCCACAGGGCCCAGGGAAAGACATGTGACAGAGGAGGGAAGGATGAAATAGTAACTTTTATCCCTTAAGAAGAATCAGGAAGCTGTCTTGGTCCTAAAATTCTAAAAGAACTAAGAATTATTCGTTCTTTTCTGCTAATAATTATTAGCAGAAAGATAATTATCTTACTGCTAGGGGAAGAACACGAAATTCCCACCCAAGATCTATCTAACAGTGATATAAGGCAGAGTTTGGTTGCAAGAGGTAATTTCTATTACCAGGTTTTGGGGTTTTTATTTTCCTTAATGGAACTTGACAAGCTGAGTCTAACATATAAATGGAAGACCAAATGCCAAGAAAAGGCAGGGGGCGGGGGTTATTCACATGTGTTTCATAATTAGAGTCATTTAGTCAGTGTGTTACAGAGAAGACAAATACACCAGTGAAATAGGAGAAAGGACAGGAGCGGACCAATGCATATACGGGACCAGGATATATCACAGGGCAGTGCTGCAGATCAGTGGGGGAAAGGAGGGGCTTGTATGGACAATAGATTACCCACATTAAAAAAAAAAAAAAGAAAAACTGGATTCCCACTTCACACTAGGCACATCAATTCTACATAGGTAAAATTGAAAAGCCGGGCGCGGTCGCTCACACCTGTAATTCTAGCACTTTGGACAGCCAAGGTGGGCAGATGACTTGAGCCCAAGGAGTTCAAGGCCAGCCTGGGCAACATGGCAAAAACCCATCTCTTAAAAAAAAAAAAAAAAGGCAACCCCCCCCCAAAAAAAAAAAAACTAGCTGGGCATGGCGGCATGTGTGTGCCTATAGTCCCAGATACTCAGGAGGCTGAGGTGGGAGGATCACTTGAGCCAGGGAGGTCAAAGCTGCAGTGAGTCATTATTGTACCACTGCACTCCAGCATGGGTGACAGAGGAAGACCCTGTCAAAAGAAGGAAAGAGAAAGGAAGGAAGGAAGGAAAGAAGGAAGGAAAAGTTTGATATGATTCCATATCATATCAAATATAGGAGAATAGCTACATAAATTATAGTATATTCATGTGAGTGAATTACAGACCACATATCAATATGGAGTAATTTCAAAAGTATAATGTTATATGAAAAAGGCAAGTCATACATTTCATAAAACTAGTGTTAAAGCTCTAAAGCAAAACTTTAAAAGATGTTAACATAAAATCCAAGACAATGCTTATCTCTGGGGGACAAGCATCATGTGGGGGTGGAGGGGAGGCAGGAAAGGAAAAAAAAATGCTGCCCAGAAGGACTGCTGAAAGGATGAAGGGACCCCAACACAGTGATAGAATTCCAGGGGCCGGCAGGGTGGGGGTAGTTGTCACTAGTAGCAAGGGTAGCATTGCCCATAACCGAAGACTCTGGAAGTCTCCAACAGGAGGACTTCTTGTCCCTTTACCTCACCTCTCTTCTTTCACCCAAACTCTGAGGCTTAAGAAAAGACCAGAAGAACAAGCATGAAGGAAGAGAGTGGTGGTTGGGGGAAGGTTCCAGGCTGAGAGGAACAGCATGCTCAAAGGCCTCCAGGCCAAAAGGAGCAGGATGTGTTACAGAAACCAAAGGAAAACCAGAGTGACTTCACTGCAGTGAACGAAGCAAAGAGGTCACTCAAGAGAGTGGAGCCAGGTCAGTGGGGCTTTTTGAGTTCCAATAAGGAACTTTGGTGCTATTTCAGGAGAAATCTAGGATTCTCCAAACAAGGGCTCAAGCCCCAGGAAAATACTCTCTCAATGCTGTACACTCCCCTTTTGTAGACTTAGTCAACTGTAATTACATACTTGTCTGCTTCTGGGGCTAGAATATAAGCTCATGGAATGAGGTGCTTGAATGTCATGCTTACCACTCTGTTGCAGCACCCGCCACAGTGCCTTGCTGGTAGTCAGTGTTAAATGATGATTGGTGGAGTAAGTGAATGGCTCTTTCTGCCTTATGCCCTGACTACCTGGATAACTGCCTTTGGCCTCCTGCAGACCTGAGAACACTGGACTCCCAAATTCCTCACCTGCCCAGTTGAAGTTCCACTTGCTCTCCAGGTCTCTGACCCTGGCTTTGCTCATATTTCCTGCCTCGTAGCTACCCATTCCCTAGTTTCTGTGCAAACAGAGCAAAGTTATTGAATCTTATCACAGATTGTGCTGTTCTGGTTTTTAAATATTCTGATCCTTAAGAAAATGACCATATGCTTTTAAAAATAATTAGAATATAAGAAATTAAGATAAACATTGGTATAATATTAATCATATTAATATTAAAAGATTGAAAAGTGATTCTGTAGGTTTTCTATAGAAAAACATCTACATAAACACAAACTAGCTGATCTGGAACATCACACGTACAAGATCCACCTAGAGCAAAAAATAATTCTAGAGATTAGTGACACTTTTGTCAGAGACAAAATTTATACAATCCTCATGAGAAAAAATATTGCTGATGTTTGTTATATTAGGTCTGATTCCCATGTTCACCTCCACTTCTGAGTGAGCTGCCTCACGGTGCAAGGTATTGTTAGCTGTGCAACAAGATATGTATTGACAGCCCCAAACACATATAATACACAGATTCCAACCTGGTATAAGGATAGAGTCCACCACTTGGAGACAAGGTTAATATCTTAGTCTATCTGGGCTGCTATAACAAAATACCATAAACCAGGTAGCCTATAAACAGCAGAAATTTATTTCTCACAGTTCTAGAGGCTGGAAAGTCTGAGATCAAGGTGCCAGCAGATTTGGTATCTGTGAGGGTCCACTTTCTGGTTTATAGATGGTGTCTTCTATGTGTGTCCTTCCATGGTGGAAGGGCCTAGCTGGCTCTGTCCTTCAGTCCTTCGTGGTGGAAGGGCCTAGCTAGCTCTCTGGGGTCTCTTTCATAAGGACACTAATTCCATTCATGAGGGCAGAGTCCTCATGACCTAGTCACCTACCAAGGGCCCCACCTCCTGATAATACCACCTTGAGGGTTAGGGTTTCCACATATGAATTTTTGGGGAAAACAGATATTTAGACCATAGCAGTGAGTTTCTGGTAATCTGAAATTGTTTCTTTTTTAGTTGGTAGATCTGGGGGTTATATAATTCATATTCTTTTTTTTTGAGACAGAGTCTCACTCTCTCACTCAGGCTGGAGTGCAATGGCAATGGTGCAATCTTGGCTCGCTGCAACCTCGGCCTCCTGGGTTCAAGCAACTATTGTGCCTCAGTCTTCCCAGTAGCTGGGATTACAGATGTGAGCCACCACACCTGGCTATTTTTTTTTATTTTTAGTAGAGATGGAGTTGCACCATGTTGGTCAGGCTGGTCTCCAACTTCTGGCCTCAACTGATCTGCGGGCCTTGGCCTCCTAAAGTTCTGGGATTACAGGTGTGAGCCATGGCACCCAGCCAGAATTCATATTCTGAATAAGTTATTAGGCCTTAAAGGTAGCTTTAAGGGTTATTGACTCTTACTGTAAGCATTTCTGAGAATTCTGTATATTGTTCAATGCAATATTTCATAAAAGATAGCCTCCACTACATTAAATGTGTTGGTCTCTAGGATATACAAGAATTGTCATGTGAGTAAACTCAGTGGATAGGAAGTATCCAGTGTTGTCCAGAATATTTTTGATACTCACGAAACACATTTCTATAGCTTGGCCTGATGGCACTGATATAAATGGTCCTAGGTTTCTAAAATTGGGGCAGCATGCAAGACATCTTGGAGTCTATAAATGTATTTGGCCTTGCAGGGTGTCAAAAAAAGACTTACTCTATTTGACCAAGAAAATTATTCAAAAAAGTAGGTCCAAAAATTTAGATTCTATTGGCCAGGTGCAGTGGCTCACACTTGTAACCTCAGCAGTTTGGGAAGCTGAGGTGGGTGAATCCCTTGAGCTCAGGGGTTTGAGACCAGCCTGGGCAACATGGTGAAACCCCATCTCTACAAAAAAATACAAAACTTAGCCGGGCATGGTGGTGTGTGCCTGCAGTCCCAGCTATTCTGGAGGCTGGGGCCAGAGCATTGCTTGAGCCTGGGAGGTTGAGGCTGCAGTGAGCTGTCATCGCACTACTGCACTCCAGCCTGGATGACAGAGCAAGACCCTATCTCAAAAAATTTAAAAAGTAGATTCTAGAAACCAATATGCCATCTAAATAAATGCAAATCACTACCCAGAGTGTATCACTTTTCCATAGTGTATATTGCTGAACTTCTTGCTGTAGATCGTTTCCTGGGGTTCGTTCTCAGGTACATATGCAAAAAAGATAATTTCATCTAAGGAGGTGTGCTGTGGGGCAAGCGCAGTCTCAAAGCCCATATCTGGAGGCTGGAAACAGAGAAAAGAAAATATTATATTTAAACTACTTTATACTTCAATTATGACAAAATTCAAGTCACAGATTTATTTCCAGTTCACATTAAAACAATACTGGTTTACTTATCAATTGGAGAAATACGTCAACATGTTCTGTTGGAACATCCATGTGTGTGCAAGGGAAGATGTATTTTCCTGTTAAGGAGGAATGGAAGTTCTGATAACTAAGATGTGGTATAAGATTCCTATGCCCTTCGTGGATGGTTGGAGTGAAAGGGTACATGGAAATTTGACTCACATTGTGGGTGTGTGAGGAGCCTGGAGATGCAGATTTTAGAACTGGGTTCTTATTTGAAGTTTTATTTAGGAAAGGGCCCGTGAAATCCCTGTCCTCACTTGCTGCTCCTGATCTCGTGCTAGAGACTCTGGACAGCTGCTGTCTGAGTCTCCCAACTGGCAGCATAAGCTGCTCTCCTTTCCTGACTCACAGACCTCCCCTTGCAGTCTACCCAGGCACTTCTGGCCTAGATTTCTGATCTATAGGTCTTTCTTTTCAACACACCTTTCTCTAGTCCTGACCCTGTCCTGCTTGGGGAACTTTTAGGGGAGAGAAGAGAGGTAGGGAGCATCCCCAAAGGGGCTGCTGGAGTTGACTTTGTTGCTATGAGACAAGGTGTGGGTAGTAGATCGTGCAGACTGGTTGGGGACACATCCCTCCCATAGTGCCTCCAAGACTCATCTTCTGTCATGCTTTTTTTCCTAGTTACTGAATTTTGGGAATGCACTGAGGAGAAATGGGAAATAGATGCCAGGAAAATAAATGTGGGACTGAGCCAAATGGCTTGAGGACTCTTGAAAATCACTGAAATGGCTAAACATCTTTAGAATTCTGTATGACACAGTAGCCTGGGAGTGGCAAGTGTATCCTAGGGAAAGTGTAGGCAAGTCCAGTGAAAGGCAGCAGGTGGCTAAGAGCACAGGCCCCAGAGCCAGTTGCCTGGGATAGATGTCTAATCCCAATAACTCACCAGCCTTTCTGTGCCTCACTTTCTTCATAAGTGAAATAGGAATAAATAGTTGTTATAAAGATTGAGAGCTCCAACGCTGTAATAAGAGCCAGCGATTATTTTTATCCAGAGAGAACGCATGCATAGTTTGTGGAGAGGAAAGTGATATTGCTGAGTATGGCTTCGTCAAACTTGTCCTAAGTATACAAATACCTGTAGGGTTTTTTTTTTCTTTTAATTATTTCAACTTTCACGTAAGGGAACTAAGACACTTTCTACAAATTGTGAAGTTGGTGAAAAATGGAGGTAAATGCTTTTTTTTGGTTAGTTCTACCCTCCTGCTCACATCATTCGCTTTGTATAAATGTGGAATTCACACCCCAGACTTGGGCAAAGACACAGGGAGTCACATGTGGCATCTTAACTCTCCCATGGAAGTTCCTGCCCTCATTCTCTATGCATGTCTCAGAGAGGGGAAGCTAAACACCATCCTCTCAACTGCAGTTTTGGCCTGGTAATTGGAATGATCTTTTAAAACCAGATTCATCTTTTGTTCCATTTCCTTTAAGTCAAAGGGCAGGTTTTACTAACCCCAGTCAAAAATGTTTGATAATTTGCTGATGGTTTGAGAGTGTCCAGTTTTGTAACTGGTGCCCAAGGATGAGCTACCTTCACAAGTAGCAATATTATACATTAAACTATTATAAAAACCTGTATCAAGTGTCATCTGTAAAGAAGATAACTCCTTTTTATGTTGTCACTAGAAAAAGAAGAAACCAGGGAGAAGGGCTAATAGGAAAGAAGAAAGGTAGACCACAGCTCATGTTCCTTTTTTTTTTTTTTTTTTTGGAGTCAGGGTCTTGCTCTGTTGCCCAAACTGGAGTTCAGTGGCACGATCACAGCTCACTTCAGCGGCACGATTGCAGTTCACTTCAGCCTCAACTTCCCAGGTTCAAGTGATCTTCCTGCCTCAGCCTCCCAAGAAGCTGGAACTACAGACAAAGGCCACCACACCAGGCTAATTTTTAAATTCTTTTGTAGAGATGGGGTTTCACCTTTTTGCCCAGGCTAGTCTCCAACTCCTGGGCTGAAGCGATCAACCCACCTCAGCCTCCCACAATGCTAGGATTACAGGCATGAGCCACGGCGCCTGGCCTCACAACCCATGTTTCTTCAGGGCCAACCTTAAGAGGTAGAGAATCAACCCTACCTTGGCCTGGGTTGGGAGTAATGGTTCTAGCTTAGAAGTAATGGTTCTAGCTTAGAATGTTTAGTGGTGTTCTGTTGTGAAGTTATTTGCATGAAGATATTCCAGGTGGAATTGAAGCTATAGAACTCCATATGGGACTTGGAAGAAGATTTGGTGACGTTTGTGGCACATGGAGGTTCTTCCTTTAGTTAAATAGAGCAAACTGCATTAATGAGTTTGTCCCAAGGAAAATACTTTCCCATTTTCCCATTATTCTGTGTATTGAATGTGGCATCTATTCTTAAAATAAGGCAAACTGTTTCAATGCATTATATACTGACCTGTCCAAAAAGATTTCTAGAATTTCCAAAGGTTGTGGGTGGTCCACTAGCTTCAAAGCGACCCAGAGTCAGCTTATGTAGGAATCCCAAGTGATCATAGTATAATGTGAAAATTCTCTCAGTAACACTTCCAACTGCACTGTATCTTCCCATTCCTATTAGGAAATACAGAGAAGTGTCTTGATACTGATATAATAGAAGTCGAAAAACGTTAATATCATACCTTGTAAAGACACCTTCATTTAAACTAAGAGGTGGAAGTAGGGCCCTGAGACTCCTGAATTAGGAAAATGCATGTTAGTTTTTGTTAAGTCCCTGGGAAGTCTTTTCCAGACTCCATGTCACTACAGAATCTGTTCACTGAAGTAGGGGAAGAAACAAACAGAGGGGATGTTTAATTAAGAGATCTAGAGGAAAAGAGGTTAGGTCTCTCTAGTAGTGGTTTCTCTTCCTATTACCAGCAAATCAGATTCCTGAAGAGGTAAAAGGCAGTGAGAAAACAACCCTTAGGAAGGCAAGAGGAATCATCAGTAGACATTGGTCATTAAGTTATACTAGGATTAATATGTTGAACCAAACTGGGCGTCCTGTGGTTCTCTCATCCTTAGGGCACCATGTTGAGAGGCACTGTCAGTAATCAGATGGTGCCGCAGCACTCACTTAGCCAAACAGACACTGGTCCTGAGACAGGGTCCCTTCCCTTGGAAGGAGCTAGAGTGAAAGATCACGGATCAGGATGAAAAAGGCTAATTTCTGCACACTGCATCCCACCCAAACCCACCCAGTAAGCTCAGGCTCTCCTAGCTCATTCTACACATTGGAGTATCCAGGACTCAGTTTTTAGATTTCTTCTCTCACTATCTTTGGAGATCTCATTCAGTTTTAGGATTTTAAATCCATCTTTAGATGGATAATTCCCAAATTTAAGTCTACCGTCTAGTGCTCTTCCCCGAAGTCTAGGCTTATGTAGCTAACTGCCTTCCAACAGCTTCATTCGATGTTGGTTAGGCCTCTCAAAGTGAACTCATTCCAGACTGAGCTCCTGATCCTCATGCAAACCTCCTCCAGCCCCAGCCTTCCTCACCTTCATTAATGGCAGCTGCATTATTGCTGTTGCTTAGCCCAAAAACCTCAATGTCATTCTTAATTCCTCTGTCTGTCATACCCTGTATTGAATCCATCAGAAATCCTATTGACTCTAGCCTCATAAGATATGTAGACTCCATCCACTTCTCACCTCTGTCACCACTATCACCCTGTACAAGCCACTGTCATCTCTCTTGTGCCTCCAAATCGGTCTCTGTGATTCTGCCTATAGCTCCCTTCAGTCTATTCTCAAAAGCATCCAAAATAACACTTTCAAAATGTTAAGTCACTTCATCCACTCCCCTCATCAAAACTCTCCATGGCTTCAACCTCTCTCTCAGTAAGAGTCAAAGTCCTTGCAATGCCCTCCAAGGGCCACCGTGGTCTGAATTCCAGTCCCTCTCTGACCTTATCTCCTATGACTTTCTGCCATGCTTACTCTGCTTCAGCTACACGAGCCTGAGGTTGTCTATCTCCACAATTAGATAATCTGTTACAGGAATAGCTGGGCTCCTTCCTCTCCAATCTCACACTTTTAATATATTGTTCTTGCCTGTCTAGACCAATTCAGCCCTCCAATACAATGATGAATAGAGGTAGTGGTAGATGACATAGCAAAAGCTTTTGGTGTGTTATTAGAAAATCTGATTGGATATTTGCTATAGCTTCTTTCCCCCCTAGATACTCTTAATCAAGAAGTTACATTCTATTCATGCTTTAATAAATGTTTGTTTAAAAAATCATGAATGGCTGGGAGCAGTGGCTCAGGCCTGCAATCCCAACACTTTGGGATGCTGAGGCGGGCAGGTCACCTAAGGTCAGGAGGTGGACACCAGCCTGGCCAGCATGATGAAACCTCATCTCTACTAAAAATACAAAAATTAGCTGGGTGTGGTGGTGGGCACCTGTAATCCCAGACAATGCAAATCAGGGCTGCAAATCTTACAGAGGCCTTCCAATGGCCATAACCTCTCAGACAGGTTTTTTCTCTCTTTTTCTTTTCCTACTCACTTAACAAGATGACTTTGTTGTATTCCTTGGGGATATGTGTGAGTGTGTATGGATTTACCTCTGATTAATCTTTATCCTAAGGGAAGAGCCCTTAGGGGTTCCAGTGTATGGTGGGGCACACCATCAATATTCTCACTACCTGGGTAGACTCAGGGCCATAACTCTTCATTAGTCCACCAAATTCAAAGTCTAAGTTTGCAGGAATTTATAAATCTCTTCAGGTCAAAAGGACTTTGGTACTGTGTGTCCTCTTTACCTTTACAAGTATATTAGCCTGTTTTCATGCTGCTAATAAAGACATACCCGAGACTGGGTAATTTATAAAGGAAAGAGATTTAATTGACTCACAGTTCCACATGGCTCGGGGAGGCCTTACAATCATGGCTGAAAGCAAATGAGGAGCAAAGTCACATTTTACATGGTAGCAGGCAAGAGAGCTTAGGCAGGGGAACTCCTTTTATAAAACCATCAGATCTTTTGAGACTTATTCACTATCACCAGAACAGCATGGGAAAGGCCTGCCCCCATGATTAAATTACCTCCCACCAGGTACCTCCCACAACACGTGGGGATTATGGGAGCTACAATTCAAGGTGAGATTTAGTTGGGGACACAGACAAACCAATCACCAAGGTTTTGTTTTCCCTTAGAGTTTGGCCTGGTTGTTTCTATTAGCTTTTCAGGTTATCAATTTTAAAAATAATTTATCTAAGTATTTTGTTAAATTATTCTCAGCAGCAAACTGATGCCATAATTGGAAATGGAAGTCCCTTGGATGCTGTGTTCTACGGATGATGTTCATCATATCATTACTCATCCAGTTGCCCTATGTGTAACTCTTGACTATACCCACTTCCTCCTATTTCACAGCCAATCCTTCACAAACTCCCACTGGTTTCATTCATAATTTGCCACTGTTTTCTTCATACTTGCTGCCACTTTTCTAATCCAGACCCTCATCATCACACTTCAGCTTTTAAAATAGCCTCTTCTCAACATATCACTTGGCCAAAAATCTTATATTTTCCAGTATATTCCCCTATATGATCTTTCTAAAATACAAATATGATTATGTTAATAATCTTTTAATGGCATGATGAAATTCTTTAGCTTGGCTCAAATGGAAAACTGGGTTCAGTTTACCTTCCTGGTCTCATCATCAATGAGTCATCCCTAGGAAATTTAGCTATAGTATACTACATGTGCCCTATATTTCAACACAACATCTTAATTCCTCTACATGAAATGTTCCCTTATAGCCTTATCTTGATCTTCATGTATTAAAGATTTAACACTGTCAATTTCAAAGGTATTCTACTTTGGCACTTCAGTTGATTTCTTCTCATGTTCCTTATAGTTCATTTTTGTATATTTACATATCTTGTATTCTTTTAGAGCATTGACTCAATATGATATATTTTTACTATTTATATTTTATCACAGAAAGAACTTTGTTTATTGAATACTTTCAGCCTAAAATTCCTGCTCTGTGTGAATATGAACATTACTGCCTCTGCTTTCTCTCCCAGTGTGTTTGGCATACTTGTTCAAATCTTTATTTATATTTTTTTCTCTCCACTTTAGCTTTAAGTTTTTCACTCCTGGCAATATATTTCAAGATTTTAAAATCCAAAATAAGACCCTGTCTTTAATGGAGAAATGTAGATTACCTCGGATATCTGCTTATTCCCTCATCTGCTTCAGGGCCGCTCACCCAGACCACAATACATGCTACACCACACAATGCAACACACGCCTCACCTGGCACTTCCTATTCACCTATCTTGCTTTTTTTTTTTTTTCTTTTTTTTTTTTTCCTGTGTAGCATTTATCTTACATACAGCCTATTTTGGTTTATTTGTTAATTATCAGTCTCTTCTGACAAGTGTGTAAGTTCCACAGGAAAAGAGACTGCTGTACCCTTAGTGATTGGAACAGTACCTGGCACATACGAAGTACTCAATAAATGCTGCTGAATAAATGAATCCATAACATTTATGGTGATAACTGTAGACCAGCTCTACTTTTGGTTATTCTATTTTATGCTTTGTACATTTTCTGCTATGTCTTCTTTTCTTTTTCATGTCTATTTTTACGGGTTATTCTGTTTCCTTTGCTTTAATACATATACACAAACTTAAATGTATACATATGTGTGTGTGTGTGTATGTGTGTGTGTGTGTGGAGATTGTTGCCCTGGCTGGTCTTGAACTCCTGTGCTCAAGTGATGCTCCCACCTTGGCCTCCCAAAGTTCTGGAATTACAAGCATGAGCCACCACATCTAGCCTTCTTTTGCCTTTTAAGACTTGTATTGTACATACTTTTTTTTTTTTTTTGAGACAGAGTCTTGCCTGTCACCCAGGCTGGAGTGCAGTGGCATGAACTTGGCTCACTGTAACCTCCACCTCCCGGGTTCAAGTGATTCTCCTGCCTCAGCCTCCCGAGTAGCTGGGATTACAGATGCCCGCCAGCATGCACATTTTTAAAAATTCCATGAATGATCACAATAAAGGATTCTAAAAAAATTCCTCACTCCATGTAAAGTTATACTCAGATAAAGAGATAGTATTTTGGATTGCCTTTTAGGGATGGCAAAACCTTGGCTTTTTGGTTTTAACTTTTTGTTATTCCTCTTGTCTTTTAAATTCTTGATTATTTTATCATGTGGTTCTGAGAAACTCTCACTGTGTTTTTATTTTTTGTGTCAATAATATTTATAATTATTTCCTCTGAATCACATGTAGTCAGGCTTTTTCTTAAGCTCCCGTGAGCTTTTCAGTAGCAAAACTTTGCTGTTGTAATTGCTAAGGTTCAATATGCCATATTTTGTGGATAAATATGGCAAGAAATGCATGTTTCACATGTTAACAGCTTGGGAATTGAGACACGTCTTATAATTGATGTGTGTTACAATCATTGTCAGCCAGAGGGCACTCAAACCATAGTGGTCAATTGCCTACCCATGCATGTACTTTGTCTCAGTTATTTATAACTTTATAAATATTTATAGATCAGTTATTTATAACTTTTATAAAGTGTCATCACTTTAACTGAGCTTCCTAGATCATTGGTGCAATACATGTTGAGTTTTATTGCTGCTTAAAATGCTTTCAAACAAAGTTATTGTGTGTGCAGAGAAGAAAATAAAGCAATAGGACATATGTTTATCAGTAAAACCAGTGTCACGGAAGGAATCACCATAATTTGTTGTAGAAGAATTCTATGTTTTTCTTTTAGAAAATGAATATGAATATGAATAATGAGTTGAGTTGGTTCCAAATTCTTTGGTGAAACTAATTTTTTTGGAGGTTCTATATTAGAATATGCAACAGGCATTGTTGCAGCAGAAGAATCCAAGGCTGGCTTGATTTTTGTTTCTTTAAAATTGATTTACATTTCCCATTTCGAAGAGTGTTTCTGCTTTTAGTATTGGTTTGTTTTGCTTTTAGTTCAAAAAATTAATGTCATTATTGATTTTGGTTTCCTTTGTTCTTTCTGTTTTTTGTATTTATCCATCCATCCATCCATCCATCCACCCACCCACCCATTTCTATCAGAGGGCTATACTATGCCAGAAACTGTAGATAAAAGAGAGAAACATACAGCCACAATTTTTGTTCATCACTAGAAATTCCTACAATTTTGCAGTTCCTGAATCTTTAGCATCTATATTTATTATTTTAGATTTTCTCCACTTATTTGTTCATTTTACATCTGGGTATGTTTCTATAGTTTATATTTATAATTTTTAATATTCTATAATTTTTATTGACAATTTAGTTTTCTTAGGTGTTATTTTTACTGTTTCCAACATTATCTTGCTAGGTCTATTTTGGTTTTTATTTCACAATATGTGCTGTTTATTCTCTATTTGGTCATTCCTCCAGATCCACTCTCAGACTTGCTCCTTCCTGTTTGGTGCAATGGAAGACTGATTCCTGTGAATTGCAATCTTTGTGCTGTTTCCAGTTGACTCCTGATTGGGCTTGGCAAATGAAGTGCAGCAGCAGGAGTTAAGAAAGGAGAAGGAGACAGAAGTTAAGGTAGTTTTCATCCTCTTTCTTCTTGCTTTGGTGGTGTGGTTCTGTGATGGCTGTGAGCTTCCTAGATTACACCTCTTAAAGGGTGGTCCCTACTCCATTCCAACTTTGACTGGGCTTTAGTAATGCCATCTATCTATCTTATCCCCCTTCTAAGTAAAGAGACTGTAACATCTTTCTTCCATTGCTAGTCTCTGGATATTTTACTACCACTGTTGCTTGCTTTAACTATGTCCACCCTCTGCAAATAGTCCCCCTGTAAAGCTTCTTCAGGTAAAACACCTGAGAGGAATTATGTTTCCTGCATGGTCCAACACTGATAAAGTGTTTTTACCTACAGTGTCCCTAGGGCATAGAATATAGTGGTGAGATTCTGGGACTGAGTTGCTTACATACTTAATGAGTGAACAGATGACCACTTATGCCTGGCAAACCATAGCAAGCAAGGGCTTCACAACTACTCAAATTATCTCTGTGGTGAGTATGGGATGCAGTGTCTGTGGAGGGCAAGACTTGAGGTGGTCCAGTGGAGTAGCTGCAGTTGATTACAATGACAACCATGGTTTTTACAAAGATTGTGGGGTGGCATGACTTCTATGGCTATATTGGAGAGCTTAAAAGCAGAAAGAAAAGCTTAGGACGAATATTCAATTCAAGGCCAGAGTAGAGGCTCTGGTAGTCATACAGGGAAAAAAATGAACGTCACTTCATGACATATACAAAATTAGAGATTTTACTTTGATCTGTATATGAAATCTAAAACAACCAATTTCCAGAAAACAGGAGAATATCTTCATAGCTTTGGGATAGGCAAAGAATTCTTAAATAGCATACAAGAAGTAAAAAGTGCTAACCATAAAAGGAAAGATTGATCAATTGAGCTTTCAAAAATTAATAATTTTTGTTCAAAAGATACCATGAAGAAGGTAAATAAGACAAGCCACTAATTACAAGAAGATATTTCCAAGTTATATTTCTAACAAAAAATCATATCCATAATACATTAAAATCTCATAGAAATCAGTAAGAAAATTAACTAAAATCAAAACTTCATTCAAAAAAGACTTGAAAAGAATTTGCAAAAAAGGATATAAAAATGAACACATGAAAATATACTTAACATTATTACTCATGCAAACTAAATATTCAGTGAAATACCATTAGGCTGGGCACAGTGGCTCATGCCTGTAATCCCAACATTTTGGGAGGCCTACATGGGCAGATCACTTGAGGACAGGAGTTTGAGACCAGCCTGGCCAACATGGTGAAACCCTGTCTCTACTAAAAATACAAAAAAAAAAAATTAGCTGGGCATGGTGGCGGGTATCCGTAATCCCAGCTACTTGGGAGGCTGAGGCAGGAGAATCCCTTGAACCCGGGAGGTGGAGGTTGCAGTGAGCTGAGATCATGCCACTGCACCCCAGTCTGGGCAACAGAGCAAGACTCTGTCTCAAAAAAAAAAAAAAAGAAATGCGGCAAGAGGCAAGAGAGAGCTTTCTGGAATACTGGAAATGTTCAACATTGTGCTCCTAACAATATTCACAATTACTTTCATTTATTTCACAATCATATGAAGCCTGATCACCAGAATCTTAGGTTGACACAGCTGCTGTCTCAACACATGATTCAGACATACAAACCACAAGGATTAATCTTGATACTGACATAAGTTAAACAAAAGCTTTATTGACAGAATAGAGAATAAATAAACTGAGTGGTGAAGATCTGGAGAAATAGAATCAGGATTTTGTGGTCTGTCCTTATTCTCAAACAATGAAGGACCAATAGAGGAGATTGTATAACTGTAAAACTGCTTTTGCTGGTGAACATCAAGGACAAAATATTGAGGCCTACAAAACCATGCTTTTTGAAGTTATATCAGAAACCTTCAGAAAATTTGTCATTTAAAATCATATCAGAGACTGAAGATCAGAAGAAACTGGAGATCAGAATAAATTTTAAACTATAAAATAAAAAATGCTGTGTGTTAAAAACAACAAACAAAAAAACACAGCCTCTGTCTTGTCTTGGTGACAGTGTTTTTCTAATTTCTGTTAGATCTAATAAGATATCTCCAAGTCTACCTCAATCTCAAAACTTACCCAATAATCTATAACAGTTCATTGTTGAGGCAATATTGAGAGAAGGAAGGTAAATCAACAAAATCCTGAAGGCTCTCGGTTATACCCTTCTAACAAGTAAGAAGGTGTATTGGTCCCTTTTCATGCTGCTGATCAAGACATGCCTGAGACTGGGCAATTTACAAAAGAAAGACATTTAATTAGACTTACAGTTCCACACGGCTGGGGAAGATCTCACAATCATGGCAGAGGGTGAAAGGCACTTCTTACATGGTTGCAGCAAGAGAGCAATGAGGAGGAAGCAAAAGCGGAAACCCCTTATAAACCCATAAGATCTTGTGAGACTTATTCACTATCATGAGAATAGCACAGGAAAAACCAGCCCCCATGATTCGATTACCTCCCCCTGGGTCCCTCCCACATGTGGGAATTCTGGGAGATACAACTCAAGTTGAGATTTGGGTTGGGACACAGCCAAACCATATAAGAAGGTGACAGTGGATGAGAAGATCTCAAAAGGAAAAGTAAACGGAAAAATCAAGCCCTCATGAGTGAAGCCAGGTTTACCACTTTCCAAGGCACTTTACTGAGTTGAGAAAATGGGTCCAAGTCCTATCTAAATGAGGTGAAGCAGATGGGTCTCAAGAATAATTCACCTACACTATGTTAGAGCAAATAGAAGATTTGACCAGTGCTGCACCTTTAATGATGAACTTGATGGAAACAGGAAGAGTGGGAAGAACAGAAGAAGAAGGAAGGAAAAGGGATAAAGAAGGAGGTAGGTGAGTAGAGGAGGGAAGTAGGGAAGATTAGAAAAGGAGGGATTACAGAGAGGAGGCAGAGCAAGATGGCTGAATAGAGCCTCCAATGATTATCCACCCCTGCAGGAACATCAAATTGAACGATCCACACAAGAAAGCACCTTTATAAGAACCAGAAATCCGCTTGGGTACCAGCTTGGCCACAGTGGACAATGCATGAAGTGGGCTCCTGGGGTCTCTGATTCCAGGACTTGGCTCTTGTGTGGCATTTCTAAACCTGCCCTGGGCCAGAGTGGGGCCACTGCCCTGAAAGGAGAAACCCAGGACTGGCAGCGTTCACCAGAAGCTGACTGAAGAGCCCTTGGACCTTGAGTGAATAGTGGCGGTAGCCAGGGGGTAATTGCCATGGGCTTGGGGTGGTGGTGGCCATGGAGAGAGACTGCTCTGCTTCAGGATAAAGGAGGGAAGAGTAGGAAAGACGTTGTCTTGTAGCTTGGGTGCCAGCTTAGCCACAGTAGAATAGAATACCACATAGACTCTAAGGGTCTCAACTTCCTTGGCTTCCAGATGGCATCTCTGGACCTAGCTGGGGCTGGGGGCAACTCACTGCCCTGAAGGGAAGATCATAACCCTGGCTGGACTAATCACCTGCTGACTATAGAGCTCTTGGGCCTAGAGTGGACGTAGGTAGTAGCCAGGCAGTGGAAACTGTGGGCCTTGGGCAAGACCCAGTGCTGTGCTGGCTCTGGGTTTGACCCAGTGCAGTCCTAGTGGTGGTGGCTACGGAGGTGCTTGCATCACCCCTCCCCTAGCTCCAGGCAGCTTAGCACAGAGAAAGAGACACTATTTGTTTGGTGGAAAGTAAGGTAAGAGAACAAAAGTCTCTTCCTGGTAATACAAGGAGTTCTCCTGGATCTTACACAAGACCACCAAGGCAGTACTTCTACAAGTTGGCAATAGGCAAAGCATTACTGGGCTTGAGGTACCTTCTAATGCAGATTCAGCTGCAGTGAGCAAAGACTTAGATCACAACACTCAAGTCCCTTTGAATACTTGGAAAGCTTTCCCAAGAAAGACAGGTACGAACAAGCCCAGACTGTGAAGACTACAATAAATACCAAACTCTTTAATCTTCAGACACCAATCAATGTCCAGAAGCATCAAGACCATCCAGGAGAACATGACCTCACCAAAGGAACAAAATAAGGCACCAGAGACCGATCTTGGAGAGACAGGGATATGTGAACTTTCAGACAGAGAATTCAAAATAGCTGTTGTGAGAAAACTCAAGGAAATTCAAGATAATACAGAGAATGAATCCAGAATCCTGTCAGATAAATTTAACAAAGAGATTGAAACAATTAAAAAGAATCAAGCAGAATTCTGGAGCTGAAAAATGCAATTGACATACTGAAGAATTATCAGTCTCTTAATAGCAGAATTGATAAATCAGAATAAAGAATTAGTGAGCTTGAAGACAGCCCACTTAAAAATACAAAATTAGAGTAGACGAAAGAAAAAAGAATAAAAAGGAATGAAGCATGCTTGTAAAATCTAGGAAATAGCCTCAAAAGGACAAATCTAAGAGTTATTGGCCTTAAAGAGGAGGTAGAGAAAGAGATAGGGATTGAACATTTATTCAAAGGAGTAATAACAGAGAACTTCCCAAACTTAGAGAAAGATATCAATATTCAAGTACAAGAAGGTAACAGAACACCAAACAGATTTCAGCCAAAGAAGATGACCTCAAGGCATTTAATAATGAAACTCCCAAAGGTCAAGGATAAGAAAGGATCCTAAAAGCTGCAAGAGAAAAGAAACAATAACATATACAGGAGCCCCAATATATCTGGCACAGACTTTTCAGTGTAAACCTTACAGGCCAGGAGAGAGTGGCATGACATATATTTTTTAAAACTTTTATCCCAGAATGGTATATCGGGCAAAAGTATCCTTCAAACATGAAAAAGAAATACTTTCCGAGATAAAAAAAGAAACTTGAGGGATTTCATCAACACCAGATCTGCTATATAAGAAATGCTAAAGGGAATACTTCAAGCATAAATAAAAAGATATTAATGAGCAATAAGAAATCATCTGAAGGTACAAAACTCACTAGTCACAGTAAGTACACAGAAACACACAGAATATTATAACATGTTAATTATGGTGTGTAAACTACTCATATGTTGACTAGAAAAACTAAAAGACAATGATTAAATATAATAACTATAACAACTTTTCAAGACATGTCAGTTTAAAATAATGGGTTATAAGATATTATGGTAACCTAGAATTTAAAAACATACAACAGATATACAAAAAATAAAAGCAAGAAATTAATAGAAGAATTGATCAAGCAGAATAAAGAATCATTGAGCTTGAAGACAGAAATTAAAACATGCTACCAGAGAAAACTGCCTTCACTAAAAGAAAGATAGGAAGGAAAAAGAGAAGGAAGGGAAGACCACAAAACAACCAGAAAAAAATTAACTAAATGTCAGCAGTAAGTTCTTACTTATCAATAACAATATTTAATGTAAATGGACTAAACTCTCCAATCAAAAGACATAGAGTGCCTGAATGGATTTTTTTAAAAAAGTTCCAGTGATCTATTGCCTACAAGAAACACACTTCATCTATAAAGACACACATACACTGAAAATAAAGAGATGGAAAAATATATTCCAGGCAAGTGGAAACCAAAAAAGAGCAGAAGTCACTATACTTATATCAGACAAAATAGATTTCAAGATAAAAACTATAGAAAGAGACAAAGAGGGTCATTATATAATGATAAAGGGGTCAATTCAGCAAGAGGATATAAAAATTATAAATATATATACACCCAATGCTGGAGCACTCAGATACAGAAAGCAAATATTATTAGAGCTAAGGAGAGAGATAGATCCCAATACAATAACTGTTGGAGATTTCAACAACCCAAGTTCACCTTTGGACATGATTTTCTGTCTGGACAGGTCATCCAGAAAGAAAATCAAAAAAGAAACATTGGACTTAATCTGCACTGTAGACCAAATGGACCTAACAGATATTTACAGAACATTTCAACCAACGGCTGCAGAATGCATGCTCTTCTCCTCAGCACATAGATCATTCTGAAATAAATAGAACATATGTTAGGCCATCCATATCCATATGCAGAAGATATCCATTGCAGAAGAATGAAACTAGACCTCTTTCTCCACACACAAAAATCAAATCAAAATGGATTAAAGACTTAAATCTAAAAACTATTAAAAAAACTATAAAATGACTAAAAGAAAACTTTGAGAAAACTATCCAGGACATTAACCTAGGCAAAGATTTCTTAAGTAATATCCCACAAACACAGGGAACCAAAGCAAAAACGGACAAATGGAATCACATCAAGTTAAAGAGGTTCTGCACAGCAAAAGAAACAATCAACAAAGTGAAGAGACAATCCACAGAACAGGAGAAAATATTTGCAAACTACCCATCTAACAAGGAATTAATAACTAGAATATATAAAAAGTTCAAACAATAGGAAAAAACTAACAATCTGATTTTAAGATGGGCAAAAATCTGAATAGACATTTCTCAAAAGATGACATACAAATGGCAAACAGGCATATGAAAAGGTGCTCAACATCACTGACCATCAGAGAAATACAAATCAAAACTACAATGAGATAATCATCTCATCCCAGTTAAAATAGCTGTTATCAAAAAGACAGGCAATAATGAATGCTGGTGAGGATGCAGAGAAAAGGGAACCCTTGTACACTGTTGGTGGGAATATAAATTAGTACAATGGAGAGTACATTAGTACTATGAAGAATAGTTTGGAGGTTCCTCAGAAAACTAACAATAGACTAACATAATAACATATGATCCAGCAATCCCACTGCTAGGATATATCCCCCCAAAAAGAGATCAGTATATTGAAGAGATATCTACACTCCCATGTTTATTGTAGTGCTATTCACAACAGTGAAGCTTTGGAAGCAGCCTAAGTGTCCATCAACAGATGAATGAATAAAGAAAATATGGTACATATATGCAATGGAGTACTATTCAGCCATAAAAAAGAATGAGATCCTGTCATTTGCAACAACATGATTGGAACTGGAGGACATTATGTTAAGTGAAATATGCCAGGGACAGAAAGACAGAGTTTGCATGTTCTCACTTATTTGAGGGAACTAAATATTTTAAAAATTGAACTCACAGACATAGAGAGTAGAATAATGGTTACCAGAGGCTGGGAAGGGTAGTGGGGCATTGTGTAGGGGGAGAATGGCGATGGTTAATGGGTACAAAAATATCATTACATAGAATGAATAAGATCTAGTATTTGACAGCACAACAGAGTGACTACAGTCAATAATAATTTATTATACATTTTTAAATAACTGGAAGAATATAATTTGAATGTTTGTAACATAAAGGATAAATTCTTGATGCGATGGATACCCCATTTACCCCGATATGATTATTACACAGTGTATTCCTGTATCAAAATATCTCATGTATCCCATAAATTTATACACCTACTATGTACCCACAAAAATTAAGAATAAAATTTTTTTTTTTTTTTTGAGACGGAATCTTGCTCTGTCGCCCAGGTTGGAGTACAGTGGTGCAATCTCGGCTCACTGCAAGCTCTGCCTCCCGGGTTCACACCATTCTCCTGCCTCAGCCTCCCGAGGAGCTGGGACTATAGGCACCCACCACTGCGCCCAGCTAATATTTTGTATTTTTAGTAGAGACGGGGTTTCACCATGTTAGCCAGGATGGTCTCGATCTCCTGACCTCATGATCCGCCCGCCTCGGCCTCCCAAAGTGCTGGGATTACAGGCGTGAGCCACCGCGCCCGGCAAGAATAAAATACTTTTAAAAAAAGGAAAGGAAGAGAAGGAAGAAACTAACAGCTTGTAAAAGATAAAAAGAATCAAGTTGAGACAAAGCACATCCCAAGATAGGAGGTAAATTTACTTCCATATTCTTCCTCAAAAAATCTTCATAAATTAAATTCAACAAAACAAGATCTCAAAGACTCAATAATAGAATGACAAAATAAAATGAAAGTGCAGGTCACAAACATATAGAAATAAATTGAGAATCATGTTCCTTTATCACTCTAGGGTCCTAGGCTGGTTAGCAAAATTCGACTGAGTTGGAAAGGAGTGGGCAACTGTCATTAAGGTCAATCAATATTAACTGTTTTGAGATTTGCTAAAGGGTTCAAAATTACAGCCAGATAGGAAGAATAAATTTTAGTGTTCTATACCACTGGAGGATGGCATAGTTAACACTAATATGTTATATAGTTTAAAATAGTTAGGAGGAGGATATTGAACATTCCCAATATAAAGAAATGATAAATGTTTGAGATGACAGATATGCTAATTACCCTGATCTGATCACTCTACATTATATGTATCAAAATAGTACTTTGTACCCCATGAATATGTAGTCAATATTTGTTAGTTAAGAAATAAAATTATACTTCAAAATTAACTACTTCTTTTGCTATGCAAACACTGATAGGAGCTATATAGACTTGATCAATGAAAGCACAAGATTACCAAATGAAAGAGATGAGAGCAGTGTATCATTCACACAACTCCAGCATTACTGGTTGTGTGTCAGTTGTATCAGTGTAATCAGCAAAAGTAAGCTAACATTACCTACTTCAGCAACGTTGTTCTGAATATTGGATGAGATGATATTTGCAACATGCTGAGCACAATTGTAGCTTGACAAGTGGCAGCTGTTATTATTTGGCTTTTGGGACAGTAAAATATCTCTGAAATGGTAAATGAGAACATAGCATGGTGACCTAGTGTTGCCTTTCTTTAGCACTATCCATAGGATCCTACTTCTGTAGATCCTACAAATCCATCACCCCTAATAGTTTTGAGGTCTTAGGATTAGTTGATTAATATGGCAGGTTTTTCATATATCTTCTAATCCTGGGTCACATATAATGCTTACACCAGTGAAAGCAAATTTCTTACCTGCCTTTGTCGAGTAAACCTTTCCACGTTGCGAAACAAAAGTAATAGCTGATGTATGAAAACTATGAAAAGTCTTCTTTATGATATCATCATGAAAGTTAGCTATTAATTGAAAGGTGTTGCCGCCATCAACTGAAAGCCATATCTAAAGGAATAAAGAGATAATACCTTACTAAAGGGCTGCCATGCAACAGTTGGCAATTACCTATCAGCCTACATGAGAATAGCCATGTGGCATGATCTTTTCCATATGCCTACATTCATCACACACACACACACACACACACATACTCGTATACAGATTTCTTATTTACTTTGTCTACCTTCTATTTCCATCCTAGAGTGTGTATGAAGGTGTCTGTGGCAGAGTACCAGGTCTACACAATATGCATAGTGATTGTATAAAACAACAAAGTTATTCCTATGATCTCCCAAATAATTCTGTGTTCATAAAAGAATGGAGTGCTGGGTGCATTTGGATCTGGGGGAGGGGTTTACCCTATATTGACATAATACTTCATGCTCTAGGTGTCTGGCAAATATATATGCAGACATATTTTGCATGGAAGAGCCCCTTGTCATTTGCAAGGGATGTGTCCTGGGACCTTTGTAGATCCTCAAATCACTTATCTCACTGTATAGTTAGTTTATTACTATAGCATCTTAGTTTCTCTGTTTCCTCATCTTTAGGTAAAAGTTGTTTGAGGATAAAACAGATCGATTATGTATTATGATTCCCAATTGCTACCGCTTTTAATAGCCTAAGACTCATTCACATGAAGATTTCTGTTGTTTGGATTTTTAAAAAATTAACTTTAATAACAAGTTATACAATAAAATATGTTTTTCTTATATTTCCAACTTTATAAATATGGCTGAAGAGTCTGAGACCACCATCCAAATAATTCTCCTTTTATGCCTCATCTAATATAATCAATCCTAGCCTCCTCTATCCCTTCCCAGAGGTAACCAGTTAATCAGTTGGAAAATTCTAAGCATTTACATTCATATGTATGCCGATACCAATAGAATATGTACAGTACTGATTTCATTTTTATGGTAGGGAGGAGAGAAAGGCTTTTAGACTTGGACAGGAAGTAACTTTGCCCTGGACTGCTTGCTTACTGGGCCTGAATATTACAAACACACACAGGAAACGTACTGAATACACATAGGTGCTTCTGTTACTCAGGATGCAGCACTCTTTGCTGGCATAACACAATCCATGATCTGAAGCATATGGTATGTGGACCTCAATTTTCACTCTTACTTTGGGCCCTGCAAACATTACTGGTGAGCAGGGAGGTAGTTAGGGTGTCTAAGGAAGGGCACTTTGAACAATAGGTTCGAACTTGTATCATACTGTACCTGTTGTTCTATAAGTTACATTTGTCACACAACAATATATCTCAGATCATTTTATGTTAGCTGATGTGGATCAGCACATTCCTCTACACTGTGCTATAATCTCCAACTTATGGAAATAGTCTACTTGAGATAGTCTACTTGAGTCATACTTGAGATAGTCTACCTTTCTACTATACTAACGAACATTTAAAAGTTGTACCCAAATTTTCACTGTTGTGAATAATACTGCAGTGAACATTCATTTATCTGCCTATTTATACTAATGTTACAGCATTATCTTTAAAGAAAATACTGAAAAATTGAGTTGCTGAGTCAGATGCTATGAGATATACATTTAAGACAGGGTCTCACTCTGTCACCCAGGCTGCAGTGCAGTGGCACAATCTTGGCTCACTGCCACCTCTGCCTTCTCAGCTCAAGCGATCTTTTCACCTCAGCCTCCCAAGTAGCTGGGACTACAGGCATATGCCACCATGCCCGGCTAATTTTTGTAGAGATGGGTTTTTGCCATGTTGCCCAGGCTGGTCTCAAACTCCCGGACTCAAGTGATCCTCCTGCCTTGGCCTCCTGAAGTGCTGGTATCACAGGCATGAGCCACTGCATCTAGCCACATTTCTACAATTTTAATAGAGACTACCCAAGTGCTCTTCAGTTTTGCTGAACCAGATTATAGTCCCACCAGTAGTGTATGAGAGTATCTGTTTCCCCAAACCTCACCAATACTTGATATGACCAAAAATTTATTTTTAATTTTTACTCGTGATCAGAATGAAAAATGACATCTCATTGTGTTTTTCCCTAAATATTTTAAATTATTTATCTATACATGGCTCATTTGTATTTTTCCTTATATTATTTAATAATATAATGAACTGTGTGAACTGAAAACCTATGAATCAGCATATTGCTAGTAATTTACATCTTCCTGTTTCTCCCCATTCCTATCCCTCTGTCTTTCCTGTTACATATCCAATATCCTGAATTTTGTGTTTTTTCATTCCCTTGGTATTTAAAATAATTTAAGCACATATGTTTAAATAACATAATGCTTAATTTTACTTATTTTTGCTCCTTGTAAAAAGGGCTATCCATACCATATATTGTCTCCTATAACTTACTTTCCCTCAACATTATCTACTTAAATTCATACATGTTGCATACAGCTCAGTTCATTTGCTTTTTCATTTCCATATAATATTTCATTAGGTGAATAAGATGTAATTTACTTATTCATTTTCCTATTCATAGACATCTGGATTACTTTTAGTAATTTGATGTTATTACTAGCAGTACCCATGACGAACATTTTAAAATGTCTCCGGATATATGTGTTTCCCTTGCTGAAAAGTGAAATTGGTGGGACATAGGATATGCAAATATTCACATTTACAAGATAATAATAACAATGGCAAATTGCTTTCCAGAATAGTTGTAATAATTTACTCTCCCAGCAGCAATGTATAAGAAATCGTGTTGACCTACACTTTCTTCAACATTTTGTATCGTCAGAATTTATTTTGCCAGTTAAGTAGCTGAAAATGATATCGTCGTTCATTCCTGATTTGTATTTCCCTGATTGCTTGTGAACTCCATCATCTCTTCACATATTCATTCCACTTGTTTCCTTTTCTGTGATATGCTTATTTGTGTGTTTTCTCCTTTTTGCTATTAGGTTGTCTTTTTCATATTGCTTTGCAGAAATTCTTTATATATTCTTACTTCTATAATTCTTTCTTAGTTAAATGTGTTGCAGATATCATCTCCCAGTTTGCAGATTGTTGTTGTTTTTCACTTCTTAGGATATCCTTCATGAAAAAGTCTCTTCCTCTTTCTCTCCTTCTTTCTTTCTCCTTCCTCCTCCCTCCTCCCCCTCCTTCTCCTCTTCTGCTTCCCCCTCCTCCTTTTTTTAAAAAGAGGATGCAGAGAACTTTCTTTAGGTAAAAAGTGAAGTTAAGAGACTCTGTGATCTGATTCGGGGACCTAACCAAATAAGAAAACTGACCGCTAAATGGCTGACTTACAAGTGAGCTTTTGGCCCATATCACGAGTGTAACTTAAGATCAGCCTTCATTTCCTTTATTATTTTTCATTTTGAATGTTTAACTTGGCCCAAATTATAAGTCATTGCCAAATTACTTTGGAAATATCCTTTGTCTTGATTGTGTTATTGCATATGGATGGTGCTCAAAGGGAGGCCGAGGCGGGCGGATCACGAGGTCAGGAGATTGAGACCATCCTGGCTAACGCGGTGAAACCCCGTCTCTACTAAAAATACAAAAAATTAGCTGGGCGTAGTGGCGGGCGCCTGTAGTCCGAGCTACTCGGGAGGCTGAGGCAGGAGAATGGCGTGAACCCGGGAGGCGGAGCTCGCAGTGAGCCAAGATCGCGCCACTGCACTCCAGCCTGGGTGACAAAGCGAGACTCCGTCTCAAAAAAAAAGAAAAAAAAATTAATTCAGATGTTTTCAATTTTGTGAAGAGATGGCGGATATTTTTTAGGTCATAATACAAAAGTGATTTGTGATCTAACTATTGGTTATTTTATAATTTTTTCTTTTTTATTGAGGTAAAAAACACATATAAACTTTATCAGGTTATCCATTATTAAGCATACAGTTCAGTAGTGTTATGTATATTTACATTGTAGTGGAAGAGTTCCCCCGCACATGCATAGTCTCCCCCATTACTAGCATTCCCCAACAGCTGATGAACCTACACTGATACATCATTATCACTCAGAGTCCATAGTTTACATTAGGGACCATTCTTAGTCTTATACATCCTATGGACTTAGACAAATGTATAATGGCATGTATCCACCATTATAGCATCAGACAGAAGAGTTTCACTGCCCTAAAAGTCCTCTGTTCTCGGCCTATTCAACCTCTCTGCCGTGTAATCCCTGGCAACCATGGATCTTCTTGCTGTCTCCATAGTTTTGCCTTTTCCAGAATGTCATATATTGGAATCATAAAGTTTGTAGCCTTTTCAGATTAGTTTCTTTCCCTTAGTAATATGCATTTAAGCTTCTTCCATGTCTTTTTTTTTTTTTTTTTGAGACAGAGTCTCACTCTATCACCCAGGCTGGAGTGCAGTGGTGCAATCTCGGCTCACTGCAACCTCTGCCTCCCCAGTTCAAGTGATTCTCCTGTCTCTGCCTCCTGAGTAGCTGGGATTACAGGCGCCCGCCACCACACCCAGCTAATTTTTGTATTTTTAGTAGAGACAGAGTTTCACCATGTTAGCCAGGCTGGTCTCGAACTCCTGACCTCAGGTGATCCACCCACCTCGGCCTCCCAAAGTGCTGGGATTACAGTCTTCCATGTCTTTTACATGGCTTGATAACTCATTTCTGCTTAGCACTGAATAATAATCCATCATCTGGATATACCAAGTTTATTTGTCCATTCTCCTAGTGAAGGACATCTTGGTTGCTGTACAACCCTCACATCCAACTGGCCCATTTTGTAAGCTCTATTAGATTTACATCAGTTTTAGCTATTGTTAATCTGTTTCCACAAGAGTTGTTCCAATTCCTTGGCCTTTCTAAATTTTTGTTCAACTGTTAGTTCTGTTTCTTAGCTTCATTTCAGAGGACACCATATAAACCCTTTATCTTTAATTCTGACTATTTATTGTCCACAATCAAAACACACATAAATTGATTTCTGTGTGTGTGTGAGATCAGGTCTTACTCTGTCACCCAGGTTGGAGCGCAATGGCACAATCTTGGCTAACTGCAACCTCTACCTCCCAGCCTCAAGGAATCCTCCCACCTCAGCCTTCTGAGTAGCTGGGACCACAGGAACGTGCCACCACACCTGGATAATTTTTTTGTATTTTTTGGTGGAGACAGGGTTTTGCCATGTTGCCCAGGCTGCCATGTTGCCCAGGCTGGTCTCGAACTCCTGAGCTCAGGCAATCCACCCACCTCGGCATCCCAAAGTGCTGGGATCACAAGTGTGAGCCACTGCACCCAGCCTGAATTTTTGAGATGTATAAAATACTGGCAAAATTTTTGATCTACACACTTTTAAACCATTAAGTTCAAGTATAATAACTCCTTACATCACTGTTAGTTTCCAATCCATGTGCCCTAGGAATTCTAGAACAAAAGGCAATGAAGCAACCACTTTTAAAAAAAATGACAGAAAATGAGTAAATAAAGTCATAGGATTCTACATAGTTGGAGAAATACAGAGAAAAAAAAAACACAAGATGGAGACTGGGGGAAATGCATGCCCAAGAACTCTATTTAGATGATCGCCTGTTATATATATGGAGAAACCTGGACACCACCGAATGCAAATTGTGTTCCTCTTATAAGGGGAACAAACATTCAAGGGTCAAAGAAGAAATTAGAGGTTTTAAACTGATATTGGCTGGGTGCGGTGGCTCATGCCTGAAATCCCAGCACTTTGGGAGGCGAAAGTGGCCAGATCACTTGAGATCAGGAGATAGAGACCAGCCTGGTTAACATGGTGAAACCCCCTCTTTACTAAAAATACAAAAATTAGCTGGGTGTGGTAGTAGGTATCTGTAATGCCAGCTACTTGGGAGGCTGAGGCAGGAGAATCACTTGAACCCAGGAGGTGGTGGTCGCAGTGAGCCTGGACGACAGAACAAGACTCCGTCTCAAAAACAAACTAACAAAAAAGCCCCCAAAAAAACCCAAAATGGATATGGTTAGGCTTTGTGTCCCTACCCAGATCTCATCTTGAATTATAATCCCCATAATCCCCAGGTGTTGAGGAAGGAAACAGGTGGAAGTGATTGGATCATGGGGGCGGTTTCCCCATGCTATTCTCGTGATAGTGAGTTCTCACGAGATCTAATGGTTTTATAAGAGGCTGTTGCCCCTTCACTCTGCCACTCTTCTCTCAGCAGGCTACTCTAGATCTCTTGAACTTTCTAGCTAATCAAGGGTACAAGGTATCTAGGTCAAAGGCCCAGCTTTGCCTACAGCAGGTCAAATATCTAGGCCTAATCTTAGCCAGAGGAACCAGGGCCCTCAGCAAGGAACGAATACAGCCTATACTGGCTTATCCTTGCCCTAAGACATTAAAACAGCTGCGGGGGTTCCTTGGAATCACCGGCTTTTGCCAACTATGGATCCCTGGATAGAGCGAGATAGCCAGGCCCCTCTATACTCTAATCAAGGAGACCCAGAGGGCAAATACTCATCTAGTAGAATGGGAACCAGAGGCAGAAACAGCCTTCAAAACCTTAAAGCAGGCCCTAGTACAAGCTCCAGCTTTAAGCCTTCCCACAGGACAAAACTTCTCTTTATACATCACCGAGAGAGCAGGGATAGCTCTTGGAGTCCTTACTCAGACTCATGAGACAACCCCACAACCAGTGGCATACCTAAGTAAAGAAGCTGATGTAGTAGCAAAAGTCTGGCTTCACTGTTTAAGGGTAGTTGCGGCGGTGGCCGTTTTAGTGTCAGAGGCTATCAAAATAATACAAGGAAAGGATCCCACTGTCTGGACTACTCATGATGTAAATGACATACTAGGTGCCAAAGGAAGTTTAAACCGCCTACTTAGATACCAGGCGCTACTCCTTGAGGGACTGGTGCTTCAAATACGTATGTGTGTGGCCCTCAACCCTGCCACTTTTCTCCCAGAGGATGGGGAACCAATCGAGCATGACTGCCAACAAATTATAGTCCAGACTTATGCCGCCCGAGATGATCTCTTAAAAGTCCCCTTAGCTAATCCTGATCTTAACCTATATGTTGATGGAAGTTCATTTGTGGAGAATGGGATACGAAGGGCAGGTTATGCCATAGTTACCGATGTAACCGTACTTGAAAGTAAGCCTCTTCCCCCAGGGGCCAGCGTCCAGTTAGCAGAACTAGTGGCACTTACCTGAGCCTTAGAACTGGGAAAGGGAAAAAGTATAAATGTGTATACAGACAGCAAGTATGCTTATCTAATCCTACATGCCCATGCTGCAATATGGAAAGAAAAGGAGTTCCTAACCTCTGGGGGAACCCCCATTAAACACCACAAGGAAATTATGGAGTTATTGCACGCAGTGCAAAAACCCAAGGAGGTGGCAGTCTTACACTGCTGAAGCCATCAAAAAGGAGAAGGAGAGGGGAGAACAGCAGCATAAGTGTCTGGCAGAGGCAGGGAAATACCAGCAGAAAGGAAAGAGATAAAGAGACAGAAAGTCAGAGAGAAAGAAAGAGAAAGAGAGAGACAAAGTCAAAGACAGAAGGAAAGAGAGAGATAGAAGTAGTCAAGAAAAAGCAGCGTACCCTATTCCTTTAAAAGGCAGGATAAATTTCTGTCTACCCAGCCAAGGCATATTCTTCTTATGTGGAACTTCAACCTATATCTGCCTCTCAGACAGTCTGCAAGAAATAATGAAATCTATCTTTACTCTACAATCCCAAATAGACTCTTTGGCAGCCGTGACTGTCCAAAACCGCCAAGGCCTAGACCTCCTCACTGCTGAGAAAGGAGGACTCTGCACCTTCTCAGGGAAAGAGTGTTGTTTTTACACTAACCAGTCAGGGATAGTAAGAGATGCTGCCCGGCGTTTACAGGAAAAGGCTTCTGAAATCAGACAACGCCTTTCAAACTCTTATACCAACCTCTGGAGTTGGGCAACATGACTTCTCCCCTTTCTAGGTCCTGTGACAGCCATCTTGCTATTACTCACCTTTGGGCCCTGTGTTTTTAACCTCCTTGTCAAATTTGTTTCCTCTAGGATCAACGCCATCAAACTACAGATGGTCTTACAAATGGAACCCCAAATGAGCTCAACTAACAACTTCTACTGAGGACACCTGGACTGACCCACTGGCCCTTTCACTGGCCTAAAGAGTTTCCCTCTGGAGGACACTACAACTGCAGGGCCCCTTCTTCACCCCATCCAGCAGGAAGTAGCTAGAGCTGTCATTGGCCAATTCCCAACAGCATTTCGGGTGTCCTGTTTAGAGAGGAGATTGAGAGGTGAAGCCAGCTGGACTTCCTGGGTTGAGTGGGGACTTGGAGAACTTTTCTGTCTAGCTAGAGGATTGTAAACACACCAATCAGCGCTCTGTGTCTAGCTAAAGGTTTGTAAACGCACCAATCAGCACTCTGTAAAAACACACCAATCAGTGTTCTGTGTCTAGCTAAAGGTTTGTAAACACACCAATCAGCAGTCTGTGTCTAGCTAAAGGATTGTAAACGCACCAATCAGCACTCTGTAAAATGGACCAATCAGCACTCTGTAAAATGGACCAATCAGTGCTCTGTAAAATGGACCAATCAGCAGGATGTGGGTGGGGCCAAATAAAGGAATAAAAGCTGGCCACCCGAGCCAGCAGCGGCAACCTACTTAGGTCCCTTTCCATGCTGTGGAAGCTTTGTTCTTTCGCTCTTCACAATAAGTCTTGCTGCTGCTCCCTCGTGGTCCACGCTATCTTTATGAGCTGTAACACTCACTGTGAGGGTCTGCGGCTTCATTCCTGAAATCGGCGAGATCACGAACCCACCAGGAGGAACAAACAACTCTGGACGTGCCACCTTTAAGAGCTGTAACACTCACTGCAAAGGTCTGCAGCTTCACTCCTGAAGTCAGCGAGACCACGCACCCACCAGAAGGAAGAAACTCTGGACACATCTGAACATCTAAAGGGACAAACTGTGGACACACCATCTTTAAGAGCTGTAACACTCACCACGTGGTTCCGCAGCTTCATTCTTGAAGTCAGCGAGACCAAGAACCCACCGGAAGGAACCAATTCCAGACACAATGATTGTAAGTTTTCCAAGGGCTTCCCAGCCATGCAGAACTGTGAGTCAATTAAACCTCTTTTCTTTATAAATTACCCAGTCTCGGACAGTTCTTTATAGCAGTGTGAGAATGGACTAATACATAAACATTTAGTGTGAAAAACTAAAATATGGAAGAGAGTTTTAAGAAGACCTAGAAACAGGGTATCATCTTTAAAATCTCTAAATTTTGCACATAATATAGATATTTGAGAAATTGAATTAGTTCCTACTTTGGAAGTCATTGCAGTACTTTCTTAGTTCCAAAGTTTGCTTAATGTTTCATAATCTGTGGCCCTTACTTTTTTAAACTGTCAGATGCTCCATAGATGGTATAACTACTCCTTTACCAAGCTTTCAGTGTACTGATACAGAACTGACTGAAGGAGCAGCCAGAGGGTGGAAAATGCTACCAGGAGGAACTCAAAGAACAACAGAACCAGAAAGTCAAGCTCAGACAAAGTCAAACAGAAAAAGGCAAATATTAAATGCTGGAAACACCAGTTAGAAATACACTTTTGATGGGGTTAGTGGCAAAATCTAAGTAATTCAGAGCTGGAAAGACACGTATAGTAATTGGCAACATTCAAGATAACTCTGAGGTACCCACGGCTCATTTTCATCAGCCAACGAACTACCTGAAAGGTAAAAACTGATAATGGACACCAAGCTTAGTATACAATAAATAGTCAATAAATATTGTCTTCCCTCCCACTGCCATCTCTAGGTCATCAGAGAAGCTCTATTCTTAATGTACAGCCATGCAGCATACAGTAGGTGGATGATTTAACTCTAACACAGACTGAAGTTCCATGTGTACGCACCTGATTGCCATAAGCATACAAAAAGTGGCTTCGGGGATGAAATACCATTCCAACGGGAGAAGAGAATGATGAAGGAAACCGAAAAATTGGAAATTTTGATTGTGAATTTGGTTCATTATTTCTCAGGGTGCTCACAGACGCAACAGCAGTTTTCTTGACCTAGGTAAACAAAGAATGGGCAAGTCATAAGAATTTTGCCATTATTATTAGTCTGTGTTACAATTTTTAGAATTTCCTGTTACTTGCATTTTGATTAAGAGAGAGATACACTCACTAACACAACATAGAACTAGAAGGATTAGCAGTAATTGTTATCTCTTTACTCCACCACTCTGGCCCCTGCCACACACCCATCTTATAGTTGTTGAAAATGAAGTTTAGGAGATTAAATAATTTGTTGAAAGCTCTATAATTAACAGCAAAGAGAGGTTTATTATAGAATCACTGCTGAACTTGCCAGACAGACTCCAAAGCCCATGCTTATGACTATCATGCCAAAAGTGTGGATGCCTAAGCCACACCCCAGTTCTATTCAACCATTATTTTAAAGGGGATCAGAATATGACACCTCAGGCCAGGCGCAGTCTTCAGCTTAAAATTTTCTTTATATAAAAGTGGTTTGTAATCTCAGCACTTTGGGAGGCCTACGTGAGAGGATTGCTTGAGCCTAGGCATTTGAGAACAGCCTGGTCAACAAAGTGAGACCCAGCTGCATTAAAAAAAAACTTAAAAATTAGCCAGGCACGGTGGCATGCACCTGTAGTCCCAGCTACTAATCAACCTGAGGCAGAGGATCGCTTGAGCCAGGAGTTAGAGTCTATGGTGAGCTATGATCACACCACTGCACTCCAGCCTGAGTGAGAGTGAGACCGTCTCAAAAGAAAAAAAAAACGGAGATATGAAACCTCAAAATATGCCACTTTTGGCCAGGCGCAGTGGCTTACGCCTGTAATCCCAGCACTTTGGGAGGCTGAGCTGGGTTGATCACTTAAGGCCAGGAGTTCAAGGCCAGCCTGGACAACATGGCAAAACCCTGTCTCTACTAAAAATACAAAAATTAGCCGGCGTGGTGGCACACACCTGTAATTTCTGTTACTTGGGAGGCTGAGGTGGGAGAATCTCTTGAAACCGGGAGGCAGAGGTTGCAGTGAGCCAAGATCGCTCCACTGCACTCCAGCCTGGGTGACAGGGACCCTGTCTCAAAACAAAAAAATGCCACTTTTATATAAAGATAATTTTAAGCTGAAGACTGTTGAGATTCAACAGATGCAGAGAAAAAACTTTGGAGCCTTTTGTGTCTGACTAAAAGCAGGAACTGCTGGGAAATGAGGCTGACAGAAATTCCTCTCTGGGGCAGATCTACTCCTAGAAGGAAGAATGTAAATAAAACCTGTCCCAAATCCCTTCTCCAGAGGAGTTTTATAGCCCTGAAGGAGAAGGAAAGACCACTCATACCTACATTTACAAACATTATCAAAAACATTCATGTCTCCTGGCCAGGCGCTGTGGCTCATGCCTGCAATTCCAGCACTTTGGGATGCCAACGTGGGTGGATCACTTGCGGTCAGGAGTTCAAGACCAGCCTGGCCAACATGACAAAACCCCATCTCTACTAAAAAATACAAAAATTGGCCAGGTGTGGTGGCGGGCACCTGTAATCCCAGCTACTTGTGAAGCTATGGCAGGAGAATCGCTTGAGCCTGGGAGGCAGAGGTTACAGTGAGCCAAGATTGCACCATTGCACTCCAGCCTGGGCAGCAGGGCGAGACCCCATCTCAAAAAAACCCCAAAAAACCAACCAACAAAAAAAAAATCGCATCTTCTGTTTGCTGTCCTGAAAACCCATTTATCTTTTTTTTTTTTTTTTTTTTAAAAGCAATTTGTTTTTCCATAAATGGTTTTCTCCCTTTCCCCTTCACCTATTAAGATGGTACCTAACCGGCCAGGCGCGGTGGCTCACGCTTGTAATCCCAGCACTTTGGGAGGCCGAGGCGGGCGGATCACGAGGTCAGGAGATTGAGACCACGGTGAAACCCTGTCTCTACTAAAAATACAAAAAATTAGCCAGGCGTGGTGGCGGGCGCCTGTAGTCCCAGCTACTCGGAGAGGCTGAGGCAGGAGAATGGCATGAACCCAGGAGGCGGAGCCTGCAGTGAGCCGAGATTGCGCCACTGCACTCCAGCCTGGGCGACAGGGCGAGACTCTGTCTCAAAAACAACAACAACAACAACAACAACAAAAAGATGGTACCTAACTTCTAAATTTTAACCTCATCACTGAGTTTCCCATGTGTGCACACTGCACATGTAAATAAACTGTTTTCTCCTATTAATTTTTTTTTCAGTTTAATTTGCAAGGCTCCACTCATTGAACATAAGAAGGTGGAGGAAAGAGCTTTTTCGTTCCCTACAATCTTGACGATAGGTGCTGAACTTATGGTTTTGTTTGTTTGTTTGCTTGCTTGCTTGCTTGTTTGTTTTCTCAGACTGGGTTTTGCTCTGTCACCTCACCTGGTGTGCTAGAGTGCAGTAGTGCCTCACTGTGGTCTTGAAATCCTGGCCTCAAGCCTCCTGCCTTAGCCTCCCGAGTTGCTGGGATTACAGGCATGAGCCATCACAACTGTCAGTTTATGTGTTTTTTAATGGCTGTAAGAAGAATTCTAATTCACAGGTAGGGTTAAGGACGTTTGGAAGAAAAAATATAGATCTGTGGCAATTACTTCCATTTTTTTTCTGTTTAATTAACCATTTTATGGAATCTTAAATTTATATAGAAAAATCCCAGCTTATATTCTTTAGAGAATTAGCAAGGGAGAATCACTATGCATACAGCATCACGTTTTCCATTTTCATCAAAATGAATGACAACCAGGCAAGAAATCTCTAAAGTGTCAAGCTATATTATTGATCTTAAATAATTTTGCTGTAGCCAATTTTATAGGTTCTATTGCCAGACATAACAAGAATTTGAAAATAACTTTTGCTAAGGTAAATTTTTATTGTTGTCATGTCAAGATAAATTCCTTCTGGGATATAAGGCCTACCTTGTTATAGAAGAGGTAAACTCCAGTACCATGCTCTTGGTCAACAAGAAATGTTAGCACAGTTGGGAGAGTTTTTATTCCTTTAAAAATGTGAGGTAAGCAGGGTACCCATTCAAGAAATGGTTCCTGACTATAAAAACAAGAGCTTGACTATAAAAAAAAGAAGGGAAAAATTAATGCTGTTTTTGAAATATAAGTTCTAATTCTCTTAGTGAAACTAGCCCAGTTGTTCATAGAAGTAATATTTACAGTTTTTTGAACAAACATATAAATTAACCCTCCCTCCCTGGTCTTAAAACCCACTGGTCTTTAAACTCCCTGGTCTTAAAACCTACATTTGTCTCATCTGAATTCCTTCTTTAGGAAATCGACACTTGGGCAAGAAACTTGACCCTTAGGCAAGGAACTGAAACTCAACGGATCACTGCATCCAGATAATGAGAAGTCAGACTCCTCATTCATCATGGTTGCTTCTTTATCCATCTCTAATTCCTGTTTTCCTACCTTCCTTTCTGTGTAAATCCCCCAATTTTACTCAGAGAGACAGGTTTGAGATTTTTATCTACCATTCTCCTTGGCTGCAGCACCCGATTAAAGCCTTCTTCCCTGGCAATACTTGTTGACTCAGTGACTGGCAGTCTATACAGCAAGAAGCAGGACCTAGACTGAATCCCTGGTGTTTTAGTAACAGTAGGAAAATAAATTAACAACCATTGTGTTGCTCTGACTGATCACAATTGTTTTTTAAAAAATCCTTAATGTGGCTGGGTTTGGTGGCTCACACCTGTAACCCCAGCACTTTGGGAGGCTAAGGTGGGCGGGTCACGAGGTCAAGAGATCAAGACCATCCTGGCCAGCATGGTGAAACCCTGTCTCTACTAAAAATACAAAAATTAGCTGGACGTGGTGGAGCGTGCCTGTAGTCCCAGCTACTTGGGATGCTGAGGCAGGAGAATTGCTTGAACCTGGGAGGCAGAGGTTGCAGTGAGCCAAGATCATGCCACCACACTCCAGCCTGGAGAAAGAGCGAGACTCCGTCTCAAAAAAAAAAAAAAAAAATCCTTAATGTCTGTGCCTCTCTTCTGAGGGATATGAGCCCAGAAAACATTGCAGTGCATGTCTTTCTGGTATGAATTGTTTTTCTAGAATCATTGCTTAGGTCCTGATTAACATAATTAGGTAAGGACTAATAAACCCAAGTAGAAACACCACCAGGAGCAAAGAGTGATTGTGAAGGCTTTCAGTCTGTAGAATTGCCATTTTTTTAGATTAATCACAATCCCTGAAGTCATGCACAACAAAATTTCTTAACTTATAAAATATTCAATATCATACCTCACTCAGGGTTCTGTTTCTCTCAAAGGTGACTGTAACATAATCAACTACAAAATAAATACAAGGGTACAGGAATTATGAGCACATCTGTATTTCTAAAACCGGAAGGGTTAGTCTTAATAGTCTTCATGAAAATCATAGAAATTATTTTTGCAAGTAAACCTTATGGTAAATGAAAATAATAATAATAATAAAAGTTATGTATCATCAAGTAATGTATACTCAAATCTAATTTTCTTATCCCTATTTCAAGTGTACCTATTGTCTCAGATTTAAGTTAGAATTTTTTTTGTTTTAGGCCATTAACTTATATAAAGCAAACTTATCTTTATATTTTGTTCTAGTTTTATTTTATGTCATTTTATTAAATCTAGTTGTAACTGAGTAGCTTAGATTCAAAATGGATTTTAAAACTTTTTTTTATTCCTTTCTTGATTTTTGCCTTGAAAACATACTTTGGAACTTTGTTTCCCTCCCTTCCCACTCAACACTCCCTGCACTGCTAGCTTATCTAATTATGTTCTTGCTTAGAAGTTCCGGGGGCTAATTTTGAAACAAATCAGACATGGAGACTCAGTTGTAAAATTCCAGAGATTACCTCAAGGAGGTTAGTCTACAACCTGGCCATCGTGAAGATGACACCAGCCTATGTTCCAGGTGGAGCATGACTCAAGATAGCCACTGGGACAGGACACACAGACCTTGCACCCAGCATCACCCCTGAATGCCTCCCACCCCAAGTTCCCTCTTCTAAACTCCTCTCCCCAGCCTAAAGTTTGGAATGGTCTTTTAAAGGCGTGAGCCTGGACACTCTCCCAACTGCTGGCTTTTGGAATAAAAGTCACTTTCCTTTCACTGCATCTCATCCTTGTTCATTTGGCTTTATATGTGGCAAGCAGCCAAGCTTGCTTTCATTACAAATTTGGTAGTCCCTTTAGGGAGTCTGCATTTTGAGTGGTCTAGTCTGTCAACCTGGTTTGCAACGAGTGGGGCAACTGGCCGCAGCAGTGTTCCAGGGCTTTCCTATTCATGCTACTGGATGGGACAAGAGTTGCTCATGAATATTAGCTGCTGTTGGCTAGCTGATCCTGCGGCTGGGGCTCTGGGCATTTTCCTGGCAGCTGCTGAGATACTTTAGTCTCAGGAAATCTCCCTTCTCTCCCTGTCACGGCGTTAGCTGCCTACTACACTTTGCTGGTGCAGGGAAAGTGACAAGTGAAGAAGTTAACAGACTTCAGAACTGGATAAGTCAACTGGAATGAACCCAGGTCTCCTCTGTCTCTTCTGTGGTAACACTTGAGCTCTGCTCCATTTGGACGTAGCTGCTTGTGACATTGTCTGGGCAGGTACACCATCTTTATCTGTGGCACCACTTGAGCTTTGTTCTGTTTTGACCTAGCTGCTCATGGGGCCATCTGAAGTTGAGACAAGGTTTCAGGACTTTTATCTAGTCCCCTTGATGGGGAATCAGCCTGGGAGTGTACCATCTGAATCTGTAACTGTGTATGTATGTGATCTACATTTGGGCCCTCATCTACTTGCAACTTTCTTTCCTTCTTTCTCTACCCTTTAAGACAGGCTGTATAAGCCCCCCACTCAATCTAGGGATCCAACCCTGAAGTAGAACAACTTCTGTCACCCTGGTTCTTGGCTGGGTTGCTCTTTCTCGGGCCCCAAAGTACTTCTCAGAGCTGTGCCAGATCTTATGGGGGAAAGAAGCATGTGAATTCTTCTGTGGGTTATCTAAATGGGCCTCTATCCCACTTATGATTTTCAATGTTATTTGTTGGAAATACCTGGGATAAATGTTTAAACAGTCCCAACTCCAATTCTTTTGCCCTTTCTGTCCACTTGTTTTGCCATCTCATTTGTTGCCCTTCCATTACTGCTTACTGGGATCGCAGCAGGACCTGGACTTAGATTAAGGTTGATGTGTTAAAAAAGGCTACATTGGTCATCGCCAGTCATTAGACTGTTGGGGAAATTAATTCTTTTACATGTTTGGCTCTCCTAACTGTGTGGTAAAATTTACACAGACATGCCTGTTGGGACCATGAATGGTGACATCAACACTGGTTGTGTAAAATAAGGAGCATTCACCCAACTCCTGGCGATCTAGTTGCAGGGAATTATTGATACAGAGGCAAAGGCAAGGCATCAATATAGGCTGCTCCTCTGCTCACTAAAGGCCCCTGATTTTGTCATCCTCTTTGGGACTCCAGCTGGTTACATATTATGGTCCATTTCTGTGCACATTTTAAACTGATGGGCAAGTTATAGCAAAAAAAAGTCAGAGTTTACATGGTTAATTTGCAACTATAAAGTTAATCAGAGTTCTAAAGTTCTCTATCTTCTTTTTTTTTTCTGCCTGCCTTGAATCTGCTTTGAATCTGCTTTTACTAAGCTGTGGTGCTAAGATAAGACTCATTATTTATGTTCTAACTGAAATGTAAACATTGGAAGCTCATTTGGAATGGAAGAAAAAAGGATAAAAGAGACTTTTAAAAACTGAACTGCCACATGAAATTTAAATTAGTTTTTTCTAATTCTGTAAGGAATGTCAATGGTATGGAACCAAAAAAGAGCCTGTATAGCCAAGACAATCCTAAGCAAAAAGAACAAAGCTGGAGGCATCATGCTACCTGACTTCAAACTATACTACAAGCCCACAGTAACCAATACAGCATGGTACTGGTACCAAAACAGACATCTAGACCAATGGAACATAACAGAGACCTCAGAAATAACACCACACATCTACAACCATCTCATCTTCGAAAAACCTGAGAAAAACAAGCAATGGGGAAATAATTCCCTATTTAATAAATGGTGCTGGGAAAACTGGCTACCAATATGCAGAAAACTGAAACTGAACCCCTTCCTCATACCTTATAGAAAAATTAATTCAAGATGGATTAAACACTTAAATGTAAAACCCAAAGCCATAAAAATCCTGGAAGAAAACCTAGGCAACACCATTCAGGACATAGGCATGGGCAAAGACTTCATGATGAAAACACCAAAAGCAATTGTAACAAAAGCCAAAATTGACAAACAGGATCTAATTAAACTAAAGAGCTCCTGCACAGCAAAAGAAACTATCATTAGAGGGAACAGGCAGCCTACAGAATGGGAAAATATTTTTGTAATCTACCCAAGAATCTACAAAGAATCTACAAGGAACTTAAACAAATTTACAAGAAAAAAAACAATCCCATCAAAAAGTGGGCAAAGGATATGAACAGACACTTCTCAAAATAAGACATTTATGCGGCCAAGAAACATATGAAAAAAAAGTACAACATCACTAATCATTAAAGAAATGCAAATCAAAACCACAATGAGATACCATCTTACACCTGTCAGAATGGTGATTATTAAAAAGCCAAGAAACAATAGATGCTGGCAAGGCTGTGGAGAAATAGGAATGCTTTTACACATTGGTGGGAATGTAAATTAGTTCAGTCATTGTGGAGACAGTGTGGCAATTCCTCAAGGATCTAGAACCAGAAATGTCATTTGACCCAGCAATCCCATTACTGGGTATATACTCTAAGGAAAATAAATCATTCTACTATAAAGGCACATGCGTATTTGGGCCCTTATCTACTTGCTACTTTATTGCAGCACTAGTAACAATAGCAAAGACATGCAACCAACCCAAATACCCATCAATGATAGATGGGATAAAGAAAATGGGTACATGTACACCATGGAATACCATGCAGCCCTAAAAAGGAATGAGATCATGTCCTTTGCAGGGACATGGATGAAGCTGGAAGCCATAATCCTCAGCAAACTAACACAGGAACAGAAGAAAACCAAACACCACATGTTCTTACTCATAAGTGGGAGTTGAACAGTGAGAACACATGGACACAAGGAAGGGAACAACACACACCAGGGCCAACTGGCGGGTGGGGGGCAAGGTGGGAGAGAGCATTAGGACAAATAGCTAATGCATATGGGGCTTAAAACCTAGATGATGGTTGATAGATGCAGCAAACCACCATGGCACATACATACCTATGTAATAAGCCTACACGTTCTGCACTTGCATCCTGGAACTTAAAGTAAAATAAAAATAAAAATAAAAAAATTGAACTGCCATAGAGACTGCTTTAGCCAAATTTTGGTCCATTGCCTTTCTTGGATTACCTGCTAAGGCAAACAAAGTTCAGCCATGTGAACAGATTCCAGTTTTGTCACAAAAATAATTCAGATCCAGCTATCTTCTATAAAATGATGAGATTATATTGCTATCTTGTGGCTAGAATTCTAAGGTAAAAGCTATTGGATATTTGTGTGTGCATATACATGTTTAGATATATTTATGTGAAGTTGATGTTTTATGTGATGTGTCATATCTGGCACACTACCAAGCTGGCTTATAAGTAAATGAGTACTCATAAATGAAATCCAAAAGCTCTTCAAGTGCACATGCATCTTTGATAAATAAAACTGGTTTAAAATATGATTAATAAAGTTAACATAGAAATGTCTTCAGAAGTGTCAGCATACATTTTTGTCTGAGTTTACTGATTAGATATGTTTTGTATTTGCCTCTGCTAGATATATTAAGCTGTCTGGATTTGGCATAAAAGTTATAAGGCTATAAACCCAGCCAAAAGCAGAATGATCTTTGTTTGTATGATTTTTTTGATAAATAAGACTAATGTAATATTGGTGGTTCAATAAAAACAGCTGAATCTTCTAAGTTGTCAGCAAAATGCCCATGTGTTTAACTTTAAGGTTCTTAGGTGAATCCCTGATGTTTACAAGCTTTAAAAATGGTTAACAGGAAAATAACTTTAAATGATGACTAGTGCTGTCTAATATCTCCGTTTTCAAAAGTAATCTAGATAAATGATTAAAAATGAAAAAATCAAATTACATGTAAATGGGGTAAATGCTTGCAGGTAAACTTTTAATGAAATTTAAAATCTTAAAATTATTTTGGATGCTCATTTGGATGTCTAGGTCATTTCCAACTAAAAAAGGGTTATGATGTGGGAAAACATGTTTTTAAAACTTGTAGAATTATTTCATCTATAAAATGTTAACATCTGATAAACAGTTCAGGATTTCTTGCTTCCTAAGCTTTCACTAAAGTTTAAAGTTATTAAAAATAAAAATACTAGGTAATATATAATTCTGTAAGTTGTGTTCCTATTAAAATAATTTTGTATGAGGAAATATCTTATATGGTAAATTTCTGTCCTAAAGTAAAATGGTTGTTTAGGAAAGAGATAATATAGGACAAGATAGAAAGTCTAAGCATGCCATAGATGGCCTATGTCACATGTAAGATTTTACATCTTATCAAGATAATTTCTATGTTGTCTTTATTAGATTTTTGATAGCTTAAAAAACCTCAGATTTAAAAGGGTTTTTACAGCCACATAACCGTCTATGTTGTCCTTAAAGTCTTTTGATTATCACTTTGGTTAGATGAATAACTATTGTTTTACAATGACCTATCATTCTATTTTGACCAAATGTTTTGAGCCTTTTAACATCTTTCACAAACGTCCTCAAAATCAAATCCTAAATTAAATCTCTGACTTATTTCTTGGGCTCATCAAAGCTATAAAAATTAATCAATGCAAGTCTGTAAATCTTTTTATGGCTTCCAGTCAGGTCATAGACTCCAGTATCACCATCTCCAGCCTCTTGAAAAGGTCCTTAACAGGTGCTATTAACTAATCCATGTGCTGTTAATTTACAGGGCTTTGACTCCTAGATGGACATATCTCATCTAAAGAAGACGCTGACTCTGCCAGTATCTGATACCAATCTCAAGTCAACCAAAGCCTCATCTTTAGACCCAGACAAAGGCAACAATCAACGTATACTGCCTTAATAGGACACAGGACAAGCCTGTATTAAAAAACATTAAGGTTCATTTACTAATTTTGCCCCTATCTGAATTAATATAATTTATTCTGTGCCTTAATTCTAAATAATTTAAATGTTTAGCTACCTGTGAGCTTCCTTTCCTGTCATTCTCAGAATGAGGCAAGGCTTATGACCATTTTGTTTGAAATGTTGCCAATTATGTTTTACTTTACCTCCAAAATTGAAACTATCCAATCCTTTTAGGCCCAGGGACTATTGCAGAAGTGGTGATCATGTGATATTATAAGGGTTGGTTTTGAGGCATAAACTTAGTTCAGAACCTCCAAATCAAGGACAGGCACACAGATGCCTAAACAGCTAAACAAAATGCTTGTGTTTTGTATAACTAATTGCTACAAGCTAAGATTATAGTAGCCCAATGCATAAACTATATACATAAGTCAATTTTATAACTTTGTTTTTGGCTTTTGGTTAAGGGTTAATGAGTGCCTGCCCTCCTCCATTCTAATCTGGCCTGAAATGTTTAATTGGCTATAAGTCTTTTGACTCTAAGTTCCTTGGCCATAGGTGTCCCACTGGAGGGCATGACGGACCTGGGACAGGTAGTCATACCACCCCAGCATTAGTATGGGACAAAGTAAAACTTGCCCACTGATACTGCCTCTGGCATATCTTTACCAAAAAAGAGGAAATATAAACTAAAAAATAAAATACTGAGTCCCCTACCAGCTGAACAAACCCTCCCCCTTGGCCAAGGGAACCCTAAGAAAAACCCTTAAAAACTTAATTCCCAGCCATGATGGGATGGAAAGTCAGGCATGCCTCATTATATTCCCTCCATTTTATGATTTAGACACTACTATTGACCACTATTAATTATCACATGACTGACAGAACAGGTTCTTTATGGCAATAAGCTATCAAATTATAAACAGGACCTAAGCCCATGCCAGACAAGGACTAAATCTCCCCACAAGGTAAACGGAGTCATACGTTACATGCATGTTCGCTCAATATGCATGTGTCAGGACCACTTTCATAAATATTCATAGGTCCTCCTATAACTTGTTCAATTCGTACGTTTAGCCAACCTTTCATCATGTCCCCACAGGACCCCTGAGTATAATGGACAATGGAGAACAAACTTACTTTCTTATTGATATGGGGGGCTATATATTCTATAGTTAACATCTGCCTATCTTCTGATTCAAAAAAGACTGTTATGGTTGCAGGAATGTCAGGGCAAATTGTGACTCACCCCTTCCTACAACTTGTAGATTGTCATCTGAAAGACCACAATGACAGGAAAAACTAAAGAGATAAACTACACTCTAAAAAAATTGCATTGCCAAAATATGTCAAGAAAGTAATTTGACTTGGGATGAATTTTTCCCATCGCCTCGCTCTGAGTCAAGGTAATACCCCAAAGTGGGAGCAGGTTGAACTCTTTTGAGATTGTTTATGGGAGACCCTCCCTGGGAGTCCCACCTTTAGACCTAATAAATGAATTAAGAGTTAAACAATACATACACCAGTTAGGGCAGACGTTACTAACCATGCATCAGTTTTCTGCTTCCAGGTCCTCATACCCTAGGGGCGAGTCCCTTCACCCTTTCCACCAAGAGTTAAGGTACTGCTAAAAAGTCTTGGAAAAAAACAAGGACCTGACCAGCAGCTAGCCAAAAATGGATGGGACTTATGATGCACTGCTGACCATGCATTCATCTGTCAAAATTGGCTGGAATTAAACCCTGGATACATCACACTCAGGTGAAGGCTCATCTTCAACCTGATACTTCAGACAACCAGCCTGCCTGTTCATGTGTGCCAAGAAAAGACCTAAAGCTGTATTAAAGAAAAAAAACCACACACAGATAAGTACTATCCTTTTCTTAACATGAACTTCTTAACAAGTTTTGTAGTCATGAATACATTATTTTTCTCTGCTGAAACTAACCTTTTTGCTGAATGGGCACAAATGGCGGCTTCCCTCCGGAATAGAACAGACTGCTGGGTCTGTGGGGAATTGCCCTTTCTTCCACTGCAGGCTTTCCATGGTGCATGCAAGCCACCAACCTAAGTACTTGGAGTCATTTCTATACCTGGTATGGGGCAATTCACCCATTTCCCTTTCATGGCCATAACTCATCTCATCATAAGCCTCATGAATTTCCTACTTGCCAGGAAATCAGGAAACATGTTTTTCAACTCAGTTGCAAGCAGGTCAATGTCATCTCCACCGTGGGATGTGCTGTACACAGTGGTGTCAGATGGCTGACAGAGGTACAAATACAGGTAATAGGTCAAGCAACACTGTGCACTGAACACCACAACCACAGCACACCTCAAGCTAATACCTGTAACATGGGATGGTTACCTCCCCAGCAATGTAATCAAACTCTTCAACTGACTAGCAATTATATGGCTGAGGTAGCAAAACAGCTCCTTCTCACATGGAGCCAACCCTTCCCCCTGGGGCTGCCTATGGGCCTGTGGCACTCAGAGTTGGCCCTTCCTACCCTTTGATTGGACTGGCAGATGCATCTGGGAGCACCCTTACCTACCAGGATGAATCCTGTTCCATCTAGACTCTGCCTGCCAACTGGGAAAGCACAAACGCCAGACACCACTGTCAAAAATGGGCATCCTGGTGGTTTTACCCACTAGCCATCTTTTTCTCCCAGGCAGTGACCATAGATGTAGAATTACAAGTAGAGGCCCTGGCTAAGCATATGGCTGCTGCCTTTAATAACACCCACCATGCCATCACTCTTCTTACTGAAGAAACTTCCAGATTAGGCAAGTGGCCTTACAAAACTATATGGCTGTAGATATCCTAACTGCAGCCTAAAGCGGCACTAGTGCATTACGACTGTTGTCTATATATACTAGATTATTCTCACAATATAACCTAACCTGTGCATGCATTGGATACTCATATTCTGCTATAGATACCTTCTCCCAATAACAGATTGGTTTAGTCAGCCCCTTAGTGCATGGAAGACTTTCATATATAGCACGATTGGTATTTTGCTCATTGTCCTCTTCCGCTGCTGTGGATTTTATTGCTATTGTATACTCTGCACAAGGATGTAGGAAAGATGTTCTCAGAAACTCCTATGTCCCTGCACCATAATGCTCCTGCAAATTCCTACTGCAAGTCTAGGAACTCGAGAATAGTTCCAACTCCAGGTGGACAAATTCAGTTCTGGTACCTCCTAACTATGGCCCTTCTCAGCAGGAAGTAGCCAGATCGACTATGCCACCCATTTTCCATAGAAATGGAATGGAATTTCACAATGGAAAGTTGCAACTGAGTGGCTTAGGTTAAAAATGCATTTTTGAAACTGTTTTTTCTTTTCTTGCTTTTAGCCTTGAAAACACACTTTGAAATTCTTGGTTTCCCTCCCTTCCCACCCAACACTCCCTTGTACTGCTGGCTTATCTAATTATGTGATTGCTTAGAAGTTCCAGGGGCTAATTTTGAGACAAATCAGACATGGAGACTCAGCTGTGAAATTCCAGAGATTACCTCAGGGAGGTTAGTCTACAACCTGCCCGTCGTGAAGATGACACTAGCCTATCTTCCAGGTGGAGCATGGCTCAAGATAGCCACTGGGACAGGACATACAGACCTTGCACCCAGCATCACTCCTGAATGCCTCCCACCCCAAGTTCCCCTTTTTAAACCCTCCCCAGCCTAAAGTTTGGAATGGTCTTCCAAAGGCTGAGCTTGCATTCAGTTACACATATATGTAAAAGTCTCTTAATACAGTATATCTTTAACTAAAATTTACCTTCAAAATGCTCTCTGTTAGCAAAACATCTTTCATTATACCACAATTTTCCTTTCACATAGTCAACCTACATAAATAAATAAAATATCACTTAGCCAATATGTAGACTTAAGATATCTTAAGATATAAGATAGAAAAAACTAAAAAATTTCAAAGTTTGATAGTTCAGGAATGTAAGGCAAATAAAGAGACAAAAATTGTATGCAAATAAAATAAAAGGTTGTAGAATGAGGACAAGAAACAGGAATATACATTTTGAACAATGCACAAAAAAGGCATAAAGAGAAAAGAAATCACACATGAATTAGCATATGTTAATGGAGGATGCCCTTGTCTGTGAACTGTCTTTCGGAAGCTACCAGAAGCCATTAGTCTTTCAGCACAGTTACAATGGGTCACATGTTTAGCTTTTATTCCTCATTAGTGGCAGCTGGGTTTAAGGAGCATTCCCAGAAGCCTGACAGCAGCAAGAAGAAACAGGAAAAAGGTTTTGAAAATTGGTCATGAGAGACAAGCTTCAATATATTGAATGTGTTGGATATAAATGTTGGATATTAATTAAATGCAACAGTTTGAGATTATTTTATTATAGGAAGATTCTGACCTTCAAATTTCTGTTGGGATATAAGAAAGACTTTTTTACATTTTTATAGACTAATAATAAAATCTGTATGATCTGTGTGCAAAAGCCTTTGCTGATATCTAATGACAAAACTTGAACACATGAGGAGACACTTCTTTTTTTTTTTTTTTAAATTGAGAAGGAGTCTTACTCTGTTGCCCAGGCTGGAATGCAGTAGCACAATTTCGGCTCACTACAAACTCCACCTCTCAGGTTCAAGTGATTCTCCTGCCTCAGCCTCCTGAGTAGCTGGGATTATAGCCACACGCCACCATGCTTGGCTAATTTTTTTTGTATTTTAGTAGAGACAAGGTTTCACCATGTTGGCCAGGCTGGTCTCGAACTCCTGACCTCAAGTGATCCACCCGCCTCGGCCTCCCAAAGTGCTGGCATTATAGGTGTGAGCTACTGCGCTGACCAGGGAGTCACTTTATTTATTTATTTATTGATATGGGGTCCTGGCTCTGTCACCCAGGCTAGAGTGCAGTGGCATGATCGTAGCTCACTCTAGCCTCAAACTCTTCAGCTTAATCAATCCTCCTTTCTCAGCCTCCCAAATAGCTGGGACTACAGGTGTGCATCACCATGCCTGGGTAATTTTTTAATTTTTTGAGGGAAAGGAGTCTCACTATATTGCCCAGGCTAGTCTAGAGCTCCTGAACTTAAGCAATTCTCCTGCTTTGGCTTTGTAAAGCACTGGGACTATAGGCATGAGCCACTATGCCTGGCCGCCAATGAATTTTTTTAAGTATCTACATTGTGCCATGTACTGTGCTGAGATTTTTCATATGTAATGTTACTTAATCACCTCATTACTAAGAGGTAGATATTGTTATGCTCATTTTAAAATGAAGAAATTGAGGTCCAGAGAGTTATACAACTTGTTCAAAATTTTATGTTACATGACTGATAAGTTAGTCCAAAATTTGAATCCAGTCTGTCTTCATTTATTCACTCATTGACTCAATAAATATTCATTGAGACTGCCTATGTGCAGGGCCGTGTGGTAACTTATCAGGATACAATAGTAAATAAGATAGATCTCGACCGGAACCTAAAATCTTGTGAGGCTAGTCTGGGGGCTCAACAGACAAAATAGGGTGATAATGATAGGAATTTGTGCTGAGAACTTGGAGCATGCACAGGAGGAGCACCTTGGTGGTCAGGGAAGGATTTCTGAAGAATGAGTTGAAATTCTCTAAGTGAAATAGGAGGGAGCAGTGCATGCTAAGAAGACAAAACATGTTATGCAAAGAGTCAAGGTGTGAGAAATGTTAGCACATTCAGGGAAGGTGAGTGGTTTAGGATGGCCAGGCAGGATGGCTGCAGGGAGGGGCAGGATGGCTGCAGGTAGAGGCAGGCACACTCAGGCTGAAGCAGTAAGCATTTTGTGTGTCACAAGAATTTTAATTTTATCCTTAAAGAAGTGATCCATATTCCTTGCTGTTGCCACGAAACAGATTTTGGTGGATAACTAACAGATTTTATCTCATGCCAAATCCCCAATTTAGGGATCTTATACTTCCTATTCCTTTTGACTGGAAATGCTCTGTCAAAATAATTATTCCAAGTTACTCAAGTTTCTGCTTAAATTTCATCTCTTTGAAAAGGTCTGCTTTAATCACCCTGTTTAAAACAGAATATTATCTTCCCCTCACTCTTTCTCTTACGGTGCTTTAATTTCAACGAGCACTTATTACTATCTAAAATCACATTATATTATGTATTTGTTTGTGTGTTTTTTAATGATCTAGCCCCCTCAGTAGAATGTTAAGCTACATGAAAGTAGGGACTTTGTCTTGTTCACTATGGAATCATCCTTGTCTGAATAAGCATGGAATATAGGAAGTGCTCAACAAATATTTGTTGAATGGATGAGACTTACTGAATGAATAAATCATTAAGTATTCACTCGTTCAACTACCTGTCTAAACACCCACATATATCTCATTCTGAATACCTTTGCTTCAATCATTAGTAAAAGAGGTCTTATTTAAAGATAGATCCTTATACTCTTAAAAATAATTTCACTTTTTCCTTTCCCTCCACTCCCCAATCCCAGCACCTTTCTACCTTTGGAACACTGTATTTCCCCTCTCCCTCATCACTATCAACCATTCCTGAGTTTTACTAAGATATTTTAGTTTAATAGGACTTATTATAATATCCTTGCTAATTGTAAAAACTTCCAGGGCAATTCGTGATTATTTTTTAAAATTGCATAAGTATTTATCCCTTGATCTCCCAATCAAGTTCTAGGATGTATTGTATCTATATGTCTGGACACATAAAATTTCTAGGTACAAAATTATTCATGGGAGCATTGTTTGTAATAGCAAAATATTGGGAAATTACCCAAGCATCCAACAATGGATGATAATTTAAATAAACTCTGGCTAGTTCATACAATGGAATACTTGTAGCTGTAAAAAAGAGACAAAAAACAAAAGAAAAAGAGGCTATTCTCCATTTACTAATATGGATTTTTTCCTATGATAATTATTGGTAAGTGAAGAAATTTAGCATACTTTGTATATAGTATAATAAAAGGAAGAAAAGTATACATATTCATAATTATTTGAATTTCCATTAGAAAACACTGAAAACAGATAAAATAAAAAAAGATTACCTGTAAGGGACAGGGAAAAATCAAGGTGAATATACAGAGAGGTGGGATAGAGACTTCTCAGTCTATATCTTTTTGTAACTTTTTTAGTTTTTAACTATGTGAATGTATTACCTATTTGAACATCATAACTTTTAGGTGTTGAAAATTCTCATTTCCCTTGCAACATGTCCTTTCTGGCTATAGGCTGTATGGGAGGGAGGTGGGGCCTTTGGGAGGTGATAAGGTGAATGGAATTAGTACCCTTATTTGATGTGGGGATGATTCAGTGAATCGAATTGCTCCTCTTATAAAAGAGAACCCAGGGAGATCCCTTGCCCCTCTGCCACGTGAGGACACAGTGAACAGATGGCTGTCTATGAACCAGGAAGGCAGCCCTCACCAGACGCTGAATTTGCCTGTGCCTTTATCTTGGACTGTCCAGGCTCCAGAACTGTGAGACATAAATTTCTGTTCTGTATAAGCCACCCAGTCTATGGTAATTTTGTTATAGCAGCCCACATTGGCTAAGATGTCTGTGTTCAAAAATCCTTATCTAGGCTGGGCGCGGTGACTCATGCCTGTAATCCCAGCACTCTGGGAGGCCAAGGTGGGGGGATCACTTGAGGTCAGGAGTTTGAGACCAGCCTGGCTAACATGGTGAAACCCTATCTCTACCAAAAATACAAAAATTAGCTGAGCATGGTAGCACACACCTGTAATTCCAGCTACTCAAGATACTGAAGCAGGAGAATTGCTTGAACCCAGGAGGTGGAGGTTGCACTGAGCCGAGATCGCTACTGCACTCCAGCCTGGGTGACAGAGGGAGAGTGTCTCAAAAAAAAAAAAAAAAAAAATCCTTATCTAGTACTCCATTTTGATTTATATGGATAGACAGAAAACACATGAATAAATATGAGATAAAATGAGAGAAACAGCCAAGCATTTCTTATCACTAGTCCTCTCCTCATTTTCTTCCCCTTTATTGAAATGTCTATTCTTTTTCATTTGTTTTATTAAAGTTCTTTCTTGAGTATTTTCCTTAGTTGGGATAACCAGGTCATAAACTTTCTTAATCTGAAAGATGAATAATCTCTTGTCTGGAAATAGAAATTCTGGACTTTGGTTCTTTTGTCTTAAATAGACGGTAGATGTTGATTTCACGGTCTTCAAGCTTCTACTGTTGTATAAACAAAATCTAATACCAGTGAGGTGTATTTTGCTTTTGCTCTTTCTGTTTGGATACTTGTAATATTTCCCCCTTAACCTTAAAACTGAGGAATATATTCCTTGGATATGCCTACATTTTTCAGTGCTCCCTGGAATTTAGTGGATTGTAATATATAGCCTTGGAACTTTCTTAATCTCAGTTAATGTTCTTCTATTTTTTTTATTATTGCCTGTCTTATATCTGTTCCTTTTTAAATCCGTCTGAAAACTCTTTTGCTCACCTGTTAGCCCTCTGGATCGCTCCTTAAGGCTCACTTTTTCCCTCGTGATTTCTAGCGATGTTCCTTAGATGGTTTGAGAAATTTCTTCATCTTGATTTTCCATGCCACTACTCTGCATTTAAACAGTGGCCATTCTATCCTTCAATTTATTCCATTTTTAATGGAAATTTTGGTATTCAGTCCCAGGAACTATTTTTGTGCTGCACGTGAAGCTCTTTATTGATATTGACTGTGTTCTTGCTAATACCTCAGTGCCAATGATGGTAATCACAGAGTAGGTGCTCATTGGGTATCTGTGAAATGATTTTATTTAAAAATGTTGTTCTCGTTCAATTGTTGCCTTATCCACCAGCGACTCTAGTTTTATTCTAATGATCTTTGCTCTCAGAATGCCAGGCTACCTTAAGTGTGCTTTGAAGAGAGGGCTCAGGTATGGTTTGTGGAGCACCTCGAATTTTGACAATTGGAATAATAGATGGCAAAGTGGTCTCTAGCCCTCTGGGCTGCCATTCCACCACCTTGGAAACAGAAGGGGTTCCCCTCTTTCCAGGTCTCCTTCAACCTGCCTACCTCAGGCACAGGGAGAATGCAGCTCTCCCGGTAGGCCCATCTCTAGCCTTACTCTCAGCCACACTCCCAAAACTAAGAAAACCCTTCCCTAGGATTTCGTGGAGCTCTGCCAGCCAAACTCCCTCCAGAATCCTTCCCCTTCCCAGTCCTCTACTCCCCGCTCTGTGTTGCCAAGCACTTTGTTCTCAGGTAAACCATGAGTGAGGTAACGACATGCCAGATCTCCTCAGTGAGATTCCTCAAAGCAGGCTCCCAGTGAGCCCAGCTGTCCAGTGGCCCCGGCAGCCTTTTTTGACTTAGCAGGGCAGGTAGGCTGAAGATGAAAGCTAAAGGGAGTTAAAGGTCACAGTCTCCTCCATCTATTTATGTTACTTTTTGTGTGATTCTTCTTTAGGTGTAACTTTTTAAAATATATATTATCTTTTCTTCAGTTTCCTATAATGTTCCTTTCCACTTATTGTAATTGCTGAGATATTTGGATTTATTTCTACTGTTTTACCTCGTAGTTTTTCTATTCTTTTACCTTTATCTCTTCTCTCCTTTCTTCCTTTTTGTAGAATAGATGGATTATTCTTTAATCTTGTTTTCCTTCATCTGGTGGTTTGGAAGTTTTAGGTTACATTCTTTTTGTCTTATTTTAGTTTTTTGGTAATTATCCTTCAATTCTTAACATATATGCTGAATTGCACTTTTTTCTAACAAATTCTTAACTTATTCCCCATGTTGGTTCTCCTTATAAAGATCTTAAATACTTTATTATCCACTGAAAACTACTGCCATTTCTCCTTGTTATATTGTCTAGAGTTTTGGTTCCATCCAATTATTAAACACAAAATTTATAACTTATTTTTTATTTAATTTATTTTAATTTTTATTTTGAGACAGAGTCTAGCTCGGTCACCCAGATTGGAGTGCAGTGGCACGATCTCGACTCACTGCAACCTCCGCCTCCTGGGTTCAAGCAATTCTTATGCCTCAGCCTCCCAAGTAGCTGGGATCACAGGCATGTACCAACACATCTGGCCAATTTTTGTATTTTCTGTAGAAACGGGATTTCGTCATATTGGCCAGGCTAGTCTATAACTCCTGACCTCAGGTGATCCACCCGCCTCAGCCTCCCAAAGTGCTGGGATTACAGGCGTGGGCTACCGCGCCTGGCCATAACTTATTTTTTATAACAATTCCATTCTTTGAACACATATTTACTAAGTGCATACCTTGTGTCAGGTGCCATTCTAGACACTGGGATCTAGTAGCAAACAGCATAGACAGGGCTCCTGCTCTCCCAGGTCTTAGAACTTATATTCCAGTTTTCCTCATTGCTTCTGGCATCCTACTCCTTCATGGGAATTTCTGGATGGTAAACCCTCCAAATGTCTTTAGGTGTGAACGTTCTCTTTTCGCTGTTGTTCTTGAGTTACATAGTTTAGCTAGGTATGGAATTCTATTTTGACAGTTATTTCCCTCTATTCTTTATAATGCAAATCATTTATGCCCATCTGGCTCTCTCAGTTATCTGCTCTGCTTGTCCTCTGATTAGTATGACAATTAGTCAGTTCTATTTGCTTCCTGAGAAATAAATGCTCCTTTCTCATAGACAGTGTGAATGTGGGTGTATGTGCACATGCACATGTGCACACAGACTGGAGCCTGCACAATCCAAGATAAAGGTGCAGGCAGATTCAGTGCCTGGTGAGGGCCGCCTTTCTGGTCCATAGCCATCTGCTTACTCTATGAGGACAGAATAAGGAGGGCATATGGCAAATGGCTAGGAACACTCATGATTTCATTTGTGGTTTTCCAACAGAAGCATGCTTATATGCTGATGGGAATGACCTAGTTCATTAATCACAAAACTTGACTTTTTAACATATAGGGGAGATAACTGATGGAACAAAATCCCCCAAAAGGCCAGAAGCAGACCAGTGACTAGATTATATGACATTTTTGTGTAAGTTAGAAAAGGTACCCCTTTCTCGAAGTAGGACAGACTTACACCAGGGTAGATGGATTGAGGAGTAAAGTGTTAGCCAGACCCCAGCACCTTACTCTCTTCAGTCAAGTGCCCTTGTGCAGAATCTGAACTGAACAACCATAGCTAGCCTGGACATAGCATAGGAGATGGGGTGGGGGTGGCCTCTGAAACAGGGAGGAACACTTCTTCCTTTGAAGCAGAAGAGGTGAGCACTGCTTAATGCTTGCTACAAATATATGTATAAATAATATATGCTACAAATTCATATATATATATATAAATATATATTTTGTTTAAACTATAAGTAATATAGTAACTGGAATAACTTATATTGTGAATTACTGTCTTGCATCTCATCTCAAGTCACCAAGTAAACACATATCTTCTAACCAGCCCTGGGAAATATAAAGCTTCTTACCCTTTCAAAACCACAAAAGTCTGCCCTGGAAAACTAGAAGAAAAGAAGAAACTTTAATTTTTGCTTGCATATCAGAAGGCCTAACAAAACATAGCAATTTAAATTATACTAAAGGAAATAAACCATATAAATTCCTTGAAACAAAATTATAACAAAATTTTATGTTTTTTCTATCCTAGCAGTTATGATAGCCAAACACTAAAAGCAGACTCTGATATAGTTTATACAATATCCAGGGAATTTCCCCATCAGTCTTTGCCTCATTTCATTATTTTATTAATTTACTTATACCTTAGTGTGATTCCAGAAAGGATTTGAGAAGAAAACCATGCCTTTTAATGATTTAAATGGAGGAATTAAGAAGTGTGCAGGCGGGCCCGGCGCAGTGGCTCACACCTGTAATCCTAGCACTTTGGGAGGCTGAGGCAGGCGGATCACGAGGTCAGGAGTTTGAAACCAGCCTGGCCAACATGGTGAAACTCCATTTCTCCCAAAAATATAAAAATTAACTGGGCGTGGTGGCGCAGGCCTGTAATCCCAGCTACTCGGGAGGCGGAGGCAGGAGAATTGTTTGAACCTAGGAGGCGGAGATTGCAGGGAGCTGAGATCACGCACGCCACTGCATTCCAGCCTGATGACACAGCGAGACTCAGTCTCAAAAAAAAAGAAGTGTGCTGGCATATGCAAGTCTGCCACCCATTGGGTTTAGGAAGGCACACCCTCAACCTATTATTTTCTGCTTTGCCACTCTGTTCCTTCTGCCCAGCCCAGAGCAGTCCAGAGATCAGGACTTACAATACACAATCCCTGTCTACTTCTCTGCACTTTGAATTTAAGCCATTGTAGCGTTCCTGGTTTCAACTCTCTGTTTTAGCAATTATATAATAAGCATGTAAAAAAAACCCCAGATCCCCTAGTCATCTGAGCAACAAATGGTACTTTCTCAGAGATGGTGAGGAAGGTTCAGGTATACGTGAATATTCTTATACTTGAAGAAAGATAATAATTACCATGTATAAGAAATACCTGCGTCTCAATCAATACCATTTCCCCTTCTTTACTTCCCTCTATCTTTTCTCCTACTGATCCCAAGTCTTTATTGCTTGTCTCATCTCTGTTGTGGTAATTTTTGAGAGGTACTTGTTAACATGTTTAAGAATTTTATGGTAAGCATATTAACAATCTTCACCTAAACACATATTTCCCTTCACTCAATCCCAATACTTACTTTTCACTTATGTTACTTTGTAATACTATATGTGGCTTTATAAATTACCTTAAAGCATTTGGGTAACATATATAGCTATAAATAAATGGATCAATCAATAGGTAGGTAGACAGATCTTTTCTGCATGTATATATTTAAAACTTACTATAAATTTGTACAGCAATACAACTAGCACCATTTCCAAATTATATATTCAATACTACGAGGTAAAGGAAAAAGTTGCTGTATTATGCCTTTATGTTTTTCGAAAGAAAGAAGCATTTCAAGATACACCACACATAAGTCAAGTATTAAATATTTTTTTGTGTCACAGAAGATATTTAAGATTAGCTATTAGTTACAAAGCAATTTACATACCGATAAGATGTAGTGTGATGGATAACGAAGATCTTCACTTACAAAAAGGCCCAAAGAGGTGAGGATAACTAAAAAATGATTCGTTAAAACCATATCCACCAATGAAAGGTCTTCATGTTCTAAACGAAGAAATCATACCATGGATTAAAAAGTAAGAAAAAAAGTGAGTTCCTTAGTGAAGCAAAGATATTTTATAGATATTAATCAAATATTGATGTAAGTAAAATGCTCAAGATGAAGGCAATGTTAGAGGAGTTACCTTCTTGAAGTTGGGAATAGATAGTCTGTGTCATGTTAAACCATGTGGTATCATAATCATGCCAGAATCCACCAAAGTTTACGCCTATGTAAACACCTACCATGAAACAAAAGGAAAATTAAAGCCAGGCAACTTTACAAGGTGAGTCACCTTCAGGGGCAAGAGCCCAGAGTCCGTTCCAACTCCCTCTCAGCACTTTGACTCTCACTTCCCCAAGCATTGGAAAGATGAAGTAACTTCAAGTTACACCACATAATATTAGCCAATCATCTGATTGACTCCTAGAATGATTACTGCTGGGAATAATATGCCCTTAAAATCAACCCTCTTAAGGTATTGGTTCATTCTCTTAAAATATCTTCCAAATTGTACTGTATCTTTTTTTACATAGAAGGGCATCAGAATATGCCAAATATGCCACTTTAGTTTAAGGATTTTTTTTTGACCTGAAGGCAATTGAGAATCAACAAATGCAGTCTCTGCCCTCCCTTTATCTGCTTAAAAGCAAAGCGTAAATTGCTCCTTGTACCAGAAAAAAAAAGAGCATTTTTATCACTGGAGATAGGGAGCCCTTATCTGCCATTAGTTCCCCTATATATTTTCTAGTCACAACTTCCTTACAGCTAATTGTTCCTTGATTCCTAAATCCACTTCCTTTGTGAAAATGCTATATAATTTCCTGATTTAACCACTTGATCTTCACTTCTTTTTTGTGAACTGCCATGCACATAAATAATAAAAAAAAATTGTGTGCCTTTTATCCTGTTAATCTGTTATTTGGGCTGGGCATGGTGGCTCACGCCTATAATCCCAGCACTTTGAGAGGCCAAGGCAGGAGGATCACTTGAGCCCAGGAGTTTGAGACCAGCCTGGGCAACATGGTATAACCCTGTCTCTACAAAAAATACAAAATTAGCCGGGCATGGTGGTGCATGCCTGTAGTCCCAGCTACTCAGAAGGCTGAGGTGAGAGGATCGCTTGAGCTTGGGAGGTCAAGGCTGTAGTGAGCTATGATCATGCGACTCCAGGCTGGGAGACAAAGAGAGAACCTATCTCAAAAAAAAAAAAAAAAAAGAAATCTGTTGTGTCGATTTAATTCATAGAGCCCTATTCACTAAGCATAAGAGAACAGAGGAAAATTTTTCCTCCCTAACAGTACCCTTCTAAGCATAAAGATGCTCCTATTTCAGGAGTACAATTTTAGTTAATAATAATTTTTTAAAACTCCAAAGAAGAAAATTAAAATGTAAACTCCAAGACAGGAGAAACTATGATTTGCTTTTTTATTTGTGATTTTAAAAACAGAAAAAACTTTTGCTAAAGTTTCATTAAAACCTTGTAAATGAAGAAGATTGAACACATCACAAATCCTAAAGTACTTTGTTCCCCAACCCCACCTTTTCTTGGTCATAGGTAGGAATGTCTAGAGTCTTTTGTGTTTTAAATGTGAGGTGCTGATCTGAGGTTTTGTCAAAGGGCATAACTACCGGGCTGGGGAGGAGGGGAGGCTAAGGAACCTTGGCAATCTAACACATATACTTTATTTCCAAAAGAAGACATTTGTAGAACGAGGCATATTTTGAAGGGTGAGTTTTAACTCCCAGCTCTTTTCTGTTTAAGGAAAGCTGTAGAAGGAAGTGTTATTGATTATTGTATACTTTTTCCAGGAAGAGGAAAACTAAAGACAAACTTTGCCTTTCTGAGAATTAAGTCTAGTTTTACAGATAATGGTGGGAATTTTTTTTTTTCTTTTTTTTGACAGAGTCTCACTCCGTCACCCAGGCTGGGGTGCAGTGGCGCAATCTCCACTCACTGCAACCTTCGCCTCCCAGGTTCAAGCAATTCTCGTGCCTCATCCTCCTGAGTAGCTGGGATTACAGGTGTGCACCACCATGTCTGGCTAAATTTTAGTATTTTTGGTAGGGACAGGGTTTCGCCATGTTGGCTAGGCCGGTCTCGAACTCCTGATCTCAAGTGATTTGCCCACCTCAGCCTCCCAAAGTGCTGAAATTACAGGTGTGAGCTACCACCCAGCCTAACGGTGGGATATTTTAAGTGGGAATAATTATAGATGTTCAGCATGCTATCACATGACCAGATTCTTGCAAAAAAGCACTATTTAATGAAGACATAATAAAATAAACACTTTACGCTGGTTAATATTTACAGAGTAAAATTAAGTTATGGGCTACTCTCTGTGACAAACTATCCCAGGGCTTACAGAAGCTGATGCAGACCATTGTGAAAAGTTTAGCTTTTATTCTAATGGCAAAGGGAAGCCACAGGAGTGTTGGAAGCAGGGAAGTGATGTGATCTGGTTTATACTTGAGAACATCACTCTGGTGGGTGTATGGAGGCTGGTTTGTATTGGCACAAGAATGGAAATAGACAGACCACTTAAGAGGCTGTTAATTAGTCTAATAAAAAAATGTTGACTTGACCTAAGATTTTAGCAGAGAAGTGAGGTGGTCACATTGGGGATGGACCCTGGAGACAGCACAATCGGGGAATGTTGTGAGGGTAAGAGCAGTCAAGAATGTGTCCTAGATTTCAGTTCTGACCAATTTAATACTAATTGGGATGAGAAATACTGGAGAGAAACAGATTTTTTGAGGGAGATGAATCAAGAGTTCTGGATTAGACTTGCTGTATTTGAGATGCTTATTAGCCATCAAGAAGAAATACATAATAGACAACTGAAGAGAGGAGTAGTATTGTTTCAAAGGAGTGGTCAGCAGCAGCAATATAGATTTGGGAATCATCAGCCTGAAGATGGCATTACTGCCATCAGACTGGATTAAGTCTTCCAGAGGGAGAATGTGGTAACTTAAGGAAGGAGAGTCAAAAACAAAGCCCTAGGTTTGCATTTAGGGGTCACACCAAAAAGGAGCCCTCCTAGAAAACTAAAGAGTGACCAATGAGAAAATATAAAGAACTTGAAAGTGGTTATCAAGAAAGCCAAAAGAAGAAAGTGTTTTGAGCAGAGACTGGTCGACTGTGTTAAATGCTGCTGGAAAGGAAAGTAGAATGGGCATAAAAGACTGGCTGTTGGAATTGGCAATATGAAAATTGTGAGTGGCCTTGAGAAGAAATGTTTTAGTACAGTGATGGAAACCAGAGTCTGATTTGTAGTGGAAAGAAGATAAAATGGGAAGTGGAAAAACAGCATCATCTACATTAAATTCTGGCCTTAAATTTTTTTTTTGAAGGGGAACAGAGAAGTGGAGATGGAAGTAAAGTGAGATAAACGAAGGTTTTGTTTAAGATGGGGGATATCAGGGTATGTCTCTATCCTAATGGATACAATCCAGTGAGGAGGAAGAGTATGATGATGTTGGAGAGAAAGATGAGAATTGCACAACAGATGCAAGAGCAAGGTTGTTCAGATGGCTGCAAGGAATGGGATCCAGAACACAAGGGCTGAGGGGTAGCCTTTGATTGCAGCAGAGACATTTCTTACAGTGCAACAGGCAGAAAAGGCAAAGCATACAAATGCAGGTATGATGGCAGATTTCCAGTTGCAACAATGGGGTTTCTATAATCAATCTTTATTTTCTCTGAAGTATTATATAAAGGCACAGCCAAGAGTAAGAGGGGAAGAGTATTTGAGGAGTGGAAAGAAGTGTGATAAATTTTGCAGAGTGGGAAAATAAATATACAAGGGAAGAGTGATAGGATTTATAGGCAGTAGTCTTTACAGGGAGTACTGAGTGCCCACTTAAGATTTATGATCATGAATTTAGAGTGAGACTGGTCAGTGAAATGTCAAAATGAGACTAGCATGCAATTTTTCCCTAGCAATATTCTGCTTTTGCAGGGCAGGAGCAGAGATGGTTTTAGAGTTGGGGTTGGGCAGGCAAGGAAGAAAAAGAAGAGCAAGAGAGTTACAAAAGTATTTTAAAAGATGGGCTCTGAGAATTATGGTGAGAACAGAGGAAAATAAGGATGTTGGGTAGTGAAAAAAAGTGATAGTGACAATGGATTAAGATCTCAATGAGATCAAAGAAATGTTGGAGTATGAGTACTAGAACAGACTGACAGAATAAGAGGCAGTGGACAGAGTGTACGATGCAGGTACTACGGATTTCAGAGATAATGACATTAGAGATGACAAGGTCAAGAGTTTAATCACTTACATCTTTACTCCATCTTGAGTTAACTTTTGTATACGGAGAAAGGCAAGGATCCGGTTTCATTTTTCTTTTGCGTATGGCTAGCCAGCTACCCCAGCACCATTTATTGAATAGGGTCTTTTCCCTAATGCTTATTTTTGTTAACTTTGTTGAAGATCAGATGGTAGTAGGGGTGTGGCTTTATTTCTGGATCCTCTATTCTGTTCCATTGGTCTATGTGTCTGGTTTTGTACCAGTGCCATGCTCTTTTGGTTACTGCAGTCTTGTAGTATAGTTTGAAGTTGGGTAATATGATACCTCAGGCTTTGTTCTTTTTGCTTAGGATTGCTTTGGTTATTTGGGCTCTTTTTTGTTCCATATGAATTTTAGAATAGTTTTTTCTAATTCTGTGAAAAATAACATTGGCAGCTTGATAGGAATAGTATTGAATCTGTAGATTGCTTGGGCAGTAAGGCCATTTTGATGGTAATGATTCTTCCAATCCATGAGCATGGAGTGTTTTTCCATTTGTTTGTATCATCTATGATTTATTTTAGCAGTGTTTTGTACTCCTCCTTGTAGAGATCTTTCACCTCCTTGGTTAGATGTATTCCTAGGGGTGTGTGTGTGTGTGTGTGTGTGTGTGTGGTGGGGGTTATTGTAAATGGGATTGTGCTCTTGATTTGGCTCTCAGCTTGAATGATTTTGGTGTATAGGAATGCTACTGATTTTTCTACATTGATTTTTGTATCTTGAAACTTTATTGAAATTGTTTACCAGTTCTGGAAGCTTTTTGGTAGAGTCTTTAGGAGTTTCTAGGTATAAAATCATATTGTCAGCGAAGACAGAGAGTTTGACTTCTTCTATTGGATGCCTTCTTCTCCTATTTGGATGCATTTTATTTCTTCCTGTTGCCTGATTGCTCTGGCTAGGACTTCCAGTACTGTGTTGAATAGAAGAGGTGAGAGTGAGCATCCTTGTCTTGTTCTGGTTCTCAAGGTGAATGCTTCCAGCTTTGGCCCGTTCCGTATAATGTTATCTGTGTGTTTGTCATAGATGTCTCCTATTATTTTGAGGTATGTTCCTTCAATGTCTTGTTGGTTGAGAGTTTTTAACATGAAGGGATGTTAGGTTTTATCAAGGGTTTTTTCCACATCTATTGAGATCATTATATAGCTTTCGTTTTTAGTTCTATTTATATGGTAAATCACATTTTTATGTTATTTAAAAAATGTCAATAGCTTTTGGGGTACAAGTAGTTTTTTGTTACATGGATGAATTATGTAGCTGTGAATTCTGAGATTTTAGTGCAGCCATCACCCAAGTAGTGTACATTGTACCTAATGTGTGGTTTTTTACCCCTAGTTCTCTCCCAACCTCTCCCTTCTGAGTCTCCAAAGTCCATTACATCACTCTGTATGCATTTGCTTGCTCATAGCTTAACTCCCACTTATAAGTGAGAACATATGGTTTTTGGTTTTCCACTCCTGTGTTACTTCACTTAGAATAATGGCCTCCAGCTCCATCTAAGTTGCTGCAAAAGACATTGTTTCATTCCTTTTTATGGCTTAGTAGTATTCCATGATGTATGTATGCCACACTTTATCTGTTCATTAGTTGATGGGCACTTAGGTTTGTTCCACATCTTTGCAATTGTGAATTGTGCTGCTATAAACATATGTGTGCAAGTGTCTTTTTCATATAATGACTTCTTTTCCTTTGGGTAGATACCCAGAAGTGGGATTGCTGGATCAAATGGTAGATCTACTTGTAGTTCTTTAAGGAATCTCCACACTGTTTTTCATAGAGGTTGTACTAATTTACATTCCGACCAGCAGTGTATAAGCATTACCTTTCCCCCACATCTATACTGCCCAAAACAATCTATAGATTTAATGCAATTCCCATCAAAATAACGACATCATTTTTCACAGAATTAGAAAAAAAATCCTAAAATTCATATGAAACCAAAAAAGAGCCCAAATAGCTAAAGTATTCCTAAGCAAAAAGAATAACATTTCTTGATTTGCATATGTTGAACCAATTTTGCATCCCAGGAATGAAGCCTACTTGATCGTGATGAATTAACTTTTTTTTTTTTTTTTAGATGGAGTTTTGCTCTTGTCACCCAGGCTGGAATGCAATGGCGTGGTCTCGGCTCACTGCAACCTCTGCCTCCCGGGTTCAAGAGATTCTCCTGCCTCAGCCTCCCGAGTAGCTGGGATTACAGGCACTCACTACCATGCCCTACTAATTTTTGTATCTTAGTAGAGACAGGATTTCACCATGTTGGCCAGGCTGGTCTTGAACTCCTGACCTCAGGTGATTTGCCCACCTCAGCCTCCCAAAGTCCTGGGATTACAGGCGTGAGTCACCATGCCCAGCCTTGAATTAACTTTTTATTTTTTATTTTTATTTTTTAATTTTATTTATTTATTTTAATAATATTTATTTATTTGTTTTATTATACTTTAAGTTCTGGTATACATGTGCAGAACATGCAGGTTTGTTGCATAGGTGTACATGTGCCATGGTGGTTTGCTACACCCATCAACCCATCATTTACATTAGATATTTCTCCTAATGCTATCCCTCCTCTTGTCCCCCACCCCTCAACAGGCCCTGGTGTGTGATGTTCCCCTCCCTATGCCCATAGGTTCTCATTGTTCAACTCCCACTTATGAGTGAGAACATGCGGTGTTTGGTTTTCTGTTCCTGTGTTAGTTTGCTGAGAATGATGGTTTCCAGCTTCATCCATGTCCCTGCAAAAGACATGAACTCATTCTTTTTTTATGACTGCATAGTAATATGCTGCTGGATTCTTTTTGCTAATATTTTGCCAAGAATTTTTCTGTCTATGTTCATCAAAATATTGGCTTCTAGTTTTCTTTTTTTGTTGTGTCTTTGCCAGGTTTTGGTATCAGGGTGATGCTGGCTTCATAGAATGAGTTAGGGAGGAGATCCTGCTCCTCAATTTTTTGGGAATAGTTTCAGTAGGATTGGTACCAGCTCTTCTTTGCATGTCTAGTAGAATTTGGCTGTGAATTCATCTGGTCCAGGGTTTTTTTTTTTGTTCATAGGTTGTAAAGACATGGAATCGACCTAAATACCCATCAATGGTGGACTGGATAAAGACAATGTGGCACACCATGGAATACAATGCAGCCATAAAAAGAATGAAATCATCTCCTTTCCAGCAATATAGATGCAGCTGGAGGCCATTATCCTAAGTGAATTAACACAGGCAACAGAAAACCAAATACCACATGTTCTCACTTGTAGGCGGGAGCTACTCACAGACCTGAAGATGGCAACAATAGACATTGGGGACTACTAGCTGGGGGAGGGAAGGGAGCAATGGTTGAAAAACTAACTATTGGGTGCTATGCTCACTACCTGGGTGGTGGGCTCATTCATATTCCAAACCTTAGCATCACACAATATACCCACATAACAAACCTGCACATGTACCTCCCCTCAAATCTAAAATAAAAGTTGAAATTATTAAATAAAAAATTTTAAGAAGAATATTACCATAGGAGTAAGATAGGGGAAAGATCATTGGAGGACAGGAAGCCTTGAAGCTAGGTACTGCATGGATCATCCATATGGATGGTGAAGTCACCAAAAATAGTGACAGAAGTCAAGCGGAGAGGAAGGCAGGGACCTAGAGATTAAACTTGTAAATGAATGAATGTGAGCGGTGAGGAGGTCACCAAATACTGGCAACCAAGAAGAGTTAGAGGGAGGTAAAGTCTGAGTTCAAAAAAGCTCCACGTTTCAGACAAGAGGACAGGAGTAGTGATTAAGCAGTAATCCTAAGGAGCAAAGACAAGAACCCTCACCCTGGGTTTTGAAATATGTGATATGTGGGAGGGCTGAGGGGAAAGAATGTCATCTGGGGATGAGCCGGTACTCTTTATGGAAAGAAAGTTAAGGGACCATTCAGAGAAAAAGTGAGTGATATGGGGGAGTTTGTTAATGACAGGCCACAAATTCTAATGAAAGGATTTGGGTGGATAGAGAGGGATAAAAGTTTCAATCAAATTAGAGGATATTCAGAACAGTATGTGGGATAGGATAACCAGAAATGATCTGGGGAGGCTTATGTTCTGGTAACTGATGGGAGGCCTGATGGTTTATGTCTTAAGAATATCCTAGAGGAGGAAAGGGGGTAATAAGTCCAAACTGGAGTACATGGGGCTGATGCATAGCTGTTCCCACCATTAACTCCATGTGGTATGAAGGCCAGGAGGACAAACAAGGCCTCCCAAAGGAACTGCTAGTTGGGTGTGGTGGCATGTACCTGTAGTCCCAGCTACGTGGGAGGCTGAGGTGGGAGGATTGCTTGAGCCTAGGAGTTTGAGGCTGTAGTGAGCCATGATTGTGCCTCTGCATTCCAGCCTGGGCAACAGAGAGAGACCCTGTCTCAAAAAAAAAAAAAAAAAATTGCTGATTTAGGCAGTCACAGCTTGATACTGTGAGAACTTCCTTTATTGCTTCAGCACAGTGGTGACCAGTTGGGGAAAAGGTGGTTTCACCGAAAGAACCTGTTGCTGAAGTTGTTTGTTTTCTTGAGGGGTTGAGGTGGCCTCATGAGTGTGATCCCAAGGAATTAAGACTGGTGCTTCTTTCCCATGACTTTCATTTGTGAGGCAGAATCAAGCATGAGGAGTTGAGAACGACCCCTCTCCTATGGCTCACGGAAGTAAGGTAGGTATTGGTGTTTGGGTAAAGACAAGGAGGAGGAGGTCCTAGCCAGGCCCTCCTATTCACAGAACAACATAAGAAAAGGAGCCAAGTTTCTATCTGGATTGACATAGTGTAGCATGTGACAGCAGGGAGTGGAAAAAGACACAATTATTAGATTGGTGCAAAAATAATCACGGTTTTTGCCATTAAAAGTAATTGCAAAAACTGCGATTACTTTTGCACCAACCTAGTAAAACTAAAAGAATTCAGCAGAAGCAGACTATAAGCCATTAGGAAGTCAAAGAGATTTGGGCAAGGTTATTTGTCTATCCCTATACTGATGCATACTGTTTTAATCTATTGCTTTATAATAAGTCATGCTAGGACAAATTTTTGTTTTTTTTTTTCTTTAAAATTATGTTTGTTATTCATGGTGTATCATTCTCCCATATGAATTTTGTGTTTGGCTTGCCAATTTCCACACCCTCCCTGACACAAAAAAGAAAACACACACACACACACACACACACACACACCAAAAACATTGTTATAATTTTTCTTGGAATCATATTGAATTGATAAATTTGTAATACATTTTATTTATAATAAATTTATTTATAAAATAAATCTTTATAATACCAGAAGTTCCTGCTTATAAACATGAAATCTCTTATTTATTTTGGTCTTTTTTTATGACCTTCATTAGTTTTATAATTTCTACACAATAGGTCTTGCAACTCCTTTTTTTATTCCTGGGTACTTTTTGGGATTTCTTACCTTAATAGGATTTTTAAAATTATAATCTTTAATTAGTCCTTGGTGGAGTGATTTTTATACATTGCTATTCTATCTCACAACCTTCTAGCATACCCATATTTGTTCTGAGTTTTTCTATAGATCTTTTTGGATTTTTATGTAGGTATACATATTATCTATGAGTAATAAAATTTTGTTTCTTATTTTTTAAGTTTTAAATTTATTTTCCTTTATATTCACTGAATTTGGGGTCTAGGAGGTCATCAATTAGCTAGGAACAATAATTAAAATAATACTATTAGTAGTTGAAATGTGTAATGACATTGTGATATTGTGATATAATGAGAAATACATATTTGGTTTTCGTCCCGGGCTCTTGATAGAGAACTTCTAAAACCTCCATAATTTCCTGCATGATAGAGGGCTAGGAACATCCTTTGTTATAACATTTGGTCTTTGGCCCCAGTTCCTGATACAGAACCCCTAAACTCCTTGGAATTTCCTGGGTGATGGGATTGTCTTTTGTTCTAATGAAGCAACTCTTGACAGACTCCCAGATAGCTTTAAGATGTGGGGTGCTCACCAGAAAAAGCAAGCCATGATTAGAAGCTTAGAGCCTTCATCCCCACAGCGCATCTCCCAGGAAGTGGGGAGGGGGTGGAGATTGAATAAATAATTGATCATGCCTATGTGATAAAGCTTCCATAAAAATCCTTACAGTGCAGGTTTTGGAATGCTAAAACACATCTACATACCAGGGGTGTGGCGTGTCACAACTCCACAGGGACAGAAGCTCCTTTTCTTGGGAATCTTCCAGACCTTGCCCAACTGTTTACTGTATCCTTTGTTTTGACCTTTATAATAAACTGGCAAACCTAAATAAATGTTCCCCTGGGTTCTGTGAGTTGTGCTAGCAAATTATTGAACTCAAGGAATAGTTTGTGGGACCTCCCCAAATTATAATTAGTTGATTAGAACTACAACCTGGGACTTGTGACTGGCATTTGAATTGGGGGATAGTCTTGTGGGACTGAGCCCTTAATCTGTTGTTGGTTGGGGAGGGGGATCTGTGCTAACTCCAGATAGCTAGTGCCAGAATTGAATTAAATCATAGGACACCTAGTCGGTCATCCACAGAGAACTGGAGAATCACTGGGTGTGGAAAATCCATACATTTAGTATTAGAGTGTTATGAAATGAATATAGAGAGAAACAGTTGTTTCTTTCCCTATATAGATGCTCTCAGATATTACAGCAGTAATAAAAAAATGCAAACATAAACTAAGTAATGTGGTATTTCAGGAACAACAATACCTATTTATACATGTCAGGAATAGCAGATAATCTCTGGGAGAAAGTAACATATTAATGGAGGGCATGGGATAAATGAAATTAGGAGACACACTAAAGTCACAATTAACATGGCAAAAAGTCACAGCAAGAAAACATACTTAGTATATCACACTTGCAAGTAGACAAGATACAGTATTGAAGAATAAATTTTTAGGTATTTTTAGGAAACAATTTTCCTTCCCTATGTCTATGCATTTATTTCTGCTGCCAGTTAAACATTACTGTTACAAAATACAAAAGGCCAACATCAACATTTAATGAAGCTGTAAACCTACCATCAAGTATTGTATCCACAATGAAGCCTAGTAATGCCACATCATTGGCACAGGGGCATTTTGTCACTTTGAGATCTACCACATGTGGATATAATTTACTGATCTCGCTTTCTGGAATCACATCCCCAAGAGTCCACTGAAGAATCGGTTCTGCGGAAATCAAATTTGGGTGTTTAAATTGTGGGAGCACCCTTGAAAATGGATGCTACTTTCCTTTAAAGGTTTTAAAAGAACTATGTAAAGAAACTATTCTATAGTTCAAAAAAGGTGCATTACCTCACTCTGCTTTGGTCAAAAATCAGTCAGTGACTATTTTCCAGGATATAAGGAGTAAAGTCTAATTCCCCTTGGTGGGGGGCTGGCAAGGTTACATTGCAGAAGAACATGTGGAATGGGAGAGATTGCTTTGGCCACATTTGAAAAATACCATTTGCCACAGGATCTATCCCTAGAAACGGAATTGCTGGATCACAGAATACGCACATTTATAACTTCTGAGCCCACTCATTTACTTTTTGTTCTCTTCCCAATCCCACTGAAACAGCAGTAGATACATAAAAATGAGAATAAATCCAGAGTAGCAGTGGCGAACAGGGACAGTTATCATTAGTGGCCAAGAGACTTAGAGGGATTTCTGGAAGGTAGTTGAAAAATACTATTTGCCACAGGATCTATCTGTATAAATGGAATTGCTGGATCACAGAATACATTTATAACTTCTGCTTCAAGAGCCCACTCATTTACTTTTTGTTCTCTTCCCAATCTCATTGAAACAACAGTAGGTAGATGAAAATGAGAATAAATCCAGAGTAGCAGTGGTGAACAGGGACAGTTATCATTAGAGGCCAAGAGACTTAGAAGGATTTCTGCAAGATAGAAGTTGGGAATGAGATGCAGAAGAAAAAGCAATCAGAGGTGAAGCATCTCCAATGCAGCACAGGCAGAATAGCAGCACTAGTGGTGAATAAGGTCTTTCACGTGGCAAACCAGGCCTTCCAGAATCTGACGTCCTCTTGGTTCCTCAGCTTTACTTCTTGCCAGAACTGGCCTCCCATTACAGGCTCTAGTTTGTGGGGCTTTGAATATCTGTTTTTCTCACAACCCTATTTTTCAGTCCTCGATGTGAATGTCTCCCTCTTTGGGAAGACTTCCATGACGCCCTAGAATGAGTGAGGCTCTCCTCCCAGGGGCTCCAATAGGACTCTGCACTCACTGTAACTAGAAGAATCAGGGTACACTCTTCCTCACCAGACCAGGGTAGACAATGAGCCTTTTGAAAGAATGTCATCAGACAAGGCGTCACAAATTTTAAAACTTAAAATATTACTTTTGGATATGCAAAGGATTGGAGCTAAAGTCGAATTTTCATGCATTAAAAAAAGGGAGGGTTTTTCTTTCTTTTGGAAAAAAATGAGAAAAAAAAAGAGTACAAAAAGTAAGCCAGGGCAATTTGAAAGACAACTGCTGTCTGAATTTCAAAAATAGTCAAAGGACTTTTAAAAGCAGAGATAACTAATAACCAGTTATTTAGCTATTTACATTCTCCTCTGTCTCCCCAACTTTCAATAAAATCTACTACAAACCCAAAGACTTTATGTGATATTTTTTTCACTTTGTGCAAAGCAAGAAAACAAGCTAACTTTTCATCTGGGTTGAAATAGTGCAGCACAGGGACAGCCAAGAAGGGAAAGAGACACAATCTCTAACTACACTAATTCACCAGGAAGTCACTTCAGAATTCAAAGAAATGTGGGGCAAAGCAGCTGACGTTGCAGGGTGTAGTATGTGTTTGCAGACCATTCACACCCAGGTCAGGGAGATTTCAGCTTACCACTGGACATCACTGAGCTGACAATGCCCCCCTACTTATATACAAGTTCCTGAAGTCAGGTAGTATATCTTAAGCATTTTAAGAACAAGGAAGTGATTAAAAGTTTTGACTGCTACTAAGAAGCTAAAAAGGGGACAGAAAAGTGACCAATATGAAGGTCGCTGGTGACTGTGATTAGCAACAGTTTGAGTAGCGTGGAGGAGATGGAAACAAATGAGTGGTTTGTGGTGTGGATTGGATATGAAGAAATAGAGACAAGGTTTTACACTCTCTTTTGAGTTCAGTAGTGAATAAAAATTTCTAACTGTAGCTTTAACTCTTGATTCCTATTTCCCAGTGTCTGCTCCTCCTGTCTTCAGCATTTTGGTGAATGATAACATCCTCTACTTGAATGCTTGAGTAAGAAATCCAGGCATCATCCTTGTTAATTCTGTTTTCCCCCATCTTAGTCCACCAAGAAGCCATAGCAGCTCTACTTTCAAAATGTATTCTGAAGGCTCTGCTCACCACCTCCACTGCTAATGCTACTGTCCATCTACTCCAGACCTTCTCAAGGGGACTATTGCAACAACTGCTACCAATTTCCTTTATTCCATTCTTGCTATCCTTCCTCAAGAGTTATTCTCTACATAGCAGCCAAAATGATCTTTTCATTATAAAAGATAAATCAGAATTTATTAGTTCTCTGCTTAAAATACCCCAATGGCTTTAAGTTATAATTACAATAAAGTCCACACTTTTTAACCAAGATTCCTGCCAGCTTCTCCAAACTCATGATCCACCACTCTGTCATTTACTATGCTTCAGCAACACTAGTCTCCTTTTAGTTCCTCAAACAGATCAATCTCATCTCCGCATCTGGAGCTTTGAAAGATCTACCAATTTGTGAAGCTTTCTGCTGCAATTATACCTCAGTACATTCTAAACAAATGTAAGTTAGCATTTCAGATCTTTTAAAAATTGATATAACAATTTTATATTGATATTTCAGTACTTAAAAAGTAGCATAGGTTATCAAACTATCAGAGTCCCAAAGACAGTATTGCAGTTACTATTGAATAATTAGTAATACTTGTTTTTTTTTTTTTTTTTTTTTTTTTAAATTTGGAAGCTACCTAAAACTACTTACGTTTTTGGAATAAGTAAATATAATCAACTTTATAAGCCATTGTTTATAATGACCCTCAATGTGGCCACAGTAAAATATGTATTTCCTTTTTTTTTTTTTTTTTTGAGACACAGTCTCACTCTGTTGCCCAGGCTGGAATACAATGGTACAATCCTGGCTCACTGCAACCTCTGCCTCCTGGGTTTAAGAGATTCTGCCTCAGTCTCCCAAGTAGCTGGGACTACAGATGTGCATCACCACGCCTGGTTAACTTTTGTATTTTTTTTTTTTTTTAAGTAGAGATGGAGTTTCACCATGTTGGCCAGGCTGGTCTCAAACTTCTGGCCTCAAGTGATCTGCCCACCTCGGCCTCCCAAAGTGCTGAGATTACAGGCATGAGCCACCACGCCCAGCCTGTATTTCCACATTTCTATAGCACTCTTTGCAGATCTCTGTTAATAATTTATCCACATGTATTTCATTCTTTATCCTATCAGATTGTGAGTGCCTCAAGGGTCATGATTATCTCTCTTTTTTTTTTTTTTTTTTTTTTTTTTTTTTTTTTTTTTATCTCTAGGACCCTAGCACAGAATCTGGCATATAGCAGATGTCAAAGTTTGTTGAAAGAATATATGAATTCCATTTTACTTCTGTCTGTTGGCATTTACCTCGAATATCATCCAATAGAGTTCCTTCAGTAGCATAAATATTTAGTCCATGATGTAAAGTGATCCTTACTAACCATTCTTCTACAGCTGCAATATCTGTTTGAAAACAAAAGGCAAATAATCAACTATTTTTTCATATGTTGTGTTTGGTGAAATTTAAGGATACGTGAACATTACCAACAATGATAGCCTTTCCTTTTCCAGCCATTTTGTTGGCATTTATATGTCAAATTTCATATGTTTTCCCTATAAACATTTTGCTCATAAAATAATGGAAAAAGAATTATGAAGTGATCTTGCCACCATAGCAATGAATCTAGATACTAATATTTATGTCATAATTTTTCTCCTAGAGCTGTAGGGGCTTGATAAAAAGCAAATTATGACTCTTCTTGTGAAGCAGACCATGATTAATTAAAATGTATCGAATTGAGGGGGGAGGAGCCAAGATGGCTGAATAGGAACAGCTCCGGTCTACAGCTCCCAGCGCGAGCGACGCAGAAGACGGGTGATTTCTGCATTTCCATCTGAGGTACCGTGTTCATCTCACTAGGGAGTGCCAGACAGTGGGCGCAGGTCAGTGGGTGAGTGCACCGTGCACCAGCCGAAGCAAGGGGTCAGGGAGTTCCCTTTCCAGGGGTGACAGACGGCACCTGGAAAATCGGGCCACTCCCACCCGAATACTGTGCTTTTCCGATGGGCTTAGGAAACGGTGCCCCAGGAGAGTATAGCCCGCACCTGGCTCAGAGGGTCCTATGCCCACGGAGTCTCGCTGATTGCTAGCACAGCAGTCTGAGATCAAACAGCAAGTCAGCAGCGAGGCTGGGGGAGGGGCGCCCGCCATTGCCCAGGCTCGCTTAGGTAAACAAAGCAGCCTGGAAGCTTGAACTGGGTGGAGCCCACCACAGCTCAAGGAGGCATGCCTGCCTCTGTAGGCTCCACCTCTGGGGGCTGGGCACAGACAAACAAAAAGACAGCAGTAACCTCTGCAGACTTAAATGTCCCTGTCTGACAGCTTTGAGGAGAGCAGTGGTTCTCCCAGCATGCAACTGGAGATCTGAGAACGGGCTGACTGCCTCCTCAAGTGGGTCCCTGACCCCTGACCCCCGAGCAGCCTAACTGGGAGGCACCCCCCAGCAGGGGCAGACTGACACCTCACACGGCCGGCCAGGTACTCCAACAGACCTGCAGCTGAGGGTCCTGTCTGTTAGAAGGAAAACTAACAGAAAGGACATCCACACCAAAAACCCATCTGTACATCACCATCATCAAAGACCAAAAGTAGATAAAACCACAAAGATGGGGAAAAAACAGAGCAGAAAAACTGGAAACTCTAAAAAGCAGAGTACCTCTCCTCCTCCAAAGGAACGCAGTTCCTCACCAGCAACGGAACAAAGCTGGACGGAGAATGACTTTGACGAGCTGAGAGAAGAAGGCTTCAGACGATCAAATTACTCCGAGCTACGGGAGGATATTCAAACCAAAGGCAAAGAAGTTGAAAACTTTGAAAAAAATTTAGAAGAATGTATAACTAGAATAACCAATACAGAGAAGTGCTTAAAGGAGCTGATGGAGCTGAAAACCAAGGCTCGAGAACTACGTGAAGAATGCAGAAGCCTCAGGAGCCGATGCGATCAAATGGAAGAAAGGGTATCAGCCCTGGAAGATGAAATGAATGAAATGAAGCGAGAAGGGAAGTTTAGAGAAAAAAGAATAAAAAGAAACGAGCAAAGCCTCCAAGAAATGTGGGACTATGTGAAAAGACCAAATCTACGTCTGATTGGTGTACCTGAAAGTGACGGGGAGAATGGAAACAAGTTGGAAAACATTCTGCATGATATTATCCAGGAGAACTTCCCCAATCTAGCAAGGCAGGCCAACATTCAGATTCAGGAAATACAGAGAACGCCACAAAGATACTCCTCGAGAAGAGCAACTCCAAGACACATAATTGTCAGATTCACCAAAGTTGAAATGAAGGAAAAAATGTTAAGGGCAGCCAGAGAGAAAGGTCGGGTTACCATCAAAGGGAAGCCCATCAGACTAACAGCGGATCTCTCGGCAGAAACCCTACAAGCCAGAAGAGAGTGGGGGCCAATATTCAACATTCTTAAAGAAAAGAATTTTCAACCCAGAATTTCATATCCTGCCAAACTAAGCTTCATAAGTGAAGGAGAAATAAAATACTTTACAGACAAGCAAATGCTGAGAGATTTTGTCACCACCAGGCCTGCCCTAAAAGAGCTCCTGAAGGAAGCACTAAACATGGAAAGGCACAACCGGTACCAGCCACTGCAAAATCATACCGAAATGTAAAGACCATCGAGACTAGGAAGAGACTGCATCAACTAACGAGCAAAATAACCAGCTAACATCATAATGACAGGATCAGATTCACACATAACAATATTAACTTTAAATGTAAATGGACTAAATGCTCCAATTAAAAGACACAGACTGGCAAATTGGATAAAGACTCAAGACCCATCAGTGTGCTGTATTCAGGAAACCCATCTCACGTGCAGAGACACACATAGGCTCAAAATAAAAGGATGGAGGAAGATCTACCAAGCAAATGGAAAACAAAAAAAGGCAGGGGTTGCAATCCTAGTCTCTGATAAAACAGACTTTAAACCAACAAAGATCAAAAGAGACAAGGCCATTACATAACGGTAAAGGGATTAATTCAACAAGAAGAGCTAACTATCCTAAATATATATGCACCCAATACAGGAGCACCCAGATTCATAAAGCAAGTCCTGAGTGACCTACAAAGAGACTTAGACTCCCACACATTAATAATGGGAGACTTTAACACCCCACTGTCAACATTAGACAGATCAACGAAACAGAAAATCAACAAGGATACCCAGGAATTGAACTCAGCTCTGCACCAAGCAGACCTAATAGACATCTACAGAACTCTCCACCCCAAATCAACAGAATATACATTTTTTTCAGCACCACACCACACCTATTCCAAAATTGACCATATACTTGGAAGTAAAGCTCTCCTCAATAAATGTAAAAGAACAGAAATTATAACAAACTATCTCTCAGATCACAGTGCAATCAAGCTAGAACTCAGGATTAAGAATCTCACTCAAAACCGCTCAACTACGTGGAAACTGAACAACCTGCTCCTGAATGACTACTGGGTACATAACGAAATGAAGGCAGAAATAAAGATGTTCTTTGAAACCAACGAGAACCAAGACACAACATACCAGAATCTCTGGGATGCATTCAAAGCAGTGTGTAGAGGGAAATTTATAGCACTAAATGCCCACAAGAGAAAGCAGGAAAGATCCAAAATTGACACCCTAACATCACAATTAAAAGAACTAGAAAAGCAAGAGCAAACGCATTCAAAAGCTAGCAGAAGGCAAGAAATAACTAAAATCAGAGCAGAACTGAAGGAAATAGAGACACAAAAAACCCTTCAAAAAATAAATGAATCAAGGAGCTGGTTTTTTTAAAGGATCAACAAAATTGATAGACTGCTAGCAAGATTAATAAAGAAAAAAAGAGAGAAGAATCAAATAGATGCAATAAAAAATGATAAAGGGGATATCACCACCGATCCCACAGAAATACAAACTACCATCAGAGAATATTACAAACACCTCTACGCAAATAAACTAGAAAATCTAGAAGAAATGGATAAATTCCTCAACACATACACCCTCCCAAGACTAAACCAGGAAGAAGTTGAATCTCTGAATAGACCAATAACAGGAGCTGAAATTGTGGCAATAATCAATAGCTTACCAACCAAAAAAAGTCCAGGACCAGATGGGTTCACAGCCGAATTCTACCAGAGGTACAAGGAGGAGCTGGTACCATTCCTTCTGAAACTATTCCAATCAATAGAAAAAGAGGGAATCCTCCCTAACTCATTTTATGAGGCCAGCATCATCCTGATACCAAAGCCTGGCAGAGACACAACAAAAAAAGAGAATTTTAGACCAATATCCTTGATGAACATTGATGCAAAAATCCTCAATAAAATACTGGCAAACAGAATCCAGCAGCACATCAAAAAGCTTATCCACCATGATCAAGTGGGCTTCATCCCTGGGATGCAAGGCTGGTTCAATATATGCAAATCAATAAACGTAATCCAGCATATAAACAGAACCAAAGTCAAAAACCACATGATTATCTCAATAGATGCAGAAAAGGCCTTTGACAAAATTCAACAACGCTTCATGCTAAAAACTCTCAATAAATTAGGTATTGATGGGTCGTATCTCAAAATAATAAGAGCTATTTATGACAAACCCACAGCCAATATCATACTGAATGGGCAAAAACTGGAAGCATTCCCTTTGAAAACTGGCACAAGACAGGGATGCCCTCTCTCACCACTTCTATTCAACATAGTGTTGGAAGTTCTGGCCAGGGCAATTAGGCAAGAGAAGGAAATCAAGGGTATTCAATTAGGAAAAGAGGAAGTCAAATTGTCCCTGTTTGCAGATGATATGATAGTATATCTAGAAAACCCCATTGTCTCAGCCCAAAATCTCCTTAAGCTGATAAGCAACTTCAGCAAAGTCTCAGGATACAAAATCAATGTACAAAAATCACAAGCATTCCTATACACCAATAACAGACAGAGAGCCAAATCATGAGTGAACTCCCATTCACAATTGCTTCAAAGAGAATAAAATACCTAGGAATCCAACTTACAAGGGATGTGAAGGACCTCTTCAAGGAGAACTACAAACCACTGCTCAAGGAAATAAAAGAGGATACAAACAAATGGAAGAACATTCCATGCTCATGGGTAGGAAGAATCAATATCATGAAAATGGCCATCCTTCCCAAGGTAATTTACAGATTCAATGCCATCCCCATCAAGTTACCAATGACTTTCTTCACAGAATTGGAAAAAACTACTTTAAGGTTTATATGGAACCAAAAAAGAGCCCGCATCGCCAAGTCAATCCTAAGCCAAAAGAACAAAGCTGGAGGCATCACGCTACCTGACTTCAAACTATACTACAAGGCTACAGTAACCAAAACAGCATGGTACTGGTACCAAAACAGAGATATAGATCAATGGAACAGAACAGAGCCGTCAGAAATAATGCCACATATCTACAACTATCTGATCTTTGACAAACCTGACAAAAACAAGAAATGGGGAAAGGATTCCCTATTTAATAAATGGTGCTGGGAAAACTGGCTAGCCATATGTAGAAAGCTGAAACTGGATCCCTTCCTTACACCTTATACAAAAATCAATTCAAGATGGATTAAAGACTTAAATGTTAGACCTAAAACCATAAAAACCCTAGAAGAAAACCTAGGCAATACCATTCAGGACATAGGCATGGGCAAGGACTTCATGTCTAAAACACCAAAAGCAATGGCAACAAAAGCCAACATTGACAAATGGGATCTAATTAAACTAAATAGCTTCTGCACAGCAAAGGAAACTACCATCAGAGTGAACAGGCAACCTACAAAATGGGAGAAAATTTTCGCAACCTACTCATCTGACAAAGGGCTAATATCCAGAATCTACAATGAACTCCAACAAATTTACAAGAAAAAAACAACCCCATCAAAAAGTGGGCGAAGGACATGAACAGACACTTCTCAAAAGAAGACATTTATGCAGCCAAAAAACACATGAAAAAATGCTCACCATCACTGGCCATCAGAGAAATGCAAATCAAAACCACAATGAGATACCATCTCACACCAGTTAGAATGGCAATCATTAAAAAGTCAGGAAACAACAGGTGCTGGAGAGGATGTGGAGAAATAGGAACACTTTTACACTGTTGGTGGGACTGTAAACTAGTTCAACCCTTGTGGAAGTCAGTGTGGCGATTCCTCAGGGATCTAGATCTAGAAATTCCATTTGACCCAGCCATCCCATTACTGGGTATATACCCAAAGGACTATAAATCATGCTGCTATAAAGACACATGCACACGTATGTTTATTGCGGTATTATTCACAATAGCAAAGACTTGGAACCAACCCAAATGTCCAACAATGATAGACTGGATTAAGAAAATGTGGCACATATACACCATGGAATACTATGCAGCCATAAAAAATGATGAGTTCACGTCCTTTGTAGGGACATGGATGAAATTGGAAATCATCATTCTCAGTAAACTATCGCAAGAACAAAAAACCAAACACCGCATATTCTCACTCATAGGTGGGAATTGAACAATGAGAACACATGGACACAGGAAGGGGAACATCACACTTCGGGGACTGTTGTGGGGTGGGGGGAGGGGGGAGGGATAGCATTGGGAGATATACCTAATGCTAGATGACGAGTTGGTAGGTGCAGCGCACCAGCATGGCACATGTATACATATGTAACTTACCTGCACGTTGTGCACATGTACCATAGAGCCTAAAGTATAATAATAATAATAATAATAATAATAAAAAGAAAAAAAAATAAAAAAATAAAAAATAAAAAAAATGTATCATATAAACCCTAAGGTGAACAACAAAAAAAGCTTTTAAGGTATAACTAATAAGCCAATAGTGGAGATAAAATGGAATCATAGAAAAGAATTAATATGAATGAAGACAGAAAAAGAGGAGAAAAGCAAAACAGAGAAGATTGAACAAATAGAAACAACCTGCAAGGTGGTAGATTTTAATATAACTAGCCATATCAACAATTACATTAAATGTAAGTGGTCTAAAATATCATCTAAAAGACTAGATTTGACGGATTAGGTGTAAAAATCAAGATTAAACTATATGTTATTTATAACAAACTTATTTTAAATGTAAAAGCATAAATAAGTTAAAAGTAAAAGAATGGGTAGGGCCTGGGGAAGCCAACAGCAGTAGCTTTAGCCTGGGAGCTGCTGAAGTGGCTGTACCCACAGGCCAAGGCTGAGGTTGAAACTGAAACAGGGGTTCACCCATGAAGAACACACCTGGTCCAAATGGTCTGGCTGCATAGGCCCTCATGTCCACCCAGGCATCTAGGCAGGTCTGTGCGCTGTCATGGCAAGGCTATGGCTACACTGGTGGCTACTAAAGCAGCCAGTGCCCAAGTACATCAATTGCTATCTGTGCCTCTTGCTGTCACCACTCTCCATCAAGAAGTTCCTGGACTTTGGGAGAGATAATGGCTACAGAGAACATCATATATGATTTCACAAAAGGAGATTTCTGTGCTACTGGCTAACACAGTGAATGAAGCCAATTTTCTGCTGGGTAAGTGGTTTAACAGGCCTTCAGTGGGATTGGTTCAAAGTTGGTATATGCAGAACTTTCTTGAAGTTTTAGAATATAAAAATAAGGGCCAGGCACAGTGGCTCATGCCTGTTATCCCAGCACTTTGGGAGGCTGAGGCGGGTGGATCATGAGGTCAGGAGATCGAGACCATCCTGGCTATCATGGTGAAGCCCCGTCTCTACTAAAAATACAAAAAAAAAAAAAAAATTAGCCAGGTGTGGTGTCAGGCATCTGTAGTGCCTGCTACTTGGGAGGCTGAGGCAGGAGAATGGCATGAACCCGGGAGGTGGAGCTGGCAGTGAGCCGAGTGAGCCACTGCACTCCAGCCTGGGCAACAGAGCGAGACTCTGTCTCAAAAAGAAAAAAAAAGAATATAAAAATAAGAGCCCTGAATATCTACAGGTCTTAGATAACTTTCAGTAAGTACTGATGAAAGCCAGAAAAATGTGGTTTCTATAGCGGTACATGGAGTGATTGAACATAAGAAAAATTATGTGTTTGAGTCTTTTATTAGCAGTACAGCCAGTATCTTCCAGAATGGTTTTATCCCAACTCCATTTCTTCCCACATGCTTATTAACTAGCACGCACTTCTGTTTGATGGTGACACTATCCCTGCTCATTCTAAACACAGAAGAAATATTGATCTCACCTGTAATGTGGCTGATATAGTGAACAGTGTATATGAAACAGCCAAGAGGCTGTGTGAATAGTATTAGCTGGTAGCTCCAGAGGTGGAATTTGAAGAGTTCAATGCCAAAGCTCCAGACAAACCTATTCAAGTAGTTTATGTGCCGATACATCTGTTATACATGCAATTCAAGAACTCAATGAGAACAACAGTAGCACTCCATGAAGAGAGAAAATAGAGATACTTGGCTGTTAAAACCCTTGTTATTTGGGTTAAAAAAAAAAAAAAGATTTCTTCATTAAGTGACCGAGGTAGTGGTGTCTCACTTTGAAAATGTATCTTTTTTAAACTATATGTATTCAAATTCTAATAGACATAGCTGTAGCCTATAAGAGTTGTCCCTTTGGCTGGATTCAGTTAAAATTCACCATTTTTTTTCTTTTTTTTTTTGATTATTTCTAAGTAATTTCTTTTTTTTTTTCTTTTATTATTATTATTATTATTATACTTTAGGTTTTATGGTACATGTGCACAATGTGCAGGTAAGTTACATATGTATACATGTGCCATGCTGGTGTGCTGCACCCACCAACTCGTCATCTAGCATTAGGTATATCTCCCAATGCTATCCCTCCCCCCTCCCCCCACCCCACAACAGTCCCCAGAGTGTGATGTTCCCCTTCCTGTGTCCATGTGTTCTCATTGTTCAATTCCCACCTATGAGTGAGAATATGCGGTGTTTGGTTTTTTGTTCTTGCGATAGTTTACTGAGAATGATGATTTCCAATTTCATCCATGTCCCTACAAAGGACGTGAACTCATCATTTTTTATGGCTGCATAGTATTCCATGGTGTATATGTGCCACATTTTCTTAATCCAGTCTATCATTGTTGGACATTTGGGTTGGTTCCAAGTCTTTGCTATTGTGAATAATGCCGCAATAAACATACGAAAATTCACCATTTTTTTTCATCTGCATGCCATATTTTTTAAGGAGATCTAATACTATGTGATGGAATAAATGGGTATTGGTGCTGTCACTTATTTAAAGGCTGTTTTAAGTGAATCATTTGAGAGACTTCCAGTTTTTAAGACCTCTACTTGGCACTATTACAAAACTACACCTGATGATTGATGTGATACTAGCAGTAAACCCAGAGATGCTTCAAAATATAAGACTAATCAGGAAAAGGTCAGTACTGATAGAACTTTCTAGTCCTCTATGTGAAGAAAGATTGTCTTTTGTAAGTCAATCAGAGAGAACGCCTTTCTTCTACCAACTCTTGAGCATGGCACCATAACTACTCCAGTGGCTGAATGTTTATTTCCTCCATGCCAGCTGGATATTTTCATGGAGCCTTTCCTGTAGCCACTCTGGCTCTTCCATTAAACTAGTAACTTGAATAATTTTTTTTACCATATCTTGCTGTGGTGTGGTTAGTGACACAAAGAAAGAGCTTTTCTAGAGCTCTAGCATCCTCATAACCTCTACCTCATTATTGTAGAGTTGAGTGTCTACAGTCTCTACAGGATTCTGAACTTTCTTCCCATTCTGGACGTAGCATATACCCACTGTGACCAAATATAATGCTTGTCTCCAACCACTGATTAGGGGCTCAGGGTATGTGAAACTTAAAGACATCAGCTGAGTCCATCTGATAATTCAGTCCCAGGGTCCTTCCTTCCTCATATGCATATCTCCTCTACTCTCTTAGACTTTTGTCTTCCTCCACCTGATTATATTTTCATCATGAGGTATGGGTACTTTTGTGTTAGATCTTACTCACTGATGCACTGGCTTTATTTTATTTATTTATTTTTTGAGACAGAGTCTCTGTCTCCCAGGCTGGAGTGCAGTGGTGCCATCTCAGCTCACTGCAAACCCCACTTCCTGGGTTCAAGTGATCCTCCTGCCTCAGCCTCCCAAGTAGCTGGGATTACAGGCATGTGCCACCACACTCAGCTAATTTTTGTAGTAGAGACAGGTTTTCACCATATTGGCCAGGCTGGTCTTGAACTCCTGACTTCAAGTGATCTGCCCGCCTTGGCCTCCCAAAGTATTGGGCTTACAGGCATGAGCCACTGCAACTGGCTGGTTTTAAGATTCATTTGTGTACTTCCATTCTGTTGATGAAAGTGTTCCAAAAGTTGTTTTGAATAAAAGGTGAAAGGATGAAAAAATATGACACTAATCAAAAGAAAGCTGTAGCAGCCATATCAATATCTGACAAAGGAGAGTTCAGATCAATGCAATATCAGAAATAAAGAGGGACAATACATATGACAAAGGCATGATAAACCTAAGTGTAGACATGCTTAACAACACAGCTTCAAAATACGTAAATCAAAAGTTATGTCAAGAGTACATGGGGCATTTACTAAATAAGCCATAAAACACATTTTAATAAATTAAATTGCTATCACAGGAAATACGCCCTCTAAACATAATGGAATAAGCTAGAAAAATCAATAACAGAAAGATATCTGAAAAATTCCCCAATATTTGAACATTTTACAACACACTTCTAAAAAACCATGTATCAAAGAGAAAGTGCTGTGGGGAATTAGAAAATATTTTTAATTGAAAGAAAAGGAAAACACAACATCAAAATTTATTGGATGCAGATAAAGCAATGCTTAGAGAGAAATATATAGCAGTAAAATACTTGCATTAGAAAAAAGAAATCTCAAATCAATTACAGTAAGTTCTCACTTAACATCATCAATATGTTCTTGGAAACTAGGACTTTAGGCAAAACAATGTATAATACAAACTAATTTCACCATAGGCAAATTGATATAAACAAGAGTTAAGTTTCCATGGCATATATCTGGTCACAAAAACATCACCAAACTTCTAAATAAAGACCCTAAATTCTTCTAATATTAAATATTAAAATAAATGTGAGCTATGCATAGATTTTAAAAAGATTAATAAAAACAGGTAAGATAATTATTTACCCAATTTTTGGTGAATGAGTAAGTAATGGTGGTCATAGCGGTGGTGGATTAAATCAAGGAATAAATATTTGTAAAGCAAAAACTGTAAGGAGCATCCTCTACCACATGCAGTTAAAAAACAACAAACATGGCAGGCTAACTGAGGGCTTTTGTATTGCATCGTTTACTGTCATGCATTTGTTTGTAAGATTACCGTATACTTTATAAATACTTTATAATAATTTGTAAGTATTCATTCACTCATTTTCTAGCCTACTTATTTCAGTTCAGAATCAGGGGAGCCTACTCCAGCAGCCCAGGAACAAGGCGGGAACCAACCCAAGATTTAATGCCATTTCTTCACAAGGTGCACTTACACACACACCCAAGCTCAGTCATACGGGGACAATTTAGACACACCAATTAACCCAACATGCACATCTTTGGCTGTGCTAGGAAACTAGAGTACTCAGAGAAAACCTATGCAGACATGGGGAGAACACGAGCACTCCACACAGACAGTGGCCCTGGCCAGGAATTGACATTTTTTCCTTATCAATATTATAATGAAATGATGTTGAATGAAATGAGGTTATTCGAGGATCTGCTGTATATGAAGCAGGCTTTGGAAGATAGTAAAGAGTTTGTAAAGGGTCAGATAGTAAATATTTGGGGCTTTGTATGTTATATGATATCTGTTACACCACTTCAACTATACCACTGTAGCATAAAAGCAGCCATAGAAGACAAATAAATGAGCATGATTGTGTTCCAATAAAATTTTATTTACAAAAATAGGCAGTAGGCAGGATCAGGGGTCAGTAGTTTGCTGACCCCTGATCTAAAGATTCCCAACTTAACAAACTAGAAAAAAAAAAAAAAAAAAAAGAAGCAAATTAAACCCAGTGCAAGTAGAAGTATAAGATAAAGAGTGACAACTGATGAAATTAGGAACAGAAAAACAATATACACAGTTAATGAAATCAAAAGATGTCTCTCTGAAACATAAAAACTGATGAACCTCTGCAAGACTAATAATTTAAAAAATACAAATAACTCATGTTAGAGATAAAATAGGGAACACCACTACAGACACCATAGATATTCTAAGGATAAGAAGGGAATATCACAAACAACTTCATGTCCATAGATTCAACAACTTAGATGAAATGGACGCTTTCTTTGAAAGACACAAACTGTCAAAGCTCACTTAAAGAGAAACAGAAAACTTGAATATTCCTAAATCTATTAAGAGATAATGAATGTGTATTTAAAATCCTTTCACAAAGAAAACTCCAAGCCCAGATATCTTCACTGGTTAATCCCACCAAACATTTAATGAAAAGGTGATACCGATTCTATAAAAACTCATCTACAATATAGAAAAGCAGGGAACTCATCCCAACTCATTTCATAATGACAACCTTACTCAGATACCAGAATGAGATAAAGACATTCCAAGAAAAGAAAATAAATCTCCAGACTGATAACCTAGGAAACCTACTAGCCAAATGAGTTCAGGAATATATAAATAAGATAATACATCATGACCAAGTGTTGTTTGTCCTAGGATTCCAAGACTGGTTCAAAATTCAAAAATGAATCAATGTAATTTATCATATCAACAGACAATTATAAGAAAATCCTTATAATCATCTCAATAGATGCAAAAAATCATTTAACAAGATTTGACACCAATAATAAAAACTTGGCAAACTTGTAACGAAGGAAATTTCTTCAACCTGATGAAGGGCACCTATGTAAAACACAAATATTTTTTCCCTAAAACTGGAAACAAGGCAAGGATGTCCTCTTACTATTCCTTTCATACTGGAATCATACTAGAGGTCCTACCAGTACAATAAGACAAAAAAAAAGAAAAAAAGAAAAAAAGAAAGAAAGAAAATGAATACATACTGGAAGAGAAGAAATAAAATTATCTCCATTCCTAAATGGTGATTATCCATGTAGAAAATCCCAAAGAATATATTAAAAGCTATTAGAACCAATAAGTAAATTTAACAAGATTGCAGGATACAAGATCAATAAACAGAACTCAATCATTCTTCTACATATGAACAATGAACAACTAGAAATCAAAATATTAAAAAGTACCACTTACAATAACACTCCAAACCATAAACTACTTTTTTTTTTTTTTTTTTTTTTTTTGAGATGGAGTCTTGCTCTGTCCCCTAGTCTGGAGTGCAGTGGTACAATCTTGACTCACTGCAACCTCTGCCTCCTGGGTTCAAGCAATTCTCCTGCCTCAGCCTCTCGAGTAGCTGGGATTACAGGTGCCCTTCACTGCGCCTAGCTAATTTTTGTATTTTTAGTAGAGACGGGCTTTCGCCATGTTGTCCAGGCTGGTTTCGAACTCCTGACCTCAGGTGATCCACTCACCTCAGCCTCCCAAAGTGCTGGGATTACAGGCCTGAGCCACCGTGCCTGGCCCAAAACCATGAACTACTTAGGTATAACTTAAAAAAAAAAAACCAAAAAAATAGAAACCACTCAAACTGCATTCTCTCCCTCTTCCTCTACCACAGGAAGAGAAGAATGATCATCAATGGCAAATGGCAGTTGCAGCCAATCAACACCAGGAGCTAGCTTCACGCTTAGGAGAGAATGCTGAGCCTTTGCCTTGTGGTTTCCAGTGCTCTACACATTCACAGAAGCTTCTCTAGTAACAAACTATAGAGATGATCCCTGAAAGTATAATTTTGGTATACTTTTTTTTTTATGTGCAAGTTCTCTAAGCTGAAAGCCACAAAACCTGGATGAAATAATTTTTTAAAAAGATGTAAACAAATGGAGAGATATAGTGTCTTCATGGTTTGGAAGACTCATTATTATTAAGATATTGACTCTCCCAAGCAAGGCATGGTGGCTCACGCCTCTAATCCCAGCACTTTGGGAGGCTGAGGTGGGTGGATCACCTGAGGTTAGGACTTCGAGACCAGCCTGGCCAACATGGCGAAACCCTGTCTCTACTAAAAATACAAAAAATTTAGCCAGGTGCCTGTAATTCCAGCTATTAGGGAGCCTGAGGCAGAAGAATCACTTGAACTCGGGAGGCGGAAGTTGCGGTGAGCCGAGATCATGCCACTGCCCTCCAGCCTGGGCAATAAGAGTGAGACTCCATCTCAAAAAAAAAAAAAAAAAAGAAAAGATATTATTGACTCTCCCTAAACTGATCTATAGATTCAATGCAATACAAAATTAAAAATCACTGCAGGATTTTTGTAGAAGTAAACAAGTTGATTCTAAAATTTACATAGAAACGCAAAAGAACTACAATAACCAAAACAATTTTGAAAAAGATCAACATTGAAGGACTAACATTACTTATAAGACCTATTATAAACCTAAAATAATCAAGACAGTGTGGTATTGGTGAAAGGATACAGTCCAGAAATAGCAATTCAATGGAAATAAAAAGTTTTTACAACAACGGTACTGGAATAATTGGATATCCATATTCCAAAAAATTAACATTGGCCCATATAACTTATAAAAATCAACTCAAAATAAATCATAGACGTAATTACACAAGCTAGAAATGTAAACTTCTAGAAGAAAATATAGGAGAATATCTTTGTGAACTTAGGTTAGGCAAAGATTTCTTAGCTGTGATGTCAAAAGTACCATCCATAAAATAAAAAGCTGATAAATTAGTCTTCAGCAAAATTGAAAACTCTGATCTTCAAGAGATACTCTTAAGAGATGAAAAGACAAGCCCCAGACTGGGAGAAAATATCTGCAAATCATATCTGGTAACACCTGTATCCAGAATATATAACAAACTTGTAAAACATTTGAACAGATACTAAACCAAATGGCAAAAACCATAAAAAAAATGCTCAATGTCATTAGTTGTTAGAAAAATGCAAATTAAAACCACAATTAGTCTAGGCACGGTCGCTCATGCCTGTAATCCCAGCACTTTGGGAGGCTGAGGCCAGTGGATCACCTGAGACCAGACTGGTCAACACGGCGAAACCCTGTTTCTACTAAAAAAATACAAAAAATTAGCCAGGCCTGGTGGTGTGCATCTGTAATCCTGGCTCTTCAGGAGGCTGAGGCAGGAGAATCACTTGAACCCAGGAGGCAGAGGCTGCAGTGAGCTGAGATCACGCCACTACACTCCAGCCTGGGTGACAGAGCAGATTTCGTCTCAAAAAACCCCAAACAAACAAACAAACAAACAAAAAACCACACAAATGCCACTATGCTTTTTTTTAGAATGGCTAAAAATTTAAAAAAATGTCTATACATACATATATGCATACATATTTACAAGCATACACACACACACATATACTAAGTTCTGGCATGGATGCAGATCACCTGGTGGTCAGAATGCAAAATGATAAAGCCACTTTGGGAAATCGTTTGACAGTTTTTCTTATAAAGTTAAGCTTACACTTATCATACAACACAGTAATCATACTACTTGGTATTAGCTAAATGCAACAAAAAATTACGTTCACACAAAAACCTGTATAAGATTGTTTGCAGTAGCTTTATTCATAATTTTCAAAAACTAGAAAAACCCAAATGCCCTTCAACAAAATTAACTATCCACACCAAAAAATACTACCCAACAACAACACTAGAGAGACTATAACATAGACAAATCTCCAATGAATTAGCTAAGTGAAAGAAGCCAGACTCAAAGGCTGTATAGTTTATGATTCCATTTATATGACCCTGGAATAGACAAAACAACAGGAACAGAGAACAGAACAGTGGTTGCCAGGGACTGGGAGATGGAGAGGGGTTGATTATGGGTGGAGTGATTTTATTGCCTGATGGAACTGTTCTATGTCTTGACTGCAGTGATCACAGTTGTATACATTTGTCCAAACTCACAGAACTGGACACCAAAAAGGATATGTTTCATAGAATGCAAATTATACCTTATTTTAAAATGAAAAGAAAAGGAGCAAATTATGTAGTGTAAAACAAGGAAGGGCTGTTTACTTTCAACAATTACATGTAGTTCACACTTCAAACTGCTTTCACCACCTAGTCATCTCTAAATTTCCATACAACTCTATGGGCCTCTGTTAAATCATCTGAAAATGAAGATAATCATAGTATCTACCCCATAGTTGGGAATAAATGAACTAACATAGAGTGTTTAGAGCAGTGCTGACATATAATAAGAATTCAATAAATGCTGCCTGCCTGCTATTTCTACTGCCACTACAATGACTATTCTACTACCTTTGTTGTTGATGTTGCCTAACCTACTTTTCCCAAGATCTTACATACACTCAAATATATTCCCAAGATTTTACATATACTCATAATACTCATATTCATGCCATAGCAGTAAATAAAGTATGATTAAAGAGGAAAAAGTGAATGAATAAATATGATCTCCTTACCTCTGAACATTTTTCCCCTGATTTTTAGCATATTACTATCTACATAAACCATCCCCTTCTATTACAGTACTAGCACAAAGATATTTCTTTTTACTCAGTCCAGGGAGTTGTATCAGGAGAGAAAGAGCTAATTTGGTCTTTTTCTAAAATCCTTAAGTTCTCGTATCATCTTTGTTCCTGTCTGGGTGACTTTAGAATCAATGCTTTTCTAAAATTAAAGTTTGTAAATAAAGAGTAGAAGTAAAAATAACATGTGATCTTCACTTCTTCGATGGTCAAATGAATGTCAATATTATGCTAAGCTTCTGGAATAACATTCCATCATTATATTAATAAGAGTTAGGCTACATCAAAAATAAGAGTACAGTTTTCAAGATAAATTCCTTTAAAAATCACAGATAGCTCCAATAAGAAAATTAATTTGAAAAAAAGTTGAATAAAGGGTAAAGATAGTGATACAATCTATGCCAGATGTTACGGCACTGGGGCATCTATTGCAGACTTTTATCTTTGACACTTTTTTTTATCTATAGAATCTTTTCTATCATCTCTAACTTACCCTCACCTTGCCTTGCCTTCATTCTATAGAACACAGTTTGGAATGTCCTTTACTCCAATACCAAGAGGGGTTGGTCTCTATGGTTCCCCCATCCTACTCTCCCAATCCATATTTGCTTGGTGCACAGGTGGATGCTGGATCAACAATGGGTCAACTGAAGATACTGTCCTGGGAATTTGGAATTGGGTTGACCCATAAGAAAGATATATAAAATTCAACTGTAATGAGGCAACTTTAGAAAGCCTGTCTACAAAAAAAGAAAAATAAATATAGATTTACAGAAAATACAGATAAGACAGACAAACAGGGTGAAAGTATTCCCTCAGTTCTTGATGGTTTTCCATTTCTTTTTTTTTATTTTATTTTAGATGGTTTTCCATTTCTTATTTCTACTTCCTTCCTATAAGATGGTGCATTTTTGTCTTTGGGTTCCATGACTAAAATAAATTTCTTCTTTTTCCTTAAGTGAAGTCAAGTTGGTTTTGTTTAATGCACCTATCATATTAAAACAACAAATCTTCCACCATTTTTAACCTCTGTGAATGTGTCTCATGCCTAGAGATCTACTAGGTCAGTTCACTAGATCAATACTCACAGTTTCTGGAATTTGACTTTTCTCCTCTTTTCATCTAGGTATATACAGTAGCATATGACACTACACTGCCACAAAATACTTAATAGATTCCATAATAAAATAACACATCATATTTATAGCTTATAACATATTAAAATTAATTATTCATCTTCAGTAAAATAAATTAGTACCCATATTAATACTACAATTTCCAAGTTCTAAGAAATGAGTTTATTTTAAATAAAGGATAATATAAATGTTGTGTATGTCAAAACAATCTACCTATAATAGGACTGTCAGGTAAAATACAGTATCCCAGTTAAATTTAAAATTCAGATAAACTACAGATAATTTTTAGTAAGTATGTCCCAAATACCACATGGGGGATTTACATGACATAAATCATTTTTAAGATAATACATTCTTTTCGTTCTTTTTATTTGATAAATCCAGACACAGGGGTAAAAGAATTAATTCAGATCACTCTTACCTGTGCTTTGTGTGATATTTTCTCTAGGAATATCAACCAACCACAAAACCCGATCACTGAACTTGAACAAAGAAGACATCAGAAAACAATGTTTTACAACATGAATAACAACACATCACATTCTACGCTATCTTTTTAAAAGAGAATTAAACAAAAACATCCAATGCATATACCTTTTACCTAGAAATTTCACTGTTAGGAATTTTTCCTACATTATGCTCACATATGTGTGAAATAAAATGTATTCAAGAATAATTTTGCATCATTGTAATGGCTGAACATTGGAAATAATGAAAATATTCATCATTCGTGTATAATATAGCCACATAGTGGAACTCTGTACGGCCAAGCTTAGGTAGCACAAAGTTGAAGTATTTACTGGCATGACATGTCAGAGACAGAGCTTGAGGTTGACAGAGCATTTGGTATATTAAAAGGAAAATTCCAGGAATAAGGAAACTGCAAGAATGGTAATCTATGAGATTTAAACATAAACTGGGACCAAATTCTTGGGCAATAAAGGTGCAAAGGACACCCCCAGAAGACCAGTTCATAAAAACTAGCAGTGCAAGCTAAAAGAATTCAGTAGCGATTTCAGCTGCCAAAACCACAGGTAAGATCTTAGAGACCTGTGGTACAATTCTTCTTTTGAAGAAATAATGGCTGGAAACATTCCAAATTTGCTAAACTTACAATTCAAGAAGCCCAGGGAACCTTACTTGGGTAAATCCAAAGAGAAAAATCTTAAAAGCATCCAGAGAAAAATAACATATTACATACAGGAGACAATCATAAAATTAACAGCTGACTTCTTATTCAGAAGCAAAGGTGTCAGATGACATTAGAATAAAATATTCAAAATGCTGAAATAAAGTGAAGTCAACCAGAAATTTTATATTTGACAAAACTATGCTTCAAAATTTCAGTTGACCACTAAAAACCTGTTAGATCTTACAAACAAGTTTAGCAAGGCTGCAGGATACTAGATCAACATATAAAAATCAATTATTATATTTCTATGTACTTGCAGTGAACAATCTGAAAATGAGATTAAGAAAGCAATTCCCTTTACAACATAAAAAAGAATAAAATATTAGAAATAAATTTAACAAAAGTATAAAACTTATACTCTGAAAACAAAACATTGTTGAAAGAAATTAAAGATCTAAATAAATAGAGAGACATCCATGTTCATAGATTGAAAGACTTAATATTAGTAAAATGGCAATACTACCCAAATGTATCTACAGATTCAATACAGTCCTTATCAGAATCCCAGATGGCTACTTTGTAGAAATTGGCAAGCTTATCCTAAAATTCATATGGTAACTCAGACTAGCAAAAATAATCTTGAAAAAGAAGAACAAAGTTAGAAGATTCATGCTTCCTGATTTCAAACTGTACTACAAAGCAACAATATCAAGACAATATGATATTAGCATAAAGATAGACATGTGGATCAATGCAATAAAATTGAGAATCCAGAAATAAACTGTCCCATTTATGGTCAACTTATTTTCAACAAAAGTGCCAAAACGATTCAATAGAAGAATAATAGTCTTTTCTACAAGTCATGCTAGGATGGCTGGATATCCACATGCAAAAGAATGAGTAAGGACCCTCATCCCACATCAAATACAAAAATAAACTCAAAATGGATCCAAGATCTAAATGTAAAAGGTAAACTATCAACCTCCTAGAAGAAAACATGTGGGGTAAAATTTCATAATCTTGAGTCAGGCAATGGTTTTCTACACACGACACCAAAAGCACAAGCAACAAGAGAAAAAATAGATACAGCCGACTTTATTAAGAAAAACTTTTGTGTATCAAAGGACACTACAAAGAAAGTGAAAAGACAATGCATAGAACGAGAGAAAATATTTGCAAATCATATGTCTGATAAGAGACTTATATCTAGAATCTATACAGAACTTTTACAAATCAAAAAGACAAATACCCCAACTAAAAATGGGCAAATAATTTGAATAGATATTTCTCCAAAGAACATATTCAAGGGACTAATAAGTACATGAAAAGATACTCAACATCATTAGTCATTAGGGAAATTAAAATCAAAATGATAATGAGATAGCACTTTATACCTACTAGGATGGTTATTTTAAAAAAGACAAATAAAGGCCGGGCATGATGGCTCATGCCTGTAATCCCAGCACTTTGGGAGGCCGAGGCTGGCAGATCACAAGGTCAGGAGATCGAGACCATCCTGGCTAACAAGGTGAAACCCTGTTCTCTACTAAAAATACAAAAAATTAGCCAGGTGTGGTGGCGGATGCCTGTAGTCCCAGCTACTCCGGAGGCTGAGGCAGGAGAATGGCATGAACCCGGGAGGCGGAGCTTGCAGTGAGCCAAGATCGCACCACTGCACTCCAGCCTGGGTGACAGAGCGAGACTCCGTCTAAAAAAAAAAAGACAAGCAAAACCAAGCCTTGGTAAGGATATGGAGAAACGGGAACCCTAACCCAGGTATGGTGGTATGTACTTGTAGTCCTGGCTACTCAGGAGGCTGAGGCAGAACTTCTGGGCACTTTAGCCCAGGAGTTCAAATCCTGCCTGGGCAACACAGCAAGACTCTGTCTCTAAACAAAAAAGAAAGAAAGAAAAGAAATTGGAATTCTAACAAGCTGCTAGTGAGAATGTAAAATAGTACAACCACTTTAGAAAACAGTCTGGCATTTCCTCAAAAGGTCAAACATGGAGTTATCATATGATCCAACATTTCCATCCCTGGCCAGGTAGCTAAGAAAAATGAAAACATATTTCCACACAAAAATTTTCACACAAATGTTCACAGCAGCATTATTCATAAGAGCCAAAAAGTGGGAATAGCCCAAAGGTTCATCAACTGATAAATGGATAAACAAAATGTGGTATTTATACAATGCGATATTATTTGACCATATTATGCTAACTGAAAGAAGCCAGCCATGAACACTACATATATATGCTTCATTTACATAAAATGTTCAAAGTTAGAAAATCTAAAGAAACAGAAAGATTAGTGGTTGTCTAGGGCTGGGGAGTGGAGGCGGGATTGGGAGTGACTGCTAATAGTTATAGACTGTCACTTTCATCACTTTTGGAGTGACTAAAGTATTCTGGAATTAGTAGTGATGGTTGCACAACTCTATGAATATACTAAAAACCATTTAAGTGCACACTTTAAATGAGTGAACTGTATGGAATTATATCATCATAAAGTTGTTGCCAAAAAAGAGGTGAAATAAAGACATTTTTAGGAGGAAAAAAACCCCAGAGAATTATTTGCCAGCAGTTCTGCACTGTAAGAAATGCTAAAAGAAATTGACATCAGATGGCAACTTACATCTACAGGAAAGAATGACATCAGATGGCAACTTACATCTACAGGAAAGAATGAAGGACAGTATAAATAATAAATATGTAGGTAAAAGGTACCAATAAGTATTTCTTCTTCTTTATTTAAAAATATATGACTGTTTAAAGCAAAAAGTGTAACATTATCATTGGGCTTAAAACATACATAGATGTAATATTACTCAGCTACCTATTTTTAAAAAAATACATCCTATAAGGAAGAGTATGCTTCTTGTTAATAATATATCACAGAATAAGATAAAATGTAATTACCAACGTTAAATTAAAGTGGAAGATGCCGTTATATGTACTATTCATGATTCCCAAGCTGGGAGCAAGTCCTCCTGATGTGAACACACTTAGCATTGCTTTTGATGCAATTTCATTTTCAGTTTGGAAGAAACACTGGATTTTCTTTAGGAAAGAGCAAGAAAAAAAAACAACAACTAATAACCACTTGATGCAGACACACAAGTTAGTTAATCTAAAAGTGATTAGTAATTCCAGTCTCTAGTTAGGAAAAAATATATATATTTATAAAAGTATACTTTCAGAACTCAGTAACCTATTATGCTAGCATCATAAAGGTTTCATCTTAATAACAATCTTTTCTATCATAGAAATGGTCATTATTATTACATGTAGTAAACATAGACTCAAAGCAATATGTTATCACAAATAGAAATTCCAATTTTATTAAAATTGTTATTTTGTGTCTAAATAAAAAAGGAAGCAACTATATAAAGCAAAGCCCATTTTACTGCATCTTTACTGGATATTTCCTAGTTTTGAGAAGGCATATGAAAATGCAGCGATCAGAAATGGTGGATTTTCCTGAAAACTAACATGAGACAGATACCAAGAGCTTTATTTCAATTAATTCTCCTAGTACTTAAGATCGCTTTGGGCAAGTTCCCTATCTGAGTTTTAGTTTCCCTAATCTAAAAAATGGGGAAATACATTCATTCCAAAAATATCTACTGAGCCCTTCCTATGAATGGTGCTAGGAATGTAGATGTGAATAAAACAGACAGAACTCTCTGCCCCTGTGGAATTAACATTCTAATGGAGATTGGCAAGTAGACAAACTGGAGGGAGAGATTGGTGGATGGACTGGTAGAGAATGAAGGAAAAGATAGAAAAAATGAAATAAATATAGAATACATTATAAGAATGAGGCAGGGAAGGGAGGTTGAGAGTGCAGGAGTTTGGGAAGGCAGTACAATTTTTCACAGGGTTATCAGCGAAAAAAAACAATAGTACTTTCCTCACAGAAGATTAAATGTATAGATTAAATGCCATAATGAACATTAAACTTTTTTTTAAATGCCTGATACACATAAACACTTTATAAATGTTAGCTATCACTTCTAATACTACTGCTGCTAGAACTACTATACTACAACTATCCAAAAAGTAGGTTATAATTCCCATTTTAGAAGAAGAACTGAGGGTCAGAGAGTTTAGGTAACCTGCCCCAGGACACACAGACCATAAATGGCAAAACCAAGACTGGACCCCAGCTCTGTAAGTCCGTCTTCTTCCAAAGCCCATTCTTTTTCCATAACATATAACAACAAATCAGAAATGCATTTTTGGCTCAGAGAACATACACTTCTCAACAGTTGTATACACAAAGCTTAAATATATATTTAAGCATATCAAGAGGAAATTGTGGCCTAAGTCAAAGCAGGCTTAGGAATAAATGCATTTGTTCTCATGGAGTCTTTTTCTTTGTTTTTATTATATATATGTTTATCATAGATTTTTAGACAATCTGTGCATTTTTTGTTAACATATATTTTTGTTAGTATTTGCTGCATGATCTTGATAGCATGCTTTATTTTACTCCGTTGTGTGTGTTTTTAAAAAGTCTCCCATTATTTGAATAAAAGGATCATGTCATTCCTTACCCAAAATGACAACTTCAATGTGGTACTTGTTATACAAAGGCAAGACAGATTTTCAAGGTCATGTGAGGTAGCTTTCCTTCTCTAATAGGCTACATCTGTCAGACTTCAAAAGGACAAATCAACTCCACTAAAAAGGGGAGGGAGGAGGCATCATTTTAAAAAAGAAAGAATAAAAGCAAAAACACCCAGGATGCTAAGTGAAGTATTTTACCTGCTCCAAGTAGACATACACTAGCAAAGATAGACAAAATTATTATTTATATAGAATTTTTCCTCCCCAAGTCTGAACACAGTAGAGGGTATTTGGAAAGAATACAATGCTATTGGTTTTACACATGAACTTTAAAGGAACGTGAAGGGTTATAACACATGCTATTAGTGGACCTTACCAAGTTTTCTAAGAAAAGATGCAACTTGATTATTTCATTCTCTTGAGGGAACCCTTTGTTAGAACATGCAAAGCGTTTCTCTGTATCATCTAAATAATAAAAAAAAAATACATTAGATCACTGATAGAAGACTGTCCATAAAAAGTACCATGTTTCTAAAACTGACAAAATATTTTTAAGGAATAAGAATTATAATTGCACATTTTAAATTCACTTTAGGTAAAATTCAAATTTTCCACCTTGTTTTTCTTTTTACACATATGCTATAAGGCATGTTTAAAAAGGGAAGGTTTGGCTGAAGCACTAATATAACTCATGCTAGACCATGACACAAAATTTTTAGAGGTAGACAAAAACCAGTTCTTGACACTTCAACGCCTCACCTTGAGGGTATAGAAGGATCCAGAATCGGCAACTGCAGAGAGAATTTGTGTTTTGATAGAGAGGTACTGAATGAAGATGTTAGGAGATGGACCCCTTCTACTTACTTACCTCGTGTCTGAAGCAAGAGGGTCTGATGGGCACACTAAAAAAAGTAACATGTATCCCTGCAGTTTGGGGCGCAAACTCAGACTCCTGCTTAGAAAATCTAGAAGGCAAGAGATGATCTGGTGGAGAGAACAGGATATGGTTTGTTGAGAAAGAGATGGGTATGTTAATGATACAGACAGCAGACAGAAATACTGGGTAGAAGAGGCAAAGGTCCCATCCTCAAGCCTGGAAACCCACAGCCCTAATGAAAACAGGCATTTCTGTTTTCATGCCCAAAAGTTGCCTTTTGGCCCACCATGGCCCCTATCCTACCCATATAAACCCCAGACCCCAGGCCTCAGAGCAGACTAGTAGGTAAGCAAGGAGATGAACAGAAGAGCAAAAGAACAGCAGAGAGAAGAGAAGGAGCATCTAAATGCCAAGAGGAGTTCCGCTGGGGATGGTCGGAGAGGCCAAAATCCAGGGGAAGATCATCTTCCCACACCATCCCCCTTCTAGCTCGCCATCTGTCCTGCTGAGAGCCACCTCAGGCCATTCAATAAAACCCCTGCATTCATCCTTCAAGTCCATGTGCAAACTGATTATTCCTGGATGCCGGACAAGAACCTGGGTACCAAGAAGGCACTGAGCTGGTAAACACTTAAACCGTCCGTGGACAGCAAGGCTAAGAGGTCGCACGGTAACACACACCCACTTGGGCTTCAGGAGTCACAGGCTCCCACCCGTGGATGCTGCCATGGAGCCAGAGCCCAGGTGTGCTCGTCTGGCTCCTGCACCTGCCCATCTGCATGCTCCCCATCCCGTAAGGGGTTTGAGTGCCAGAACAGCCACACCTCTGTATGTCCTGCAAGAGGGGCCAGGGAACTCTTCCGTTTCATTAAGAGTCCTGCACAACCAAAATTTACTGGGGCAAAAGATGGATGAATGCTTCCTGTGGTCCAGATATAGGTCACTGGTGAAAAAGAACTAGCTTAGGGTCATCTAGGCTCCTGTCCTCAAAGGTCTTTCTGAGTGGCAAATGGCTCTCAGCGAAAAGAATTTGAAGGCATAGACAAAGAAATAAGTGACCAGTGGAAATGAAGAAGTTTTTGCCTTTGTTAGAAGAACTGTAGATGAGAGATTCCTGGTAATGTGAGGGAGGGGAAGGAGCTATGAAGGACTCATTCAAGGGCCCAGAGATCAAGAGTCAGCTTTACACATCTGCTGGAACTTGAAAGTGCAAGTGTCAGATGGTCCCCTCAGAACCAGTTAGGGCAGAACTGTGCTATTCCCTCCCACTTCTCCCTCCCTTTCTACAACGCTGGAGCAGGAAGGGTCAAAACCTAAAGTTGATGAGACGATGAAAAGGAATCTAAACACTAAGTGGAGAGAAGGAAAAGTTGACCTTAGCCTTTCTTCCTCGCCTATAGGCTTCCCACCAGCACAGGCCCAGACAGGAAACAGGGAAGAAGCTTCAATTATAAAATAAGAGTTAAATTTGACTTGTACATGGGCTTGGATATTTTAATTACAACAATTACAATGCAAAAGTGTTTTAAAATTTCAAATGCTCAGAGAACTGATTTTTGACTCAAGGGAAACATGTGCAGGTTTGTTACAAAAGTATATTTTGTATGCTAAGTTTTGGAGTACAAATGAATCTGTCTCCCAGGTAGTGATCATAGTGCCCAACAGCTAGTTTCTCAGCCCCTCCCTGATCCATTTCTCCTGTCCCTCATATTCCCCAGAGTTTATTGTTCTAGGAGAACTGTGTGAATCATCCAATTGTAACCAAAAAAATCTTGGTTCTGGCCCAAATATTCATCCAGTGACAGAGGAAGAACCATGACAAAGATTGGATTTAAATAGGAGGCAAAAATAAATTTACAAATATTTCTGGAGGTTATAATGTTAAACAGTTTTCAAAGTACTTTCAACTTACGCAATCACTTTGCCCATACTTGACAATGCTATCAGATCCATTTTTTTAAAGCTATAATTTGATTGTGAAGTCCAAATCACTTCTCTGTTTAAAAATCTTCACTGACACACCCTTACCTCATGAATTAAACTCCTTAAATGGTGAGACACTAAACAGAAGGAAACTAACTCCTTTGAATAACATACTTTGAGCCATTAAAGCTCAAATAGGTTGAGCTGGATTTAGATGTTATTTTATGAAATTCCCACAATACCTTGTGCCACATATATTACTGTCTCCTCTTTAAAGAAGAGGAAATCAAGCTCAAACGTCATATAACTAACAACAGTGGGCCAGACTGGAACCGAGTTGTTTCTCTAAGAGACATCCTCTCTTTATCTCGCTAGACACTCTTTCAACAGTTAAGCCCATTTTTTCAGTCTCCCCTGCAGACAACCTCGTCCATCACCTCTGAAATGCATGGGGTTCTCTCTACTTCCATTTTTTGCCTCAAATTTTAATACATTTTAAGATCCAGTTCAAATAGAAATTGTTTTTGTTTGTTTGATATAGGGTGTTGCTCTGTCACCCAGGCTGGAGTGTAGTGGAGTGATCTTGGCTCACTGCAACTTCTGCCTCCTGGGGCTCAAGTGATCCTCCCACCTCAGCCTCCTGAGTAGCTGGGACTGCAGGTGAGCACCATCACACCTGGCTAAATTTTGTATTTTTTATAGAGAAGAGGTTTTGCCATGTTGCCCAGGCTGGTCTCCAACTCCTGGGCTCAAGGTATCCTCCTGCCTCGGCCTCCCAAAGTGCTGGGATTACAGGTGTGAGCCACTGCACCTGGCCAAAGAGTTTTTTTCTAACACTTGTCTCATTGCAACTAGTTGATTTGTCCTCTGCACTTTGGTATCATTTTGTGAACTATGTACTCATATCAACAGGATCTTCTGGGCTTGGGTGGTAAAAACAGAGGCAGAGATACTGTGGGGAGAGACAGAGAAACAATTTCCAACTTTTCTAACTTTCCCTCCACGGACCCCTTTGCCTAGAAATTCTCAGATTATAGAGTTTGCTAGATTCTGTTATAATAAAACACAGAAAATTACTCTTTTGCAAGCTTCTAAAGGAAAGATGTGCCAGAGAAGTTATACTTTCAACAGTATGTGACTTCTTTAACAAGAATCATGATATAAAGGGAAACCACACAAGTGTAACCACCAATGGAATGCCTGCTCTGACTACAATAAAAATCCTCTGTGGGACAAACGTACAGAAAAAAAATGCCATTTATGAAAATCATTCATTCCCCTATTCACAGTTATACAACCACAACAGTCCCCCTTTTTCTGTGATCTCACTTTCCACAATTTCAGTTACCTGTAGCCAAGCATAGTCCAAAAACATAAAGTGGAAAATTTCAGAAATAAGCAATTTATAAGTTTTACATTGTGCACAGTTCTGAGTAGTGTGATAAAATCTCATGTTATCGGCCAGGTACAGTGGCTCATGCCTGTAATCTCAGCACTTTGGGAGGCTGAGGCAGGTGAATCACGAGGTCAGGAGTTCAAGACCAGCCTGGCCAAGATGGGTGAAACCCCATCTCTACTAAAAATACAAAAATTAGCCAGGCGTGGTGGTGGGCACCTGTAATCCCAGGTACTCGGGATATTAGAAGCCTCTAGACCAGAGTATAATTGACAATATTGGGGAACAAGTGGAAGATAAGATAAAGAAGAAATACTAAAAGAAAATTTTTTTTACTGTAAATAAGGAAGTGACACAAATAAGAACTCCTGAGAAGGAAATAGAGAGTAAGACAGTCTGAAACTTACCTTTATTATATACTATTCCTGATGAAAATTCAAATATGTTCAAAAGCAAAACTGAAACATATATAAGTGGCGATTCCATCTGTTGGAATAAATAAGAATTATTTTCACTCAATTACTCTGAACATATTTTTGAATTCCTTTTGCTATAAACAACTACAAAGTAGTAAAGAAATAATCTCAATATTCCTAATATTTCACACTGTGTGACAAAAGCAGACAACACAACAGTTGACTAAGCTCTAAATTTACTCCCTACTTGGTATTAAAGGTAAATTTATAGGTATAATTATTACAAACTAGAAAAAGAGATGTGGCTCAGGTTTTCCTTCAGTGTAGGTAACTTTTGGAGAGGTGAAATCAGTTACACAGCTATGTAAAACAGAGCCTGAATTGATGAAGATTCTGAGGATGATACAGCTGTAACTTAATCTAATATTTTGATGACATTGCTTTTGGGGAAGACAATTCACATGGTCCTGAGTTTTCCTGAACATTCTCATTGAGTGTGCCAAGAATGCAAGGCCCTGGATGGTGTTCATCTCAGGCTTGTGTTTTGTAGCCACCAGCCTTGAGAGATGAGGTAAGGCACCCCGGACAACAGCAGGCTTGTTTCCATGGTGAATTGCCTAATCTCACTCTACCTCTCCTGTAATGCACTCCACTATGTGTATAAGCATCCGTTATGGGCTCAATTTTCTACCCCCAAAATTATGAAGTTGAAGTCCTAACCACTCGTACCTCAGAAGGCAATCATGTTTGGAGATAGGATTTTTAAAGAGGTGATGAAGTGAAAATGAAGTCATTAGGGTGGGCCCTCATCCAATAGGACTGGTGTCCTCAGAGAAGAGGAAATTTGGACATAGGGAGGGTGAAGTGAAGACACAGAGGGAAGACATTCAGAGGGAAGATGAAGGGAAGACACAGGAAGAAGACAGCCACCTATAAACTCAGGAGAGAGGCATGAACAGATCCTTCCTCATGGCCCTCAGAAGGAATTAACCCTACCGACACCTTGATCTCAGATTTCTAGCCTCCAGACCTGTGAGAAAATAAATTTCTGTTGTTTAAGCCACCCAGTGTATGGCCCTTTGTTATGGCAGCCCTAGCAAACTAACACGGCATCCATGATGAATTTCATCTCTAAGGAACTTGGGGGATAGGGGGTACTGGAGTGAGCAACCTGTGGACACTCTGGCTACTGTTTTTGCTATTAGTAATAAAGTCCTTTGTCTCTGACCTAGGAGTCTTGTGTCTTTTGCCAGCATCCAAGAAAACAGGAACAGACTAATTTGTCAACTCTAAGTGGAATAAAATCTCAGATCTTTGTGCAGTTCCTGACAACTGCTGAGTAAATTAAATGTAACTGGTGTTTTTCCTTCATCAAAACTGACTTGCTTATTAAATACATTTAATTGACAATAGAAAGCTCAAACAGTTTGATTTTTTTGAATTCATTCTTATCACATTAACAGGGGAGAACTGAAGGTTTTTAGTGCATTTTTAAAAATCATCTGAGAAAACAACTTGTTTTCACAAGGTAAGAGGAAACAAATAGTAGATTAAAATTCTGTCGGCATGCTGCAATGCTCAAGAACATTTTTGGTGTAAGAACGAATTTAACATTAAGTGGAGACATTATCACAGTTAAACTCTGAAAATAGTCCCTTTACCAGAGAAATCTTATATCACTTTGCTAAACATTCAAATTAAATGACATAACACCATTATTAGAATCTTTATGCCTCTTCATGGGTCACCTGTGCAAATTTGAGAGAGTTAGTATGAAGCACATGGTGGAAATTCTGGTTTTAATGTCAGCAAGTTTGTTCTGCAAGCTTTCTTAACTGCCATCCTGCAAGCTCAAGAATTTCTGCTACCTACTGGTTTCTTTAACTCTTTGGGGCATAGTTCCAGTCTCATTCTTATTTTCCCTTCAATATTACAACTTTTCCTTATTTGATACTATCTTCTTTCAACTTTCAGCTCATGTTTAGAGTAAAGACATAGACTTCAGCCTAAGATGAAGTCTGTCCATCGAAATATTTGATTTTTAGCAAGCTATTTAACTTCTTGGAGTTCACATTCTATTCAGTAAAATGGGGATAACAGGCACTTCACAGTGTTGTTGTGAGAATTAAATGAAAAATACCTTAAAACATCTAACAGTTATTCTATACAGAATAAGCACTTGACAAAAGTAATACCTCTGAATTCCATATCTCTATACACTGCAGCAACTTCTTTATTCTCATCACACTCCCCTACTGACCTACTTAGCAGTTAAATTACCCCCAGTTATCATTCCTTTGTAATTATTATAAGTTTTACATAATTATTGGATACAAGTCATGTATCTGGGCATTTTCTCTTCTCTGGCACCAAATAAACATTGGGAATTGCCCCACTGAAGGAAGCTATCTCCTCCCCCAGTTGGTTCATTTATAGTTACTCCATTATTATGGAATAGTGATCACACTATAAATTCATACTCTGGCAGGGTCCTTATTTTAATATTTTTTACTGTAATTACCTCTTTAGGAGATGCCCAACTAGTTGTGTTTTTCTTTTTTATATTTTTTCTAAGTTTTCTTCTATATAGACTGAGAAGAAAGACCCAAAGTCAGGAGCCGAGTTTTCCCTGTTGACTGGCTTAGCACTCTAGTCACCTTTGGCAACAGCCAATCAGCAGCTACCAAGTACAGAAGCATGCTTAGAAAATCTAAAGGACAGGCAGTTGGAATTTCCAACTAACTGCCTCTTTCAGAGCACCCCAGGCCATTTTCTTTAAAAACTGATGAGAGGTGGAGTTTCTCCAAACCTTCCATCTTTAATATAACATTCATCTAGGAAGGATCAGAAACCTACATATGATTATCTATAAAATACTTCAATTATCATGTGATCATTGAATGCCTGGGGAAAAACATAAATGCTAAAAGCTCATGCTAACTGCATACAATGAGGTTTAAAAGGAGGCAATCTCTCAAAGAGGAGAAGCTTCATAAATGGGTCTTGAAGGAAGAGTGGGACTTAAAAAAAAATAGAGAGGGCCTTATTGACAGGTAAACAAGACAAGCAAATACACAAAGCACAAAATTAGGAATGAGCTGTGGACTCATGGAAACAGTGAGACTGAATGGCATGCCAGTTTGTCCTCCGTATTCATGTTGTGTGACTGTCCTTGATGTGGTTGTATGTGCTCACTAAGACTGCCTTTGACAGAGTACCGAGTGAGCTGAGCTTGAACCTTTCTGTCTTACCCAGCGCCCTGACTAGTCATGAATGGGCACAGAGGCTGACACATACTTTTTGATAATGATGATAATAAAACGTGTTTTATACTCAGGTTGTCCTTCAGAAGTCCCTTCACATGGCCATGTAAAACATGCTTTACCCTCATATCCTGAAATATGTCTGGTATCTGGGTTTAATCTATTCCTGCAAGAGCCCGCATCAGAAATATATTTCTCTCACCCTTTCTGGTGACCTTGACCTAAAGAAGAACCTGAAACAGTGTGCAAAACACAACAAAATATACCTCCTTATAAAGACTCAGTTCCCAGAAACTTGGAGCTCTCTTTTTTTGTTGCCTGTTTCCCACTAGGGAAGGCAATAAAGCTTTTATGGAAGAAGATGTAGCTTTCAGTTACCATAGCAACACTGCTACACATTAAAAAAAGTCTGAGCAATACTGCAGGTACACATTGAGAGCTCTAAAAAGAATGATGAAGCAGGTGACATTTGCCTTCTTTCTCCCCAGCAACCCCTTAGTTTTCTTTTCCTCATTTGCCCCCACGTTTTGTTTCCTAACTTACAAAAGAGTAAAGGATCTGCTTTCAATCACAGTCACTGATGAATTACACTTTGATGTGAGTACCAAGACTACTCCCATAGTAGGTGATTTATCTGTAACAGTGGAATGAAAGGGGTTCTTCTCCCTGAAAAACAAATTATGCACTGGGCTCCCGTCTAGTCAGGAGGATAGGGGCAAGGCAATAGGCTGATTGAAAGAAGGATGACTTTGACTTTTTTTGTAATTTTTTGCTGGCTATAACAGGGCTTATTATGTGTGAAAAATAAAAACAAGTATAGAGAAATCAATTACCCATAAATCAACAACCAGATATAACCACTGTGGACATCTTGACATTTCTCGAGTCTGTTTCTTCTGCATTTATATGTCCTTCTTTCAGTCATTGTTAGTCTGACCATTTTCTCGTGTAACTCAAGTGTTTTATTTAAGTCTTCGCAGTTGTAGATCTAAAAATAACGGTACCTAATTTACTTAAACATAAAATATTTTGCTATTTCCAGTGTTTTCCTTTTTGAAAAATGTGGTAATGAATAATCCTGAACAAAATTATTTTCCTACATTTAAAAATATTTCCTTAGGATATGAACATGTTTAAGACTCTTGGATGTATATTGACAAATTGCTTTCCAGAAATCCAGCAGTGAAAATTAGATATAATCTGAAATAATTTGATACATTAAAAAATCTTGTTTTACTTTTTTCAATATTGGTGCAACTGAACACTTACAAATATGCTTGTTTGACATTGTTTTCTTCTATAAATTATCTGTTAACCATTTTCTACTGGAAATTTAGTGTTTTACTTGTGAAATGGTAAAATAACCCCTTGCAATATTTAATGTAAATATTTAACTCAATTTGTCATTTAACAATTTTATTTATAAATTTTTCTCGTCTTTATTTATTTTATTTATTTATTTATTTTTTTGAGATGGAGTCTCATCTCTGTCATCCAGGCTGGAGTGCAGCGGCGCAATCTTGGCTCACTGAAACCTCCGCCTCCCGGGTGCAAGTGATTCTTGTGCCTCAGCCTCCTGAGCAGCTGGGATTACAGGTGTGCACCACCATGCCCAGATAATTTTTGTATTTTCAGTAGAGACAGGGTTTCATCATGTTGGCCAGGCTGGTCTTGAACTCCTGATCTCAGGTGATCTTCCTGCCTCAGCCTCCCAAAATGCTGAGATTATAGGCATGAGCCACCGCGCCCAGCCTTCTTATCCTTTTTATGTGAGAAATTTTAAAGACTCAAAAAGTTCAAAGACTAAGATAACGAGGATGTTTCAGTCATCCAAGATTAAAATCACCCCCAGTTTTTAATAACTTTTTATTATGGGATGTGCCAAACATTGGGGGAAAAGTAGAGAGAACTATACATTATATATATGTATATAATATATATATTATAACATATATATTCTATTTTGTATAATTGCCTACCTTCAGTCTTGTTTCATCTGTACTCTCTTTCACTCACTTCCTCCTCTAGTATTATTTTGTTGTTTTTTGGTGGTGCTTGTTGTTTTTTCTGAGGCACAGTCTCGCTCTGTCACCCAGGCTGGAATGCAGTGGTCTGATCCCGGCTCACTGAAACCATCCACCTCCTGAATTCAAGAGATTCTCTTGCCTCAGCCTCCCAAGTAACTGGGATTACAGGTGTGCACCACCACGCCCAGCTAATTTTTAGTGAAGATGGAGTTTCTCCATGTTGGTCAGGCTGGTCTCAAATTCCTGGCCTCAAGTGATCCGTCTGCCTTGGCCTATCAAAGTGCTGGGATTATATGCATGAGCCACCACATCCAGCCTGCAGGATTACTTTGAAGATATCCTAGACAACTGTACATATTTCAGTATGTATTTCTAAGAGAAAATGACTTTTTTTAAAGAAAAGAAAACCACAATACAATTTAACACCTAAAATAATAGTAAGTCCCAGATATCTACCCAGTGACTGTTTATATTTCCTCAGTTACCTCATTTACAAAATTTTTATAGTTGTATGAATCAGGATTCAATAAGGTTCAAACTTTGCCACTGGTTGATGTATCTCTGAGGTGTCAAAATCTACAAGTAATTTTCCTTTCACCTCTCCCTTCACCCCATCATTTTTTTCTCTCGCTTTTTCCTTGAAATTCATTAAAGAAGAAGTTAGTTGTAATGTGTTTCCCACAGTTTGGATTTTGCTGAGTGCATCATTATGGTATCTTTTTACATCATAAGTTTATCATATTGTTCTGTAAATTGTTAAGTAGATTTAGAGGCTTGATCAGATGCAGGTTTAATTTTTTTGTCAAAAACACTTCATAGGTGGTGTTGGGTACTTCCATCAGCAGGCCCCTAAGGTGTTAGCTCTCTTTTTCTGATGTAGCATCTATCATTTATTGCCTAAATCTGTTAAATTCATTAGAGGCTGCAGAGTGGTGATGTATTATCATTTCTTCTTCACTTATTAGCTGCAATACTTTTATAGATAACTTTTCATGCATCAACTATTTGGTTACTCAGAGGTACAATTCCTAAGAAAAGACAAATGCTTCATTCTTTTCCTTCATTTACCATTTTGAAAATAATGAATTGATTCCCTAGCATCCTCATAGAGGCAACCAATAAAGTTCATTTTTGTTATCATTATGAATTCACAGGTTTCCATTTAAATATATTTAATGTATTTCTATCATTATAGTTATTATCCTTATTGATGCTCAAGGTGTCTAATTTTAACAGGTATGGTCCTTCCGAAGTTTGCTTCTGTCTTTTTGACATGACTCTAGTCATTTTTGACAGTTTCCTTCCTTCCTTATAAGACAAGATACTCTAGGCTCACCTTCTACATTTCCTGCCCCAGACATGGACTCAGTCATTTCTCTATATAATTCTGATTCCTTTTACTGGAAAATCATATTCAGAAGCCATAGTTTTGGGAGTTTGGCCAGTCTTTTTTTTTTTTTCTTTAATAAATATAGAAAACCTGGCCAGGTGCAGTGGCTCACACTTGTAATCCCAGCACTTTGGGAGGCTGAGGCAGGCAGGTAACTTGAGGCCAGGAGTTCAAGATCAGCCTGGCCAACATGGTGAAACTCTTCTCTACTAAAAATACAAAAATTAGCTGGACGTGGTGGCACACGCCTGTAGTCCCAGCTACTCAGTAGGCTAAGGGCAGGAGAATCACTTGAACCCAGTAGGCGGAGGTTGCAGTGAGCCAAGATCATGTCACTGTACTTCAGCTTAGGCAACAGAACAAGATCTGTCTCAGAAAGAAAGAAAGAAAAAGAAAGAAAGGAAGGAAGGAAGACAGGCAGGCAGGCTTATGTAGGCAGGCTTATGTAAGATAGATGGTGGCCACCTAAAACTTAATTTCTCCACATATTCTTTTAAAAGTCCTATAATAAGAGGAGAACTAATAAAACAACTCATAGCATAACTGGGAGGCAGAGATTACTAACAACTTTAACTTACATATAAGTAGGAAAAGGAGCATATGAAACCAGAGGGATCAACTCCAGAGTCCACACCAAAGTGAAGTCGGGTAGAGGTTGTGTGGAAAAGAACAGAGGACAGCAGCAGTGGAGCAGCAGTGGAATCCGGATTAAATCTTCTCTAATGGAGTTCTGCCTAAAAGAGGAAATATACTGACAATGGGGTTGAGAACTGGTGGACTAGAACACTGCCTTGAAAATCTTCATGCAGTTAGGAAAGCATCATTCTAAAGGAGAGGTAGATGTTTTGGAAGGGGGGGAAATTTTTGGATGTTTGATGGTGAAGAAAAAAGCAAGCAAGCAATAAAAATTAAAGGTCATACAGAAAGAAAAGAGAACCAGAAGCTGGGAAAACACACGTACTCCACCCACAAAACTTCCATGTATAAAAATTGAACTTTACTGTAACAACAGAAAAGGATGCCTTTGAATTAAGAAGCCTAGATACACACTCAAATTCTACCCTTCAGGCTTCTCCAAAACAAGAGAGAAAAAAAGTGGCATTCCAAAATGAACACAAAATAACAGGCAGTATCATACAAAGCTATTAGAGGGTAGACAATGAGGCTGGGCACAGTGGTTCATGCTTGCAAATCTCAGCACTTTAGGAGGTCCAGGTGGGAGGATCACTTGAGCCCAGGAGTTCAAGATCAGTCCTGGCAACATAGCGAGAGTCCGTCTCTACAAAACAGTTGAAAAACTTAGCTAGCCGGGTGCGGTGGCTCACGCCTGCAATCCCAGCACTTTGGGAGGCTGAGGTGGGTGGATCACAAGGTCAGGAGATCGAGACCATCCTGGCTAACATGGTGAAACCCTGTCTCTACTAAAAATACAAAAAATTAGCCAGGCGTGGTGGTGCACACCTGCAGTCCCAGCTACTCAGGAGGCTGAGGCAGGAGAATCACTTGAACTTAGGAGGTGGAGGTCGCAGTAAGCCTAGATTGCACCACTGCACTCCAGCCTGGGCAACAGAGCGGGATCCCGTCTGAAAAAAAAAAAAAAATTTAACCAGGCATGGTGGTACATGCCTATAGTCCTGGCTGCTTGGGAGGCTGAGGCAGGAAGATAGCTTGAGCCCAGGAGCTTGAAGCTGCTGTGAGTCATGATCACACCACTGCACTTCAGCCTGAGTGACAGAGCAAGACCCAGCTAGAGAAAACTGACACAACACTTCAACCTGAATTAAGTATGTTAAAATAATAATATTCATATTTTTTAAATCACCTTGAATAATTAGTTCAAAATAACTCAGAATAGAACATAGAACAAATAGGAAGATATGGAATGAGAGTTGACCAAACTCAGGAAATGGAAGAAAAAGACAAAATAATCTCATTAAATAAGATAAAGATTAAATATCAAGGTGCCCAAAAGAAAATAGTTTTGACCACAAACATAATAAAGATCATGAAGGAGAAGAATGGCAATCATCAAGAGAACACAATTAAATAAGGAAAAAGATGAAAGTATCAGAAGAAAAAGTAGTAAGTACAGACAACAGGAAAGAAAAATCCAACATCTTCCCCAAACTAAAGAAAGCACAAGTATACAGACTGAAAATATTTAAAGAATGCCAACATGAAGAATAGAAAAAGTTCATACCGGGTCACACCTTATGAAATATCAGAACAAGGATAAAGGTTCTCAAAAACTTCTAGAGAGAAGTTCCTACTAAAGGAACAGAATCAGACTGGCATGAGTCCTTACCCGCAATATTGAATGAAGGAAGAAAATGGGAGCAATGCTTTCAGAGTCCTAAAGGAAAAATAAATGATTTCAATCTATAATTCTATAATCAATCAAAGAAAGTATGAGAACAAAATAAAGACATTTTACCCATGCAAAGTATAATGACCATATGTTGTATTTTGGCTGATCAGCATCCACTCCACCAGTCTTTGACAGTAAGTTTTTTATTTTGGGGGACTTGCCCTCCCTTTGTAGTCTCATGGGACTGTTAATCAAGGTACCCTGCCTTTCCATAGCCAAGTAGCAAGCATATGATCCAAGCCAGACACGTAGGGTCCCCTCTCCTGGAGTGTGAATCCTGAGCATGGTGATCAAAAGACTGATGACAGTGAGAGTTGATTCTTGTGGCAGATTCCAAACAAGATTAATAAGCACTTTTTGCTATATCCCCCTCTGGAGCTGCCTAACCTTTATCTTTTCTGAACTGGGTTCATCCATAATCTCTGGTCTGTGAGCACCCCATTATCTTTCAAATACATTCCTTTTTAAAGTCTACTTTTACTGCATTATCTAATTGATACTACTAGGACTTAGAAATTTATATCCAATGAATTATTCTTGGGAAGTTATCTGAGGAATTCCAGCAAAACAAAAGACATGGAACCCAGAGAGAACTGGAGACAACCCAGAAGATAGTTAAATTCTGGGAAGACAAGAGGGTAGCAAAACTAGAGAGTAACCAATCTAGATTGGAACAGGATGACAGAAAGCTCCTGTTGAAAAAATAAACAGAAAAAGAAAAAAAAAAGCAGTATAAAGTATGATTGAAAAAAAAACAGAAAATCTTGAAGATATAAACACACATAATTTTTACAAAATTCAACATTCCTTCATTATCAAAAATAACTATCAACAAATTAGGTACAGAAGGAATGTTTCTGCATGGTACTGGTACCAAAATAGAGATATAGACCAATGGAACAGAACAGAGCCCTCAGAAATAATACCGCATATCTGCAACCATCTGATCTTTGACAAACTTGACAAAAACAAGAAATGGGGAAAGGATTCCCTATTTAATAAATGGTGCTGGGAAAACTGGCTAGCCATATGTAGAAAGCTGAAACTGGATCCCTTCCTTACACCTTATACAAAAATTAATTCAAGATGGATTAAAGACTTAAATGTTAGACCTAAAACCATAAAAACCCTAGAAGAAAACCTAGGCAATACCATTCAAGACATAGGCATGGGCAAGGACTTCATGTCTAAAACACCAAAAGCAATGGCAACAAAAGCCAAAATTGACAAATGGGATCTAATTAAACTAAAGAGCTTCTGCACAGCAAAAGAAACTACCATCAGAGTGAACAGGCAACCTACAGAATGGGAGAAAATTTTTGCAATCTACTCATCTGACAAAGGGCTAATATCCAGAATCTACAATGAACTCCAACAAATTTACAAGAAAAAAAAAAACCAACTCCATCAAAAAGTGGGCGAAGGATATGAACAGACACTTCTCAAAAGAAGACATTTATGCAGCCAAAAGACACATGAAAAAATGTTCATCATCACTGGCCATCAGAGAAATGCAAATCAAAACCACAATGAGATACCATCTCACACCAGTTAGAATGGCGATCATTAAAAAGTCAAGAAACAACAGGTGCTGGAGAGGGTGTGGAGAAACAGGAACACTTTTACACTGTTGGTAGGAATGTTTCTCAATACAGTAAAGGTAATACAAGCCACACCCACAGCTAACATCATATACAATGGTGAAAAGTTGAAAGTTTTTCCTCTAAGATCAGGAAGAAAACAAGGATGTCCACTCTCATCAGTTTTATTCAACAGAGCACTAAAAGTCCTAGCTAGAGCAATCAGGCAAGAGAAAGAAACAGAAGGCATCCAAATTGGAAAGGAAGAAGTTAAAATGTCTCTGTTTGCAGATGACATAATCTTATATTTGAAAACCTTAAAAATTCCATTAAAAAACTGTTAGAACTAATGAACAAATTAAATAAAGTTGTAGGATAAAAAATTAATAACAAAAATCAGTAGCATCATACACTAACAAAGAAGTATAAAAAATTAAGAAAACAATCCCATTTATAATAGCATAAAAATACTTAGGAGTAATTTAACCAATGAGGTGAAAGATCTGCACACTGAAAAGTATAAAACATTGATGAAAGAAGTTCAAGAAGACACAAATGAATGTGAAGATATCCCATGTTCATGGATTGAAAGAATTAATATTGTTAAAATGTCCATACTACCAAAAGTGATCTACAGATTCGGTACAATCAATGTCAAAATTCCAATCACATTTTTACATAAATAGAAAAAAAATCCTAAAATTTCTATGGAACCACAAAAGATCCCCAATAGCCAAAGCAATCTTGAACAAAAAGAACAAAGCTAGAGGTATCACATTACCCGATTTCAAAATATATTTAATAGTAATCAAAACAGCATGGTACAGCATAAAAACAGACACATTGACCAATGGAATAGGATAGAGATCCCAGAAATAAACTTGCACATTATGGTCAATTTATTTTCAACAAAGATGCCAAAAACACACAATGGGGAAAGAACAGTTTCTTCAATAAATATTATTTGAGAAACTGATTATCCACATGCAGAAGAATAGAATTAGACCCTTCTCTCATCCCATATATAAAAATCATCTCAAAATGCTTAAAGAATTAAACATAAGACCTGAAACTGTAAAACTACTAAAAGAAAACATGGGGGAAAACATTACATTTATCTGGGCAATGATTTCTTGGATATGACCCCACAAGCACAGGCAAAAAAGCAAAAGTAGACAAATGGGATTGTAACAAAAAATCTTCTGCACAGCAAAAAGACAATTAACAGAGTGAAGAGACAACCTTCAGATACGAAAATAATATTTGCAAACCATACATCTGATAAGGGGTTAATATCCAAAATATATAAGGCACTCAAACAACTCAATGACAAGAAAACAAATAACCTGATTTAAAAATGGTCCCGGGTACAGTGGTGCAAACCTGTCATCCCAGTTACTCAGGAGAATGAGGCAGGATTGCATGAGCCCCAGAGTTTGAGTTCAATCTGGGCAATATAGTGATATTCCGTGTTAAGAAGAAATTTCTTTTTAAAGGGGAAAGGGCCCGAATAGACATTTTTCGAAAGAAGACATACAAAATGGCCAACAGGTATATTTTAAAATGCCCAATATCACTAATCATCAGAGAAATGCAAATTAAAACTGCAATGAAATATCACTTCATACCTATTAGAATGGCTATTGTTGGTGGGAATGTAAATTAGTACAGATACATACATTTTGTATTAGTATGCACACATTTTGGAAAATGGTATTAAGTTTCCTTTAAAAACTAAAAATAGAATTACCATATAATCCAACAATTCCGCTTTTGGGTATATATATATCCAAACAAAATGAAATCAGTATGTAGAAGAAATAACTGCACGCCCATGTTCACTGCAGCACCATTCACAATAACCAAGATATGGAAACAACCTAAGTGTTCATCAATGGATAAATGGATAAAGAAAATGTGGTGTATATACTATTTAGCTTTAAAAAGAAGAAAATTCTGGCAGGGCGTTGTGGCTCATGCCCGTAATCTGAGGACTTTGGGAGGCCGAGGCAGGCATATCACTAGAGGTTAGGTGTTCAAGACCAGCCTGGCTAACATGGTGAAACCCCATCTCTACTAAAATATAAAAATTAGCCGGGAATTAGAAGAGGTTGCAGTGAGCTATGATCGCACCACTGCACTCCAGCCTGGAGACGGAGCAAGACTTTGTCTCAAAGAAAAAAAAAAGAAGGAAATTCTGTCATTGGCAACAACATTGATGAATCCAAAGGACAGTATGCTAAGTGAAATAAGTCAGGCACAGAAAGACAAATACCTCATGATTTCACTTATATGTGGGATCTAAAAAAGTCAAACTCGTATAAGTACACCATAGATTGATAGTTACCAGAGGCTTGTAGGGGGTGGTGGCAGCGTTGCAGAGAAAGGAGAGATGTTAGCAAAAGCGTATAAGGGTACAATATTCTTTTGTCTTTATTTTCCAATAAGTCTTTTATTTTCAGAATGTGCCTTTTTATAGATTCTATTTTATTTCATGTATGTAATAACATTCTTTTCCGAGACTTAATGGTAGGGTTTTTGTTTTTGTTTTACTCTCCTTGCATAATTTGATTCTGTAAGTAATTTTTCCTTTTTATTTTTTCTGGTTTCAATCTTTCAATTTTGAGGCTTCTTAAACATTTATCACAATCCTTGGTTTTCTATTCAGATTTAAAAGCAAGTTCTAAGAAGCTTATTTGAGGCCCTGGATCCAAGAGAGGCCTATCTACTGTGAGTTTCACTGTAGCACATTCTGGACTTGTTTCACTGGGGAAGAATCTCAAGTAGGCCTTTTCTCTTTGGCTTCTCAAATTCCCTGGGTCTTCCATCTCCTTCCCAAAGAGTACAGTCCTGGCTGCTAGTATTCTGAGATGTCAATGTGCAGTATTTCATCTTGTTTTCCTGTTTTCAATAGGCACCCACATTCTCAAATGTTCTTGATATCTACCAGGCCAGAGACCCTCTGTTTTACCCTCTCCCAAGAAGAAACTTCCAACTTCTCCCTGAAAGGGGGAAGTGCAGCTGGTAGACTGTAGAGTGCTGGGGAGATAATCTAAATACTTCTTACATGAGTATTCAAACAATCCTACTTTTGACCCCACTTTCATCTCCACTTCAAAATCTACTTAGTGCTGTGAAGTCCTGAGCCCTTTGGGGGGTTCTAGGATACAAATCACATTGCTTTTAGTCTTTTCCAAAAGCCAGTTTAGGATTCTGGCTTTCCTACATCTGCTAATTTAGTTATCACTTATCCGTTTGCTTTCTAGCTGTCTAAATTTTGTTCCTACTGTCAAGTCTCCAGTTCTCTCTGTCCTTATGTGTTTACGCCACTTCAAAAATCCCTTTAGTGTGTGGTTCTGGGTGAGAATACCTGTGTTCAAAACAAAGAAACAGAAATTCCAAATGTGTCATGAATTTAAACAATTGATGGAGAGGGCTATGGTTTGAGTATGTCCCCTCCAAAATTCAGGTGTTGAAACTTAATGGCCATTGTGATAATGTTAAGAGGTAGTGCCTTTATGAAGTCATTAGACCATGAGGGCTTTGCCTCAAAATGGGATTAAGACCCTTATAAAAGAGGCTTCATGCAGCATTCTGCTCCTTGCCCTTCTGCCTTCTGCATGGGAGGACATGGCACTCTTCCCCTCTGGAGGATGCAACATGGGGCCATCTTGGAAGCAGACAGCAGCCCTCAAACCAGTGGGAGACTTGACTTACAACTACCCAGTCTCCAGAACTATGGGAAATAAATTTCTGCTTTGTATAAATTACTCAGTCTCATGTATTTTGTTAAAGCAGCACAAACAGACTAAGACAGAGGATAATTAAAAAGAGATCCATTTGATTTTGAAGCTGGGAACATTCTCTTTTCGATGGCCTAGAGGTCATGACATTGGACCTCTAAGAAGGAGGAAACATGTTTCCTCCATTGGACCTCTAGGACCTCCACTGGTCCTCCATTGGACCCCCAGGAAGGAAGAAGATCAAATCCAGGCCAGATAGTGTGCCAGGATTATATTTCCTCCTCTAGAGGAGGAAATGAACAGTATTTACACAGTCATTGTGGCAAACATAACCCAAGGTGACCCACAATGATTCATGTCCTTGTATAATCCCCACCCCTTGAGTGTGCGTGGGACCTGTGACTTGCTTCTAACCAATAGGATATGGTAAAGATTATGAGACGTCACTCATTTAATTAGGTTATATTACATGACAGAGGTGTGGGATGTCACTCCTGTAATTATGTTTCATTACTTAAGAAGTCTTATCAGACTGCAGGGAGCCTCCTTCTGGTTTTGAACATGGAAACAGCCATGTTGTGAGCTGCCTGTGAAGAGGGTAGGGAATTGCAGGCAGCTTCTAGGAGCTAAGGGTGGCCTCCAGTTAGTAAAAATCAAGGACTCAATTATACAGACTCAAGGAAGTAAAATCTGCTAACAATCTGAGCTTATAAACAAATTCTTCCCTAGTTGAGCCTTCACATGAAAAATCAGTCCAGCCAACACCTTGACTGCAGCCCTGTAAGACTCTGAACAGAGAACAAGCTAAACTTGTGTCTGGACCTATGAAACTGTGAGATAAAAAATCTGCACTGTTTTAAATCACTGTGTGTGATAACTTATTATGCAGTAATAGAGAACTAGTATAGATTATAACACTTTTTTGGAACTCCAAGTTGAGACTGCTAGCTGGCCACTTTGGTCTCTCATACATCTTTGAATCTACACACAAAGAAAGAGGTTACTGTACTAGCTAGAGTGATGGATTATTATTTTTTTTTTTTTTGAGACAAAGTCTCGCTCTGTCTCCCAGGCTAGAGTGCAGTGGCGCGATCTCGGCTCACTGCAAGCTCCACCTCCCAGGTTCACCCCATTCTCCTGCCTCAGCCTCCCAAGTGGCTGGGACTACGGGTGTCCACCACCACCCCTGGCTAATTTTTTATATTTTTTAGTGGAGACGAGGTTTCACCATGTTGGCCAGGGTGGTTTCGATCTCCTGACCTTGTGATCCACCCACCTCGGCCTCCCAAAGTGCTGGGATTACAGGCATAAGCCACCATGCCCAGCCGAGTGATTGACTCTGACTACCAGCGGGTAACTGGGTTGGTACTACACAATGGGGTAGACAGGAGTATATATGGAATACAGGAGAATCTCCCAGGGAATTGTTTAAGTCTTGTGATTAAAGTCGATGGAAAACTACAATAACCCAATTCAGGCAGGATTGCTAATAACCCAGATGCTTCAAGAATGAAGGTATAGGCCATACCATTATACAAAAAGCCTACAACTAGCTGAGGTGCTTGCTGAGGACAAAGGAAACATGGAATGGATAGTAGAAGAAGGTAGTTATAAATATCAGCAATGACCACATGGCCAGTTGTAGAGGATGGTAATAGTTATGAGTATTTCCTCCTCATTTGCATGCTTATGTTTGTGTATATAGTAACCAAATATTTTTGTGGTTTTCCCTCTCTTGTTCCCTTATGATCTAGCATGTGATAACAATGACTAATTTCATATCTCAGTATTTATGTTACAAAATATCAAAGAAGACTCAACATCACCCAGGGATTTTGTATCCTCTTCTTTGGAAAGAGTTAGCCTGTTACAGTTGTGCATAGATAGTTGTATCATGTTAGGCAGAATTATGACTTTGTTATTGTCTTTATTTGGACATTAAGCATAATATAAGCAGATGTATACGGGTGCCAAATTGACAAAGGGTGCACTGTGACGGCTTTGTGATGTGCCAACTTGGCTAGGCTGAACTACATTCCCCAGAATTTCCTTCCTAATATGTTCATAGTTAGGCTGAACTACAAGGGATATTTTCTTGCAAACTGGAGGACAAAAAGGGAGGGAGCAGCTATTTTGTATAAATCACTTACCTTCTCCCGGTTATTATTCAAACACTAATCTAGGTCTGCTGTGAAGGGATTTAGCAGGTGCAATCACTCTCATCAGTTGGCTTTAAATTAATAAAAAAAAAGCAAAGGATCAGATTGCAGATGAGCCTAGCTTAGTCAACTGGAAGGCTTTTAAAAGAGGGCCTAGGCTTTCCCTCAGTTCAGAGACATCAAGCTTCAGCTTGTGCTCAAGAGTTGCAGCCCACGTGTGATCTTTCCTTTCTGACTGCCTGCCCTACAGACTTCAGGCTTGCTTAGTTAGTCCTTACAATTGTATAAGCTAATTCCTTATAACAAACAAACTGGAATGTATGTACATATATGTAAATATGTATGTATATTTTTATATATTGATATATACTTTGTACATTTATATAACATAATACTATCTGTAATAAATAGCATTTACATTATTATGACTGTGTCAGAGTTCAACCAGAGAAGCAGAAACATATATATGTATGTGTGTGTATATATATATGTATGTGTGTGTGTATATATGTGTGTGTATATATATTTTATATATATTATATATGTATTATATATTATATATGTATTATATATTATATATGTATTATATATAAAATATATATGTATTTTATATATATATGTATTATATATATTATATATATTATATATGTATTATATATTATATATATGTATTTATATATATTATATATATGTATTATATATATATATATGATCTCCTACTGGTTCTGCTTCTCTGGTTGAATTCTGGAACAGCCATAATAATGTAAACACCATTTACTGATTTTTAACATTTAAACTAAATTTAATAACAAAGCATGTGTTGGCAAGTCAAGAAATAGGGGAATTAGCATATTTTATAATCATTAGGACATAGAAACGGGTAAAAGAGGATACCTCTGCAAAGTGAGACTAAGGCAAGAGCTGATTGGAGCTCGAAACTATTGCTTTCACCATCAGTTTTTCTGTCCTACTTTGTTTGTTCCTATGTGTATATCTCCAAATAAAAGAAAACAGCTTTAAAAAGTTATATACTTTCCTTCCCACTGGACAATATAGATTAGTAAAGAGTAGGGATTCTGCAGTTAGATTTCTTGGATTCTTATTCCTGTGGTCTTTGTTAATGGTGTTACATTGAAAAGGTTACTTAGCCTCTTTAATCCCAAGTTTCCTTATCTGGGGGATAATACTGCTACTTACCTCACATTGTGTATGAGCGTGTGTGTGTACATGTGTGTGGGTGTACACACATATATACACTTTCACTTTCCTTTACTTAAATTGTAGCTTACTATACACCCTATTATTTTCTTTATTTTGAGTCTAACAGTACATGTTGGAGATTTTTCTTATAGCTGCCCCATTCGTTTTATCAGCTGCCTATTATTCCATTATGTGGATGTTCTATAATTTATACAACCAGCCATCTATTGATAAGACATTTCAGTCATTTGCAATCTTTTGCTATTACAAAAAATATTCTCCTCTCTATGATTTCATGTGTATAATATAGCTATAAAATAGATTTCTAAGAATAAAATTGCTGGGTTAAAAGAAATATGCTTTTAAAATGTTGATAATATCAAATTGTTCTACACTGCCGCCGTGGAGTCAGTATGCAAGAGTGTGTTTCCCCATATCCTCACCAAGCGCTATGAGATCTTGAAGACATTACATCATCGTTAACTTTGCATTTCTCATATTATATACTTCCTTTCTTCTGAACTGTTTGCTCATAGGTATTGCCCATTTTTTGTAGGTTGTTGATCTTTTTCTTATTGATTTGTAAAGGTTTTCATATGTTAAGAAAATTAGCCCCTTTTCTGTAAGTTGAATTACAAAAAAAAATCCTCCATCTGTCCTTTATCTTTTGATTTTTAAAATAGTGATGTGATATTTTTTCTTGTAGTTATATAAATGGATTTTCTCTTTTATCTTCAGGTAATTTATGGTTTTATTTTCTTCAGGTGGTATCTTTGATTCATCTGGAAGTCATTTTGGTATAATCTATGAAGCAGAGATCCAACTTTTTTTTTTTCAGATGTCTACTCAGTTGTCACAACATAATTTACTGAATAACCCATTTTTTCTTCACTGCCTTAAAATAAAACCTTCATTTAACTGCAGCATATATTTGGATCTATTTCTGAGTTTTCTAGTCTATGTCTTTGAATTGTTAATCCACTCATGTGCCAGTATCTCATCTTCATTATTGTAGAACAAGTTGTTGTTGTTGTTTTTTTTTTTTTTTTTTTTTTGCATCAGCTTGTCCAGTTCCAAACAAAAACAAAAATAAAAGTAGCCTGTTGGGGTCAGTTAGGTTAACTTAAGGAGAATTCATATCACGATGATGTTGCATTTTTCTATTCAAATGTGGCAATGCCTTTACATTTCTTTAAGTTTTCTTTTTTGTTTTCTCCATGGTGTTTTATAAGTTTCTTCATATAGATTCTGTTTAGCTTTGAGACATTCAAATGTTTCATGCTGTCTATTCCTTTATTTTTATCTTTTTTTAAAGCTATAGAATGAGATCATTTCCTCTATCACTTCTTTTAACTATTGTTCTTTCACTATCTGAGGTTTCTATTTCTGTGCTTTTTGTACTAGTTGGCCTTTCAATTGATTCCTGGGGTCTGCAAATATTGGTATGATTTCCTTTTTTATTATCTAAATCTGTATTTTAGTTTTTAAATTTTTTATTTTTTAAATTGACAAAATTGTATATATCTATGGTTCATGACATGATTGTTTTGGTATACATATACATTGTGGAATGACTAAATCAAGCTAACTAAGATAGGCATTACCTCACATACTTATGTTTTTGTGGTGAGAACACTTAAAATCTACTCTCTCTTAGCAATTTTCAAGTATAAACAATTCCATATTGTTATTAACTACTGTCATGATGATGTACCACAGATCTCTTGAACTTATTCCTACTGTCTGTCTAACTGAAACTTTGTGTCCTTTGACTAACAAATTGCCAATCCCCTCAGCCTCAGCCTGTGGTAACCACCATTCTCTGCCTCTGTAAGTTCTACTAATTTAGATTCCACATGTAAGTGAGATCATGCAGTAATTGTTTTCTGTGCCTGGCTTATTTCACTTACTGTAATGTCCTCCTAGTTCATCCATATTGTCACAAATGATAGGATTTCCTTCTTTTTAAAATAGCTGAAACTGGACCCCTTCCTCACACCTTACACAAAAATTAACTCATTCAAAAGCTAGCAGAAGGCAAGAAATAACTAAGATCAGAGCAGAACTGAAGGAAATGGGGACACAAAAAACCCTTCAAAAAATCAATGAATCCAGGAGCTGGTTTTTTGAAAAGATCAACAAAATTGATAGACCGCTAGCAAGACTAATAAAGAAGAAAAGACAGAAGAATCAAATAGATGCAATAAAAAATGATAAAGGGGATATCACCACTGATCCCACAGAAATACAAACTGCCATCAGATAATACTATAAACACCTCTATGCAAATAAACTAGAAAAATTAACTCAAGATGGATTAAAGACTTAAATGTAAAACCCAAAAGCATAAAAACCCTAGAAGAAAACCTAGGCAATACCATTCAGGACATAGACAAGGGCAAAGATTTTATGATTAAATCACCAAAAGCAATTGCAACAAAAGCCAAAATTGACAAATGGGGTCTAATTAAACTAAAGAGCTTCTGCACAGCAAAAGAACTAGCATCACAGCAAACAGGCAACCTACGAAATGGGAGAAAATGTTTGCAATATACCCATCTGACAAAGGTCTAATATCCAGAATTTACAAGAAATTTAAACGAATGTACAAGGAAAAACTCCATCAAAAAGTGGGCAAAGGATATGAACAGACACTTTTCAAAAGAAGACATTTATGCAGTCAACAAACATATGAAAAAAAGCTCAACATCACTGATCATTAGAGAAATGCAAATCAAACCCACAATGAGATACCATCTCAGGCCAGTCAGAATGGTGATCATTAAAAAGTCAAGAAACAACAGATGCTGGCAAGACCGTGCAGTAATAGGAGCACTTTTACACTGTTGGTGCGGATGTAAATTAGTTCAACCACTGTGGAGGACAGTGTAGTGATTCCTCAAGGATCTAGAACTAGCAATACCATTTGACCCAGTAATCCCATTACCGGGCATATACCCAAAGGAATATAAATCATTCAATTATAAAGATACACGCATGCATATGTTCCCTGCAGCACTATTCGCAATAGCAAAGACTTGGAATTAACCCAAATGCCCATCAATGATAGACTGGATTTTAAAAATATGGTACATATACACCATGAAATACTGTGCAGCCATAAAAAGGAACAAGATCATGTCCTTTGCAGGGACATGGATGGAGCTGGAAGCCATTATCCTCAGCAAACTAACACAGGAACAGAAAACCAAACACTGCATGTTCTCACTTATAAGTGGGAGCTGAACAACGAGAACACATGGACATGGAGTGGGGGACAACATACACTGGGGCTGGTTGGGGGGCTGGGGAAAGGGAGAGCATCAGGATGCATAGCTAATGCATGCTGGGCTTAATACCTAGGTGATGGTTGATAGGTGCAGCAAACAACCATGGCAGACATTTACCTATGTAACAAATCTGCACGTCCTGTACATGTATCCCGGAACTTAAATTAAATTAAATTAAATTTTAAAAAATCATTTAAAAATTACATTGGTAAGATATTAACATTTGTATAAGAAAGGGGAAAAAAAGAACTCTATGTCACTGCTTAATTTTAAATTTTAAAAATAATCTTCATTCATTCAAAAATATTTATTAAATGTGTGCACACCTCATTAGGGTCTTGGAATAAAATACCAACGTGTTCTTGCATTCATAGAATTTATAGTCTAGTGAGGGAAAAAGACAAAAATTAGTAAAAATTTGAGTAAATTAATAAGAGATCATGAATAGTATTGTGCAATAACCAAGAATAATGGTGTAAGAGGTATGTGCTACTGGGGGAATGCATTTGAGCATTGAGAGGTATGCATGATTGAGGGAATGCCTCTTTGAGATGACACCTAGACTAAAAGATGAGAAGGAGACCTTCTGGTGAAGAATAGTGTACTTAAGGGGTGGCACTAGAGGGAGTGGTTGTGGAGGGCAGAGAGAACAGCACATGAACTTCTAATGACTTTTCCTCATCATGTGATTCAATATTTCAAGGTAGGATAAGGATGTGTGTAATGAGAGTACATAAAGTATAAAAATGATCTTGTTGGGATAGGGAAGGCTTCCTAGAATTCTTAAAGTTTGTGCCTTCATTTCTACGAAAATCTTTAAAAACAGAAACATTTTCTGCACCATTTGGATGATTCCATATAACTAAGAACTACCATATAATTCTATTGCCCAAGTATGTGTTCATAATTTTTGTGTTTAACTTTATTGTTCCAAGCTTGAATAGAAAGAACAATTTGCAGTATTCCTTTCTCTTCCCAACCCTCAATTTTGACTTTTGTTACACTGACCAAAAGCATGGGAAATAGCCCATCATCTGAATGTCCTTTTCTGGTTTCTCCTCATATCTTTAAGCTCTTTGTTTTAGAGAACGCTGGGGCTGAGTCCTTGGTACTCCTCTCTATCTAGACTCATTCCCTAAGCAAGTCTGTCCAGGCTCTTGGCTTTGACTATCGTGTATACAAATGGCTCCAAAATTTATATTTCCAGCCCAAATCTGGTCTCTGAACTAAACCCTATATATCCAGTTGCCCTCTTGAATCTTTGGATGTCTCACACTTAAAGTTCAATATGATCAAAATGGAAGTTTTCATCCTGTCCTCCTACCACAATAAACCTTCTCCTTCTCCACAGTTCCTTCAACTCATCGCCTACCCAGTAGCAAAAGTAAAAAACTTGGGAGTCATTCTTGATTCTTTCCTTTCTCTTATCCCTCCATCCTCTGCTTCCAAAATTTATATCACCTCTCTTCCTTTCTTTCCACTTATGCCACCAACCTAGCCAAAGCAATCAGCATCGGTGTTAGTCCATTGTTGCATCACCATAAACAAATACTTGAGGCTGAGTAACTTATAAAGAAAAGAGGTTTAATTGGCTTGCCATTTTGCAGACTGTACAAGCATGGTGCTGGCATCTGCTGTTTCTGATGAGGCCTCAGGGCACTTTTACCCATGGCAGAAGGTGACACAGAAGCAGACACGTCACATGGTGAGAGGGAGCAAGAGAGAGGTGGGAGGTGCCATACTTTTAAACGACCAGATCTCACATGAACTACCAGAGCAAGAACTCACTAATCACCAAGAGGATGGCGCTAAGCCACTCATATGGGATCCACTCCAATGATCCAAACACCTCCCACCAGACCCTGCCTCCAACAGGGGAATTACATATCAACATGAGATTTGGAGGGGACAAACATCCAAACCATATTACCATCCATCAAACTACTACACTGCTTTCTTGATTTCTCTGCTCCCATTCTAAACATTATCCATATGGGAATGACAATTATCTTTTAAAAACCTAAATCAGAGCGAGTATTTTGAAGTTTGCTTCAATGGCTTCCCAATGCAGTTAGGATAAAATAAGAACTCCTCATCACGGCCAGTGAGGCCATTTATTATGATCTGGCTCCATACTGTATTTTGAAGTTCTCCAACTTCATCTCATGTTGCTTTCATTCTCCCTTCCCTCTATCTCTATGCTTCAGCCACCAAAACTAGTCTTCTTTCAATTCCTTAAACATATCAAGTTCTCTACCTGAGGGATTTTCCATATTCTTCCTCTGCCTAGAAGGCTCTTGTTCTAGATCTTCACGTGATTTACTTTCTCAGAGCTCAGGTCTCAGCTCAAACATCACTTTCTCAAACAGGCTTTTTTGATCACTTGAATAATCCAAAGTACCTGGCACATCCTTTAAATCTGCTTTTTTTCTTTGTAGCACTTATGTAGGTTTAAAGACGAACTCCACATTACACAGCATGGGTTACAGATATACTTTATTGGGGAAAGAGAAAATTTACAAGTAAAATGCCACGGTTAGTGAGAGAACAAAAGATATGGGTATCTCATTCTCCTCCTACAAGAACCAATACTATGGGGATTTGCTTCTAGTTGGAGAGACAATGGCCTCTCTGCTATAAGGCCTGTTTATACAGCCTTAACATTGGAGGAATACACTTGGTGCCAGGCAGTCTGACTTTGACAGCCAAGCAGGCTGCTTACTGGAGTTGTTTAAGAATGCCAGCTTTCCTGCAAAGTTGAAATCACCTCTACTGGGAAGACAAAGCCACCAGTCTCATAAGAATTGAGCACAGCCCCTCCCATGACATAGAAGAGAACTCCCCTGTTCTCACAGTCCAGGAAACCTAGAGTGAGAACTCAAGGCTATTTTCAGACAATCCTGCTCCTTGAACTGTAACTAATTTCTTGTCTTTTTCCCTTACTAGACTGGAAGTTCCATTAACACAGCAACCATCTCTCTTTTGTCCCCTATTGTATTCCTATTACCTAGCAAAGCGCTGGGCACATATTAGGCACTCAGTAAACACTTTTTGAATGAATGAATGGTAAATTGGGGGCAGCAGGTACAACAAAAATAGATTCAAGATTAGAAAAACACAGCCAAAACACATGGATTTTCTGTCATTAGAGTGAAACAAAAATCAGTAAGTCTAGTCTAGCAGGAATGGTTCCAACTTATGAAATTCTTTCTTGATTCGGGTTTCTGATCAAACTAATTCCACAGAGCTTAAAATTAGCCTCAGTGGAGAGGTATTTATGGTGTATAATGGCAACAGTAGGATGAGTCACATACTGCTGTAGTGGCACTGACTATAACATGTGGCACACTGGGTTGAGTCAGTCCACCAAAAGCCCTTCAAAGAAAACTGTGCCTTTATATCAATATGCTCACATGGCTGAAAAGGAGAAATTTAATAAGTTAATATACAGGTAGCAGATGATATCAGCACTCCAACCATAGCTACTGGAATTCATTAACCTTTTCATGCACATGGCTCCTGGTGTGCTTTCACCCCCACAGCCAATGCCAGTGTCAGTCAGAGGGCTGCTCTTAAGCTGCCAAAGACCATTTTGCTTGAGTACCTAAAGTTCCTGGAAATTTACATCTCCCCAGGGACACTTAAACCAGTGGTTCTGAATGAGGACGTGACTTTGAGCTCCAGGAGTCAAAGTGTCTAGAGATACTTTTGGTTGTCATAACCGGGCCGGGAAAGGTGGCTGGGAGGCTACTGGCATCTAGCACGTAGAAGCCAGATTGTAGCCAGACAGCCTACAATGTGCAGGACAGACTCCCAAGACAAAAAAAAAAACAAAAAAAAACAAAGAATTACCCCCAAAATGTCAATAGTATCAAGGCTAAGAAACTCCACTTCAAACAATGACTGATGGGCAGGGAAGTATGCACACTGTAGTTTTCTTCTCTTGTACCTGATCGGAACAGTTCTGAGATATGATCTACACTGTCTCCAGGGCTCTCCAGGGGGACTGAGCTAAAATTACTTGCTTGGAAGTTTGCCTGACATTGTAGCACTGTTTTGGTTCCTTCTCTTCCCTGGCCACTTCCCCACTCCTCTACCAATTTTTCCTGAGAACACCTCCTAATAAGCCGCTTTTACACAAATTCCCATTTCAGGATTGCTTCTGGGAGAAACAACCCAAAATAATATGTACAAGTGGATATTAAGGAGAACTACAGATTTTATGTGCATAATGTGGAGTAGGTTACTAAATGGCTAGTTATACTGTAACAGAACTCATAGCTGGACAAGCCCATAAGTAGCGTATCAGAGTATCTTAAACCAAGAAAGCATGGTGTGTTAGGAAAAAAACTAACAGTGAAGTTAGGAAACCCAGGTTCCAGTCTCACCTCTTAAGTGAGATCTCAAGTAAATCACAGCCATGTGGAAAATGAGAAAATAAAAACTGGACAGTTATCTAACATTCTATGCTGTCTTAGAGCAGTGGTTCTCAAACAGGGGCAATTTTGACCCCTACGGAACATGTGACAATGTTTGGAGACATTTTTGGCAATCGCCAACTGGAAGCAGGGTGCTACTGGCATCTAGTGAGTAGAGCCCAGGCATGCTGCCAAACATCTATCTCATAAGGCACAGGCAAGTCCCCCCTGCTCCCCACCAGCAAAGGATTATCCAGCCCAGAATGTCAATAGTGCTAAGGTTGAGAACTGCCTTACAGAGAAAATTAGATTAGATATTAACCTAAGAAATTTCTGAGGCTTAAAATTATTAAAAATAGGTAATGTATTATTGAAGGAGACTACAACATAGTCTCTATATCCTTAAAAACAGCATATAGATGCTTTTCTGTATAAGATTGGGAGGGGCTTAGTCTAAACAGATCTTGAAATGTTATGTGGGAGAACTAAGCACCTATCCAAGTAGCTAGAGACAGAGGAGAGAGCAGGGGCCTGAATCTTAGCAGGTTTGCCATAGTGCTGAAGACTTGACTCTCACCCATACTGGGATTGAAATATATTATGAGCATATCTCCAGATCCATCCGTCTCCCCTGCAATCACTGAAGACAACCTCCCTCACATGTTTAATAACTTTTGTATACAACTTTGGGGACCAATTTTTCTCCACTAACATTTTCCTGGAGGGAAAAAGATAGTTTCTCCAAATTATATACAGGTAAAGATAAGAGAAAACTATTTTATAGTTAGCTTATCTGAGTTAATAAAAACACTTAAATGTACAACATATTTGCTTATGAATCCGGGTTTATTCATGTGACAGGTGGTAAGATGATGCCGTACTTAACTTTGACTTCACATTCCTGTTGGTCAAAGCCTCTCACACCCTTTTTAAACAAAGCTGGCAGTAAAATCCAACATATTGCGTAACTAACCAACGTTACATATTGCTCAGAAAACTCTACACTCCCAACAGGAAATTCCAGGAATGAAAGGATTTCTGTTTCATTATCAGAAAGGTGCCTTGTTCTAGTAACCACAATAGGTAGGGTAAATTAAAAGATTTATCCCTGGATTGTTAATCTCTCTGAAAGTGACTTAAGAACAAACTTAAAACTTTTGAGGTAGGTCTGACATAATGAATTCTCTTTCATCTGTGATAATACTTTTAAATGTGCATCAGAAACTCTTCAAAGGTGCTTAGAACTTTGAAAGGCTAGCTGCTGTCACTTGAAAGTTAGGGTGACAGCTGAGACAGAGCCCAGACAGCTGAGACAGAGCCCAAGGTTTTCATTTGGGTAACTTGCCTGTCACGGATAGACCCAGCAGAGGCCTGTTTTCTGCACTTCACTGAAGTCTTATTCACCAGGAGTCAGGCAATAAGAGGCACATTTTCCACTCCATGGTCTTTGATAGACTCACTCATTAGAGGAGGACGTAGATATCATCTATTACAACTTTCACCATAAGGCACTTTGACAACCTGCTGTCAACTGCCAAATCAATGCATGTTTAACAGAAATGCAGAGTTTTAGCTTTTTAGATCCAAGGTCTCAAAGCTGAGACAACTGTCAGTGTTATAGTCAGTAGCAAAGCATACATTTTAAGTTGATTTGTACTGTTCAAAGTTACTAAATGCAAAATTTTAAAAACTAAATAACAATGAATTTGTTACTCCTATTATCATGTTTTAATCTTGCAGGGACATTGTATATCATCAAAGACATGAAATTAACATTAATTGAGATTCTACTCCAAATTTTCCAATATGTTTAAGTAAAATGCATTTAATTATTGAAGTGGTTGGGGGTGGTGGGCAACTGAAGGTACCAATTTAAATGAAGGCTACTTTACTGTCATTTGTGGTATTTAAAAAATAATAAACCTAAAAATGAGGTCTACTTTTATTCTTTACAGATTTGACATGTCAATCTTTATTTAAGACAACAAAAGTTTGTACACCCTTATATTAAGATATATTTCCTTTCTAGCCATACTAAAATAATCTCATTTCATTACTCAAAAAGAATACATAGGGAAGAGAATGAACATAATTCAAACAGATAGATTTCTAATTGGTTAAAACAGGGTTAAACAAATGATGTTCAAAATATACTTATTAAAGGGAACAGCACCTAGAAATAGGCAGTAGGGCAATGTTCACTTTAAGAATTTTATCAGTAACTAGGGCAAAGAACAAAATCATTATCAAATTTTGAATTACACAAAAGCAATGGCCTATTACCCTGTTAACATTTGATATTTCTATATATCTTCTTCTCTAGTTGAAATGGGCAATGACTTGTATTACAAGGATGTTACACATTCTAAAATGATTTAAGCCAAAAGATTATCTTTAATACATTACTTCTAGATATAATATGTACTTGATGTCTGTTGCATCAAAGACTACTAGACATCAAGAAACATGAATCCTTGACTCAGCTCTGTCATTAATTACCTTATAAATCTATGTAAGTCATTTATTTTGGACCCGGTTTTTTATTATAAAATATTCATTTTAGCTCTGAGGTTCTGTGGTTCTAAGATAAATCATATGGGTTAAGTAACCAATAACATTTTAAAATAGCAATTATTACGTGAAAATCCAAGTTAGGTTAAATGCCATCAACTACTGAAAAACAGGATTGCAAGAGGAAGAAGAAAACTGGCCTAACAATAGCTCATTTAGAGAAAAAGGCCTAGTGATAAACTGTAAAGTTCAAAGAGTGGTAAGTCTAGAGGTAAAATGAATGAAATCTTGAGTCACATTATTAGAAATATAGCAACCAGACTACAGAAGAGAATAATCTTGTTGCAAGTGATATGAGCTGGTCAGGTCATATCTGGAATACTCAGTATAACTGCAAACCAGAAACACTGTATTTTTTTTTCTTTTCGAGATAAAGTCTGGCTCTGTCACCCAGGCTGGAGTGCCATGGTATAATCACAGCTCACTGCAGCCTTGAACTCCTGGGCTCAAGGGATCCTCCTACCCCAGCCTTCTGAGTATCTGAGACTACAAACACATGCCACCATGCCTAGCTACAGTTTTTTGTTTTTTTTTTTTGGTAGAGACAGGATCTCCTTATGTTGCCCAGGCTAGACTTGAACTCCTGGGCTCAAGGGATCCTCCTGCCTTGGCCTCCAAAAGTGCTGGGATTATAGCACCAATGTGCCTAGCCTACAGTTTTTTAATTTTATAAAATAAGTTATTTCTAATTTTTCTCCAAAAGTAAAAGTGGCATTCCAATGGCAATATTAATTCAGGTATCCAGAACTCTTAACCTAAATTTGGGTGAGATGAGGAAAAGTGTATTGTTAATTTTATGTGTCAACCTGGAAGGTGTTTCTGGATGGGATTAACATTGACACTGATGTCCTCTGGGTAAATAAGATTGCCCTCCATGATGTATGTGCACTTTATCCAATCAATAGAAGACCTGAGTAGAATGAAAAGACCACCTTCTCCAAGCCACAGGAAATTCTCCAGCAGACTTCTGTGAGACTGGAACTGCACCATCAGCTCTCTTGGGTCTTGACCCTGCCAGACCACACTGCAGATTCTTGGACTTCCCAGTTGCCATAATCACATGTGCCAATTCCTTATAATAAATGTGTGTGTGTGTGTGTGTGTGTGTGTGTGTGTGTGTATTCAATCACATATTAATAGCTTTTATTTTTTGGTTTTGGTCCCACCAAGACCAAAGCTAATGATTTCAGGTATTGAGGTTTGTATCTGAGTCTGTCTCTTCTTCTGTATCCCAAGAAAAGGAGAAATAAACATTCCCAAAGAACATGGATTTACATATCATCGAATTTTCTTTTTCTCAGGACAGACTATTTCAAAAGACTTGTGGCAGGTAATTAATCTCTTTTGATTAATGTTAACTATTTCTACTTGAGTCAGATTCAGTTGGGAAGATTGCCAAGCATTAATGGTCATTCAGTTGCACAAAAATCAGCTGAGAGCTTTCTCCTACCACTTTCTCATAGACATGCATGTAAGGCTATATATCAACATATGTTGAATAATGAAAAACTAAAAATTTTAAATGACTGGCACAACTTGGTATGGTCATAAGGCTGATAATAGGTTTCAAATGAATCATAGTACTATAAAACAAAAAAAATACAAAGAAACAGTCTTCTCTGGATTCTATATATAATAGACACTCAATATACATTAGTTCATTGAAAACTACATCTAGCTTAGATTAATTTTAAAGCATGTATCTATTAAGACAACCATTTCTGCTTTTTTCCCCAACATAGCAGAATAGTGGCTTTGCCAGCTTGCCTCATGCATTTGGAAAAGGCAAAATAATGTGTAGAGATTCATACTGTGAAATTTTATCCAAGAACGAACATGGGAGTTCAACATAAAAGTGAAAGAAACTTTGGATACTCTGAAAAATAAGGCAAGCAGCAGCCTGCGGGGTGGATCTGGTGAAAAACTGTGAGTGAATCCCCAGTGTGTGAGACAGGGAGAAACTATCTCTGTGATATACATTCCCACTGGAGAGCCAGGCAATCCAGGCCATGGAGGAGCTTCTTGACTTTATCAAGACCTGATCTGACTTGGGGAGCAGTCAGGAGACCGTGAGAAGGAACGGCACTGGGAAGTACCCCACACACACTCCCAGACATGGGTGCTGATAGGAGAAAGCCATTTTTGATGCTAACTCATAGTGGGTTGTGTAAGAACCTGCCAACATGGGTTGCAGTCACTGATTTGGAGAGTCTCTGGATGGGAATTTGCAATCTAGTTTTGAGTAGGAGAGGTGAGTGGCATGGGCTCCAGCCACGGGTGTGGGAGTTAGACGCCTGATATGGATTGGATCTGTGTCCCCACCCAAATCTCATGTTGAATTGTAATCTCTAATGTTGGAGGTGGGGCCTGGTGGGAGATGATTGGATCATGGAGGTGTTTCTCATGAATAGTTTAGCACCATCCCTTTGGTGCTATTCTTGTGATAGTGAGTGAGTTCTCATGAGATCTGGTTGTTTAAAAGTGTGTAGCACCTCCCCACTGGATCTCTCTTGCTCCAGACATGCCTGCTTCTGTTTTGCCTTCTGCCATAATGTAAGCTTTCTGAGGGCTCCTGGAAGCTGGGCAGATGCCAGCATCATGCTTCCTGTATAGCCTGCAGAACCATGAGCCAATTAAACCTTTTTTCTTTATAAATTACAAGTCTCAGGTATTTCTTTATAGCAATGTGAGAACAGACTAATACCCTCCCTTTGTGGTACTGAACTGGGAGGGTTTTAGTCTGATAGCCACAGTTTTGACCTGGGCAGGAAGCTTTACAGCTTGAGGCAGTTTCTTGGTCTGAAGAAAAACTTCTTGTGACTTGCTGCCAGTGTCGGACTGCAGGAGAGAGCCTCGCTGGGTCAGGAGCACGAGAACGAAGTGGGTCCCACTACCACATCCCACCCCTCCTGTTTCAGAGGCAGATCATGGGACCAGGACTACTGAGAGTTCCATGGCCCTACCCATCATCTGAAATGCCCAAGAACTTCTCCCAATTAACAAAGGTCAAGCATAAACTCTATTGCCACCATCACAGCTGGCTCTCACTTTTAGGTGCTACCTCCTGTCCTAAAGGTTGATCTACACAGTCCTTTACAACATCTGCTGACTCAAGAGCACAGAGCTCAAGAAAGAGACAAGCTTTGCATTGCCTCTGTTACTACCATTGCCCACGCCACCCAGGCTACTCAGGAGGCCTTGAGCCCACTCACCCACCCAGTACATCACTACTACACTTGGCATTTGAGAAAGAAAGCTACCACACAGGTTACTTATAACCAAGGAAATCATACAGAATCTGTGCCACTGAATGTACCCAGAAGCAAAACCAAATGACTCTACTTAACAAACACCATAGTCGCATCCTCAAGAAAAAAAAGTCCCACCCTAATGAAGGTAAAATTAAAAATAAGAAGCAGCAACTGGGCTGAGCACAGTGGCTCACGCCTGTAATCCCAGCACTTTGGGAGACCGAAGTGGGAAGACTGCTTGAGGCCAGGAGTTTGAGACCAGCCTGGCCAACATGGTGAAACCCCATCTCTACTAAAAATATTAAAAACTTAGTCAGGCATGGTGGCACACACCTGTAATCTCAGCTACTTAGGAGGCTGAGGCACAAGAATCATTTGAACCTGGGAGGTGGAGGTTGCAGTGAGCCGAGATTGTGCCACTGCACTCCAGCCTGGGCAACAGAGCAAGACTCCGTCTCAAAAAAAAAAAAAAAAAAAAAAATTCTGGAAATGAAAAATTCATTGAAAGAATTACAAAGTACAGTTGAAATCTTCAATAATAGACTAGACCAAACAGAAGAAAGAACCTTAGAATGCAATGACTGGTCTTTTTTTTCTCACTGAATTAATCCAGTGAGAAGAAAATAAAGAAAAAAGAATTTAAAAGAATAAGCAAAGCCTTCAAGAAGTATGGGACTACATAAAACAAGCAAACTGATAAATCACAGGCATTCCCAAGGGAGAAGAAAAAGCAAAAAGTTTAGAAACACTATTTGACTCATGCCTGTAATCCCAGAACTTTGGGAGGCCGAGGTGGGCGGCTGGCGGATCACGAGGTCAGGAGATGGAGACCATCCTGGTTAACATGGTGAAACCCCGTCTCTACTAAAAAAAGCACAAAAAATTAGCCAGGCGTGGTGGCGGGTGCCTATAGTCCCAGCTACTCAGGAGGCTGAGGCAGGAGAATGGCATGAACTCAGGAGGCGGGGCTTGCAGTGAACTGAGATCACACCACTGTACTCCAGCCCAGGCGACAGAGTGAGACTCTGTCTCAAAAAAAAAAAAAAAAAAGTATTTGAGAAAATAATTGAGGAAAACTCCTCTAGTCTACCAAGAGATTTAGACATTCAGATATAAGAGGCCCAGTGAACTCTAGGAAAACATGTTGCCTCATGACAACATATAGTCATCAGATCATCTAAAGTCAACATGAAGGAAAAAAATCCTAAATTCTGCAAGAGAAAAGCAGCTAGTCGCCTGAGACAGTTTGGATGTTTTCTCACTCCAAATCTCATGTTGAAATATAATTCTCATTGTTGGAGGTGGAGCCTAGTGGGAGGTGTTTGGCTCATGGGGGCAGATTCCCCATGAATAGCTTTGTGCCCTCCCTGAGATAATTAGTGGTGACGGATTCACATGAGATCCGGTTGTTCAAAAGAGTGTAGCACCTCCCCCATCTCCTTCTTGCTCCTGCTCTTGCCATGTGACACAATAGTTCTCATTCACCTTCCTCCATGATTGTAAGTTTCCTGAGGCCTCACCAGAAGCCAAGCAGATTCTGGTAACATGCTTACACAGACTGCTGAACCATGAGCTAAATACTTTATAAAATACTCAGCCTTGGGTATTTATTTATAGCAATGCAAAAATGGCCTAACACATCACCTATTAAGGAAACTCCATCATACTAACAGCAGACTTCTCAGCAGAAACTTCAGAAGACAGAAGAGGTTGGGATTCTATTTTCAAAGTGCTTAAAGAAAAAACTGCCAACCACTAATCTTGTATCCTGCTGGAATAAGCTTTATAAATGAAGGCGAAATGAAGTCTTTCCCGGACAAGCAAATACCCAGGGAATTTGTTACCACTGGACCAGTCCTACCATAAATGTTAAAGGAGTTTTAAATATGGAAATGAAAGATCGATATTTGCCATCATAAAAACATATGAAAGTATTGTCAATGAAAAGAGTTAAACTCTGTAAAATATTTGAGGAAACTTATTCTGAGCCAAATATGAGTGACCATGGCCCATGACACAGCCCTCAGGAGGTCCTGAGAACATGTGCCCAAGGTGGTCAGGATGCAGCTTGGTTTTATATATTTTAGGGAGACATGAGACTTCAATAAAAAAAAATTAAGAAATACATTGGTTTGGTCCAGAAATGCAGGACAACTTGAAGTGGGGGCTTCCTGCTTATAGGTAGATTTAAAAACTTTCTGGTTGACAATTGGTTGGGTTTATCTAAAGACCTGGGATCAATAGAAAGGAATGTCTGGGTTAAGATAAAGGATTGTGGAGACCCAAGTTCTCATTTGCAGAGGAAGTCTTCAGGTACTAGGCTTCAGAGATCATAGGTTGTAAAATGTTTCTTATCAGACTTAAAGTCTGTGTTGATGTTAATGCCAGAGAGGTATAATGAGGCATAACCAACCCCCATTTCCCATCATGGCCTGAAACAGTCTCTCAAGTTAAATATTAAAAGAGCCTTGGTTGAGGAGGAAGTCCATTCAGATGGTTGAGGGGGGGCTTAGTATTTTATTTTTGGTTTACAGTATAAAACTCATAGGTCTTATAAAACAATCACACAGAGAGGACAGGGGAAGAAATCAAATGACAAAACAACAAACGACCAAACCTCAAAGACAGATGGACAGAAAAAAAAAACAAAGAATCTACAAAGAAACTAGATAACAATTAATAAAATAATAGAAACAAAACCTCACATATCAGTATTAACCTTGAACGTAAATGTATTAAACACTACACTTAAAATATATAGATTCATGGAATGGATTTAAAAAAACCATGAACGAACTATATGCTACTTACAAGAAACTCACCTTACTGATAAAGACACTTACAGTAAGGAGGTAAAGTGGTAGAAAAAGATATTCCATGCAAATGGAAACCAAAAGTGAGCAGGAATAGCTATACTTACATCAGATAAAACAGACTTTAAATCAACAACAGTAAAAAAAACTACCAAAAAAAGTTATTATACAATGCTAAAGGGATCAATTCAACAAGAGGATATAACAAACCTAAATATATATGCACCCAATGCTGTAGCACCCAGATTCATAAAAACAAATATTACTAGACCTAAAGAGGGTAATAGACAGCAATACATAATAGTAGGGAACTTCAACACCTAACTCAGCACTAGACAGATCATCAAGACAGAAAATTAACAAACACTGGACTTAAATTGGACTTTAGACCAAATGAACTTGACAGACATTTACAGAAGATTCTACCCAAAAACAGCAGAATATATATTGTTCTCATCAGCACATGGAGCATTCTCCAAGACAGATCAAAGAAGAACTGGTACTGAACCTCCTCAAAATGTTCCCCAAAATTGAGGAATCCTTCCTGACTCCTTCTGCAAAGCCTGTATCACCCTGATATCAAAGCCAGACAAGGACATAACAACAACAACAACAACAACAACAAAAACTATAGATCAATATCCCTGATGAACACAGATGCAAAAACCCTCAACAAAATACTAGCAAACTGAATCTAACAGCACATCAAAAAGATAATATACCACAATCAAGTAGGTTTTATTCCAGGGATGCAAGGAGAGTTCAACAAATGCAAATCAATAAATGTGATTCACCACATCAACAGAATTAAAACAAAAACCATATGATCATCTCAATAGATGCAGAAAAAGCATTTGATGAAATTCAGCATCCCTTCATGATAAAAGTCCTAAAAAAAGAGGTATAAAAGATCATTATACAAAATAATAAAAACCATATATGACAAACCCACAGCCAACATCATACAGAATGAGGAAAAGTTAAAAGTATTCCCCCTAAAAACTGGTACAAGACAAGGATACCCACTTTCACCACTCCTATTCAACATAGTACTGGAAGTCCTAGCCAGAGCACTCAGGCAAGAGGAAGAAATAAAAGGTATCCAAATTGGAAACAAGAAAGTTAAATTATCTGTTTGCTGACAATATGAGCTTATACCTAGAAAAGTCCTAAAGATGCCTCTAAAAGGCTCCTAGATTTGATAGATGGATTCGGTAAAGTTTCAGAATACAAAACCAATGTATAAAAATCAGTAGCATTTCTATATATCAAGAATGATCAAGCTGAGAACCAAATCAAGAACTCAATCCCATTTACACTAGATTAAAACATATATCTAGGAATATATTATTTAATGAAGGAGGTGAAGATCTCTATAAGAAACACTATAAAGCACTAATTTTTAAAAAGTATTAATAGATGACATAAACAAATGGAAAAATATTCCAGGCTCATGGATTGGAAGAAACAATATCATTAAAATGATCATACTGCTCAAAGAAATCTATAGATTCAATGCAATTCCTATCAAAATATCAGTATCATTTTTCACAGAATTAGAAAAACCAGTCCTAAAATCCATATGGAACCAAAAAAGAGTCCAAATTACCAAAGCAATCCTAAGTGAAAAGAACAAAGCTACAGGCATCACATTATCAACTTCAAACTAGAAGAAAACCTATTAGGGAAAACTCTTCTGGACATTGACCTAGGCAAAGAATTCATGACTAAGACCTCAAAAACAATTGCAAAAAAAAAAAAAAACAAAAAATAGAAAAATGGGACTTCAATAAACTAAAAAGTTTCTCCACAGCAAAAGAAATAATCAATGGAGTAATTACCTGAAAAATCAGATAAAATATCTGCAAACTATGCATCTGACAAAGGATTACTATCCAGAATCTACAAGGAACTCAAATAAGTCAACAATAAAAATATAAATAATCCCATTTAATAGTGGGCAAAGGATATGAAAGGACATTTTTCCAAATAAGACATGGAAATGGCCAGCAAGTATATGAAAAAATGATTAACATAATCATAGAAGAAATGGCAAATTAAAAGCACCATGACATATCATCTCACACCAGTTTAAAAGGCTACTTTTAAAAAGTCAAAAAAAGGCCCGGTGCAGGTGGCTCACGCCTGTAATCCCAGTACTTTGGGAGGCTTCGGCGGGCGGATCACCAGGTCAGGAGTTCAAGACCAACCTGGCCAACATATTGAAATCCTGTCTCTACTAAAGATACAAAAATTAGCCAGGTGTAGGGGTGTGCGCCTGTAATCCCACCTACTTGGGAGGCTGAGGCAGAATAACGTGAACCCGGGACGCGGAGGTCACACCATTGCACTCCAACCCCGGGTGACAGTGCAAGACTCCATCTCAAAAAAAAGTTAAAAAAAAAAAAATTGATGTTGATGAGAATGTGGAAAAAAAGGGAATGCTTATATACTATCAGTAGGAATATAAATTAGTATAACCTCTATGAAAAACAGTATGGAGATTCCTCAAAGAACTAAAAATAGAACTACTATTCAATCTAGCAATCTCATTATTGTTTAATTTACCCAAAGGAAGTCATATTAAAAAGTCATATAAAAAAGATACCTGCACTCATAAATTTATGGCAGCGCTATTCACAATAGCAAAGCCATAGACTCAACCTAAGTGGTGTCCATCAGCAGATGACTTGATAAAGGAAATATGGTATATATACACCACATCTATATACATATATATAATTATGCATATAATTATATAAATGTGCTGAAATGTGTCCATATATACACATATTAATATACTTACGTATATAATTACATAAAGACACATATCTACTTTTATATATAATTATATATATAAAAAGACACAAGGAAATTGTTATAGTAAAATACCTGTTTCTTTCTTTCCTTTTTTTTTTTGAATTTTTATTGGTAGGGATGGAGCTTCGCTATGTGGCCCAGGCTGGTCTCAAACTCCTGGCCTCAAGTGATCCTCCCACCTCAGTTCTCTTCAAGTGTTGGGATTACGGGTGTAAACCACCACATCTGTCAAAATACCTGTTCTGTCTTTATATGCTCCTCACATTCTCTAGGAAGTTTTCCATTTTTATTGCAGGGTCACTGGAAAGTGTCATAAATGCACTTTTGATACTATCTGGCATCACTGTATTTATCCAAAAGTGACAATTTATATATACATATGTATATATTATAAATATATGTTATATATTATATTGTATATTATATATTAATATTATAAATACATATAAATATATAATATATATATGTATACGTACACATATAAATTGTTGTTATAAAATACCTGTGGACAGCCGGGCATGGTGGCTAACACCTGTAATCCCAGCACTTTGGGAGGCTGAGGTGGGCGGATAACTTGAGGCCAGTGTTTGAGACAAGCCTGGCCAACATGGTAAAACTCTGTCTCTACTAAAAATTCTAAAATAATCTTGGTATGGTGGAACTTGCCTGTAGTCCCAGCTACTTGGGAGGCTGAGGCAGGAGAACTGCTTAAACCTAGGAGGTGGAGGTTGCAGTGAGCTGAGATTGCACCGCTGCACTCCAGCCTGGGTAACAGAGCGAAACTCTGTCTCAAAATAAAATAAAATACCTGGGGTATACTACACACACACACATACACACACACACATATATATATACATATACACATACCACATATGTATATATACATATATATAAAATATACATAATGGAAAAACTACTCAGCCACAGAAAGTATTATGATATCTTTTTCAGCAACATGGGTGGAACTGGAGGCCATCATCTTATGAGAAATAACTTAGAGATAGAAAGTCAAATACCACATATTCTCACTTATAAGTGGGAGCTAAATAATGTGTACACATGGACATAGAGTGTGGAATAATAAACATTTGAAACTCAGAAGGGTGGGAAGTAAGAAGAGGTGAAAGATGAGAAATTAACAAATACAATACTCATTATTTGAGTGATGATTACACTCAAAGCCCAGACTTCACAACTGCATAATATATCCATGTAACAAAACTGCACTTGTACCCCTTACATTTATACAAAAAATATAAACTATTTCTCATGTGCTTATTATTTTCTTTGGGTATGGACATTAAATTAACCTCTTCAAATGGACATGATTTTACTTATGACCAGTTGGCTTCGTAATGGTACCTGATGTTTCACTCTTATTTTTCTCTATTCCTAAAAACTTGAACTTTGTCTACATTTGTTTTCTCATTATTACTGCCATGACAAAGTTATTTGGAATCCTAACAGATAAAGCCTTTTCCATGAGTGTAAATTTTCAGATGTTTTTTATAGGTATATTTTGGTAAAATCCCCTCCAAAAAAACATTCTGGAAGGTTTCTATAATTGTGACTATATCCTAGATATAGTAAGAAGAAAAGATAAATTCAGATTAAGTAAATTCTTGAGTAGCTTTAGCTCTAAGAACTTGTAACTTTCTCTAGCAAATACTACTGTAATATGCTAAATTGATGGCAACCATTCTGCCACTGTGGTGAAAAATGCAAATAAGTTACTTTTACATGACTTGTTAGCACCACCAACCCCCTACAAAAACGGGAAAGACATGACTGAATGAAAGAATCTTAAATTTTAGATTACATTGTGAACATTATGAATCTCATAATGAAGAAACCCTACTTCTGAAACTTGCAAAACATATTGTGACCTTACAGAGAATCAGCAAGTCTTTAAAATATAATACCGTTATAAGATTGTATTTCTTTCAAATAGCAGTACACCACACTTGACATGAAAAATCTACTTCTTACCATTTTCTTCCTAAGGCAAAAAAAAAAAAAAAAAAGAGAAAACGTTGTCACTTTTGGATCAATACAGTTATGTCAGATATAATAGTATCAAAAGTATATTTATAACACTTTCCAGTGACCCTGCAATAAAAATGGAAAACTTGCTAAAGAATGTGAGGAGCATATAAAGACAGAAACAGGTATTTTGACAGATGTGATCCTTGTAATCTCAAAACTTTAAGAGGCTGAGGTGGGAGGATCACCTGAGGCCCGGAGTTTGATGGGCCCCATAACAAGACTCCATCTCTACCAAAAAAAAAAAAAAAAAAAAAAAAGGAAAGAAAGAAACAGTTATTTTATAATAACAATTTCCTCCTGTCTTTAGAAAGCACATCGCTGGTTAGAATCTCTCAGTTCCAGGCATCCAAATTCCAAACTGACATACTCTTGGGATGCAGATTCACATAACTATGATGATGACCTGAAATAGTCTTTGACAAGCCAGAAAGGAATTCTACGCTAATAATTTTCTCTTACTTTCCTTGTGGTCTGAAGCTTACCAACCAACTACAATATAAACCCTGTTTAGCTTCCTTACCCTTTGAATGATAATGCCATATTTGCCATGCAGCTAATACAGTAATAAAGGAACCCCCACACCCCAAAAATAGTTTCTCAAAAGTGAAGAAACGTGTTAAGGAAGGAATAATCAAGTATGTCAAATACTTCAAATGCTATTGATAGACGAGATTTTGCAAACCTAGAGGCTTCAGACATACATTTATTTATTACCAAAGAGTGGAGAAAGTTCCTAAAACTGCACTTCAGATGACCCGGGTATAATGTCTGGGAGACATCGTAAAATGGGATTTTAACTTAGCAAGCTGAAATCTCATCAATTAAATGATAACTTGTCTGGCCAAAGATTCTGTAAACAGGTGGGGATGGTTAGAATGAAATATAGCAAATGGGACGGTCAAAGAAACAGTATAAACAGTGTAAGTCCTGTGCTCTCCAGGAGAAAGACACTAAATCTGGGCATCTGACAGTAAGGATCTTCAGCAGACTCCCGCTTGAGGCAGGATGTTACACTGGCCGCACCGTGGCCTGGATAATACCTCTGTCTACAATCCACTTCCCTTTGCTTTGATTGCATGCTCCCCAAACAACTACCTGGCTTCATGCATGCCCTGACACAATGCAGAGATGCTGTAAAGGCAGACATAAACATTTATATCATTGGAAGGGACTATCTTCCATTTATAAATTAGTAAACTGGTATTACAGTTTGCACATCAGACTTTGGAAAGTTTTATTAGCTGAACCAATTCCCCTAATTTATTAGCATCCTGATGAAATTAAAATTCAAGCCTTGTAAAACTGAGGGCCTAGACTTAAGGAATGTGAAGCCATCCTGAGTTGTTTTGGTCTCCCCAAGTTAGTCTCACCTCCCTTCTCAAACAACAACCAGATTTACCTGCCTTTCTTACAGCAACCAATCACAATCACACAGGGTCCTGAAAAGAATTATTATTTCTGCTTTACAAATTAATATTTTGAGTGGTTAAACCAAAGTTTTCCAAATGTAGCCAAAACCAAAAGATTAATATCTTCCAACATCCTGATTTAAAAAAATAAAATGAGTATATCTTGTTCATTTTCCTTACTCCTGGGGCACAGAAATTATCTAGGCAATAAGATTAATATGGAAAAAGTGATTAAGAAATTCAAAAGAACAGATTACATTTTCATGTGTGAACTGCCTCAAGATAAAACTACACAGACTAGGTATGTGTTTGCATTTCACTATGTTCTACCTCCTTCAATAATTGGGGGCTTTTTTCAAGATTCACAAGCTAGGTGCAAATTATTGCTAGTGTGACTCACTATTAGTGATGGAAATGTGTCATACCCTTCAGATATGCTGGGGAAGAAAAAAGGTCAAGAACTATTTTCTTTCATATACCCAGGTAAACCATAAGGGAAAAAAATTTTTTAACCTTATCAGCTTTCAAGAAGGAAGCAGGGATAGAAACTCCTTGAGAATGCATCATTTATTATCATATAGCTGAGACAGAATGTGAGACACAATGAGCAGATCTGGCTCTGTACAACCACATATAACCTAAGCCAAAGAATCCATGGCATTAACCCAAACACTTTACTGTTTTGTTGTGTCTACAACTTAGTTTCTTCTGGACTAGGAAAGGGAAAACTTCCTTATTTGTCAAGCTTAGTTTTTTTCTGGACTGGGAAAAGAAACACACTTGACTGTGATCAAATCTGTTACAATATTTCCACCACTCTTCCTACCCCGTTGATCATTTATTTCCCTCATTTTCAGGAAAACGTGATTTTTCTAATTCTACAAGAAAAATGGCATGTGTATTGTGAGCTTGGGTATATGCACATACACACACATTATCATAAGCCAAATCCTACCACTTACAGTAATTTTCTTGACCCTCGATGTGGCCATTCCCCTGTAAAAGCCCAGTATCTTGGGGCCGGGTATGGTGGCTCACGCCTGTAACCCCAGCATTTTGGGAGGCCGAGGTGGGCGGATCACGAGGTCAGGAGATTGAGACCATCCTGGCTAACATGGTGAAACCCTGTCTCTACTAAAAATACAAAAGAATTAGCCAGGCGTGGTGGCAGGCACCTGTAGTCCCAGCTACTCTGGAGGCTAAGGCAGGAGAATGGCATGAACCCAGGAGGTGGAGGTTGCAGTGAGCCAAGATCGTGCCACTGCACCACAGCCTGGGCAACAGAGAGAGACTCCATCTCAAAAAAAAAAAAAAAAAAAAAAGAGCCAGGCATGGTGGCACGTGCCTGTAGTTCCAGCTACTTGGGTGGCTGAGGTAGAAGGATTGCTTGAACTCAGGAGGTTAAGGCTGCACGTGAGCTATGATCACACCACTGCACTCCAAACTGAGTGACAGAGTGAGACCCTGTCTCAAGAGAAAAAAAGTAGCTCAAGGAAAATAATATCTTTAAATATTCCTCTTTAGGGGGGGCAAAGGACATGAACAGACACTATTCAAAAGAAGACATACATTTGGCCAACAAGCCTATGAAAAAATGCTGAACATCACTAATCATTAGAGAAATACAAATCAAAACCACAATGATATACCATTTCACACCAGTCAGAATGGCTAATATTAAAAAGTCAAAAAACAACAGATGCTGGCAAGGCTGTAGAGAAAAAGGAATGCTTATATACTTCTGGTGGGAATGTAAATTAGTTCAGCCACTGTGGAAAGCAGTTTGGTTATTTCTCAAAGAACTTAAAACAGAACTACCATTCAACTCAGCAATCCCATTATTGGGTCTATACCCAAAGGAATATAAATTGTTCTACCATAAAGACACGTGCACACTTAATGTTCATTACAGCACTATTCACAATAGCAAAGGCATGGAATCAACCTAGATTCCCATCAACGGCAGATTGGATAAAGAACATGTGGTACATACACACCATGGAATACAATACAGCCATAACAAAGAACAAGATCATGTCTTTTACAGCAACACAGATGGAGCTAGAGGCCATTATCCTAGGCAAACTAATGCAGGAACAGAAAACCAAATACCATATGTTCTCACTTATAAGTAGCAGCTAAACATCGAGCACAAATGACCACAAAGAAGAGAACAACAGAAACCAGAGCCTACTTGAGGGTGGAGGGTGGGAGCAGGGCAAGGATCAAAAAACTACCTATCAGGTACCATGCTTATTACCTGAGTGAGGAAATAATCTGTACATCAAACACCTGCAAAACATAATTTACTATATAAAAAAACTGCACGTGCCCCTGAAACTAAAAGTTTTTTTTAAAAAAATGTATCTTTTTTTGGGGAAAAAAACCTGGATAATAATGCATTAGTACATTATTAACATGAGCATTTGAAGACAGAAAGAGATTCAGTGATGAAGACTGCCATATAGAACAGTCATACAGAAGGAAAGACCAGGAACAGACTTTCTGATTTTCTATTTGTTCATTCATTGCATGAAACCCATCAAATTTTAGTTGAAAACATTCTGTATATTCTGATGTATTCACTGAAATACAAGCTCTATGAGGGCAGTGTTTTTTGGTCTATTTTGCTTAGTGTTGTATTCCTAGCACCTGAAATGAGCGGCACAAAGTAGCTGCCCAATAAATATTTGTTGAAAATAAATATTGCTATGTTCCAGTTAGCTGAGCATTTACAGTAGAGAACTCTTAGGGTCTTTTCCAGGCACGCGAGCCAGTGATTTTTATTACCATAGACCAAACTAGTTTTCAGATTTTCAATCAGGAAAGCAAAACATAGAGCAGGAGTTTTGGCAAATAGCAGGGACTGGAGAGAGAGGGAGGAAGGAGGGCAGAAGGAAAGGATGCAGGAAAGGAGAAGAGGAAGGGGAAATATAAGAATTTTGTATATATTCCTCTGAAGGAAATCTGAATTACAACAAGACAACTTATGTAAAATGAAAATGCATATAGTATTAGGAAGCATGTAGGGTCACTATACAACTGCACCCTTACCTTCTTACTTTTCCATCCTTAACTATTCTCCATAAACTTCACTTACTCTTAAAGGCCTCTATCTGGTTGTCCATCTGTCCTTCCCAGGGTTCTTTTTCATTATTACTTAAGAAAACATTACTCAGCAATCCTTTTCACCTTCTTTATCTGCAGACCTATTATCTGTCCTTCCTGGATAAGGAGAGGTAGAGGAAACTGTCCCTAGTATTGAGATGTACATGGGATGAGGCCTGCTTCTCTTATAGCCTCTTCCCTGAATCCATTTCCTAAATTATATCAGGAAGGGTCTCCAAAATTCTCATTCTCTCCCTCCAGGAGTAGAACTATCATCTAACCAATTTTCTACGCTCGTCTTCTTTCCTACAGAAGTCTTATAAATCCTGTTTAGGCCAGTAGACAATAACTACAGTACTTGTTTATGTAGGGTCACTTAAATATGTTAGTTACATCTTATAAGAAAATTTCAAAGCTGTACACAATCTAAGTATTGTTCCTACTTTATGTAGAAAACAAATTTAACTCATTCCCTGCAAAAAATAAATGTTTTAAATAAATAAATATAATTTTTGTTCTTAGTAATGATACACATTAAGCTGCTAACATGTAATGATAAGGCAAAATCTGATAAAGATCTCAGCAATCTACTAAATTTAGCATTATGTGTTATAAACACTTTAGAATTTCAGAAGTTTTTTGTAAGCTTGATAGTATGAGTTAGATATGAAGCTATTATATTTCTCTTCTCTCTGATTAAGAAATGTACTAATGAATTTTAAAGTAAATATGGTAATAATGTATTATACAGCATTATCTCTTTCAATAAGATATTGGCCTTAACTACCACTTTACTGAGCCATAAAACCTAACTCTATGTGTTCATTCATTTTTTTGTTTGTTCGCTGTTAAATCCCTAACACTCAAAACATTGCCTATCAGTTAAATGCGTAAATGAACAAACATTGACTATGTATCTCTTATAGGCCAGGTACTGTACTAGGTTCAGGAATGCAGCAATAAACAAGACCCTGCTTTCATGGAAATTACAGTCTAGGAGAGACAACTACGTAAGTAACTATTTAACCATAATTCTGATAAAAGCTATAAAGAAAAAGTATAAAGTATATGAAAATAAGACCTAATATTGCTTGAAAAATCAAGAGACTTTTCTGAGGAACAGATATTTAAGCTGGCACCTTCAAAAAAAGAATAGGATTTAGTAAAGGGAAGAGTAAAGACAGAAATTATTCCACATAGGTGAAACAGGATGTGTGAAGATCCAGAGGAAGCTAGGTGTGTATTGTTTGTCTTCCAAGAATTGAAAACAGATCAGTGAGATTAAAGAGGAGAATTGTTAAAAATAAGGCTGGAGTGGAAGGCAGAGCTCAGATTATACAGGGATATTGTAAATTTTTAAAACTTCCTATTTTCTTGATGCCTCAACATTCCCACAAACAGGCTATGAACACTATGTCTGGGCAATCAGGTGCATCAGTGTGAGAAGGCTGGTTCCTGCCACAAGTTCCCTTTTGTTATTCTGACTGTGATCTAGTGACATTCAAACACTCCAATGAAACACTCTCATGCTTTTTGCTTATATGCTGTACCCTGACCACCAACAAAGGCCCTTGTCCATAGGTCCTTCCCCTGACCCTCTCTCTCTCTGCTCCCCACCTGCTTGGCTGAGCTCACTCCCTGGGAGTTCCTCCCACATGCCCCCTGCATGGCATGCCATGCCTCCCTCTTCCAGGACCTGTCAGTATAATAAATCTCCTTCATTTTCATATGCCTCTCCATGGTGTTATTATTACATGTCCACATCTGACTGATCATCAAAAAAACAAACAAACAAAACCCAACCCATTTTAAGTAACATAATTATTCCTTACAACTCAACAGGAGAAAGGGGATCAGGATATGTCACCTCAAAGTATGCCACTTTGGCATAAAGATTTTGAGCTGAAAGCAACTGAGAATCAACAGATGTAAGAAGAGTTCTTTGCCGTCCCCTTAACTGCCTAAAAGCAGGGCATAAATTATGCTTTGTGAAGGTGTTCTCCGTACTCTGTGGACCAGGAAGACGAGTGACTTATCACCGGAGATGGAGAGTCAACACTGAGATGAGTTTGCACAAACAGACCTAACTAAAATAACCCTTATCCTCCATTAGTTCCCCCATGTATTTCCTAGTCACTTCCCCACAATTTATCTCTTAAAGTCCAAACCTCCTTTCCTTTATTAAAAGGGTATATAAACTCCTAATTACCTCTTTGAGTTTCACTTTTCTGTGAATACTTATGCATGTAAACATTAATAAAAATGGTGCCTTTTCTCCTGTTAATCTGTCATTTGTTAGTTTGGTTCACGGGCCCCCACTCATTGAATATGAGGGTAGAGGAAAAGCGGGTCATCCCCTACAAGGGCCTTGTAGGCTGTATTAAGGATTTTGGACTTCATACTAAGAGCACCAAGAACCAAAGTGTGACAATCAGATTATAAGGAAAGTACAATACTACAGGTGGGATATGATATTGCCTTTGATTAGAGAAGTTGCAGTGGAGATGGAGAAGTGGGTGCAGTGGAGATGGAGAAGTGGGTGCATTCAAGATCTATTTAGGATATACATATTTCTGAACAGGGTGACTGAGTATGGGAGATAAGAGAAGAGTTCCAAGGTATGATATTGATATAATATAGATTTGGTCTTTGTCATTGACTCCTGGCACAGAGCTCGTAAAACCCTTAGAAGGCAGCTATGCTCACCACTGTACCATCAACACACCTAAGACCCTTGGAATTTCCTATGCAATAAGTGTGATGAGGCATCTTTTCTTATATTTGGTTTTTGTCCCTGGCTCCTGAAATAGCTCCAGAGCGATGAAGGTGAAAGCAGCATCTTGTGTCATTCCTAACAAGCCCCTTTCAACCACCCCCCAGTTTATGTTAACGAGGTGACTTTTGGAAAGCCGCTAAGAATGAGGGTCTTGTTGCCAGGAAAACAAAAATATAGTTAAGAGGGTTGGAATTTTCAGGTCCATCTCCCAAGTCCCCTCAACCTCTGGGGAGGAGAGAGTGGGTAGAGACTGAGTTCAACTACCAATGGCTAATGACTTAATCAACCATGACTATGTAATGACATCTTCATAAAAATCCTAACTGAAGTCCAGAGGGCTTATTGTTGGTAAGCACATCGAAGAGCCTGCAAGGTGGCACTCCCCGAGTGGGCAGGGAAGTTCCACATCCCTCCCCACTGGCTTGCCCCGTGCATCTCTTCCATTTGGCTGTTCCCGATTTGAATCCTTTATAAAAAACTGACATAGGTACATAAACTGTTTCCCTGAGTTCTGTGAGCAATTTTAGCAAATTATTAAACCTGAGGTGTCATGAGAAGCTCCAATTTGTAGTCAAGTCAGACCAAAGTTGTGGGCAGCCTGGAGACCTGCCACTTATGATTCGCATAGGAAGTGGGGGGCAGTCTGTGGAACTGAGCCCTTAATTTGTGGGGTCTGTGCTAACTCTAGGTAGTGTTGGAATTAAGGTAAATTATACAACACCCAGTTGGTGTCCACAGGGAATTAAAGAATTGCTTGGTGGGAAAAGCCCACACATTTGGTGTCAGAAGTATTGTAAGAATAAAGAAACAGCTTTTCTTGTTTTAATTCCCCCCCCACCAAGCATATCCAGAATACAGAAAGAGAAATAGTTTTTCCATTTACATGTGTTAGTAACTGGTAGAAAATGATTCCAACAAATTTCTAAATAATTATTAGAATTTAAGTGTAATTAACTCAATGAATAGGTTTCTAGGATGACCAACTAGGTGGATGACAGTGCCTTTTACTCAGATGGGGAAAAGTGAAGATCACACTTGTGGTAGGAATGGGAAATCAAAAGTTTGATTTAGGACACGTTTAAGAAAAGATGTCCACATTAGCTATATGACAGTGGAACTCATAGCAAGATTTGGGTAGAGATGTAAATTAGACAGTAGATAGCATTTCAAGCCATGGAAATAGACGACGTTGCCCAGGAAAACAGTGGGGAATGACAAGAAAAGATGGCCTAGGACTGAGTCCTAAAGAACTTCTACTTTTTAAAGTCAGGTGCATGAAGATGAGCCAAACAGAGAAGAAAAGAACAGACTAGGAAGGCTGTTAAAAAAATAAGCAGAGCATAATGACATGAAAGCCAGAGGAAGAGATGGTTTCAAGGAGAGAGGCAGAGAGAGAGAGAAAGAGAGAGAGAGAAAGCTATTGTTAAGAAAGTTGATGAGAATAAAGGAAAAAAAATAGCTGAAAAGCATTTATTAAGACTTTAACATGAACTTTGGTGGAGTGGTGAGGATGGAAGATTGAAGAGAATGGACTAAGGACAGAGCGGTTAGAAATTATCTATAAAGGGGAGAACAGATAAGGCAGAATCTACAACAGGAGAGGAAGTCTAGGAATATTTTTTAAGAAAGAAACCACAGAGAAAGGTGACCTAACGGATGCTATGCTGAGAAACCAACCTTCCTATTCATTGAGTTAGTTACACTTAAATTCTAATAATTACTCAAGAATTTGTTGGGATTGTAGACTACCAATTACTAACACTTGTTGAGCAAGCAGACATGAAGGCTATGCTTGGGAACAGTCGGGTGGAAGAAGGAAAGTGAGGAAAGAAACTCCTGTGAGAATGAAAAAGAGCTTCTGGTGCCGAGAATCTTCACTGGCTATGCATAGACTCACCCGTAGCAGTCCAACCCAGGGAAAGCTTTGGGGACCTCGGAGGACACACCTCTATGGGGAGCATGCTGCATTGGCTCCTGCTTTATGTAACATTTCTTAGTCCATTCAGGCCGATATAACAAAATACCATAAACTAGGTAGCTTACAATGAACATTTATTCCTCACAGTTCTGGAGGTTGAGAAGTCTAATATCAAGATGCTGGCATATTTGGTTTTGGGTAAAGGCTTGCTTCCTCATAGAAAGTCATCTGTTCACTGTAACCTTAGCTGGTAGAAGGGGCGAGGGATTTCTTTGGGTCTTTTTTATAAAGGCACTAATCCCTTAACAGCCTAATTACCAATGCCTTAATGACCTAATCTTTTCCCAAAGGTTCCACCTTCTAATACTATCATCTTTGGGGTTAGCATTTCAACATACGAATTTTGGGGGGACATAAACATTCAGTCCATTGGTGTTTACACAGGTTCCTTCACCAATACAAAAACCTAACCCCTAAAACTGTATCTGTAGGGTTCTTTGCATCAAACACATCACCAACCAATTTTGATACAGCTACACACCAGAGGTTTCAAAAATGAAACAAAGAATCCAGTAGAGTGAGTGGGAATGGCTCAAAAATAGGAGAGAATGGGCATAATAAATGGAACGAAATCCCAGAGAATGCAGAGGACTGGATTCAGAATCATAAGGAAGGACTGGCTTTCCAACATAATGGGGGAAAGGATGTATATGGGTAAAAACAAGTTTGTGGATATGGTGGTAGGAAGTTGGAGGAAAACCTGACATTATTTTCTTTGCGAATCATGACATAAGATCTTCTACTAAGAGCAAAGAAAGCAGCAGGCAGGCTAAAGGTTAGAAAAGAGTGAAAGAATGTATAAACTGTTTTTCACAGTGAGTCAGCTGACAACACAAATGAAGTAGGATGGCTAGGGAGGCAGAGTCAGTGATCATGAACAGCAGTGCTTGGTTTTGTGTGTTTCAGGTCAGGGACCTAACCAAACGTTTCCTAATTCCTTTCGCTGCATTAAATTCTTTCTTTATTTGAGCCTCTAAAGCATTTTGTTCATACCTTAAAACCTGCTTTCTACTAGAATCTTGCTTTATATTGTTTCATTTACCAACCTAAATATAAAATCTCAGTGTAAACAATGGCTTATTCATTCTTGTATCCCTGAAAGCACTAAGCATGGTTCTTTGTGTGAAGTACTAGATTTTTTTGCATTTAGTTATTAAATATATCATATAAAATGGTTCATTTAAAAATGTGGTTTCAAGATTGACTTCATACATTATATAATCAAGAAAGATGAAAGACTCAGAAATTAAAAGACAATTTTAAACCACAGTCAACTAAATTTATTTCTGCTAAAATAAGTATCCTATCCTGAAGGGCAGACATTTTTATCATCCTACTGCCTCAGAAACTAAAGGCAGCACAGTGGCTTGCACCTGTAATCCAAGCACTTTGGGAGGTCGAGGCAGGTGGATCACCTGAGGTCAGGAGTTTAAGGCCAGCCTGGCAAACATGGCAAAATCCTGTCTCTACTTAAAAAAAAATACAAAAAAATTAGCCAGGCATGGTGGTGGGTGCCCGTAATCCCAGCTACTTAGGAGGCTGAGGCATGAGAATCACTTTAACCTGGGAGGCGGAGGTTGCAGTGAGACAAGATCGTGCCACTGCACTCCAGCCTGGGTGACAGAGTGAGACTCCATCTCAAAAAAAAAAAAAAAAAAAAAAAGATGACCTAGAAACAAATCCCACAGCATAGAATATGAAGATCAATACTGAATAAACATCAACACCATTTAAAAGTCATATTCTCATTTGGTGATTTAGTTTAACATAGAATCAGATAGCTTTCTATCCTTTGAGAAGACATACAAAACTTTTTTTTTTTTTTTTTTTTTTGAGACAAGAGTCTCGCTCTGTCACCCAGGCTGGAGTGCAGTGGCGCGATCTTGGCTCACTGCAAGCTCCTCCTCCTGGGTTCATACCATTCTCCTGCATCAGCCTCCCGAGTAGCTGGGACTACAGGTGCCCACCATCACGCCTGGCTAATTTTTTGTATTTTTAGTAGAGAACAGGGTTTCACTGTGTTAGCCAGTATGGTCTCCATCTCCTGACCTTGTGATCCGCCCACCTGGGCCTCCCAAAGTGCTGGGATTACAGGCGTGAGCCACCGCACCCAGCCCAGAACTTTCTTTCTAGACATCTACTGCCATTATCAGAGTCCTGCAGTTTAATATAATTATTTATTGTAATCATTGTTTACAGAAATCACATTTTTTATAGATTAAAAAACTTAAAAAAGTACTAAGTTAAAAAAAACTCCACTAGGAGATTACTAAAAATGTAAGCCACATTCATCTTCCTACAATTCTTCACCCACAAAATAAAATCCAATTTAGGAGGCTCCATTAACTCTTTTAATATATTTCTAAATCTTAAATCTATATTTCAAAATGAACATGGTACTTCATATGGGCCCACTTTTCATAATTCTTTCAACTCAATGTTTTAGCCAAAACTGCAAACATTTGAAATTTAATTTTGAATAAAAATTATAGCTTATGCACCAAGACAACATTAGAAAGTGTCTTCAGACATTTTATCAGGTACTTTCCTCATTACACCCAACCAAACACAGAAAGAAATATATATTTTTGAAATGTCAATTACTGCTATGCGATCAAAAGCTGACATTTATTACAAATTTCTGAAATCCTTCATAAGCAAGTATTTGATTAAACAAAAATGGAAAATGTTACTAGGAGATATAGTTTACACCCAGCTGTTGAGTACGTTAGTATCAGAGAAATTTATGTAACTATATTTAAACAGAACTTCAGTTTAGGTTCTTTTCAGACCACAATTATATAACTTGTTCAAAATCCCACTAGTTTTTTCTTAACAGTCTTGGTAAGAGATGAAACTGATATACTTCAGAGGCCATTTCCCTAGGAGTACTGCTTTTAAAAATCATGCAAAACAAAAGCCAAATAGTGATGTTATATTTTAACCCAGGCTGCAGCTATTTGTGTTGATCTGAAAGCTTACAAGTAAATCCACTGTTAGGAATGAGCACTGTGCAAGCTATCAGCTAACAGCGTGAACCCTTCCATGGTTTCCTTTGGTCACGTGGCATCATTATGATTTCCTTCTCCTTGCGTAAGTGGGTAAAGGTCAAGAAATGCCTAGGCAAATACGAAGAGAAGTTATTTTGGCATAGAATCTCATTTTTTACTACCAGCTCCTAACGTTTTTCTCACAATATGCGTACCTATTAGCAGGAGATTGGATTTTTATTTATAGGTCCACATAAAGCTTCAAGGAAATAACCAGCATTAGTACCTCCTCACCTGAAAAAGGCTTAAGTAAACACGAATTAAAACATTTAGGATCTTAGTTGTATCAATACTTCTGTACCTGAAAGATCTTTTAAATGTAAAGGTTTTCTTCTTATTGTTTTATTTACCTAGAATTCTAAGAAACCGAGAAGTCATAGCTTTCCCTTAAATTATACATCATACATATATTGTAAGAATATAGAAAATTAAATAAATCAAATAATTAAATATTAAGTTAAATGCGTGACTACATATATTAAATTTGGAAATTCAAAGCATTAATAGAACAGAGAAACCAGCTAAAACAAATTGTAGCTTTTAAAATAAACAATAAAGCCTGTTATTTATTATCTAAAAGCCAGTAAATACATTTACTTCTTTGGTACGCATTAAAATAGTTGCATTTGCAGAGGATGTTTAGGGCAGTGAAACTATACTATATTATAATGATGCATACATATCATCATACATTTGTCAAAACCTATAGAATGTATAACACCAAGAGGGAACCCTAATGTAAACCATGAACTTTGGATGATAATGATGTTTCAGAGTAGGTTCATTGATTGTAACAAACGTGCCATTGTGATGCAGGATACTGATAGCCTGGGAGGCTGTTGAGGGCTTTGTCGGGGGAGAAAGGAAATCTCTATCTTCCTCTCAATTTTTCTGTTAACCTACAACCGCTCTAAAAAAAAAAAGTCTATTTTTAAAAACAATTTTTAAAAGTTGTATTTGTCTCAGATTCAAAATATTATCACACAGGTGATTTATCTTAAAAGTCCATGTGAGTATTGACCTATATGTCATTTTTTGCAAATCCAAAACAAAAATATTTCAAAATGTTCAGTGGCAGAGAGTACTGGTACCACAAAATCAGGGCAGTAGAAGCAAAGGGGATATAAGATGTGGACATTTTGTAGCTTGAGGAGATGGCACCTAGGGAAAAGAGAATTAAGTGTTTATTTGGGAAAATGTTAATGATATACATAGAACATAGGAGCTGGAATAAAGAAGGCATACTTAGGTTACAGCAAGGTATACTCCTGGCCTAAAATATCACCATCTTTCTCTGCATGCATGGGACAAAGTAAGAATGGGGGCAGAAAAAAGGGAAGACTGAGAACACAGAGCACTTAGTCTACTTATTAGCAAAAATAAAGTGAGATTTTCTAAAATCAGGTATGTCATCTGCCTCTCCAAAAAACTGTTCTTTTTGGCCACAGTTCTTATGGTCAATTAAGCTGAAATTATTTCCAAATACTGAGTTCTAATAAGTACTGGAAAGAAAACTGCAATAGAAAATATTTATTTGTTACACAGTATAATCAGGTATGGTTATGAAAAAAATGGGAAAATACTCAAACACTGTAAATTATAGAATAATCTAAATTTTAAAAACTAAAAATGAAGTGATTATCATAAAATACTGAATTTGCTATTTAAGCTCATTTAATTCTGTGAATTAGGATGGACCATATGGATGATATTCTTATTTTAACTCCAAATAAGACAAATAGTAAAATATTTGAGGGAAGAAAACAGCAAAGTATGTATATTCTGGGTTTCCAATTAAACTTCAACCTTCTGGTGTTTTCAATTATTCTTGCCAAAATGTAGTTTTCTATTTCTGAAGTTTTTTGGAGATAAGTAGCTTACAAAGTGATAATGTGATGTCTTATGGGTAAAAAAAATTATAACACAGGGCACAAACTTTCCCCAAATATAGAAAATAGTTGAAATGGTTCAATTCATTTTTACCTAGAGAAAATATATAGCAAGAGGTAAACAGTGGAGCCAAGACCTAATCAATAATGCCTAGCACTGAAATAATGGTAAAGTCTTCTAAATGTCAATAGTACTAACAGAGACTTGATATACCAGGTTTTGAATATCTAAGTAAAGCTTAAAATACAAAAGCAAAAACATAATATAGAAAGAACTATCTATGGTTGATATTCTCACAGACTTTATAATTTATTTAGTCATCCTAATAATACTTTGATTTTACTGTCTGTGTCTCTTGTTGCAGTTTTAAAACATTTCCTTTACTTTGGATATCTGATAAAATTCATTACATTTTCTTATCAAATTTTCTATCAGATACATTATATACCATAATTATAGCCCCCATAAATTGACAAATTTGTTGATTTGCCTCTTCTTATTGGTAGCAAATTGAAATCATAAGTCTTCTAAAAGAATGTCAAGTTCTTCACCAAATTAATGTGTGAAGTCTTCAAGATGGATTTAATTTGTGCCACCTGATAACAACCTTTTCTGGATTTATTACTGTCTCTTTCCACTGGTTCACTGCTTCAATGTTATTACTGTCTTCACTTATCCAGATCTGTAAAGGAAAGTATGTACAATCATTTAACTTGACACAACAATAATAACTACGTTCAGACAGTTAGTTACTCTTACTGATGGAAGACATTTGGAAGTTTGCTTTACATATTTTAAATTAAACATCTTTCTTTTTTCCAAAAGTCAGATTGATTTCTCTATTTGACATTTAAATGCTAAAACATTTAACCTGTTTAGTCATTCTGAAGACAAGTTTATAAGGTTCAATTCAATTCAAAAATTCAAGATGAAATATTACAAAATCATTTCCCCTAGAACAGTTATTAGTATCCTTTCCTATTTAACAAATCTAGGAGCTCAACTTAAAACTGATCCCAACCACTCAAAAACATTTTTGTAAAGATAATTAAACTGAGGCTAATCATGATTCAAATTAGATTGGTAAGGAATGTGCATTTTAAATCATCTTTTATAAGAAATAAAGTGTAATCTTAATTAAAATCTAATAAATAGTCATTCTTGATCAATAGTAATTTCACAGTACCCATCACTTATGTAACTTAAATACTACATGTGAATGTATACATAGTATTATGTAAATTGTACAAAAGACATCACAATAATTATATTATTATGAAGACAAGGAATAAAAAAAACTTGGATTTTCACCTTACCTCTAGCACTAACAAATGCTTTTACCTTGAAGTTAACTTCTCTGAGATTCAGTTTCTAAGAGATTGGAGCAGGTCATTGGTTTAAACCTTTTTCCTTTTCTTTCTTGGTCTAAAGAACCTTCCTTTCAAATGAAATCTTACAAATAATCCCAGTATGTAAAACAGACATTAGAGTACTCTGGTTGATACAGGGGTGGAAGACCTTGAGTTCACCTTTGGCTACCCCATCATAGTTCCTCTTAAGCCGATACAAGATAAGCCACAGGGAGCAGATGACCAGCAAGAACCTTTCCAGAATTATTATTCTAACTAGAATCTTAACCAAGAGAATGGAATCACCACAAATGTTATCATGAAAATCATCTCAAGTAAATTTCCTATTCCATTCATACCGTTAAGTTGAGGCTTGATGATATATGAAAACTTTAACTGAATTGACTTCATAAAGGCTTAATGGCTTTCAAAAGTATGTTGGTTATACGAATTCTTGAATTCAAGCTCTTTTCCAAATAATAAATGATAAAACAATATTTTAATTAGTATTTTATGTAAAAATATATATTAAAAAGTAAATCAAGGAGCTGATATCAATCTTTGAAAATTCATATATAATTTGAGGATTTCATGTAGACTGTTAATAATATCTTGTCAAGTTGAAGCTTTTAAACCAATAATATAGATTTTGGAATTTAAATGTGGTTCAAACAATTGTAATTAAGGTAAAAGATAATGGACAGCTACCACTAGTCTATTCAGAGTAAGGAAAGGAAACAAGTTCCTAGAGGACTGGCAAGTTAGCAAGTGTTATGTTGTTTTATACAAATTGTACCAAGATTTTAAAATAATCCAGACAGTAGTATTAACTAAATAATATCACAACCACTGTTAAAATGGACATGTTCTAGGAATTCAAAACTAACTCAGGTAAGAGCATATAAAAAGTGCCCATGTTAAACATTAAATCAAAGATTAAACAGATAAAGTAAATTTGATACTCAAAGCCTTAAGAAATTGATTTAAATACTTAATGTTCCCTCCTTCCACTAGGAACAAGTCAGTAGTACTGAAAAATTGATAATTCTCATCGTTTTTGAAGTAAAAAAGCTCAGAAAAAAAAATATTTAAAGATAAACCTGATTGCTCAGAAATTCCAACTATTTATATTAAAGTATAAAGTCTGACAAGTTTTGATTTTTGTAGCAACATTGAATTTTGATTTATGATGCTAAAGAACTGTACTCTATTCAATTTTAACATTATCCTGTATTCCCTTTGTTAACTGACTGTTTAAATGCATAGAAAAACACAAGGAAGGATAAAAACTCCTACTAACCTGGCCCACAAAGTGTTTTCTTCTTACAGAGCTTCGACTGTAAAGCTTAATGAGAAAAACAATTTCTTTTTCACTCTGTATAAGTGGAAAAATCATAGTCTCTCCCCACTTGACTCTTCCATTAGAGGCCTTCAGTAAGCGTGTCTTTTTCTTATAAATCAACTCTCCCGAGCTAAACATTCCCACCTTCACAAAAAAACCTAAAAAATTAGAAATATTGGTTTATAAAATATTATTCAAAATACCATACAAAGATGTGTATATACACATCCAAGTTGGAATTTATATATGTAACATTTATTGTAAAAAATATAGATAAGTCACTTTTAAATGTTTGATGAGCTACGACCATAACAGAAAACAGCTCTAGTCAACTTTATAACTTTGGCCATACTTTACTACTGTAACTTTAAATGAACTTAATCTTTCTGTGGCTGAATGCCATTAAAGACTGGAAATGGAGGCATAAACAACAATCACAGTAAAAGAGTGCACACTGAAAAGGATCACACAAAAGAGAGGTGCCAATTTTTTGGACAGCTGGAGGTATTTATTTCACAATTATATAGGTAAAATATAAAAGACTCCAGGAGTTAAGTATATGCTCACTAGATAAAATCTGTACTTTAAATAAATTTGAGATGTATAGAGCTTCCAGTAATGGCAGAATAGCCTGTATAAACTAACCTTCCCATAAACAACTATTATAAACTTTGGAAAAAAATTTTAAAACACTAAAAGCAGAAAGAAACTGGAGGGAAGTCAACTGGTAAAAGATGGGAACTTCACTGGGTAAAATTCAGGTTGATATAGCTTTTCACCTAAGCATACTCCCCTATCTGACTGACACACAGTGCCTACAGCTCAAGCAGAAAGTACAGTCTGACTAATTGGAGGTGACAGAGCTGGGCTGCCAGGGAAGCAAGAAAGTGAGAACTCCCAGAAAGGTGGGAGCCACAAAGTGAGGGCTGAGATCCGACCATCAGATTGATAGAATGAAGAGTTGTGGTCATCCTGATGAGCTGTTTTAAGGGAAGCCTGTCATAAACAGCATCTGTTGTCCTTGTTTCCTAGAATTAATTATATATAGTCCTGATGATTTATTCCAAGTTAGGTTTTATTTGCTTATTTTTATTTTAGGATTTTCCATCTATCTACATAGGTGACATTAGTCTATAATTACTTTTTGTGTGTGCTATCCATTCTGTTTTAGTATCAAGAATATGCTGACCTCACAAAATTACTTCTTCCATCTTCTTTTCATGCTTTGGAACAGCTTATATACAACAGAAATTACATGTTCCTTGAAAATTTGGTAGAATCTCCCAGTACAATTACCTTGGCCTAGTGCTTTTATTAGAGGCAGTTCTTTAACTACCTTTTCATGCTTATTCTTTTATTCAGATTTTCTTCCTCTTCTTAAGATTCTACTTTCAACCGCTGAATTTCTCAGAAAGTCATTTATTTTACATAGATAACCAAATAAATTGGTATAGCTATATATGGTATTGCTTTATACACGATAGAATCTCTTCTGAATTTGAAATTATATCCTCTTCATTGCTCAGAATATCATTCATGTTTTCTCTGTTTTTCACTTGATCTCACCTTCTATAGATGTGTCTATTTCAACGATTCTTTCAAAGAAACAGCTTTTAGTTTTATTGATTATGCCTTTTGTGGTTGTCTCCATATCTGTCACCTTCAACTTTAGCTTTAATACCTTATTCTAATTTCTTTGGGCTTGTTGTTTTTCTAGCTTCTTGAATTGAATGCTCAGTTTCATTTATTTTTAGTCTTTCTAGTTACGGTGAACATGCATTGCTTTTGCCTGCCCCCAGACAGAGCTGCCTTCTTTTAGCAGGGAAAAGGGGCACTTCTGCCCACTCAAATCTCTGGGACTAGACAACTAAAGTATCACAACCCCTGGGTGTACACAAAACGCAGGGAGAGAAAAGTGTTTCTAGGTTTGTTTTTGATATATATATTTTTTACAATTAAGTTTCCAGTTAGCAGGGCATTCCACAAAGGGCACAGACGTAGAGAGAGGATAAATCATTTCAGGTGGTAAAATATAACTGAAAATCCTCTAGACATTCAACCTGTATGAACTGATGAGCTAAATAAAAAACAGCATCAAAGGCAGAGAGATCATAACTGGATAACACTCAAGAGACCACTGTATTAAGGTAGACACAATGTCTAAAATTTAAAATCTTATAATTTTAAATTTAAAGTAAATAAGTTAAATAATAAAAGTTACTAAGATTTTAATCTCCATTGTAAGAAACGTAGAAAAAATACTTTCTATTACTAATACTTTCTGAAGATTCTACTTTGAATCACTGATATACTTACTCAAAGTCAGAGGTGTTGATGAGCTTGGAAGGTACTGTGCCTCAAGAATTTGTAACTGAATTCTGCTATTTACTGCTTGAAAACAAGTCCCCAATTCAAGTTCTGCATGGCAAACCTGCATATCAAAAAAGTGTCATTTGGTAGTTAAGAATAAAGTTTTTGGGATAATTCAAAAATTAAAAGATAAAAAGCTAAGGTTAGAAATTTTGAAAGTATTCCTTTCTAATGATATTCAAAACTATAAGTTACAAGAGAAAGTTATGAAGATAAATATCATGAATTCTTTAAAGTACTCATTTGCATGGATTCTGAAAATACAGGTTATATCTACGTACTGAAACTTCAAAATCTGTGACACCTAGAGCCAATTCAAATTAAAAGCAAATTAAATTAATAAGCAGTATCACTGGAGAAAATGCCAGTGAAATTAACACAAAAGGAATATACTTTCAAAAGAACTAAATGTAGTCAAATTATTTTTAGAGAACACATGAAATATGATTAAAAAGTTACATATGAAAATCATCATTTTTTTTCTAATTATGGAGATCAGAGTAGGTGCTACCACAACCAGAAGACAGCAATAAACAGATCTGTGGATTAAGAGTTGAATTACTATGCTGAATGGAAGCAAGCTAAAGAAAGCTGGCAAGAAGGAAGCTAGTCAAAGTGATGAGGCAGTAAATAATAAGGAAAAGGTCAAAGAAAACCTGAGGCAAACAGCAAAATGAAGGAGACTTAGAGAAGAGGAAAAATTAAAATGTGTTCTTCAGTACTGCTGACCAACAGCAGAAGAAAGTTGGTAATTTGCCTGTGAAATACAACACAAGCCAGACTACTTAGGTGGATTCCAAGGTCCTTGGACTGAAAAATAAAAGGGAGAATGGTTGTCCAAACACAAAAACACTATTGTTTACATGTTGAAAAGAGTAAGAATAGGAATAAAGTAGGAACATAATGTTCACAGATCATACTAGGGTTCAGCATAGACAGACACAAAAGCCTTTGTTAGTACTGATTCCAATAAAGTTACAGAACAACTAAATGACACTTGAAGACATCTATATTTGATATTGCTCAGTATTCCCCCAATAACTGGCTCATAGCTCATTGGGAAAACAACAACAACAACAAAAAAACAACCAAAAAAACCCCAACCTCTCCATATACATAACATTGACAGAAGCTTGGTGTTTTCTTAAAATATGATTCTGTATTTCAAACCAGTCATGCCATAAGAAATGAAGAGATAGAAAAGGAAAAGTGCATTGCTTAACAAGTACAAACTCAACTGTTGGAATTTAATTTCCCCTTGAAAAGGTCTAAATTGATGATAAAACTTGTTATTTGGCAACAAATGCTGACTTCTAATAAATAAGTTAATTTATTGCTTTTGACTGTAATCAGAATGAGAATGAACTAACAACTTTTCACATGAACTAATTTGGTAGCCATAAAAAAAACAACCTTTGCTGATTGAAAAAAAATTGCTGTCCTTGGCATTTAAAAAATATATTTTAAAAGATAGAGTCACACTGTTTATAAAACACAAGGGAAATCATGGTTAGATTTTTTTATTATTTTTTATTACGGTTTTGTACCCACAATGTAATAACACTTACAAAAACACGTAAAGGTGGCAAAACTTCTCGTATTGTTACACAATTGTAGAGTTCACTCTCATAAAATAGAGCAGCACTTGGCAATAGGCTTACCATTTCCCACTTGCCAAGGTTATTTCACAAATTCAATTCATATTCCAGGACACTAATTCAGATCATGAAAAACTATTCAAAGATTTAAACTACTGGCCAGGAGCGGTGGCTCACGCATGTAATTCCAGCACTTTGGGAGGCCGAGGCGGGCGGATCACGAGGTCAGGGGATCGAGACCACCCTGGCTAACACGGTGAAACCCCGTCTCTACTAAAAAAAAAAAAAAAAAAAAGCAGAAAAAATTAGCCAGGCATGGTGGCGAGTACCTGTAGTCCCAGCTACTTAGGAGGCTGAGGCAGGAGAATGGAGTGAACCCAGGAGGCAGAGCTTGCAGTGAGCCAAGATTGCACCACTGCACTCCAGCCTGGGCGACAGAGAGAGACTCCATCTCAAAAAAACAAAAAACAAAAAACCAAAAAAAAACAGAGCAGCATTTGGCAATAGGCTTACCATTTCCTACTTGCCAAGGTTATTTCACAAATTCAACTCATGTTCCAGGACATTAATTCAGATCATGAAAAACTATTCAAAGATTTAAACTATTTAAATCTTATAGTAACCAAAAAATTAAAATTCCAATTAGCAGTTATGTATTGACTGCATTTAATAAGCACAAAACTGCTCCTGAATAATGTATCCTTTTATTCAGAAAAGAAAACATTGTTAGGCTTCCTGGAAGGGTTGAAATGAAATGCTGAGCATCATTAGAGAACATCACGATCTGGTGATGCTCGAGAATATCTTCTTAGGGGGGCAAAACATGGTAGAGTTAAAAGAGCTGGCTTTGGAATCAGACTGCCTCCATTCAAATCCTGACTCCCCAACTACTGGCTGTATGACCTCAGGCAAGTGTTCCCCTGATCTCCACAAAAGGGATAAAGAACACCACGGTGATAATTTTGGTGTGATCATTAGATCACGTAGCATTGAGGCAGCCGTAAGATAAATCTCTGTAAATGCCAGCTATTTCTTCAGGAAAACGTATTTCTTCTACATTATTCAATACCGAAATTTGAGATCTGAAGTAATTATTTACATTACTATTTGTCAAGGTCAAGAACTCTTTATTGAGTAAAAACCCGAAAGTTGTGCTGTTCATGGTGAAACAGTTGTCAGTGAGGATGGGAAAGTACGGCTCTTTAAACGTCACAATTAGAATATTTATTTTCCTCTTTAACACATTAAAACAAAGCATACTATTATTGCTTTAGCCAATAATATGAAACATTCACACTTATTAACATAAACTCACTGGTCCAGCATAGCCCAAACACTCTTCTTTCAGGGTATCAATCTATAACCCTAGCACCTGGCATTCAGAAAATACGCAAATATTTATAAAATCTCTGATACATGAAATATGATTTAGTAGAAATTTAGCCATAATTATTCATTCATATTTTCCAACGCAGATAATAATGTCACAATTCCCCAGAAAACCCCTGAGTTCTCTTCTTATATACTCTGTTTTTAAAGTTTTAATATATGAATTATCTGTTTGAATAGTGTATTTGTGCCTTCTGTAAACTATGGCTGCAGATTACTACCTACTAAGCTAGTGTCAAAAATGCCAGTGACAAACTCCTGTCATAGTTACAGAACAGCACACTGGGGGTTGAGGTAAAGAATAATAGGCAAGGCTGGGCGCAGTGGCTCCTGCCTGCAATCCCAGCAAATTTGGGAGGCCGAGGCAGGAGGATTGTTTGAACTCAGGAGTTTGATACCAGAAAGGGCAATATAGCAAGACCCCTCATCTCTACTAAAAATTTAAAAAATTAGCTGGGCATGGTGGTGTGCCTGTAGTCCTAGCTACTCAGGAGGCTGAGGTGGGAGGATTGCTTGGGCTGGGAGATGGAGGAGGCAGTGAGCTGTGATTGCGTACCACACCCCATGCTGGGCTACAGAGCTTTCTTAGGGAAGGGAAGGGAAGGGAGGGGAGGGGAGGGGAAGGGAGGGACATGTTTCTGCCCCATATCCCCCAAAATTCTAATTTTTTTTTAGTGTATGTATGGGCATTTTTTTAAAGCTCCCAGATGATTCTAATGTATACCCAGAGTTAAGAAGCACTTCCAGTCACCTTAAATATTTTTGGAAACAGGTAAAATATAAATCCCATACAAATTTAAAACCGCATATAGGTTTGACCTTACAAAAGCTTAAGACTGATTTTTATAAATATTATCCTAACATTCAATCTATACAATTTAATTAGAAATTCCTAAACAATTTAAAAACAGTGTTCAGTTGGCTGAGAGAAGCAAATAGCAGGTCCCAATCAGCACCATTAGGTAATAAAGCTTTTTACAGAAAAAAAAAATCAGCTGTAAAAACTTCTAATCAATTTATGAGCTGCTGTATAGCTCACTCATGGTTAAAACAACTTTCCTAATCTATTTCAGGGCAATCTCTGATTGAGTGTGGAATTTATGATTCTTTCTTGTTTTTCCTAAGTTATCAGCTACCTAAAAAAACTTAAAAAAAAAAAGGTTATTCATACTTCAGAGTTATTTCCCCTGAAGTATAAAACATTAGTAAGAAATGCGCTAGGAGAGGCCAGGCACGGTGGCTCACACCTGTAATCCCACCACTTTGGGAGGCCGAGGCAGGCAGATCACGAGGTCAGGAGATCGAGACCATCCTGGCTAACACAGTGAAACCCTATCTCTACTAAAAATACAAAAAAAATTAGTCAGGCATGGTGGTGGGCGCCTGTAGTCCCAGCTACTCGGGAGGCTGAAGCAGGAGAATGGTGTGAACCCAGGAGGCGGAACTTGCAGTGAGCCGAGATCGCACCACTGCACTCCAGCCTGGGCGACAGAGCGAGACTTGGTCTCAAAAAAAAAAAAAAAAAAAAAAGAAATGTGCTAGGAGAAGGTAACCCTGAGGTTATTTTCCAATGGAGAAAGCAAACAGTTCTGTTAACATTTTATCAATAATTTCTAAAATATTCGAAAATAATATTATTGCTACTCGAGAGCCTTCCAGATCCTCTAATATTCTATTCAGGTTATCCTCTAACAAACAAAAACCCATCCACCAAATAATTCTAAAAGTATGAAATACTCTTAACATACTATTATCGCTTACAGAAATTTTTGAAGGTGGTGTTATATCCAAAGAGTAATCCATTTCCTGTGTGCTAAGGGTTCTGAGTGACAGTGAGCATTCTCCAATGGTTTTCTTCCTGGGAGTCTGGGTTTGAATCTTAAATACAAGCCTTACAGTTTGTAGACTTTGAAGTTTAATAGCAAATACAAACGTTTCCATAAATTCTATAGCCTTAAAAAAAAAAAAACAAGAAAACAAAATATATAAATAAAAGGCTTATATGCCAATACAAAATAATATTTTATTTTATATTTAGGAAAGCTATATTTAATTCTTTTTACAACAAAACATCTTTTTAATGTGAATGAAAATAAGAATGGCAATGACTTGTTTTTCTAGAGTTTATCCTGGAGTCTACCTTTCTTAATTTCACAAATCATCCTTTAAATTATTTAGGAATTCAGGTCATATCAACACCATGCTAACCACAATACAGCTTTTTCCCTTTTTCAAACTTAATTGTTTTTCCATCTTTGGTTCTGGCATCTTTCCTGTCATCAATACCATCCTTCAACAGTTTAGGAGAGTGGTGCAAGAATCTCATATGCAAGCACTCTCTTGTTCACAGTATCTAACTTGTTCACATAAAGAGACTTGAATTGTTTCTTTAAAGGAGTTATTTTTTGTCTAAAGAATCTTCCCATCTATCTCAGGCTTCAATTTCTCTTTTGGTGACATTTATTCCACCCTTTCCGATCTGAAAATCTAACTCCTTGATAGAGAAGAAAAAGGAAAATATGAGTTTAAAATTATACCTTCTCTCCTAAGCACCCATCTCAGTCAGCAAGTCAGTGTTTTCTAGCGTCAGAACATTTTTAAATGCTCTTGTTACTTTCAATATTTTTAAATCCTTGGCTTACTATGGGCTAACATGTTCTTGACACTAGACTGTTCTTTGCTATATGCTTCCTTCTTTCCATCTTTAATGCATCCATTTAGAAAGGAGCTTTTATTCCTTTTGAAAAGGCAAGATATCTGGGCAACTAGCATAAATATTTTGAATACAGGCATACCTTATTTTACTGTACTTTGCTTTAATGTGCTTCATAGACATTACATTTTTTACAAATTGAAGGTTCGTGGCAACACTGTGTTGAGTAAGTCTATCGGTGTCGTTTTTCCAACAGCATGTGCTCACTTCATGTCTCTGTCACATTTTGGTAATTCTCATAATAGTTCAAACTTTTTCATTATTATTATATCTGTTATGGTGACCTGTGATCAGTAATCTTTGATATTACTATTGTAATTGTTTTGGAGTGCCACGAACCACACCTATATAAGATGGGCAACTTAATTGATAAATGTGTGTGTTCCGATGGCTCCTGCAACCAGCTGTTCCATCTCTCCCCCTCTCCTCAGGCCTCCCTGTTTCCTAAGACACAACAATATTGAAATTAGGCCAATTAATAACCCTAAAATGCCCTCTAAGTGTTCAAGGGAAAGGAACAAACGTGTATCTCTGACTTTAAATCAAAAGCTAGAAATGACTAAGCTTAGTGAGGAAGCTATGTTGAAAGCCGAGATAGACCAAAAGCTAGGCCTTTTACACCACTTAGTCAAGTTGTGAATGCAAAGGAAAAATTATTGAAGAAAATTAAACATGCTACTCCAGTGAACATACAAATAAGAAAGTGAAACAGCCTTATTGCTGATGTGGAGAGAGTTTTATTTGTCTGGAGAGAAAATCAAATCAGCCACAACATTCCCTTAAGCCAAAACCTAATCCAGAGCAAGGTCCTAAACTCTCTTCAATTCTATGAAGGCTGAGAGAGGTGAAGAAGCTGAAGAAGAAAAACTAAAAGCTAGTAGAGGTTGGTTCATGAGGTTTAAGGAAAGAAACAGTCTCCAAAACATAAAAGTGCAAGGTGAAGCAGCAAGTGCTAATGTAGAAGTTGCAGCAAGTTATCCAGAAGATCTAGCTAAGAATGTGGCTACATTCGACAACAGATTTTCAATGTAGACAAAAGAGCCTTCTGTTGGAAGAAGATGCCATCTAGGACTTTCACAGTTACAGAGGAGAAGTCAATGCCTGACTTCAAGGCTTCAAAGAACTAGGCTGACTCTCTTGTTAGGGGCTAATGCAATCAGTCACTTTGAGTTGAAGCCAACACTCACTTACCGTTTTGAAAATCCTAGGGCCCTTAAGTATTATACTAAATTAACTATGCCTGTGCTCTATAAATGGAACAACAAAGCCTGGATAACAGCATATCTGTTTACAGCATGGTTTATTAAATATTTTAAGTCTACTATTGAGATCTACTGCTCAAAAAACAGATTCCTTTCAAAACATTATTTCTCATTGACAATGCACTTCATCACCCAAGAGCCCTGACAGAGATGTATACAGAGATGAATGTTATTTTCATGTCTGCAAACACATCCATTCTGTATCCCATGGATCAGGGAGTAATTTCAACTTTCAAGTGTTATTACTTAAAAAATAAATTTTGTAAGGCTATCGCTGCCATAGACAGTGATTCCTCTGATGGACCTGGGCAAAAGCAATTGAAAACTTTTTAGAAAGGATTCAGGATTTTAGATGCCATTAAGAAAATTCATGACGCATGAAAAGAGGTCAAAAAAAGGACATTAGCAGGAATCTGGAAGAAGTTTATTCTAATCCTCATGGCTGACTTTGAGGGATTCAAGATTTCAGCAGAGGAAGTAATTGCAGATGTGGTGGAAACAGCAAGAGAACTAGAATTAGAAGTGGATCCTGAAGATGCAATTGAATGGCTGCCATCTCATGATACAATATGAACAGATAAGGAGTTGCTTCTCACACATGAGCAAAGAAAGTAGTTTCTGGAGATGGAATCTACTCCTGGTGAAGATGCCGTGAATGTTGTTGAAATGAATTCAGAGGATTCAGAATATTACATAAACTTAGCTGAAAAGCAATAGCAGGGTTTGAGAGAATGGAATCCAATTTTGAAAGAAGTTCTACTGTGGATAAAATGCTATCAAACAGCATCACATACTACAGGGAACTTTTTTTGTGAAAGGAAGAGTCAATAGATGTGGCCAACTTCACTGTTGTCTTATTTTAAGAAACTGCCACAGCCACTTCAACCTTCACTAACCACCACCCTGATCATTCAGCAACCATCAACATCAAGGCAAAACCTTCCACCAGCAAAAAAATTACAACTTGCTGAAGACTCAGATGATCACTAACATTTTTTAGAAATAAAGTATTTTAAATTAAAGTATGTAAATTACTTTTTTTAGACATAATGCTATTGCACACTTAATGGACTACAGTATAAAGATAACTTTTGTATGCACTGGGAAACCAAAAAACTCATGTGACCTGCTTTATTGCAATGTTCATTTTAGTGTGGCGGTCTGGAACTGAACCTACAGTATCTCCGAAGTATGCCTATACTGTGCCCAAATTGTTACTCTTGTTGTAATAGCTTATGTCTGTCTGTACAGCCAGAATTGTCTTTCTGAGGGTCTCACAACTACTGAGCTATCTTTTTCTTTTAGAGTCTTAAGTCACAGAATCACACCAATTATATATTACACACAAAATGTTTAATGAGCTTACAAATTAAGCAAGTGTGATGCTTCACTTCACACTTTCCATATTTTGCCAAATAGGAATCTCCCAAACAACTTTATATATAATAATAAAATTGTAAAATGAAAGATTCCATACAAGTTTTAATATGGGAACATTTTTCCTAACTTTTCCTAAGTTAAATTAGCTTTATTTGAAAATCAAAAAGTAAAATTGTTTAATTCAGAAAGTATTCATCTATGACTGTCAAGGTTATAATGAGTTAAGGTTTATTTCCAGCTAGACTTTCAATGATACATATTTTCATAAAGTGAGATCCTAATATATATATACATATATACATATACACATACATACATATATATACATTCATACATATATACACATACACACACACCCCAATTTTGATCATTGCCTTTTTCATTTATTAAAAATGTTTTTCCAGCTCCATAAAAACTCTTCCTAAACATTAGTTTTCATAGTTACCTAGTTTACCTAGTTTTCTATCACATGGTGTTATGGGATGAATTACACCCCCCTAAAAAAGATATGTTGAAGTCCTGAGCCCCAGCATCTCAGAATGTGAACTCATTTGGAAACAGGGTCACTGTAGATGTGATCAGTGAAGTTAAGAAGAGGTAATACTGAGGTAGGGTGGACCCCTAATGACTGGTATCCTTTTAAGAAGATGGCCATGTGAATACACAGAACACAGGTATAATGCCAGGTGAAGACAGAAGCAGAGACGGGAGTGATCTACAAGCCAGGGAATGTCAAGGATTGCTGGCCATCACAGTAGCTGGAAGAGAGGCATGGAACAGATTCTCCCTCAGAGAAGGAATCAACACTGCTGACATTTTAATTTTGGACTTTCTCCAAAGCTGCAAGAGAGAAAATTCTGTTGCTGTAAGTCACCCAGTTTGTGGTACAGTACTGTGTTATGGTAGCCCTAGGAAACTAATACACATAGGTACACCATTAGGTTTTTCAACCATTCCTCTGTATGACACATTTGAAGTTTTTTCAATTTTTCTTCAAACAAAACTTCCAAGAATATTTTATATATTTTTGTTTGTATTTTAGATTCTTTCCACAGAAATAATTTCCAGTTTCAAAGTAGAATTACTGTTTAAAAGTATAAGTATTTTAAGGTTTTGACATGTAGTGTCAAGATAATTTCTAAGAAGTTGTATGTTCTAGAATACCTGTAAAATTTTTCCTAATTCTAAGAAGAAAGGAAAGAAAGAAAGAAGAAGAAAGAAACAGAAAGCAATACATGCAATTTAAATTTGTATTTCTATGATTAATAGTGAGAAGAAACTTTTTATATGTTTATTAGTCATTTGAATATTTTTTAAAATGATGTCTTTTAGAAGGTATCTTTTCATTTGCATAGAAAAACAATAATCTTTTAACCTATAACGAATGACAGAAATGAACATGTATTTAAATTAATGTGAAATCTAGGATCTATAAAACCAAACTCAGGATCATAAGTCCTTCTGTTATACTAATTGGAAATATTTAAAAGAAATTCATTGCAATCATGAATTTATTTTTCAAAGCCAAAGTGGGTTGGGGGAAAGAGAAGCCAAGATTTATTTCCTTTCACACAAGAAAAGTAAACACGTTTCTTAGATATTGTTCATCTTCTATATATTCTAGTGAATAAGATATTCTTTTTAAATGCATCTTAATACTAGACAATGAAATATCAAATATTTTTCAGACTCAAAGTTGCCTTGAAAAAGCAACAATACATAGTTGTAGTTTCCCTAAGATAAAAGACTTTCTTATTCTGATTTGTTTACATGGGTAAAAGTGACAAATAAAAAAAAAAAAAAAACAGAAAAGAAATTCAAACACAAACAACCACTTACGTTGGAACCTTCCTTGGATGAAGATTTGAAATGCACTGGTTTGGGCAATGTAAGTATTCCTTTTACAGAAACAGTAGGAGTGTCTCCATAACTAGAGGGCCAACTTAAATCTCTGCACTAAAAAAATTAAAAATACAGTTTGAATTTTACAAAGGATCCAACAATATAAACATTTGATGTATTTCTTGAGGTACTGACTTTAGATAAAAACTATAAAAATAAACTTGTCTACTGAGACCTCATGTTGCATCCACATTAAGCAAATTTTGACATATAATATTCTAGATGTTATGTCAATTTCCCTCTTGAGCTTAAAAACACACATACTTCCATCATACTACAGATTTTTTTCTTAGATGCTTTACTAAATACTATTTTCTGTAAAAATACTAAAGAATTCCAAATGTCAAAGGTGGCATTGGCCCATTCCCCAGAAAAGGGCAACAGTCAATGTTTACAACATCTAAATATTCAATTTTGTAATAAAAGCTGGTATTAACTATACTAATTTACCTGTAAAACTGTGATCCAGATCTGTTCTACTGAAGAATTATAAAACAATTTCACATTCAGTCTCCCAAAGTCCCTTTCATCTCCTGATAGAGTAATTGTATCTGAATTACAAAAGGACAAAGATGTTTCAAATGCCATGCAATCCTTCTAACCCAATTAAGCTTTGATACAATCCAGTTTTAAGAGCACAATTTTAAAATGCTACAATTATTTTTTAAAGTTCACAATCTAAGAAGACAAAAATCACACTTTAATGTATTTATTGAAGCACTAGAGGGAAGATATATACTATAAAAAGGTCTCATGGTTTTAAAAACTTAACCCAATTGCAGTGAGGGATTTAAACAAATAACATTTATATGGCCTTAATACTGTATTCTTCTGGAGGCTCCTTCACTAGTACACTTTAATACAAACAAAAGATATTCAACTGCTTCACTTTTTAAAAAGCCACACTTGTACCTGAACACTGAGAAATGGACCATGTGATCTGAGTATCCATATGCTGATAACACTACCAACATAGTTTTATTTAGACTTAATTTATTATATCAACATAGTAGATAAAATCATCTAGAGTTTTTCACCTTATATACACTTTCAAGTTACTATTGAGTAGAAATAATTATCTTAAGAGTATAAAAGTAGGATACTTTATTCCTTACCCAGGCTTCTGTTACTCCCCTGAGAATTTTTCCTTGAAGAAGAACTACTGGGTACACTGGACAATGAATCATGTCTCTATAAATAAAATTGTTCTTTAGTCAGAAATTGCATATGAAACCTTAAGGATTCTGATACATATGCCTCAATATCCATCCTAGTAACAAACTGCATGCTATTTTGACAGTGTTACAGGTCAGAATTTCCCACTTACAGGTAGTTAAAAAAAAAAAAAAAAAAAAAAGCTTTTGGCATTTGTTAGGAATATCTTAAATATCTTACAAGATGAAATACTGGAAAGCCTTTGCTGTTTTTGGTTTGGTTTCGTAATAAGGAGAAAGATATTACTGCTTAAGTTTCATACCTGAGAGTATTAATGAAAATGAGAATTTATTTAGAAATAGCCTGCTAATGGAAAAACTTGTAAAGCAGCAATTATCAAAGCATAGTCAATCTGGACCTGCAGCAACAGTATCATTTGGAACTTGGTAGGAATACAAACTCAGGCCCTACTGCAGAGCTACTGAATTAAGAACTCTGAGGATGAAGCCTGTCATCCTGTGTTTTAACAAACTCTCCAAACAATTCTGATGCATGTTAAACAACTGCTACTATAAAAAATCAAATCTATAAAAAGTTAACTCGGTTGAGGATTAAGGATTATCTAGAATATATTTCCATTTTATAAAATATATGTACATATATTTACATGGAAACAAGACCATGAGTACATATAACAATATTTTCACATTGCACTTACTCTGAGTTATAGGAAATGCAGGAATTTGTCTTTCTACTTTGCTTACCTCTATTTCCTAATTTTAAATAATTACAGTTTACTTGTAATAAAAAAGAAACATTTTTTAAAACATCAAAATAATTCTTAATTCCTTTTCAAAACCAGGAGGATGCAGTGTTAATATTAGTGAATAAAGTCCTACATCTCAAAAGAAATATAATTTTTAAAACTAGCTGGCTATATTCAGTAAGAAAAGCTAAATTAATGAGCACTTTTAATTACACCATTTTAAATACCAAGTGTTTCAAGGTTCCCTGAGAGCATACCAACTGAGATACAAAACTTATTGAAAAAAGAAAAACTACTGCCTTTTAGCAATCAAATAACAGCTTTCTAAAATAATATACATGGGAAATATCAATTATTTATTCTCAGATATCAGAACAGATACATCTACAAAAAATATACAACATATTCCTAATGTAATTCATACATTTCTGAATTTTTCATTTGAAAGGAAATTATCACATATAATTAAATTTATGTAGATAATTCACCTGGATGAATCGCTGAGATGAGTTTGTAAGATCAAACATAGATTTGCTTAGCCCAGGGGAACCCGGAAGTTTGTTGGTCCTTAAATCACAAACTACAAAGGGATATGAGAAAAGTATATATTTTTAAGAAACACTGGAATTCTACTTAACTACCATGAACTAAATCTCTGTAGCAATACATCATGAATATTTTGTGCAAATCTACAGAAGAGATAAAGCCTTCTAATAAAAATTTTTTAAACTTAAAAAAATTTTTTTCATTTTATTTTTGTTTGAAACAGAAATCAACATAAATCAAACAACACATTTTCGCATCCACATCAATTATCAAACAGGGAAAATTACTTTTTTCTTTACATTCCCCATTCTTGATCCAATAAATATAATCTAAGAGTAAATACTCTGTATTAAGTGTAATGCAACTATTTATTATTAATAAGCATGTATTACTTTTAAAAATCAATACTCAATCCCATGTGCTCCTATATTTCTAGTCTATATTTTTAGTTTCCCTCCTACACTGTAAGATCTGTGAAGAAAGGAACTTTGTATGCCAATTGTATATTCTAGCACAGTAGTGAACGCAAGGCAGGCCCTTAAATAAGTATTTCTTCTTTATTTTCAGTACCTCACCCTAAATTCACTGGTTGAGAGAGATTATATATATACACACACACATATGTATACATATGTACACATGCATACATATATACACATATATGTATACACATATACACATGCATACATATACACATATATGTATACACATATACACATGCATACATATACACATATATGTATACACATATACACATGCATACATATATACACATATACACATGCATACATATATACACATATGTATACACATGTGTATACACATACACATATGTATACACATACACTTATGTATACACATGTGTATACACATACACATATGTATACACATGTGTATACACATACACATATGTATACACATATACACATACACATATATATACACATACATATATATGTGTATATATATATATCCTGAAAAACAGAATTTTGTGAATCACAGACGAACATGGTAGACTATAATTCACAGTCTCAAATATGAAACTACAAAAGCTCTATAATCACTTAAGCAGTTTCTTTGTTTATACTTCCCATCACACCATGAGTTTCTAAATTCATCATTTTCACTGAATACAGAAAAAAATGAAAAAATATTACTGTATTTAGTACAACATATCTATGTACAAATAGCTGTTGGAGAGTTTATGAATATACAAGTGACAAGTGAAATGCATACAAAATAATCTGGGCTGGTGTAGTGGCTCATGCCTGTAATCCCAGCAATTTGGGAGGCCAAGGCAGGAGGATTGCTTCAGCCCAGGAGTTCGAGCCCAACCTGGGCAACATGGCAAAACCCCATCTCTACAAAAAATACAAAAAAATTAGTCAGGTGTGGTGGCACGCGTCTGTAGCCCCAGCTTCTGCGGTGGGGCAGGGGTGATGGGGAGCTGAGGTGTGAGAATCACTTGAGCCTGGGAGGTTGATGCTGCAGTGAGCTGAGATTGCACCACTGCACTCCAGCCTGGGCAACAAAGTAAGACTCTGTCTCAAAACAACAACAAAAAGACAAAATAATCTGAAAACAAAACTTCTTTCTTCTTTATGTTTTTTCCCTTGTACCTGGTATGCAGCTAACTTCTTTCTCTTCTTTTGTATGTATTTATCATGAACAACATAATGTTTTAAAGTATATACACATTGCAGAATGATTAAATCTAGCTAATTTACAAATGTATTACCTCACAGTTATCACTTTTGAATGATAACAAAAAGTGTTTTGACAACACCTAATATCCACTCTCTTAGCACTTTTCAAGAATATATCATAATTAACTATAGTCTCCATGTTGTATAAAAGATCTCTTGAACCAAAGCTTCTTCCAAAAAAGGGAAATAAAATGGAATTTAGAACTACCAACAGATATAACTCATTAATCTTTCAATTTTTATATTAGATATAATACTACAGAGATGTCATAATGTTTATCACATTTATGAAGCTTGTTTTATTTTTAAATTGCTTTTAATAGTAAGGATCATTTATTCCCATATATTAGATTTGATTTCTAAATTTCTTAAAGAGAAACACAAAGAGGAAAAGCACAAAAAATTTTCATACCCGATCCATACAGTCTCGTCACTTCTGAACAGGGAGGAAAGCGTCGACTCAAATCAGGTGAAACGTGCTGATACATATAGAATGGGTTATACACATCATAGCTAGGTCCGTGCTGGGATGAACTGGAAAGTTCTACCTTTCGATCTCCAAAAGATGCTCTGGCAGATCCTGAAAGCAAATGTTTCTAAAAGTTTATAACATCCTTTTCTTGGAGTTATTAGCCAACAGCTGGTACACCCAGGATAAAAGAAAAAATATTTTGTCTCAAGTAATACTAAATCACATGTCTTTGATAGCTAAAAATATCAGCACATATTTAGGGAGTTCTGTGTGAAGTATTATGCCAAGGATCAGCCATTAAGCCTGCACTTAAGACAGTCTGGTATATTTCTGGCATTTTTCTTTGTCCCACAGACAATTCTGTATTGTGTGATCTGAGTTTCCTCTTATTTTTCTACTTATATATAGAACATCTTTTAAATTACAAGATTTGGTGGGGAGATATATCCTTTTCAAGAAGACGTAGAACATTTATTAAAATTGACCACATGCTGAGATACACCAAGAAACTCTCATATTTGGAAGGATTGAAATCATACAAAGTACGTTTTCTTACTACAATGCAATTAAGTTTGAAATCAAATAGCAAAAATAAAAATAAAAAATATTTATATGGAAACACTAAAGACCAAGAATAACCAAAAACTTAATCTTTAAGAAGAAAAACAAGACTGAAAGATTCGCTCTATTGGGAATTAGGAATATAATATTGGTTAAGTGATAGAAAAAGAGATCAATAGCAAAGAAAAGAAGGCCTAGAAATAGATACCCATTTCATGAACACTTACTTTATAATTAAGGTGGCACTGCACAAGAAAGAATGATCTTTTCACTAAAAGGTGATAAGACAACTGGATATCAACAGGGAAAAAATAAGCCTGCATTCAACTAAACATATTCACAAAAAATTAGTTCCATGGGGATTGTAGATCTAAATTAAATATTACAGGCAAACCAATAAAGCTTCTATATTCAGGTTAACTGATAAGAAAGTTTTCATGACCTTAGGACAGGGAAGCACTTCTTATATGGAACATAAAGAGCATTAATCATATACATACATATATATATACACACACACACGTACATACACATATATATATATATAATTTTATTTATTTATTTATTTATTTATTTATTTATTATTTTTGAAGTTGATTCTCACTCTGTTGCCCAGGCTGGAATGCAGTGGCATGATCTCGGCTCACTGAAACCTCCACCTTCTGAGTTGAAGCTATTCTCCTGCCTCAGCCTCCCAGGTAACTGGGATTACAGGCACACGCCACCAGTCCGGCTAATTTTTTGTATTTTTAGTAGAGATGGGGTTTCACCATGTTGGCCAAGCTGGTCTTGAACTCCTGGGTTCAAGTGATCCACCACCTCAGCCTCCCAAAGTGCTGGGATTACAGGCATGAACTACCACGACCAGCCTAATCATAGACACATTTTAATAAACTAAACTACATTAAAATTTAAAATTCCCATTTGTCAAAGACTATTTAAGGTAACCCACAGAGTGAAAGAAGATATGTGCAACAAGTATAACTGACAAAGGGCTCATATGCATCCAAGCAGTAACCAGGCCCGACCCAGCTGAGCTTCTGAGATCAGATGAGATCAGGAGCATTCAGGGTGGTATGGCCATAAAGGGCTCATATCCAGAATACATGAGGAACGCCTACACATCAATAAGAAAAAGACAGACGAGACTATATATAAATTGGCTTAAGACGTTGATAGGCTCTTCAGAAGACAATCAATCTCATTAGTCATGAGGAAAAAATAAGTTGAAAACCCAAGGAAATACCACTACACACTCACCAGAATGGTTAAAAGTAAAAAGACTGACAATAGCACGTGTTGGCAAGAAAGCAGAGGAATGTAAATGATCATACTCTGCTAGTGGAAATGTAAATTGATATAATCACTATGGAAAAAGAGTTTGGCAATTTCTACTAAAGCTGAAGATATTTATATTCTATGACCCAACAAGCCATTCTGAACATATACACAACTGAAATGCTTGTATATGTGCACCAAGAGATAGGTATAAGAATGTTCATAAGTATTATTACCCATAATAGCCAAAAAATTAGAAAACTCAAAATCCCATCAACAGTAAAATAGATATAGTATATACTTACCACATACAAATTCCTTACAGTATGCTACACAGAAACACTACTGTACACTATGCCATTTAGAATACAGAACGAATTATAATATACACTTACTGTACAGATATAAAAACAAACTAAAACTACGACAATTACTTGAATTAATCTAAAAAACATAATGTTGAATGAGAAAACCATAAACAAAAGAATACAGACTGAATAAATTGTCTATTTTATATTAAGTTCAGAAAACAGAAAAAATTAAACTACAATATTCAGGGATATGAGCTTAGGTGGTAAGAAGAAAGGCAAGAGAGTCATGATTGTAACAATGGTGACAATGAACACTTTAGGGTGACTGAAAGGCAAAAAAATGGAGAGAAGCTTTGGCGTTACTAGTACTACTCTATGTCTACCTAGGTGGTACCTACATGGGTATTCTGCTTTGTAATAAATCACTGAACTGTATGTTTCTGTTTTGTGCATTTTTCTATGTGTATAATATTTCATAATTTAAAAAAGATAAAATATAGGTCAAATTCCTTTCAAGGTTAATAATCATGTTGGGAATAATATGTAGACATAAAGTTAAATTCTTCAAAGGTTTAAATTATAGTAATTCTCCATATAACAACATTGTGGTCAACTATGGACCACATATATGACAGTGGTTCCATAAGATTATAATGAAGCCAAAAAGTTCCTATGGTCTAGTGACATAGCAATGATTGTCATCAAGATGTATAGGCCTAGGCTAATGTTGATGTTTGTGTCTAAGTTTTTAACAAAAAAGTTTAAGAAGAAAAAAAAAAAAGTTTTTAATAGAAAAAAGCTTATAGAGTAAGGATATAAATATTTTTGTATAGCTACACACTGTGTTTGTATTTAAGCCAAGTGTTATTACAAAAAAGTCAGAAGTTTTAAGATATTTAAAAGTTTAGGCCAGGCATGGCGGCTTACACCTGTAATCCCAGCACTTTGGGAGGGCGAGGTGGGCAGATCACGAGGTTAAGAGATCGAGACCATCCTGGCCAACATAGTGAAATCCAGTATCTACTAAAAATACAAATTAGCTGTGCGTGGTGGCCTGCGCCTGTAGTCCCGGCTACTTGGGAGGCTGAGGCAGGAGAATCGCTTGAACCTGGGAGGCAGAGGTTGCAGTGAGCCAGGATCGTGCCACTGCACTCCAGCTTGGTGACAGACTGAGGCTCTGTTTAAAAAAAAAAAAAAAAAGTTTATACAGTAAAAAAGTTACAGTAAGCTAAGGGTGATTTATTATTGAAGAAACAAAAATATATTTAATAAATTTAGTATATCCTAAGTGTACAGCATTTATAAAATCCACAGTAGTATACAGTAATGTCCTAGTCTTCACATTCACTCACTACTCACTCACTGACTCACCCAAAACAACTTACAGCCCTGCAAGCTCCATTCATGGTAAATGCCCTATACAGGTGTGATATGGCTTGGCTGTGTCCCCATCCAAATCTCATCTTTAATTGTAGCTCCTATAATTCTCATATGTTGTGGGAGAGACCTGGTGGGAGATAACTGAATCATGGGGACAGTTTCCCCCAGACTGTACTTGTGGTAGTGAATAAGTCTCAAGAGATCTGACGGTTTTTTTAAAGGGGTTTCCCCTTTTGCTTGGCTCTCATTCTCTCTTGCCTTTTACCATGTAAGATGTGTCTTTCTCCTTCCACCATGATTGTGAGGCCTCCCCAGCCACGTGGAACTGTGAGTCCATTAAACCTCTTTTTGTTTATAAATTACCTAATCTCAGGTATGTCTTTATCAGCAGCATGAAAATGGACTAATATAGTAAATTGGTACCAGGAATGGGGTGCTGCTGTAAAGATACCCAAAAATGTGGAAGCAACTTTGGAACTGAGTAACAGGCAGAGGTTGGAACAGTTTGGAGGGCTCAGAAGAAGACAGGAAGATGTGGGAAAGTTAGGAACTGCCTAGAGACTTGTTGAATGGCTTTGACCAAAATGCTGACAATGACATAGACAATGAAATCCAGGCCAAGGTGGTCTCAGATGGAGATGAGGAACTTGTTGGGAACTGCAGTAAAAGTGGCTCTTGCTATGTTTTAGCAAAGACACTGGTGTCATTTTGCCCCTGCTGTAGAGATTTGTGAAACTTTGAACTTGAGGGAGACGATTTAGGGTATCTGGTGGAAGAAATTTCTAAGCAGCAAAGCATTCAAGAGGTGACCTGGCTGCCGTTAAAAGCATTCAGTTTTAAAAGAGAGCATAAAAGTTCGAAAAATTTGCAGACTGTCAATGCAATAGGAAAAAAAAACACATTTTCTGAGGAGAAATTCAAGCCACCTGCAGAAATTTGCATAGGTGACAAGTAGCCAAATGTTAATCATCAAGACAACAAGGAAAATGTCTTCAGGCTATGTCAGAGACCTTTGAAGCAACCCCTCCCATCACAGGCCCAGAGACCGAGGAGGAAAAAGTGGTTTCATGGGCCAGGCCCAAGGCCCCCCTGCTGTGTGCAGCCTAGGGACTTGGTGCCCTGCGTCCCAGTTGCTCTAGCAATGGCTAAAGGGGCCAAGGTACAGCTCGGGCCATGGCTTCAGAGAGTGGAAGCTCCAAGTCTTGGCAGCTTCCACGTGGTTGAGCCTGCAGGTACACAGAAGTCAAGAATTGAGGTTTGGGAACCTCCGCCTAGATTTCAGAGGATGTAAGGAAATGCCTGGATGTTCAGGCAGACGTTTGCTGCAGGGTGGAGCCCTCATGGAGAACCTCCACTAGGGCAGTATAGAAGGGAAATGTGGAGTTAAAGACCCCACATAGAGTCCCCACTGGGACACTGCCTAGTAGAGCTGTGAGAAGAGGGCCACCATCCTCCAGACGCCAGAATGGTAGATCCACCAACAGCTTGCATTGTGCACCTGGAAAAGCCACAGACACTCAACACCAGCCCATGAAAGCAGCTGGGAGGGAGGCTGTACCTTGCAAAGCCACAGGGGTGGAGCTGCCCAAGACCATGGTAACCTACCTCTTACATTAGCATGACCTGGATGCGAGACATGGAGTCAAAGGTGATCATTCTGGAGCTTTAAGATTTGACTGCCCTGCTGGATTGCGGACTTGCATGGGGCCCTTAACCACTTCATTTCAGCCAATTTCTCCCATTTGGAATGGGTGTATTTATCCAATGTCTATACTCCTATTGTATCTAGGAAGTAATCAACTTTTGATTTCGCAGGCTCATAGGTGGAAGGGACTTGCTTTGTCTCAGATGAGACTTTGAACTGTGGACTTTTGAGTTCATGCTGAAATGAGTTAAGACTTTGGGGGACTGTTGGGAAGGCATAATGTGAGGACGTGAGACTTGGGAGGGGCCAGGGGCAGAATGATATGGTTTGGCTGTGTCCCCACCCAAATCTCATCTTGAATTGTAGCTCCCCTAATTCCCACACGTTGTGGGAGACACCTGGTAGGAGATAATTGAATCATAGGGGCGGTTTCTCCCATACTGTTCTTGTGGTAGTGAATAAGTCTCAGATCTGACGGTGTTATAAGGGGTTTCCCCTTTTGCTTGGCTCTCATTGTCTCTTACCTGCTGCCATGTTAAGACATGCCTTTCACCTTCTGCCATGATTGTCAGGCCTTCCCAGCCACATGGAACTGTGAGTCCATTAAACCTCTTTTTCATCATAAATTACCCAGTCTCAGGTATGTATTCATCAGCAGCGTGAAAACAGACTAATACAAGGTGTATCATCTTTTAACTTTTATACCATATTTTTACTGTACTGAATACTGTATTCAGTATAGTATACAGCATAGTAACATATTGTATAGGTTTGTAGCCTAGGAGAAATATGGTATCCATATAGCCTAAGTGTTTAGTAGGTTACACCATCTAGGTTTGTGTAAGTGCCTCTACATTGTCCATGCAATTATAAGATAGCTTAACAACAACACTTCTCAGAACATGTCCCCATTGTTAAATGACTCATGACTGTGCTTGCAACACAATTTTAGTCATTATTGATAGCAGTCTGTCCTATTCACTCAAAATCTTCTCTTTTCTCAACCTATCATTCACATATGCATACATACATACACATATTTAACTTCTATAATTCGGTACCACCTTACTTTCTTGACTCTAATAAAAGTAATTTTCTCTTTAATATATAAAAATCAGATGGTTTTACCATTTCTTCAGTGAACCTATAATTTAGGAGTTAACCAATTTCTTCCTCATTCAACTCAAAAAGCAATGTTTTCTAGTGAGCACAATGTCAAGAACATAAGAAAAACTATCACATATTGCCAGGTGGATATTTCTTACCTTTTTTCTGATTATGAAAATAATAGAGTAAAAACTCAAAATTATTTAAGAATAGAAAATTCATTAAACAAATTACAGCATGTCCATATGAAGAAATACTATGTATTCATCAAAAAGCAACAAATATGAAATGTTCACAATATATTATGTGGATGAAACAACTTACAAGACTGTGTGGTTTAATCCCAATGTTGTTAACAAGTATGAAAAAAAAAGAAAGATCAATTGATTGGGTATTCCGTAAGCCAGAACTTTTTAAAACTATTTTTGAGAAACACTATTGATATGCGCAAAGTAAGATGATAGGTCAGGCACTAGGTTCATCTTTTCTTTTCTCTAAAAAATTAAAATTGGGCCAGGCATGGTGGCTCACGTCTGTAATCCCAGCAATTTGGGAGCCCAAGGTGGGTGGAATGCTTGAGAATAGGAGTTTGAGACCAGCCTGGCCAACATGACGAAACCCCATCTCTATAAATACAAAAATTAGCTGGGTGTGGTGGTGTGCACCTGTAGTCCTAGTTACTCAGGAGGCTGAGGCATGAGAATTGCTTGAACACAGGAGGTGGAGGTTGCAGTAAGCCAAAACCACGCCATGGCACTCCAGCCTGGGCAACAGAGTGAGACTCTGTCTCAAAAAAACAAATTTTAATTTAAAATTTAAAAAATCACTCCTACCAGACCCAACTCTCTTGAAGGTAACAATAAACTCTAGACCAAAACTAAAACAAAGCAAGAAAATAAAAACCCTGAAGGCAATGAAGAGTAAAGGAAAGTAATACAGATCTGGACAGGAGTTGACTCTGGGGAAAAATGTAATGGCACAAAGTGAGTTATCTGTTTTTAATGACTTTTAGCCTGAGTACACATCAAAGTTGGCACCACGCAGGGTATATAAAACTCCAATAGAAAACTCACAGTCTTTCTAGCCTGAAGAACCACAGGGTACAGTTCAAGGAAATCAGAGCTGCAGGAAAGTAAGGTGGGAATCCTGGAAAGGAGAGATTCCCAAATTCTGTAAATAAAGCCTTTTCAAATATCTATCTCATCTCTGAACTACCACCCAAGAGCTACCACCCAAGACAAAATTTGTAGTTTAAGTCCAACCAGTTTATTTGTCTGGTAGGAGGGAAGAAGAAAGAAAGGAAGGAAGGGAAGGAAGGTGTGTTAGTCTGTTTGTGCCACTATAAAGGAATATCTGAGGCTAGGTAATTTATAAAGAAAAGCAGTTTCATTTGCTTGCTGTTTCGCAGTGTGTACAGGAATCATGGTGCCAGCATCTCCTTCTAATCAGGGACTCAGGAAGCTTACAATCATGGCAGAAGGCAAAAAGAGAACAGGCACATCACACGGCAACAGTAGGAACAAGAGATGGGCAGTGGAGGTGCCAGGCTCTTTTAAACAACCAGATCTCACAGGAACTCAGAGCTAGTACTCACTTATCACCAATGGGATGGTGCTAAGCCATACATGAGGGATCTGCCCCCATGATCCAAACACCTCCCACCAGGCCCCACCTCCAACATTGGGAATCACATGAATTTGGCGGGGCCAAACATCCAAACCATATCAGGAGGGAAAGGAGAAAGGGAAGGAGGAAGGGAGGGATGAAAGAAGAGAAGTAGGAAGGGAGGATGGGAGAAAGGGAAGAAAGAAGGAATCTTTTCAGAGGAATGTAACTGAATCTAGAGTCTCCACAACATTAACATTCAATATTTTTGATACTGATATCAAGAATACAACCCCAAATTACTCCATATACAAAGAAACAGGAAAATGTGATCTATTTTCAAGAAAAAAGACAATCCACAGAATCCAAACCTAGATGATCAAGATGCTGAAATCAGCAGATAAAGATTTTAAAGCTTAAAAACATAAAAGAAAATAGGTTTGCAATACTGTAAAAATAAGAAATTGCAGTAGAGGAAAACTATAACAAAGAACCAAATGTAAACTCTAGAACTAAAAAATGCAATGTCTAAAATAAAAAATTCATGAATAGGCTTAATAGCAGGCTAAAGATAACAGAAGAGACAGTGAACTTGAAAAAAAGATCAATATTATTGAATCTAAAGAACAGAGAAAAAAAGATACTTGAAAAAAAAAAAGTCTCAGAGACCCATAGAACAATATAAAAAGGTTCAACATAGGTATAATTGGAATCACAGAAGAAGAAAAGAGAGGGGATAAGACAAAAAATATTTGGACAAATATTGTAGATCTTGATAGAGATTTGGATTACACTGACATATACTTTTGTCAATATTCAACAAATATACACTTAAAATTCAACAAATACACACAAAATTCTACAAATATTCACTTGGGCAGCTCATTGTGTGTAAAATTTATGCCAAAAGAAGAAAACTGTAAAGAGATCACTGAACCTAGTAAATGATATATATGTTTAAGTGTTTGCAAGGAAATATATTGGTGTCTTCAATTTACTCTGAAATTCATTCCTCTCCAAAAAGTGGATTAACAATGGATAGAAGAATGGATAGGTAGACAGACATTTGATAAAGCAAGTATAGTAAGTAATGTTAATGGCAGAATTTATGTGGTGGACATACAGGTATTCACTATTAAGGTTTTTTTTTTTAATTTTCCTGTATGTTTGAAATTTTTCTAATAAAATTTTGAGGGTAAAAAAGCTATTGTGACTGTAGTGTTTCAATGGACTAACACAAATTGTTTTAAAAAAAAAACAAGACAAGAGCTACATGATGTTTCATCTTCTCTCTAATAATTTGGCTTCTACATCAGCCAAATTCCGCCAATGGATCTACCTCATTCAAGTAACTATTTAAACTGGGAAGTATAGCCTGGTAGAAGAAAGAAGAGAAGGAAAAGTGACTATTAACCAAATATTAGAAAATAATAAATAAGAAACATGTTTTCTATGTTTACTAACTCCTTTACTTTTTCATTCTAGACATGTGACGGATAACTGAGGTATTCTAATTACAGTTATCCCCTAGTATATGTGGGGGATTGGTTCCAGCCCTCCATGGATACCAAAATCCATGGATGCTCAAGTCCCTTATATAAATGGTGTAGTATTTGCACATAACCTATGCACATCCTCCCATATGCTTTAAATCATCTCTTGATTACTTATAACACCTAACGCAATGTAAATGCTATTGAGATAGTTGTCATACTGTATTGTTCAGGGAAAAAATGACAAGAAAAAAGTCTGCACATGTTCAGTACAGATGCAATCATTCTTTTTTTTTCCGAATATTTTTGATCTGCAGTTGGTTAAATCCACAGATGTGGAACCCACAGATATGGAGGGCCAATTACATATTATTTCTTGAAAAAAGGCCAATTCTACATACAAATTATTGCATTATGATCAGATTTCAAAATGGGACCTTTCAAAACTACTGTACATTAAGTTCTTCTACAGAAAGAGCAAAATATAAAAAGTAAAATAAAAAATTTTATATGAATTTTGTATTAAAAATATAAAAGTAAAATAATAGCACTTAAATGCTACATATCAATTTTTAAATCCTGCTATTTTAATGTTTACCTTCAAGTTCTTCCAGATGTGAAGGAGTTTCTTGTGTCCTGGGTTGAATATAAGATAACTTAAACCTGGGCACCACAAATGGTACTTCTTTGCCATCAGATGGTAATTTGGAAAGCAAATAATCCTCAGTACAGCCAACCTGAGGCTTTACAGAAACAGAAGTCAATGGAGGTACAGAGATAGTAGCATTTTGACTATTTGGGACTGTTGCTTTAAAATCTCTTTCCACAGAAACTGCACATAAAAGAAAAAAGAAAAGAAAAAAGTCACAAATATGAATATAGGTTACATATAATAATCTAAACCTACCACACTTTCATATTTATTTAACCATTTTAGAAGAAATTCCTGACACATAAACTACTCTTGGGTCTTACCAAACACCTCTGGAATCTACATTAATTTTGTCCAGACAATATTTGAGCAATTAATACACTATTGTTAAAGTGCATTAACTTATCATAATGGTAAAAGCAGCTTTAAAGAGTCTTATTCCCAAAAGAATTCACAGATGGAAAACAATTTTACTTTGTAGTCAGTTATACAGTGCTTTCAAGTAAAAATCTAGTCATTTAAAACTACTGTCAACAAAAGCAATTCTTGTCTGTACTAATGGTTAACATTAGTCTTAATTACATAGAGCAACACTACAAGGAAGCTAAAGGTCTCCAAGTCTATAAAAATCACAACCAAATCACAAAATAAAATGCACTCTGACCCTAGATATACTTCATAATGACAGCTACGCCAGTCGTAGCTTCTATGACCCATTTTATTCATTCTTTAGAATCATATGTGATTCCTAAGCTACATGACTTAAGATGGGAGGTAAGTTATTCTTTATATATATATAATGCTATCTGTAGACTGAAAGTACAAGTACTATTCTGTAGAAATTCATGAAATGTTTTAATGTAAAAAAGAAGCCTTCATACTCAAATATACTATGAAGCTCTGCTGTAGATTAGGAAATAAAAGTGCCAGAGAAGAGATAAGGAAGCCATGCAATAGAAAAAGAACTCTCCATGGGCCCTTAATAAATGTGAGTCTTCATAGCTATGGGTCTCTTCCCCATTGGTCATTCATTCACTCATTCAAGGCATTTTTAATGTTATACACATATTGTAGATTGTCTTTATTTAAATCAAAACATTGGTCAGAATATGTTGTCTCCCAAACATACTTCTCTTCCCTCCCTGTATTTGCCTATACTATTTCATCCACCTGTAATGCCCATGTCCAATTTTCAGCTTCTCTTCCTTCTTCCCACCCAGCTTGCTAAAATCCTATTCAGATTTCCATGGCAAATGCAATTTTCTTTATGGTAATATCTTATGTATCCCCTGGGTTGAATTAATCTCTCTCTCTCCTATGCTCCAGACTACTTGAAGTTATGGAATATTTACTTAGCATGCCTTATGTTTCTGCCTCCCCCAAGAAGTTGGAAAACATGCCTAATTCTTTATATTACAAAATGCCACAAATGAAGAAGATGCTACATAAATGTTACTGAAGTCAAAACAAAACTCACAGTTGTGTTTTTCTGTTTCACCATAGAAACATCCTCCACAGCAACTCTTTATAAATTCTGTTGCCATTACATTCAATTTCCAATATCCAGCAAAAGACACAAACTTCCAATCTTAATATTAATCTGTTGGTAGAATAGAAAACAAGTTAATCTGCTTGTCATGCTTAATACCATTAGATATTACTAAATAAACCACATTACCTGTCTTTCTAAGACATATGAGGATTCTGAAGCAAAAATACTTAAGAGGAAGATAGATTTTTGTAACCATATGAAATTCTGTATAACTTATTATTAAGTTATTAAAATTATGTTTAAAAATTACTAAGTGAACAATCTCAATGTTAAAATCTGAAAAAAAAAGAAAAATTCCATTCTTACTTCTTTCACGAAAAATAAGATGGAAGATTGAGTGAAGAGATATAGAGTAACAAGAGGGGTGTGTTTATGAGAGAGAGAGAGAGAGACAGAAGGGACAGTGTGGAAAAAGAAGAGCAACATGGAAGAAACACAGAAAAACAAAGAAAAAAAGAGAGAAAGAAGAAAAAAGAAAGAGGTAAACTAGGACATGTGCTGACAAAACAGCAAGAAACCTAAGACAAGAGCACATAGAATTAGGAAGAAATGTTTGGGAAGGGAGATGAAAAGGGAAAGGTCAAAAAAAAAAAAAGTCGAAGGCAAACCTAGAAATAGAGAGTGGAGACTAGACAGCAGGAGAGACAGAGGGAGCTGAGGCACAGAGAGAGATAAGAAATAAAGAGGGGAAGAATAGAATGAAGCGGAGAGAGAGGGAAGGAGAAGTGAAGATGAGAGCAAGATGAGAGGTATAAAAGGGCAGACAAATCAAAGAAGAAAAAGAAGGATGGAGAAAGAGGTAAGAAAAGGAGAGGGGAAAACACAAAATGTAAAAGAAAGATGAAAAGAAAAAACATTCAAAGAAACAGTGCAAGTTAGAAACTGAAAAAAGGATGAAAGATGAGAAAAGGGGAAAAAGATTGAGATAGAGAAGCAGAGTGAATTTAGGAACATTGGTCAAAGAATACAAAATTAGTTTTGATAGGAGAAATAGGTTGAATAGCTCTATTGTACTCCATGTGAATACAGCTAATGAAGATCTGCGGTACTCTTCAGAGATGCTAAGGCTGGTTGTTTACTGTTCTCTCCACAAAAATAACTGCATCAGGTAATGCAGATGTTAGCTAGATTTAATCATTTCACAACGTATAGGCACTTCAAAACACCACATTGTATACAATAAATACATACAATTTGGTCAATTTGAAAAGTAAAGAAAAAGCATATTTAAAAAAAAGTAAAGAGTGGTAAAGGAGACAGGGTTAGAGAGGTAGGAGAACACGGGGATAAATAAAAACAGACTAGGAGAAATGGAGATGAAATTAAAAAGCTGATAGAGAAAGAAACTGAGTATCTTAAAGGAAAGTTTATTCATTATTATACTCTAATAAATACACATATAGTATAACTAAAACAATTTTTCTCTTTCACCTGATCTATCTAAATCTATGTTCAAGCAAAAGTTAAAAGAAAACATGGCACTCCATAAAAAGTGTGAGAAAACATTCACTTCCCCCAGATCAATTATTCTGGTAATTCAAAGGCCCTATAATGGGCACCAATAAACAAATAAATTGCATACTTCATGAATTATTTTAATCTTTAGAGTTATATTAATAGAAAAGTATACCTTAAGCACTGCATCACATACACACAAAAAGACACCACAAATAAGATATAGAGCAAATAAAGGAAGTCTATTTTACATTTACCAAGAAATTAAATTGTATAAGAACTTCATGTCCAATTTCCTATTGTCCTTGGTCTCAGTGCCTTTGTTCTAAATGCACTGTCTTCATTTATGCCTACTTAAACTCCATACGTTTTTCACAGGAGGTTTTAAACATATGCGAAGAAGTATAGCAAAACCCTAATCACTCAGATTAAAATAATTATCAACTCATGGCAAATCTTATTTCATCTCTGCCTCCCCATTTACTCTGTCCTTTGGATTATTTTGAAATAAATTCTAATCATATAATTTCATCCATAAATACATAAATAATGATCTCCAAAAGATGTGGCAAAGGACTTAGGAGTTAACTTCAAGGGGCTCTCACTGACTGAAGGTGAATCATTTCAAGTATTAATACAAACAGTATCTGTAATGAATGGTAACATATCAAATATTTCTAAAATGTTGCTCTTTTTAAACATAACCATAATAGTATTATCATGTGTAAAATAATTAATGTCATCAACTACTTGTTTACTGTTCAAATTTCCCCTATGGTCTCAATTTCTATAGCTGTTTTGTTGAAATTAACATCAAATTTTAAATTGTTTCATTTTTTGTTATTAGAAGTAGTGCCACAGTAGCTTTGTGCACACATATTTCTCAGATATTTCTCAGTATATATCTGTAAGATAGATTCCTAGAGATAAGACTATGGGGCCAAAAAGTGTATATATGTAATTTTGCTTGTATTGCCAAAATTCTCTCTGAAGCACACCATTTTGCATGGCCAATAGCAATATGTAAGAGTACCTTTTTCTGTTAGCAACAAAATACATTGTCAAACTGATGCTAATACCATGGACTTTTGCCAGTGTGATAGGAAAGAAATGATATACTGTGTTGTTTTAATTTACATCTCTCTTATTATAAGTGATGTTGAGCTTCTTGTCATATAAGATTAATCTGTAATTGTTTACATGAATTCTATTCATTGTCTCCTGTTGATATTTTCATAAAGCTGTTGGTCTTTTTCTTCTCCAGTTTTTGAAGCTCTTTAGATATTTGAGAGATTAACACTTTGTCTATTATACAAGTGGCAAACATCCTTCTGGTTTGTCATTTGTCTTTTTACTTTGATTATGGTGTTTCTGCTATGCAAAAGTGTGTGTGTTATATAAATCATAAAATAATTTACCCATGTTTTCTTCCAGGACTTAGTACAGTATTATTTTCTATACTGACATCCTGTTATACAGTATGAGAAATGGATTCAAACTTACCTCTTCCCAATTTGCTATCTCATTAGCACAAACACCACATATTAAAAATTCCATATTTTCTCCACTTACAGGATGCTCCCTTTAGTACACGTTAAATTTCCATATGCAATTGGGTTTATTGTGTATTTTCTATTCTCTTCAATTGTTCTGTCTATTCCTGTACCAACAGTATATCATTTTAATCTGAAATTCTTATATCATGTTATAACATGTAGCAAGACAAGTCATCTTTACCCCTCTTCACTTTCTGCATTTTCTTAGCTATTCTTGTTTGTCTGTTCTCGAAAATGAACTTTATAATCTGTCTAGCCCTAGGAGGAAAAATCTGATGGTACTTTCATCAGGATCATATTAAACTTCTAAATTATTTTTTTAAAACTGACATCTCTAAGAATATTGAGTCTTCCTACACGAAACATAGTATATCTTTATATTTGTTCAAGTTTATGCTTATGCCTTTGGGAGTTTTTATAGTTCTCATAAAAATTCTGAAGATTTCTCATTAAGTGTATGCCTGTATAATTTGCTTGGCTATCATAAATAGTATCTTCTCTTCCATTACATCTTGTGACTATTTCAATTTTTAAAATGTATGTGTTTTCAAAGGCCCTGTTCAGCCCCAGCATATCAGAGTAAAATACTCCGTAACCACCCAAATCAAACGAATAGTCTCTCATCTCTAAATGTCTAGTGTCTTTAAAAAAAAAAAAGTTTAACATTTGTCTTAACATTTTATGAGATCTTTTTCTGTCTCCCCTGTTAGAACATAAACTGTTCAAAAACAATATGGTATCACTTTCTGTTTAGTACTCAGCACACTATATGATGCTGGGAATATAGTTGGAACTCAGCAAATACCTAGTTGATAGATAAGGAAACAAATTACAACAACTATCTCCCATAAAAACTCACAATATATTCATCAAACCACATCTCTGACCCCAATCAGCTTGCAAATACTTAACGTTAACCATGACAGGAATGTGGAAGAACTGGTTAAAAATGACTGCTACTTCAGGGGGAAAAGTCCTCAACATTGATGGCGTTGAGTCATCCAAAATGAGTTGGGGAAGATGGAGGAAGGTAGTAGAAAGAGAGAAAAGTTTATATGAATGAAATGTGAAATCTGATTAAAATGAACACCCAGTAATACACTACAGGAAAGTCAGTTAAAAAACACATGGATATTTTACTTTTGTACAAAATAGAGTAACAGAGACAGATTTATCCTACCACCTGAAAAGCAAATAAAATATATGGAACAGCAATTTTCAAGATATTGGCTATCAGACAGCAAAGAACTGAGAAATAGGAACTAAATGAGGTAAGCCTTCCACCTTACTCCCTTGAGGGAGTTTCCAGGCCATGGGAACTTACCCAGGCAAAGCCGAGAAGATTTTCTGAAATGAAGAGACAAAGCGGAAGGATGTGGAGAATAAGGCAGCGAGAGTTTGCATAACAGACTACTGTAGAATAAAGAGGTACATACAGAGAACAATGGAGATCAGCAGAGGGTCCCACTCAAGTATTCAACAGAGTACTGATCAGCGCACAAAAAAAAAGGAAGCGACCCAAAACTGCGGGGAAAAAAACACCAGAAAAATTTACAAAAACTATACATAACCGGTATTCACCAAGGTCAGGAGTGATGCTTGTCCCCACAAATCAGACTGGAAAAGGGATTAAATTGTTTACACAAAACTTAACTGTGTCCCAAAGCAAATTTACAGAAATCCAAAAATATCCAGCATACAAAGTAAAACTCACAATGTCTAGTATCCAATAAAAAAAAGTACCAGGTATACAAGGAAGCAAAAAATATATAGAACCCATAATGAAGAGGAAAAAAAAATCAATCAATTAGAAACAACCTAAAATTGAGACAAGGCAGTTGAGGACACTAAAATAGTTATAGCTGGACTCAATATGTTCAAAAGGTTAAGTAGAGATATGGACGATATTAAAAAGACCCAAATCCAGCTTCTAGAGATGAAAACTATAATGTCTGAGATGGAAAATATACTGGATGGGATTAATACCAGATTGGATATTGCAAAAGAAAATATTAATGAACTTGAAGGCATAGTAAGATAAACTAACTAAAATGAGACACAGAGAAAAGACTAACATCAAAATGATAAAAAGCATCTGTGACTCATGGGACAATTTCAAGTGACCCAGAATACATGTATTTGGAGTCCACAAAGGAGACTGGGGATAGGGGGGAGGGCATATTTGAAGAAATAATAGCCAAAATTTTCCAAACTTGATAACTACAAACCACAGATCTAAGAACCTCCACGAACACTAAGGTCAGGAAACATGAAGAAAACTACACCAATGCACACCACGCCATAATAACATCATTCAAAAACAGTGATGAGAAAATCTTAAAAGCACCCAGAGAAAAAAGACATGTTATGTACATCAATGCAAAGATTAAGAATAGCAGCATACAGCTGAGCATGGTGGTGTGTGCTTGTAATCCCAGCTACTCAGGAGGCTGAGGCATAAGAATCACTTGAATCTCGGAGGTAGAGGTTGCAATAAGCTGAGATCACGCCACTGCACTCCAGCCTGGGTGACAGAGACTCTGTTTCAAAAAATTAATTAATTAATTAAAAAGGATAGTAGCATAGTTCTCAATGGAAACAAAACAAAAACAGTAGAGCAAGATCTTTAATGTACTGAAAGAAAAAAACCCATCAACCTAGAATTTGACACTCAGAGAAAATCTTTCAAAAATGGAGGTGACATAAAGACTTCTTCAGACATACAAAAGTTGAAAGAACATATTACCAACAGATGTACACCACAAGAAGTGTTAAATGATGTCCTTCAGGCCAAAGGATAATATCTGACAGAAGTATGAATCTATACAAAGGAATAAAGTGCACCATAAGTATAAATATATGATTTATTATTATTTGGATTTCTTTACAAGTTATAAAACTTAGACAAAAAATAATACTAAGACAAAAGGTTTGTAACATATGTAAAACTAAAATGTATTACATCAATAGCACAAAGGCCAGGGGGAGAAATAAAAGTAAAAAAGTAAATAATTATAGTATATGTGATGTGGTGTCATATCATTTGAGGACTGACTATAGAAAGTTAAAGATATATACTATAAACCCTAATGCAACCACTAAAGTAAGAAAACAGAGTTACAGCTTATAAGTCAACAAAAGAGATAAAATGGAATAATTTTAAAATACTCAATTAATAAAAGAAAGCAGAAAAAGAAAGGGGGAACAAAGAACAGATAGGATGAGTAGAAAACAAATAGCAAGGTGATAGATTTGAACTTAATTATATCAAGAATCACAAGTGTGAATACTCTAAAATATGCCAATTAAAAGGCAGAAATTGCCAAACTGGATAAAGACGTATGATCCAAGTATATGCTGCCTACAAGAAACACTTTAAATACAAATAAGTTAAAAATAAAAGGATGGATACCCCTTAAGAACATACACACAAAATCCTCAACGAAATACTGGCAAGCCAAATCCAGAAACATATAAAAAGATTTATGTATCATAACCAAGCAAGATTTATCCCAGGATTGCAAGATTAGTTTAACATCTGATAATCAATTCATGTAATGCATCATATTAACAGAATAAAGGACAAAAACTATAGGATAATCTCAATAGATACAAAAATTTGACAAAATCCAATATTCGTGATAAAAATACTGAGAATAGGAGAGAATCTTTCAACATAATAAACAGAATCTATGAAAAAATCTATAGTTAACATCACAGGAACTGCTGAAAGATTGAAAGTCTCCCTCTAAAGCCAGGAAAAAAAAAAAAAGATTTCTACTCTCTCTAACTTTATTCATCACTATATTTGAGATTCCAGCTAGGGCAATTAGGCTAAAAATATTTTGTAAAAGGCATTCATCTTGGAAATCAAGAAGTAAAACACTCTTCATTCACAGACAACAAGATCTTGTAGATAAAAAAAAAAAATCTAAGAAATTCACTAACAAACTTACCAGAAGTTCACTAAGGTTGCAAGATATAAGAGAAATATACAAAAGTTAATTGCATTTCTATATACTAACCATGAACACTCCAAAAATGAAATTAAGAAAACAATTCCATTTATAGTAACATTTTTAAAAACTTAAAATACAAATAATTTAAGAAATGAAGTACAAGACTTATACACTGCAAACCACAAGACATTACCGAAAGATATTAAAGAAGAGCTCAATACTTGTGAAGATATCCCATGTTCATGGATTGGAAGATGTAATATCATTAAAATGTTAATATTATTAATATTGCTAAGGTGGCAATACTCCCCAAATTGGTCTACAGATTCAACACAATCTCTACCAAAATCCCTTCCAGCTTTTTTACAGAAATTGACAAGCTGATCCTAAACCTCATATGGGAATATAAAGGGTGCAGAATAGCCAAAACAATCTTGGAAAAAAAAAAAATAACAAAGTGGAAAGACTAACTTCAAAATTTACTACAAAACTAGTCATCAGGACAATGTAATATTAGTATAAGGACAGACAAATAAATCAATAGAATTAAATTCAGAGCCCTGAAATACAACCTTACATTTATAGTCAATTGATGTTTAACAAAGGTGCCAAGAAATTTTAAAGGGAAAGAAATAGTGTTTTCAACAAATGGTGCTAGGACTCTGAATATCCATATTTATATCCACATTATATCCACATGCCCTTCCCACCAAAAAAAAAATTGGATCCCTGCCTCCCACCATATACAAAAACTAACTCAAAACTGATCACGCACCTATATGTAAGAGTTAAAACTTCAAAACTCTTAGAAGAAAACATAGGAGTAAGTCTTTGTAAACTTGGGTTAGGCGGTAATTTCTTAGACACAACACCAAAAGCACACATGATCAAAGAAAAATTTGATGTACTAGATTTAATTGAAATTAAAAACTCTGTGCTTTAAAAGACACCATTAACAAAGTGAAAAGACCACTCGGAGACTGAGAGAAGATATTTGCATATCATACATCCAATAAAATATGGATATATATTATTAAAAATATAATATATATATATTTAAATATATATATAAAAAACTATTACAACTTAATAATAAAAAGAAAAATAACCCAATTAAAAAATAGGCAAAAGATTTGAACAGACACTTCTCCAAAAAAATCTACAAGTGGCCAAAAAGCACATGAAAACATGCTCAACACTGTTAGTGATTAGGAAAATGCAAATTAAAACTATAAAAAGACAACAATATACATTGATTAAAAAGGATAAAATTACAAAGATTGACCATTCCAAATGTTTATGAGTATGTGACAAGTAGTACTCTCCTATTCTACTGGTGGGACTGTAAAATGGCATGACCACTTTAGAAAACAGTTTGACAGTTTCTAAAGTTGAACATATACCTGCTACATGATCCAGACATGCCATTACTACATATTTATTTAAGAAAAAAGCAATCACATGTTTACACAAAGACTTGTACACTGGTGTTCATAGCAGCTCTATTCAAAATAGCCAAAAACTGAAAACTATCAAATATTTATCAACAGATTAATCCATTTAGAAAACAAACTGTGGCTCAATGGAACACTACTCAGAAATAAAGAAGTAACCTGGTTAAACATGCAACAACATGGATGAATCTCAAAATAATTATGCTGGGCAAAAGAATGCCAACAAAAAGAGTATGTGCCATACAGATATGTGCCATATTCTCTTGCATTTGCTTTATTAATAACAAAGCCATATTTCAGTTCTTATTATTTGGTCTTTAATTTGGCTTTTCTAGCTATCTTATTAATACTGATTTGTAGCTGAACTCCACTGCATGATTCAATTTATATAAAATTGTAGAAAATGGAAATTAATCAATAGTAACAAAAAGTAGATCAGAAGCTGCCTCGGGACAGTGAGGAGTGGGGAGATGAAGTGCAGAGAGGGACAGAAAGGAAGGACTTTGTGGGGCAGGAGGAAACTTTGTGGGGGAGTAATATACTCATTATCTTTTTTTTTTTTTTTTTGAGACAGTGTCTCGCTCTGTCACCCAGGCTGGACTGCAGTGGTGCGATCTCTGCTCACTGCAAGCTCTGCCTTCTGGGTTCACGCCATTCTCCTGCCTCAGCCTCCCAAGTAGCTGGGACTACAGATGCCCACCACCATGCATGGCTAATTTTTTGTATTTTTCAGTAGAGACGGGGTTTCACCATGTTAGCCAGGATGGTCTCGATCTCCTGACCTCGTGATCCGCCTGCTTCAGCCTCCCAAAGTGCTGGGATTACAGGCGTGAGCCACCGCGCTGAGCCTATACTCATTATCTTGATTGTGGTGATGGTTTCATAGGTACATACATACATGAAAACATCAAATTATAGATTTCAAGTATATGTAACTTACTACATATCAATTAGACCTCAATAAACCTGAAAAAATAATACATAAATAGAATTATGGAACATTAACAGAAAAAGAGGCCTCAAAAACATTAGCAGAGCAGAAGGCTTAGAAATCATTTTATCAGGGGCCAGGCATGGTGGCTCATGCCTGTAGTCCCAGTACTTTGGGAGGCCAAGGCGGGTGGATCACCTAAGGTTGGGAGTTCGAGACCAGCCTGACCAACACGGAGAAACCCCATCTCTACTAAAAATAAAAAATTAGTTGGGAGTGGTGGCACATGCCTGTAATCCTAGCTACTTGGGAGGCTGAGGCAGGAGAACCGCTTGAACCCAGGAGGCGGAGGTTGCAGTGAGCCGAGATCACACCATTGCACTCCAGACTGGGCAACAAGAGCAAAATTCCATCTCAAAAAAAAAAAAGAAGAAGAAATCATTTTATCAAAGTCCTTCTAATTTTACCCAAAGAAAATAATGAGTCAAGCAACTAGATAATGTTAGGTTTAGAACCAAACCCTAAGCTTCACAACTTTTTCTAACACACCACATTGCTTTAGGTAGGGTATGGGTAGAAGGGCAGGACCAGTCAGGTTAACAGACTACGTGCTGGCTATCTACATAGCCACATGTTTGCTTTTTTAGCAACAAGGAGAAGCAAATATAAATGGTTAAAAGTATACTGACTAGGTTCCAATCCTGTAACTTTCACTTGTTATCTATATGACCTTAAATCTGTTACTTAACCTCTTTAACCTTCAACTTCTTCATCAATTAAAAAACAAAAACAAAAACAACAACAACAACAAAAAACACTTCTTAGGGCTATTGTGATGATCAACCAAAGTAATGCACATAAAGCATAAAACTAGTGGTAGGGCTGTTTTAAGAATAAATGTTTGCTGTCATCAGCAGCATCATTATTATATTTATTATCATCAGATCCCACTTACAACCGATCTGATTCATGCTAGGCACTTTATCCAACGCCAGGAATGATATGGGGACATTTAGCTAGAACATTCTAGTATGAGGACAGATTGTAAAAAGACTTAAATACTTCCATATCAATAGATAAAAGCTATAAACAGCCTAGTCACTTTAACTCCTCCCTAGGCACCCCTGAGGTAAATGTCTGAGAAAGCAGGGGCCTCCATGACTCTGCTCCAATACTATGGTCAGTGCTCACGTATGACAAGTTGTTAAAATACTTTTAATATCATTCCCTTTTGAGGTTCCCAAAGGGCTTATTTGCCTCTGCTGGCCTGACATAGTCTAGGAACAGCCTGCCTATGGTATTCTCACAAATAAAGGACAGTACATCATCACAACTTTCCCCTGCAAACCTGCTTTTCCTCTGGTATTTCCTACTACAGTGCCACTATCCAGCTAATTAACTACGCCAGAAATACGAGTGCCATTCTTGAGTCTCTCTGCTCCCAAAATCCACACATCCAATTCATCCATTCACTTATAAGCATTTATTGAGCATCTACTATGTACTAGGCAATTTGCTAGGCACTGAAGACAAAATAGTGAACAAGACAGACAAGCTTTTGGAGAGCTTACAACAGAGGAGGGAGATAAACAGAAAAATAAACAAACATATGATACATTCAATCCAATGAGGAAAATTAACCAGGATTCAAAAGGAACTAATGTTAACTTTGTATAATCAGAAAAGACTTCTCTGAGGAGGTAACAATCCAGCTGGAACATAAACACAAGAAAGGATCAGCTAGCAAAGCTCTTGATGGTGGAGCATTCCAGAAATTGCAAAAATCTTGAGTTGTACCCACTTTGCATTATTTTGCAAGGTACTAAGCAACAGAAAGAGTAGTTAGCAGGTGAACTGTGAAATAGGCAAGGGCTAGAATTCTGTTGAGTAGAGCCCCTTAATCCTTGTAATTTTCTTTTTCTTTTTTTTTTTTTTTTGAGATGGAGTCTCGCTCTGTCATCCAGGCTGGAGTACAGTGGTGCGATCTTGGCTCACTGCAACCTCCGCCTCCCGGATTCAAGCAATTCCCTGCCTTAGCCTCCCGAGTAGCTGGGATTACAGGCACCCGCCACCATGCCCGGCTAATTTTTGTATTTTTAGTAGAGACGGGGTTTCACCATCTTGGCCAGGTTGGTCTTGAACTCCTAACCTCGTGATCCACCCGCCTCAGCCTCCCAAAGTGCCGGGATTACAGGTGTGAGCCACCGCGCCTGGCCATCCTTGTAATTTTCACACCTCCCTTTCTATTCTCAATTTGACTATTTTGATTCAGATGTGATGATACCCCAAATTACAGAGAGCCAGCTAATAGGTTTGCCTTTCAAATTCTTTTTATCCCCCCACTGTGCTGCTAAGGTCCTTCATCTGCTTTAAGTAATGCTATATCTCTCTATCACTTTCAGGATAAAATTTATTCTGCTCAATACAATATGTGACCCTTCTTTGCTCATCTTCCACTACTTCCTTCTGCAAATACCAAGCTTCAAAATATAACTACCTGATGTGCTAGAAACACACCATTCTCTTTTTTACTTCTGCACCTTTGAACTACGTTAGGGTAGGAACGCTTCTTCCTGCTGTCTCTAGTTTCTTTGAGAAAGATTTGTCTGTATTAGAAAACCTACTTGCCTGCAGATACATGCCATATTCTTCTATATTAGCTTTATTAATAACAAAGCCCTATTTCAATTCTCCATCTGCCTTATTCTTTTGTTTTTCTTTAATTTAGATTTCCTGGCTATCTTATTGATACAGATTTGTAGCTGAATTCCACTGTGATCAGAGAAATTGTATACGATCAATGATATGCATAGTATACCATCAATTTTAATAAATGTTCCATGTACATTTGCAACTTTGAGGTGCAATGTTCCATGTACATCACTAAATCAAATTTGTTGGCCATGTTAAAATCTTCTGTATCTTGGCATGGCATAGTGCCTCATGCCTGTAAATCCCAGTATTTTGTGGGGGCCGAGGCAGGAAGATCATTTGAGTCCAGGAGTTCAAGACCAGCCTGTACAATATAGGGAGACCCCCCCTCCATCTCTACAAAAAATTAAAAAATTAGCCAGGCGTAGTACTGCATACCTGTAGTCCCAGTTACACTGGAAGCTGAGGTGGGAGGATCAGTTAAGCTCAAGAAGTGGAGGCTGCGGGAAGCCGTGATCGCATCACTGCACTACAGCCTGGGTGACAGGGTGAGACCCTGTCTGAAAAAAAAAAAAAAATGCAGAAAAAAAATATGTATCTCTATTGATTTTTTTTTTCTGCTTATTTTATATGGTACTAAAAGAGATGCATCTAAAAAGAAAACTCCAACTATGACTGTGGATGTATCTATTTCTCCTTTTAGTTCTATCAGATTTGTTTCACATATTTTGATTCTAATTTATGAGGTGCATATAAATTTAAGTTTATTAATCTCCCTTTCGATCTTTAGTAATACTTCTAGAAGCCTTAATGTTGGCTTGTCTGATATAACTAGAATTTCTTTCAGTTAATATTTGCATGTTATATCTTCTTTCCATCATTTTCTTCTCAACCTTTCTGTGTTATGCTCAAGGTGTCTTTTACAAGTAGTATGTAGTTAGATTGTGTTCTATTATCCACTCTGACAATCTTTGTATTTATTTGTATTTTAACTGTATTTAGTCCAGTCATAAAGATTTAAAACTGTTTTAACATATTGGTGATTTAAATCTCTTATCATTATGGTAACTTTTTAATTTCTAGAAATGCTTTTACCCTGAAAACAATTTTGTCTGATAGTAATATAGCTATGCAGCTTTCTTTTAGAAAGCATTTGTATGGAGTATCTTTTTCTGTTTACTGTTTCCATTTGTTTGCCAACCTTTCTGTCTCCTCATGTTTTAGATATGTCTCTTATAAATAGCATTTAGTTGAAGTGTTTTAGTCCAGATAAACAATCTTTGTCTTTTGACTGTAATATTTATTCCATTTATATTTAAGATAACTGGCTGATATATATATATGAATTTAAACCTATATTTTATCCTGGGCTTTCTATTTGTCCTACTTGTTCTCTGTTTCTTTTTCTTTCCTTTCATCCTTCCTTGGATTGACTGAGTGTTTATGATCTTCATTTTTTCCCTCCAATAGCTTGGATATTGTATTACTTTCCTATTGCTGTTGTAACAAATTACCACAAATTTAATGGCTTTAAATAAACTTACTGTCTTACAGTTCTGGAAGTTTGAAGTCTGAAATGGGTTTCACTGAGCTAAAATCAAGGTGTTGGCAGGGCTGCATTACTTCTGGAGGCTCTATGGGAAATTCCATTCCTTTGCCTTTTCCAGTTTCTAGAAGAAACCTGCATTCCTTGGCTCATGGCCCCTTCCTCCACTTCAAAGCCAACAAGACAGCATCTTCCAGTCTCTCCAACCCCTGCTACCATTGTCACATCTTCTCTAACTCTGAATCTCCTACAATCTCTCTTTCATTTATAAAGACTCTTGTAATTACATTAGGCCAACCTGGATACTCCATAATCCAAGATAATCTCCCCATCTCAAAATCCTAAATCACATCTGCAAAGTCACTTTTTCCATGCGCGGTAACATTCACAGGTTCTGGGAATTAGGACATGGTAATCTTTGTGAGGCCATTATTCTGTATAATATAAATTTTATAAACTCAATTTCCTTTTCTTTAAATAGTCACTCTGGTTGTTTTAATACGCACACTTAACATGTCGAAGTCTAAAGTTAGTCCTTTTATATTCTCCTGTTGCATAGTAAAAGGACTATTAAAGACTTTTAGCTCCTTTACATGCCAATCCATGTATGACTTAGGCATGATGTCATCATTGCACATATTTTGATTCTGTCTTGTTAAAACCCCACAAAACATTATTATTCTCTTGTAAAGTTAGTGTTCATTTGTATTTACAAACATATTTCACCAATTACTTTCCACTTCATTCCTTCTTACATTCTTTCCATTTCATTCTTTCTTGCATCATCAACTATTCATGTACAATCACATTCTTTTTGCTAATATCCTTTATGATTCACTTTAGTGAAAGTATGTTGGTAGAAAACCCTCTGTTGTTGCTGATCTGAAAATGTCCCTGATTTTTATATTTTTTTGTGAAAAATATCAATAATATACAAAAGTATAGCAAATATAAAATAAATCCACATGGACACATTATCTAGCTTCAATTATTATCAACTCATGGTCAAACTTTTTTTCCACAATATCCTCCCACTTCCAGAAATTTTGAAAAAAAATCAAGACATAATTTTATCTGTAAATATTTTAGTATGCATCTTTAATATTTCAGTATGTGTCTCTAAAAGACAATATTGAAGAACATCTAATACCAAATATACCTATATTTATGTTTATATTTATATTGTATATCTCTTTTTTAACGCAACTACAGTACCATCACACTTTCAGAAAAATCTGTAATTTCCTCATATTAGTATTCACATTTCCCCAATTTTCCTATAATTTTTTATAGCTTATTTGAGTGAAATAGGTTTAAATATTTCTCAAATCTCCTTTAATCTACAAGTTTCCTTGTAAGTATTCTGATGCTGAAACCAGGTCTCTTACCCAATAGAGTTTATCATAATAGGATTTTGCTGATTGCATTCCCATGGTGTCATTCAGCAAATCTCTATTTTTCTGTAAAATTATAGTTCAATCTATAACTTAATACAGATTTTTAGGTTTGACTTTTTATTTTTAGCAAGACTACTCCATAGGTTGTAGGTACATAATGTTCAGCTTTTATTTTTTAACAGTGTTAGCAACCATTGATCATCACCCTGTATTACTCTCATTCTTAAAGATATTTCCTCTGGTTATGAATTCTAAATTATAAGCTATTTTCTTCAGGACAAAAATATCTTATTCCATTGTCTTCTGTCCCACCATTGTTCTAAATAAGTCAGCTGCCAGCATGACCACTGTTCTTTTGGAAAAAAAAAAACAAAAAACTTTCGTCTAGGCCCTAAAGTAATGTTAAGATTTTTCTCTTTGCCTTTGGTTTTCTTCATTTCACTGTGATGTTTCTAAGTATGTACTTTTTCTTGCTTGAAATTCATTGAGATTCTTGAATATATGGACTGGTGTCTTTCCTCGGTACTGAAAAATTCTCATTCATTATCTCTTTAAATATTGCTTTTGCCCATTTCTTTTCTCTTTCTTTTCTTGCAGAAATTCTAATTTATTAGACTTTCTCACTATAATTCCTCACTGATCACTCTAATTTCCATGTCTCTTCACCTCTTTCATATTTTCCATTTCTGTCTCTTTGAGCTATATTCTGAATGATTTATTCTATCTTCCAGTTCATTCAATCTCTTTGTGGAGTACTTCTAACTTCCTAATTAGTAGTTAAGCTGAAAGATGAGTTTTGAGTTTTTATTATTGCATTTTTCGTTAGTAGAAATTACATTTAGTTCTTTTTTCAACCTGCTGTGTAGCTCTGTCACTTTTTAGACTCCTGATCCCTGAACATATCTTTAAATCTGTCTTTTATTTACTTAAACTCAGCCCAGTATAGTTATCTTAATGATCCATGACTGGTTTTTCAAGCTTTTGTAGGTTTATTTCGAGTTTCTATCATTCTGCCAATTCTTGCTCAGGATGTCCTATTTCCTTGTACAGCTGGTTATCTTTGACAGTGAATTATTCATTGACCATGAAACTTTACTGGTAGAACTTTTTAAGCTAAAAATGAAAGTATACTCCAGAGAATATCTGCATTTGTTTACCAGACCATTTTCAATTCATGCATTGACAAATAACCCAATTCTAAAATGGACAAAGGAATTAGACATTCCTGCAAAGAAGACAGACAAATGGCCAATAAACACATTAAGAAGCGCTCAATGCCACTGATCATTAGGAAAATGCAAATCAAAACCATAATGAGATACCACTTCACACACACTAATCAAATAGACAAAAAATAAGTGTTGGTGTGGCTGTAGAGAAACTGGAACCCTCATACATTGCTTACGAGAATGTAAAATGGTACAGCTGTTTTGGAAAACACTTTGGCAATTCCTCAAACACTTCACACAGAGTTACCATATGACCCAGGAATTCCAATCCTAGGTAAATATACCTATGAGCATAGAAAACATATTTCCATACAAAAACGTTTTACACAGATATTCACAGCAGCAGTATTCATGATAGCCAAAAAGTAGAAACAATCCAAACGTCCATCAATTGATGAATGAGAAAACAAAAAGTGGTATACAGTCATATGATGGAATACTATTCAACCATAAAAACAAATGAAGTACTGATTCACACTACAACACAGATAAATCTTGAAAACATTATGCTAAGAAAGAAGTGAGACATAAAAGACCACATATTGTGTGATTCCATTCACGTGAAATGTCCAGCATAGGCAAATCCACAGAAATGGAAAACAGATTAGTGGTTGCCAGTGACTGAGAAGGAAGAGGCAAATGGGGAATGGCTGCTAATGGGTACAAGGTCTTTTTGGGAGGGTGACAAGAGTGTTCTAGAATTATATAGTGATAGTTGCACAGCTTCATGAATATACAAAAAAAAAAAAAAACCACTGAATTGTACACTTTAAAGGGGTGAATTTTATGGTATGTTAGTATCTCAAAAAAGAAATGATTTTTTAAATTTACATATTGAAATATTTTTAGACCACCAAGGTAATATAAAACTTCTCCCCATGGTCTGTTTGGTGGTCACAACTTCCCAAGGACAGGCTTTTTTTCCTTTCTTGTTTTACCTGGCATCAAGACAACTTTCCTTGCACTCCCTTCAAGGAGGTAGAGTGAGTTTTTCACCCTTTTCGTGACATCACAGCCCTTTGTGGTCCCAGAATTAGTCTCTTAGCCTACATTGAATGAGCCCTGGGCTGACTTCCAACTATCCTTGGTGACATGCAAATCTACCAAGTTCCTATTCAAATGCACCAAGTTTCCCCAGTTTAGCAAATGCCCTCAGGGCAAATAAGACTTAAAGGCTCCTTTAGTCTCTCATAGGTTCAGCTTTCTCTTAGATTTTGGCATGTTAATTCCTATCTTTTGAATTGTTTTTTTAAATACAGCATTCTTAGCTGTTTTCAGCTAAGGTTGTCCAATACCTCAACTTACACTGTTCCCAAAATGCAAATCCTATATTTATTTTTCAAGTTAAAATTAATTCTAGTGAGTTAGGAAAGGATTTGCAGCCTGATATAGTCTACATTAGAGTAGCTTCAGTATTATTTATGACTTCAGGTGATTACAGTAGATATTTAAGAATTAAATAACACATTTTATTACTTTTTAAAAAGAAAAAATTAAACATTAATTTGAGGAGCAGTCTAATTTAAAAGAAGCATGAGTGGATAACTTGTTCTCTCAAGTATCAAGGTTCTTTAAACAGCTAAAGTAAATAAGACTGTGTGGTAAGGATACACAAACAGATCTGTTTTAGAAAGAGTAGCTTGGGAACGACCACACATGTATGGAAACTTGATCTATGATACTTGTAGATCACTGAAATGAAAAATAGAATATTCAGTTCTATAATGCTGGGAAAAACTGATTAGCCATATGGGAAAAAAAGAAACTGGACCCCCACTTCACACCACACAAAAATCAGTTCTACATGGATTAAGGACACAAATATGAAAGGCAACTTTTTAAACAGATTTTCTTTTTTAGAGTAGTTTTAGAATCACAGTAAAATTGAGAAGGTACAGAGATTTCCCATATACCCCCCTGCTTTTAGTAGAAAATATCAGACTATATTTTTATAATCTCAGGGAAGGTCAAGATTTGTTAAACAAGATGCCAAAAGCATAAACCATAAAAGAAAAAGTTGATAGAGTCAACTATATTCAACTATAAAATGTGTTAATCAAAAGACACTATAAAGAAAGTAAAAGACAGGCTGCTCACTTGGAGAAAAAGAAATGTGCCACGTGCATAACTGACAAGGGATTCACATCCAGAATATATAAAGAGCTTCTATTACAGAAATCCATTTTTTAGACCGAGTGCAATGGCTCATGCCTGTAATCCCAGCACTTTGGGAGACTGAGGCAGGTGGATCACCTGAGGTCAGGAGTTCGAGACCAGCCTGGCCAGCATGGTAAAAACCCGTCTCTACTAAAAATACAAAAAATTAGCCACGCATGGCGGCACACGCCTATAATCCCAGCTACTCAGGAGGCTGAGACAGGAGAATCGCTTGAACCCGGGAGGCGGAAGTTGCAGTGAGCCAAGATCATGCCATTGCACTCCAGCCCGGGCAATAAGAGCAAAACTCCATCTCAAAAAAAAAAAAAAAAAAAAAAGAAAAGAAATCCATGTTTTAAAGTAAAAAAAAAAAAACAAAAAAAAATGGCAAAAGACATAAACACCCAAAGAACATAAACAATGAAAGGTTCAACATCATCAGTAATTAAGGAAATTTACATTAAACCCCCAATGGGATACCATTTCTCACTCACCCGATTGTCAAAAAGAAAAAAAATTCAGGTAATTACGAATGTAGAAATGTCTTACATGTTGCTGAAAAAGGGAACAAAGTGAACATTTACATCCTGCTTGTGAGGCTATAAACTGGTACAGCCACTTTATAAAACAATCCAGTGTTTTCCAGCAAAACTGAAGGTTTTTAAAATCATGAACACAAAGAGACACGAGTTAGAAGGGTCACTTAGAAACAGATTTTAATGGAAAAAAGTAAAAATTAAATTTAAAAGCAAAAAAATAAAAAAAGACTGAAAACATCCTAAATATCCATCCACAGGATAATGGATAAAGAATGGTAAAGTCACACAATGAAATTATGCGTGGCAATAAAAAGTGAACAAACTGTAATACATCAGCATGAAGGAATCTCACAGAATGTGCAAAAGCAAAGCCACAGGAATCACATAGTAGAATATCATTTATACAGAGTTCCAAAGTAGACTAAACAACACAGTGTTTGGAATGCATAGACATGTGGTAAAACCATATAGAGAATCAAGGAGAGTGGAAAGAAAAAGATATAATCAGGGAAAATACACAGGTTGGCTTCAAAAAATGTTGGTTATGTATTATTTCTTAAGCAATACATAGGCACAGGGGTATTTATTTTATTTGTATTCTCTGAATCTGTAGATGTGTCAAAAGTACTATTTTGCACATGTGAAATAATTTCTCATTTAAGAAGTAAATAAATACATGGTTGTGGTACAAAACATTAAAAATTCAGAAAACTATATGAATAAAATAAAAATTATCCATAATTATATTACCCTGAAATAACTATAGTATTTGAAGGAGGTAAATATACTTAAATGATGTACCTTTCTTCTATTCTTTATTTTTATTTAATCTGTTTTAAAGCTTTACTGAGGTATAATTTACCTATAATAAATTTCACATATTTAAAATGTATAATTAAATGAGTGACATATATACATATAAACACATACACACACATTGGTGGAAGCATCATCTCATCAAGAAAATGAATATATCCATCATCCCCTAAAGTTTCCTCATGCCCCTTTTGGATCCATCCCTCCTTACTTTCTCTTTCCCCTACCCCCAAGTAACCACTGGTGTGTTTTTCCATCACATTAGTTTGCATTTTGTAGAATTTTATTGGGTATATGTTTGGACATAGCTTATGCATATGTTTTACTTTCACAGACAATGCCAAAAAGTTTTCCAAAATGACTACACCAATTTACACTTCCACCAGCAGATTATGAGACTTCCAGTTGCTCCACATCCTAATCAACACTTGGTTGCCAGCCTTTTCCATTTTAACTATTCTTTCCACATTCTTAAGGAAAATACTCATAAAATGATTTGTCTGAACTCTTGAGCAACAACAACAAAAAAAAATCAAACTTTCAACGAAGACTGAAGTGAAACTCATTATACAGAAATTTTAGTCTAAGAGCTTTTTCCCCTGCATGCATAATAATAATTGAAGCAAAGGCCCTAAATGATGTATGCCTCACAGATTCTGATTTAGTCCCAACACCTGATTTCTACATAAGATTTTTAGAAGAACCATTGGGACATACATAAAAGAACCGCATAACTTAAAAGCAAGTTGGGAATATCAACACACTGGAACTCAGGTAAAATAGAGTCCAACACAGTTTATATGCGTGACTTAAACACCTATAACACCTGAACCCAATACACCAAACAAAATACCACTAAAATTGTGTTCATAATTTGGATGGGGCGGGGCATAACTACTTTACCACGAATAGTTCTTTTCAATATGCTCAGCTTCTTGCTCTCAGCTTCTGCTACTTAACTATGAGAGAGGAACAATGTTATGAAATGATGCACTTCATTTTTAAAATTTGTAATTATTATGGATAACACAAAGGTAGTCTATCATCCTTATTTGTCTCTTTTTTCTTTTCTTTTTTTTTTAATCATCTCCCTAATCAATGGATCGCCTCTCCTTCTAACCTTTGTTTCTCAAAATACAGATTCTAAACTCATTTACTTGTGAGTGCAGAATCACTATTCTCTCCTCAGATTCATTCAAATTTGGCTTCTACCCTTATACTGTACTTAAATTATGTCTGCTGAGGTTAAAGCCCCCTCCTAACTTCCAAAGCCAATAGGCACGTAATCAGTTCTTGACTCCCAGGTAGACTTCTCTCCTTGTTAAAACTCTCCTCTCCTGGCTTCTATGAGACCACTGCCTCCTAGATTTCCTCCTTTCCTGATGCTCTTCCTCAGACTCCTTGGCTGTCTCTACCCATCGCTTAATGCTGGTGTTCCCCATCCTTGGTCTTGCCCTCTTCTTACACTATACTTACTTGAATGATTTCTTACACCCTTACAGGATTAACTACCACAAATCCACTGCTGCTTCCAACATTTATAAGTCTGATCTTGACTTCAGAAAACCTGATACCAATATATCTATTGGTATATATCCACTAGACAGCTATGCCAGATGTCCCGCCAGAAACTCAAACTCATTTTCTCTCCAACTGAATTAATCTCTCAATATTAGTTTTATTCGTGAATGCACAATTACAATTCAAATGAAGTCAATAAAATACAAGATATACTTAAATTTTTCATGAAGGGTTAAACAAAGAATAAATTTGTATTATGGACTCTTCCTCAGTTATGAAGGTAACTCATATTCATTAGCAAAAATTACAAAATACAAAAGAGATGATAAAAAGCAAATATCCCAGCTCTCAAAGGCAAGCAACATTATCCCCTCCTTCCAGAAAAAGCAATTTTTAACCATGCTGAAGTTACACATCAAAATATGAAACTGGTAAATAGGATTTTGTTGTTGTTGCTAATTCTCAATATTTTCCAGGCTGTTTTACAATATTAATCAGGGAAAACAAATTTCTATTAACTGCCTACCTAAAGGGAGAACTAGAATAATATTTTAATTACAAAGGCAATCCTTTTATATGCTGTATTTTAAATGTTCTAAAGAAATCAATGCTTTTGGCTTGGCATCTATCTTGTCTATACCCAGACGTCTATCGGTGTGCGCTATAGCCCACAGTTCATCCACAGTATCTTCCTCTAAAGAAAACCATAGCAAAGGAAAACCTGGAAGAAATAGAAGTCAAATCTAAAACCTAGCTGGGTAGATTGTGGTTTGCAAACACTACAGTAAAGTGACACTTTTAACACCCTTTCGCCACTTCACAAAGTTTCAGAAACATCACAGGTAAAAATCCTCTGCGAAGCTCTTCTCATCAGACCCCGCCAGGGAAAGGAAATTCGCTTCTCTTTCCCCAAAGCCCAGAGCCCACCTGGACGCGCCGTCGGAAGCCAGAGCACGGAGCAGGGAGCCGGGCGCGCGGCCGTCCCCGCCTGGGCTGGGGTCTCCACCGTCCCCCGTCACGGGTCCCCCTAGGCAGAGCCGCCCACTTGGACAGCGGGGACCCAGCCTCGCCCCGTCGCCAACCCCCGGTGCCCTCCAGACCACCGCGCTTGCAGCTGTCGCGGGGCCTAAAGCTCCCTCAGGCCCCCGCGACACAGGCGTCGCTGAGGAGACGTGGGACCAGCCCCTGGGCCCCACCACGGCCCCATTTTAGAGAAAGTTAAAGACAAAAGAGACAGAACGGACGCTCACCGCCAGCCCGCAAGGCGGGGCCGCCCTCACAGGCGCCCCCCACAGCCCTGAGCGAGCTGCCAGCTGGGAGAAGCGCACCTGAGCCACGCTGCGCCTTTCCCCGCCCGGGTCCCGCCGCGCTCCTCGGGATCTCCAGGTCCCACGCCCGCGCTGAGGGGGCGCCGCGCGGCCGCCGCCGGTTACCTGCTGGAGGCAGTGGGCGCTCTGCTGTCGCCACCCGCGGGAACTGTGACTCCGGTCACCTCGCGCGGCCGCGCCTCGAGGTCTCGCCCTTCCCACGGCCTCCCCTACCCTGTCACTTACCCCCTCTCCTCCACTTCCCTCCCCATACCCACTCCCACACCACCCACCAGGGCCGCCCCGCCCCTTGGGACGGGCGTTAAGGGGTGAGGCGAGGCAAGGCGGGGCGGTGCGAGGCAGGGCGGGGAAGGGCGGGGACTGGAGTGGCGCAGAGGGGCTGGGCGCGGAGGGGCGGGGCCTCCCGCGCACCTGAGCCGCGCTGCGCCTGCGTCCTCCGCGACTCCGCGCTTGGCAGCCCCTTCCTGGGAAGGTGTAAAATGCCGCCAGGTGTGGGGTGTGTTGTGGGAGAAGAAGGGAGACGAGCGGTAGGAGGAGGATAGAGGGGAAGCTATTGGCCTGAGGAAACTTCTCTGACTTGGGGAGGCAGGAGCAGTCTTTCTGGCGGGAGATGTTTATGCACACTTTACTTAGAAGCGGAGTAGTCATGTTGTTACTTGACTTTTAGAGTTTTTATAAAAAGTCTAATTTATAAAGTTTTTGAGGATCAGCCCTGCTCTCTTCGCTTTTGTTGCCTTCTATCTGCTACTGCCTTGCCATCAATGGGTGTCTTGGAAAGAATATTAAATGTATCCACCACAGCACCTCACACCCCCGATTCTGTGAGAGATCCCCTCTAACCTTGGCAAAGCGGGGGGCCTGGCCCTTTTCTCTGGGCTTCCTTGGTGGAAATCTCAATACTGCTTGGAAATGAGTTTCCTAGACTGTCTGATGAAGAATGGCTTAGCATTTTTTTGTTTGTTTTGTTTTGACAGAGGGTCTGTCGCCCAGGCTGGAGTGCAGTGGTGCGCTCGTGGCTCAGTGCAGCCTCGACATTCAGGGCTGAGGTGATCCTCCCACCTCAGCCCCTCCCCCAAGTAGCTGGGAATACAGGCTCGAGCCAGCATGCCAGGCTAATTTTTTAATTTTTTGTAGAGATGAGGCCTTATTATGTGGCCCAGGCTAGTCTTGAACTCCTGGACTCACGTGATCCTCCCACCTCTGCCTCCCAAAGTGTTCCACCTCCCAAAGTGATGGGATTACAAGCATTGAGCCACGGTGCCGGCCTGGGTGGTGGGACTGTAAAATTGAAAGAAAGGTTCATACTTTTCTTTCTGGAGAGCAGTCTTTCCCAGAGTGAGTTCTGTCCGTCTCAAGGTACTAGAGATGCTGGAGTGGGAGTAGGGGTAGATCACCAGATCACATTAATCTGGGGGAGAGAGACACAAAATACTTGTTTTCCTTGAGATTCACAATGCATACTAGCATTTTACAGGCGTAAGAACCATGTTTTACTTTCTTTGATCCTGCATCTCCCAAAGTGTTTGACCATAGAACTCTTTTCTTGAGAAATGCCTATTCCCAATCTTGGGCATTAGTGTTTCAACAAACTCTTTGAAAACCACTGCTTTCAACTCCTAGTACGTTCACATTTAATAATGTATCACCAATGTTTGCAAAGTTCTGCACTGTTCACACAAAACTTTCATGAGTCATCTCATTTAATCCTGGAAATTGCAATGTAGCTGTTATTATCTTCATTTTGCAGTTGAAAATATTTAAAGGTCAGACAACCAGTTAGTGGTTGCCCAAACATAGTCAATATTTGAATCTGAACTTTGAACTCCAAGGCATTTTAGACTAATATTCATTCTGTCTCTCTCTCATTTGTTCCTTTTTTTTTTTTTTTGGACAGGCTCTCACTGTTGCCCGGACTGGATTGCAGTGGCACAATCATAGCTCATTGCTGTCTCAAACTCCTGGGCTCCAGCCATCCTCCCACCTCAGCCTCCCAAGTGTGCTGGGACTACAGGCACATGCCACCACGCCTGGCTAAATTTTTAAATTTTTTTATAAAGACAGGGTCATGCTTTGCTGTCCAGGCTGGTCTGAAACTCCTGGCTTCAAGCAATCCTTGCACCTCAGCCTCCCAAAGTGCTGGAATTACAGGCATGAGCCACGGTGCCCAGCTTCCCTTGATACCTAAGGAGAGCACATCCTTGGTTAGAAATCACTAGATTCATGTGTTAGTTGAATCTTCTCAAGGGCAAGACCATAACTTTACCTATATTTTACTTCCTTGCAGCACCTGACTTAGTGCAGGGCACAAAAGTGTCATTGAAATGTGCTGAATGAATGAAGGAGGAATGAAAGCTCAATAGCTACTAATTGAAGTGAGCTGATGCTCGGTTCCTTAAATGAACAACTTTAACAAACTCTTCACTGATGCAGAAGTACCAAGAGCAGGAGCTCCCCTAATTGTTCCTAGTTTTCTTCCCTAGTCCATCTTAAAACATTTTCCTAGAAGAATCCTCTCTATTGACAGATACAGTTCTTGTAAAATCATGAAGCCAATTCCTTTGTTTTCCTTGAAATGGGCCTCCTTCCTGTTCTATCTGAGGCAAGGCTACATGAATGGAGGATATTGTACACCTTTCTTTGTGCTCTTATTTCTAATCTCTTCCCACAAAAGGATCGTCCTCAAAATACTATGAAGGGGTTTTTGTTTGTTTTTTAATTTAGCAATTTTATATTATTTGAGGCCGATCTAAGGAGAAAAATGGACTAGTCAATATGGATAACGTGGCTGCTTAGATATTACTGTGTGTATCAATTCTTTCATTTGATAGAGACAAATCACATAATTCCTACTCTAAACCCCTATTCATTCTTTATTTAATGCAGTTTAGAAGTGCTTTGTGACTCAGCCCAAGCCTACCTCTCCAGCCTTATCTCCCAGTATTTCCATCACACCTTTTTGACCTACTGAACGAATTGCAGTTCCATAAACTGTCAAATTTGCACACACCATTACCTCTACCTTTCTCTTACAGGTATCAACTAGCAAACTCATGTTCATCCAACCAAAATACCACCTCTTCTAGACAATGAAACCCCACAACACCCATTCCTGACTCAATTAGGTGCCATTTCCCAGCATAACCACCACAATCCATCTGTATCTCTATCATGGTGCCTACATCATAGCTGTGATTACTGTCTTCTTTTCCCACTTCCCTCTAGATGCATTCCAAGTGAGTTACCAATGGGCAGGAACGATGACTTCCACCTCTATTTCCTGAGCACACAGCATAGCACTTGACATAGAAGGCACTCAACAGTTTGTTGAATAAATGAAAACATAGCTTTCAAAGAGTGTAAATTCCTAGAGTGCTTGTGAAATAATTTTACAAATAAATGGTCATGAATACATTGGGGGTACCAGATAGATTTTTGCTTCTTTCAAAATTATTTCCTTCCCATTTTCTGCCTTAGAACACAACAGCAGAAGCCTATACATATTCATTCATTCCATGTATTTGTTCAGAAAACATTTCTGAGTGCCTACCATATAACAGGTGCAGTCCTAGGCACTTGCTTCAGAGAGAAAGTGACATTTCAAAAGTGTGATGGATGCTCACCAAACCTCAATTCCTCTCCCTGGGCATGAAGCTAAACTGCTTTGCCTAGCCACTCCCCTTGCATCTAGGTAAGGTCGTGTGGCCAGTTCTGACCAATGGAATTTGAGCAGAAATAGAGTTTCACTTCTGCAACTAGGCAACTAAGAACAGGTGAGCCTTCACCCCACTCTCTCCCTCTTTCCATTCCATGACAACCTTGGACTAAACCATGCTAACCATTGCTAAAGCTCACAATATGACAAGATGGGAGAAATGTCTGTGTCCTTGATTGGCTTCGTGGAACAAAGCTCTCCCCACTGCCCACTAACTTTGATTGGATGGTGATGTGAGTGAAAAATATACTTTATTGTGTTAAACCACTAATATTTGGGGTTTTTTTCTAACACCTGGATTTACTTACTCTGATAGGCACTGTCATGAATGATGACATATAGATTACATTAAACATACCAAAAAAATGTTTCTCATGCTGTAGGCATTCTATGGGAGACATAGAACATGAAAATTTATCAAAGAGCATATTAAAGTCATAGAAAATTTAAGTTTGTCCCAAGTAGATAAAGAAAAATCTTTATGGATACATAGCTTTCTGTCTCTCAGATGGCCACCTTATCAGAATGCTGACATCTTGACCTGAAAACAAGCACAGAGTCACCATCATGCCTTCTTCATCATCTTATCTGCACTTCTCTGTCTCTTTCATGCACTTTGAAGGGTTTCCCTGAGTGGGCTTCAGGAGATCCAGTGTTACTCAAAGTCTAGTATATATTCAGGAGAAGAGAGTAATAAAAAGGCTAGGCTCCAAAGGGTCTTGAATATCTTACTAAGGAATTTGCCCATTAATCCATAGGATACATAGTTGAATAAGCTAGGAACTATTTGTAGTGAGATGAGTTGCTTTTTTCTTTTTTCTTTCCCTCCCTCATCATCTTCTTACCTGGATAACTGTTACCCACTTAACTAAGGTAACAATGGGATAATGGCTGGTCACAGATGCTCCACCAAGAGAACTAATCATGAGAGTCTCATTTCTCAGTGCCCTCCCACAAAGCCCTTCCTGAAAACACCCATCTGCCTCTTCCAAACCCCACTAATCAATGAAACTTCATAGCACTAAAAGGCTGACACAGTTGTATTAGAGGCGTAAATGAAAAATATTCAGCACCTAGAGCAGGAGGCAATAGCACCAGTGGGGTCAAAGGAAATCTGTGAAGGAGGAAACAAAGAGAGAATCCAAAAACAAAAGAAGGTTTTCCACCAACCACATGATCAACTCACCCAGGCTGAGTAGCTAGTCCAAAGAGGATGACAGCACATGAAACTGCTCAGGATTCAAGAACAAAGGCTCCCAGACTCACTGAGAAGAGCAGAGAAACATCTAAACCCCTACTTCTGTGACCTCTGTATGGACTGGAAGAAATGACTCAAACCTGAAGCAAATGACCCTGCATTCTTCTGGACCCACTTCAGCTTGCTTAAGTTGGAACTCCATTTCCCCAAATTTATTTCCCTATGTGGTTCCAAGTTAGGTTGGCCAAAAAGAAGAATTGAGGCAAGATTTGGAAGGTGAAAGTGGAGCAGAGCAACTCCCTCTGAAGATCCTCATGACTACACGTGGTGGCAGACACACACAGAGATTCTGGGAGGTTCTGGCTCATCCTCCTCCTCATGTCTAGCTCTTCTTCCCAACTCTAGTCCCTGCTGGCCAGAGGACCCAAGATGACTCCAGAGCTTGGTGGGAGACCTCCAGAAGTGGCAGCTATGTATGGACTTTTCCACAGCCCCCCTCCTGGGTACCACTCCAGCAGTTAGACATGTGCGGCTTCCTAGAATCATTGCAAGTTCTGGCCTTACAAGTCCACCTGTACAGGGCTTCAGGATGGCTGGTTAGCGACTTTTCTCTAACCCTTCAATTCCACTTTCAGACCTTTACTTCACCAGTTTCTCACATAATTCTGCAAGAGATTAGTCCCATTATCAGTAAGACTCTAGTGGTTCTGCTTCCCTGATTAAACCCCTCCAATACATCATTCATGTTCTTGGCTACCTAGCAATAAGATTATGTGGATTGTACCACCCTTCCCTTCCACCTTTTTTTTTTGAGACAGAGTCTGGAGTGCAGTGGCGCGATCATGGCTCACTCCAGCCTCCACTTCCCAGGCTCAGCTGGTCCTCCCATCCCAGCCTCCTGAGTAGCTGGGAGTATAGGCATGCCAACACACCCAGCTAATTTTTTGTATTTTTTTGTAGAGACAGGTTTTTACCATGTTGCCCAGGCTGGTCTCAAACTCCTGGGTTCAAGCCATCTGCCCACCTCGGCCTCTCAAAGTGCTGAGATTACAGGCATGAGCCTCCACGCCCGACCTCCTTCCCCTGCACTATTAAAGGCCAAGTGCTGAAGTTATTTATCTATAGGAACTATAGAAATTTGGGTAAAAATTATGCCCTGGTAGTGGTCTCCCCATGAGAGGGTGGCTGGTTGCCCACTGCCTTAAAACTGAATTTACATAATAGAAGAACTGACTTTCAGCTTTTCGAGCTTAGAAACTTGCTCCTTTTCTCTTTTAGCATACTGAGTAAATCTCTCTTGAAGAAGGAAGTTTGGTCAGGCTCACCAGAAGTAGACAATAGTATGTCTGTCTATTAATATAGAATGAGAAATAGGATTGTTGCAAGACCCAAATGTGTATCTTACTGCCAAAACACTATGCCCTGAAGAAATAGCTATCCAGGAAGCTAAATGATAACCAAACGGTTGCCTGATCAGGGAAACGGAATGAAAATTAGGAGAGTTGGGAGGAATATTGAGCGTTAGCATTGAGTTATGATAGCTACCATCAATACCACAGAAGGGACTAACCTGTCACAGTTGCAGATAAGCTATGTGGTTCCACTTACTGGAGCTACAGTCCTAGTCATATTCCTTCTTTTTAGTAGGTTACAGTATTGGCCCCAGGACTTCATCGCGCACTGTATCCATGCCCTTTGCTACGACTTTGAAGTGCCTTCCACTGAAGGAGTGGAGTATATTTCCCTACCCGTTGATTTTGGGTTCAGCCACGTGACTTGCTTTGGTCAACAGAATGAAATGGAAGTAATCGTGTTGAGTTCTGCGCTTAGGCCTTAAGAGACTTCATGTGTTTCTGCTTGCCTTCTTGTACTTCTACCAATGCTAGAAGACTTCCCTGGGCCAGCCAGCTGCTCCAAGGAGGGTAAGACACCCTAAAGCAGAGTCATGCCAGGTAAACCCAGCTTAGAACAGCTAATCCCCAGCTGCCCAGCAAGCGTGAGAAATAAAAGATGATTGTTTTTTTGTACCATGGCATTTTGGGAATATTTGTTACACAGAAATAGTTACCTGACATGTCCTCCCACCATGATTTTCTGGAATGGAGAATATCTAACCCCATCGTGGCCCCAGAGTTCCAGATCAATGTGCCCAGGACTCCCCTCTCAAGTCACTAGGCAGCACCAATTTAGCCAATAGTAAGTTAGAGGATTCAGTTTCTCACCCTCAATACAATTCACTTGAAATTTTCTGTCCTTTGGGTTAGATATAAAATCTAAATATTTTTTAATAGCAGAGATGAGAAAGATTTAACAACTTTTCAGAAAGTTACTTCTGAATATTAGTGATTGTACATGCCACTCAAAATCACTGTGTGAAATAACATTCGAAGCCTATCATTTGTAACTTCTGCTTTCATCAGAGTTTTAGGAAAACACCTACGCCCAGCAAAATCCCCAGGCAGTTTTAGGACGCCAAAGCTTTCCTCATCTGTTTTTAAACCCAGTCCACATCCATAAAGATAATTCATGAATAAATGTGGTTGGCAGATGAACCTAATATTCAAGGACATCTTTTTTAAGCCTTTAGTTAAGACCTTTGGTTTGTTAATTTACACGTTAGTCTCTCTATGAATTAGAAGTGGAGGGAGGGGCTCAAAATGCTTTATAATCCTTTTTTTTTTTCAGACATTCCTTCTTTCTCCACCACTCCCAGCCTTTCACTATCTTCCTCCACCCTTCTAGCTTATGAAGGGACTGATGATGTTGGGATAGATTTTGAGGAAATGTGGGAGCTCTGTAATCCATTTCCTACTTGACATGGGTTACATTTTTACCAGAAGAAAGGAAAAAAAAAAAAAAAAAAGCAAATATATTTCCAGCACAGTTGGGCGGCAGCTCCATAAAGTGGCTTTTAAAGAGTTATCCCATTGCCCTGAGAGTTGACAGCACTCCAGGGAGGGGACAGGGTCTGTGAGGGCCAGAGAGGCATACCCTTCCATTCCTAAGAAACATCCCCTCAGGAAACAATTTGGCGTTTCCTATAAAACATGAACTTGTTTGGCGGCCTGACCAACTCATCACCCCTGTTCATCTCATATTGCTTGCCTGATTAATAACAATGACATAGTGAATACAACTTCAATAGGAAACGGGGGAGGAAGAGCCAAACAACACCCTTGCCAAACAAACACACATGCTCACATGCCCACAGACTCACACACCCCAATATATAAAGCCACTCTTAAAATGTTGGGAAATATAAAAATGTTTCCATCCAAACCATCTTATGGGCCCAAGGTGGTGGCTCACGCCTGTCATCTCAGCACTGTGGGCGGCTGAGGCGGGCAGATCATGAGGTTAAGAGATCAAGACCATCCTGGCCAACATGGTGAAACCCCGTCTCTACTAAAAATATAAAAATTAGCTGGGCATGGTGGCACATGTCTTAGTCTCAGCTACTCGGGAGGGTGAGGCAGGAGAATCGCTTGAACCCGGGAGGCAGAGGTTGCAGTGAGCCGATATTGCACCACTGCACTCCAGCCTGGGTGACAGAGCAAGACTTTGTCTTCCCAAAAAAACAAAACAAAACCAAAAAAAACCATCTTATGTTACTGGGAGGGACCAGGGTCAAAGATTACTTCCTTTCTCCCATCCAAATAGTACATCAACATACCTGGGGATGATAACAGCTGTCATTCTTCATGGACCTACCACGTGCCAAATACTGTGTTAATGGTCCGTAAAAGTAAGTGTGTATACATTGGCTGGGTGCAGTGGCTCATGCCTGTAATCCCAGCACTTTGGGAGGCTGAGAAGGGGGTGGATCACTTGAAGTCAGGAGTTTGAGACCAGCCTGGCCAACATGGTGAAACCCCGTCTCCACAAAAATTAGCTGGGTGACGTGGCGCACACCTGTAATCCCAGCTACTCGGGAGGCTGAAGCAGGAGAATCACTTGAACCCGGGAGGTGGAGGTTGCAGTAAGCAGAGATGGTGCCACTGCACTCCAGCCTGGGCAGCAGAGTGAGTGAAATTCCATCTCAAAATAAATAAATAAATAAATAAATAAATATGTTTATACATCTAGTCTAATTCTTGCAACAACCATTTAAGAATTAGTAGGCATTATCTAGGCATTACAGATAAGTAACTTTTCCAAGATCACAAAGAAGTAATGGTACAGATTGGATTTGAACTCAAAGCTATGTGTGACTCTAAAGCTCAAGCTCCTTTTGTTAAGTCACAGATTTAGTTGGTAAATTGTAAAGCCTAGACTTAGGGTTGTTTCCTTACTCAAAGCCCATTGGAATTGTCATCTCTTCTGTGGGTCCTTGACTTGTTCTGGACAGAATTCTGATGGTTACAAGTAACAGAAAACCTCTCCAATTAGCTCAAGTAAAAGGCAGGGAATGGTATTCTATTCCTACCCTTACTTTGGGTAAGGGAACGTATATGGGAACATATTCAGAGAACTGAACAAGCAGGCATCAGAAAGTGCAGGACCTAAGGTAGCCCAGACACCCCTCAGCCTCGCATTCCATGAAGACTGCTTCTTTTTGCACACCTGCACATCCCAATCAGCTTATCTGAGTCACCAGTCTCTCAAAGCTGCAGTCTACACCTGATTCTCTAATTACTTCCTCAATGGTATATCTATCCAGCCTCTGGGCTCAGGACCCACCACCTTAGAAGTAAGTGCTTCTCCCTTCCCAGTTTTCTGGGAGAAGAATCTGATTGGCTCAGCTCATATTTTCCAGTCAGGCCACACACAAGGTACAAATTGCTGGCTAGTCTACGGTTGGGCACCCGTTGATCAGATGTTTGCCCTGGTCCACTTCAGAGGTAGCTGGGGAGGAGAGGGTCAAGGGATCTGCTGCTGCACCTCTGGGCAGGGAAGTACCCTGAAATCCAGCAGATAGACGCTCAGCTTTTTCTCTCCTTTCTTTCATAAGACTGTCACACCTGCATTAGGATTGAATTTTAAGTAGCCTCCCATTGCTCTCCAACTGCCCTCTAATTATTTTCTAGATTCTTACAGTAACATCTTATTGGGGTTCTATCTGCAATGGCCTTATCAGAGTGCTAAAAACACAGTGGACACTAAAAAATGATTTGTTGTATTTAGGTAGAGTTCATGATGGAGAGGACCAAGAGAGAAGATCAAGAAGAATTTTTTTTTTTTTTTAATCTCTTCCCTTGTCCACTGAAAGACCATCAAAACTAGAGAGAGACTATCAAATGCCTGGTGACAAGTCCTCGGCTGCACTGGCTTCACAGGAGCTTATGTGTAGAAGAAAAAGAATTTGAGCCGGAGCAACGAAACTCTAAAGTTGTTTCCAACTCTCTTACCAAAAGAGGCATCCAGCCCAACAGCTCTCAACCTGGAGTAAAGCTTCCACATGCCCTGTGGAGCGTCCTCGCTTTGATTCCATCCCTTTACTCCCATTCAGAGAATTCTATTTGAATTTAAATAAATGACTCTTCTGCTATTATTGTGGTAAGCTTGATTCTGCTGTGATTTGAAAAGAACAAAAAATAAATAATTGCAAAATCTTTGTATTAAATTACTGGTAACAAATTACCGGTAACTTTGTTACAATTGGCATTGTGACTGAGGGCTGTTAGTTAAGGACATTCTGCTGCCCACGGCTGAGGTGACACTAACTGTATCAACAAGGATGTTTTCAGCCCCAAATAAACAGAAAACCCATGAAAAAGGATGCTTACAGCCCCAAATAAATAACAGAAAACCCAATTCAAATGGTCATAAAAACAAGGAGGCCAGGCGCGGTGGCTCACACCTATAATCCCAACTCTTTGGGAGGCCGAGGCAGGCGGATCACCTGAGGTCAGGAGTTCAAGACCAGCCTGGCCAACGTGGTGAAACACCATTCTACTAAAAAATACAAAAATTAGCCAGGCGTGGTGGTGGGTGCCTGTAATCCCAGCTACTCAGGAGGCTGAGGTAGGAGAATTGCTTGAACCCGGGAGGCAGAGGTTGCAGTGAGCCGAGATCACGCCACTGCCCTCCAGCCGAGGTGACAGAGCAAGACTCCATCTCAAAAAAAAAAAAAAAAAAAAAAGGAAATGTTTTAGTTTCTGCGATGGTTTAAATTGTCCACAATTCTTTGAAACTCCTTTCAACAAAAGCTGGAACCTGTGTCCTCTGAACTGCATCTAGGCTAACCATAGTGACTGGTCAACCAGAAAAGTACAGTGGAAATGATGCTATATGATGGCCGATGCTAGGTCAGAAAAGGTGATGCAGTTTCTACATAGTTATCTTTGTGTGCTTACTCTTGGAATCCAGCTACCATGCTCTAAGGAAGCCCACGCAGTTTGTGGAGACCCAAATGAAGAGGGCCACGTAGAAAGGAATAAGGCCCGTGACCTTCACATCTGACTGAGCCAGCATTGACTTTCCAGTTTGTGAGGGAGCCGTCTTGGAAGTGGATCCCCCTGGTCCTGGCTAAGCTGCCCCACCCGACCCCTTGTGGAGCAGATATAAGCCTTTCCCACTCAGCCCTGCCCACATTGCAGATTCATAAACTACATAATGATAAAATGCTGTTGTTTTGAGCCACTGTTTGGGAAAGGTTTGTTGCACAACAATAGATAACTAATATGGTTAACCTATGAGGAAATCCAAAGATAGATCAGCCTTCAGAGTCGTTGATTTGCAATTCAACCATTTAGCATTGAGTGTTTTCCTTCCCTTTTCTCTGTTCTGCATTGTGTAGTTTCATCCTAAATCTAGTTCCATTTGTGGTTGTAGAATGGCTACCAGGGGAAGACCCTCCTCCTTCAATTCAGGTGAAGAGAATAGAATGAATTCCCCTGGAATGCTCTTAAGAGAAAGTAACTTTTCCAGAAGCCAGCAAACCTCTCCTCTTATCCCTTTGGCCAGAATTAGGTCACATGCTTATTTCTGAACCAATACTGGCAAAGAGGATAAGATATCATTTTGACTAATAAGGACTATCCCTTAAATTGAGACCAATTTCCCAAACCACATGGCTGCTGCTTATGGGATAGAATGGATGTTGGGAAAGTCGCTTCACCAATTTAAGATATCTGAAAGAAGGGACAGGTAAATGAGAAAACCCTCAGGTGGTGGCCAGCCCGGGAACATAACTAAGAGAAAACCCACAGGATTAGGAGTATCCTGGGTAAGCCAATCGAGGGTCTAGCAAGATACAGATTGTCTACTTTCAAGACCCACGTGACTGCAGACCTTCCCTTTATCCCCTTTTCTGGCATCTCCCATTTTTGTTACCTGTCTTACCTTCATCAGCCATCTGCATATTTATTCCAGCTCCCTTGCAAGTGTCAACCTAGTGGGAGGAAAATGCACTATTCAACTTCTGGTAACTTTATTCCAATTTCTCTCTGAAGAAAAACCTCCTGGCATATGTAAGGGTTGGTGTCATTATTTTTCCCATTTTTGCCAATGAAATAGCTAAGGCTTTATGATAGCCTTGGGAAGATTACTTCTCACTGGATCTGTCTACTAACATGAAAAATGAAGGGAGTAGACCAGAAGATTAATAACCTCTTGAGCTCTAGGAGTTTCTGTACTCTTCCTCCTATCTTTTCCAAGATGACTACAGCCATGCCTGAAAGTTCGTGTCATTTGTTGCTGCAATGCTGTACGCCTAGCTCTTCATAGTCGTCATCTCCCCAATATTCACTATTTTGCTTTCACCGCTTTGGGCCATCTGCAAATCCTGCCTTCCTTTTTCACTTTCTGGACAGGCTGTCACTAAAAGTAATGAGGATTCCTTAGTTTTACTACATGGCTTTTTCCTGTTTCTACCTTTGACCTTGTGCTGCCTCCTTTAAACACAGCACAACAGTGTAATGGAGTTCAGCAAACATTTCATTTCCAGAAATTTAATAGGATATTTCATGAAAAAAACATTTGTGTGAATTAAATGTAGGAGACTCAGAGCCGACATCTGCTTTTAGTCTCATCATGAGGACCACTCTTCCTCCATTCCAAAGTTCATGGCCACTGTGATTTCCCACTATTTCACTTCCCCAGTAAGAGTTGATTGGTTCATGAGATGGTATCTAACCCAAGGCAGTCAATCAAAATCCTTCCCTAGAATTTGTTTTAAAACTATAACTAGAAAAAAAACCAGTCAGTCCTCTTTGTAGTGACGCAAGACACTTTCGTGGCCATGTTTCCCAGGTAGAACAGCTCAATCCATAACAAAAGACAATGAAGTTGATGTCCTGAGAGAAGTGAAGATAAGAGATGGTGAAGGATTCCAAAGGCATTAGATTTCTTGGTTGCATTCTTGGTTGAATTCACCTCTACTTTTCCCCTAGTACTAGTACACAAACCACACCAGGTATAAGCCCATAAATAATATATTTTGCCTAAGTTAATACATGTTTAGTTCTTGTCACTTAAACACAAGAGATTTAATATGAGTACTCAGAAAACTGTGTCCCTCTAAGATTCTTTGGAACTGAGTCTTTAGCATTTTTATTCGACTGTGATTTGCATACATTTTTATTTTCTTTAATTGCTTGCCTCTGAGTATTTGTTTATGGCATTAAAGATGGGGTGTAGAGGCCAGGCACAGTGGCTCATGCCTGTAATCCCAGCACTTTGGGAGGCCAAAATGGGTGGATCACCTGAGGTCAGGAGTTTGAGAGCAGCCTGGCCAACATGGTGAAACCCTATCTCTACTAAAAGTACAAAAAATTAGCTGGGCGTGGTGGCATGCTACTGTAATCCCAGCTACTCAGGAGGCTGAGGCAGGAAAATCACTTGAACCTGGGAGGTGGAGGTTGCAGTGAGCCCAAATCGCACCATTGCATGCCAGCCTGGGCAACAAGAGTGAAACTCCGTCTCAAAAAAAAAAGATTGGGTTTAAAAAATGGGATTTAGAGGCAGAAAACCTGAGTTGAAGTTCTGGCATTAATACTTTTTAAACATGGTGACAGTGCAAGAGCCTCCCTGAGCCTCAGTCTCTTTCCTAAAACAAAAAAGGGATAATTATAATTGTTGCCCTAGCAACCTCTCAGAGTCATGATGATAATCAAAATAAGAAAATGGGGAGGGATGGGGCCATATTCATCTTTGCATTTCTAACGTCTACTTTAAAGCCTAGGACAGTATAGTACATACTGAACAAATATTTGGTGAATGAAAGAAAAAACACAGAAGCATTTTATACACTATAAAGCAGGGTTCCCCAAACCCCAGGCCATGGATCAGTACCAGCCTGTGGCCTATTAGGAACCAGGCCACACAACAGGAGTTGAACAGCAGGTGAGCGAGTGAAGCTTCATCTCTATTTACAGTCTCTCCCCATCACTCATATTACCACCTGAGCTCCGCCTCCTGTGAGATCAGTGGCAGCATTAGATTCTCATAGGAGCATAAACCTTACCATGAACTGCGCACATGAGGGATCTAGGTTCCACGCTCCTTATGAGAATCTAATGCCTGCCCAAGCACAGTGGCTCACGCCTGTAATCCCACCACTTTGGGAGGCCAAGGCGGGCAGATCATGAGGACAAGAGTTCGAGACCAGCCTGGCCAACACTGTGAAACCCCTTCTCTACTAAAAATACAAAAATTAGCCAGGCATGGTGGTGGGTGCCTGTAATCCCAGCCACTCAGGAGTCTGAGGCAGGAGAATTGCTTGAATTCGGGAGGCGGAGGTTGCAGTGAGCCGATACTGCACCACTGCACTCCAGCCTGGGTGACAGAGCAAGACTCCATCTTGGAAAAAAAAAAAGAAAAAAGTATCTAATGCCTGATGATCTATCACTGTCTCTCATCACCCTCAGGTGGGACCATCTAGTTGCAGGAAAACAAGTTCAGGGCTCCCACTGATTCTACATTATGGTGAGATGTATAATTATTTCATTATATATTATAATGTAATAATAACAGAAATAAAGTGCACAATAAATGTAACGTGCTTGAATCATCCCAAAAACATCCCCTCACCCCTAGTCCATGGAAAAATTGTCTTCCACGAAACTGGTCCTGCTGCAAAAAGATTGGGGACCACTGTTCTAAAGGACTATTTAAATGCGAATTATATAATGAAGACCACTTTACAATAATACAGGGTGTGTATAAATATTAACATGGGCAACTTACGTTGGTCTTCGGCTGAATGACAATTTCAGTGTCATGAACAGAGCTTCCTATAAACAAGCTGTAAGGTGAGTGGAATTTTTGGACAGTATCTCTCCAACCTTTCTTTGGTTGTTCTCCCTCTGTTTGGTCTAAATAGTGTGTCAAGGTGTGTCTGGTCCCAAGTTCTGTAAGTGGCCAGTGCTCTAGAGCTGTTTGATGCTGTTGCCGTAGCGTCGGAATGAAGAAGGAAGTTTTAAAAATCACCTAAGGCTCTTTCACTTATAATTAGCACATAACCTTACCTGTCCCTTTGAAGTATCACAATGGCTGAGGCTCCCACAAAATTCTCAGGCTGAAAATTGCTTATTTATAACTTCTTTTTCTCTTCCCAAATGCCTATGTAAAATTATTCAAAGAAGACATGCAGATCCAAGAAGCACACTAGCCTGGTGCCATTCAGCATATGGGCAAACAGACCTCCACACTGTATTATGCCACCAATGTTTATCCTGGATCATCATGAAGTAAAACTCTGTACGTGGTGGAGTCTAGCTACTAAGACAAAAAGTGGTCTACACTTTATTTTTAGCATCCATCAAAATGGCTAAAGTTATTTAAAGGTTTAGTGCTTCAAAAAGTATTTTCTGAATTATCCGAAGTACAGTTCCCAAAATGATTCATTTTCTAACTATTCAAGATAGCCTTAGTTTTCAAGTATCATTGCTCATTCAATGGTTCAATAAGTTAACCACAGGTACTAGATTCCCATAATGTAAATTTCACAATCCTTAACATTGTACAGTAAGTGCAAACAGACAGTCTCCCAGCAATAGGCATATTTTATTGGAATAAAGATGCGGCCGGGCGCGGTGGCTCATGCCTGTAATCCCAGCACTTTGGGAGGCTGAGGCAGGCATATCACCCGAGGTCGGGAGTTCGAGACCAGCCTGAACAACATGGAGAAACCTCGTCTCTACTAAAAATACAAAAAAACTTAGCCAGGCATGGTGGTGCATGCCTGCAGTCCCAGCTACTCGGGAGGCTGAGGCTGGAGAATCGCTTGAACCCGGGAGGCAGAGGTTGTGGTGAGCGGAGATCGTGCCATTTCACTCCAGCCTGGGCAACAACAGTGAAACTCCGTCTAAAAAAAAAAATGCTCTGCTTCACTAGCCTTAACATTTTCAGTCGGGAAACCTGTCTTTGATCACATTTCCTAAAGCAAAGATTGTTGTGAAAGAATAGATTATCACGAATTTTTGAATTTTGTTACCCCCATCAATAGATCACTAACTGGTTGTTTAAAACAAATGATATCCCACTTTCCTACCTTAGTAGATGTAACATAATGTGTGTGCTTTAATCGTAGCTTGACCAGTGAACCATACCATGTCAAGAAAGTTTCATGACATGTTTGAGGAACAGCGAGAGGGCCAGAGCCACTGGAGCAAGAGAAAGAGAGAGAGAAGGGTAGGAAGAGAGAGCAGAAGAACATGGGGTAGAGCTGGCCGGGTGTAGTGGCTCATGCCTGGAATCCCAGCACTTTGGGAGGCAGAGGGGGCAGATCATGAGGTCAGGAGATTGAGACTATCCTGGCTAACACGGTGAAACCCCGTCTCTACTAAAAATACAAAAAATTAGCCAGGCGTGGTGGTGGGCACCTGTAATCTCAGCTACTCGGGAGGCTGAGGCAGGAGAACCTGGGAGGCGGAGCTTGCAGTGAGCCGAGATCCCGCCACTGCACTCCAGTCTGTGAGACAGAGAGAGACTCCATCTAAAAAAAAACCAAACAAACAACAACAACAAAAACAGAACATGGGGTAGAGTAAAGGAGATGGCATGGCTGTTATTAAACATTTGCTGCTACTCTAAATAGGCTGAGAAGCCATTGGAGAGTTTGGAGTTGAGAAATGACATGAACTGATTTCACCTTAGGACAGATCACTCCGACTGTTGGGTTGAGAATAGAGTGGAAGGGACAGGGGCAGAGGTGAATGCAGAGGGACCAGGTAACTGATTCTGCCTATAATCAAGGTGAGAGAGGAAGGTGGCTGGGACTCAGGGTGTAGGAGTGAAGGTGCCAGGTATGAAGATTAAATGATATAACATATGCACAGCATAATAATTGGCACAGTCAGTCCCCAGTAGATGTTCACTGTGATAATGGCATTCTGAACCCCAAGACTCAATAGTAGATGGTTGGTTCATTGCATGGCAGACCCAGGTAAGTGATTACAAACTAGATAGTTGATGTCAGAATTAGAAAAGGAACTTTTTGAACATTTCTGCATGTATCAGTTGAAGTGAAATTGAGTCAAAAGAGTTCATGCTGCCTTTCACTGAATTCTCTACTTGGATTTTTTTTTTTTTTTAAAGTACACACACACACACACACACACACACACACAATCTGTGATCAAAAAAGTTATTGAAGTGCTGCAGTTGCCCAGAATTCAGCCTGACCTTGCAGCACTCCTAGTTATTAAAAATCATTTCTATGGGCTTACATTTTTTGGTTTAACAAGCACAAGAGGCCATGAACTCTTAATATCTGAAGCAAACGTGTTAAACATCTGGGATCTGGCATAAGCTTCTCCTGTGGGATGCATTGTTTGTGCAAACTTTTATTGAATTAAAAAAAAAAAGTAAGTACTGAGTTTCAAAATATTCGTGTAACCTAGTAAGAATATTTTTCTGAATCCAGAGTCAAAATACAGAGATTTATAAACTTAAATTTAAAATTAGGTTAGAAGTCTGCTCTTAAAACACAGCATGGTTTTGAAGTGGAACCAAACTTCAGCTCTAGCTCTAACAGGAGATGGCTGATCTAAGTTAAATAGGTTTTTCCAGGCTAAAGGCACGACTTCTGACCACTCTAAGAAAGCCATAGGGTTTGCAGGAAGGGTACTGGCCTAGAGTTTAGGGCAAGTTCTGTGGCTTAAACACAGATAATCTTGGGCAACTTACTTTACCCTGGGCTTGATTTTCCTTATTTCCTATAGAAACTGGAAGGAAAAATACTTACCCATGGGTCTTAGAAATGTACGAGGATAAGAAATAAAATAAAATAATAAGTGACAGAACTTTTAAAAGCTCTACACATAAGATGAGGAGGAGGAGGAGGAAGGGGAGGGGGAGGAGGAGGAGGAGATAGAGGAGGTGGAGGAGGAGGAGAAGAGGGGTAAAACATAAGAGACTCCTATTTGAAGATGCAAAAGACCAAACAAACTGAACAAAGCTTTTTAAAGAAGAAAGACTAAGGGTTGTCTTTGGAGTGTTCCTCTAGGGAGGGACAACCTCTTGTATTGCTTTAGTATCTCCTTGAAGCGCCCAGGGAAGCATCCAGACACAGGGGACAGTCTTATCAGTCTAGACTAACTGACAGACGGACAGGTCCCTCTCAATTTCCATAATCTATACCCTGAATATTCTGAGTAGGGGAGAGCAAAGCCTGGCTCAGCCCACCCCATTGCCTCTGCTAGACTGAAGGACAGGAAATAAAGGAGCCAGTCCTCCCCAAAGAGGGACAGGGATAGCTTTTAAAACTCACCTCTCCCTTCTGAGAGAAGGCTGCTATTCCTTGCAATGTATTTTTGTGCAGCTGAGGATCTGGAGGGGTTCTGACCTGAGCAGTGGGCTGGGAGCTGAGTTTGGGAGCTGGAGTTCTGCATAATAGAGTAGGATGAATTTGGAGTTTGGGGACTGTGTAGAAAGAGGAGATGAAGAAACAAGTTGACCAGGGGAAAGGAAGGATGGGTGGTTGAAGTGGGAACCAGTGGAACAGCAGGGATGGAGAGCTGAAAAGCAGGTTCGCTTCTGTCCCACCCCCCACTCCTAAATCCTCAGGAAATTTGCCTACACACCCAAATGCAAACGGAATGTATTAATTTCTAGGGCTGCTGTACAATGTACCACAAACTGAGTGGCTTAAAACAACAGACGTTTATTCTCTCACAGTTCTGGAGGCCAGCAGTCCAAAATCAAGGAGTCAGCCATGCTCCCTCCAGAGGCTCTAGGGGAGAATCCTTCCCTGCCTCTTCCTAGCTTCTGTTGGTCATGTAAATCCTTGAAGTTCCTTGGCTTATAGCCTCAAAACTCCAACTCTGCTTCCGTCTTTGCATGGCTGCCCTCTTCCCTGTGTGTCTTTGTGTGTCCTCTTGTAAGGACATCAGTCATTGGATTTAGCGCTCACCCTATTCCAGCATGACCTCATCTTAACTTGACTAATTACATGTGCAAAGACCCTGTTTCCAAATGAGGTCACGTTCTGATGTTCCACGTGGATGTATATTTTCAGGAGGACACTACTTGACTCACCACAGTGTTGTTTATTTTTGTTTTTATGGAAATCGAGTAAGAGGTAGAATCTCATGTCAGGGCCAACTGGCAAGGGACGATTGGATGGTGCGGGGCGAGGGGAGTTGTGGCAGTGGTAAAAATGGCCTGTGAACCAAACGAATCCAAGGGAAGTGCCGAAGTTGGAGTCAGAAGTGACCATGAAAATAAAAGCTCCCTCCACTTCCTATGGGAGTTTTTAGAAGTGTGGGAAGACTTTGGAATTCTACAGGGCACGGAGTAAGTTCAAAGCAATATCATCCAGATCTCAAAGGCCAGGAAACCACAGCTGACTTCTGGGTTACAAATAAAACAAAGACATATGAGAGAGGAGAAAAAAAGATGAAGCAGAAGGAAGGACAAAAGGTGGAGAGATGAGCATGAAAGACAGATGAGTTTTTGAAGAGAGACAAGGAAAGGAAAAAGCACCAGCTCTTTGGGGTCAGGGTTAAAGCTCTAACACAGAATCTGGCATATAAAAGGTATTCAAGATACGTTTAGGGGCCAGGCGTGCTGGCTCACACATATAATCCCAGCATTTTGGGAGGCCGAGGCAGGCAGATCACTTGAGGTCGGGAGTTTGAGACCAGCTTGGCCAACATGGTGAAACCCTGTCTTTACTAAAAAATACAGAAAGGGCATGGTGGTGCACACCTGTAGTCCCAGCTACTCGGGAGACCAAGGCACAAGAATCGCTTGAACCTGGGAAGCAGAAGTAGTTGCAGTGAGCTGAGGTCATGCCATTGCACTCCAGCCTGGGTGACAAAGGGAGACCTTGTCTCAAAAAAAAAAAAAAAAAAAAAAAAAAAGAAGTTAAGTTTAGGGAAGAAAAAAGGAAGATAGGGAGGAGGGAGAGCTGTGCCTGGGAGGCCTCATGTGGTATCACTAACAATTTCCTCCCCTGTCCCCAGAGCTGTCTATACTGTGGCTGTTTGTTCATGACCCTAATTAATGTCAAATCCCAGAGTGCCACATGGGAGCCCTCTCTGCACCACAGGCCTTTAGACTGAAGAGGCAGCAGTCCATCTTCCACCAAGGCCTCTGGATTCTCTCCATCCTTTTCCAGTGATGCTCATTCTATCTAAACTCTCATTTGAGTGGCCATACACCCTGGCCTCTTGGTGTTTTTTGCTGTCCCTAGTGCCACCAGAGTTTACCTTACCTTGAAAGGTCACAGAAGTGGTCTAAATTAGGAAATATCCTTCAACACCAAAAGGCAAGGAGAGCCCTGTGGATTAAGCCAGCTGTTTTCAGATCACTTGAGATACAAGCAGTTACAATAGCTTAGGATTGGAAGGATTCTGTGGTTTATGAGAAACAGCGCTAGACCAAGAGGTAGATCAAGCAAGAGACCCATCTGCCAATCTGCCACTCACTCTCAGCGTTCCCTGGAGCGAGTCAATCCCCCACTCCAACCTCAGAGTCCTCATTGTAAAGGCAGTTGGCCCACATGACAGAATTTCTAGATCCTTTCAGTTGTCATGGACTATATTCTATGCTTTTCTGGAAGCATTCTCAACAAAATATAATTAAAATTACCTCCCTGGTACACCCATAGTGTATTTCCAGAGGGAAAATGTTGCTAGAAACTCCATTCCCAGTTTGTAGAAAGTGGCCAGGAAATGGGTCTGATTTCAAATCTCTCTGAAATGCAATGACAGGAAAGCACTGAGGGAATGCCGAAGGGGGGCCACTTTAGTCCCCCAAGTCCCAGGAACCATTTATAAACCGAATTGTGGCTTGGGTGAATGGCTTGGGCGAATGGCTTGGGCGAATGGCTTGGGTGAATGGCTTGGGTATTTGGAACGTTTGACATGAAGAAAGATGTAGGGGCACCTGCTGCTTGCTCAGACAGTAGGGAAGAAAAACACCAAGCACCTCCACACACATCATCTTATTTCTCAAAACAACTGAAGGAGGTATTATTATCCCCATTTAACAGACGAGAAAAGTGAGGCTCAAAGAACCTCAGTAAACTAGTAAGTGGCAGGGTTGAGACCCAAATTCAGGTCTATTCAACTCCAACCCCAGCATTCCTTCCACTATTGGCAACAGATCAGCACTATGATGTACAGTCGCCTGAACCACAACAAAATTCCTATAAAGAACTAGAGTGGTACCAGCCCACTTTTCCAAGTTTGGCATGAAGAACAGAGCCATGCATTGAATTGGGAGTAACAGCTGTTTGGCCAGGGACCACAGCAAAAAATTGTTCATGCAGAGATATTTAACCAGCTCTGTGCCCAGAACAGAGTAGAAGCTTGAAGAATATTTGGGTTTTTGTTGCTGTTGTTCTTTGTTTGTTTGTTTTCTGAGGTAGGGTATTGCTCTGTTGCCCAGGCTGGAATGCATTGGTGCCATCACGGCTCACTGCAGCCTCAACTTCCTGGGCTTAAGCGATCCTCCCACTTTAACCTCTTGAGTAGCTGGGACCACAGGCGTGCACCACTATGCTTGGCTGATTCTTTCTTCTTCTTCTTTTTTTTTTTTTTTTTTTTTTTTTGGTAAAGATGGGGTTTCACTGTATTTCCTAGGCTGGTCTCAAATCCCTGGCCTCAAGCAATTACCTGCCTCAGACTCCCAAAGTGCTGAGATTACAGGCATGAGCCATCACTCCCAGCCAAGAATATTTGTTGAGAAGTTGAGTAAATACAGGATTCAGGGTTGACATCGACATCTTCTGCAGGTTACAAAAGAAGGATCTGAGGCTCAGAGAGGCCAGATGACTTGTCCTAGGTCACACAGCAGAGAGAATTGGACAAAGAACCAAAGATGTCTAGACTTTCAGACAAGGATCTTCCTGTCACATCACCATAACTCCTCTGGCCAGGAGAATTTTTTCTGTACCTTTAATTAAATGCAGTATACTTTGGGGTAAATGAATGCTAACTTCCAACTGAGAACATTTATTTGCCTAATGAGTTCATTAGCAAATGACTCTGCTGCTTCAGGATGCAGAGATAGCTCGGTTAATGCACGTTTCAGTTTTCATATTATGCTATGAGTAATTTTTGTTTATCTTAGAATTTCTTTCCTCATCTGTTGTGTGTGGTGGCCCTAGTCACCAGGGATAGGAGCTTTGTTACTCACTCAGGAAGTGATGGACTGACCCCCTCTGAGTGGATGAAGAAACTGCTTTCATAAGCATGGTTATGCAGATCAAAGAGTGGGTCCTCTACACATGTTCCCAATTAACTGTGGCCATCCCATTCCATATCCCTTCTACTCTCTAGCATAGTTTCTAATCCTTTAATAGCCCAAACAACAAGAGGGAAACCCAGCCCAGCCAAAACAAAAGCAGAAAACAGCCAAACGAAGATGAAAACATCCCAGTGATTAGTGAGAGAGCGCCAGATATCCCAGTATCTGGAGCCACCTCGGGATACTGGGATATTTGGAGCTTCTCACCGCAGGGAATCGCGTCATCTGCACCCAGTGTCACTTCTCACAAGGAGCCCAGAGCTCAGTCTCTAGCACCAGACTCTGTGCTTTGATACACACTGCTGGCCATCTTCACAATAACTTCACCCAAATGTGGCCATCTTCAATTCAGCATGTTTTATTTGTCCATCTGTGTAATTAAGATCTATGCATTTAACTGTATGTAAATCTTACCTTAACAAAACATAAAAATTAACAAAAAGAAGCAAGTTTAAAATGACATTCACCTTTCCCCTCTACCAAAACTCCTCCTCCTGAGGTCTTTAGCTCACCTCAGTGTGTCCCTTGGCTCCCTAAGCCTCCGTACCCAATCAATCACCAAGACCTATTGATTCCACCCATTCCATTTCTCTTGAAGCTTTCCCCTTCTCTGCATTTTCCCATCATCACATTCTACTCAACCTACTGACACTGACCACCCACTATGGGCCAGGCACTGTGCTAGGCTGTAAGTCTACATTATGAACAACACACAAATAGTATCATGCAGGAGTTTGCATTTAGAACCCCAGGTGGAAACTACACCACAGGGGCACTGGTAATACAGCAGGAGTGACTCCCTCTACACAGGGGTGGGGGCTTGGTGGGCTGCACAAACCACAGAGGTCAGGGATGGCTCTGGAAGGTTCCTAGAGAGGCTGATCTCTGTTGAAAGATGAATAGGCATTTGCCAACTGGGCAAAGAGAAGAACTGCATTCCAGTCAATGAGAAGAGTTCAGACAGGAGCAGCTGGAGGGAGTACATAAGCCATTCCGGTTTGTTGGGGATGTGTTTGTTTCTCCAAGAATTTGGTCTAAAGGAGGGGAAAGTGGTAGGAGCTGAAACTGGAGAAGCAGGCAGGAACCAGATCACGGAAGGTTTTGTCAATCCTATTCAAGAGTTTGAATCTTAACCTGTGGGCAGAGGGAATGTCAGTAGGGTTCTAAGTAAGGACCTAGTCAGCCCTACTCTTTAGAAAGATCACTTTAGAAATAATATCTCTTATGTGAACAACTGCAATTATTTTTCTTAACTTTCATCTCCCCTCCCTCCATACACCATTTCCAAAGTAGAAAACAAGATGATGTGTCTTCCCTAATTAAAAATCAAAACAAAATTAAAACCTCGCCACAGCTTCCCATAGCAGACAGCAGCAATTCCAAACTCCAAGGAAAATTGTTCCTGGAGATGTTAATTGTTGTTATGGGGGGCTGGGAAACGGGGGAAATCATTTCCTTGCAAAAAAAAAAAGTTGGATTAACCTTTATACAAAATTAAGCAGGTTTCTTTTCATTGCAGGACTTCTCAGAGCCTTCAGTTTTCTAAAATCAACTGTGACTGTTTAAAAAGGGGATTCAGCATTCAAATCCCCAACTTATTAAACAAGTGAGCTCCTTGATCTTGGAGCATTGATTAGCATCTTCTTCGGCTAGTCTTCTGTGAAATGCTGACCTGCACAATATGAAGTCCAAACTCAGCTAGGTGAATACTCTTGTGAATAATCTAGCCTCAACTTTTATCCCTTCCTGACATACGCACACACATCCTTGTATCCTCTGTTCCAACCACACTGGTCTTCTTAGTGCCCTTCCCCTCTCTCTATGCTTGAGGAATTCTGGGTCATCCTTTAAGCCATAGCCAAATAGCAACTCCACTGTGAAAAAGTGGTCTGTAGTGAGGGTTGCAGAGATACAGGTTGGTCTGAATCAAGGCCACCGTCCATGAAACCCTCTACGCAGTACGTGGAAATTGTTTGGATGAATAACTCTGTAATCTGCGAATCTGTGAAGAGGGCTGGACTACATTTTACAAAGCAATTAAGGGTTCTTTGTGACTGGCAAAGAGACTCCGGCCTCTGGAGACTGCACTGTCCTGTATTTAAAGAAACTTCCATTTTTCCCAGCCTCTCTGCTGTAGATTACATGAAGAACAGAAGCATCATGTCAAGCCGCTGGATACCATAATGGAGTGGGACGAAGGGAGTGCTGGAAAGATGTTTTGAAGTCCACGTTTGGGAATGAGTGGAGGTAGCCTGGATCTCTGACAAGGGGTATTGGAATGAAGGAAATTGATTCTAGGGTGGAGAGACTGGAAATCAGAAAGAACCCAGAGAATGAATCCTCGGAAGAACAGCCACAAGAAAGTACCATGTTCATGTAAGTTGATACAGATACTTTATTTTTTAAAGCAGGAACAGGAAGAGGGCAAGTAACAACAACAACAACAAAAAGCTATGGCTTTGCTCAGGAAGAGATGTTCTAGAGACTGCTTCTGTGTGCTTAGGAGAGAAGAAAAGAGGAATTTAAGGGAGAAGAAGTAATAATGCATAAAAAGCTTTGTACTTTGTCCCTTGGACCCAGCTTTGCTTTCATTGGACAGGACCTAACCCTGACTACTGCCTTCCAACTTTGGGATGGAGAACAGACGGAGGGGAAGGTGGGCCAGTGCAGAGAAAGAAAGAAAGAAGAGAGAGAAGAGAGGCAGGGGAAGAAACAAGAGGAGGAAGTGGAGGGAAACAAAGGGGTCACCAGCTCTTATGCAGAAGTAAACAGGAGATGGACATGATGGCTGATGCCTGTAATCTCAGCACTTTGGGAGGCCAAGGTGTGTGGATCACTTGAGGTCAGGAGTTCGAGACCAGGAGGCCAAGGTGTGTGGATCACTTGAGGTTAGGAGTTCGAGACCAGACTGGCCAACATGGTGAAATCCTATTTTTACTAGCCAGGCCTGATGGCGGGTGTTTGTAATCCCAGCTACTTGGGAAGCTGAGGCAGAAGGATCGCTTGAGCCTGGAAGGTGGAAGTTGCAGTGAGCCAATATAGTGCCACTGCACTGCAGCCTGGGTGACAGAGTGAAACCATGTCGTTGGAAAAAAAAAATATATATATATGTATATATATGTGTATATATGTATATGTATATATGTATATATGTATGTGTGTGTGTGTATATATATGCATTGCATCTGACTCAGCAACTCAATTTTGTAATTTTAATTAATTTAATCAATTGGTCTTAATTTAAATTATAGGCTGGGCATGGTGGCTCACACCTGTAATCCCAGCACTTTGGGAGGCTGAGGCGGGCAGATCACTTGAGCTCAGGAGATTGAGACCAGCCTGGGCAACATGGTGAAACCCCATCTGTACCAAAAATACAAAAAAATCAGCCAGGCATGGTGGCGGGCACCTGTGGTCCCAGCTACTTGGGATGCTGAGATGGTAGGATCGCTTAAACCCAGGAGATGGAGGTTGCAGTGAGCTAAGATCACACCACTGCACTCCAGCCTGGGTGACAGAGTAAGACTCTGCCTCAAAAAAAAAAAAAGAAAAAAAAAAAAAAAGAAAGAAAGAAAAAAAAAAGAAAAAGAAGTAAAGCATGGATTCAGAGTTTGAGCTGGGGAGGAAGAGGAAGAGAAAGAGAATCAGCCCCATATCTGCCTTCCTCTAGGTTTTCACCTCAGCCGTCAACAGGTTTGTTGGTTTTTGGTGAACCAGCAAAGGAGCGGAGTGGGGCTGAGGGAAATCTGGTGAAAATTAAGATCAAGAGCAGCCTCGAGGCAATTTCCTAGGATGGAAGCCTCCTGCTGCTACAGATCAAGTGTGAGGAGCACAGGGCACCTTGGCTCAGCATTTGCTGGAAGGAGCCACTTCCTCTCCTCCCTGCGGCCTGCCCCATCCCTGCAGTCACTCCAAATGAGGCAGCCTGCTTCTTTTTGGTGTGCCTTATTGTTCCAAAACTTCTTGAAGTACACCTGGGAACTCTTCACCACCTACTGATGAAAAGTCCCGGCTTTTATGGTGAAAAATGATGTCCCGGATTCTTTTCTTTAATCGTGTTGAAGGCCCTAACAAGATAACACATTCCAAAGTTCCAACAGAACAACAACAACAACAAAAAAAGCCAGAAGCAAAGGAGTCTACCTCTCTGTATGACTTCTGAGTTGAAAGGATCTCCCTGACTAACTATGGTTTTACTAAAAGATGCAGATGATGATTTTAATAGTGCCTTTGCTCAACAAAAATGTAGCTGTTACTGGCCCATAGGGCTGCTTCTTAGAAAGACTGGTGTGGAAAGACTGGCTTAGAAAGACTGGCTGTGTGGAAATGCCAGCCTTGGGGCAGAAACCTCCATGAGATCTTTTTAAATGTGGAACTAGAACAAAACAAAATAAGACAAAACAAAACTATGAGGTTACAGCATCACCATAAAGATCTAAGGTATCTACAAATATCATAGCTTGGTTTCAATGATATTACCAAACCAAACTGGAGTCGGCTTGCCCAGCGCAGTAAGGCCAAACGTTCACACCAAAGTTTTATAGTGGGAGAAGGAAGGCGATTGATTTGCAAGACACCAAGCAAGGAGAATTGGGCAGCTCACGCCTAAGACCTGACCTCCCCAATAGCTTACAAGCAAGGGTTTCTAAAGGCAGGGGTAAACTTCAGGAAAGCGGAAGTTACAAGCAAAATTGTAAATCGATACATGGAGGTTATACACTGGTTTGGCCTAAAAAGGTGAGATAGCTTGAAGTGGGGGGCTTACAAGGTCATAGGTAGATTCAAAGATTTTTTGATTTGCAATTGGTTAAAGAAGGGAAGCTTTGTCAAAAGACTTGGTTCAGCAGAAAAGAATGTGGGGTCTGGCCCGTGGGTGTGACTTCCTCCAGGCCCTTCAGGAAAAAGTTTAGAACAAAGAATGGAGGCTGGGCATGGTGGATCAAGCTGTAATCCTAGCACTTTAGGAGGCCAAGGTGAAAGGATCACTTGACGCCAGGAGCTCAAGATCAGCCTGGGCAAAAAAGCGAGACCCCAGACTCCATCTTTACACAGAAAAAAAAAAAAAAAAAAAAAAAGCGTGACATGGTGGCACGTGGCTGTAGTCCCAGCTACTCGAAAGGCTGAGATGGGAGGTTCGCAGGACAGGAGGTCGAGGCTGCAGTAAGCTATGATTACACCACTACACTCCAACCTGGGCAACAGAGCCAGACCCTGGCAAAAAAAAAACAACCCAGAATAAAGAACAGAGGTCAGAATTCAGTCCTCAGCTCTCCCTTATCTGAGGTCTGCCTGCCAGGAGATCCCTTTGGTGGGGGTCTGGGTTTCTGAAAAACAACTCAGAGATATATGTTAAGATGTTACCTTTAGTTTCTGTAGGGAACCAAACATCTGGCAACTCTAACTTCCCTGGCTATTGTTTTAAGCTACTATTACCTTCTTGCTTACCAACTTGCTCCTTACTTCTCAGGGCTAGCTGGGTGCCTGGAAGTTCCCTTGCAGGAACTCAAGATTTCGCTTTATTTCCATGCTTGTTGGGGAGTGGGGGGAAGGAGGCCCCTAAAAGGGGTCCCTGCTTCATCTCAATGTTGGCTTTTTTGGTAAGTTTTCAGATCAGGGGATGTAGAACATTCACAAATAAAACAATCCACACTCGCTTTAGGGATAAATTATGAATGGTTCGTACATTAAAACTCCAAAGATCCCAAAGCACCTACCCTATTTTAAAGCATAGTAGCTATCATGATACAAGCCAGTTTTGCAATGTCAAATTCATTCTGAGTAGAAGGTTGGAAAGGAAGAATTAGAAAAAAGGAACAGATTGAAACCAAAACAATCCTACCCAAATGAAAACTTCTTTTAAACAGAATCAAGTGATCCAATGACTCTGTGGCCTTAAATCAATATTAATTAATTTCTCAAATCCTAATAAACAGGTATCATAATGGCACTGTATTTGTATGTGTGTACAATTTACCCTGCCTTCATCTTTTTTTTTTTTTTTTGAGATAGACTCTCGCTCTGTCGCCCAGGCTGAAATGCAGTGGTGCAATCTCAGCTCACTGCAACCTCTGCCTCCTGGGTTCAAGCAATTCTCCTGCCTCATCTCTGAGTAGCTGGGATTACAGGTGTGTGCCACCACTCCCACCTAATTTTTGTATTTTTAGTAGAGATGGGTTTCACCATGTCGACCAGGCTGGTCTTGAACTCCTGGCCTCAAGTGATCTGACCACTTCGGCCTCCCAGATTACAGGCATGAGCCCCTGTGCCCAGACCCCGCCTTCAACTTTACATTATTGCTCAAGAATATTCCAAATTCCTGAAAAAGTCACTGCCTGTCAACATGCAGTTCCCCTCCGAAAGAACACCAATAATGACAATTCAGTAGATCATTCCTGTGTTGACACCTATTTTCTCACTTTAATGATCTATTTCTCTGATGGCTGCTGGCTAAGGTTCATTATTAAGAACCATTAGTAAGTCAAACATTCTAACTGGAGGCTTTCATCCCAGCAAAAGCTACCAAAGTGATAAATTTTGCCTCTGTGCACTCCTTTGTCTTGGAGCCTCTTGGTTATTTAAAAAAAAAAAACAACAAAAAAATATCTTTTAGCTATGTTCAGGGATTCCAACAAAGACATCAGCCATTTGTTAAGTAACAGGACTAAGAAATTTGAAAACAAAAATATCAGCACAAGGAACAATCTGTATATTTGTTTGTAGTTTATGAGCATTGGCCAATTCCAAAATAATGAAGAGATTTGCTAAGTGCTCACTTTTTTTTTCAGATAAGAAAATATTGCATTTAAAGTAAACACAAATTGTATCAAAAAGAAAGAAAAAGTTTATCTAGCATTTATTAGTGTTTCCTTTCAAAATATTTAATAATTCTAAGCAGAGGCAACTTATTCTAAATTTCAAACACATGTCTATAAATTTTCATAAGAATTTTTCTTGTATAAAATAGATGTCTTAATAATTTTTAAAATCTAACTAAAATAATTTTGCTGACCCTGCTACTGCACCTACCACATTATATTCCAGTTTTGTCGTGTATGCTGCATAAACCCTTGGCTAAAGATGTTATTAAAAAGTTATTAAAGTTTTAAATTAACTTTTTATAAAGTTTTAATAACTTTTTAAATTTATTAAAAAGTTATTAAAGGTGTTATTAAAAAGGTGTTATTATAAAGTCATCGGTGGACTGTCTATCCTGTTCATGCCTCTGAATCCAGCAACCAGCTTAACCAAAGTGGATTCTTAACCAAAGTATGTGATCCTCTCAAGACAAAGACCTTTTACAAACAATATTTCATCTGGCAAGAGGGGAGTAGAGAAGAGCTCCTTTGTCAAGTCTTCTCTCTGTGGGTGACCCTGTTGGCTCAGAATGAACGACTTGGGCACATTACAGTAAACACCCAGGCCACAAAAATGCGTTGAAACCACTGAAAATGAAATAATCAGACCTACTTAAATGTTTTTACCATCTGGGCAAATAACACTCCGAGGGCCAAGACTTACCTAAGAGAGTGTCTGAAGTATGTTACCCAAGACTGAGAGGCAACAGGTAGGTGGATTTTGTGCCAATTAGAAAGTGTTATGATTGGCAAACCACTGCAAAACTCTGAAATTGCAGCGAAATGGAAATGCTGGCTGTCATCCCCAAAGTACATTTCAAGGAATCACAAAACTTCAGAATTAGAAGCTATTGAATGAATGTTTTCACCCATATAAAAGTTGGAAGATGAGGTGGTAACACGAGAGCTTTTGCAGGCGTCCCTGCTCTTAATCCTGCACTCCTTCCACCTTGGTACCCTTCATTCTTCAGGACCTGATGCAGTGGTACAAAGCAGGAGTCACTTGACAAGCCCTCAGCCCAGCTCCTGGATGGGGCAAAGCTGACAAGGAATAGGCACCGGGAGCCTGGAGATCTCAGGGTCCAGGAAACAGCCTGCCCCGTTGGAACTGCACAGCAGAGCACAGCACTGGGATCAGAGAGCAGGCTCATCCCCAGTCTTGTACAAAAAATAACATTTGATGATTCCCAAGGGGTAGGTAAAGCAAGTAGCATTTGGGGTTCCAGCAGCCTCTAGAACTGTTTCCCAAATGTTTGGAGCTTGACTTTGCAGTATACACTTTGCCCTGGACTGTTTTTCTCTTAATTTTTAGGCCCAAGTGTATTTTAAGGTAAATGGATCCCACATGCCTCTGATGCATTTACACTGAACTCATCAGACCATGTTTTGGAAGAGCAATCTGAGGTCCAAGAAGCCCTTGGAGGCTGCTTTTATGAGCCTCTCTGTGTTTCTTTTCTTAGAAGCAGGAAGCCACATTTTGACATGAACAAATAAAACACAAACCTTAGAGACTCGGATCTGGTTCCAAATGTGGCACCTCTGAAACCAGTGGGTCCTCAAATCATCAAGACAGAAAGCTTCCCAGCCTTCTTTTTGAGAAGTTCATAGAAACTTACCCCTGTGTTCTGTTGAGCCCAGAGGCAGTGGTTCAGAGGTGCTCGGTGCAAAGCTCACATAAACCTTCAGCGTTTCTGATTCCACACTTCTTTCCAGCCCCTGAGTCTCCCCACACAGCAGGGACCCAGGCTCACTGCTGCCTTCTGGCCTTTGCTCTTCGGAGCCGAGCTGAGTGAGTCCTAAGGCAATCACCCTCTGTTTTATAAGCTTTGAAACCAGAGCATCCTGAGCCATTTGTTGCTGATGTGATTGCTAACACCACTTGACCCTGACTGAAGAACCACAACTAGGCATGGTTTAGATGTGCTTAGTTACAGAAAAAAATAACCACAGCCAACAGCAAAGTGAGGTGTGTGGTGTGGGTGTGAGAAATGCTCTTGGGGTGAGGAGGGAGGACTTGCAGCTTCTTGGATGCTGCAGGGAGTGGAACATGCTGTTTCCTTCCACTGAAGGCCTAAGATACTACTAAGTGGAACAGGAGAATTCCCTGGCCCCCTCACAGGATGTGCAACAGGTGTGTGGCTCTCTGTTCAGCCACCCCAAGCTAAAACCACTTATGGGAAGGGGAGCACACAGACAGGCAGGTGCAGGAACCAGGGTGAGCACTTTGGGGCCCCAGCCCCATGACAGCATCCAGGGGTCAGTGTCTGTGACTTCCAAAGCCCAAGTAGGCACTGAAACAGTGCAATCTTTCAGCCTTGCCATCCGTGGACAGCTTAAGCATTAACCAGCTTAGTGGGCCCTCTCCCTTTTTGCCAGGGCAGAAGGCCAGTGTGACAGTTTCCTGTATCCCGAGCTCTTGTCCAGCATCCTGGAAGAATCAGGTCACACATGGATTTGCAGGATGAATGCAGGGGTTTTATTGAATGGTGGAGGTGGCTCTAAGTAGTATGGATGGGGAGCTGGACAGGGGATGGAGTGGGAAGATGATCTTCCCCTGGAGTTTGGCCATTCAGTGGCCAGTTTTCAGATTGTCTCCAGTCGAATTCCTCCCAATGTTCCTTCTCTTCTCTCCTTCTTTGCCGTACTGTTCTGCCATTCATGTCTGCTCATCTTCTTGTCTCCCCGTCTGCTTCTGGAGCCTGGAGCCTGGGGTTCAGGGTTTATATGGGTAAAGGATAGGGGACATGGCAGGCCAAAAGGCAACTTTTTAGGGATGAAAACAGGAATGTTTGTCCTCATTTAGGGCCATGGGTATCCAGGCTTGAGGGTGGGGCCTTTGCCGGGGAACCACCCTCTTCTACCCAGTATTTCCCTGTCTCCTGTCCATATCATAAGGATCTGTGGAATGCCTACTAAGACTAGGGGTCCAGGGCACAACTCTTGATAGGCACTGTGTAGGTCCTTCATGAATACCTCACCAACAGGTAGGACGGGAGCACCCTCAGATGGATCTGTAGACTCCACCTCGGCTATCAGGGAGTGTACTTTTTTCCTGAAGCCTTGGGTTGATTCCTGGGATGGGACATAAAGACAGCCATCCCAACCTGTTCTCCTGTGACTTGCAATGTTGACTCTCTTGGCCCCTGCGCAGGGTTCTAAGACTTGAAGGATATCCAGAGGCCCTGACCAGGAAAAGAATAATGAATCCTACAATGAGCAGAAAAGACATTGAGGGCAAGGCAGCTAGGGCTCCAGCCCCATCTGTCCACCTCTCTTTCTGGGGTTTATAACAATACATTCTCAACTCTGGCTATGTAGTCAAGTTTTCAAAAATCCTGATGGCCGGGCCCTACCTAAGCCCAAAGACATCAGAGTGTCTGGGGGCATGTCCTGGCGAATCAGTCTTTCCTCCAAAGTTCTAATGGTTATCCGTCTATGCAGCCAGGGTTGAGGGCCACTGGTTTAAAGTAACTTGAATACATTCCTGTTCTGCAGGAGCACCGGAAATAATCTACATAAGAGAAGGATTGTTGGTTGTTTTCTAATCAGATGAAACAAGACTCAGGGATGATGCCTCCCCCTAACTTCCCCACCACCCCTATTTCTCTGCCCCACCGCCCCCCTCCCATCAATTTCCAGAGTCATAGATAATGCCCTAGCTCTCTGGAGAGCTTTCTAAGCAAGCGCACAATAAGCAGGTTTACACAGAACTAGAACCCCAAAGGCTGACTCGTCTATGATGTCAAAATGAACCAAACACAAGCTCTCTTCAAATATTTAATCAGTTTGGAGACCTCTGCCTTCCAATCCAATTGGGTAAAAATTCTAAAGAAAGCAAGATTAAGAGGTCCTCAAAGAAAACATTGGGCTAAAATGGAGAGGAGACTGGGTTTGGGAAGACAGAACATAGCATGTGTCTGAAGGCCTTTTGAAGGAATTCTACGACATATTTTTAAAAAATACTCAAAATGAACAAGACAGGATTAAACCGTTATACAAATTTAAGGACAACTGAAACTTCTTTTATGGTTGAAAATACCAGGCATGGTTTTGAAACACATTGTCTAAAAACCCTTCGATCCTGCTGTGGTTTGTTTACATAGCCTTCTCTGTGTACGCAAAAAGCAAACTAGCTACTCCCAGCTTTCCCCGCCAGCTCCTGGGTCTTTGCAAAGCAGTAACACAGTGAGAGAAGGAGTGGAAGAGGTGAAGAGGTGACAGCAAGCTGTTCACAGTCTTTGAACATAGACTCAGACCCCTGCAAACCTAATCTATTTTCTTTGAAAATAGTGGAAATAAACTGAAGGCCTTGAAAATTCACCAACAATCTTATATCAGGGGAGCAATGATAATACTTTTTGATAACTGCGTCATAGGAACTGGGGGTGGCATGTCCTGCAGGGTGACAGGTCTGCAATAGTACAGGTGAGAGTCAGGAAGTCGGGGCTGACTCTTCGGGGAAACGTTCAGCAGGAAATGCCTAACGTCTGTGTCGCTCTCATTCTCTGTTATTTCCTCTCTTCTCCTGTCCCTTGGTGCCAATGGGAGGCAGCGTCGGAGGCTCCAGCCCGAGGCTCAGAATGGGTACTGCGACACATATATCCGCAGTCGGATCACGGAGCTGCCTCTGAAGTTGATGACAGTGTTGACAGTGATCATTTCCAAGTCAAGCTGGATTTCCCGGGGCCCTTTGATGGGGCGTGTCATCACCAGGGTGGCACTGATGGGGCCCGTTTGCTATGGACAGAACCGGGGGACACCAGTGAGAAAAGGCCTGCATGGTGGCCCTGCAGCCCCACCTGGGCGCTCCCTTGCCTCCGTCAGTCAAACTGGCACCCCCTCGGTGCCTCAACTGTGCCATGCTCTTTCCCTGGCTTTGCCCACTCTCCACCTGGCTCTTTTCTGCAAACCCTTCAGGTCTCATCTGAAAGGTCACTTCCTAAGAGGAGCCTTCTCTGATTCCCCAATCTAAGTCAGATCCCCCTGCGACCTCTGCTGCTGCAGCCTCTACTTTATACAGGTTGGAAAGCATTTATGACCATGCGTGACTGTCCACACTGTCTACCTGATCCATGTCTGATATCTAGGCCCCCACTAGGCTATGAGTTCTGTAAGAACAGGTACTGGGGTCAGGCTTTTCACCACTGAGTCCCCCTAGAACCCAGCATGGTGCCTTGAACACAGAAGGTGTTCAGAAAATATATATTGAATGATGAACGAATCATTGATTGAAACTTCTACATGGCTTAGGGCTGTCACTTCACCTCTCTGGGGCTCATCTCTCAAATGAGGGTTTGGCATTGAGTACACATGGACACAAAGAAGGGAACAACAGGCACCAGGGCCTGCTTCAGGGTGGAGGCAGGAGGAGGGAGGGGATCGCAAAACTACCTACTGGGTACTATGCTTATTACCTGGGTGATGACATAATACGTACACCAAACTCCTATGACACAGTAATTTATCTATACGACCAACATGCACATGTACCCTTGAAAGTGGAATACAAGTTTTAAAAAACATTTTTGAGGAACAATAAAATGAGAGTTTGGACCAGATCAGTAATTTAAAAAAAAATGGCATCAAAAGCTACTGGAACTTTTTTTTGAAACTAACAATTCCAGGGGCCCATTCCAAGATTTCCTATGTCAGTATATTTTTAGGTGATGCCTGGGCAAGGTGGAATTTAAGAACCCCCCTCTAGACACCCTAGAGTCATCTCCAGCTTCACCATTCTGTAACCTGATCACTGTGGTCCTAATAATTTCACGTGAAATCTCTCCTCCACTGAGTCTTTTTCTAAAACTTTCAAGGAGGAAGGCAGAGAGGAATGACATCAACTGAGCACCCATCATGTGTGAGGCACTCTCCTAACCATGTTTATGTACATCTGCTTATTTAATCCTCATAAAATGGCCGGGCACGTGGCTCACAACTGTAATCTCAGCATTTGGGAGGCTGAGGTGGGCGGATCACTTGAAGCCAGGAGTTTGAGACCAGCCTGGCCAATATGGTGAAACCCCGTCTCTACTAAAACTAGAAAAATTAGCGTGTTGGCAGGTGCCTGTAATCCCAGCTACTTGGGAGGCTGAGGCACAAGAATTGCTTGAACCTGGGGGGCAGAGGTTGCAGTGAGTAGAGATTGCACCACTACACTCCACCCTGGATGACAGTGAGACTCCAACTAAAAAAAAAAAAATTTTTTTCATAAAAACCTGAAAGGCCTTGCCACTCAATGTGTGGTCCCTGGACCAGCAGCATGGGCATCACCAGGGAGCTTCTTATAAATGCAGAATCTCAGGGCTAGGATCTACTGAGCCAGAATCTGTAGCTTAACACAATCCCCAGGGCTTTGTGTGCACATTAATTATTGAGAAATATTGATCTAAAAGCACAGAACCCAGGTGGGGGGGCCCTGGCTATCCTTGTCTAAGTGCTGTATGAAAGGTATGACTCATTACTTCCCCGTTTTATAAGTAAGCAAACTGAGGTCCCATGAGGTTAAATAATTGCTTAGGGTTACCCAGCTAGTCTTGGGCAGAGCCAAGGGCTTCCATTCGGGTATTTCTGACCCCAAGCCCCAGGCTTTTTTCACTGCACAGCAGATATCAGAAGAGGCTGATGTGTGTTTCACTTCTTCCTAGCACCGACCTAATGAGAGATGCTCGCAGTCAGTGCAAGGGACAGATACTGGCACTGGTAGAGGGAACAGCATGAGGAAGAAAAGGGATGGGCTGGACAATTACTTCCCATACACTGCAGAGCCCAGCCCTGTGCCCAGAAGCTGAAAGCAACAGTCTCTGCAAAATAAAGGAACCTAGCTAGTTTAAAGCTACACTAGATGTTTTATCTGTCTCCATAAAGGGAAGGCACCCCATAAAGCTCTGAACATCCCCAAGAGCTACCACAGGTAAGACAAGGGTGGGGCTGGCAGACAGGTGCAGGCCAGGCACTGGGACCTCCCCTATCCATGAGGCTATCGGCAGCCTGACAGCCACACGGTTTCCTCTTGGCACTGGTTCCTCCTGTTCCCGTCAGCATCCACGTTATTGGCACCTCCTCATGCAGAAGATCTCTTGGACTTCCTTGTCAGCCCTTATGAAACCTGAGCCCTGGGCCAGGACTTCAGAGGGTAAAGCCGCACAAGGAAAGGCCTGCAGCCTTTACATATACAAATATCTCACCAGCTTTCACTGCGTGAACAAAGACCAAGAGTTGAGAATCCCGAGCTGGGGGCAGCCCTCCGGAGGGAGATCTGCAGAGCCCAAGGTCTGGAAGGGAGAAGGGGGCAAGTGCAAACTTCCAAGTTGTTCCTTTGGGCTCTCTTGGTAAATGTCTCCTGAGTACAGAAGAATCCTCAACTATCCCATTTGAAATCCTAGACTCTCCCATTTGGAAGTAACTGTAGATTACTGGTGAGTCCAGCCTCCACCTGGGTCCACCCTACCCACAAGCACCTGGAAGAGCTCAAGTACCTGCCACAAGAGCTGAGGACAGCCACCTCCACATTTGGCTTTTAGGGCAGAGCCAGGGCATTAATGAAACAAACCCCTGAGAGCCCGTGGGCATTAGTAGCCTTGGTGGTGTGAAAAGATGAGGAGGAGGAGGAGGATGGTGGCGACAGTGATGACGGTGGTGGTTATGATGCCAGGCACCTGGCTACAACCTTTCCTACACCTCTTAATTAATCCTCATAACCCTATGCTGTGAGTAGGTTAGGGATACTACATAAGGCCACAAAACTACTGCATGGTACTAGACTTTATGGCTCCAAAAATCATGCTTCTAACCACTACACTCTCTGATAAGGTCTCTGTACCTCTCCATTTACTCACCATCCCATGGGTCTTGACTTGACTTGAGATTCGCCACTTTGAGTTGTGTTTGCTAGGTTGTTTTCCCCCTCTCCGCTAAGGTGTGTGTGGGTTCCTCCAGGGCAGAGACCACATCCTGTTTGTTTCTCAATGCTCAGTGCCTGACCTGAAGCCTCATATGCAATGGTGCTGAATGCACGCTGGTGACAGAAGAATGCACACGAATGACGGAACGCCAGTGGACTTGACCACGCTGAGAGTCGGCTGCCAACAGCCCACCAGCCGTATGTCTTCTTGGCCCTGATCCCACACACACTCAGGTTTGTTCTAATCAACTTGTGGGATGACATGGTCTGACCTGTGGCAAGCAGCCATGCTGTAGCAGGCCAGCTTCCATGGGCCCTGCCACTTGATCCACGTGTGTCATGGAGTAAGTACACTTTGGCGCAGTCTGAACCCCATGACCTTGCTCCTTCTTCTGGCCCTAATTATGACCCCCAAGCCACCTGGCCAAAGCCAATCATCGGCCCTCTTTCTAGGGCTCAGTGAGAGACAGCCAGCCAATAAGGCTTATGAATGGGCTTGTGTGTGTGTACATGTACGCATGTGGGCATAAGTGTGTGCGTGCGTGCACGCGAGTGTGTGTGGTTTGCCTGCGGGGTGAGATGAAGCTCCTCCCATGTGGTTATAATCAAATCAATGAATCTCAGGGTGTGAAAGCCTGGATGGCCATCCAGCCCCACCTCCCACACGATGCTCCAGTCCCCTGGGTAGCATTCCCAAGCTCTCCATGGCCCAGCAGCTGACAGCTTCCTTGCAACAGTAGCAGTGGCCACAACAGTATCTATATAATCATAACTGCTATTTACTGAATACTTTCTATTGTAACTGGATGTTAGACTTTTCTTGTGAGCTACATTTCATCTGAGACCCCAAAGCTGGAAGAGTAGGTAAAGCATACCTCCCCATTCTAAAGAAAAGTATTAACAGCACAGATTTTTGGTGCCAGGCTGCTTAGGTTCAAATCCTGCCCCGGTGCTTATTAGTTGTGAGACTAGTCGGGCAGGTTGCTTCGCTCTGTGCCTCAGTGCTCTCATCTGTAAAATCTGGATGATAAAACCATCCTATATCATAGGATTCTTGTGAAGATTAAAGGGTTGCTGTATGGAAAGCACTGAGAATAGTGTCCGGCACATACAGGCACTATACACGGCTTGCTGCTGATGCTATGTGTGGGGTTATTGGGGTTATACAGGACTTACAAAGCTGTGATCCAAAGCCAGATGTTTCCCTCATTCTGTCACCCCCTCCAGCCTACATACATACTTTTTTGTTTGTTTGTTTTTGTTCTTAGAGACAGGGTCTCGCTCTGCCCCCTAGGCTGGAGTGCAGTGGTGCAATCATAGCTCACTGCAGCCTTGAACTCCTAGACTCAAGTTATCTTCTCATCTCAGCCTCCAGAGTAGCTGTGGTTACAGGTCATGCCACCACACCTGGCTAATTTTTTAATCTTTTTTTGTAGAGACAGGGTCTCACTATGTTGCCCAGGCTGGACTTGAACTCCTGGGCTCCAGCGATCCTCCCACTTCAGCCTCCAGAGTAGCTGGGATTACAGGTATGAGCCCCTGTGCCCAACTCTACATATATTTTATTAAACACACTTACCAGCCTCCATCTCAATCAAGAGGGTTAAAAAAAAAAAAAAAAAAAACAAAAAACACTGTTCAGAGATGCAGGCCCCTGAAGTTCAAGGATGCAGAAAGTGGTACCAGACTCTCCAGGAGAAGTCTGGAGATGTGAGCCCTGAGCTGCCCCACATCATAGTCAGGAACGGGGAATGCAAGGAGCTGATGTTGACATCCTGAAAGGCCCTTGTGTAAGGTCTGCTGCCAGGATGCAGTGACACCCTCCACCTCACTACCACCACGGAACATCTGTATGAGACATAGCCCCAGAATTAGGGGCTGAGAGGTTTGGAGTAGCAGGTGACCAACCACAGGCCCTACTGCCCCTATCAGGGACTGGTCAGTGTGAAGTCCTCAAGCAAATCTCCAAAAGACCCACAAAAGCATCCTGTGAGAGCAACAGCTTTGGGGTCTCTGCTCCTGAGGGAGCACCAATGCCTGGTTACAACGGCTACAATTGGGGAGGAGCCTCACTCTTCCAGCCTTACCCTTTCTACCACCTGCTCCTCCCCCACCAGCCCTGGAGGAGCCAGGGCCAGCACTACCATTACCGGAAGGGTGAGAAGAGGACAAGGCAGAGGCCAACCACATCCCCTGCCTGCTCCGAACTAGGAGACAGGGAGAAACTTCACAGTGGGTAAGAGACAGAGAGGTTGAAGTTTCCATTTAAACTAGCACAGACTTTTGACGTGAGAGAATGACACAATCCAATAGAAATGGAACATGCCTGTGAATCCTAGGGAATTGACGTGAGATGTAACCCAGGTGCTCACAGGTTTGATCCAACAGTGTGAGAAAAAGAAAGTCATTGACTGTTTCACCCCCACCACCAAACTCCGCTTCTTTGATAAAAACAGTATTCCAGACAGGGCACTAAGTGGATGATCTCATCTAATCCTAAAGTAAACACTCATCTAGACGTCCAGAGAGGTTAGGTCACATCACACAATTGTTAAATTGTTAAACTATAGAAGACATGGCTCCAGAGCTCACATTAGAATGACTGAGTGGTTTCCCGGGGAGGGTCCCGCAGCTTCAGACAGCATGGACCCTCGGAAAGCCAGCCTTATCCGGAAGATTTCTGTCTTCCTGCCTTGTGGCCCGTGACTTCATAGGGCCCAGTCTCTAATGAAAGCATATAAACTCCATGGACCTGTCCTTTTCAATATGGCTCCCCACAGTGACCCTGGAAGATCACAGCAGCATCTATTAGAAATGCAGATTCCTGGGTGCAGTATGCTGGATAGTAGCCCCCAAAAAGATGCAAGTCCTAAATCCTTGGAACCTGTTCCGTTATAAGGAAAAGGGTTTTTGCAGATGTGATTAAGAATCTGGACAGAGAGATTATCTGGATTGTTTGAATGGGCCCTAAATCTACTCGAAGGTGTCAATATAAGGAGACAAAGGGAGATTTGATACACACAGAGGAGGAAGAGGAGGCAGCGTGACCACAGAGGCTGATATTGGAGTGATGCAGCCATAGTCAAGAAGTGCTGGCGGCCCCCAGAAGCTGGAAGAGACATGGAACGGATTCTCCTCTAGAGCCTCCAGAGGGAGCACAGCCCTGCTGACACCTGGATTTCAGCTCAGTGAAACTGATTTCAGACTCCTGGCTTCCAGAACTACGAGATAATAAATTTCCTTTGCCTTAAGCCACCAAGTTTCTATTTTTATTGTTTCTCAGAGACGGGGTCTCGTTCTATTGCCCAGATTGGAGTACAGTGGTGTGATCTCAGCTCACTGCAGCTTCGACCTCCTGGCCTCAAGCAATCCTCCCATCTCATACCACCTCCCCGCCACACCGCCCCAGGTAGCTGAGACTACAGGTGCCTGTCACCATGACTGGCCAACTTTTTTTTTTGTAGAGACAGTGTTTTGCCATGTTGCCCAGGCTGGTCTTGAGCTCCTGAGCTCAGACAATCTGTCCACCTTGGCCTCCCAAAGTGCTGGGATTACAGGCATCAGCCACCGTGCCTGGCCTGCATAGTAGGTACTTAAGAAATACTTGTCACATGGGTTGGTGGAAAAATGGAGACGTGAATGCCTCTCCAACAGAATATTAGGAGAAAAGAGACCTAGACTGCATCTTGGCCTAACTTCCCATTTCACGGATGAGGATCCTGAGGCTTAGGAGGAGAAGCATCTTTTGCAAGACTACACAGAAAGTGGTGGAAACCAGGACCTTGAACCACACCCTCCACTCTTCTCTCTGCATACCTGTCCCCCTAGCTCCACTCTTACCTGCTTGCATACAGCATGTTCCTAGGAGAGACAGCACAAGGCCACTGTTACAGATGGCGTCCCCACTCCCCACTCCCTCTTACCCGCATGTAAAATTCTCTGCCCTCATTCCCAGATTTGATCTGGAAAATGTAATAGGCCCCAGGGTAGCGGGTCGTGGCTTGCATTTGGAAGATGTCAGCGGGAACGGAGCGTCCTGACACCACGTCCATGTCCCGGTACAAGATGGTAAAGGGCTGGTCTCTGCAGCCAGGGTTCTCAGCAGGACACATACAGCGGCTGTGGAAACGGAAATCATGTGAGAACTCAAGAAATCCATTCCAGGTGCTGGCTGTGCCTACTTCCTCTCTTAAAACACTGAAAATGAGGCCACCCCATTTTTAGCATCCAAATGCCATAACTGTAGAATGTCTCTGCTCCTGGCTTGAGTCTAAAAACTCTCCAGCATGTAGGCGAGCTCTGTTTCCTAGAGAATGGACTTTTCTCACCAACCAGACGTTCTGGCTACTAAATAGAATATAAACAGATCTCTGGTTTTCAGAACATTAGAACATTCTCCAAGATACTTTACATTTGCCATGTAGGCCAAATATGCCACTCCAGCCTGGGCGGCAGAGCAAGACCCTGTCTCAAAAAACAAAACAAAAAAAAAACAAAAAAAAAAAAAAGGAAGAAAGAAAGAAATTTTTAAAGTAAGAAATTGGATTATCAGGTCTTGGGGATCCTTGTACATTCTCTATTGCACTCAGCCCAGTCTGCATGGAATGTAATTGAATCGAATATAATCAAATCTTGTCATTTGATAATTGATAAACAAGAGTTAGAACTATGTACAAGATGTGACATTGGACATTTTGGAAATTCAATGACTAATAAGATCCTGACCTCAGATAGTTTACTTTCTAATAGGAGAAATAAATCACAGACACAAATATCTCTAATACAACGCAACTATTAACAGAGTGCCCTAATATAAAATCACTGACTTTTACTACCAAAGAATGCCTGTTATAGATACCCCTTGATTCACCCCTAACACCCCCTTCCTCTGTCTCTGACCCTGCCCTGAGACTCCACCTAGGGGCCAGGGTTCATAATAGGATGAAGATGTCTGTTGAGACGTGCGGTGGTGGCCAACGCTAGGAGTCAACCTTGCTGTGTTTCTGCCGCTCTCTAACTTCCCATCTATCCACAAAACCTGTTGGTTCTACTTCCAAGAGAGTCTACATCCAACCATCTCCAGGGCCTTCAAGGCACTCTTGCCTTCTAGCCTTTGCATATGCTGTTCCTTCTGATCTTCCACTCTCTATTTAGTTAAGGTCAACTCATTTTCCCATTCCAGGCCAAATGTCATTTTTCAGAGAGGCCTTTGGACCCCTCCGTCTAAACCATCCAGCCTACTCTTCCTTTTTATAAATTTCCATTCATTCTGAGCAGAGTATGGTGTCTCATGCCTATAATCCCAGCACTTTGAAAGGCTGAGGCAGGAGGATGACTTGAATCCAGGAGTTCAAGACCTCTGGCTTTACCAAATATATATATATATATATGCCAGGAGCACTGGCACACACCCATAGTCCTAGCTACTTAAAAGGCTGAGGCAGGACGATTATTTGAGCCCAAAAGGTTGAGGCTTCAATGAGCTGTGATTGCACCACTGCACTCCAGCCTGGGTGGCAGAGCAAGTTTCATTTTTTTAAGGCTACATCAAAGTAGCCAAGTCAAAATGTCTCTAGTGCCAAAATGGCCACAATAAAGTATCATGTGTGGCATAGAAAATCATTATTTCCTAAAAGAAGTTTGGAGGAGGGAGTGATGGCTACTAGCTGAAGAGGACCACAAACAGAGGAGAGGTGGCATCTGAGCTGAAACCTGAAAGATGGGGCAGGTCTGGCTATGCGGAGATGAAAGGAATGCCTTCCATATGGCCGGAAGTATGTGCACACAAGCAGGGAGGCTGGCCATTCCTGGGCATGGGCAAAGACGTGAGCAAGTCCTGTTCAGACTGGCAGGAGCACAGGACACCTGAACTGGACAAGGAGCTGGAAGGGGCTGCCGGAGTCTGATTGGACTGGAGCCTGGAGCGAGGGAGTCACGGAGCATTGTCAGTGTCATGCCAGAGATTCCACCAGTAACTCCAGCTCAGTGCTGCGAGCTGAAATGGTTCAGCTCCCCAGCCACAGACAGGGGTGGCCTGGAAAAATCCAGAGAGAACCAGGAATAGAAGCTGGGAACAGCAGCCTGGAGCTCTGCTCTGCCACAAACAGGCCTTACTTCGGGAGTCAAAGAGCCCTGTTCTAAAGGGTTGCTTAGTAGCACAGCTCTTAGCAACAGGTGAAGATGTCTCTAAAGGACCCGCCTGTCCCGGCATTATCCTCTCTTTTGCCAATTTGTTATCAAAGTGGGAACCACTGGTAAGCCATGAATTCCTCTCTTAGAGGCTGTATTCTGAGAGGCAGGATGGGTGTGTCTGATTCATCCTTTTATCTCCCATGCAGGGGTTTGGTGTTGCTCAAAGGAAGTCAATGTGTGAACATTTGGAAGATAGGAGGCCAAGGAGGAACTGAGATGGTTTAAAAAAGGGATAAAAGAGAAGGAAAAGGAACTCCTACTATGCCAGGAACAGATAGCCACTGTCCTACTGCATTCACCTTTTGGAAGTTGTCTTCACTTTAATTCTCTCCTCAACTCTAATATTTGCCATCTGGTGATTTAGTAAAATGTTGACTAAGATGACGTCAGAAACTTGATTAGCGCCAACGAGAGAACTCTCCAGCACCTCAATACTCAACTCTCCAGCACCTCAATATTCATGGAGCAGTCCAGGGAGATTGGAAGCATTCATTTCACCTGGGAGTTTGCCAGAAAGGCAAAATCTTGGGCCCCACCCCAAACTCACTGAATCACACTCTAACGAGATCACCAGGTGAGTCCTATGAGTGTTACATTTAGGAGCCAACCTCTGAAAGACCCCGTGTATCCAGAACAAAGTCTTTAGAGGGAAGAGGAGATTCTAGAACCCTGACTCAACTATCGGCTTGGTTAGCTTTCTAGAGAATCTTTGCATAGCTCTGGCATGAGTAGGGGAGTGACAGAGAACTCTGTGTGAGTGTGTGTGTGTGTGTGTGTGTGTGTTTTGAGACAGAGTCTCACTCTGTCACCCAGACTGGACTGCAGTGGCACAATCTCAGCTCATTGTAACCTCCTCCTCCCAGGTTCAAGCGATTCTCATGCCTCAGCCTCCTGAGTAGCTGGGACTACAGGCTGGTGCCACCACGCCCAGCTAATTTTTTTGTATTCTCTACTGAGATGGGGTTTCACCATGTTGGCCAGGCTGCTCTCGAACTCTTGAGCTCAGGCAATCCACCCACCTCAGCCTCCCAAAGTGCTGTGATTACAGGCATGAGTCACTGCGCCCAGCCTTGTATGTGTTTCTTACTGTGTGTTGTGGCCAAACATTTTGAAAAATAGTTCTTTCTTGTATGTAGGGATGTGTTTCAGATCCTATAACTTGTAATGGAATGTTTTGCAAACTTTTTGACAACCTACAGTAACACACTTTGCACGGCAAACCAGTAGCACACAAAACTAAAAGATAAGTTTCAAAAAACAATATTGACTCTTGGTATGTGCAATGTACTCTGATATTTTCTATTCCAGTCTGTTCTATCTATTCTACTCTGTTCTATTCTACACACACACACACACACACACACACACACGAGCACATGACGTAGGTAGTAGGCCAGGTCCCCTGACTTCCTGGCTGGTGCACTCTCTTTCACACCACACTGCCAACCTCCTGAGCCAGGCCCTCATCAGGTTTCTATTCCCCAGGGTGACGCCATGACTTACTTATCACTGATCCTCAGATAAGGCTCCTCACAGCGGATGGGGTCAATGCATTTGAAGCCCCCTTGTAAATTGTAGCAAGTCTGCTGCAGGTTGCACGTGTGGTTCCTGTGCTCACATTCATTGATGTCTGAAATGCAGGGTAGACAAGAAGCAGAGGCAGGGCATTGCTGGCCAGGCCAGATGTGTGGGGGTGGGGTAGGCTGGATCTTACTACAGAGCTGTACTATCCAATATGGCAGCCACAGGCCATATGTGGCTACTGAATACTTGGAATGTGGCTGATCCAAATTGAGATGTGCTGTAAGTGGAAAATACACACCAGATTTTGATGACTTAGTACCAAAAAATAATGTGAGCCAGGCACAGTGGCTCACGTCTGTAATCCCAGTACATTGGGAGGCTGAGGCAGGAGGATCACTTGAAGCCAGGAGTTCAAGACCAGCCTGGGCAACAAAGCAAGGCCTTGTCTCTTAATTTTATATATATATATATTTTTTAATTTAAAAAAAGAATGTAAAACATCTCATCAATAATTTTTATATTGGATACATGCTGAAATAATATTTTGGATATACTGCATTAAAGAAAACATAGTAGTAAAAACAGGAGTTCAAGACCAGCCTGGCCAACATGGTAAAACACAAAAATACAAAAATACAAAAATTAGCCTGGCATGGTGGCATGCGCCTGTACTAAAAATACAAAATGTAAAAATTAGCCCGGCATGGTGGCATGTGCCTGTAGTCCCAGCTACTTGGGAGGCTGAGGCAGGAGAATCCCTTGAACCCAGGAGGCAGAGGCTGCAGTAAGCCAAGATCACACCACTGCACTCCAGCCTGGGCAACAGAGTGAGACTCTGTCTCAAAAAAAAAAAAAAAAAAGAAAGAAAGAAAGAAAAGAAAATATAGTAGTAACAGTAATTTTACCCATTTTTTTTCCTCTTTTAATGTGGCTAATAGAAAACGTAAAATTACATAGATGGCTCACATCTGTAGCTCACATGATATTTCTATTGTCTGACACTACTACGGAGAATTCCTGCTTGGCAATGGGATAAGGCAGCTTCAAGGAGGCTGAGAATGGGTCAGTCGCTTCTGCAATGACCCCCCAGTCGGTGGAGCATGGGGCTGGAAGCCAGGCTAAGCAGGCAAACAGGAGAAGACCCCCCCCTCCTTTTACAGTCTGGGGTCCCAGCTCTTCCAGGAATAGAGCAGTCAGGTGCATGAGGTCTCCCTGGCAACCATGCTCTAGGAGATCACTTGGAGAAAGGCTAACCAAACTGCCCTCCAGACCACGTAAGAAAGCCCGGGCTCTGGCCAGGCCATAAAAGTCCTGCTTAGCTCTGGAGCAGTTCTCAGAGGAGCCTCAGATCTGCCCGGGGAAGCAGAAAGCCATGCTTACAGGCTGCCGTCTGCATCTGCAGAGTTCGTTACAGAAGTTTAAGTGGCCAATATCCTGGCCAAAGGATGGGTTACAGGGAGGGAAGACACCAGGCCCGGCATCCTGCCCGGAGCTGCCACTATGAGAGCCACCAGCACCCACTCACACCCCCACCCCTGCCACCTTCCCAAAGCTGCACATGATTCCCCAGGTGAGGACATCCAGATGACCCCCTGAAGCAGCTCCACCTCCCACATATACCCCAGCCAGGCCCCTCCGGACAGCCTTACCTTGGCAGCTTCGGTTGTCATCCAGCAGGATGTAGCCTGGAGGGCAGGAGCAGAAGTACGTGCCGGGCTGGTTCACACACTCATGTTGGCAGAGGAACTCAGAGAAGCTGCACTCGTCCATATCTGGGGTGACAAGTCACACCTGCTGTTTGTATTCCCAGTCTACATGGGGATGGGAGCTTAGCCGCCATCTACTCCAACTCTCACACTGTCTTGATACATACAATGGCTTTACTGCCAAGAAGCTGTCAATTCACTTCTCCAGCACTTCTAGCAATGGAGAGCTCACTACCTACTGAGGATACCCATTGATACTTGGACAGCTCTAATTGTCAGAAAATTCTTTCCTACAGGGAGCTGAAATCCACCTCCATCGAACTTTCAACATCTGCCTGTCACTCGGCTGCACCTTCCATTCATTATAAACTTATTTTACCATGTAGGGGAATCCACCCTCCACCTCTGACCGCTCAAGGGGCTGAGATTTCTTTGCCCACTGAGATTTTCTGGGGGTTTCCCCGAGACCCAAAAAAACATTCCCTGGCCCTAGAGGGCCCTCTGAAGGGGCAACTGTCGCAGTGCCAACTCCCCTCCAATCACCTCTTTCCCCAACTTCAGGAACAATATTGTTCCTAAAGTCACAATTAAGGGACATATCCAAAAGACCAGGATTTTAATTATATTAAAACTTCACTGTGTAAAAAGAAAAGAAAAGAAAAGAAACAAACAAACAAACAAAAAAACTGCCTGAAAGAGAAAACTCCGGAGTGGTGAGGGATGGGCAGGGATATAATTTTTCTCTTTGTGGCCCGCCTACCTCGGATCCTCCCTGGGACAATGGAAGCAGCAGCTTCCAGCCAGCCTGACGTGGAGGGGAGCCCCTGTCCATGTGATTTACAACTCATCGGCATGGGCTATGGCGGTTGATGCAGATGCAGAAGCAGACATTCCAGAAAAGCCAACTCTTCATCACACACAGAGTTTGGCAACAGAGCCCCTGTTTGAACCTCATTCGATAAGCATGCCAAAGAAAACATGTTTTTCTTGCATTTGTTGTTTCCCAAAAACTTGTTTTCACTAGTTTCCCCATGTGACATGTCCTCGGATTACTCTCTCACTCACAGACCACTGGTGGCTGGAGTCACCCAGAGAGGGTGTCAACGCAAAAGAAGCTGCCTCTCCACCATCAGATGATTCCGGGTGTTACACGCCTTGTGCCTCTCACATCCCAGAAGGAAAAATTCCTTCCTGTCTCTCTCAGGGGTCCTCAGGTGATGGGTTATCAGCCAGCAGAATTAGGATGCTGATTTGAAAAGTCACGTGTGCTCAGGTAATATCTGATTTGGTTGTGCCTCCCCACCTCCCCTAGAAGCCTTGTAGAGCCCCGGGTCTCTGGCTCCAGCCCATCATAACTGAGTGTCCTATTTTATTTCCAAGTTTGTAGATTCCACTTGTACTTTCAGTAGAGTAGTACTGATGTCTGTCAATCCCTGAGGCTCTCTATATGCCAAGCACTGGGTTAAATGCTTTACATGCCTCCTCTTATTTAATTCTCACCTCAACCCCATATGAAGGAGGTGCTATCACTCTCCATATTTTACAGAAGTAAAACTGAGGCTTACAGAGGTTAGCTGACTTGACCAAGTTCACAGATAACAAGTAAGGAGGAAAGCTGGGACTTGAACCCAGCCTCTAGATCCTACACTTAGAAACACGACACTGTAATGTCTCCCTGACTAATTGTGCTGAGGGATCAGTGGAGCTGGGGAGCCCTGAGGTTGGGGCAAGCGCCCAAGCAGGGTTAGCTCCAGGGCAGATGGAGAGCGTAGCACCCACTCCCAACTCCCACTGGGCAGGGAGGAGCTGTAACAGACCCTACTCGGTTTATCTTTGGGTCTGCAATTCCCAGACTTTGCTTAGGGCTGTGGCTCCACCCTCCAGTGGAAAGCTGAAATACAAGCCCAGTTTCTGGCAGGGAGCACGTATTAGGCCACTTTCACTCCTCCACATGAGAACCCGCCATGGTTTCCAGGAACAGCTCAGCTTAGCAAATCCCTGAGAGACAAGGCTGGGAGGGCTCTGGGGCTACACGGAGAGGCCACCCCAGCTGTGATAACACAGTGAGGATAACAGTGCCTGCGGGAAATGGAGAAGTGCAGAAAGGGGTTAAGTAGGAAGGCGCAGAAACAGACTCTCTCCATCACCCTGTTATCCTGGGCCAGTCTGCTCTAGAAAGCCTACATATCCCAGGGTCACACCAAGTCTTCAGGAGGGTGTGCATCATGGAGAACATGGAGGACAAGTTGGCCATTTGGGGCAAAATGAGTCAACTGAAAATCTTGGCCAAATCGGCATGGATGTAAGCTTCTCAAGAAGCCAAAAGTCTCTTACACCTACACTTAGGGAAGATAAATTAACATGTAATGACTAAAACTCCACTGTGTCCAAAAAAAACCTCCTTGAAAGAGAAAAGTCCAGAGTGTTGTGGGGTAGGTAGGAATATTTGTCTCTCAGTGGCCCGCCTACCTTGGATCCTCCCTGGGACATGGGAAGCAGCAGCTTCCAGCCAGCCTGGAACCAGCCTGGAGCTGGGCCACCCTCTGGGCTGTGCCAACTTATTTAATTTTTGACCACTCTATGAGGGTGGTTGGTTGGTTGGTTGGCTGGTTGATTTTTTTAATAAAGGATGAAACTGAGACCCAGGGAGTGACTTGGTCAAGAAAAATAGTAAATAGCAGAGCTAGAATTTGAATTCAGCTCCTCCAGGGTCACTCTACCATATAGCCTAGGCAGTAGGGCAATAAACATCTGTGGATTAACAGAGCATTCTGGAGAAACAAATCATCTCGCCACATAATGTTAGATTTTCCACACTTCTTAGTTCCTTGGCCCCAACTCCCTAAGGAGTGCCATGAAGGGAACTGAAATCTAGGAAGAAAGTGGCTTTTCATGCCTGAGGGTATTTTATTTCTGTTTCTGGGCCTTGTATTTAATCAGCCCAAGGCTCTCTGTAACTTCCTCCTCGTGGCTCTGACTGTCCTGGCCCTAGGGAGAGGTGTTCATCTGTTTCATGGGACTCTGTCCCCAGAACACTTCAGTCGTCAATGAGACTATCACACAAGTTCCGTTCGTGACCTGGGTCAGTTCCTGTTACAATAAAACCCAGATTAGGAAACTTTCCATTCTGCAGGACAAAAAGATTTTTCAAGCCCTAGTGTATGGCCCACTTATTTTGAAAGCACGGTGAAGCATTATTAACTTAGACTTTGCAAATTCACAACTGCTGATGATGCCAGAAGTGGCTGAAATGGAGTGTACTTTAATCCAACCTTTACAAAAAACAAGGCAAGAAAGGGAAAGAGAGAGAAAGAAAGAAAAGAGTTGTGTGTGGCTCTATGTGGGATGCTACAGAGATAAATGTGAGTAAGAGGTGGTCCCTATTCTCAAGGAGTTTACAATCCAATAATATTTTTCTAACTAAGAAAAAAAATTTAACTTTCTAGGGGAAAAAAAGAGGGAGTTAATAAGAAAATTATAATAGAGTCCATAAACTAGCGTAGGCAGAAAATCATATTTCCTCAGGCTTGGAAGGAATTTATAAAAGGTCAACTAATCCATCATATCTATGTTCTCACAACAAATTATTACGATTTCATTCATTCAACATTCAATCATTTATCCATTGATTCGAGAACTATTTTTTTGCATGTTCCCTGGGTGCCAGGCCTGGAGTGAGGCACTGATTATTTGTAGAGATTTCAGAAGTTCACAGAACATGTGTGCTTCCATACATGATCTCATTCATTCGATGGTCCCCCCAACCCTACCCGATAAGATATGCTATTATTCCTGGGTCACTGCCCTCTGTAAGTACTTTCTGTGATATCCCCAAGACTTGAGTTGGTGCTGGGTGAGGACAGACAGCTCTCAAACCAACATGCCAAATCGGGTGACTCCTCTCCCTCGTCAACCCCACCTCTGTACTAGAAGGTAGCCCCATTGATTTTTGCATCAAGGGTCAGATGACAAGGAAGATGAGACTCCACCTCACCTTTTGGGAAGTGACTCATCTCTGTTCTGTGTGATTGTGACCCCACTGCCCTGGAGGATGTCCAAACTGGACATGTGTCCAGGAAATGAGAGGAAACACCTATGAAGGAAGCCCTTGCCCTTCAACCCCTGCCCAGGCCCCAAGTACAGGTGGAAGTTTCCAATGCCAAAGCCCATTACCACTGCAATGAACACCATCTTCCTCAAGTTCATATCCTGGGTCACAGCGGCAGATGAAAGAACCGTAGGTGTTGACGCAGGTTTGCACGCAGGGGTTCTCGGTGGCACACTCGTTCACATCTGTGGAAAGCCAAGGCACATTGCTGACTGTCCTCCCAACAGAACAGCCACAATAACTAGGCAGAAAAAGCACCAGCAACGAAATCTACCACCACCAGGAGACCAGAGTCGCAGGTACCAAGGCTCTCCACCCAGGACCTTTGGGAGCACGATCTCAGATCCAAAAGTGTTCACTTTAGGACTGCGGCCTCCATCCATATGTCCCTTCTGGGGTCAAAAGTCAGGCAAGGTGGAAACCATATGTATACACATGATATACACATATACACATATACACCCGCTAGTAAATCTATGCTTCAATGCCCCCGCCCCCCCACCAGGAATTTCCAGGCAATACCTGCTCCTTCCATCACCGGTTGCATTCCATCAGTGAACACCCCTCACCCTCACTGACTTGGAAGTTTCAGGTTAACAAATAACCATGATGATTCTAATAATATATTTATTATGCATAAATAACTTTGCTCATTAGGAAAGGATCTTGCACTCACTTAATCCTTACAACGAGGACCATTGCCCCACTTTAGAGGTTAAGTAGGTTAAGGAGAATACCACCAAGGGACACAAGGAGTAATGGGAAATCCATTATCTTGAGTGTGGTGGTGGTGGTTTCATGCGGGTACATGTATGTCAAAATTAATAAAATCATGGTGCAGTTTATTATACACTGATTATGCATCAATAAGATTGTTTAAGCATTTTTGAAGGACCAGGCACAGTGGCTCATGCCTGTAATCCCAGCACTTTGGGAGGCTGAGGCAGGTGGATCGCTTGAGCCCAGGAGTTTGAGACCAGCCTGGGTAACATAGTGGGACCCCATCTCTTCAAAAAATTTAAAAACTAGCCAGGTGATGTGGCACACGCCTGAGGTCCCAGCTACCCGGGAGGCTGAGGAGGGAGAATCACTTGAGCCTGGGAGATTGAGGCTGCAGTGAGCTGGGTGACAGAGTGAGACCCTGTCTCAAAAAAAAAAAAAAAAAAAAAAAAATTATAGGCCGGGTGCAGTGGCTCACACCTGCAATCCCAGCACTTTGGGAGGCCAAGGCAGGTGGATTACCTGAGGTCAGGCACTCGAGACCAGCCTGTCCAACATGGTGAAGTCCCATCTCTACTAAAAAAATATAAAAAAATTAGCCAGGCATGGTAACAGGTGCCTGTAATCCCAGCTACTCAGGAGGCTGAGACAAGGGAGTCGCTTGAACCCCAGAGGCAGAGGTTGCAGTGAGCTGAGATTACACCACTGCACTCCAGCCTGGTTGACAGAGCCAGACTCTGTCTCAAAAAAAAAAAAAAAAAAATACACACACACACACACCCCCCCCCCTCCCACACACACACATACATACATATACATATAATTGTTTTTGAAGATTGAGAGGTGTACCCAAGTCCACCAGCTAACAAGGACACAATGGGAACTGGAACATGAGTCAGGGGTCTTTCCACAAAAACCAAAATTCATTCTGCACAGCTCATGGTGTGGGGAGGGCAGGGAAGAGCCCCTTTCCCACTGGCATTGGCTGACCCATTGTAAGCACCATCTCACAATGCTCCATACACCAATGGCCAAAGTTCCAGCTGAGAGATTTTCTTTCCTCTTCCCAAGTCCAGGTAAACCTCTTAGGCCTCTGAAAAGAGACGTCAGTGTTTTCAGAGCTAAAAGCCTTCACGGTGAGCAGACTGAGAGGCTTTTCTTAAAGGGGAGGCTAATCCCATGGCCACAAAGTTCCTGCCTCCTGGCATCTCTGGAGCTCTCAGGGAGAAAACAAATAAATGAACAGCTGTAGAGAGAGGGTCTAGCAAGACGCTGGTCCCCACCAGTGCCCGTGGGAGGTTGGGGTTTCCCCACTGGGGACAGGAGGGGTAGGAAAATCTCCACTGTGCTAAGCCACTGAGTGCAAATTCAGACAGGACAGTGCTGGCAAGTGTTAGGGCTGGTGGCCTCAGCCTCTGGCCAGGCGCTGGCCACTCGGAGATGAATGAACTCATTCCACCCCCTCACCGCTCTCAGCTGCTTCTGAAGAGCAGGGTGACCAAAATGATTCTGCCCCCCTGGGGTTCTCACTGTCCTTTCCTGCCAGCCCTTTCCAAATGCCCTTCTGAATCTGCTGAGGGCACACAGGGCCCCACTCCAACCTGTTGGACAAGAAGTCTGGGCCCCGGGTTTTACTCTCAGCTCTGCTACCACTTGGCTGTGTGACTTTGGCCAAGTTGCTTAACCTTTTTGAGCCTTGATTTCCTCCTCAGTGAAGCAGAGCCACAAACACCTGCCTGCTGACCTCACGAGGCTATTTATTATTTGAGTTCAGTGAGATGAACAGACGTGACAATGCTCTAGCGTGTAAAGCACTCTTCCACACACGAAGAGTCAGGATTGCAAAAGCTCACTGGAGTATGCGACGCCTTGTGCTGCCCATGGGCCCTGCTGATGCAGCATCCCAGTGGCCGAGTGCCCATACCCAGGCCTGGGTGCCGGGCCTGCTGCTTTATTATGCTGTGGACTTGGCACTGCCACGTGTATTATCTGCTCTTTGTCACACACCTGTCCCTCAGAGGCCTGAAAGACGCAGGCGCCTTTTGGCTTGGGCATGGCTATGCCTCAGGAGGTACTGGGTGCACTGTGCCAGCCTGTGGCTGGCACCTCCAATCCCAGGCCTTGGCACAGAGAAGTCTGCATCTGCTCTAAGCTGCTTATCACAGCAGCAAGGGAGCCAGGCGCCCCCTCCTGCTCCAGTGGGAAGGAAGGGCCCTTGTTTATCCGCTTTCTCAACCTCCTGGCCTGGCATCTACTCTCAGAAGAAAATGACCTCTTTTGGCGTGAGGACCACAGTCCAGAATTCTTGGAACAATTAGCAGAATAAGCTTTGAAGGACAGACTTAGAAAGAATCCAGGATCAAACTCTTTAACACTGATGCCTTCCTCTTTACCAATGATTTAGATACAATTAAAGTAAAGGAGACCTAATATCCTCCAAACTCAATGGCCAGGAGCCTGCCGGCCAGATCTCCAAGGGTGAATGAAACAAGGAAATGGGCCCTGTAAAGCCTGAGGTCTCCAGACAAAGACCTCATTCTGCATCTGCAGCACTGCCTCCAACTCCAACCTGGGCCAAGCAGCTGCCAGGGGCTGGAGGCCTGGGCCGGGAGCTGGAAGTTGAGGGGGAAGTCAGGGGCCAAAGCAGGATTTGCGCTAATTCTTTGGGTCTTAAGTCCCCCATTCACTTCCTGAGCAGAAGAAACCTTCAGCTGGAAACCACAATAGGCATGCAACTTGTTTTTCTTACTTATCAGTATTTCAAATGATCATGTGAAAACTACAAAATGCCTTTGTTTCAGTCTGATTTTGTGGGGGCATGCTGAGTAGCAGGGGATGTTACCACCACCACCAGACCCTTTGCTGAGGAACAGGCCATCCTGGCACAGGTTGGAGGGAAAAGTATAGCGAGAGGCCTCAGAATTGCCCACGACACCCCCTGCCCAGCATGGATGTGTTTATTTTATGATTCATGGAGGGTCAGGGACCCTGACCAACCCTCCTCAGGCCTCGGGAACTGAACTTAGGCTATAGGACATGCAACCAAATTTCTGATTAGGCAAGAAAGCCAGCAAGGCTACTTCTGGATAGCAGACACAGAAAAGAAGCGAATCCATGAAACTGTACACTCCCAGCCAGTGGAGGATTGGGGTCCTACCCTCAGCCATATTCAGAGCACTTTTTGAGATGCTTCGCATAGCAAGGTTCAGGTCTCACGTTTCTGTAGTAATGGGGATGGGCGGGCAGTGACAAGGAATGGGAATATACTGTAGCAGCAGTATTTCCCACAAACATAAGCTGCCAGGCGCTGAAGAAGGCTGTAGCTAGTGTCTCACATCATGTCCAAGTTATCATGCACGTCACATACCTTGGCAAGACCTTCCATCCTCATTGAGGGTAAAACCAGGGTTGCATGTACAAGAATAGGATCCAGGAACATTAGCACAGAGCTGCTGGCAGTAACCATAGCGACATTCATCAATGTCTGGAAACAGAAATGCAAGCAAAGTGAGACAGGTCTCCTCACTCAATGATGCCCCCACTAGCGTGGCATGATTGCCTTGCTCTTCCCAAACAGGATCATGAATGGAAGCAAAGAGGAACAGGAGCCAAGACAGTGCCTACTGAGTGTCACGGATGGTGATGCTGTCTCGATTACAAGGCTCAATCTCCCCACAATCTTTCCCCTCCTCGACCCATCTCAGTCCCATAAATACCTGAACCTATCCTAAAAGTTGCAGAAGAAATTTCTGCTTCGATTGGGATGCTGGGCAAAATGAGCTCTCCAATTTTACCCAGCTCTAAGATTCAACACTAAGGTTTATCCAAGACGGACTCTCCAATTATTCCCAGCTCTAAGATTTGAGATTACCCAGCTCTTAAGATTTATCCAATGTTAAGATTCAACTTGAAGATTCCATATAGAGGCTCCACTGCCCAGGATTCTTCTTAACACATAAGAAGAATCCATAGCATCACTCCAGTAGGCTCCTTGCCAGCTCCATGAACAATGAATATGTCCAGCTGTCAGGAACAAGAGCCAGTTAGGCTGGGACGAGCTGGGCAGCATGACCCTGGAGACCCATGAATCCAGTAACATGAGGGCGCTGGAATTCACCCTGAATCTCCTCCTTGCACCAGAGTGAACATAAAACTCTGGATAAACACACCTCTTCCAAGCCACAGCTGGCCTTGCCAGGGAAAGTGGCGGCATTGTGGGTGAATGGATCCTTTGAGCAGAGCTGGGCAATGTGACCTCCCTGTAATATGTATCCATCAATGGGGAGCCTGATGTCATTGGGAAAGCACTTCTCAATACCCCAAGCTGATGTGATAATGGGCTGGAGAATTCATTCCTGTGGGGTAAGGGTAGTGAATGAAATCACCAGCCTCCTGGCAGAGTCTGAGATGGCACCAATACAGGCTCCTGCTGTGACCAGTTGATCTGACTGTAGCTAGAACTGGTCCTTATCCCCACCTCCCCCAATCTAACCAGGTTTCCTCCCTGGTCCCCCCGTTCCTTTGGAACCAGGGGCCATCCAGGACTCTGGAGGCCGGCTTAGAGCCTCAGTCCTTGTGCCTGGTTTCTACCTACTGCCAGGAAGGACTCCACCTCCCAGATCCATCTTGATCCCTTACATATTGTTCAGCCCTTCTCAGATTCTGTGCCCTGTCCTGTGATTCTGTTTTGTCTCTAAGTCCCGGCTACTTCTAACCTGGCCCATTGCACTGCCCCTGAGTGCAGGGCAGCTCTTGCACAGAGGACCCATTGGGTGTACAGTGGCTGGCCCTGACTTCTTCCCAGAGTGCAGTTGGGCACATCACCAAGGCCAGGCAGGCAGCAGGGGCTGGAGAGGGTACCCTTCACTAGGTGTACCTTGGAAAAAAGGCAGCCCCTCGACCCCTCATTTTTCTGCAAAAGCAGCATCTTCAGTGGTACACAGAACAGAGAGTGTGTGGCTATGGAACTTGCATTTTGAAAGGGAAAGGTGAGTTTAGCCAGGGGAGGGCAGGAGTTCAGCCATAATTAGGAGAAGTCTTCCTTTCAGATGTGAATATGAGTGGCTGGGCCACATGGTACCACGCTAGGCATCCATGAGCATCCTTCCCACAGCTCCGTGCTCCCAGGAAGAGAACAACCCTCCCAGGTAGAGGAATGTCCGAGTTGCTGGCACCCCTCACATCAGAGGGTTTCTGTTAACACGGCTGGCATATCCCGGTCTCCCCCTAGCACTCCAGCGCCCCTTGTGGTGGGGAAAAAAAAACTAGACTGAGACAAGGGAGACTTGGAAGTTACACCCAACTCACTTTAACTTTGTCTAAAATGTTCCTTCTCTTTGAGTCTCAGTCTGCGATGCTATAAAAGTTGGATGACATAATATTCAACATCCTTTCCAGCTCTGAAATTCGACATATTAAGTTCCTGTACAAATAACTCTTTCTCACTGATCTGCTTATGTTCAAATAAGTAGCATCAAATTTTCCATGATAGCAGAGGTTGGTTTGAATGCACAGCGACTGTCATATTCACAGACGCCCGCGTGCAAGCCTGGAAAGAAGAATCAAGCCAATCTAGGCCTCAAGGATGCTTCCGATGGGGCTTGAGGGCAGACCCACTCAGCCTCAATCAAGAAACTTGGAAAGAGGTAGCTTTTCTTTGTTTCCATGATTTCGTTTGGATCTGTTTCTCAACTCCTCCAGGACTAACTTTCAGGCAACAGAATGGTGTCTTAGAGAATTTAAACTGACAAGGCCTTTTCTAGAAAACACAGCATAGAAATCACACCCTAGAATTAGAAATTGAAGTGACAGCTAGAGTTTGCTATGAATTCACTCACTTGGCTAAACCCAAAACTAAAGGGGAAGAAAGGAAAATAACCTTCCAGTAAAATAAACAGAAAGATCAGATAGCAGATGCCAACTGCAAAGGCAGCCCTCAGTTGGTGACTGACTCCTCAGGAGTAAAAGGGAAGGCCACGGGCGGTGGGGTGGGTGTGGTCGTCTCAGGGGAAGGGCAAAGACAGGGTGTTGAAAGGAACTGATGTAAGATCAGGATCTACTGATCCACATTCAAGACTTGCCACATTTCTGTGACTAAGCGAAAGTGTTCCCTTCTCTTAGCATTATTTCTAACTAAAGCAAAATCATCCTCACCTCTGTCACTTCCTGGCGTGGATATAAACTTCGTGAAGAAAGTCAAGGTAAAATCAAACTTAAAAAATACATCCAAAACTATAGCCCTTAAAAAATATATTTGAGGCTGGGCATGGTGGCTCACACCTGTAATCTCAGCACTTTGGGAGGCTGAGGCAGGTAGATCACTTTAGCCCAGGAGTTCGACACCAGCCTGGCCAACATGGCAAAACCCTGTTTCTACAAAAAATACAAATATTAGCTGGGCATGGTGGCACATGCCTGTAATGCCAGCTACTCACTCAGGAGGCTGAGGCAGGAGAATCACTTGAACCCAGAAGGTAGAGATTGCAGTGAGTCAAGATCGTGCCACTGCACTCCAGCCTGGGCAACAGAGGGAGACACCATATCAAAAAAACAAAAACAAAAAAAAAAAACAGAAAAAAAACATTCAAGGCCGTGCGTGGTGGCTCAAGCCTGTAATCTCAGCACTTTTGAGGCGGGCAGATGACTTGAGCCCAGGAGCTCAAGACCGGCCTGGCCAACATGGCGAAAGCCCCATTTGTACAAAAAATACAAAAATTATCTGGGCGTGGTGGCACATGCCTATGATCCTAGCTACTCAGGAGGCTGAGGCAGGAGAATCACTCCAACCCAGGAGGCGGAGGTTGCGGTGAGCTGAAATTGCGCCATTGCACTCCAGCCTGGGTGACAGAGTGAGACTATGTCTCAAAAATAAATAAATACATTCAAAAACTATAATGATGACAAGATGGCGATGATGGCAATTGATTTTCAAGGGTGGTTACACATGTGAGTTCAATAGCCTTCCACCCCTCCCGCCCTCCCGGGCAAAGAAAAGCTTACTACCTTCAGGCAGCCAGCTATGCCCATACCTCAAAATGCCCCTGGCAACCGTTACTTCCAAGAGTCCCTGTGACCCCCCAGAGAGCTGTTACCTAAGCACTGGCCTTCCAGAAGCCAGTATCCGTCGGTGCAGGAGCAGGTGTACCCGCCTTCAGTGTTGATGCAGATCTGGGTGGGGTTGCACTGGTGGGAATCTGTTGCACACTCGTCCACATCTGTAACACAGACATAGTCCAAAGAATGTCACTCACATCCATCTAGAGCCCTGAAGCCACCAGGGGTGCCAGTGGCTTGTTTGTCTTGGCTGGGAGGCAGTTGATAAGGTCACTAGGTTATACCCAAGGAGGCGGCAGTGCTTCCCTGATGGGCACTTCTAGGAGACACTGACCTCTACTGAAGGCTGAGCTAGTCTGCTCACCAGAAATCCACAAAGGGAAATGGCCAAGAAAGGAACCCTTATCCTCAGGCATCCTTCTGCCATCCTATGCCATTGCTCTCTGAAGGTGCATCACCTTGACAATAACCATTACTTGATTTAGAAAGCCGTTTTGTATTAGGCTTATTCATTCATATGTTAAACAGAGGTCTGCTGCGTACCTACAGTGTGCACAGGACTATGATAAACACCACTGAGAACAAAATAGAAGTAAAGGAAATGTCCCCAGCCGGGCGCTGTGGCTCACGCCTATAATCCCAGCACTTTGGGAGGCTGAGATGGGTGGATCACCTGAGCTCAGGAGTTCAAGACAAGCTCAGGCAACATGGTGAAACCCCGTCTCTACTAAAAACTAAAAATTAGCCAGGCCTGGTGGCATGCACCTGTAGTCCCAGCTACTCAGGAGACTGAGCTGGGAGGATCGCTTGAGCCCAGGAGGTGGAGGTTGCAGTGAGCCGAGATTGCACGACTGCACTCCAACCTGGGAGACAGAGTGAGACCCTGTCTCAAAAAAAGAAAAAAAAAAAAAAAGTTCCCTGCCAACAGAAGCTGGCAGTCCAGTTGCTTAATGGTATTCACCCATGAAAATCTTTCGGTCTGAAGCTCTCCAGTCTTCGCTCCACTCCAGAGTTCCTGGAGCTAATCTCTGTCTGTCCTCTGCTCACAGCAAGTCTCTCTATGCTGCTCTAGAGCCCACTGCCATCTGTCTGGTGGCGTGAAGATACTTGTATCCACCTCGGTCCCTTCTTAACTTAGAGCTTCAGAGCACAGATATCGAGCCATATTCATGGCCATTCCCAAGCCGTCTGGTGCAGACAGCGCTCAAAACTGTTTGTTGAAACTGAAACATCCTCCTCCCCTTCTCCCCTGCACTGCACTTTAGGGGAGAGCGCCCAAGATCCTGAAATGGACCTCCCGATGCCACACTCTCACTTTGACCTAAAGGAAGAGACTTTTCATTAAATATTCACGCATTAATTTACTCCACAAGGATCCACGGTGCCTCCTGGATCTGCCTGGTCCAGAGGACCCCAACACCTTTTCTCCTTGTCAGCCCTGCCTTCACCTGCACCTTGGTGGGTCACCTTCCCTCCCCTCTTCATTCCTGCATCAGGGTTTGCTCATCTACACCTTTTCTCCACCTTCACCGAACGGACCATCGTGCAGTCGGAAGTAATACTGAAAGCTGCAATTCACTGAGCCTGTGTTATGTGCCTGACACCTACCTTGTTACTTGTATTTACTCTCACATCACCCTGCGAGGTGGGCTCACAATCCCCATTTTACAGATGGGAAAACTGAGTGGAAAGAGCTAATAAGCACCAAGCCAAGAGCTGAGTCCAGGCCTCCCTGCCTGCCTGACTCTAAGTCTACTCCGTGCAGGTCTGACAGAGGTCACACCACCCAGGACCAAGCAGACTCAGGGGGGAGCTGGCAGACTGGGCTGAGGGAGGGCTGAGCTTTTGTTGCTTTTTACCGACCCCACTCCCAAGCTGTCTGCTTCCTGACACTGCAGATTGCAAACTTGATCATCATCCATTCAGTTGGCTTCTTTGAATACGTACGGTGGGGATGGGGGTGTCTAAGACCCAAAAGTGTAAGCTCCTTGAGGACAAGGGCCTCGTGTAGCACAGGGCTTTGTGCGCTTCAGTAAAACATTCAACTGGGTGAGCGGTGGTCCCTCGGGTTCAGGTGATATGGCCACAAATCCACCATCCACCTGCAACAGCCCAACACTAACGACGCTGATCAGTCCCTACCCTACCCCAAAATGACAGCTGTCTGGGAATCCTATGGAAGTGGCTTTCCCTCCTCTAAACATGAACATCCTCCAAGAACCTGGTGCCAAGATGGCGGCAGCCTCCACTCCACCCTGGTGTTGAGCATGTGCAGCCTCAGTGGCAAAGACCCAGCCCTGTTTTCAGCTGCAAGGACTCCAGCCTCACCTTTGCCTCCCTTCCATCCAGCTCTGCCCACCGAGCATAGCCTCCCAGGGGAGCTGGTGAATAATGCTTGGCCAGAAGCTGCTCCTGCTCAAATCCACAGTGAAGTCTATGACAATAAATAGTGCCACTATTGGCTGGTGCGTATTTACATTTTCCCAGCAGGGAGTGATGGATGGCAATTGTGTGCTGGGAACAACACTGCCTTAGGAATTTCTGTTCTTTTTCCTGCCTTGAGGGGAATGAAGGGTGAGGGTGACCAACACAGGAGAAGAATCACCGGAGAGGCTTGGTGGCAGCAAGTTCCCAAGCCTCTGTGCTTGCGTAATTTGTGTCCCACACAATGTGCCTGCCAAGTCCTACAGAGAGAAACCAGATGCATGCCAGCAGGCCAGGCTGGACTCAGAAGGGCACAAAGGACCCCATCGTGGGCATGTGTGTGAAGTATTCGGGCCGAGAATCAAAATCCTTGAAGTTCACTCTTTTAAAAACTCCAGCACTTCTTCTGAACTAAAGAATTAACTCAGCCAGGCGCAGTGGCTCATGACTGTAATCCCAGCACGTTGGGAGGCCAAGGTGGGTGGATTGCTGGAGTGCAGGAGTTTGAGACCAGAGACCAGCCTGGGCAACATGACAAAACCCTGTTTCTACTAAAAATACAAAAAATTAATCGGGTGTGGTGGCACACACCTGTAGTCCCAGCTACTCAGGAAGCTGAGGTGGGAGGATCACCTGAGCCCAGGAAGTTGAGCCTATGGTGAGCCAAGATTGCACCACTGACCTCCAGCCTAGGCAACACAGCAAGACCCCATCTCAAAAAAAAAAAGAATTAACTCAGTTATATGACACTTTTGTTTATACAGATTTTAAAATTAAAATTTTAACTTTCATTAACTTGTTTAATGAATTGTCAATAGAAACCATATTTTGAGAAGTCAATAAGTCCCTGAAGTTTTTTTGGGGGGGGAATCGCTCAGCTTTATAGCCTCAAAACACACCTGGTGTAATGCTGCGTCCCTGGTAAATGTTCAATTACTATTGAATGAATGAACACATGAACGGCAAACATCAATCTCTCGCAGCCCCCAGAAAGGTTTTTCCAGCCAACTAGCTGACAAGCCCATTTGGGTGTGTGTACTTTAAAAACAGCCACCATCACGCCAACCACTGTCAGCTTACACACCTGATAGAGCTAAAACTGGAAGTGTTCACACGGTGGGCTTCCTCGGGGGGAGGCTGAAAGACTCATCACACATTCCAGCTCACAGCGGAACTTCTTACATTAAATACATTTGACTTAAATCACAGAAGGAAAAATACATTGAATCACTCCAAGGACATTCTTTGGCAGGGCCTCCCTTTTCGCATCAGTGGAAAAGTACAAGCTATGACAACCTGAGCAAGTGTCAATATCCTCATATGCAAACAGGGTCTGCTTTCTTTTCCTGTGCAATAGTCAGGAAGAGTCCCCTAAGAGAAAATAATGCTGGGTGCATTCAATCCTTTATTCATTCACTTGCTCACCCATTCATTCATTCATTCTTTTTTTTTTTTTTTGAGATGGAATCTTGCTCTGTCGCCCAGGCTGGACTGCAGTGGCGCGATCTCAGCTCACTGCAAGCTCTGCCTCCCGGGTTCACACCATTCTTCTGCCTCAGCCTCCAGAGTAGCTGGGACTACGAGTGCCCGCCACCACACCTGGCTAATTTTTTTGTATTTTTTGTAGAGACGGAGTTTCAACGTGTTAGCCAGGATGGTCTCTATCTCCTGACCTCGTGATCTGCCTGCATCGGCCTCCCAAAGTGCTGGGATTACAGGCGTGAGCCACCGCTCCCGGCCCCCATTCATTCATTCTTTATGCTCTACAGTGGCTGTGTGTTCGTGTGTGTGTGTGTGTGTGTGTGTGTGTGTGTGTGTCCTCCCCAGCCTCCAGGACCTTTGGAAGAGCTGGCATCAAGCATATTCCCTCCCGCTGTATGGTACCCAGAAGCAGACTTTACTGAGAGTCCTCTCATCTCCCTGCTCCCTCCTGGCTGCTGTCACCCCAGTCAGGTGCCTGGGCACTTGGAGGATTCTGCCACAGCAACAATGGCTTGGCTCTCCCCAGGTGAGGCAATGTCCATCTGCTGCCCAGATGACCAGCACCCTGGCAACTGGAGGAAAGCGCTCACCAACTCTCCCAGAACCTGGAAAAGCCCAGCACTGCCCCTACCAGGAAGAAGTCTCCATCTGCATCAAGCAGCACAGCTCTGCTGACCTTGCAGTCTCACCTGCACTGGCACCTCTCCCTTGAGACATCCACAGAGTGGCGTTCTCAATCTGAAACAACTGCTCACTTAGGAAAGTCATCAAAACCCATCAATATCACCTCCTCGATGCCTTCCAAGGAGGCCATAGACAGAAAGGGCTTTCAGGCCCCAGGACAGTGGCCTACATATTCGGGAAGCTCTTTTAGGATTTCACACCCTTAGCTACGTCTCACATTCCCCAGCCAGACAGTAAGCTTCACGTGGGCAAATATGCAAAGACAAGGGGAATAAAGGGATGTCCCTCAGTCTCGTGTGTTTAAAGGAGTAAAAGAATGTCCTTCAAGTACAGAAAAGATCTTACAAAGGCACCAGATGAAGAAACTGGCCTCAACACATCAAAATACAACTGTCCAACAATCTCGGGGACAAGAAAATGAACAGAACCTTCCATTCTGACTCACGGACAGCACAGGAAGGGGCCACAGCCCACACATCTGCTGACCGTTCTGGTCCTTGGAGCAGGACTCTGCAGAGGAAGCCAGTGGTGATTGGCACTCCTCTCCTTCACTGTATGGAGTTCTCAGACAGCTTCGTGGGTATTACATTGTTGATTTATGCCCATTTTATGTCCTCCCCTTGGGAGTGGGCTGGTTCTCAGAAAACATCACACAATCTACTTTTCTGTCCCATATAAAAGTAATGGTTCCAAGTACAATCTTAGTATTAACTCACAAATTATTAAATAAAATCTCTATAGGCAGTTATAACAGACTTAATATATCACATTAAATATGCATAAATATGTTCAAATATAAATAACATGCATATGTATGACAGCTATTTGTTATATTTGAATGCACATATTATATACATACATGTGTTTACAGTTCAGCATTTATTCCTGAAAGTTGAAAATACTTTGTTTTCATAACACAAATTCTAACAGAAATAAAATGTCCTTTAAAAACTGTACAAAACAAAAGAAAACACTAATGGTTCCCCATGCCCATAGGGAGAACATTTTCTAGGTCATTCTCCAAGCACCAAAGTTTAAAAGAAAAATACAACAAAGGGCTGAGAACTCCCCAGAAAAGACTAGCAGGTAAAAGAATAAGAACTTTGGGAGCAGACAGAGCTGAGTGTGAATCCAGGCTCCCACATTTAATAACTAAATAAGGCAGGGCAATTTACTGGATCCTTGGGTGTTCTGCAACAGGGCTGATGTAGCCTGCCTTGTAGGTAGATGTGAGAGTTCATGAATTAACAGGAGCACAGGTGCCAGCCTGACTGCCTGGCACATAGCTCCCTTCCCTGGGGGAGGTGCTGTTTCTGACAGCTGTGGAAGATAGAAGAAGCTTGGTCTCTGCCTCCTGCAGATGCTGTTCTAGAATTCACTAAAGACACCAGGATGACAGCCCAGGGGTTTCATGGGCTATAAGCATGGTTAGTTCTGTGATTCAACCACAGCCAAAGTCAGGGACTTCTCCCCCTTGAGCCCCAGGCACATGGTGGGAGATCTGGACAAGAGGTAAGGAAAGCCAGGGTACATTCCTTCATGGAGTCTCCATCTCCACCTCTGCACCCAGGCATCTCTGGGCCCATCTATGATTCTATAATTGCAGGCATCCAAAAGCATAAAGATACGTGTGTCTAATGGCCATGTATGATCAACCTTTTCACAATCTGATTCTTGCCTCTTCCCGTGCCTTCTTTGCTCCAATACTGTGAACAGGCAAGGTCTGACTTTGTGAGCCTGTGTACATAACGTCGGCCGAATATCTCAGTTCTTGTGTGAGAACGGCCATCAGCCAAAGGGAAACATTCTCACTGGGTGACACTAGGAGAAGCTGTCCAAGAGCCCTTGGAAGACACACCTTTCCAAGGCCTCTACTCTTCCTTTTTTGGATATGGCAAAAATCATTTCCTTGGTAGTAAATTTTTACCCAGTGAAATAACATGTTTTCCCAGCCCATTTTTGTTCCTTCCTTGCTCAAGCTAATGGGGCTTGATAAGAAAGAAGAAAACAACAATGGCACATTCCTACGCCTCCAAGTGAAGCCAGTTTCAGGCCTGCTGCTGGGCTGGGTGGGTGCCAGTTTTCAGCAAGACGAGCCCAGCCAAGGCTGGAAGCTACACAGGACCTACTTCCCAAACACCTGTTTAATTAAAGATCTCAGCGTTGGAGAACTCGCTGTCGGATTCCTAGGACATCTGCACTCCATGTGTCTTACGGTCCTGGCCAATCACTAGGAGCCAGATCTTTTTGTGTTTACAGCACTTTCCCCAACACTTGAGATTAAGCATGGAATACAAAGTTTGTTCATTTTGCGCCTCTGATTAGGCAACAAATATGTGGTCCATTTTCCAAACAACAAAATATCCTTCCCTCTTGAATGAAACCAGCTGGAATCCAGGTCCCAACCTCTCCATGGATTCTCTTTCTCTATCCCTAAAGCGAGAGCTGGAGGAGAGTTCTGAAAGGCCCCTTCAAGCTATGATCTTCTACAGAGACAAACTATGCAACTAATGGAGATCACATTGTTTGGTTCTTGGGTAATTACTTTCATCCTCAGAGCACTTGGTAAACATCAGCTGACTTTAGTTGTTTTCAAATTGGGCAGTGAATTGGCCAAGCCCATTCAACTTTTGCCAGTGTATGGTCCCTGCTGCGGGGCCAGGGGAAACACATGTCCTCTTGAGCATCATGCATCAAGATGTCCTGAGAGGAAGGGGACAAGTCATGTCTAATGTCAATCTAGACATAGGTTTTTTTTGTTTGTTTGTTTGTTTTTCAAAAAGCCATGAGGCTTTGGCCATTATCATGAATGTAAAGCAAACAGACGTGGAGTTCAAACTAGATTTCCATTTACTAAAATTTTTGCCATTTGTCTATTGACAGAGATTTTGGAATCTTTAGAAGCCAGTAGTTTCCAAACCTGGTTACTCAAGAGAATTGCCTGACTAAATCAGAATTTCTGGGGCTGAGGCTTGGAAAGCTGTGTTATTTTAATGACACATTTTACCTAAATGAATCCAACGCAAAACTGTATCTAAAATCCACTGTGCCAAATCAATACTTCTCAGACTTTAATATGCGTATGACTCAGTGGGGATCTTGTTAAATGTAGATTCTAATTCATTGGATTCTACAATCCTAACTAGCTCCCACATGAGGCCAATGCTTCTGGCTTAGGGACCACACTTTGAGTAACAAGGTGCTAGACTGTTCCAAGTGGTATTTGGTTCTGTATCCATGCAACCTGCTCAGAGTTTCAGAAACTATTAGGCTGGTGCATAAGTAACTGCAATATTTAAGAGAGTCTAAGAGGGAATTTAAGTTTTCAAAAATCAAGCAGCATGTTCACTTATAAGTGGGAACTGAGCATGAAGATGGCCACAATAGACATTGGGGACTACTAGAGGAGGAAGGGAGGGAGGCAAGAGTCAAAAAACTAACTATCGGGAACTATGCTCAGTACCTGGGTCATGGGATCCATCATACCTCAAACCTCAGCATCACACAAAATACCTAGGCAACAAACCTGCACATGTACCCCTGTATCTCAAATAAAAGTTGAAACTATTTTTTTTTAAATGGGGAAAAAAATCGAGCAGCGATTCTTAACTGGATGCTTCTCTCTCTAAGATAAAGCCTGCTGGTTATAACAGAGTTGTTATTTTTGGAGTCTTATTAAAGATTCTAGCACAGTCTAGCCAAAACAGAATGCTTTTCTGGTGTACGGACAGAGCCTTTCTTTAACTCCACCCTGTAGCTGTTGGGTGCCTACGGCTGCAATGCCTTGACCACGGCATTGTGTGCTTCCAGAAGGTTCTCCTCCCTTTAGATCACTGGTGGGGTTTTCATTTCCTATGAACTCAATTCTCTGACTAACCATAAAGAGATAACAAAAAGTACAAAAGATTCCAATGAGGAGAAAGGACAATATATTTCCTCCAACACAGAGCATCCCTTTTTTAACTGAGTACTCATGAAAACAGTTTCTATATGCTGTGGATCCTGACTCCTGTAATCTCCCCGTCTCCCTGAGGGCTCCTCCTTCTCATTCCCTCTGAGCCTACTCCTCACCCATCCTGACCTATATCATAGTCTGTGAACTCCTTGCCCCTCCCACCTGCTCCCCACGCCAGCGCTCCATTCCCAGCACTCTGTCTGGGTTAACAGCGCCAGTGTTTTCCAGTGGCCCAGGCTAGAGACCACAGTCATCCTTAAATCTTCCCTTCACGTCCCACTCTCATACAATTGCCAATGCCAGGCAGTTCTTCTGAAAATCTTGCAAATTTCCTACTTTCCTTACATCCCCTACCCCAAAGACTCCAGGTCCCCACTGTCTTTTCTCTAAATGATTGTAATAACCTCATCAATTGTCTGGCAGCTCCAATCCCTCCCTGGTGAAAGTGCACTAAATATTAAACCTCCAGAACCACCTCAAAACACAAAAATGGCAAGTTTACATTCCCTCCCTGGAACCCTCATGGCATGCGCTCTATACTTTGGCAACACTGCGAGTTAAGCCTACTTTCCTACTCACATATGGGCAAAGCACATCTAGTTTTACAGCAGTTCACTTGCTACAATATAGTTAGCCACGTGCATCGGAACCTCCAGTTTCTTGAAAGCAGGAAAAGGGCCTTATTCACAATCATATCTTAAGCACCCCACACAGTGTCTGGCATACTAGAGAGTATTAAAGCGAATTATACTGGAAATGAAGATACTTGACTCTAAGACTCTTCCGAAAGCAAGAGGGAAATTCAGTTAAGCCACCAGACACATCGGAAGAGACGAGTCCACCATCTACCTTATTGCAGCCCATCTCTCATTCCCAGAGGATGAAGAATATCTAGTGGACATTGGCTGACAATTCCAAATCCCACAGAGCCTCAGGCTGAGGCTCACAGTGCCTGGAGGCCTAGCCCCACCCTAGCCATGGCCCAGGGCTGATCTGAAAGTGTCCTCAACTTCCAGAAGTTCTAACATACTATGCGTGTCTTAGTCCTGTGGGGCTGCTCTGACAAGAATACTATAGACTACGTGGCTTAAACACGAGGCGTTTATTTCTCCCAGTTCTCGAGGCTGGAAGTCCAGGGTGAGGTAAGCAGCACAGTCAGGTTCTGGTGGGAGCCCTCACAGAGCGGAGAGAAAGCTCAGGTTCTTCACCAGTCCCAACGTGGGGGCTCCACCCCGTGACCTCATCTAAACGTAATCACCTCCCAAAGGCCCCACCTTGTAATAACTTCACATTGCGGATAATGGGCTTCAACATATGGATTTGGGGGGGTACAAACATTCAGTCCATAGCAAAGTGCTTGGCCTGATGGAGTAAGTGATGTTTCCTCTTTCCTCCCGGGACAGCTTGACATCCTAGATGAGAAAGAACTTTATTCTCAACAATCATAGGAGGGAGGAGCATCATAGAAGGGAAAAGATACACCTTCTTGGCCTGAAAATTGACATCAACAGGACCTCTCAGGGGATACCCAGGAAACCTATTTTTCAAGCTGGCCATGAGAATACCCAGGTGTGCAAATTCAGCCCTTGGGATCAATCAGCCCATCAGCAGCAGCAAACATTCCCAGCTGGGTCACTCTCAGAGCATGATCATGAAATACGCACGTGCACCCTTCCCATGCCTGCAGTGAGAAGACCCTGCCACCACTTCCGATCCCATCACACCTCACCAGGGTGATCTTGTGCACATCAGTGACCTTCTGCATGGCAGCCTCCTTATGTCTAAAATGGAACTCCTATCGCCTGCACCCCTAGAGCTTGCAGGCAAGAGAGGAGGGCAGATGTGGCACACAAACAAGCATGTGAGGGCGCTGCAGAGTGCTGGGAACACACAACAGGGTGTGTCATGAAGCTGCTGACAGGTGACGACAGGTCTAGACACTGGACGATGACCTAGGGGAAGGGGCCCCTCACATACACACATTCCTGGAGCCCAGAACCTCCTAGGACAAGGTGTAGAAGTGCCAGCTGGCTCTTTCACAATAACAAGTTACGAGAAACAGGCCAGTAGGTGACTAAGAATATGAGCTTTTTTTTTAGACGGAGCCTAACTCTGTCGCCAGGCTGGAGTGCAGTGGTGTGATTTCGGCTCACTGCAACCTCTGCCTCCCCCCGAGTTCAAGCGATTATCCTGCCTCAGCCTCCCGAGTAGCTGGGATTACAGGCACACGCTGCCATGCCCAGCTAATTTTTGTATTTTTAGTAGAGACGGGGTTTCACCATGTTGGCCGGGATGGTCTCGATCTTCTGATCTTGTGATCCACCCGCCTCGACCTCCCAAAGTGCTGGGATTACAGGCATGAGCCACCCCACCTGGCCGAGTTTTTTGTTTGTTTCTTTTTTCACACAAAGTCTCACTCTGTCACCCAGGCTGGAGTGCAGTGGTGCCATCTTGGCTCACTGCAACCTCTGCTTCCCGGGTCAAGTGATTCTCGTGCCTCAGCCTCTTGAATGGATGGGATTACAGGTGTGTGCCACCACGCTGGGCTAATTTTTGTATTTTTGGTAGAGACAGGGTTTTGCCACGTTGACCAGGCTGGTCTCAAACTCCCAACCTCAGGTGATCTGCGTGCCTCAGCCTCCCAAAGTGCTGGGATTATAGGCATGACTATGCCCGACTGAGAATATGAACTTTTTGGTCACAGACCAACCCACTCTGCCGATCCCCTGCCCTCTTCCCACCCTTCTATCCCAGTAGGGTCCAAAGTTCCCTGCTCCTCATCTCTAGCAGACGACCCCAGTGTAGCAGAAAATAGTGTGGAGGCTATGACCCAACAGGAACTGGAAGCCCAGGAAACGAGGGGAAGAGGCTAAAGCCTGCTGGGACCATAGGGGTGAGGGAGAGGGAGCAAGAGAGAAAGAGCCCTGAAACATACCACCTCCCAGTTGAGGGGTGGCCACATGCCCTGGGAGTCTAGAAGTGCAGGCCACACCCGCAAACAGTGCAGGGCTGAAACAGCCACACCCTGCTCCCCATCACCCTTTGGACTTGGTAAGAGCTACGATGACATGAACCTAAAATAAATATTTGGATTAAATACCTTTCAGGATTGCATGTTTACCTGGCTGAGGAATGGGGCTGCCCTTTCCCAGACACCCCTCCATGGGCACCAGCAGATTCCTAGATGTCTCCAGTGAGGAAGGCAGGGAGGCGAGGGAGCTACACGTGGGGCCAACCAGCTGGCTGACCTGCCAGACCACCCTTGTCCTCCCTCCCACCATAAAGGCACAGTGCCCGAGTCCCACTGCCCACAATGCCTCTGCTCAGGAGTCATTTATGCTATACCCTTGGGGCAACACTGGTATCGGTACTAGGGATTCAAAGACAAATGACACACAGGCCCTGTCTGTTTACAGTCTAGTTGAGAACAGACAAGGGACAAGGTAATCCCAACTCAGGATGGTGAGTGTCATGCTGGAGAGAAGAATGGGGGCATTCCCAGGTGAAACAGGCTTCCTGGAGTAGAAGACACCAGATGGATCTAGAAGGATCCTGCAGCAGAGACTATCATCTGCCAATATCTATTCTCCCAACCAAAGACTGCATTTTTAAGCCTCTCTCACAGTGAAGTGTGGCTATGTGACTAAGTTCTGGCCAGTGAGATATAAGTAAATATAATATGCACAATGTCTGGGTCATGCCTTTAAAAAGAATTGGTGCATAGTCCCCTTGTCCCTTCTCTCCTCCTTCTAGTTGGGATGCAGATGTGATGGTAAGAGCCAAAGCAGCCATTTTGGAACCAGAGCTGAAAACTACACATGGAGCCTCCTTACCAGCCCTAAGCCATCTGCCTCTGGACTGCAGCACGAGAGAGAAATAAAATTCTCTCCTATCTAAACCAGCGTTTTGAAGGTCTCTTTGTTACAGTGGCTTACTGTGTACCCTAATACAAACAAGCAGGAGTTCGCCAAAAGAAGAAGGTAGGGAACAGCACGTGCAAGAGCACAGAGACATGAGAGGCACTGTACAGTCAGAGAGCCGGGGGGAGCTTAACTGGAGCAGTTAAAACACATAGAAGTGCACTGGAGCAGCCAGACACGTAGGAGTGCACAGTGAGAGCTGGGCTGGGGGTGCAGGATGAGATGGGAGCCCATCTATAAAGGCATCATGTGCCAAGCAAAGGAAGCAAAAGAGAACGAGGAGGATAATGGAGGCAGAATGGATCATAAAGAGGAAAATATAAGAAAAGAGATGGATGAAGAAGGAAAAGTAGAGAGAAAAGGAGTAAAAACACAGCTATCCTCTCCTGCATGTGGGAATTGGTACTGGTTCTCAGTCTTAGGAAATGTTTTCTCCAGTGAGATGCCCCACACACACTAGTCCTAGCCCCTTGTAGTTCAGCAAAATAACTAGCATTAAGTTTTATGCTTTGATAATGTCTTTGAGTTAGCTTCAATCAGAACAATTTGACTCTCGTATTAAAAAAAAAACCAAAAAAACCCAAATGCCATAATAAAGTAAGCTCCCAAAATGTATTCGCTGACACTAAAGGGTTGCGTCAAGAGTCTGCTCATAAGTGCCTGCTAATTGGGTTCTTAATAAATGCTTTTCCAATCAGTGTTAGCAGTAGTGGAGGAAATTCTAATAAAAAACAACTGACCCAACGTACTTCTCCACACTTCTCTGCACTCCTCTGCCACAGACTTCCTAGAAGTTGCTGTCTATGGTCACTGCTCTGCCTCCAAACCTCCCGTTCTTGACTCCAATCAGGCTTCCTTCTCTTTTATTCCATTAAAGCCTCTCTCATCAAAGTCACCAATGACCTCCTCAATGACAAATCCAATGATCCTTTCTCATTCCCAGTCCTCCTCCTTCACACCTTCTCAGCAGCATTTGGCACAGTCAGCCTCTCTCATCTTCTACGGAGACTTTCTTCATTAGGCTTCTATCACCCTCTCTTGGTTTGGGGACTTCTCAAAGGCTATCCTGGTAGTCAGCATGAATGAGTCAGGATACGAACTCAAGGCCTTCTATTTGAGCACAGTCTTTTCTTGACCCTCACACCCCAGCTGACCCAGAGCCCTGAAAGGAGGAGACAAGTCAATAAATATTTGCTGAACTAAAAAAATGCTGCTGGGGGCACAATTTTACATCTGGAAAGAATTTAGAAATCACCTAGTCCAGTGTTTCGCCAAATGTGCCTTGACTGTACATTCGAATCACTTGGGAAGTTCTAAAACATAGGAGCCCACCTCAATCCAGTTAAATCAGAACCCCTGGGAGGAACCCAGAAATCGATTTGAATGTACAGCCAAATGGAGAACTACTGATCTAGCCCAAGGGTGTACATAAGAGTGTCTTTGGAGGCTTGTTTTAAAAATATAGAGCTCTTGATTCAGGAGGTCTAGAAAGAGTCCTGGGAATCAGTACTTTTTTTTTTAATTAATTAATTAATTAATTTTTTTGAGATGGAGTCTCCCTCGTCACCCAGGCTGGAGTGCAGTGGCGTGATCTCGGCTCACTGCAAGCTCCACCTTCTGGGTTCACGCCATTCTCCTGCCTCAGCCTCCTGAGTAGCTGGGACTACAGGTGCCCGCCACCACGCCCGGCTAATTTTTTGTATTTTTAGTAGAGACAGGGTTTTACCGTGTTAGCCAGGATGGTCTCGATCTCCTGACCTTGTGATCTGCCTGCCTCGGCCTCCCAAAGTGCTGGGATTACAGGTGTGAGCCACCGCGCCCAGCCAGGAATCAGTACTTTTACCAACATCAAGTTGATGCTAGCGCAAGTGTTCACACCAACAGAAACACTAGTCTAGCCATAAGACTGTGAGTGATGCGAGGGCAGGAACCACACTTTATCTTTGTAGCCCCTACTCCAAGCACAGTGCCTAATACAGAATATTAATTTAAAACCCACTCACCTCCTAACTGTTAGGATAACTACTGCTATGGTTTGAATGTGTCCCCCAAAGTTCATGCACTGAAATTCAGTTGCCACTGTGACAGTATTAAAAGGGTGGGAAATCCAACGAAAATTCTTAGGTTGATTACAGCTGGGGCCTTTGGGAGGTAAATAAAATTAGATAAAGTCATCTGGATGGGGCCCCCATGATGGAACTGGTGGCTTTCTAAGAAGAGGAAGACAGACCTGAGCTGATATTCACACTCTTGCTTTCTGGCCACATGATGTCTTCCACCATGTTAAGACACAGCCAGAAGGCCCACCAGATGCTGGCACCATGCTTTAGGACCTCTCAGCCTCCAGAACCATGAGCTCAATAGGCCTCTATTCTTTACAAATTACCTGGTCTGTGGTGTTCAGTTATAGCAACACCAAAGGGACTAAGACAGCTGATATGATTTAAAACAACAATTCAAAACAAAAAACAACAACAAAAAATAGAAAAAAACAAGTGTTGGTGAGGACGTGGAGAAACTGAACACTTGCAGGAATGTAAAATTGGGTAGCCACTATGGAAAACTGTATGGTGGTTCTCCAAAAATTAAATACAAAATTACCGCATGATCCAGCAATATTACTTCTGGATATACATACAAAATAATTGTAAGCAGGATCTTGAAGTGATACCTATACACCTATGTTCATAGCAGCATTATTTACAATAGCCAGGAGGTGGAGGCAACCCAAATGTCCATTAGAAGATGAATGAATACACAAAACGTGGTATATTCACATGAGGGAATATTGTTCAGCCTTAAAAAGGAAGGAAACTCTAACACATGCTACGATATGAATAAACCTTGAGGACAGTATGCTAAGTGAAACATCCCACTCACAAAAAGACAAATACTGTATAATTCCACTTATATGATATATTTAAAGAGGTCAAATTCATAGAAACAGAAAGTAGAATGGTGGTTATCACGGGCTAGAGAGAAGGGGAAAGAGAGAATGTTGCTTAATAGATATGGAGTTTTTGTTTGGCAAGATGAAAAAGTTCTACCGCACAACAATGTAAATATACTTCACACTACTGAATTGTGCACTTGAAAACGGTCAAGATAATAAATTTCTTGTTACACATTTTTACTACAATAAAAAAGTGAATATCTGTAAATCAAAACATATTTCTTCATTGATTGCATTCTAAGTTCTATAAACTGTTCCTACTGAAAGAAATAATCAACCTGTGATCAAAAACAAAACCCCATGAAGAAAAGTCCAGCAGCCATCCTGTGCTCCTGAGAAACTTAACTCCACCCCAACAGCCCATATCACTTCTGTAGCCCCCATATCCACAGAAGAATTAAAAACTCCACCCCAACAGCCCATATCTCTTCTGTAGCCCCCATATCCACAGAGGAATTAAAAACTCCACCCCAACAGCCCATATCTCTTCTGTAGCCCCCATATCCACAGAGGAATTAAAAACTCCACCCCAAAAGCCCATATCTCTTCTGTAGCCCCCATATCCACAGAGGAATTAAAAACTCCACCCCAACAGCCCATATCTCTTCTGTAGCCCCCATATCCACAGAGGAATTAAAAACTCCACCCCAACAGCCCATATCTCTTCTGTAGCCCCCATATCCACAGAGGAATTAAAAACTCCACCCCAACAGCCCATATCTCTTCTGTAGCCCCCATATCCACAGAGGAATTAAAATCCAAGCAACACGGAAAGGGAATAAAGTGCTGGGGAGAAAGGGATGGAGGGGAGAAAGGGATGGAGGGGAGAAAGGGATGGAGGGGAGAAAGGGATGGAGGGGAGAAAGGGATGGAGGGGAGAAAGATGAAGGGGGAGAAGGGGTGGCAGGGAAGGAAAGAAGCAGGAACAAAGAGGTCTGGACTACGATGTGGGCATCTTGAACCTCTAGTAATTCCATTCAAAGGACAACACAGGCAGGTGGGAACACCAGCTTTGGGGTCAGAGCTGGTTCAAATCCTGCTGCCCTCATTTTTTTGGGTTTGTAATTTTTTTTTTTTTTTTTTTTAAATACAGAGTCTCACTCTGTCACCCAGGCTGGAGTGTAGTGGCACGATCTCAGCTCACTGCAACCTCCACGTCCTGGGTTCAAGTGATTCTCCTGCCTCAGCTTCCCAAGTGGCTGAGATTACAGGTGCACACCACCATGCCCAGCTAATTTTTGTATTTTTAGTAGAGACAGGCTTTCACCATGTTGGCCAGGCTGGTCACAAACTCCAGACCTCCAGTGATCCGCCCGCCTCGGCCTCCCAAAATACTGGGATTACAGGCGTGAGCCACCATGCCTGGCCAGCTTTGTAATTTTAAACAAGTTTTTTGGTTGGTTGTTTGCTTGCTCCTAAAAACCTTGGTTTCCTCGTTTGTGAAAGGAGTTAATAATGATGGTACTTAATTCATGGGGTTTTGTGAGAATCACACATAACTAAAGCTCTTAACACAGCACCAGGCACAGAATTAGCCCTCAGTCAAGACTGGCAATAGCTTCATCTCAAGAAGTAGGAGGACGAAAAAGAGGAAGAGAAGGGAGTGTGAGGGCGGGGAGCCCACCTCCTAAAAGAAAAAGAAAGAAGTGAAAGCCAGGTTCTAGTACGGAACCTTCCACTAGCTCCTCAGTGGCCTTCCAGCAAGTCTTTCTCAGCTTGTTTGAGAAAATAAGGCCTCTGAGGTCTCTTCTATCTGGACAGGTTGGTGAATCCGAATGCTCTGGGGCCCAGTTGAGCTCCCTGCCCTCACTACTCCCTGCCTAAACCTCTTACCTCCGCAGGGCTAAGGAGGCCCTCTGGAGGATGCAAGAGGAAAAGACGAAGAAAAAAATGGCTGGGAGATGCCCACACTGTGCCTCTGCACACAAAATGAGGGCGTGACCTTGTAGACCTGTTAGCAAGTAGGAAGAAAACTTGCTAAGAGGGTAACCTGAAAGCGGAAGACCTCCTCATCTGATGTTACTTTAAAAAGCATTTAGGAGCACAATTAAGTTGTTTATTTTCCAGTTGGTCTCATGTCATATGTATATTACACTGTGCATCACTGTTACATTGTAAACATATTAGTTTAATACACAAACATTGTTATAAATGTTGTTGCACTATCTAAATGTTATAATGTATAAACACTGCCATATTTCCTGAGATTTGCTCTAAAATAAGGATGTTCTAATATTTGCCTCTGGAACTCTTTCAAGACTTTTTAAATAGGCATCTTCAAAAGGCCCTTCGGGGCTGGGTGTGGTGATTCATGCCTGTAATCCCAACACTTTGGAAGGCTAAGGTGTGAGGATCACATGAGGCCAGGAGTTAGAGACCAGCCTGGGCAACATAGCAAGACCCTGTCTCTACAAAAAATAAAAAATAGAAAAATTAGCTGGGCAGGACATGGTGGCCCATACCTGTAATCCCAGCACTTATGGGAGACTGAGGTGGGCAGATCACTTGAGGTCAGGAGTTCAAGACCAGCCTGGCCAACATGGTGAAACCCCGTATCTACTAAAAATACAAAAATTAGCCAGGCGTGGTGGCATGCACCTGTAATCTCAGCTACTTGGGAGGCTGAGGCAGGAGAATCAATTGAACCCAGAAGACATAGGTTGCAGTGAGTCGAGATTGTGCCACTGCACTCCAGCCTGGGTGACAGAGCTAGACAATATCTCAAAAAAAAGAAAAAAATTAGCTGGGCATAGTGGTGTGCACCTGCGGTCCCAGCTACTCGGGAGGCTAAGGTTGGAGGATCGCTTGAGCCCAGGAAATTGAGGCTGCCGTGAGCCAGGTTTGCACCACTGCACTCCAGCCTGGGTGACAGAGTGAGACTGACTCAAAAAAAAAAAAAAAAAAAAAAAAAAAAAGCACTTCTTAGGGGCTCAGGAAAAGACTGAGACACTTTTCTTCTTTAATATGCTAAAGAGGTTGTTGATCCAAAAAGCAGAAAATGTACTCATCAAAATAAGAGCTGTTCACTCATCCATCCATTCATCCATTCATTCATTTAACCAATATATATTAACCAATGTGTATTAACTCAATATGTACTCCATATTGAGTAGTGCAGAATGGATTCATATTTTTCATTATTTGTCTTCAAACGCCCTTTTACAAGTATAATTCAATCACAAGTTTTTATCTACCTCTATTCCCTTAGGGAAGTCTAAGGTGTTACTACCCTGTCATTATAAGTGATAAAAATGAGGTGGAGATGGTTCGTGTACAGAACAAAAAATACACATCAGGAACCCAACCAGCCCCTCCACTAACTATCAATAGATGTTCACTCATCTATCATTCAATTATATCAGCAAATACTTACTAAATGACATCTACATTCTTGGCATTGTGCTAGGCATTGTGGATACCAAAGTGAATAAATCATGAAGACCATATATCCTGATGACAATGCAATTAAGTTATAAATCAATAACAAAAAGACAATTTAAATCCCCATAAATATGTAAAATTCAGAAACTCACCACTAAATAAATCATGGATAATAAGAAGTGATTACAGGGAAAATTAAAAATTCTTACAACTTAATAGCAATAAATACCATACATCCAAACTTATAGGTCACACCAAAAAATATGTAGTCTTAAGTGCTGACTTAATGAAAGAAGAAAGGCTTACAGTTAATGAGCTAAGCAACCAGCTTAAGAAATTAGAAAAGGGGCCAGGCACAGTTGCTCATATCTGTAATCCTAGCACTTTGGGAGGCCAAGGCAGGCAGATCACTTGAGCTCAAGAGTTCGAGACCAGCCTGAGAAACATGGCGAGGCCCTGCCTCTACAAAAAATACAAATATTAGCCGGGCGCAGTAGCTCATGCCTGTAATCCCAGCACTTTGGGATTTGCCTGCCGAGGCAGGCAGATCACAAGGTCAGGAGATCGAGACCATCCTGGCTAACACAGTGAAACCCTGTCTCTACAAAAATACAAAAAAATTAGCCGGGCATGGTGGCGGGCACCTGTAGTCCCAGCTACTCAGGAGGCTGAGGCAGGAGAATGGCATGAACCCAGGAGGCAGAGCTTGCAGTGAGCCGAGATCATGCCACTGCACTCCAGCCTGGGTGACACAGTGAGACTCTGTCTCAAAAAAAAAAAAAAAAAAAATATATATATACAAATATTAGCTGGGCAGTATAGTGCATGCCTGTGGTCCCAGATACTTGAGGCCCAGGAGATCAAAGCTGCAGTGAACCATGATCATGCCACTGCACTATAGCCTAGGCAACAGAATGAGACTCTCGAAAAAAGAAAAAAAGAAAAAAAATTAAACAGAAACAAATCCAAAACATAGAAAGAAAAGAATAAAAAACAGAAATTGATGAAATAAAAGCAAAAGGAAGAGAAAGAGATAGGGGAGAGCAACAAAGCAAAAAATTTCTTTTTGAAAACAGCAAACTGATATGACTCTGGCAATATCTGTGTTTTTTTTGTTTTTTGTTTTTTAATTAAAGAATTAACACAAGGCTGGGCACAGTGGCTCACACCTGTAATCCCAGCACTTTGGGAGGCTGAGGCGGGCAGATCATCTGAGGTCAGGAGTTTAAGACCAGCCTGGCCAAGATGGTGAAACCCCATCTCCACTAAAAATTTGAAAATTAGCTGGGTGTGGTGGCGGGCATCTGTAATCCCAGCTACTTAAGAGGCTGAGGCAGGAGAATCACTTGAACCCAGGGAGCGGAGGTTGCAATGAGCCAAGATCACACCACTGCACTCCAGCCTGGGCAGCAGAGCAAGATTCTGTCTCAAAAAAAAAAAAAAAAAAAAAAGAGCACAACAATATTGGGAATGAAAATACAACAGAACTACAGAGTCAGCAAAGATCAAATAGATAACACAAAGAACGGTATGAAAAAGCTTATGCAAATGAAGCTAAAAACTTATTAAGTAGACAAGTTCTTAGAAAAAGGTAACTTTGTAAAACTGACTTAAAAAGAAATAAAATGCAAACAGTCCCCTAACTTTAAGAAATTATATCAGTAGTGGCCAGGCGCGGTGGCTCACGCCTGTAATCCCAGCACTTTGGGAGGCCGAGGAGGGAGGATCACGAGGTCAGGAGATCGAGACCATCCTAGCTAATATGGTGAAACCCCGTCTCTACTAAAAATACAAAAAAATTAGCCAGGCGTGGTGGTGAGCGCCTGTAGGCCCAGCTAATCAGGAGGCTGAGGCAGGAGAATGGCGTGAACCCGGGAGGCAGAGCTTGCAGTGAGCCAAGATCGCACCACTGCACTCCAGGCTGGGCAACAGAGTGAGACTCCATCTCAAAAAAAAAAAAAAAAAAAGGAAAAGAAATTATATCAGTAGCTAAAAATCTTCTCACTCACACACACAAAAATACCAGATCTCAATGATCTTATAGGCAAATTCGAATACACTTCCCATGAATTGAATTCGAATAAAATTTCCATGAATGACCTAAGGTTAGATCATTCTAACTTTCCAGAGAATAGAAAAGGAATAATAGCTCACTCTATCAAGCTTATATGTGGACACCAAAACTAGCAAGAGTAATATTAAAACAGAAATGTGGCGGGTCATTCTAATTTATAGACATTGATGACAAAAATCCTAAACAAAATGTTAGTCAAACAAATCCAGCAGTATATTTTAAACAAATCATACTATAACATAACCAAAGATAATGATGGTTATACATGGTAAAAATCTACCATTCTTTGCCTTTTATTTTTTGTTATTCCTAAGGGCAGGATGAGAAAGAGCAGCTCAAAAGAATTCAGGTGGCCAGGCACGGTGGCTCACACCTGTAATCACAGCACTTTGGGAGGCCGAGGTAGGTGGATCACTTGAGGCCATGAGTTTGAGACCAGCCTGACCAAAACGGTGAAACTCCATCTCTCCAAAAAAAAAAACAAAAATTAGCCAGGCATAGTGGCCGGCGCCTGTAATCCCAGCTACCTGGGAGGGTGAGACAGAGAATAGCTTGAACGTGGGAGGCGGAGATTGCAGTGAAAGGAGATCGTGCCACTGCACTCCTGCCTGGGTGACAGGGAGTTTGTCTCAAAATCAAACAAAAAAGAATTCAGTGAGGCACTAGGCATTTCTTCAGATGTTCTATAAAGAGGATTCATGGTATTATCTACCTGATAACTGTCAATGAAAGGGAGAGTTAGTTGTTTTTTGGGGCAGTATCAGAACTTGCCTACCTGAGGACAGGTGAGCAGCTCAGATGGCAGCTCCAGGCTCTCCCTTTCGTTACTAGTGACCACGCCCCGATGTCATGGAAGGGTGTGTGTATGACTGAGATAGTGCATCCTTTAGTGAGTGAGTGCATCCTTTGTTAACTGTCACCGTGGGCTCAGAACAAATTTTGGGTCCTTCTGTTTCTTCTCTTTCCATGCAGAAGCTGGGATTCCAGGTACAGCTCTTGCCCTCCCACCATCCAAACTTCCTTCATCCAGTAACAGCACCCTAATTTTCCTTTAAGGAACTGCCTTTCTGCACTTTTAGTCCATACATGGCAGGTAGCTTTGGACCCACTGCTGGTTCCAGGGGTGGGCTTGTGATGTAGGCTTGCTAAATCAAAGCCCATGTGTTGCTAGTCATTGTGACGAACTCAGGGATGGGCTTGCCACCCAAGCTGGCTACTAGAGCCCAGCTATGACCTTTTCCCAGAGCACAAGATTGAGGCAATTTCTCTGGGTTGTTAAACTGGTAAGACATAAGCCTGGAGCTGCCAGCGGCCTCCACTTGAGAGATCCTGCCCTGAGAATGAAGAAGCCTATGTTTTAGAGATAGGCATTGGAGAGAGAGAAAAAAATGAAGGCCATATGACACTACTTAAGCCCTTGCCCTCAGGCATGTCTGAAGCTAGTTCTACTTCTCAACTTTCAGTTAGGAAGAAACAAATTAGGCTGAGCGTGGTGGCTCACGCCTGTAATCCCAGCACTTTGGGAGACTGAGGCGGGCAGATCACGAGGTCAGGAATTCAAGATCAGCCTGACCAATATAGTGAAAGACGTCTCTACTAAAAATACACACATTAGCTGGGCGTGGTGGTGTGCAACTGTAGTCCCAGCTACTCGGGAGGCTGAGACAGGAGAATTGCTTAAATGCAGGAGGCAGAGGTTGCAGTGAGCCATGATCAAGCCACTATGCGCCAGCCTGGGTGACAGAGTGAGACTCCATCTCAAAAAAAAAAAAGAAAGAAAGAAAAAACAAAATATGTTTAGGTAGTTTATTGTTGTTTTGCTTAAGCTGCTTGGAGCTGGGTTTCTGCCAGTTGCAACCAAAAAGTCCTGATGACTAATACACTGAATTTAATCAAATTTCCCTACAGCTTTATGGAGACACAGAGTCCTCATGTTGGCATTTGCTTCATCAAAAGCCACAGCACCAAGAGTAACAAGTGAATGTATTTCACTTTAAAAGGTAAATGAGAAATTTGCTCTATGTTCCTAGAAATCTCTGCAGAGCACGCCAGTCTAAAGTTGCCCTTCTTAACCTTTTTCACGTTGAGGCACACATAGAACATTACAAAAGTGTGTAAGATACAATGGAGTGGGCAAATTGGCCCAAGGACTCAGCCTCCCTCTGAAGCCCCTGCCAACCGACCCAAGAGCTGAAGAGATCAATATCCAGGCACCTGTACCACCCGTGAACCAGTTGGGAGGGTCACATCTAGAATAAGGTAAAGGTGGGAGGTCAGGGAAGCTGTTTCAAGGGACAGTCCTCAAATGAGTCCTCTCACAACAAGATGGGTGACCTGCCTCATCTGATGGTACATTCCTCATCCTCCACATACCATTTGGAACAAAGTGCTTCTAAGTGATTCGAAGCTTTTCAGAATCAGCCTGCCAAAACCCAGCTGTTTCTGCATAGTCAGGCTTTCTGGAGTGTGTGGCTCTGGATTTGTGGGAAGGACCCCAGCTCTGCTGAAACTGCTCTTGCTCTCTACAGCAGACCCAGATTTTCAGCCAAGAAACAAGAGGGCAGAAGGTCAGGGGACTGGGGGCGGAAGGAGGAGTATCCATAGAGCTGAGCCAAAAGAATGCCATTATTTAAGATATGATTGAAGAGTCTCTCCAAGACTGGCCAAAAGAGGAATTCGATTTGAACTCTGGGGGCTTAAGAATGCTGAGCACCCAGTTTGTAGATTCTTTTGTTGACCCATTGGGGCCAAACAAGGATGGAAGGATGGAAAGAGCATCTTTTCTTTATAAATCTAGTAGCTTGACTTTGTCTACGAGTGCACAAAATCTAAGGAAAGGCATGTTGCTGTTGCTGTTTTCTAACAACCTCATCTTCCTGTTTATCCAGCACTTATTACCCAACTTTCTTGGACAGCTGACCTATCAACAAGCCAGCAAACATTATCGACCCTGTTCTATCTGCAAGACAGGAGATAGGGGATATGAAAGAGACATAAAGATAACAGGACATGAAGCTTTAATGAGTAAGTGGCACAAGCACATTCCTAAGTCTAAGGTAGATGGTGAGAAATGTCCCAACAGAGGCACAAACACAGTGTTTTGGGAACTCAAAGAAGGGGAGGTTCCAATGGGCTTGGGATGAGACCAGTAAAGATCTAAGAAGGCCTCTGGGAAGAAATCACAGATTAAGGTCATTAAGGATAAGAAAAAAGAATGGCAGCCGGGCATTGTGGCTCATGAGTGTAATCCCAGCACTTTGGGAGGCCGAGATGGGTGGATCACTTGAGCCCAGCAGTTCAAGGTCAGCTGGGCCAACATGGTGAAACCCTGCCTTTAGTAAAAATACAAAAATTAGCTGGGCATGGTGGCATGCACCTGTAATCCCAGCTACTTGGGTGGCTGAGGCAGGAAAATGATGTGAACTTGGGAGGTGGAGGTTGCAGTGAGCCGAGATCGCACCACTGAACTCCAACCTGGGTGACAGGGCAAGACTCTGTCTCAAAAAAAAGAAAGAAAGAAAGAAAAAGAAAGAAAGAAAGAAAGAAAAAGAAAGAAAGAAAGAAAGAAAGAAAGAAAGAAAGAAAGAAAGAAAGAAAGGAAGGAAGGAAGAAAGGTATTACCAGGGGTCTCTGACCTCAAAAGGGTCCCCACTGGAGGAAGAGGGCTGTGTCCTGTGTTATAGGGTGAATCGTGTCCCTCCAAAATTCATATATTCAAGTCCTAACCCCCAGTACCTCAGAATGTGACTGCAATTGGGGACAGGGTCTTCAAAGAGGTAATTCAGTTAAAATGAGCCCGTTACAGCGGGCCCTACTCCAAAATGTCTAGTGTCCTCCTAAGGAATGGAAACTGAGACACAGACACCCACAGAGGAAAGACAAAGTCAAATAAAGGAAAGGAAAGACACAGGGCCAGCTATAAGCCAATTAGAAAGACAAGGAACAGATCCTTCCCTTGCAGCCCTCAAAAGGAGCCAACCCTGCCAACATTGTGATCCAGACTTCTGGCCAGCAGAACCAGGAGACAATACATTTCTGTTGTTTAAGCTGCCCAGTCTGTGGTACTCTGTTATGGCCACCTTAGCAAACTAGTACATTGTGTGGGCTTTCCCCCTGACCCTGAGCACCTCCCAAGCTTCCAGAGGGAAGTAGACTGCCTTGTCCTTCTCCCTCTCCTGTCTAGTTTCAGAGTTCTTGTTGACCAGAACTTATTAGCATGCGTGTGGCTCTTGGGGCTTGATTTGGAGTCCCACACACTCTTCCCCATGGTCAGTAGGCTGTGCTGGAATGCAATCCTGGCAAGCCTTCCCTCCTCCTCAGAGTCAAAAGCCAAGTTGCACTATCTCCTGTTGTCTTAATGACTCTATTTTATTAACCCATTTGTGGCTTGTCTGCCTGCTAATGTACCAGGGTCTCCTGCCCCATATTTTCTGTCTTTGGAAAGAGATGATGCTAGCAGTCAAATTCATTCAATGTACAACTATTTATTGGGCTTGAATATGGAAAGAATAGGGCTGTATGATTTACAAAGAGGACTGGTCACTTACTATCCCCAGTGTCTCAAAATGAATGAATTATCTAAACAAATCTTTTTTTTTTTTTTTTTTTTCTTTCTTTTTTTTTTTTTTAATTTATGAAGTATTTATTGATCATTCTTGGGTGTTTCTCGGAGAGGGGGATATGGGAGGGTCACAGGATAATAGTGGAGAGAAGGTCAGGAGATAAACACATGAATAAAGGTCTCTGGTTTTCCTAGGCAGAGGACCCTGCGGCCTTCTGCAGTGTTTCTGCCCCTGGGTACTTGAGATTAGGGAGTGGTGATGACTCTTAAAGAGCACGCTGCCTTCAAGCATCTGTTTAACAAAGCACATCTTGCACCGCCCTTAATCCATTTAACCCTGAGTTGACACAGCATATGTTTCAGAGAGCATGGGGCTGGGGGAAAGGCCATAGATCAACAGCATCCCAAGGCAGAAGAATTTCTCCTAGTCAGAACAAAATGGAGTCTCCTATGCCCACCTGTTTCTACACAGACACAGCAACAATCTGATCTCTCCTTCCTTTCCCCACACTTCCCCCCCTTCTCTTCAACAAAACCGCCATCGTCCTCATGGCCCGCTCCCGATGGTCGCTATCTCTTCGGAGCTGTTGGGTACACCTCCCAGACAGGGCAGCGGGGCAGAGGCGCTCCTCACCTCCCAGACAGGGCGGCCGGGCAGAGGCGCTCCTCGCTTCCCAGACGGGGCCGCCCGGGCAGAGGCGCTCCTCACTTCCCAGACGGGGCCGCCCAGGCAGAGGCGCTCCTCACTTCCTCCCAGACCGGGTGGCAGCCGGGCAGAGGCGCTCCTCACCTCCCAGACGGGGCGGCCGGGCAGAGGCGCTCCTCACTTCCCAGACCGGGCGGCCGGGCAGAGGCGCTCCTCACTTCCCAGACGGGGTGGCCGGGCAGAGACGCTCCTCACTTCCTCCCAGACGGGGTGGCGGCCAGGCAGAGGCGCTCCTCACCTCCCAGACAGGGCGGCCGGGCAGAGGCGCTCCTCACTTCCCAGACTGGGCGGCCGGGCAGAGGCGCTCCTCACTTCCCAGACTGGGCGGCCGGGCAGAGGCGCTCCTCACCTCCTAGACGGGGTGGCCAGGCAGAGGCCCTCCTCACTTCCCAGACGGTGTGGCGGCTGGGCAGAGGCGCTCCTCCCTTCCCAGATGGGGCAGCCAGGCAGAGGCGCTCCTCACTTCCTCCCAGACGGGGTGGCGGCCAGGCAGAGGCGCTCCTCACTTCCCAGAGGGGGCGGCCGGGCAGAGGTGCTCCTCACTTCCTCCCAGATGGGGTGGCGGCCGGGCAGAGGCACTCCTCACCTCCCAGACGGGGCGGCTGGGCAGAGGTGCTCCTCATCTCCCAGACGGGGCAGCCGGGCAGAGGTGCTCCTCACTTCCTCTCAGACGGGGTGACGGCCGGGCAGAGGCACTCCTCACCTCCCAGACGGGGCGGCCGGGCAGAGGTGCTCCTCATCTCCCAGACGGGGCGGCCGGGCAGAGGTGCTCCTCATCTCCCAGACGGGGCAGCCGGGCAGAGGTGCTCCTCACTTCCTCCCAGACGGGGTGACGGCCGGGCAGAGGCGCTCCTCACCTCCCAGACGGAGTGGTCAGGCAGAGGCGCTCCTCACTTCCCATATGGGGTGGCGGCCGGGCAGAGGCGCTCCTCACTTCCCAGATGGGGCAACCGGGCAGAGGCGCTCCTCACTTCCTCCCAGACGGGGTGGCGGCCAGGCAGAGGCACTCCTCACCTCCCAGACGGGGCGGCCGGGCAGAGGTGCTCCTCATCTCCCAGATGGGGCAGCCGGGCAGAGGTGCTCCTCACTTCCTCCCAGACGGGGTGGCAGCCGGGCAGAGGCGCTCCTCACTTCCCAGACGGGGCGGCCGGGCAGAGGCGCTCCTCACTTCCCATACGGGGTGGCGGCCGGGCAGAGGCGCTCCTCACTTCCTCCCAGACGGGGTGGTGGCCAGGCAGAGGCGCTCCTCACTTGCCAGACGGGGTGGCCGGGCAGAGGCGCTCCTCACTTCCCAGACGGGGTGGCCGGGCAGAGGCACTCCTCACCTCCCAGACGGGGCGGCCGGGCAGAGGCGCTCCTCACTTCCCAGATGGGGCAGCCGGGCAGAGGCGCTCCTCACTTCCTCCCAGACGGGGTGGCGGCCGGGCAGAGGCGCTCCTCACTTCCCAGACGGGGCGGCCGGGCAGAGGTGCTCCTCACTTCCTCCCAGACGGGGTGGCGGCCGGGCAGAGGCGCTCCTCACCTCCCAGACGGGGTGGCCGGGCAGAGGCGCTCCTCCCTTCCCAGCCGGAGTGGCCAGGCAGAGGCGCTCCTCACCTCCCAGAGTGGGCAGCCAGGCAGAGGCGCTCCTCACTTCCCAGAGTGGGCGGCCTGGCAGAGGCGCTCCTCACTTCCCATACGGGGTGGCAGCCGGGTAGAGGCGCTCCTCACTTCCCAGATGGGGCAGCTGGGCAGAGGTGCTCCTCACTTCCTCCCAGACGGGATGGCGGCCAGGCAGAGGCGCTCCTCACCTCCCAGACGGGGCGGCGGCCAGGCAGAGGCGCTCCTCACCTCCCAGACGGGGCGGCCGGGCAGAGGCACTCCTCACCTCCCAGACGGGGCGGCTGGGCAGAGGCGCTCCTCACCTCCCAGAAGGGGCGGCTGGGCAGAGGCGCTCCTCACTTCCCATATGGGGTGGTAGCCGGGCAGAGGCGCTCCTCACTTCCCAGACGGGGTGGCGGCCAGGCAGAGGCGCTCCTCACTTCCCAGATGGGGCAACCGGGCAGAGGCGCTCCTCACTTCCTCCCAGACGGGGTGGCGGCCAGGCAGAGGCGCTCCTCACCTCCCAGACGGGGCGGCCGGGCAGAGGTGCTCCTCATCTCCCAGACGGGGCAGCCGGGCAGAGGCGCTCCTCATTTCCTCCCAGACGGGGTGGCAGCCGGGCAGAGGCGCTCCACACATCCCAGACGATGGGCGGCCAGGCAGAGGCGCTCCTCACTTCCCAGATAGGGCGGCCGGGCAGAGGGGCTCCTCACATCCCAGACGATGGGCGGCCAGGCAGAGATGCTCCTCACTTCCTAGACGGGGTGGCGGCGGGGCAGAGGCTGTAATCTTAGCACTTTAAGAGGCCAAGGCAGGAGGCTGGTAGGTGGAGGTTGCAGCGAGCCGAGATCACACCACTGCACTCCAGCCTGAGCACCATTGAGCATTGAGTTAGCGAGACTCCGTCTGCAATCCCAGCACCTCGGGAGGCCGAGGCAGGCAGATCACTCGAGGCCAGGAGCTGGAGACCAGCCCGGTCAACACGGTGAAACCCCGTCTCCACCAAAAATACAAAAACCATTCAGGCGTGGCGGCGCGCGCCTGCAATCCCAGGCACTCTAAACAAATCTTAAAGATCATCCTCCAACCACGGAGAAGTGACTTGCTCAAGGTCATTCAGCTGCTGAATCTGATCTCTTTGCACAACTCATGATTTTGGGGGATTAAGAAACCAGAGACTTTGGGCTTTATTCAGCACTGCAAATGGCCTGCTAGGTGATCTTGGACAAATCCTGTCATATTACATACCTATCCTCCAAATTTCTCAACCAAACTATAAATGTCCCTTCTTGGTGAAGACTTCCTCAACCCCCTTGGGCAGAATCAGCTGTTCCCAGGATTCTCAGTCCATAGCAGCCTTGTGGTGGTTTATGCAGGAGTTGCCAACCCTCCTCCCTGCAAGCCTCCAACCCACATACTCCATTGCCTGTGGCCCCCAATTGTAGGATGAAGTATGGACCAGTCAGCCCAAGCCTACCCTCAGCACTCCCTTGGCCAAAGCAGTATCTTCGGGGGATGTATCATTAGAACTGGTCTTCAACTCCTCTTTGTCAGGGAAGATAGATAACATTTCATGGTTAAAACCCAACTCCAATCTGGTAAAATTTCAACTCTGTTCTTCTGAGGCCAAAGGCTAGTAGGCCTGAGACACAGAGGGTTCTGGAAGTACCACACTGGGAATTCTACGAGGTGTTCTATGCAAGCCAGTCATGACATTTTAATTCTCTTACCCAGATGTCCTGTGGCTTGGTTGGAATTCCGAACCCAGAAAGTAAAATCCATCACCTGGGATTTTATGAAAATTATCCATGTAATCTTTACCCAAAATTAATAATGACCCTTAGAAAAGGCTCAAGTATGAAAAAGTTAAAGAAAAAGATAAGAGCTGAGACCAAGTAGCTCCCAGAGTTTCTGCCAATGCTTGGCCTTCTTCCCTCTCAGGTGCAAGATGATTGATTATGAAGCAAAGGTTCCAGCTGAGCCTTCAGCCAATCGCCAGCTAACAGGTACTTAGCAAGCACCAACTATGGGCCAGGCAGTGGGAATGCAGCAGGTAACAAGGCAACGTTTCTTCCCCTCATGAAGTTTACAGCTAGGGGATGGGAAAATCAACAAACAAATACATAAAAAGCCACCAATCAGTGGCTCTAAAAGTGCAGCCCCCGGGCCAGCAGTGTCAGCATCACTCAGAAGAAAAGACCCCACCCCAGAGTCAGAAACTGGGCAGCAATCTGTGTTTGAAGCCCTCCAGCAGATTTAATGCACGCTCAAGACTGTGCTGGAAAATGATAAGGCTGTGATTGGGAGTAACTGCGGTGTAATTTCAGACAGGGCAGCCTGTGTAGGACTCTCTAAGGGGTGCCATCTGAACTGAGCTGAAGCCCGAGAGGAGAATGAGCCCGCAATGTGAACAGCCAGGAGAGAGTTCCAAATAGAAGGAAGAGAAAGTGTGAAGGCCCTGAGGTCCAGAAGGGCCTGGTATATTTGGGGTAGAGAAAGGAGCTGGCATAGTGCCTATGACCAACCAGGGCACGTCGTGGGATGGCCTAAAAGGGCCTAAAGCTGGCAGGCCCACATGCTGGTCAGCCTAAATCACAAGCAAACTCTGGGATGTGGGACAGTCGTGGAGCCCTTCTACATAGTCTCTAAAATGAAGGGGCAGACAGGCACGGGGGCCTGTAGTCCCAGCACTTTGGGAGGCCAAGGCGGGTGGATCACCTGAGGTCAGGTATTCGAACACGGCCAACATGGCAAAACCCCATTTCTACTAAAAATATAAAAATTAGCTGGGCCTGGTGGCAGGTGCCTGTAATCCCAGTTACTCAGGAGGTTGAGGCATGAGAATCGCTTGAACCTAGGAGGCGGAAGTTGCAGTGAGCCAAGATCGCACCACTGCACTCCAGCCTGGGTGACAGAGCAAGACTCTGTCTCAAAAATAATAATAATCATAAAGTAAATAAATAAATAATAAAATGGAGGGAAGAACATTCCTAGGCCTGCCTTCCTCCCTGGGCTATTTTGAGAATTCCATGAGCTGGTGGACATGAAAGAATTTGGAGAAGCGAGAGGCAGTGTTCCAGTGGGAATTACTACAATGAAAGGACTCGTGGCAGTAACCGCAGGACCCAGCCTCCATGGGGAGAGGTGGAGACCACAACAGACCACAGGCCAGTGCCGCCTGGCCCCCAGCCACTGTCTGCTCTCTGGAGAGAAATGCGATTGAGACGATCCTGGAAAAAGGATCTGTTGAGGAGGTCTGAGGTCTGAGGTGGGATTTTCCAGAGACATCTGATGGTGGGATCGCTTACTCTCTACCTTGTTGGTCAATCTGGGAGGATTCTTGGCTTCCTAAGGAGCTTGTGTGTTGCTCCAGCTGCTTGCAAACTTCCCCCAGAAATTATAAAGGCAGTGTCAGATTTCTCACAGGACCAGGCCAGGCCCCATCATCACAGTGAGAGCCAATTTCAACCATCCACTGATGCCCGTTTTTCAGGGTCTCGGCAAAGGTCTCATCTCTGTTTTAAGCTTAAAGGAGACTTTGACCAGGACCCTGAGAACACGGAGGTGATGTAATTATGAGGTGACCCAGTAATTAGCCCCTACAGCTTAGACTACATGCAAAATCACTGCCTCAAATGAGAAGATACCATCTCCAAAAGCTGCCTGTCTCCAGAAGCCACCCTTCACCTGGTTGTCATAAGCATCTTTGCATCCTGAGTGGTCAAGGCTGGAGGAAGCCTCACAGATAATGGCCCAGCCCCTCTCATGCAGATGTGAACTGGAGCCCCAGAAAGAGAAGGAACTGGAGCACAACCACCCAGTGAGCTTGTGGCAGTGCTAAGACTAGACTAAGCAGAAATCTCCAAATAGGCTTGTAAACATTTCACTCCCCTGCTCAAAAACCAGCGTTCACAGAATAAAGCCCAAGTCAACTGCATGGAATTCAAGGCCCCACAATCTGGTGGGGAACCTTGAGTGCCAACCTTCTAAGCCTCATCTCTTATTCTGGGCCTGCCCTGCCTACAACCTGTGCCCATGCTGCAGCCACACTGGGTGTCATAGTGTGCAGGTGACCAGTTGACTCATGACCAAGACTGCTCGACATGCAGTGAACTTTCTTGCCTCCATGTCTCTGCCCATGCTATTCCCTAACCCTGACGGCCCTTCCTCGTCTCTGATATAGAAATCCTATTCACTCCTGCAAAGACTTGCTCAAGGCCACCATATGCATTCACATTCCTCGTGGGCACTCCCATAGCACCTGGGACATATTGTTCTCATCAGTCACATCTGACACTGGCTCATGAAGAGAATCTGATGAGTTATGTACACCCCCCCCCCAAAAACCCCACTCACACCCACTCAGCAGAGAGATCCTGAGGGCAGGGACAGCATCTCGTTCATCCTTAGACCCTCCTAGCCCTTGGCAGTGTCTGACACAGAAAAGTGATCAGTCAATATTGTTTAATCAAATGGACGCACAGATATGCAACCCTGTCTGTAGGACAGCTTCTGTGACCAACTCCAGCCAGAGCCAACAAAGTGTCCCATACCTACGTTTGTTGCCATCCAATTTCACTGGGCTACATATAATGATTTGGGTTTCATATTTCCTGCCAACCTACCCGACTCCTGCCAAGAGGCTGTGAACTCGTCAGGGGGTGATGATAGCTGATAAATTATGCCTAGTGTTCCATTATTGGAACACTAAGCATGTGGGAGTTATTTATATCCTCCTGTTCAAGGTCATCACCAAGGTCTGATTGCAAAAATTTTAAAAATTGCAACATCAGACATAAATGGGTTAATCTTTACATGCACAGCTCAGACCTCAACACATAAGTGGTAAATGGATAAATGCATTCCATCAGTGGTCATAAGTTAACCTATGTAGAAACTGTACCTAACATACAATCCATTTCTCTTTCTCATTTGAATCCCATATATATAATTCACTCATGTAGCTTTTCTGCTTATTTAACAAATATTTATCAGGCACTAGAAAAATACTATGGTGAGACCGGGTGTGGTGGCTCACGCCTGTAATCCCAACACTTTGGGAGGCAGAGGTGGGCGGATTGACTGAGCTCAGGAGTTTGAGACCAGCCTGGCCAACGTGGTGAAACCCCGTCTCTTCTAAAATACAAAAAATAGCTGGTAGCACACGCCTGTAGTCCCAGCTACTCGGGAGGCTGAGGCACGAGGATTGCTTGAACCCAGGAGATGGGGGTTGCAGTGAGCCAAGATAGCACCACTGCACAAGAGAAAAAGAAAAAGAAAAAAAAATACAATGGTGAATAAGACAGAAAGCTCTGTTGGGTGGAGAGATGTTAAATAAATAATCACAAATGTGTATTTATCACAGCTATGGAGTGTGAGCTGGAGGATAAGGACAGGGTGCTGTGGTCACTCCTGAGTCCACTCTGAGCTCTCAGTTGCCCCAGCAGTCCTGTCCCATCATACTTCATCCCTGTCCCCGCGGAGAAGGCCACCCCTCACTCAGCTCAGATGCAGAAAACAGATGACCCGTCTTTTTCCCTAATGGAATGAAGCAGAGTCAGGGTTTTTTGTGTCTTCACATTGTTTCATATAATCTCCCTCAAATTCTTAAACCCCTCCTCCCATGGAAACTGTTGAAGATGCCAATTTCGTACTGATTCCGGATGCAAAGTCTGTTCTGTCTGACCTCACTGATTCCTGGGGGACGTGTTAAGACCTGTGAAATATGTAGAGCTCATAAATCAACTCTGGCTAGATTTCCACAAATGTTTTAGTTTGAAAGAAAGTCAGACAGCATTGACAAGACCCCAAGTATTCTGCTTCCCCAGCCCCAACATACCCGCCGGCCCCAGAGTCTGTGGATGCTGGCTGCCTGCAGCAGGGCCCAGCACTGGCTGTCCCCATCTCCCCTCTGGCCCGGCTCCGACAAGCTGGAGGGGAACAGGCGGTCAGTCCTTGACATGTAGTCTGTTGACTGAGGCCCTCTGGAGGGAAGGAATCCTGTGAATGTCCTTTCCCTGCCAGCCCCCAAGGAGACGGCCCAGAGACCCTTCCTCAAGCATGCTCCTCTGTTTCCAAGACAAACAGGAGCCTCGGGATGGTTGTTGGGCTCCAGGGGGTGCCAGTGACATGTAATACAATTGAGTGGTGCCCTCTGGAGTTGTGCAAGGAGCTGGCGCTGGCTGGTGGTGAAGCCCTGGGAGCCAGTCTCCCCCATGGCAGGAAAACAAAGCTGTGGCTTCAAGGTACGAAGGGCACAGCCTCCCACAGAGTTTCCCCTTAAGGAAGGGGACAGTGGACGTGGGTTTCTTTGCAAGTTAATCTGACCGGAAGGTTCTTCACAGGCATCTTTTTCCATTAGCCCATCAGTGCTTCTGTACATTAGATTGCATCTAACACTCACTGAGCGGCCGTGGTGCCCAGCATCTTGCTGGGTGCAGGACAGCCACAGTGACCATGGCCCCAGCCCACAAGGCGCTTAAGGAACAAGGAGACTCTTGGTCACCTTAGTCCCTGCTTGACACCCAGTACAGTGGGAGGAGTCAGCAGAGGGGGTGCTGGAGATGAGTTCTGGGAGACTGATTGAGGAAGGCAGTGGCACTCACTCCCCTCTGGCTAGCCTGGGTTCAACAGTGCCCGCACTCTTCCTTCCTGCCATTCATTCATTCAAAAATCACTCCACGACAGCCTCACTCTGCCAGATGCTGTGGATAAACAGTGGAGGCTGGCACTGTGCCTTTGTCTCAGGAATCCCCCTGCCAGGCACCCCACCCACTTCCCTGAACCCCCGACAGCCATGCCCTCCATTATGAAAGATGAGAGCCTGTGGGCACCTACCTGCCCTCGGTGCACACACCTGGGGCTGCTGGGAAGCCCTGGCCTCTCTGCCTCCATGCTCAAGGCCAGGGCTGGCTGCTGGAGGGAGGCTGTCTGGCTCGTGGGTCTCTCTGATGAGGGGTCAGCCCAGTACCATCAGCACTTCCCCAGTCCCAGCCTGCCAGGCCTGGGCACCACGTGGCCTGTGTGGTACATGTGTCCACAAAGGATGGCAGCCCAATGGATAGGAGAACGAAGGTACCCAGGTAGCTCTTCAGCACTCCCAGAGTCTAAGAGATCCCCAGAGAAAGGCTCAAAAGCTGCCTCTGTGGCCTGCGTGAGGTCAGAGTGGAGACAGAGGGGGAGAAGTGTCAAGACGATCATGAATCGAAAGAGGTCCCTCTTCTTCTCCCTCCCCAACTAATGCTCCTTCCACATACTTCCCCACTTGAGATAAGCAGCCAACAAGCACCTGCCACGTGTCTGACCCTATGACTGGCAGGGACTGCTAAGACATAAAGCAAACAAAGTTGCTGCTCCTATGAGATAAAGAGCTTGCAGGTACGGGGAGTGGACGGGTGGGAGTGACAACGCGATTGCTTAGAGGGTGATGACCTGACTATCCTGCCTTCACTAAGCCTCAAAACATTCCCGGAAGATAAGCATCATTGTCCCATCTTGTAGCTGGGACACACTCAAAGGATTTAAAGCCCTGCGCCATGCAATGGTGCAGTGATAGGATTCAAACCCATGTCTGTGTGAATCTAAGCCCATGCTCGTTCCACTGCATCACGCTCTCTACCACTATTGCCTGGCATCATTGAATTGCTCACTTCAGATCCTTTGAGAAATGAAGATCTCCCTTTTTCCCCCACAAAAGAAATAGCCTGGGCCTATGGGATGATATTTACATGAAGCTGTTGTCATCAACATCAAATAGGATTCCTCATTTATTGTTTCAATCCGTTTTATTCCACTCAGGCACACACTCTCCATAAAATGAATGCCTTGCATTCATATGGCATTTTTACTTCTTTCATTTAATCCATCCCTGATAACATAAACATCTCCCAAATCCCCCAAATCACTCTGTTTCTTGCATTACAGCAGGGTTGGGGGTGTGAGGTGCAGATGCCATGCAGACACCATCCACATAAACAGATAAGAGCGGTGGAGAACATCCACAGAACATCTGTGAATTTCTGTACAGAATCTATGAGTCATTCTGTTCTAGAGTCCTCCAGTGGTGGATTCAACCCACATATATCAAAAGGATTTTGGAAAGAAATCTAAAACTAGCCTTGACAGCAAAAGAGATGGTGTGATCACCTTGCTCCATCTCATCACATTTAGAATGACTGCCCTTCTCTAAGGAGTATCATAGCATGCACCTCCTACTAATTTAAAAGACATGTGCTAAACAGTCAGCTCAGCTCTGGCCCTGGCATTCGAGGCTATTTGCAACCTGGCAGGTAACTTCAACCTCCTGCCCTCCAGGCAGTGCTCTCTGGAGACTTGGTAATGCAGCCACTTTTGCCAGACCAGAGCTGAATGGTCCTGCCATTAAAAAGTCCACACTTCATCCATCCTCTGCAACACCACTCGCTTTTCATACACAACTGGCTAATTCCAGAGTGCAGTAGAAATAAAAGTAACATGACCAGACCAAGGAACATAAGATGAGAGCCAAGAAAAACTTGTAGGTCATTGAAAAGACTGCCACGCTAGACACCGGGGAAGTGACCTACTACACAAAGGCACCAAGGGCTGGGCATGGCCCACCAGTGGGACCCCACCCAGAACATGAGGCCAGCCAGTGCACTGAACCAAGTGGAGACTTGGTAGGGTCCTGGCAGGTGTCAGCAGGCACGTGTGCTGTTGAAACACACGCAACAGAGAAGAGCCGCATCACCTAGGCAATCCAGGTGGGAAAGGGTTAACGAAAAAATTATGTTTCCTAAAGACTGGGAAGATTTAGAATAGTAGAACATTCTTGAGTTGCAGGAAACCTGAGAAATCATCAGAACCAGGGAATTTAAACTTTTTTGTATGTGCCTTGAACCTGTTTGGCAGACTGCTAAAGCCCATGGACTCCCTTCTCAGAATAATGCCTTAAATTGCATAAAATAAAACTCAGAGGATTACAAAAGAAAACAATTGTATTGAAATGCAGCTATCAAAATACTTAAAAAACAAATGTACGGCTGGGCATGGCAGCTCACACCTGTAATCCCAACACTTTGGGAGGCCAAGGAAGGAGGATCGCTTGAGCCCAGGAGTTAGAGACTAGCCTGGACAACATAGCAAGACCCTGTCTCTACAAAAGATACAAAAATTAGCTGGGCGTGGTGGCATGTACTGGTAGTCCCAGCTACTCGGGAGGCTGAGATGGGAGGGTCACTTATGCCCGGGAGGTTGAGGATGCAGTGAGCAGAGATCATGCCTCTGTAATCCATCCAGCTTGGATAACAGAGCAAGACCCTGTCTCAAAACACACACATACACACACACACGTGTGATACAGTGATATAGATACTTCTTTATCAATGCATTAAAAAACAAAATTAGGCAGATCTAGTATCTTCTACGATTTCGAAGTTATAAGCATAAATAAGGTTTCAAAATATTTCAAAATACTTCCAAGTATTTCAAAATAACTGCCACAGCTGTAACGTGATATGTAAATATCTGATTCTCTTGTCAATACCATCCCAGGTACTGCTAATAGTCCTGTGGCCTGTTGCCTACAATGGACAGTAATGCTAAATCTCAATTCAAAGTTAGTGGGGAAAAACATGCTGATAGATCCCTTGATTTCTATCCACAGACCCCAGATTACGACCCTTAGTATAATACCATCCTTTCTTTTTACAGATAATAAAACTTAGGCCAGAGAGGCCAAGTGGCTTTCTCAATGTCACACAGCTAATAAGTAGCAAATCTGGGATCAAAATCCAGTTCTTACTAATGTCTCATCTCATCCCTTTACCACTACAGCATGCTACCTCAATTTAGGCCTTAAAATCATTTCTCTCCAGTTTGTGTTTTGTTTTTAAATAAGTAATACATTCTTCTAACAAATTCAAACAATATACAAATTGCATGGAAAAAATAAACCTTCTACCTTTCTTTAAATACAGTCCTGTCGAAAAATAGACCGATGAACTAGGGCCTTGCTAATTAAAGGGTGGTCCCTGGACCAGCAGCGTGGCATCACCTGGGGGCTTATAAGAAAATGCAGACCCTTGGGGCTCACCCCAGACCTCTTGAGTCAGAACTGCATTTTCCCCAGGTGATTCATGGGCACAGTTACTTTTGGGAACAGCTGTCCTGGACAACTTCCTGGAGTCCTGTCTGTGTTTGGGTCTCCCTGGAAGCACAAGTTAACCCCAACTCCTACTGCTGAAAATTGGCAAGAATTCAACTTTCAACTCCCTAAACGACACATACTGTTAAATCTAATTCCCAGAAGAAAGAATAAAAAATAATAGAATAACAGGACTAGGGGTTTGAAGCAGGAGAAGTCGTCATGGAATGAAGAGATTTGAGATAATGAAAACAATAATTACAGTAACTAACTTAGGAAGCCCCTACGATAAGCCAGCCTCGATGTTAGACAATTCGCATGCATATCTCACTTAATTCTCCAAATTTCCTGTGGCAGTTGGTACTGCTATCCCTGTTTACAGGAGGAAAATCTGAGGTTGAGAGAAGTGAAGCCACTTACCCATCATCCCAGCAATGATAGGGAAAGACTTGCAGCAAGGTGGGAAACCTGGGGAGGCCATGCCCATGAACAAGCTTGCTGGGGCCAATTCACAAAGACATCTGAGCAAACCCAGGTGCAGAACCCCAGCCTCAGTGCGGGTCCCATTTCCTCTCTGGGCCTGCGTAGTCCCAATGCCCTCAGCAGCTAAAGAATCGGTTTCATGGTTTCACGCATTTTCCTCCAGATCTCAGTTTCACGCATTTTCCTTCTGGTCTCAGCCTGAGGACTGAGTTTCAAGTTACAGACCAAGCCAGAGGCCTGTATGAAAAACAAGAAAAGTCTGTTGGAGTGAAGGCCGCCTTCTCCTCCCTAGTTTTTGCTAACCACAGTCCTGTCAACATTAGGGGCTGAGGTTTCTACTTGCCCTGGCCTTTATGCCACATTTGTTCCCACTTCCCACTTTTCTGTCTCACAATTTAAATAATCCCAGGTTCTGCTGCCATTTCCAAGCAGATTCCGAGTGAAGCCATGTCAGGCTCAGCTGGGGAAAGCCCTTTGAGGCCTGCCAGGTAAATGTATACTAGGCTCAGTTTTAGGTCATTTTAAAGGTTTTGAAGAATTAGACGTTTGATGCATTTTCAGACTCTGTGAATCTTCCCATGGCTTATCATCTCAAGACCCTAGCAGCCTTCTTCATGAATCTTTCCCAATTAACGTTTACTATGGGATACTCCACGTAAACACTGGGCAAGGTGTTTGCACATGTTATCTGTGAGACAGGTGTTGTTATGCCCATTTTACAGGTGAGGAAACCAACCCCCGTTCTCACAGGTAGGAAGTGGCCAAACCAAGGTGAGACTCAAAGCCTCTCTGACTTCCAAGTTCCAGTCCCCTCCACCCCAGAAGCCTTCTTATCTCTGCCTTCTCTTTGTACCATCTCAGGAACTCATCAGAGGTTGTTCTGAATTTCAGCTGCTTGTGCTTGTGTTGTGTTTAATCTCCCTTCCTTGTTCACAAGCTCTAGAGAGAGCTCCATGGCCATGCACAACTCCACATCCCCCTCGGTGCCTAGGCCAGAGCCTGGCACCAACAAGGCACTCTGTACACATTGGTTGACTGAAGAAATACTGGCTGGCTTTCAGGAAAAATAACTCAAGAGGAAGCCTCAGACCAACACCACCTACCTTCCAAAAGGATCCCATGTGTTGCTCTCTGCCTGTTTGGGCGCCCTGATCAACAACAATAACAAAAATCCTGGACTAGAAGAGAGAATCAAAATATTGCTTGTAATTTCACAAATGGCCGGGATTTCTGCAGTCCCCGGAGTAGCAGGGCTCTAGAAAAGGCTGCTTTCTCAGCCGCAAAATATTTCACAAACATGAGTTACTGATGGAGTCCCTACATTTGCCACTGAGCCAAGCTGGTTAGCAAAGCTAGAACTTGGAATGTCCACCCAGAGAGATGACAAGTTGAGCCCCCAAGGGAATGAGTTGACAGACTTGAGTGGCAACCACATTCAGGGACCCGGTCTTAGAGGCAGCGTGCCATGAGAGGAAGGTTCCTGAATGGGAGTCCACATCTTGGGTGCCCCAGCCACTCGGCACCAACTCACCCCACTCTCTGAGGGTTCAGCACCACACCATCCTCAGCCCCACACCATCCTTCTCTGGGATATCTATGTGGCCAGCTCAGAACTCTACGTATGCATTTGATTTGGCCTCTGTCTGGGTCTTGATTGTGAGCTGTTGGGTGAGGCTCTCCTCCAGCAGCCCCTCCCTGCTTACCAGTTAACCATGTCTGTCTGGCTCTCCCTCCCCTGAGAATCTGGTCACCAGATCTCCCAAGGGTCCAGGATCTGGGTGACACACTCTAATGAGCCATGAGTCCCATCATTGTCATGCCAAGATGCCAGTTTTCTGAACAACACAAAACTTGCTTGGCTCGTGGACTATAATTCTTAAGTCACTGTTCACTCTGTCTGCAGAAGTGTCCAAGTGCTCCAACTGTACATCTAGGGGCCTGTGGACTCAAACCTAAGGCCAAACATTGTTCCAAAAGGGCAGGGTCTAGTCACCTCCAAAGTAGAACCAAAAACAGAAAAACTGAGGAGGAAGCTCTGAGGGACTGGCCACCCAGGCACTGAGCCCGGCCCCACCCAGCCCATGGAAACAGGCATGGCCTCATGTGGCACCAAGGGATGAGAGTGCTTCCTTGAAAGTGGGTCCAAACCCTAGAAAAAGTAAACCGCAGTGAAACGGGATGCTCATTGGCCTCCCCAAGGCAGACTGTCTTATACTTTATGAGAAGAAATCAGTGCATGAAGAGGGCAAAAGATCAAAGACGTTACCTTCAAAATAGCCTGCCCAAAAATTTAACCTGAATTGGATCAACTCACTAGATCTATTAGCAGCTTACAAGAAAATATAGGGGAGGAAGGAATAAGATAACCCGCGCACCGGCAAGAGTGCAATCAGCCACCTCCGAAACGTATGAAATTCTACAGAACAAGCAGCTCAGCCTCTTCAACAAATAAGTGGCCAGGGAAATAGTAAAGACTAAAAGACATTTAAGAGACTTGTCAACCAATGCAATTTGCAGAACTTGGATGGATCTGATTCCAACAAACCAACAGACAACAGGCTGTTGAGATGGCTTCATATGCATGGCCCCTTTGGGGCTCTTTGGGGCTCAGCTTGTCAGACCTCTGGGTGGATATTCCAAGTTCTGGCTTTGCTAACCAACTTGGCTCAGTGGCAAATGTAGGGACTCCAATAACTAATGTTAGTGAAACGTTTTGTGGCTGAGAAAGCAGGATTTTGTTAGAGCTATGCTACTCCGGGGACTGCAGAGATTCTTCTGGCCATTTGTGATGAAATTGCAAGGCATTTATGAGACAATCAGAGAGATTTGAACACTACCTGGATACTTAATGATAAAAAGAGATTATTATTGACTTCTGTAGGTTTGATAATGGTATTGTTTTTTGGAAGTTTTTTTTTATTTTAATTTTTTATTTTTTTGAGGCAGAGTCTCACTCTGTCGCCCAGGCTAGAGTGCAGTGGCAGAAGCTTGGCTCACTGCAACCTCTACCTCCTGGGTTCAAGCGATTCTCCTGCCTCAGCCTCCCAAGTAGCTGAGAATACAGGTGCATACCACCACACCCAACTAATTTTTGTATTTTTAGTAGAGGCGGGATTTCGTCATGTTGGCCAAGCTGGTCTCGAACTCCTGACCTCAGGTGATCCACCCACCTCGGCCTCCCAAAGTGCTGGGATTACAGGCATGAACCACCGTGCCTGGCCTTAAATTTGTTTTTGTAAAGAATTTCTTTATCTCTTAGAGATAATTCTGAAGTCTTTAAGGATGAAATTATATAATGTCTGGGATTTGCTTTAAATTAATGCACTGAGTAGAGTGTAAAGAAGAAAGGAGATTATGCCTGTGCTGATAACTACAGAAGTTGGGTAATAAGTAGGTAGGTGCTTACTATGTTCTTTCTACTTTTGACTAGGTTCAAAATTTTATAGAGCAAAAAGTTTCATTAAGAAAAAAAAAGAGAAAGAGAGAGCTGGGTGCCATGGCTCACACCTGTAATCCCAGCATTGTGGGAGGCCGAGGCATGAGGATTGCTTGAGTCCAGGAATTCGAGACAAGCCTGAGTAACATGGCAAAACCCTGTCTCTACCAAAAAAATACAAAAATAAGCCAGGCATGGTGGCACATGCCTGTAGTCCCAGCTACTTGGGAGGCTGAAATGAGAGGATCACTTGAGCCCAGGAAGCAGAGGTTGCAGTGATCGAGGAGCATGGTGGCACACGCCTATAGTCCCAGCTACTTGGGAAGCTGAAATGGGAGGACCGCTTGAGCTGAGGAGGCAGAGGTTGCAGTGACTGTGCCACTGCACTACAGCCTGGGTAACAGCCAGACCCTGTCTCAGAAAACAAAAATAGCAAGAGAAGGACTTTGTTTTTAATCCTGATTTCAGCACTGACTCTGAGCACCCTTGAACAAATCTATACCTCACTGAGCCTGTTTTCTCATTCAAAGCCTGAATCGTTCAAATCATGACTCGGCCCCTCACTTGCTGTGTGACTTTGAACAGGTTTCTTAGCTTCTCTGCTTCGGTTTCCTCATGGGTACAATAGGAATGATAATAGTTTTACCTTGTAGGTGGTTATGAGGATCAAGCGCATTAATTATTGTAAAGGTCCTAGCACACAAGTACTATCCAAGTGTTTGATATTATTACCACTGCTGCAGTGGATGTTACTGTTGATCACTATTTTTATTTTGATGAAGAGGACAAGACACCTTTGGAGATGTTTCCTCCTCTCCTAGAACATTAAAGTTTCAGAAATGTTTCCGAAGTCTCCCTGACTTACCCACTGCTCATGCAATGCCTCCTCCACAGGATCAGAGCTGTGCTCTGGAAAACACCCACATTCTCAGGGCAGTGACACCTCCACAGTCACCTCCTTGTCTTTTCTCAATGATCCCCCCATCTGGTTTCCTTCCCTCCCACCTTCCGCCATGGTGCCTTGCTTCCCTTCCACCTGCTCCCAGGCCCACCTCTCTTCCATCCCAGTTCTTGGAAGGAGCAGTAGGTAGAAAGAGTCTCGCTTTCCCATCCCTTCTCTTACTTCCCCCAACCCCCACAATGCCAGCTCTTCACAATACGCAGAGGGACCTCAGCGAGGGCCATTTGAAAGCCTTCTGTAAAACCAGGAAACCATGGGGTGGGGTGAAGGGAAATTAGAAAGAACTCAGAACTTATGAATGCATAATGCTGAACTTTTTGGAAATGGATGGGCCTGGTGCCAGTCCTCACTAGGGCTCCTAGATTGTATTCTCCTTACAAAAGGGCCATTATGAAAGTTCCGCATCTCCCGTGTGACAGGTTCAGAGCCATAAATGGCATGACGTCAGAGGGACCAAGGGAGGAATAGGTTTCCCAGCCATGTCCTGATTGTCAAGGGCACTGGGACCCTGGAAAGAGGTTTAGGGGAAGGAGGGAGACACTTTGGAGAAACCTGCAGCAGTTCCCAGCTGTTCTGCAAAAGGGGCCGCTGAGCTTGCCCAAGGCATCAGCTAGAGCTGTCTACACCACGACCACCCAAGGCCCCCTGCCTAAACCACAGAGTGCCTCGAAAGAATCATTACATCCTCTTCCTCACCTCAAGACATGTAAGGGCTAATCACTTGGATTATCCAGCCCCCACGTGACATCCTGGAAGAGCAGCACCTCCCACCTCTATCTCTGCATTTTCTTTTGGGATCATTTCTTTTCTACCAGATAGGAGAGGTCATTTCCTATAGTTAGGAGATTGTAGACAGGGGAGAAGTTAGGGGAGCTGGCTGGCATCCTACCTCTGTAATTACCTAACTGGTTGGAGTCCACACTCTCCTTTCTACAAAATAAAGAGGTTGAAGTTAAAGATTGGTAAAAAAGTCCCTTCCAGTTACAAAGTTCTTTCCTCCTGATGCTGGTTATAAGGAAGCATGTTACCATCTTCTCCACCAAAGCTGGCTTGACTGGACCCTGCGCTCATTCCCTTTGCACATTCATCTACGTTTAAGGTAAACATTAACCAGCTCTCTCTCTCTCACTCTTTCTCTCTCCCCCCGCCAACACACACAGAGACCACACCCCTTAAGACCAGCGAAAATGTGGAAGTTTGGGTTCAAGCATACCCAGTGTTCCCTGGTAGTTCTGAAGACACTTGTCTGCATATTATTTATGTGTATTCAAATGAGAATGCACACTCCTTCACATAAGCTTATAGAAGACACCTTAAATTAACCAACACAGCTTCCCTAATAGTGGGTTATACAGCTCAACACTCCAGAGCCCTGAAATGGAACAAACAAAATCTTGGGACAAACAAAAATGGGAAAAACAAAAAACAAAATGGGACAAACAAAAATCTTGCTAGACCAGTGGTCTCTCAAACTTTTGGGGTAGAGAAAAAAAATATTAAAACTTCAATTCATATATATATTTTCTTAAGAGACAAGGTCTCGCCATGTTGCCCAGGCTGGAATGCAGTGACTATTCACAGGCGCGATCATAGCACACCACAGCCTCGAACCCCTGGGCTCAAGTGATCTCCCCCTTCACCCTACTGAGTAGCTGAGACTACAGGCACGTGCCACCACTCCCAGTTTCATATTTATTTTTATCTCATCCTTTTAAATTTCATATTTCTTATGTGAAGTTTATATTCTGCAATCCATATTAGTATGAAAGGGTATGTATATAATTTATAAATATCCATATAATGGGGATCCAGGCTCAAAAAGATTTTGCAGATGGGATGCACGATCAAAAAGTTTAGAGCTTTCACTCTATACACCATCTTCCAGAGCTGGAGATTTTGGTCTGACCACAGCTAAAGGGACCAGGGAGGATCCTAGGTAACTCTCCTCCAAGGCCACGCTGGCCAACAGAACCTAAAGCTCTCTAGGGCACTGGTCACACCCCTTGCCAATTCCTTTGTGCCTGCTTCTTCCCAGAGGTCCATTCTTGCTATGAGTTCCTATCAGTGAGGCTCCTTTTGGTCAAAAGCACATTAGTTCCAACTCACGTAACCTAATTTTCTTTCCAGAACAGTTGGCCCTGCCCTTCAAGGCTTCGTCCATTGCAGAAGCACATGTTCCAATCAAGGGTGCGGGGGCTGAGGACAGAGCTTTGGCCCTTTCTAGATCTTCCTCTGAGATTTACTTACTGTAATAAGTCTGACCAGATGTATTTGTTATTTGAGAAAATATTACCTTGGTCTTTAAATATATAGATGAGTTAAAGATAGATACAGATAGGTAGATAGATAGATGAAAATAAAATAAAGAAAAAAATTGGTTTTCTGGAGAACTGTGAACAAAACAGCAAAATAACCTCCCTGGTTGGGCAGGAACCCAGAGATACAGGCTGCTAAGAGTGAAATAAGTATGCAGAGAGTAAGTCATTGTTTCACTGGTGCATTGAATGGCAACTAACAACCCATTTGGGGTGAGCATGCCAGATACAGACGATGTCTTCACCAAAGCACAGCAGAGAGGAACAAAAGGCTGGGCTACTCACCCACACATTGGTTGCTTTCATCCATCTGGTATCCAAAGCGGCATATAAGAGGCCTGGAGATCGTGGGATAGTTTGGAGCTGAGAGTGGTGGGGCAGCTGCTGGGTACGGACCTGAGTAGGGGGTCGAATAGGGGTTCGAGTAGGGCCCTCGATACACGGGGTTTGTTCGGGGAATGCATAAATACCCGCCATTTTGGTTAACACACATCATGTCTCCTCGGCAGGCCTCGGGGATGGTCCGGCATTCATCAATATCTGGAAGGCACAGAAAGGACAAGCATTAGTGGCTCCCCAGCTGCGTTGTGTCCGGTGCATATTTAAGAAGAACTTGGTACCAGGCGTGGAGGAAGCACTCCCAAACACCTAGGGCGGTCCCAGCTCATCACGGGAAGGTACCCCTAAATGTTGGCTGAAGTGAATCAAAGTAACCAGTGTCACCCAAACATCAGCCTTTCAAATACCACCATCATGATTTTGACCATATCTACAAAAACCTTGCTATAGTTTGAATGTCCCTCCAAAACTCATGTTGAAACTTAATCCCCAGTGTTGCAATATTGAGTGGTGGGGCCTTTAAGAGGTGATTGGATCGTGAGGGATGTACTCTCATGAATGGATTAATCTACTCATAGATTAATGGGTTAATGGGTTATCTTGGAAATGAAACTGGTGGCTTTCTAAGAAGAGGAAGAGAGACCTGAGCTAGCAGCCCAGGCCCCTCACCATGTGATGCCTTGCATACTTCGGAACTCTGCAGAGAGCCCCCACCAGCAAGAAGGCCCTCACCAGATGGAGATCCTCAACCTTGGACTTCTCAGCTTCCACAATTGTGAGAAATAAATTCCTCTTCTTTATAAATTACCCAGTTTTAGATATTTAGGTATAAGCAACAGAGAACGGACTAAAACCTGTACTATCATTTGCACATACTCTTTCTTTAAATAAGCCCATATTTGAAGCCCAAATAAATGTATGTTTAAAATCTTACATGACTACAACAAGTGAAAACTAGCATAAGTAGAAGGTAACAGTAAAAATAAATATACACTATTAAAATAAAGAGTGTTTATCTGCAGGTGTACCATCTAATACGTCAAGGATCCTCGTGTGCACATACTACACTCTGAAAATACTAGGATGGGCCTAACAATTGTCTCCGCTTCTACTTCAAGTAACAGTGGTCAGGGAGAAAGAGTCTCTTGCATCAGGAAAGACAAGGCTTAGCCTGGGCACAGTGGCTCGTGCCTGTAATCCCAGCACCTTGGGAGGCGGAGGCAGGTGGATCACCTGAGGTCAGGAGTTCAAGACCAGCCTCCCAACATGGTGAAATCCCATCTCTACTAAATACCAAAAATTAGACGGGTGTGGTGGCGCATGCCTGTAATTCCAGCTATTTGGGAGGTTGAGGCAGACGAATCGCGTGAACTCGGGGGGCAGAGGTTGCAGTGAGCTGAGATTGCGCCATTGCACTCCAGCCTGGGCAACAAGAGGGAAACTCCGTCTCAAAACAAAAGCAAAAACAAAAAAAAAAAGAAAAGAAAAAAAAAGAAATGCTTGACTGAGAGCTAGTTGCTTGTTAAGAAAGCAGAGCTTTGCTTCCAAGTCAGCTCTGTGCCAGCCAACAAGGCCCATTTCCAGCCAGGCTGGGCTCTGCTTGTTATGTCTGGAAGGGGAGAGGTGTACTCTCTAGAAAATCAGCCTTGCTAGGGTACAGATAGGGGAGGCCTGAACTGTGGCTCCAGCGAGCAGCAGACATGATCCCGTATACCGAGCCATGTCACCAGCCTTGGAGTCTGCTCTGTGCGGGGCTAGAGACTGGAGACCACATGCCTGCACCCAACAACTCACCCCCAGCATCTCATCTGAGAAACTCACACCAATCCTACCAGAGGAAAAAGCAACGGCAAGGTGCAGAACTCAACAGCCTGTTCTCCAGCTTGAAGCCCAAAGCCATCGCTAAAATGGGGGGCCAGAAAAGAAGGCCACTGCCCCACTCTTGATTCCTCATCAAATCTTCAAATCAAAACACCTTACTTTAAAATCAAAATGTAAGCCCAGATTTCCCAGGACATGGTTTTATTCCTCACCGTTCATCGGTTTTTCAAACCATCTATCTCCCCTCTGGAGCATGGCTGACATGAGCTCAGAGAAGACAAATGATTTTTCCTGAATTAAATATAATTTAAAAGCTAAATACTTCCCCTAAGATGGGGGCAAGTAGGGCTGTCTTATTCTGTTCATATACCCTATGCTCTGTCAACAACAAACTATTCCATGTCTGAGTGTCCTTTCCACACCTGCTCCTTGTTCATGCTGTTCCTTCTACCTGGAATGGCATTTCTTAGGATCCTATTCATCTTTCAATACCCAATTCAAATGTGACCTCCATTAATTCTGTTTGTTTTTTTTTTTTTTTTTTTGAGACAGAGTCTCTCTCTGTTGCCCAGGCTGGAGTACAGTGGTGCGATCTCAGCTCATTGCAACCTCTGCCTCCCAGGTTCAAACCATTCTCCTGCCTCAGCCTCCTGAGTAGCTGGGGCTACAAGCACGTGCCACTACACCTGGCTAATTTTTTTGTATTTTTAGTACAGACAGGGTTTCACCATGTTGGCCAGGCTGGTCTCGCACTCCTGACCTCAGGTGATCCACCCGCCTCGGCCTCCCAAAGTGCTGGGATTACAAGCATGAGCCGCCGCACCCGGCCCCATCAATGCTTTATTGACCCTGGACATAATCACTCTCCCCTCTTCTTTTGCAGAGTCCATTGCAAAAGATGGCATGCTAAGAGAATGCCCCCTACAAACACTCCAAAATCTCCTCTTCCTAGTCCTCAGAACCTGTGAATATGTTGGGTTACATGGCAAAGGGGAATTAAGGCAGCAGCTGGAATTAAGCTTACTAAGCAGCTGACCTTGAGATGGGGAGGTTATCCTGGATTTTCTGGGTGGGCCCGATATATTCACAGGAGTTCTTAAAAGTAGAAGAAGAAGAGGCTGATTGGTCAGAGAGATGCTACAACAGAAAAAGAAGAGATTCAAAGTGAGAAACGCTTGACTCGCTGTGTTGGCTTTGAGGATGAAGGGAGGAGCCGCCAGCCAAGGAAAGCAGGAGGCTTCTAAAAGGTAGGAATTGCCCGCCACTGACAGTCAGCAAGGAAACAGAACCTCAGTCCCACGACCACAAGAAACTCAATTCTGACAACAACCAGAAGGGAATAAAAGTCCCTTAGAGCCTCCAGAAGAGCACACAACCCTACTGATATGTTTATTCTGGTGGAGACTCAAGTCAAACTTCTGACCTACTGAACTGTAAAATCATACATTGGTGTTTAAGCCACTAAGTTGTTGCTAATTTGTTATGGCAGCCCTAGGAAACACCAATCCAATAGAAAACTTCAAGAGAATAGAGATCAATTCTTTCACCCCTCTCAGTGCTTAGCTCAAGGCCAGGCACAAAGAAGGTGATCAATAAAAGGGCACCACTGACCTCAGTCATTCCATTTCACTGTGTTCTCCCATGGGCATGGCTAATCATTGAACAACAGAGAAAGAAATAGCCCTGCAACTGGGCTGAATGCCTCCACCCCAATGAAGGATCCGCAGTGGCTCATACCTAAACACTGTCCTGACTGGCGATCCAGGTCAAAGCCATTCGTGCACTGTGCCTGCAGGAAAGGAGAGAGGAGAAACAGGCAAGGTCATTTCACACCGTAAAAGTCTTATTGCTGCAACACAGAAAGTTGGGGAAATGGAGCAAAAAAGAGAGGCCTCCAAAATACCAATACCTGTATTATAACCCCTATTTGTTCTTCTAAAATTTTTCCTTGTAATTATTTTATACTTAGAACTACTTTCTAAACTCCCCACACTAGGCCAGGCACAGTGGCTCATGCATGTAATCCCAGCACTTTGGGAGGCTGAGGAGGAAGGATTTCTTGAGCCCAGGATTTTGACACCACCCTCAAGACCCCATCTCTATGTTTTTAGAAAAACTTTATTAAAAAAATAAACTCCCTGCACCATTGCTTCATAGCTCCCATTTTTAGCAGACAGTTTTCAGGTTTTTTAATGCTGTAGTTATGAAAAGCAAGAGGAATCATATCTGCTGAGCCTAATGTGGCATGCTCCCTGTTCATCCTCTTTCTGGGAATGAATAAGACTGCTTTTAAGGGCAATGACTCTTTCTTTAGGTGCAACCTCGCCTTCAAAGTGCTGAATATGAGTTATTTGCCCCCATGAAATCCTCTACCTGATTTTGATGTCTGTACATAAATAAAAGCTACACAGAGATGCGGTCAGTTTTCTAAGAAAAGTTGAATTGAATACATTTCTCCATTTTAACCTCAGCAAGATGACACAAAGATGCTTCCAGAAAGAGATAGATCTCAACAATCCCAGAGGGTTGTAGCTTTTACATACAACTTGAGCTACAAGTTTATGTACTTAAAAAAAAAAATGTGTTGGGTGGACTCTTCAGGAAAACCCTGGGGCCTGACATTTTCTAGGAGCTCCCATCCCTGGCCTTTTCTACAGCTTCGGAGGTTGGGCTTCCCTGAGCTGTTGGTTGATTTGCGGAGATGATGTATATGGCCTGCATTCCCAAGAGAGGGTTCAGAGGTCCCAGGGAGTTGGGGCAAAGGAAGTGGAACAGACGAGCCAGGAAGCTGTGCCGGGAAGCTGGGAGGCCAGGAGACCCAGGTTCCAGCACTGGTTGTCAAGGACTGGCATAGGTGCAAGTCTGCTGGACCAGGGCACGGCTTCAAATTCTCACTCTAGCCCGTACTCTCTGCATAACTTTTCTATGCCTCAGTTTCCCCATCTGTAAAATGGGGCATAAACGTAGTTCAAAATGGTGGTAAGGACGATGTATGTTAATCTATATAAAGTGCCTAAAGTGCAGTAAACACGACCCTGAACCTCTGCCCTCGGGGCCTACCTGTCTTCATGTGTACACCATGAGGCTGCCTTAGAAAACCCCAAAGTCTAAAATTCTTTGTTACTCTTCTCAAGATCCTTCCCATTGCCAGTGGCCTGAATATGCTTCAAAATTCTTAATATGAAGAGAGAAAATGCTCCTCTACCTGCCTGCAGCCCTCAGCCTGCTCAGAGATAGGGCTTCTCTCATTTCTTTCCTGAGCCAGAGACACAGAGAGGCCACTCGGAGTTTTCAGGAGGGATCTGCCCACATTTCAGGGCTGACACACAGGGGTCCATCTCTCCTGTTACTTAAAATAATGTCCAGGATGCTGCAAGCTTCTTCCAGAACCCCTAAGGCCCTGAGCCTGGCCTCACCCACCCCCTTCTTACTCCTCTGAGGGGTTTCGGCCCAGGGATGGGCCCTCGTAGGTTTGGAGCTGAATTGCGCAACACTGCATGCTGGGATGTTTGGGTAACACCCATTTCCTCTCCCACCTCCTCCAGGAGGGGTGTGTCTGTGGCAACACATGCAGACCCGTGGGGGTCCTCAGGTGCCATTGCCCAGAAACACTACAGCATATTTTACTTTTCAACACTGAAGGTAGGTTGAGGCCTGCTGTGAGGGGCACAAATGAGGCCATGTGATCTGATTAAAAATGGATGCTGGGCTTAATACCTAGTGATGAGTTGATAGGTCCAGCAAACCACCATGGCCCACATTTACCTTTGTAACAAACCTGCACATCCTGCACATGTACCCTAGAACTTAAAATAGAAGAGTCTTGGACTGGGAGTCAGGAAACTGAGTACCAGCCCCAGCCTTATCACTTACAAGTCATGTCACCTGGGCCAAGTCTCACTTTCTCTGAGCTTCCACTGGTTAACCTCTGAGAATGAAGAGCTCAGATGAGGTCAACTGTAAAGCCACTCCCACCCCCACAAACCTAGGGTTCCATAGCGCAAGGCTGGACTCCCTCACCCCGGTTTTTAATACGCTTGTAGATATTTTTTAAAAATAAAAATCTTACCTGTGCATTCCCAGGGCTTGGAAGACAGAGAGCCAGAATGGTAACAGTGAGTATCCTGTGGAGGTGAAAAGTCAAATATAAACGCCCAAGACAGATTCAGGTCTAGGGGAGTGTGGGTCGCATGCAGCCCGTGACATGTTAACGGTGGTATCACCTTGGGCTTGTATGGGACGGGGTGTGCTCCAGGGAGGTCATGGTGATTCCAGACACTGTAACCACCCAAGCAGAACCACACTTCTCCTACTTGCCTCCTACGTTGGGATAATGTGTTAGATCACACTTTTCAATAAAGGGTTTGGCTGCTAAAAAAAAAAAAAAAAAAAAAAAAGCTAAGGTCAGGTGCGGTGGCTTATGCTTGTAATCCCAGCACTTTGAGAGGCTGAGGCAGGAGGATTGCTTGAACCCAGGAGTTTGAGACAAGCCTGGGCAACATGGTGAAACCCCATTTCTACAAAATTAAAAAAAAAAATTAACTGGGCGTGATAGCACGAGCCTAAAGTCCCAGCTACTCAGGAGGCTGAGGTGGGATCACCTGAGCCCAGGGGGTTTGAGGTTGCAGCGAGCTGAGATCATACCACTACACTCCAGCCTGGGTGACAGAGTGAGACCTTGTCCTTCTCCCACCCCCTAAAAAAGCTAAAACCTCCCACTATGGTATTAACCAGTTCCTTGGTCTTTATTCTTTATGCAAGATGTGCTTGACTTTTGAACATCTTTATGCTGACATGATTACAGAGTGAATAAGCCATCATCATGCCCCCAAACAATGAAAGGAAAAGAAAATGAGAACGTGAGGCACTTTGAGTGGCACCAAAGAAAGGTGTCACAGGAAGTCACTGAACCAGAGCATTGAGTCTACATGCTTGAAAATCTCCCGTCAGTGGATGGGTTGGGGTGGCCCAGTCCCCTGAAGAGTGTTGTCTGCGGGAACTGCTGCCAGCAGGTCCTGATGAAGGAAAGGACTCGGGGAACCTGCGCAGCCCAGGGAAATGAAACCCGTGGGAAAACAGGAGGAGGAGTTATGCACCCAGGGGCTCAGCTCTGCCATGCACAAGCCAGTGATGCTCTGGGAGCCTGCAACTCTTCCCTTCGCCACGCACAGGCTTTAATCCAGTAAGATTGTGGCCAGCAAGATTGCTTTAAACATACAAAATCTGGCCGGGCGCGGTGGCTCTCGCCTGTAATCCCAGCACTTTGGGAGGCCGAGGCAGAAAGATCACCTGAGTTCAGGAGTTCGAGACCAGCCTGGCCAACATGGTGAAACCCTGTCTGTCTACTAAAAATACAAAAATTTGCCGGGCATGGTAGTACATGCTCTGAGACAGAGCGAGACTCTGTCTCAAAAAATAAAAATAAAATAAAAATACAAAATCTCTACTACTTCACACTCATGAGGCTATTAAAAAATGGAAAAGAGCAAGCGTTAGGGAGGATGTGGAGAAAGTGAAACCCCTGTGCACTGTTGGTGTAAATATGGTGTAGTCTGTATGGAAAACAGTATGATGACTCCCAAAACACTAAACATAGAATTTCATGTGATCCAGCCATTCTACTTCTAGGTATGTACCCTCAAAAAATTAAAAGCAAGGACTTGAAACAGGTATTTGTAAACCTGTGTTCATAGCAGCATTATTCACAATAGCCTAAAGGTGGACACAGTCCTTCGATGGATACATGGATAAACAAAATGTAGTCTGTACATACAAGGGAATAGTATTCAGTCTTAAAAAGGGAGGAAATTCTGACACATGCTACAATATGAATGAACACTGAGGGCATTATGTTAAGTGAAAAAAGCCACTCACAAAAAAGACAAAGGCCGCATGGGTCCATTTATATGAGGCACCTAGAGTAGTCGAAATCACAGAGACAAAAAGTGGAATGGTGGTAACCAGGGGCTAGAGGGAGGGGAAGATGGGGAATTGTTGTTTAATAGGTACAGAGATTCAGTCATGCAAGGTGAAAAGAGTTCTGGAGATTGCACAGCAATGTGAATGCATTTAACACTACTGAGCTAGACTCTTCAAAATGGTTATGGTAGAAAAAAATACAAAATCAGGCCGGGCACGGTGGCTTCTGCCTCTAATCCCAGCACTTTGGGAGGCCGAGGCGGGTGGATCACCCGAGGTCAGGAGTTTGAGACCAGCCTGGGCAACATGGTGAAACCCCGTCTCCACTAAAAATACAAAAATTAGCCTACTGTGGTGGCGGGCGCCTGTAGTCCCAGCTAGTTGGGAGGCCAAGGCAGATGAATCACTTGAACCCACAAGGCAGAGGTTGCAGTGAGCCGAGATTGCGCCACTGCACTCCAGCCTGGGAGACAGTGAGACCCTGTCTCAAAAAAAAAAAAAAAAAAAAATCTATGCAAAAGCAGAGCATTATCTAGTACTATTATTCAGTTCAACAGCGGTTTATCCAAGCAACTACTGCTTGTAGGTGTGGATGCTAGACGGAGGAGCTACAGAACTGTGAAACAACCACGACCCTTGAGAACCAGTTGGGGAGCCATGACAATATCTATACACCTTGGCAAGTGCATGGAAAGAAATACCTATTGGGTGCCGTAACAACCAGGCTGTGGGTAGCGACAAGACTTCCTGGAGAAGGTGATCGTGAAGCCTTCTTCAATAGAGCAGTGAACCTGGGGACATGGCTGAATTCTGTGGCCCGTTACTACAAACGTGCAGCGCAACAGTATAATCCCTCCCTTTCAGGACACACGGCTCATCTGCATCAGCAACCCTGGGTATTAGAGGACCTGGAGTTAAGCTGACATCAAGAGGGAATAGGGCCCTGCTACGATCTTAGGAGATGCGAGGCCATTTCCTTTATCTAGTCCCCAATCCAAAAAATAAGGACGCTGAGAGTCCACAAGTTTTTATTTAAGTGCCTGGGTGAGCCAGATTCTAGAACACTGGAGACAGCTCTGACCTTATAAAGTGCAGAGCCAAATCCCAGGGCTTTTTGATATTTGCCATGGCCAGATTTATATCTGGAAGGAATGAAAGAACAATAACAAATTTATTTTCCAGTCTGTATATTATGAATTTCAATGTTTTCCTGTTTCTTCACATGAAGTTTCCTTTCAGTTGGTTATAAAACCCTGTCTCGTTTATGTTGGAGACAGAACAGGCTGACTGCAACACAGTGGACTTCAAGAGCTAGTGGAAAAGGCATGCTAACCCCATTTTTCCCCTTACTCCCCGCAGCCCCATTCCCTTTGGCTAGAGGCAGCCCCGGGACAGGTCTTGCCTCAAGCCCAGCCTCTTGGAAGAGCCACAGCTGAGTCCTGGAGGCCAAACAGGTTCCAGGCTAGTAGGATTTTCCTAAAATGAAAGAATACCCAAGCACTACTCCCTCACAGCATCACGAATAGCTGCACCTTGTGATTAAAAAAAAAAAACAACCCTGGAAACTCCAAAAATGAACTAACTATAAGAATAGCTGGGGGGAGGCAGGTTGGTGCTCATAACTGGTCCTGGGAACTTTCTAAAGCAGGTGGGTTCGCCGGTTTTGTGCCTCAGCCTGAAACTCAAGGAAAGCCGGAGAGACCAACCAAATACCAGGACTGCCTGTCACAGAAGTGCTGGTCCTCAATCCAGGATGACATTGTTACAGCTTAGTTTTCAGCACACACACACACACACACACACACCCCACAGACACATACATACGCACACAAGGTTAATTTGTTCAAAGCAGTATGTTTTCGAGAGCTCGCTGAATGAAGACTGTGGGTGTCATTTAGGTAAAGTTCCCCAAGACTTAAGGATTACTTAACTGTAATTGCAATTTCCTTAAAGAATAGCAAAACATTTGCTTACATGTATCTCTGTCTGCAGTTCCCACTTCTCATTGGCTTGAAACTTCTGTGAGAATCCCACACAGACATAGAGCAAATCCAGCCCCGCGATGTTCAGCTAGCCTGTATGCTTGTCTATCAGCCGAGGCGGCGCAGTAATTGCTGATGAACTAGTAATTGGCCTCCCGAAATTTAAAAAATACATACAAAAATCCCTTAAAACGACAAAGTTGCTGCCCTTTCCAAAAAGAGAGAGGAATGAAGTGCTGAGAATTTCGCAGCCCTCTCTGATGCTGACTTTTGAAACTGTATTAGAAAATACCCACTCCCAAAAGAACGCTTCAAGATGGAAATTACAGACGCGCAGCTTTTTATAATTAACAATATCATTGCATCACTAGCTCATGCCTTTTCCAATATCCTGACACCGCCTGAATCGCAGCCATAACCATTTTCCACCCATCGGATTTTTAGCAAGCCTTCCAGACCCTGGAGAAAGAAAAGTCCAGCGCGGAGAACCCACCTTTTTATTCCTGGCATGTCCAAGACGCGCGAGGAGGAGATGCGAAGGCGAGAAGAAAGCTCGCGGGCGGGACCCCCGGAGGAGCTCGGGCACGTCGGCCTCCTCTGGGCCCTCGGGGCTCGCGGGTGTTTTATTCCAGAGGGGCCGAGCGAGTCGTGGAGAGGACACGGGGAGAGCGCCGGGGTCCTCCCAGCCACTGCAGAGCCCTCAGCGCAAGCACCTGGTTTTGCTTAGCCCTCTTCAGTAATTCAGCATTAAACCAATTGGAGGAGGAATGTTAAAAATGAACACTTCATTTTCTAAGTATGTTAAACAATGCAAATGGGGCCTCAGTCTGGACACAGCTGGTTCAGATTACAGCGCTCACCAACTGGCTAGACTCCTCACAACAATTTTGGGGCGTCTGCCAGGGCCCAGTGCTCGGCGCTGGGAGGAGAGCCCTTCCCCGGCCGCGCTCGGCTGCGAGCGTCCGGACAGGAGGCGAGGGGCGGGCGCGCGCAGGGGTGCGGGGGGCTGGGAGGGCCCGGGCCCCTTGACCTTCCCACCCAGGGGCGGGGCGGGGCTGGCAGCGCGGCCCGGCGGGGAGGGGCGTGCACGCCCGCGCTGCGTGGCACGGGGACCCGCGGGAACGTTGTCGCCTCCGGGAGGAAAGGGACTTGAACTCACGACCCACGCAGCTCCAGGGACTAGAAACTCACGATCGATTGGGAAACCAGAACCTACGAAGCAGAGGCTTGGGGCGAGCGACGGGAGAGTCGCGATCTTCCCGAAGAAGGGGTGGGGAGCAGCGGGGTAGGGGGGAGGAGGAGGATGGAATCCCGCTGGTGCGAATTCCAGACTTCAGCTTGTGCAATGCAAGTCTTAGGACGCTTTTCTCTCCCCGCCCTCATTCCCCGATTCTCCCTGGCATTTTCTCGCTTTCCTGAAAAAGTGTCCCCTGGCTCGAAAGTGATTTTAACAAGTTAAACGGTGATTTGAAGAAGGGACAGTCTGGAAAAGCAGAATGGTGGAGACAGCACATAAGACATTCTAAGTCCTTTGCATTCATTCTAGTGGAGGCCTCAACCTATTTCTTTTTCCTGTTTGTTGGTTTGTTTTTAAGCCATTGGAGTACTTTTGTCAATGAAATCTTACAGAAGGCACTCACTCTATAAAACGCCAGTGCATTGACTGTGGCCTATCCCATCTGCTTCCACCTGCATCTTCCTATCTGCAGCCGAAAAGCCCTGATCCAGGTCCCCTGTCCTCACCGCCACTCTAAGCAGTAGGAGTGATCATCTCCATGTTATTGGAGGTGAAGATAAGAGAGGTTAGGTAACTTCCCCATAGTCACGCAGCCATTCATTGGTACAGCTGAGCCTCTGGAGTCTACATATTTAGCCTTCCCTAAGGCACTTTTGGGGGCAAGTAAATGGAATTCTACCCAAAGGAGAATAACAGAATGTGGATAGTTGTTGAAGCTGTGTCCATTATACTAGTCTAATCTATTTACTTTGTATGTGTTTGAAATTTCCTATAAAACAATTTTTAAAATATGTTTATAAGGTTGTTCATCCCCCCATTGTTTGTAAAAGCAAAAGATTATAAACACCTTTAAGTTCGATCAGCAAGGCACCAATAGGGCTAAATAAAGTAAGGGGCTTCCAAAGGTTTCTATTGTGCAACCAATTAAAACCTAGACACATAAGAGTCCACATTGGACGACTCCATTTATATAAAATTCAAAGTCAGATAGTGACTGGGAGGCGGCCCAGCCCCTTCTGGGTGCTGGTAATAATCTAATTACTGATCTGGATGCTGGTTATGTAGGGGTGTGTACATTTAATATTTGTGAAGTCCTATGTATATCTTATTTTGAAAAAAAGACTGAAACAGCTCTGTATGCACTGCTATTGAAGGGTTTCCAATATATTTTGTGGGTCAAAACAGTAGGATATTGGTAATTTCACATAGATTGATCTAATATAGTAATAAATGTAAAAGGTAAGCTGCAGAACTGTGTGTAAAGCATGCCATCATTTGTGGGGAAAAATATAAATATATAAGTTCTTGCTTGTACATGTACAGAAAAGACATCGCCTGAAGGATGCACGAGAAACCATGAGTATTATTGGTCTTAGCTCAGGCTGCCATAACAGAATACCATAGACTGGGTGGCTTATGTAGTAACATTTATCTCTCCCAGTTCTGGAGGCTGGAAGTCTAAGATCAGGGTGTGGGCATGGCCAGGTTCTCATGAGGGTCCTCTCCTGGTTGCAGATGGCTGTCTTCTCGCTATGTCCTCACATGATGGAGAGAGGGAGACTAGTGTTCCTTTTTTTGAGATGGAGTCTCACTCTCTCACCCAGGCTGGAGTGTGGTGGCGTAATCTTGGCTCACTGCAACTTCTACCTCCCAAGTTCAAGCAATTCTCCTGCTTCAGCCTCCCAAGTAGCCGGGATTATAGGCACGCACCACCGTGCCTGGCTAATTTTTGTATTTTTAGTAGAGATGGGGTTTTGCCATGTTGGCCAGGCTGGTCTTGAACTCCTGGGCTCAAGCAATCCATGGGCCTCGGCCTCCCAAAATGCTGAGATTACAGGCTTGAGCCACTGCGCCTGGCCAGAGACTGGGATTCCTTTTATAAGGGCACTAGTCCCATTCGTGAGGGCTTCACCCTCATGATCTAATCACCTGCTGAAGGCCTCATCTCCTAGAGCCATCACCTTGGAGATTCAGATTTCAACGTATGAATCTGGGGGGTTAAACATGTGGTCTGTAACCATCTCCTAGGAGGGAAATCAGGCAGACAACTGGAGAATAAATAGGAGAGGAAAATTCGCTCCTCATTGCTCACTTTTTGGTATAACTTGAATTTTGTAACTTGTACCTGTATTACCTATTCAAAATATGAGTAATATTCAAAATAACAAAACTTAAAATATCGGATGTAGAACTAGTTGTGGGGGTAGGAATAGTTTTAAGGGACTCAGTTCATTCGCCTCGCAGATACTGTCAACCTTCTTGAAGAACACGGAAGGAGAGGAAATCAATATACCCGTTTCCTACACAGGCAAATTGAGACCGTTGGAAGCAAAACTATTCTGGGACCCATCTTGGACGAGAGATTGTTTCCATCTTAGAACTGTAGGGTTGGAAAGGGGGAGAAAACGAAGACTGCCATAAAACACTTGGGTCCAAGTCTTGGTTTTGCCTCCTACTCTCTCGACATCTCAGTTTTCTCATCTGCAAGATGGCGATGATAACATCGCCAAGGTTGTTGCGGAAATGAAATAAAAATTATCCTCTTGATTTTCACTGTGTCCACGATCCCATTCCCTACACAATGCCCTCCAAAATATCCTTAATAAATAGTAAATTATCCACTTCTGTGGACAAGGAAATCACAGCCTCACAAAACAGCCCATCTCACTATTGAATAGCTCAAACTATTAGAAAATTCTCTCTTCATTTGAACCCAAATCCACTTCCCTGTATGTAATTACCGTTCATGGAATCTAATTCTCCCCTCTAAAGCCAGGGGCCCCCCAACTTGGAAACAACAAGCTTCCTATTACCTCCACTCCTCGCCCACGCTACTATTCTCATCTCCAGGCTGAACATCCCAGGGGCTTTCAGCTGGTCCTCATGTGCCCCGTGACCCCAAGGCAGCCTGTCCATCTCGTCTGGCAGTTTCTGCCTCTTGATTCATACTGAATTTGCACCAACAAAAGCAACCTGTAATGCACAGGCTATGTAACAGCGTCTCCTCCGCTCTGTACCTGGACTGCAAATTCTTTTTAAGCAAGAGCAAGGTTTTCCATATGTCCATATTACATTTTTATCCACTGTTTAAGATCTTTCTCTTGGCCAGGCATGGTGGCTCACGCCTGTAATCCCAGCACTTTGGGAGGCCGAGGCAGGTGGATCACGAAGTCAGGAGATCGAGACCATCCTGGTCAACATGATGAAACCCCATCTACTAAAAATACAAAAATTAGCTGGGTGTGGTGGCGTGCACCTGTAATCCTAGCTACTCGGGAGGCTGAGGCAGGAGAATCGCTTGAACCATGGAGGCGGAGTTTGCAGTGAGCCGAAATCGTGCCACTGCACTCCAGCCTGGTGACAGAGCGAGTCTCAAAAAAAAAAGATCTTTCTCTCAACATGAATTGTTGTCTAAAGTACTAAATATCACTCTCAACTTTGACAACTACAGAGCTGCTGAATGTGACTTCTTTGACTTTATCACAGTTATCAATAAAAATGCTACTGGGAGGCCGGGCGCAGTGGCTCGCGCCTGTAATCCCAGCACTTTGGGAGGCTAAAGTGGGTGGATCACCTGAGGTCAGGAGTTTGAGACATAATAATAATACAAAATAACACTAATACTAATTCTAATACTACCAATAATACAAAAATTAGCCAGGCATGGTGGTGCATGCCTGTAATCCCAGCTACTACGGAGGCTGAGGCAGGAGAATTGCTTGAACCTGGGAGGTGGAGGTTGCAGTGAGTCGAGATTGCGCCATTGCACTCCAGCCTGGGCAACAAGAGCAAAACTCTGTCTTGAAAAAACCATAAATAAATGTTACCGGGACAGTCGGAGTGAAGCAATCCATCCAGATTGGCACTAATCCCTTCTCTTTCTTCACTATTTTGGGGTCACTGCCCATTGTCTGACTCCAGGCGAGACCAACTTCTCTCACAAAAGAGCTGGTCTTTTTTTTTTCTTTTTGAGATGGAGTCTCGCTGTCGCCCAGGCTGGAGTGCAGTGGCGCGATCTTGGCTCCCTGCAAACTCCACCTCCTGGGTTCACGCCATTCTCCTGCCTCAGCCTCCTGAGTAGCTGGGACTACAGGCACCCACCACCTCGCCCGGCTAATTTTTTGTATTTTTAGTAGAGACGGGGTTTCACCGTGTTAGCCAGGATGGTCTCGATCTCCTGACCTCGTGGTCTGCCTGTCCCTCTTTGTTAGAAAGTTCTTTCTTGAGCTGAACCTAAATCTGCTTCCCTGTATGGAACTAATGTCCATGGATTCTAATTCTCCCCTCTGCAGGGACAGGTTCCTCCCTCTTCTGCATAACGAGCTTCCTATCCATTAAAACGGTTCCCCATGTCCACAAAGACTTTGAGACACTTTGTCAAGTGTTCTGCTAACATCAAAACACATGTTACGTATAGCATTTCCTGATCTAGCAAGTCTATTTTAAAAAGGAAAAATGTTCCTTTGGCATGAACTGCTAAATGACCCTTGCTGTCTTCCAGAGATCATCGCTTCCTCTTCAAAGTGTTTTTGCTGGGCCAGGCACAGTGATTCATGCCTGTAATCCCAGCCTTTGGGAGGCTGAGGCAGGCGGATCACCTGAGGTCAGGACTTTGAGACCAGCCTGGCCAACATGGTGAAACCCTGTCTCTACTAAAAATACAAAACTTAGCCGGGCACGGTGGCGTGCAGCCTAGTCCCAGTGACTTGGGAGGCTGCGGCAGGAGAATCGTTTGAACCCGGGAGGCAGAAGTTGCAGTGAGCCAAGATCACGCCACTGCACTCCAGCCTGGGTGACAGAGCAAGACTCTGTCTCAAAAACAAAACAAAACAAAAGCGTTTTTGCTTTTTCATTTGCAAAATAGGAATCCTATCATCTGCTCCACATCCCATCATCAGAATCAAACACAATCAAAACTATAAAACAACTTTATAAAATGCAAATTGTAGCATAAATGTAAGAGGTTATCATCCGCTGAATGAGATCTTCCTGGTTCCAGTGAAGCTCAATTTCTTCACTCTGCCACTGTGGGTTGAAAGACAAACAAGCAATTTTATTTTTTTGTAAAGCAATGTGTCAAATTGGGGGAAAATTCACAAAATTATAGATTGAATGATATATGTTGACTATTAATATTAAATCAGAGCTGGGCAAGGTGGCGCATGCCTGTAATCCCAGCAACTCGGGAGGTTTAGGCAGGAGGATTGCTTGAGGTCAGGGGTTCGAGACCAGCCTGGGCAACATGATGAGACCTTGTCTCTACAAAACACTTTAAAACTTAGCCAGGCATGGTAGTGTGTGCCTGTAGTCCCAGCTATTCATTAGGCTGAGGCAGGAGGATTGCTTGAGCCCAGGAGGCCAAGGATGCAGTAAGTCGTGATTGTTCTACTGCACTCCAGCCTGGGTAACACAGCAAGACCCTATCTCAAAAATAAACAAAACATTTATTTTTTTACTGTCCAAAAATAATTATATTGTAATGCCTTTTTATGAGCAAATACAAAGCAGGGAGGGGGTGTTATTGAATGTCTGTGATTATGTTAGATGCTACAGCTCCTCTCCTTTCACCCCCACAATAACCCTGTGAAATAGGAAACCCTCCGTTTTGCAGATAAACAGGCGCAGGGACATCACGGCCATGCAGATAATCAGGGGTCCAAACTCCGGCCCTCACCAGCCTGTTGGATTCTAGAGTCCTCCTTCCTTCCAGTTTACCAAGCCTGCTTTCTCTACTCACAGCTTCCCTGGCGACTTCCCTCCTTGTCTCAGTCCCCCAGGAATATTCCAGAACTCCATGGGCCCTTCCATCATTGCTCTGTCTTGCTCTCTCTCCTTTTTCTGAACACTAGTAAAGCCTTTGGTTTCATATATTATCTATACTTGGCCCAAAACAGTCAGAAAACTAAAATGACAGCCAACACCTGAGTTCAGCATTGGGCAGAGGCTCCGCCCCACAGTTCCGTCCATCCTGCCGTGGAGGACGGGGGAATGTCTCTTGTTCCTGATGCCGCCAGAGGCTTCCTCTCTCCTCCTCCCTTGGTCGGACTTCTCACTGAGTACTTGTCTTAGCCACCTCCTCACCACCTAGTCCCACCTTAACCCACTAAAATCTGACTAAGTTCCCACCATTCACCCACATAATGCTCCCTAAGTTGCCTAGTGATTCCTCCTGGCCAAATACGATGCCTTTTCTCCACCTCTAATTGTTCCTGTGTCTCTAGTTGATGATGCATCTTCTCTCTTTCATCCATGGCTTTAACTTTTCCTGGGTGTTTACCCCTACTTTTTTTTTTTTTTTTTTTTTAGAGACAGGGTCTCATTCTGTCACCCAGGCTGAAGTGCAGTGGAACTATCATAGTTCATTGTATCGTCAAACTCCTGGGTTCAAGGGATCCTCCTGCCTCAATCCCTGGAGTAGCTGGGACTACAGTTGTGCACCACTATACCTGGTTAATTTTTTAATTTTTTGTAGAGACCGAGTCTCGCTATGTTGCCCAGGCTGGTCTCAAACTTCTGACCTCAAGCAGTCCTCCCACCTCGGTCTCCCCAAGTGCTGGGATTACAGGCATGAGCCGCTGAGCCCGGCCTTTCTGTCTATAATTCTGATCACATATATATATATATATATTTTGAGATAGAATCTCCCTCTGTTGCCCAGGCTGGAGTGCAGTGGTGTAATCTCAGCTCACTGCAACCTCCACGTCCTGGGTTCAAGCAATTCTCCTGCCTCAGCCTCCTGAGTAGCTGGGATTACAGGCACCAGCACCATGCCCAGCTGATTTTTGTATTTTTTTAGTAGAGATGAGGTTTCGCCATGTTACCCTGGCTGGTCTCGAACTCCTGACCTCAAGTGATCCACCTGCCTCGGCCTCCCAAAGTGCTGGGATTATAGGCATGAGCCACCGCACCCGGCCTGTACTTTAATGTAACTGACTGGTTTGAGAACGTCAGGATTTTCTAGATGTACCTGGAATTTCCAAGAAATTCAGCAAATCATTAAAACGCCTGAGCTTTTCTTATCGTTTTAGCTGACTGTGGTTTTGACATATAACCATGTGCAAAACGTGGGCTCTGTCCTAGAGACTTCAGGCAAGCAGACTCTGCCGGGTAGCCCCAGAGTTGAGGTCAAAAACTGGTAATGACCTGCTTCCACCTGCCATCTCTGTTTTGTTCTTGTCAATTTTTCTGACATTTAATACGGATTGAGATTTTGGGCAACACTAACATATTTACTATAACTATAAAATGGTATGATGGTCCATTTACCTCATTTCCTACTTACCATCCACATAAGATAGACTGTATTAGTGGCTCCCAGATTCTTGAATTTACCAGACTAGTAAAGTCAACCACCGTGAAAATGGAGAGAATATTAGGTGCCAATTTTTAATTTTGCCAGTAAAAACAAAAGAAAATACAACCATCATATTTCATAAGAGAAAGAACTTTGAGTGCAACAGAGTCATCTGAGAGCTTGTTAAAATTAATAAACTAGGCCTTACACCCTGAGATTAAAGGGGTGTGGGGGGAGGAATCTGCATTTTACAAACACCCCCAGGTGATTCTGAGGAGAAATTGTTACTTTCTCAGCAGCTCCGAATGATTTTTAAGCAACATATTCTCCCAACACAAGCCTTCTCTATAAGTATTCTTGCCTAAAAGTATTGAACTTGAATTTAATCAAGCTTCTAGAATGGCAACATCAAGGTGAACTTTCTGCCATGCTGGAAATGTTCTGTATCTGCCCTGTCCAATGTGGCAGTGACTAACCACGTGTGCCCACTGAGCACTTGAAATGTGGCCAGTGCAAATTTTTTATTTCATTTAACTAATTTAAGTTTTTTGTTTTTTTTTTTTTTTTTTGATACGGAGTTTTGCTCTTGTCACCCAGGCTGGAGTGCAATGGCAAAATTTCGGCTCACTGCAACCTCTGCCTCCCAGGTTCAAGTGATTCTCTTGCCTAAGCCTCCTGAGTAGCTGGGATTACAGGTGCCCGCCTCCACGCCCAGCAAATTTTTGTATTTTTAGTAGAGACGGGATTTCACCGTGGTGGCCAGGCTGGTCTCGAACTCCTGACCTCAAGTGATCCACCTGTCTCAGCCTCCCAAAGTGCTGGGATTACAGGCGTGAGCCACTGCGCCCGGCCTAAGTTGACATTTAAATAACCACATGTGGCTGGTGGCTCTCATGGTGCCCAGCATGGCTCTAGATCTGACATGACTGCCAGTTTGCAAGAAGTGTAGAGAATAGAGGAAAAAATTAAAAGACCCTCGAGGAAGAAACAATAGCAAAAAAGAATAAAAAAGGGGAGAGACGGTGTAAAGAAATAGAAAGAAGGGGAAAAGCCTTTGTCATTCAGGACCTGTCCAGGAAAAAATAGCCTGTACCAGGTAGTTTGGCAGAGGAATTTAACACAGGGAACTAGTTTCAAAAGAGCTGAAAGAGCTGAAAAGCCAAATGGAATGTTGAGGCAACCCAGAGCTATGCTCCTTCAGGAAGCCACCACCTCCCCTAGAGCTGGAAGGACTAAGGAAGAGGAGATGATGCCACCAGAACCCAGGAGTGGGGACTACCTACAAGAATTGAATCAGGTGGAGGCTGCTGGAGGGCTAGAGAAGTGGTCACTGTCAAGAGGCAGAGGCTGGGAGAAATGCCCTGGCTTTTTCCCGCCTCCCATCCTTTGAGTCTCCTCCGTGTACTTCACATTGGCTGAAATCCGACTGGGAAGCCAGTAGCAAAGAAGCTTGAGAAGAAAAATGTGCAGGGTACCAGCAGAGCAAGGAGGAGACAGGACAGTGAATGGATCCAAGAGCAGAGGCAAATGACTGGTACTGAAACAGAACAAGCAAATGCAACATTTGCATGGCGTTTGGGTCCTGATTTGTGTTAACCAAGTGTGTGTAAAGATGCACCTTTGATATAATGAGAGAATTTGAATATAGACTAGATATTAGAGAATAAAGAATTATTGTTAATTTTGTAAGATCTGTTAATTTCTAATGTATCTTTATCACTTAGAAAGGCCTACTAAATTAATGGAGGATAAATGAAATGAGATCAGCAAAACCGTGTTAACTATCAAAGCTGGAATATGGGTTCATGGACTTGTATTAACTCCTCTTTCGAGTTTTCTGTTTGTGAAGAATTATGTAACAATTTAAAAATGAGTGTCAATAGATTTTTTTCCACTTTATCATGTGTGATAAAAGTCTGACTTTCTTTTTTTCCCCTCTCCCTTAACCCATTCTCCTTTCCTTCAGGATACCTGTGAAAATTATCAGTAATACTTACAGGCCTGGTGAGTTTTTTAACATTAACCACCTTGATCTATGGATATGATCTCTAATTACTCCTGGGACTCCTCTAAGGAGCATTCTATTCTAAAGTCTCAAATCTAAAGCTGCATTGGAAATTGGTTTAGAATGAGAAATTGTGACAGCAAAAGTATGATAATTTAATTTTGAATTAGACTTTTTTGAGTCTACGATGAGACAATAGTCTTGAAACACAGGCTTTGCTAGAAGAAACGTTTCCTAAGGTCATAGGGTAGCGAAATTTTATGATACCAGAACAGCTTTTCTGTACCCAGGAAAATAAATATGGGGCAGAAATCAGGAAGTAGAGAGGATCGGAGGATGAAAGCAGAGTAAGAAACTCCCTGGGTTCAACCCAGGAGGTGAGGATTGAGACTGTATGATCGTGTAAGAGCCCCAGATAAGCTGAAGGAGAATCGGAGAACACCTGGGCTCCACTTCCCTGCAGCATCCAACTTAGCACCAAAAGAATGGGATTAGTGGTGAGAGGAGCCTCTGGAGATGGCTGGAGTGATGCCATCATCCTACTGCCCTGTGCTTTGCACGTGACAGGTGCACAAGTTCCTGCATTCCTCTGGGACAGTGTGGACACTGATCAAATAGCAGTTCACTTCAGGGCAAAGAGGGTGCAAAGTACACAGGCCCCAGCTCAGGTCACAACCATAGAGGGCAGCACAGGGTCAAGGATCCATCAGGAGACCCCCCACACCCTAACTGGCCCAAAGCCATGTAAACTTCTCTGTGTATACCGATGGGATGTCAGATTTCAATAACATTCCTGTACCAGGCCAGATATGGTGGCTTACACCTATAATCCTAGCACTTTGGGAGGCCTAGTCAGGAGGATTGCATGGGTCTAGGAGTCTGAGGCCACAGTAAGTTATGATCGCACCATTGCCCTACATTCCGGGTGACTGAGACCTTGTCTCTAGGAGAAGAAAAATTATACAAGTAATTTTAAACAATTGGTCTTAGTTTAAATTATAGGTTGGGCACAGTGGCTCACACCTGTAATCTAAGCACTTTGGGAGGCCAAGACGGGCGGATCACTTGAGCTCAGGAGTTTGAGACCAGCCTGGACAACATGGAGAAACCCTGTCTCTTCCAAAAATACAAAAAATTATCCCGGTATGGTGGCGTGTGCCTGTGATTCCAGCTACTCGGGAGAACGAGGTGGGAGAATTGCTTGAGCCCAGGAGCCAGAGGCTGCAGTGAGCCGAGATGACATCACTGCACTCCAGCGTGGGTGACAGAGTGAAACCCCCCATCCCAAAAATAAATAAATAAATAAATTATAAAGGCATTTTTCTTTTTTTGGCCCATGAAGTCCTACATATAATTTACATCTCCAACAAAGGTATTAAAATATCTAGGAATTTTTAAAAATCTACTTATGCAAAGAGTATGACTAGAAAGAAAAGTTTTTGTACACACATGAAAATTTCTCGTGATTTAGTCTTTGAGCCATTGCAGGTTTGGTAGATAATCAGTGCCATTTAAACTTCTCTCAAACATTATTCCTTTTTGAAAAATGAATGAAAATACTGAACATATTTTAGGTAGATTAATTTACATATAGTTGGGTTTCATTTATAGTTCTGAGTTTTGAGGAAATCTGGATGAATTGAAAATAAATGGAGAATTTTTTCCTTTTTTTTTTTTTTATGGATGGGGTGTTGCCCCATATTGCCCAAGCTGGAGTGCAGTGGCTATTCAGAGGTGCCATCATAGTGCACTACGGTAGCCTTGAACTTCTGGCCTCAAGTCATCCTGCCTCAGCCTCCTGAGTAGCTGGAACTACAGGTGCACACCACCATGCCTGTCTTCTTTTTCCGTTTGACTTACATATATATAGACTAACAGACAGTGCTTTTTTTTTTCAATAAGCTGTGCATCTAGGTTTCTCAGTTTTGTTAGCTATTTCATTATTAATATTCTATTTTGTTCTCCCTTACACTTTAGTAATAACAGCTTCATTTCTTTTGCCTTTTTTTTTTTTTTTTGAGGTGGCATCTCATTCTGTCCCCCAGGCTGGAGTGCAGTGGTGCGATCTCAGCTCACTGCAACCTCCACCTCCCGGGTTCAGATGATTCTCCTGCCTCAGCCTCCCAAGTAGCTAGGATTATAGGCATGCACCACCACGCCTGGCTAATTTTTGTATTTTTGGTAGAGACGGGGTTTCACCATGTTAGCCAGGCTAGTCTTGAGCTCCTGACCTCAAGTGGATCCACCTACCTCAGCCTCCCAAAGTGCTGAGATTATAGGCGTAAGCCACTGTGCCCAGCCTTTTTCTGGTTTTTAATTTCTTAGACATAAACAGTTTTTAAGCCATGCTATATAGATGATGCTAGCATGGGTTCCTCTAGACTCTAATCTTTTAACCTAGTATTTTCCAACATTTAAGAAGACAGATCAAATGGCACCTCCTCTATGAGATTATTAGAGACCTCCAAAATTGGATCTCCCAATTTTTTCCCGTGGTATCTTGACTCTGCCTCCATTTTATAACACATTTTATAATGCTGTGTCTCTTTCAGTAAACAGTGAATTCCTCAAAAGCACTAACAGTCCTTTTCACCATTATAACTATGTGCACAGTCTGACATGTACTCAGTAATATCTGCTGAATACAGACTGATTTTTTCCTGGTAGATGTTATATCCTAATGAAATTACTTCAGCAAGTATTGTCACTATATGATAATATTTGGGTATTTTATTAAATATAAATCACATGAACAGTGGAGAGCAAGCTTGTCTGATTCCTGGCATGTGGCCCAGGATGGCTTTCAATGTGACCCAACACACATTCGTAAACTTTCTTAAAATATTATGATTTTTTTTGTGATTTTTTTTTTTTTTAGCTCATCAGCTATCGTTAGTGTATTTTATGTGTGGCCCAAGACAATTCTTCTTCCAGTGTGGCCCAGGGAAGCCTAAAGATTGGACACCCCTGGTGTAGAGGATCATTTATCCGGCATATCTCAAGAATTAGACTATAGAGGAATTCTGTTTTCCTAAATCAAATTTCAAATTAATTTTATAATAAATAATTGTGATCTAAATTGCCCATCTTAAGCTTAAATGATGTGTGTGTGTGTATACACACACACATGAGCTGAACATGTAGCCTCCTTCCAACAGCATGGTCTCATGATCACTTTTAAGGGACTGTTCGGGAAGTAATTGACTCTTTGGCTAATTTTTCTCAGGAGCAACAACTCATATCACTAATGATCAAAAGAAAATTTTTGTTTTTGACAAATGTCACCAAACACTTAGATAGACTGATAGATTACTGCTTTAATAACCTAGGGGGGCATGTTTTACAGTCTGCTGTAGAAACAAGAGTAGCTCTGACAATTTGGCTATGGGGTAACTTCTTTCCTCCTTTGTGAAATGGGATCATACTACTAGTCTCACAGGTATGTTTTTGTTTTTGTTTTTAAATATATACAAAATGTTTATTTTAGCTTTAGCTGTACTGTCAAAAACTTAAACCAACTGAAGGTCCACCTGGAAAGGAATAGTTGAATAAAATGGCTACACTCCTGAAAAACAAAACAAAACCAAAACAAACTCAAAACCATTCCTAAGAGTTCAGGACAGGAGAGACAGACATCATTTGGTCATCTACATTGTCCTAAAAAGAATAACAAGATTTGTTACTCGTTATTTATTTGCTCCTTATGGTAGTTTTAAGATGTTATGTAAAAATCCTTTCAAAATTTTAAAAAAGGAAGTAGGTAGGGGCCCAAGATGAAATAAGAGTTGATAAGCTTGGGGCTGGGTGCGGTGGCTCACGCCTGTAATCCCAGAACTTTGGGAGGCTGAGGTGGGCAGATCACCTGAAGTCGGGAGTTGGCAACCAGCCTGACCAACATGGAGAAACCCTGTTTCTACTAAAAATACAAAATTAGCTGGGTATGGTGGTGCATGCCTGTAATCCCTGCTACTCGGGAGGCTGAGACAGGAGAATCGCTTGAACCCGGGAGGCGGAGGTTGCAGTGAGCTGAGATCGTGCCATTGCACTCCAGCCTGGGCAACAAGAGCGAAACTCCATCTCAAAAAAAAAAAAAATAAGAAGAAGAAAGAAAAGAGTTGATAAGCTTGAATGGATAATCGTTGAGGCTGGTGATGAGTACACGGAATCACTATGTTACTCACTCTACTTTCATGTCTATGTTCAAAGTTTTAAGCAAAAATATTTTTAAAATTCTTTAGAAAATATGGCATCCTGTTTGATTGAAAATATGGCATCCTGATTTGATAAAGCTAGGGAATGAGTACGTTAGTGTTAATGTTTTACTCTGTGTTCTTTAGACATACGTTCCTCTAATACTTCATATTTACAGTTGCTGCTTTGAAGTTTTTGTGGGTTAAATCCAACTTCTAGGCCCACAGTTTCTTTGGACTGCTTGTTTCCTGAGTATGAGCCTCACTTTCTTCTTTGTCTTACTCATAATTTCTGGTTGAAAACTAGACGATTTAGCAAGTATTGATTCTGACATAGTTTCTTTTTTTTTTTTTTAAAGCTTGATTGAATGTAACTGCAGAATCTGTCTCCCACACAAGAGAATGTAGCTGCTGATGTCTCTGCTTACAGTCTTTTTTACAGTCTGTTTTACAGTCTTTTTATCTTTTGGTCTGGCTTCCCCAGGGTCACTCCTGCATAGCTAAATGTCAGAGGAGGCTGTGCTGGTTAAACACCTCGAGCCTCTCGGAGGGCTTCTATGCACCGCGGGTGGATCTGAGAGTAGGCTAAGCAGCTCACTCAAAGGCCAGTCTCATGTTTGTCTAGGCTTTTCGGTCCCATGGGGCACTCTCAAGTCTCAGCCATGGCCCTTCTATGCCTCTCTGTTTCAGGAGGTCCGCATTAAATTTCTGCTGACCACCACCTGTCCTATCTGGAATTGCAATCTCAGGCTAGAAAAAAGGAGTTTTCTCCATTTGTTTCCTTCCAAGCTCACCACTTTTAATTGACATCATGGGTTCTGCACCACCCAACCTCCACCATTGTTCACCACCTCAGGCAACAAAGCTGCTGGTTTTCATACCAGCTCAGGGCTAGAAAAGCCAGGAGGTTTGAGGGATGATGGAAGCCCCAGGTAGGAAGGCCACAGACTCCAGGTTCCCACCCAAAGCTCTAGAAGCTTTTCAAAAATAACCCAATTTCTTGTCTGCCTTTGGTCAATTTCCAGAGACCCCAAATGGTTGGTTTTGACAACTTTAGTTTTATACTTGTTTCTTGCAACGATAATTGGCTGACCTCTTCACACCATCATAGCCGGATGTCCCTCCTAATACCCAATTGTCTCCTCTGTGTTTTAAACTTTTGACACATACACATGCATACACACAAATTAAAGAATGACATCAGGGCCGGGCACGGTGGCTCACGCCTGTAATCTCAGAACTTTGGGAGGCCGAGGCGGGCGGATCACTTGAGGTCAGGAGTTCGAGATCAGCCTGGCCAACATAGTGAAACCCCGTCTCTACTAAAAATACAAAAATTAGCCAGGCATGGTGGCGCACACCTGTAATCCCAGCTACTCGGAGGCTGAGGCAGGAGAATCGCTTGAGCCCGGGAGGCAGAGCTTGCAGTGAGCCAAGATGGCGCCACTGCACTCCAGCCTGGGCAACAGAGTCAGACTCCGCCTCAAAAAAAAAAAAAAAAAAAAAAAAAAAGACATCGGGGTGAAATTTATTTTCAGCAAGTAATGCTGATGTCTAAAGGGGGAAAAAAGTGGAAAGACTCAGAAAAAAAGTCTTAATTCCTCAAGTAGCAATTTTATGAAGAATTGATTTTTGCGGTCATCATATTTTTCAACACAGGAGCTACCAAGTTGCTGAGCGCAATGCTGACGAGAGCAGTACAGGTTGAATGCAGGCAGCTGAGACTACCCTCGGAGTACATGTGCACGTGGCATGGGAACGCTTTAGGGAGAAGACTTTAAAATGATTCCAAAACATTTCAAAAACTAAGCAGTCCATATAAATTTTCAAAAATAAATCTTACCTCATTAGATCTTGTAAGTTTATCACCACCACCGTCTTTTTACTCAGAGAGTGTCTGAATATACCTTTAGTAAAGTGATCCTTAGGTAAAGGGATTTATGTGTTGACTCACAGATGACACCACAGTTTTTTAAATACATCTAAACAGATGAAGAGGAAATAAGAAGCAAATATATATTTTCTAATTCTTAAAAAATTCATGTCTCCCTTCACCATCTGGGGGTGGGAAACTTGTCCTTTGGGAAATGTACACATTTCGAGTACAGTACGTTCCCGTTTACACATGGGTTACCAAGGGCTTGAGACTGACTCATTGTGTGAGGAAAACTCACAGGATGATATCCTTCAACATCTAAGTGCCTTACATTTTACAGAAAGAAATGATGTATCTTACCTTTTTAAGAGTCCACGGACACTTACAAAACAACTTTACCAAACTCTTATATTAAAAGTTCGCAGTCAAATATTTTCAAATCATTGAGATTTAATTTTTAGGGTCAAAAATAATTCAATGAAGTCAAAGAATGTTAGAGCTGAAAAGATTACTCGTGTAAAAATAGTCACAGCTGAAAATTATCACAGTTAAAATATCACTACAGTGCAAATTATTACTCTCTTAACCCCAGAAAGGCTAAAAGACTGATATACAGGAAGATTCCATTTTAGGAGCTAAGACAAAAACCAACTAAAGGTTCAAATATTTGCCCTAAGTGATCCATTTTTTAAACATTTTTACATTTTTCTCTCAGGGACATTTTTGAATTTTTCTTTATCTTCAAGACAAATATTGTTATAATTATAGTGGATTATTAATTTACTGGATGTACTAAATTATGACAATAACATGCTATAAAACCCTCAGCTACACCATTATTCACATGACCTAAGTCCCAAGGGCAGGAAAACAAGGTTCTGATTAGTGACATTTTGTATTCCAGTAGAATTGGTTAGGGCAAGAACCATTAGGCTTTTACGTGACATTTCATTTCCTAGCTTGCTTCCTTCCTAGGTGCTCAAATGCTGTTTCTTTCAAGATTTGCTGAACAACCACTCCCCCTCCTCCCATCGGTCTGCCAGGCCCATCTCAGGGCCCCTAGCGCTTGGCATGAGCCCCCCAAGCATTTCTCGTACTTCTTTAGTAATCTGGACATGTGTCTGTCTCTCCCTCCTGTGAATTTCTCAAGCCCCAAGCCCTACTCCCCTTGTTTTTAGCAGATAAGCTCCTCTTCAACTGCAGAGAAAAATTCCCGCAACTTCCCCCACCCAAATCCCCCCACATCTACATCTCCCCTCTCTTCCATAGTGCCAGCCCCAATAAAGGGGTCCTTCCAATCTAAGGCCAATCCCTTCAAAACTGTGCTCCGATCCTGTTTCCCTTTCTCAGGAACTCTTTTCTCTATACTCTTCAGCCTCTCCATCTAATCGTGTCCTCACCATAAGCATTTACCATAAGCTCAAGTCTCTCAGCTTCAAACAACTCTCCTTCCACCCCCACTTTCCTCTCCTACTCATGCCCTCTTCCCCCTCTGCAATCTGGTTTCTCAGCAGAGTTGCCTACAAACACTATCTCCACTTGCTCCCTGCCCACTCAACAATGAGGCTCTGTTCCTACTACTCCATCTACACAGATCTAGTCAAAGGCAACAAACACCTTCTGGTCCTCAAGTCCGCACAGTCTTCTTAAAACTTACCTCTCCAGCCCTCGCAGCAGCAGGCATTTCATGCATTGACCTCTCCTTACCTTTCGGAAAGAACTCTTGGCTTCAGTAACTCCCTGACATTCTTATCTACCCTTCGACAGTGATAAACTTTTAACATCTGTATAGAATTTTGGACTTCAGAAGGCATTTCTGTAAGTGGCACATTTATTCGTTAATAAACATTGTGAATGAATGTGTCATTTGATCCTAACAACTCCATGGGATTTACTAGGTAGGTGTCAGCTCATTTCAGAGACGAGAAAAATAAGACCCATAGTCAAGGTAATTCTGTGACAGGTCACACAGAAAGGGTCAAAATCAGTACTCGAATCATGCTGTCAACTTTAAAAGCCATGATCCTTCCAGTATTGTCATCATATGAACCACTAGAAGCACTCAAGATCCATATCTAAGAAAAAATGAAGACATACTGATTATCTTGCAAAAGGACCAGAGGCCAATGATGTACAATACCCTCTGAAGGAAAAAAAAAAAAAAAAAAAAGGCTGGTTAAAACCGCTCAGATCCTCTTTTTTTTCATCTTTTTTTTGGGACAAAGAGTCTCCCTCTATCACCCAGGCTGGAGTGCAATGGCGCGATCTCGGCTCAATGCAACCCCCACCTCCCAGGTTCAAGCAATTCTTCTACCTCAGCCTCCCGAGTAGCTGGGATTACAGGCACGTGCCACCACGCCTGACTAATTTTTGTATTTTTGTAGAGACGAGGTTATGCTTGAGATTATGTATGAAAATCCTCTTTTAAATACATAATCTCAAGCATCTTTTAAATTGTTAATGCTTAAAATTTCCAAGGCTCAAATAGTATCCTAATAGCAGACATCCGGTGAATAAAGACATTAGCTTCAGTAGTTAATCAACTACTGCTACAAACAACATGTGTAAGTCATTTCTAAAGAAAAAGTCAGCAGCTGTTTGCTAAAAATTTTTTTTATTGTGACTGAAGACATTGCCAACTTACATATATCATTTTTATTTGGAGTATTTTTTTTTTGCCTTGCAGTGCTCCTGAGAAATTCAAAAATGCACTAACTTTAGCTCTATAAATAACACAACCTAATATTAAGGTTGCGTTGGAAATTTCCCACATTTAGATATTTCCCTAAAAATCAAAAGACAATTTAAATTGTTTTACATAGAGAAACCTTAATAAGTACTTAACTTTTTAATAAGTTAAAAAGTAAAGACTAGCATAATCACAAATGTCAGAACATTAAAGTAGCATTTTTTTCCATAGGAATATATAAAATAAATATCATCTATACTTACTTGATATTTACAAAACTTAAAATTTTTGTTGATGGAAGATGTTTTGAATACTTCGATATGTGGAAAACTTCATTATCTTTAAAAATCAGGTTCAAATGCTTTTAAGTTTGATGCATAATAGTGTTTTCTAAAAAATTCTCATCACTCTACTGTCCCTGAAGACATAGCTTTTCCCCCCATTGATTCGATAAGTATTTTGATAGTTTCTGTACTCTTTTCAATTAACCATTAAGAGGTTAAAAGAAACCTAAGGCTTTATTTGGGGAGATACTGGACGTTTTAATTGGCTAGTTGGAAAGAAGCCATTCCTTTTTTTCCTAGGGTTTTGTTTAGTTTTGTTTCATTTTTTAAAAATAAAAAATGACAGGAATGAAAATTCAAACAATTTGATCCAGTATTATGCTAAAATTAAATTCAGTAGTTAGATGAATTTTCTACTACAGTATAGAGGTTGAAAACCATTAGGAATGTGGTAAAAAACTATGGCAGCGAAGGTGGAATTCAACCACAAATTCTACTGAGTGGATAGAGAAATAAACAGAAAAATTACTGTAGTTAAAATATTGCAGTTAAACGCACTGTTAGCAATGTCGTATTGCCAACATTAGAATTATATGCTTCATCACTGTCTGGTTACTAAGACGGTTCAGTGAGCAGGTGGTTCATCTCTGACACAACTAAGTTTCAGAAAAGTCGATGACTTATATCTGGTTTAGATCAACGAACACTTAGTATACATACCAGTCAGCTATAGTTTCAATGACACAATGAAAACATTAGGTACTATAGTTTTTTTTTTTTTTTTTTGAGACGGAGTCTCGCTCTGTCGCCTCAGGCTGGAGTGCAGTGGAGTGGTGGCTAACTGCAACTTCCACTTCCCGGGTTCAAGCAATTCTCCTGCCTCAGCCTCCTGAGTAGCTGGGATTATAGGCGCCTGCCACCAATGCCCAACTAATTTTTGTATTTTTAGTAGAGATGGGGTTTCACCATGTTGGCCAGGCTGGTCTTGAACTCCTGACCTCAGGTGATCCGCCCGCCTTGCCCTCCCAAAGTTCTGGGATTACAGGCGTGAGCCACCGCGCCCAGCCAGTATTATAGCTTTAGGACAAGGTCACATAGTTATTTAAATAGCAGCCATTTAATATCATACTCTGTGATGTTTAGCTATGCAATCCACCCACAACAGCTTTTAAACTTATGTTAAACCATGGGATGAGAAGGGGACAAGTTGTTTTGGTCAGAGAAGGAAATGCTCAAAAATGTCACAAAAGGCATTTCAAACATGATGACATACTACTTAAATACCAACCATGCATCTCTTTTTCAAATTAAAAGAGAAAACTTTTTACATATTCTATTTCTTAAAAATAAAGGACCATGTGTCTTTTTTTTTTTTTAACTTAGAAACTAGTATTTCATTTCTCCACACTGAAATGAAATTTCAATGGCAAGCAGCAAATAATGTAGGATAGTCAGTGAAAGTATCTTTGTTAGGAGCATATAAAAACCAAGGAGTAACAACTCACAGAGAAATAATAATAGGCAAAAACCAAGAGGCAGTTTGACAGTTCTAATATAGAACTTGTATGACAACTTCCTTTAAAGTATAGTAAATAAAGAATGGCAATATAAATTAGTTATCTAAGGAGATACAAGACATTCTGAAGCAGCATTCTCAGTTACTTCATTTTTCAGAAAAACAAGTTTCACCCATCAACATGGAATTAAGACTTCCAGTCTTCCAAATACATCAGAAAGTACAGTTAATCACAGTAAAACTTGCAAATAACCAAATTTAGTTCTGGCCTCAGCCAGGACTATTCACATATTTGAATTTGTTTTATTTTCATCCTTCCTTATTATACAAATGTTTCTATTTTAAAAGCATATAGAAATTTACAAAATTTGCAAGAAATATCTTTTTAAATGTACAACTTCAACAACTAATAAAAATATGAACATCCAGATACAGTTAAGTTTCAAGTTGGGATTTTTTTTTATGATGGGTTTATGAAAAATTAAAGAAATACTTTCTTAAGTTTCAAACATCTGGGTACTGGTGCTATCAAAGTGATTTCACTGCCCTCAGTGGCCCCATGATGAGAACAGTTGACTCTCGGATTGCTGTACCTCATATATCAACACCGCAGACGGAGGCAGGAAGTGGCATGTTCAGTGATTTTGCTAACTATACTTATGTAGATGCAGCTGTATGGTTTAACGCTTATATGAAAGTTGCATGAATTTGAGTAAAGAAACATTTAGTTTTAAGATGATATCTTTAAATAGATACCTTAGCTGTTAAAACTAAGTGATATATCTGCACTATATGCTCAACAATAAAAAGGAACAAACTAGTGATACATCCAAAACCTTGGATGGATCTCAAGGGACTTATGCTGAGTGAAAAAAAGCCAGTCTCAAGAGGGTATATATTGATTCCATTTATATAACATTCTCAAAATAACAAAATGACTGAGATGGAGAACAATAAGTGGTTGTCAGGGATTAAGCAGAGGGCCAGGGAGAGAGGTGGCAATGATGAGAGGGCAACACGGGGAGTGCTTGTAATGGAAGTCTTCCGTGTCTTGCCTGTGGCGGTAATCACATGAATCTACACACAGGACCAGGCGCAGTGGCTCATGCCTGTAATCCCAGCACTTTGGGAGGATGAGGTGGGAGGATCACTTGAGCCCAGGAGTTCGAGGCCAGCCTGGCAACATAGTGAGACCCCATCTCTATTTAAAACAAACAAAAAAAGAATCTACACACATGATAATATTGCACAGGACCAAATACATACTTCACCTCAGGGAACCTATGACCTTCCAGCAACAATCTTGTTGGCCTGTCTCCATAAAGTCCTCTAAAGATGATCAATATATGCTTCAAATCAACTTTCTGCACTATGCATAGAAGCCACTACTAGTATTTTTTTATTCTTCATTTAAAAAACAAAACAAAACAAAAAATCTCTTGATAAACCACAATCTCTAGCTTAAATGAGCTTGGAAATCACAAAAGGAAATAAAAAGCTGCCATATAGCTACTAGTATTTTTGTCTGTGTATTTTTGTAAATTAAGGTAAAAGATAAATTAAATGTTCCTAGCTTGAATTAGGTCAAATCAGAAGGAATAAAGCAGATTATATAGCAAACACTTGCTCCTGACACCTGCAGTTTCTAAAAGCATTAGGAATATTTTTATTAAATTCAGAGAAAGCATAACTGCAAACAAATACATGACTTTTTCCCCAAAGGCCACTTTGTGATAAAGTACATACATATAGTGTTCATGGTTTCTTTAAAGTGCTAGATTGTCTCTGGCTTGAGAATCATCTATTGCTTTAAAAGGTCTTTCAGCACAACTCCAGCGCTGTTGTCAGGTAACGCTGGCAAAGGTGTAAATGTGGGCAAAACATCTGAGATGGGTTTCAGAAGAAGATGCCCGGGCCCACCAGGTCCAAGTCCAGCTGGGTTAATAAGAGGCACAGCTGCCGAGCGAGGAGCCAAAAACGGATTTACATCTGTTCTTCTACCAGACCTGGATTCTGCTGTATCTAAAGAATAAAATATGGATTTAGTCTCCTATCTTTCACAACGAAGTCAAAATGAAATAACTCTCTGAATATAAGTAATAGCATAAAGTTATCTGTGTAATATTGTTAAATTGATTAGCATAGATAAATAAAAATAATCAATATATCACTTATCAACTTAAAAATTCTCCCTTGATGGTAATAACACTGGCATCCAGCACATCTTTTTGGACTGTTCTTTATTCAAAATGAAAACGCAGCCAGGTGCAGTGGCTCACGCCTGTAACCCCAGCACTTTGGGAGGCCGAGGTGGGCGGATCACCTGAGGTCAGGAGTTTGAGACCAGCCTGGCCAACATGGTGAAACGCCGTCTCTACTAAGAACACAAAATAAAAAATTAGCTGGGCGTGGTGGCGGGTGCCCGTAATCCCAGCTACTTGGGAGGCTGAGGCTGGAGAATCACTTGAACCTAGGAGGCGGAGGTTGCAGTGACTGGAGATCGCACAACTGCACTCCAGCCTGGGTGACAAGAGCGAAGCTCCATCTCAAAAACAAAAAATTAAAATTAAAAAAAAAAAATGAAAGCACAAACAGGCCTCAATTCCTAAACACAAATACTAATTTGTATGGCTAAAATCTGACTAATGTTCACTCTTGGTAATTCAAAACATTTTCTGATAAAAAACAATGCTATACATGTGTTTTAAGTTCAGAGATCTGGCCCCCAAGTAAATTTAATTCATATGCTGCTGGGTTCTGGATCCCACAAGCAGGGTCTATGAAATGCAGGAGGATGAAAGAGGATAAGGAATAAGAGGAACGAATAGGGAAAGAAAAGGCAAGAGAAGAATATTTGTATGCTTATCTAATACCTTATTAAACACATTAAAACTCTTGTTTTATACTTAAATACCAGTTATGTAACTGATGAACTTCATTTACCATAACAACAGCTTTTTAAATGGTGTCATCTATGTTGCAAGGCAAACTCTTTACTTACCCACCTGAATAATGAAAGGCTTGAGGAGTTACGTTCTCCACAAATAATTATAATAAAGAAAAACAAACCCATATTACAATGATAACAGTTGAATTAATATTTACCAGAAGAAAAAACAATATATACATACCTTACCTGATCATCTTTTAGGCAGTCAAAGGTTTGAAAACAATCTTGATTGGATTATTTTTCTATGAAGTTGGGCTAATACAATTCCTTTTTATTGGAATAGGTAAATTCCTAATGTCTTAGTGGACAGATTCTGCTTTAATGCCCAAGATCTCTGACAACTTCAATGGTAAGACAAGCAATTCTTTGAAGGTGCCCACTTCAGTAATGGGAAACTCAAATAAAAAAGACCTCCTAAAGCAAAGAAAGCACTAAGACAAATTCATCAAATCTGCTTATCATTGAGCACTCTTAGGGTTCCCAAGCCGTACTTTCCTATGCATGACAACTTTCCAAACTCTGGGCAAGCTTCTGGTGCTACCTAGTGAGCTCTGACACACTCCCAAATTCAAGATTAAAGATTAAGCTTGCTTTCTTCATGCAAAGCCTATATCAACCCAAGCCATCACCAGCTTTTGTATCCTATCAATACAAATCAAGCTGGACACTGGACTTGATAAAATAAAGGGGAAAGGTAGGAAAGAGGAAGAAAAGTGAGAGAAAAGAAGGGGAAAGGAGGGAGAGGGAGGGAGAATAAAGAAGGAGAAGGGAAGAAAAGGGAAAGGAAGGGTGGGAAAAGAAGGGAAAGGGAAGAGAGGGAGGGAAAGAGCCTGCCATAATGAATTTGGGAATCTGTTTCAAGATGCTACAACCTAGTGTAAAAGAAAAACTGTTTTCAGTATAGCCTACACCTCTTAGATAAAGTTATGACTTTTCACTAAATTTAGCAGGCAAAACTACTACCTAAAGGACCGATAAATTTTACTACTTTCCCTTCCTATACAAGTTCAGAAAAATAGAAATATTTGTCTAAACAACAGAAGTTTTAAAAATTTCAGAATATAAATTCTTTATTATTTTATCCAAATTTAAGCATCTGATGTGTGATATAAATGAGTGTATAATAACATATACCTTTACAGTCCAATTAGTAAACATGTTAGTCTATATTAAAATATGAAGATTTCAGAAAAGAGCTCTTCCAATAAAGAATTTGTTTATAGTCCAACAGATTATAATTCAATTTCAATTTGATAAATTTTCTTGCATGCCAGTATATATGATATGAACATAAATAAAACCCTTACAATTTAGTGGGACAGAAGAATATGTACACATTAACAACCACCAACCATCCGCTCTAGGCAGATCTTTCAACATAGAAGAGTGCTTTCTACATTCTTGGAGTCTCAAGTCAGTTTGTTAAACTGCACTTATATATATTAACATGCCAATGTTTGGTTACTGAGTGTAGCACTTAAATTTTCAAAGGAGAAAAACCCTTCTCAAACTATAAACTACACATCTAACTCAGATTAGCAAGAACCACCATTAGTGAAAAAGGAAAGCAAGTGGCCAAGAAAGATGTAAGCAGTTCCCCATCACTTCCAGAGGAATAATTCATAGCTCGTTAGGCAGACAGAAGAATTATTCTGATATACAAAGGGAAGATATTTCTTACCATTTAAATTAATCTAAGTCAATTAAATTCAGATTGCTACAAGAATATATGAAGCAAAAGCCTGATGCCTTATTGGAATTCTGGAAGTCCTGATTACACATTTTCAAAAACACTAAAAATTTAGTTAATATCACTGTGAAACATAACCATACATTAAACATTCAATTCTTAAATTATAGAAAAATTAAATCTCTAGTTTTACCTTTAAAACTTTCTGGCGCATTTGTATCTCGTTTTCTTCTTCCTGGTGAATCCAGAGGTTTCATATCATGAACAGAAAGCTTTGGTGGTGGAATGGATGGATGAGATTCTGTTTCTAGAAATTTAACAAAAAGTTCTGAAAAAGACTAAGAAAAAATATTTTGGTTATATTAGGCTAGATAATTAAGTTATATTCACTACAACTAAGGAAAGGTACCAGCTTTTCTAATTAAATATTAAAAATTAATCATGCCACTTGAATAATTTTTTTACAAATCAGCTTTATGAACAATTGAAAATACTAGCACTTTTTTTTTTTTTTTGAGACGGAGTCTCGCTCTGTCGCCCAGGCTGGAGTGCAATGGCACTATCTCGGCTCACTGCAACCTCCGCCTCCCAGGTTCAAGCGATTCTCCCGCCTCAGCCTCCTGAGTAGCTAGGATTACAGGTGCGTGCCACCACGCCTGGCTAATTTTTGCATTTTTAGCAGAGACGGAGTTTCACCATGTTGGTTAGGCTGGTCTCGACTTCTGAACTTGTGATCCACCCACCTTGGCCTCCCAAAGTGCGGGGATTACAGGCGTGAGCCACCACACCTGGCCTAAAATACTAGCACTTTAGATAGATGATCATCATTACAAAAATTTAACAATTTAATCAATAGTCTGATGGTAACACTCACTTCTAACACCTCATGGTCAGAATTAGCCAACTGATAATACTTATTTTTCTTGCCATCAATGAATAGCACTTAATGAATCTGATCATTTTAATAACTATTAACACAAACATAAAAAATTATATGAAAGGAAAACACACATTAGACATAATTTTCTAGTCAGGTCCAACCAATGAATATAATAGCAAAAGATCACCAATAACATTGTCAGATTAAAATAATGTAGTGTAGACCTTTCCTTTAAATTAAATTTTATGCCAGCCAAGTAGACCTTTCCTTTAAATTAAATTTTATGCCAGCCAAGTAAAATAGGGTTTTATCTTTAACCATCTCTGGATAAGTCACCTCTGTGTCCTCTTTATTAAAAAACTAAGAGAGGCTGAGCACAGTGGCTCACGCCTGTAACCCCAGCGCTTTGGGAGGCTGAGGCGGGCGGATCACGAGGTCAGGAGTTCAAGACCAGCCTGGCCAACATGGTGAAACCCAGTCTCTACTAAAAATACAAAAATTAGCTGGTCGTGGTGGCAGGCGCCCGTTATCCCAGCTACTCGGGAGACTGAGGCAGGAGAACTGCCTGAACCCAGGAGGCCGAGACTGCAGTAAGCCGAGATTGCGCCACTGCACTCCAGCCTGGGCGACAGAGCGAGACTCTGTCTCAAAAAACAAAACAAAACAAAAGCTAAGAGAAAGAAACTCCACATTCTAACTGATAATACTACTCAATTCAATTAATATTCATCTAGAGCCTACAACATATCAGGCACTGTGTTTTCATGTTTATTAACTGCCTCCTCCTTCGAGAATCTAAGTTTTATGAGGGGAGGCACCTTTTCTATCCAGTTTGCAGCTGCATCCTCAATGCTTAGAACAGTCTAGTTCACAGCAGGTACTCAGTAAGTATTCACTGGCTCAATGATTTGGAACATACATAGACGAATAAAATAAATCCTCTATCTTGCTACTATAATTTAGTAGCAAGACTGCCTATGGCAGTATGATCAAGTACAAAGGAAAAGTTAATATTCTGAAAAATAAAAGCACCATATAGAGTTAAAATAAAACCTATATGCAATAAAATTATGAAAACTGGCTTGTTATCCTTAAGCTTAATCACCTCTCTGGAAGTCAGTTTCTGCAACTTCAAAATAAAAGGGTTGTATAAAATAATTTAAAAAAGAAATCTGATTCTTTGCTAATGAATGTAATATACAGTCATTTTACTATTCACCTTAAGCAAGAATAAAATTGGTTCTTACACTATTAAGCACAGATTGCTGATTTGGTCTCAAAGGTGTATTGGGAACACTTTTTGATCCTCCTCCAAGCCACCCAGTCATCCACCTGGTAACACCGCCCTGATCGTCATGAAACAACTGAAAGATTATTTTAAAACAGACAAATATTATCAGTACAAGAAAAAAAAAAAAAACAAGGACTACTTTTACATAATTTCTGATAGTTGTAAAGCATGCTTTTCAAGTTCAAGTCCTAGTAAATGTTTCCTACTGATAGAGACTACAAATACAATAAAATGCCATCCCAAGCACCATCTCAAATCAAAGTTTGGGGATATTTCAATATTTCAGCATCCTGATATGAGTAGTTTGTAAGTTACAAAACATTTAAACTAATATCATACATATTGAACAAATCTGCCTCTTCAATGTTGTATGAAGTAATTCCATTTCCACACTGAGAAAATTACACTCAGTAAAAGTTACATACAGTAAAAGGCAGTAATTGTCTACAAAGCCACTATCTGGATTACGAATGTGTTCAGATGGCTTTCATCGTCCAGTCACCTGCTCCATCTCCTCCCTTCTGACGCCCAGGATGCTCCCCATTAACCGTAACACTTCATGACGCTGATTTTTCGGTGTGTGGAAATGACCAATGAAGAGGTTTCTCATTAGGACTCTATGAAAATAAAGGCAGAAACAGCTCAAGTGAACTCAACATTAAGTGCAACCAAACACTAAGCATAGAAATATTTAATTATATTAAACAATTAAATATTTACTTATAAAAAGTCTAAACAAAATATTTTAAAGTATCTTTTAAAAATCTTGACAAGTCTAATATTTCAAACAAAATAAAATAAAAAAGAATATTTCAAACATCCCAAAATGTATACCTTTTAAAACCTCACTTACTAGCCACCCAGTAACTGACTGAGGTGGCGCCTCCTTAGTAATTCCAAGCTCCTGACTGGGCTAATGTTCACCTGAAGCAGAAACTTAAATGGTGATGATTGTTGTATTTAATGTTATGCTTATATTTCCCAATCCAAATTTATTAAAAATTTACTAATAATATATACATTTAAAAAATATTAAATGAGCTAGTGTTGCATATATACTGAGGTTTCAGATCTAATACATTTGAGCAAGATCATGTTCATTTAAGGACAGTAAAAGAAGCAAAAAAGAATGGTAAAAATAAACTTTTTATTTTCTAAGTACTTCTTACTGAGGTGATGGTTTTAAGAAAAAGAATGAGCTGGAAAAAAATCTACATTAAAAATAAAAGAAGGTAAGTGATTCTGCTGACTCCTCATTAAAGCTGCATCCTTCCTCACTAAGAGTAAGGGGAAAAAAGGTTTTTGAAAAATTTAATCACATATAAACATCTACATTTAGAAGTTTTTTTTTTAACCATAAAAGTGATTTCCACAAAATATACAAACATTAAAAGCAAAAAGCATACTTGTCTACTTTTCCTTCTGAGCTGTTTGCTAAGTTCATCAATTTCTTTTGTACATCATCCAGCATTTCTTGTCGGAGCTCATCTGTTGTAAAATATGTGAATAAAGATAGCCATTAACTGATTAAAATAGTCTGGATGACTATATAATGAAATTTATGAGATCTTTATCATAACCTCTGAATATATACATTTATTCTAATTGGGAATATTCAATAACTTCTATCTCTTCTTTGGTCCAGGGAACTAGGCTCTCATATAGAAATCCTCTAAAAGCCAGAGTGCATTAATTCCTATGGTTTACTCCCAAGAAAGTAATCAACTCTGTAATACAATACTGAAAAACCAAGAAACGTTTTCATCCTCTTTAAAAGCTTAATAGCAAAGAAGAGATTTTCATCACTGCCTCCTTGCATGAAACATTTCCAGAGCCACTCTTATTAACGGGAGGAAGTGGAAAGGACTTTAATATTTTCCTTTTTCTATTTTCCTGGCCAGACTCTGTTTTTGGTGAGCTGAGTAAGAAGTGTATCTAACACAACTAAGACCATGGCTCAGGATGCAGCGGATAGGACAAACTATTATGGGGGTAAGGAAATTGCAAACTATACTTCAGGTAATCGGCTCTAATATACAAATCAAGATACTATAGCTTATGACTGACTTAGAAGGATGCCTGGACTATTTTATTTTTAAATTATTATTTAAAAAGGAAGCAAAATCCATAAAATCTTGGTGGAATAGTTGGAATTTAAGCAGTATTAAAGGCAAAGTCTAGAATTACAACAGGAGATACCCTGTTCCTAAATTCAGCCATGCCACAGGGCAAGGATTTCTGGACTAAGGAACTCTCAGTCAAACATGGAGTTTACACCTGTTATGCCAGAAACGGATAGTTTGAGCTGAAAGAGATACTCAGTAATTTTAAGCTAGATTATAAGTTTTTGTTCTGAAAGAAATAAAGAGGAGAGCTCTATCTAGAAACATTCACATCCAAACGCTAGACTCTGCCACAAACCTTTTCCTTTGAATTATGCTGCATTTTCCTAGTAGTAGCTGGATACAAGTTCTGTTATCAGATATGACTTACAAACATGTTTTCCCCATTCTGTGAGTTGTCATCTCACTTTCTTGATGATATCTTTTGAAACACAAAGTTTTCCATTTTTATGAAGTCCAATGTACTTTTTCTTTTGTTGCTTGTGCTTTTGGTTTCATATCTAAGAAACTATACCTAACCCAACACCTATGTTTTAAGCGTTTTATAGTTTTAATTATAAAATTTAGGTCTACTATTCATTTTGAGTTAATTTTTGTGCATGGTGTGAGGTAGGGGTCCAACTTCATTCTTTTGCACATGGATATCCACTTGTTCCAGCATTATATGGTGAACAAACTATTCTTTTGGCACCCTTGTTGGAAATCAATTGACCATAAATGTATGGTATATTTCTAGACTCTAAATTCCCACTGTAAGAATTCTGCAAATGTTTTGTCATTCTTTTCTTTTTTTTTTTTCCTGCCTGAAAAGCTCTTTTCCATCAGGACTGACTATTAACTCCTATTCACCTTTCATGTCTCTGTTTCCAACTCACTTTCTTAAAGAATTTCCTTTGAGCCTTACAGATTAGGCCAGGTCTGTTTGCTTTATGTTTTCATTCTGCTCTGTACAATGCTTCTGCACAATGCCCAAAATTCCGATTTATCGTACTAAATTCATACATAAAATGTCTCATTTAACTGTTTACGATGGCTTGTGGTTTTCCTAAATTGCAAAAATCTAACTTGCAAAATGTCATTCATATAATAGGCCAATTTTACCAAAATAGAGATGGTTGCCATAACCATATTATAAAAGCAAGGTTTGTATTTGGAAAATCTACTACAAACTTTTCCTTTCCTGTCTTTCCAGTAAGGAATTTAAACTTGGACGAGAGAGGGAGAGAGAGAAGGGGAGAGAGAGGGTGAAAAGGTGGGGGGTGGACAGGACTATTATTAAAGTCTGAGTCAGTAAAAGACACTTTAGATTCCTAATGTGCACATGTATACTACTAGCACATGGTGTTATCTGGGCCTTTTCTAGCACTATATTCTGAATGTAAATAGAACTCAGCAAATAAGTTAATCTCTCATCACTGTTTTGACTTAACCGTCCCACTCACAAACTAAAGTAGGAGACAGAGTAAAGATGGGCATGGTCTTCTCCTCCTTCCTCCTCCATTCCTCCCCAAGGCTACAGAAAGATAGCAGAGGAACAGAGGTCAAGCTTAGCTACCCTACCCCCAACCCCCACCTTCCCTTTCTCTGAGATTTCCCTTCTCCTACCTACTTTCCTCTAAAATTAATAATTTGTATATTGATTACATGTCTATATAATAATTTGGTTATACTGGGTTATATATAAAATATATGTGTGTGCATATATATTTGAGACAGGGTCTCGCTCTGTTGCCCAGGCTGTGGCATGCTCACAGCTCACTGCAGTCTCAAACTCCTGGGGTCAAGCCATCCTCCTGCCTCAGCCTCAGGAAATAGTTGAGATTACCAGTGTGCACCACCACAACCAGCTAATTTCTAATTTTTTGTAGAGATGGGGCCTCACGATGTTGCCTGGGCTCATCTCAAACTCCTGCGTTCAAGTAATTCTCCTGCCATAGCCTTCCAAAATGTTGGGATTACAAGTGTGAGCCACTGTGCCTGTCCCTATATAAAACATATTATCAAACAATTTCACCTATAACTTTTTACTGTTTTAACATGGCCACTAAAAAATTTAAAATTACACGTGGCTCATAGTATATTCCTACTGGACAGTACTACTTTTAGAACATAACCAGGATATAACACTACTCTATACTATCTCTTATTTTAAAAAGACAGGCTGGGCGCAGTGGCTCACGCTTGTAATCCCAGTGCTTTGCGAGGCCAATGTAAGCATATTGCTTGAGCTCAGCAGTTTGAGACCAGCCTGGGCAACATAGCAGAACCCTGTCTCTACAAGAATTACAAAAATTAGCCGGGTGTGGCGGCATGAACCTGCAATTCCAGTTACTTAGGAGGCTGAGGCGGGAGGATCGCCTGAGCCCAGGAGGCAGATATTGAAGTGACCTCAGATTGTGCCACTGCACTCCGGCCTGGACAACAGAGCAAGACCCTGTCTCCAAAAAAAAAAAAAAAAAAGAGAGAGAGAAAGTGAAATGACAGACATCTTCAGAGTAAAATTCACAAAGCAGAGCTGAGCCTGATAAAAATTTTAGTAAATAAAGTAGAAAATTTTAACTTTGCTCTATGAAAAACTGATCAAGAAATCAAACTGCGTAGAAGTCCAAATCAAAAATACTTTCTTGATGAAAACTTACTAAGATTTGTATGGTTTTTATTAAAGTCTCTGTATTCAGAAAGGCAGAGTCAAAACATCCTTAAGGCGAAAATGACAGGGTTAAAATTTCCTAAACTCACTATCAGAACATACAGTTTGTCCCTGAGCTAATGTGATGTGGAATGCAAAGGGCTGTTGCAAACTCAAGCAGTAGTTTGAATGTATTCTGATATTTGAGTCTAGGGGGAAAATCTCAGAATTTAAGGGACGGTGCTAGAAGGATGGTATTAACTATGAGGGGTCTGGAAAGGAAAAGAAAGTTAAACACCTACTACAAAGGTCCCTACAGATGCCTCTTTTTCTTCAGGCACCCTTATTTTCCTCCCATCAGAGATTCTGAATATTTCTCTACAAAAACTGAACTCTAATGCAAACCACAATTTGAAATCAGAACTGTATTTATATGGGCAGGGAAAATATGGTTATTAGAAATCAGTTTTAAGCCAAATAAAATATTTCTGTGAAATAATCTCACATGCCAAAATAATTTTTTGGAAGTTAAAAAAAAAAAGGTGGAGGGGGGCACTTGAAAAGTTCAGCAATAAAGCAACTGAGATTTAGTCTAGTTTGGAGAAAGAGTTACTCTACATCTGTGACATAGTAAAACTTGCCATATCAGAGTCTCTTCTCTGGAACACTTGGACATGGTGCCATGGTCTTCAACATTTGGTTTAAAATAAAAATTGAACATAAAATGTAATTGATTGCAACAAATCGGCACATCATAATTTTACATTTCATTTGTAATTAATGACAGTACACTACAATGCTGCCTTCAGAGAACATCTTAAAATGAATCATACTACATCTTAAAATGAATTATACTGCTTACAAAGTCATTTGGCTATTTCATGACTAAGCTCCTGTAGGCAAGATCCAAGTCAGATTTACTGAACAGTCACCTGACTGAGAAAAAAAAGGAACACAGAACTTGAGAGTCAGAAGTGGATATGAATCATGGTCCTATCACCAGGGCCAGCCTTTGTTGCCTATTTTGTAAAATGAACATGCTTATCTCAAAGGATTTGATAGAATCAACTGAATGATCAAATGTGACTTTTCTAAATAGTAAAGTGCTATATAAAGCATTAGTACTTATCATCCAATTTCTTAAAATAACTAAAAAGTTCATATTTCAATCTAGCCTGAATCAGTATCACATATATTACTCTGTTTAATGTTAACATTTTGTGAGGCTTTCCCCCCTCCATTTTGCATGTTTGTCATCTTTGAGGCCAAGGAGTCAACAGAAGGAAGAAAAAAATGTTAGAAAGATGATTTCACAAATATATACATATATATGTCAATAAATGAATTGCATCTGGTGTCTTATCTGCATCTGGATACCTTAAAAACATATTTAAATCTGATACAATATTAAACCTAATAAGGAAATTTAACCTCTTCATTTAATTAAATATAATCAACGCAAAAGCTAGAAATTAGATCTTTTTTATTACAGAATTTCAAGTTATACAAGATCACTTTTAACATCAAATTTTATATATATATTTATATATATACACACATTTATATATGTATATATACATTTATATATATGTATATATATAAATGTATATATATGTATATATATACATTTATATATATATGTATATATATACTTTTTTTTTTTTTTTTTTTGGAGACAGAGTCTTACTCTGTCACCCAGGCTGGAGTACAGTGGCGCCCCAGCTCACTGCAACCTCCACCTCCCAGGTTCAAGCAATTCTCCTGCCTCGGTCTCGCGAGTAGCTGGGATTACAGGCGCCTGCCACCACGCCTGGCTAATTTTTGTATTTTTAGTAGAGACAGGGTTTCTCCATGTTGGCCAGGCTGGTCTTGAACTCCTGACCTCAAGTGATCCACCCACCTCAGCCTCCCAAAGTGCTGGGATTACGGGTGTCAGCCACCGCACCCGGCCCAAATAATGTATTTTTAAAAGATATTATACTATTTGCAATTTGAGGTTAAGCTTTATAAGCATCTGTTTTGTCTTTTTTGTTGTTGTTTTTTTAGACAGAGTCTCGCTCTGTCACCCAGGCTGTAGTGCAGTGGCACACCCTCTGCTCACTGCAACCTATGCCTCCCAGGTTCAAGCGATTCTTGCGCTTCAGCCTGCTGGGTAGCTGGGATCACAGGCATGCGCCACCACACCTGGCTAATTTTTTTGTATTTTTAGTAGAAACAGGGTTTCACCATGTTGGCCAAGCTGGTCTCCAACTCCTGACTTCAAGTGATCCATCTGCCTCGGCCTCCCAAAGTGCTGGGATTACAGGCACGGGCCACCGTGCCCAGCCCTGCTTTGTCTTTTAACTCAATTATTTTCAACTGTATCCAACACAGAATTTGAAGGTCTAAAGTATATGGTAAATGTTTTGTTGTCCCATAATCATAATTGTTCATTGCTGAGTGAAAAGTATCTTTTAAAATTCTAGGCCAGGCCCAGTTGCTCACGCCTATTGTAATCCTAGCACCTTGGGAAGCCAAGGCAGAAGGATCATTTGATGCCAGGAGTTCAAGACCAGCCTGAGCAACATAGACAGACTGTCTCTACAAAAAAAAAAAAAAAAAAAAAGACCCTGCCTCTTAAAAATAAAAATAAACTTCTACTTCTTAGCAATGAACTCACAGGAAAAGAATTTTATTAATACAGTATAACTTCATTAATCTGAATTCCACTAGATCAGAATCTGTGATTGGTTGAGGTCTACTGGATTATTTGTAGACCAAATTTGGATTATTCACCAGAGTTACTATGTACACTTGATTTTATATAAATATTTTTAATATAACCAAATCAAATTTATTTTTCCTCACCATTCTCTTCCCTTAACCCTTTATTATGAATTCAGATAATCTGAACTATATTTCTCCATATTGAAACAGAACTAATTTTTTTTAAAAAGAGTAAATATTATGAGTGGTTATATATTTAATTGTTATTCCTCTGGCATGTGAGACAGAATATATATTTAATTTTAAAAGTGTTACACACTTTCTTACTTTCAGGCAGGAGCCACACATTGGGTACATATGGACATAAAGATGGGAACAGCAGACACTGGAGATACCAGAAGGGGAAGAGGGAGAGGGGGAGAAGGGCTGAAAAACAAACTATGCTCACTACCTGGGTGACGAGATCATTTGTACCCCAAACCTCAGTGTCAAGCAGTAATAAACCTGTACAGGTAACCCTGTACAGATACCCTTGAATCCACAAGTTGAAATTAATTTTTTAATGGGATATTTCATGAAAAAAATGCAGATTTCCAGGGTCTCTTCAAAGATCTGAAGACATGGCAACACTGGGCCCACATTCCTGCATGGCAGCAGCTGGGCAGAGCTGAGAATCTGCTGCCTCCATAAGAAACACTCTTCAAATGATCAGTCTCTACCTAGTTTCATGTGCTCTTTTGTATTATCACCATGGCCTCAGTTTACAATTTGTGTTTGTGATCCATACTAAGAGATTCTTATTTCCACACGGCAACCCACTTCTACCTCCATCTTCTCAGCATTCCACTCCAACACATACATAGGCACACATACCCAGCACCCTTGGTCATTACTAGCCAACTGTATCTTCAGCCAGTTTCCGGATTATGCCACACAGTTTCACAGGAATTCCTCCCTCTGTCTAGAACACGTTTCCCCAACTCTCTGCCTTCTTAGCTATATCTACTCGCCATTCAAGTAATTTCAACTGAGCCCTTCACTAACCTTTTCTACCCTTCCATGCTACCAACACCAAGTACAAAGGATGGCTCTTTCCTTTCTAAACCATTTGTTTCACGTATTTCATGCATGTCATCTTCCCTTCCTGCCTGACTGTAAACCTCCTGAAGGCAGGACCCTTGTCTCCTGTCTTTACATCTTTAGTCTTACTGCAGTGCTTAGCACACAGCAAATAAACAATGAATATTTGAGAAATAAGTCAAATAATGATTGATTTTCTCTGGGAAAAAAGAATATCTGCAAAGAACAGAACACTGGACAAAAAGAACAATTTATGTTCTGAATTATGTACTTATCCATACATAAAGAAATCAGGGTAAGGACACAAAAACACATTAACTCAAAACATTCTTATTGCTATATCATTTACTTTTCCCTTTAAACTTAGAGGAATTTTTTTAAAACTGCAATTTCTAAAATACAGTTCAGTTGAAAAAGGTTTAATTATTTACCTAATTGACATACACTTTTTTCTTAACTCATATTTTGGCATTGTCTAGTATACCCAGATGTTTATATCATCAAAATAATTTTTTAACCATTTATGGCAATTTAGAAAACTGCATCTGGTACTTCTTATATGTTTCCTCTAAAATCACCACTTCTGCCAAAAACATCTATAAAGAAATCCCTCAAAAGGTTTGGGTAACAAAGCGTCTGGGAATGTATTTGGCCTATGTTCAACAGGACATTATATGTTTTCTTGTATAAATCATGTCCTGGAAAACGGAATGTCTTTATTTAAAATAAAAACTTTACCATCCAGCACCGTAAAGGTAGTTCCATGAAAAACATTTTAAGCTTCTTTTATATCTGTAGCTTTAAAACATGTTTTTATGCTTCATATTACAGTAAGTTTTACTGGGACTCATTTTATACACTCTTCTAAATTTTCTTTTAAAAAATGGTCTAAGGAAATTTTCCATTCTCAACTCATAGGAGACTTTTAAAAGTAGTCATTCAACCTTCTTAAAAAAAAAATCAGTCATGCTGCCCTTTCAGATACAGGTATAAACTAGCAGACAGACCAAAAGATCTTCCTGATGTTAGAACTAAATTTGTATTGCTTATGAAAACTCACTTTTCTTTGCACACCATAAAATTCACCACCTTTCTGAATCACAGTTATCAAAATAACAATATCTTGTGCTTTTTATTTCAATTTATCCAATCATTTTTTTTTCTTTTCTTTTTTCTTTTTGAGACCAAGTTTCACTCTGTTGCCCAGGCTGGAGTGCAGTGGCGTGATCTCGATTACTGCAACCTCCACCTCCCAGGTTCAGGCAATTCTTGTGGCTCAGCCTCCCAAGAAGCTGGGACTACAGGCATGAGCCATCATGCCTGGCTAATTTTCATATTTTTAGTAGAGACGGGGTTTCACCATGTTGGCCAGGCTGGTCTCAAACTCCTGACCTCAGGTGATCCACCCACCTTGGCCTCCTAAAGTGCGGGGATTACAGGTGTGAGCCACCATGCCTGGCCAAATCACTTTCATTTAGCAGGAATTTATGTCAAGGATGATGGTAGAGAACAAGAAGGAAAGGAAAATGTCAAATTGGCCACAAATATAGCAAGATAACACATTTTAATGGTTCAGTCACAGGTGTATAATTTCTCATCAATAACAATTCCATGGAATTCTAAACTCTGATCAGCTCAGAATAGTTAATGAAAACCACTGTCATATGCGCTTCATAGGCCACTGTATTGAGTTTGGATATGGGATGGCATGTGAAGTCTCTGGAACTGTATTGAAGAACACTTTCAGGTAAAATGCTGAAAGAATAATTTTTTAAAAGGAAGGATAGCAGTAATTCTTTTAACAACCAACACTGTCTATGAAACTATAGTACTCTTAGGATCGTAGGATTTATTTTCTTCGTTACTTTCCCAGGAAGAGGGATAGAGGGGGAGGGAGACACGGAGAAAGATTTAAACAGTTCCCTACTACTGGTTTATGTCTCTACTCAAGTTCCTTTTCTCCATGGAATGTTGCCTGACCCTTAATGGGATTCTGGAGGAACTAAATATGCCCTGTCTTATGATCACTGTTGTGCACCACTGTCTTCAATTACTAACCTACGGGGTATCTACATGATGTGTCATTTCCTTAGCTAAACTCCTTGGAAAAGGGATACTATCTAGTACCTCATATAGCACCTAATGGGAAGCCAAGCAATTGGTTCTCATTAAATACTTAGTGCTTGATAAGCATCTGTCTTCATACTTTTCACACAAGGCCCAAAAATACTCTTAATTCATAAGCACAGATGCACATACATACTCTAAGAAATGACTGAAATTATCAACAGTCTACTGTTTCAATATTGGCGTTATTTGCAACAGCTCTCTTTTTCATATGTTTGACCAGACTGAATCATCTCATCTCTGGTAGCAATAACATAATCAACCATTTGGAATAAAATACTTTTAAAAGTGAGCTTCCTAATATTGTTTAAATGCTGAAACTGTGTATCAACTAATCATTAGTCTACAGATGCTTAGAAGTAAAACAATACTTTGCCTTTACAATTCAAGTCTCCATATACTTTCTTCCAACAAAAGGCAATCTGTCTTTTTCAAAATTGTTTCTCCTGGCAAATATTTTTGCTGTCTGGCCAAGTTTTGTGTTAAAAATAAAGTACAGTATTACAACATCAATCAACATTTAAAGTACTTAATGATCTAGGAGAGAAAATATACAGTGATTCTTCTGAAACAAGTGAGCTAATCAAAGTTTTGTTTATATCGAATCAAGAGTGCAGCTTTGAGAAAACAAAATTGCATTTGTATTTAGAGATATAAAAGTGATATTAAAGCACTTAGGTAATATAAGAAAACAGATTGTTAAGAAGAGCTGTAAATGGCAAGAATGACTTACAGACATAACAGAACCAACTGTCTCTTTACACCCCTTCCTGTCTGTCCAACACTGGCCTCTTGCCTGCCCTTTCAAATACCAGTTATACAAGCATAATCAGAGCTTTCTCTGTAGCTAATACTGATTCCACAAAATGAATCCAAAGTTTGTATACATTTACAATGAATATTAGTATTTTCCACCTAAGCTTCATCATCTATAATCAAGAACATCTGAAAATATTCTACTAGTGGGGGCTTAAATGAGTGTCTGAACAAGTACTAAATGCAGGTTGAGTATCTCTTACCCAAAATGCTTGGAACCAGAAGTGTTTCGGATTTCGGATTTTTCAGACTTTGAAATAGCTACATTATAGTACTACTGGCTGAGCATCCCTAATCCAAAAATCCAAAATCCAAAATGCTCCAATAAGCATTTCATTTGAGCATCATGTCAGCATTCAAAAAGTTTTAGACTTTGGAGCATTTCAGACTTTGGATTAGGGATGCTCAACCTGTATTTCAAGAACTCTGATAATATTTATTAACTACAATAAATTATAGAATTTTAAATTTACCATCAACTATTGGGAATTACTCAGGTAGGTGTCTAAAAAAGGATGTGGCCTTAGACATTATAGTAGCATAACATATAGCACTGAGTTGTCACAAAGCAATGAGCTGGTTCACAACATTGCTGTTTCACCTCCATTAGTCTAGCCCAACCCGAAGATTATCAATTCCCAGTGTGTCTCCTTTCAGTTGCCCATATGTCTTCCAGATAATGCTGTAGTTGCACTGGCATTCGATCTAACTAGACTGTTTTCTAAATAAATACTGCTCTTGGTAAAGGCAACCATTTCAACGTTAGGGCACAATACAGAAGATGCTACCATATTTTCAAGGGAAATTGGAGATATACAGAACAAAATACAAGTCAGACTATAAATAACCATTTTCCTGATAGGGCTACAATAACATGGTAAGACCATGAATTATGGTAATAGGTAAAAAGATCGGAGTTCAAATCTTGCCTCTTTAATCTATAAAATGGATAATACCACTTATTTTAGAGATGCTTATAAAAAGTAAATGATGAGAAGACTAAATACATAAATATTATGTCAAATGTCCATAATAGACACTCAATATATAATTGTTTCCTTGCTGCCCATTTCCAGGCCCTCTACTAGATTTAGAGATCCTAGCCTGGCCAAGTCTTACAAGGTAGAAGACTTTTGGTTGGGCAGTAACTTGCCTCAGAATCAAGTCATTTTGAGGACAATTACTTCACATCTATCTTTTTTTCTTTGTATTCCTAAAAATCTCCCCTCTCCTGTCTCCTGCTGGATTTAGGCCAGCTTACTTTGGCTTGTCCTTTGGTGTCCATGCATCAGTGGTTCCTGCCGGCTTGCCTCCCTAGTGTCTAAGTCACTGCTTCTGTTGTTGACAGCTCCTCTGCTGTACCATCTCCTTCTATTTTTGCTTATTTCTAATTTCATGTTAGGTGGTATGTATTTCTTAACTACATGCCTTGTTACTATCGTGCCTAACCTAGACATCTAAAGTTGATGCATTTCTAGGCTCCGTTATCACCTTTCCAATAACCTTGAATCATTACCTACTAAATGCAGCCCTAGAATAGTTTTGACTTCCTGGTTGCCTCTAAATCAGAGATGAAATGAGGATATGCCATCTTTGTCAGCTGTTGGATTCAACAAAGCCCTGTAAGCCACCTGATCACTGAACCAATTAATAATCCTAAGCATAGGACATACCTTAGGGAATGGACAGGGCATATGAGACACCTTATAAACATCAAAAAATACAAGATGCACCTGTGGTAAAACACCATCTACAATAATAAAAATCTAGCTATACTGAGACATTCATTCTACAGAAAGTTACTCTTTTGAGAATTCTGCCTTCTCTAACAGATCAGATGGCTTTAGGCAAGATGCACGTGAACTGATAAGGGAGAAATCATATCCATAAAAAGTCAAATCAGTCCAATCAACCCCTCTGATGGTCAACAGGGTGACAGCCAATGCAATGGCACTGCCTCAACATCCAGGAAAACTAACTGGACAGCCAGGGCCAACTTAATGACTCTGGTTTCACTAGGACCATACTTAAATTGAAGCAAATCAGTCAGGGAAGATACAAATGGAAGTCACACATCAATGAAGTTGGTCTCACTCAACTATGCCAATTTATGACAGAAGACTACATTTGATTTAATATCAGTATTGTAGTGGGGGAAAAAACGAAAAGAAAAAAAAACCTACTTTGTTTTTTAAGTTCTTCGATTTGTTCTTCTTTTACATCTAACTGTTCTGTAAGTCTTGATGCTGAATCCAATGCAGCATTTGCTTCATCCAAACGTTCCTGAGAAAGAAAACTTCATTAAAAAAAAGTATGCAAAAATTATTTCACAAACTATAAGGCTGAGAGACATCTTAGAGTCAACTTCTACATTTCAGCTGGTGAAGCTGCACCTCTATGACCTTGGGCAAATGTATCCAACCAATAAGTATCAAAGGCAGAACTCACATTCTTTTCAATACAATACTGCCTCATTTAGAGGAACTAAACAAAAAGAGCAGATGCCACTGAAAGACAACATGACAGAAAAAAAAAAAAGTAATAACATAAACTACAAAAAAACAAAGATACAGAAAGTCCAGAAATATAGCAACAAATGTTCTCTTTTTAATTTTTGAAAGTCTAATACAGTGATGCTTGATTATGACTTTGTTACTTTAAATTTTATTTCCCTGACCACTACTAGTGAATTTGAGTATTACTTTTCATGTTTACAGGGCAAGCTGGATCTGTCCTTCTGTGAAAACCTCTTTGCATACATTGCCCAAGATTCTACTGAGTTGTATTTCTCCTGTCCATCTGTAAGAGCACCTTGTATAGTAGATACGAAGCTTTTTCACCTGTGCTAAGCAAATATCATTACCATATCTGCCATTTTTCTACTGACTCTATAATATCTTTTGTCATGTAAACATTTTAAATACTGTATAGTCAAACATGTTCTACTTTGCTTTTACAGCTTCTTAGTTTTAGTCTTGGTTAGGATCCTCCTTGCCCTTAGAATGTAAATGTACTCTTCCAGATTTTATTACAAGATATTTTGTAATATATCTAAATCTTTAACACAGTGTTTCTTAATGGGAGTGGCTTTGGCATTCCTTGCCCAATAAATGCCATCTATCCCCAGATAATCAGCACCACTCCCAGTTGAGAATCCCTGCTTTAATACAATTAGACTTTACTTTTGTTTATGATGTAAGATGGGGGTCTGTTTTTTTTTTTTCTTTCTTCCTTATGGACAGCTGGTTTTATCAACATCGTTAATTAGATAAGCTATCCTTTTTCTCATTAGATTAATTTAGATTTTAGTTTCAAATTCTCAAGTATATCCTGGGCTCTATTTCTGGATTCTCCTTAATCCACTAATCTAGTCAATATTGTATCGATTTATGGCTCTATTATGACATCTAGTAGGCAGGTCTCTCCTCACTGCATTATTTCTCATAAATTTCTCATAGTATTCTCCCATGTAAATTTAAAGTCAAGTTTTGCCATCTTCAATCAGTGTGATAGCCTTTTTACTGTGTCATCCTGGATAGGCCACAGTCCCCAGTTATTCAATCAAACATAATCTAGATGTTGCTGTGAAGGTATTCTGAAAATGTAATCAAAGTCCTTAATCAGTTGAATTTAAGAAAGGCACATTATTCTGGATAATTTGGGTGGGCCCAATTGAACCAGTTTTAAAGTTCTTAAAAGCCAGGGTTTAGGCTTCCCCCTAAAAAAGAAGAAATTCCTTCTTTGGACCGCAGCTTCCGCCTGTGCCTATGGAGTTCCATCCTGCTTGTGACTTTCCTTTCCTGGCTGCCTGTGGACAACAGCTTTGGCCCATGCCTGCTGAGTTCCAGCCTGCCTTTGATGTGGGCTTCCCATCTTGACTGCCAACCCTACAAATTTCAGACTTGCTTAGCCAGCCACTACAATCTTGTAGCCAATTCCTTGTAATAAATTGCATGTGTGTATCCATATATATCACATATATAAATTTGACACATATACATACACACCCTACTGATTCTGCTTTTAGGAGTTGAACCCTGATTGATATATAGAGGGACTGAAATTAAAAATTTTAAATAAAATATTTACTATTCAAAAATCCACAAAACTAAATTTAGTGTGAAGGAAATTTAAACTTTCAAATGATTTTTTTTTTAACCCCACACCATTTGTACTTATGAAGTTATTAAAGCTTAAATCTACACTTGGATTTTTTCCAAAATCAGCATTTAGATTTTGTTATTCTTTCTACCAGTCGTTTGGTTTTTACTTCATTAATTACAGCTTTTATTTTTATTAATTCTCTCAATTTCTTCTCATTTATTTCATTCTTCTTTTAAATGTATATTACATTTTAAATTTTAAAAAATAAAACTAGTTTTAAAAGAAGATTTGGCTGGGTGCTGTGATACATGCCTATAGTCCCAGCTAGTCAAAAGGCTGAGGCAGGAGGATTGCTTGAGTCCAGAAATGCAAGGCTGTAGTGCACTATTATGATCACACTGGTGAAGAGCCACTGCATTCCAGCCCAGGAAACATAGCAAGATTTCATCTCTAATTAAAATAAGAAAAAAATGCCAGGCATAGAGGCTCACGCCTGTAATTCCAACACTTTGTGAGGCCAAGACAGGAGGATTGTTTGAGCCCAAGAGTTTGAGACCAGCCTGGACAACAAAGCAAGACTGTCTCTAAGAAAAAAGAGAAGAAGATCTGGACTTCCATTCTAGCAGTTCCACAGACTGTATACTCTGGATCCACTAGAAATTACTAAGAGTATTAGATAAAATACATCTTTTTAAATGTATTAATGAGCTGACAAGAAAGTAAGTATAAATGGTCAATAAACCTATTAAAAGATGCTTCACCTCATTGGTAATTAGGGAAGTGCAAATTAAAACCACAGGAAGATAGCCCTTCTGCTATGGCTTGAATGTATACCCACAAGTTCATTTGCTGAAAACCTGATTCACAGTGTGGCAGTATCGGGAGGTGGGGCCTGATGGGAGGTGTTTGGTTCATGGGGGCACCACCCTCATGAATAGATTAATGTCCTTACTGTGGGAGTGGGTTCATAATCAAGGGAGTAGGTTCCTTACAAGAGGAGGAGTTTGGCCCCCTCTTGCTCTCTCATCTTACCCTCTCTTTGCCATGGGATGATGTAGCAAGGAGGTTCACCAGTTTCTGGCACCTTAATCTTGGATTTCCCAGCTTCCAGAACCCATGAGCTACTAAGTTTCTGTTCGTTATAAATAAACCAGTCTGCGGTATTCTATCGTATCACCACAAAATGGACTAAGACACTTCCTACCCATCAGATTGTCAAAAACTTTGAAAGTCTGATAATGTGAAGTGTTGACAAGGATGTAGAACAAGAAGTCATGTGCCTGCTAGTAGGAGTAAATTAGCACAACCACTTCAGAAAACAATTAATCATCTAATAAAGCTGAAGTTGACCATATATGTCCTATAACTCAGCAATTCCAATCAAGATATACATCTAAAAAAACTCTTGTATGTTTAGAAGATATCTGAAATACCTGTTATTAATAAAATGGGTAAATTATATATTAATGCAATGCATACAGAAATGAAAATAATGAATCACCTACATACAGTAACACACAGTAATATGACTGAATCTCATAAACACTATGGTAAGTTTTTTAAAAAAGCAAGTCTCAGCCGGGTGCAGTGGCTCACGCCTGTAATCCCAGCACTTTGGGAGGCTGATATGGATGGATCACCTGAAGTCAGGAGTTCAAGAACAGCCTGGCCAACATGGTGAAACCCTGTCTCTACTAAAAATACAAAAATTAGCCAGGCGTGATGGTGGGTGCCTGTAATCCCAGCTACTTGGGAGGCTGAGGCAGGAGAATCACTTGAACCCAGGGCAAAGGTTGTAGTGAGCTGAGATCATGCCCTTGCACTCCAGCCTGAGCAAAGAGTGAAACACCGTCTCAAAAAAAAAAAAAAAAAAAGCAAGTCTCAGAAAAATTACTGAATTTACATATAGTTCAAATTCCATTTACATAGACTTCAAAAATATGCAAAACCAAACAATGGATTGTCTGGAGCTTCAAACCTATGTGATAAGAACCATAAAGAAAACAAGCAGAAAAAGAAAAAAGAAAACCAAACAAAATAAGGAGGTAATAAACCTAACATTTTGGAATAGTGGTTGCCTAAGAGGTGGAAGATGAGAATGGGATGTGAAGGGGTGCATAAGGAACTTCAAAGGATGAAGTTTTATTTCTTACACTGGGTGGTGACGGTGTGGGTATTTGCTGCATTGTTAGCCTTATATTTTACACATATTATCTAAATTGTTTTGCAGCCATTTAATACTTAATTAAAATGTTAAAACTTTATTAGGAAGTATATCTTCACTTACTTGGGACATTAATGTTCCTGAAGAACAGCATAATTACCTCCATTAATGTCAGGTAAATGAATTTTATCATTTTCTACCAGTTATTGACAGTCTATTTATGACATAGAAAAGCTTCTCCTAGGCCGGGCATGGTGGGTAATCCCAGCACTTTGGGAGGCCAAGGCGGGCGGATCACGAGGTCAGGAGATCGAGACTATCCTGGCTAACACGGTGAAACCTCGTCTCTACTAAAAACACAAAAAATTAGCCAGGTGTGGTGGCGGGCGCCTGTAGTCCCAGCTACTCGGAAGGCTGAGGCAGGAGAATGGCGTGAACCTGGGAGGGGGAGTTTGCAGGGAGCCGAGATAGCGCCACTGCACTCCAGCATGGGTGACAGAGCGAGACTCCGTCTCAAAAAAAAAAAGAAAAGTTTCTCCTAAATCTATCTAAAAGCACGTTGTTTTGGTGTCCTATCTCTTCATAGGGGTTCATTTTTATTTATTCCTTATATATAATTTTTGTATGTATGAAATATAGCATGTAATAGAAAAATATTTTAAAGGATGATGTTATTATACAAAAGAAAAAGATTTAATGGGATAATATATATTGTTTTAAACCACGTGAAATGAGTGCTCACAGAGGTACAAATTTAAAATTTTGTTGAAAAAAGAAAATTACATGCCAGGCGCAGTGGCTCTCGCCTGTAATCCCAGCACTTTGGGAGGCTGAGGTGGACGGATCACCTGAGGTCAGGAGTTTGAGACCAGCCTGACCAACGTGGTGAAACCTCATCTCTATTAAAAATACAAAATTAGCTGGGTATGGTGGTGCGTGCCTGTAATCCCAGCTACTTGGGAGGCTGAGGCAGGAGAATTGCTTGAACCCGGAAGGCAGAGGTTGTGGTGGGCCAAGATCACGCCATTGCACTCCAGCCTGGGTAACAAGAGCGAAACTCGGTTTCAAAAAAAAAAAAAAAAAAAAAAAAGAGAGAGAGAGAAAATTATAAAGTTAAAATTATAGATTAATTTGGGTGTTTTTCTCCCCGAAGACTTCTAAAATACCTCTACGTGCCAAAAAATTTAAATGTCCTATCATCTTACATTTGCTGTGTCTACTCTAAACTATGACACCTTAGGGAAATCCTGGGTATCTTGTTCACTGTCAGCCTACAGCAGAGGGCTGGATTCAGGGTAGAAAATTTACTAAATGAACAGTTTAGGAGATTATTTCCAAGACAAAGACTCTACAAGTAACTGTTCCATGAATAATAAAACCTACAAGAGAAAACTATTTTGTCCTACCTGTAATGATATCACTTTTCCTTCCAGATTTTCTGCCTTTTTCTTCCATTCAGCTATAAGCTGTTTTTGCTTTTCGAGTTCAGCAGAATACATAGCTTTTTCCTCTAAAGAGAAAAGAAAGTTAACATTAGTATTTTGCAATCGTGTGATAAATTAGAATGTTAAGCCATTTTAAATTTTAATAATCCAATGAAAACAGTTCAAATGTCTCAAACAGAAAATAATATATGCCTTAGTGATAATGTTAAGTGGTACTAAAGTAATAAGATCACTTTCCTCCGCCTAAACACTTCTCCATCTTGTCTATCTTGCAGATTCTTCTCTCCTTTCATAACTCTTCTCAAATATTTCCTCTTTGGCAACACTTTCTCTACAGTCTCAGTTCCACACTGCTTTGTAAACATACCCACTCTAATAATTACATTATACTGTAAAGTAGACCTCAAATTTTTTTTTTTTTTGAGACAGAGTCTCACTCTATCACCCAGGCTGGAGTGCAGTGGTGTCATCTCGGCTCACTCACTGCAACCTCCTCCTCCAGGGTTCAAGCCGAGTAGCTGGGATTACAGGCATCTTCCACCACACCTGGCTAATTTGTGTATTTTTAGTAGAGACGGGGTTTCACCACATTGGCCAGGCTGGTCTTGAACTCCTGACCTCAGGTGATCTGCCCACCTTGGCCTCCCAAAGTGCTGGGATTATAGGCATGAGCCACCGTGCCTGGCAAGAATTCTTATATCTAAAATTTAAGATTTCAACCCTGAAGGGACATTTAAAGTTTTGCTTAACATAAAACTACAAGTCCTTGTTACTTCCTCATTCTCATATCCCCTAATCACCTCCCACAACTAGCAGTTTATTTACTGTCAATAATTACTGAATGCATGAATAAACAAATGGATGGATGAATGATCTAAAGTGAGTAAATGTAAGGATAGGAAGTAGAATGTGAAAAGGTATATTTGGTTCTCAGGGTAGAACTGCTCTGGTTACTATTATTGTGTCTCCAAAAAAGCATCTTCCATATGGACTAGAAAATGTAGTTACCTCAAAGCATAGATGAATAGCTATGAACATGTGAATCACCATTTCAAAGAACAGTAATTAATGATGATTATCTGAAGTAGGTTCAACCCCCAGCCCTTATCTTAAAACCTAACTATTCTTTTTATGTGCGTATCTCTCTTTCTTTGTATGCTCCTCTTTATTACTTGATCATCTTTCTTTGTATTCTCCTCTTTATTACTTGATCATCTTTCCTTGTATTTCCTCAACTCTCATCTCTCACTGGTAATAAGATATTAAAACAAATTTTTAATAATTACTAAATAAAGTTTATTTTCTCATCTTAATTGTAAAAGGAGTCCAAATTAACTTTTTGATGGCTACTCACCCTTCCCCTCTACCAGTGGGTAACCTTTCAGAGATTTCCCCATGCCTCATCTAAAATAGCTCTCAAATTAGGCAAAATTACCAATAACTACAATTTTTCTTCATTGAAAGAGTGACCGTAGAGCTTACCTTGTTGGAAATGCTCTAGTACCATCTGCAGGTTGGCCAGTGACAGAGCATACTGCTTTACTTGTTCCTGAGAGACAGAAAGCTGCAGCACAGTTTCATCCCTTTGCTTGGAAACTACATTCAACTGTTCTTGCAACGACTCTACCTGCACACTGGCTTGATGGCTTCAAACAAAAAGAATAAAAGTCAAACTGCTTCTATCTATTTAGATACTTTAAGAAGAAGAAGCCACCTTTCCTATGTCTTATTACTTTATTTTGTTTTATTTCTTTTTTTTTTTGAGACAGAGTCTCGCTCTGTCACCCAGGCTGGAGTGCAGTGGTGCAATCACAGCTCACCGCAACCTCCGCCTCCCAGGTTCAAGCGATTCTCCTGCCTCAGCCTCCTGATGCCCTCCACCACCATGCCCTGCTGATTTTTGTATTCTTAGTAAAGATGGGGTTTTACCATGTTGGCCAGGCTGGTCTCAAACTCCTGACCTCAGGCAATCCACCCACCTCGGCCTACCAAAGTGCTCGGATTACAGGCATGAGCCACCGCCCCTGGCCTCTTATTGCTTTAAATTCAAGTTAGATTTCAAAGTATTTAGATGCTTTAGTAAGATGAAACATCCTACATTTTATATTATGGAAAAATATACATAAAATTTACCATTTTAACTGGTTTTAAGTGTACAGTTCAGCGGCACTAAGTACATTCACACTGTTGTACAACCACCACCACCATCCATCTCCAGAACTTTTCTCACCTTCTCAAACTGAAACTCCATACCCATTAAATAGTAACTCCCCTTTCCCTTGAAAACTACCATCCTACTATCTATCTCTGTTAATGTGATCTTTCCTACACTTTACTGCATTAAATTCAAGTTAAATTTCAAAGAAACTTGAAGAGTTCTTCTGGTACTTGTTGCCCTGTTTTTGTAAATTCAATCACTCTTCCTGTGAAAGTGACTTTGAACAAATGGCAGTCCTTTTAAAGACTAAGAATTAAGTTAAATAAGAAAAGTCAGCAAAATAAAAATGTAGGCCAGGTAAGGCGGCTCTCACATGTAATCCCAGCCCTTTGGGAGGCCAAGGCAAAAGGACTGTTTGAGCCCAGGAGTTTGAGGCTGCACAGAACTATGATCACACCACTGTACTCTAGCCTGGGCGACAGAGTGAGATCCTGTCTCTAAAAAATACAAATAAAAGAAAAAGGTACAAATGAATAGCCTGCAATTTTTGTGCTTCCAGGCTAAAACTCTAAGATGTAATTTATCATAAAATGTTTTGTAAGGAACCCTGGAAGTCATTTTGTCCAGCTCCCAATTTAATACAAAATGGATCCTATGACACTCCCTTGCCTTTGACCCCCTTGCATTCACGGTGAACTCACAACTTTCCAAAGGCTATCCCACTGATGAACTGCTCTGAATATTAGTTATCTTTTACTATCATCTTTCTTTCTGCCTATATTAAACACAATAACCTCTATCTCTGACTCCAGAGATTCCTAAGAGGTAGATATAGATATAGCACCTATCTAGGCTTATGTCACTGGTGTACTTCCTTAATGTATAATGATTACATTCAAAATACTGCAATAGTCTCCCAGGGGTTTTAATTTCCGGTTAAATTCTTATTCAAGAGCAGCCCATTAAAGCTCATTAGGATCAACTCATTTTGAAGAGACTTTACCCATTAGCACCCTCTTGTGGAAAGAGCATAAATTGGTAATCAGAAGATCTAAATTCAGCTCCCAAATATCTCTGGACCTTGTTCAACTTTGCTGGTTAGCAATCACTCAATGGGTGACTGTAGGAATGAAATGAACTATGATGGCACTCAAAAAGTTAATAAATACCAGGTGTTACTACTGTTAAGTAAGGGCTCACACCACCATAATCCGGTTTGTAGATCTGAGGTACTCATACAACAAGTATTTACTGAATAGCTGTTAAACTCTGTGTAATATATGCTATGTGATAGGTAGAAAACGAATGGGCCCATTCCTACCTCCCAGTGACTTTACATTTCACTGGGTAGGAGACAGTATAGGACACGTCGACAATTACCTGTACCCTAAATTAAAATATAAGTGCCCTCAAACTATAAGACTCAAACTAAGTATTATGCAAGTTCAAAGGAAAAACATCACACCAGGAAGGTTTGTTTTTGGATATGACAAGTGGGGTGCTAAATAAAGCACCCTTTAGGAAGAAAATGGAATTGAAGAATAGGCAAGATTCATAGAACAACTTGCTGGGGATCAGGTTCACTCTTCAGGCAGAAGAAGGCGTATGAAAAGAAAAAGCAGAAGAAAAAGAAATAGGAAAACAGTGGCTCTGAGAAAGTGAGTAATACAGTTTGGCTGGATGTAGCCGATAACATGAAATAAGGCTAAGGTGGTAGGAGCCTGGGACCATCCTTGAGTCAAGACCAGTTTTTGAAAAAAGGAGTAAAAAGATCACAGCTCTATGTAAGGAAGGTTATTCTGGAAGTTATTATGAAAAATAAATGAAAAGTGCAGAGACTAGAAACTATTTTAATTAAGAGAAAATAAGGGCTTGAAAAGTGCAAAAAAAGAGTGAGAATACAGAATGTTACAGCATTTCTGCCAAAGTGAAACATACAGCCAAATGATCACTCATTGTTTTAATCCCCGTTTTAAACAAGTTTTCCAGCTGAGTCTGAAGGTATAATAACATACTCTGCAAAGGTGGGGTAGGGGTTAATTCACAGGAATATTGTCTCTACTGGCCTATAATTTATTTGCAGACAGATAGAAACGATTATCTCATTTTATCTCCCTTTGTGTCATAAATAGTAAAAAGATAAATAAAAAGATACATATACAACTAATAGGAATATAAATGGACACCATTTTTTGTGAAATAATTTGGCAATATAATCTCAGAAGTTTTAAAATGCTTCTTGATCTAGAAGTTCCATTTCTCAAAACTTACCCTAAGGATATAATCTGTCATCAACACAAAAATACATGTCTTGGGATATCACGTCAACACTCAGTGATTTTGAAAAGTTAAAACACATAATAAACGACTGCGTTAATCATGGCAAATCCAAATAATGGCATATTATGTAGCCATAAAATATTGCAAACAGACATGGCTTAACATGTACTGACATTCATATTATTGATAGAAACAGGTTACAAAACAGTATGAATATTATAATCTCAGTTTTGCTTTAAAAAGGGTATATAATATGTACACACAGACATAAAAGTATAAAAAGGCACACAAAAAGATTATCTCTGGGCATGTGGGGCTCTGTGTGATTTGTGTGATTTTCCTAAATGTGAAAAATATAACCTTTTTATAACTAAAAAAAAAACAAGAAAAAAATTTTATTGAGAGAAATAAAAATCTAAAATATATAAACAGGGACCTGGTCACTCAAGAGTGCTAATAAACCCAGTTAATTCTTCATACTGACCTTGGTCTCTACTTTGCTACTTCCTTTACTCTCTTCCTGCTAACATCCACACCCTGTTCGACTTAAGATCATTTGATGAAAAATAAAACCACATAAATAGTTATTTGGGAGTTGGACAGAGCCATTTAAAATCAGTCAGAATTTCAAACTATACTCCTAAAATGGTAAGAGGCAGTGATCTAGGGTGATGGACAAGACACAGAGAGTTTGAATGCCAGATCTACTTAAGAGTCACAGACTCAAGTGTGAAACCCCCACACACACTCTGTGTGCCTACCTTGGGCAGGTTATTAAATCTCTTTACCTTCAGTTTCTCCATCCATAAAATACAGATAACGAATTTTGCAAGGATGAGCTAACATACAAAAAATACTTACTGAGTCTGATATTTAAGAAGTGTTCAGTTAAAGTTAATGCAAAAAAATGAAAAAATTACCTTGCATTTTCCATTGCATTAGAGGATGAAACTAGCTTTTCCTCCAATACTGTGACTTTCTTTCTCAGTTTAGTCTCTCTATCTTCTGCAGCCAAAGCTTCACGCGTATAAGAATCTTCTGATTCTAAAAGGTGATTACGCAATCTCTCTAGCTCTTGGTTTGACCGAAATTCTTTGTCACGTAAACGTTGAACCTAGGTAGAGGACATTATTTTTCTTTTACAAAATGCTCCCTTTCTGCTGCTACAAACCATTTTGTTATCAAATCTTTTTCCCATTATTGAAGATATTAATTGTATACCAATTTCTCATACTGCAAAATGTATTTATGCTAGGAAAAAATTATCTTGAAATCATCTTGAATATGTATCTGGAAGCTTTACTTCCCAAAATCTTATTCCCTGTGGCTATAATGGAAAATGGAATTATAAAATTCATTCTGTATGAAGTACTCTTTGTGACAGGCCACTTTTTCAGCAAATCTCATTTTTTTCATACTTTATGGGTGGGCAATTTTTCTTATATCCAAGATATGCCATGGTTTTCACTTTTGAAGACTGAAATAAAATGCACCATGGGAGATTAAAATTTTACTACCGCACAGCAGAGGAAGAGTAAGAAAAATCACCTAAGAGAGAAATTCATTTTCATTGATCACCTTTCCAGTTCTCTTAATAGTTATTAAACTTATGGTTTGATTCAGAATTCTTTTAAAGTGAAAGTATACCTCATTCTGCAGGGCAGTATTTTCCATTTGTTTTTGTTTCAGGGCCAACATGACTTGGTCTCTCTCCTGTTGAAACACAACTGTCTTCTCCTGCATTGATTTAACTGCATTTAAAAGCTGATTTAACTCTCCAGTCTTGCCCTTTTAGAAAGAAAAAATTTTAGCTTTAAAAAAAACACACACACATATTTTAAAAGAGACATTTTCTTCACTCAATTATTAATTCATTTAATTTTTAAATTGGGCAGCCTCTCAATTTACTCTTCGAGTAGGCTCAGAGAGACTCCTAATTAATTTAAAAATGTAATTAACTATGTCAAAGTCATGAAAAACCAAAAAAGTCAGAGAATCTGTCACAGTCTAGAGGAGCCTATGGAGCCATGACATCTAAATACAATGAATATAATGCGGTATCCTGAATGACATCCTGGTACAGGAAAAGGACATTTAGTAAACATCAAGGAATTCGAGTCAAGTATGAACTTTAGTTAACAGTAACACTTCAATATTGGTTCATTAGCTGTGGCAAATACCTCATAACAATGTAAGATGTTAACAAGGAAAACTCAGTATGAGGTCTATGAGACCTATCTTTGCAAATTTTCTATAAATTTAAAACTATTCTAAAAGAATAAGTTTATTAGAAATGTTTTAAAAGGAACCCAAAGGACAAAAATGTCTTCAAATTTACCCTATACAACAAAGTATTCAGAACCCCCAAATCAACAAAAAGTGTACGTGTGTGCACACGTGTGTGTGCTGTCCATTCATAAAGCTTCCACAATTGTTATTAGAGAAAGTAACTTCACTGCAAAAGTAGGGCCACGCGTTTCAGACAATAGCTGAAATCCTAAAAAGCACAAAAACGTGTCAGGCTGCTTTACAGCCACTTTCTTTCTTTGTTTTTTTTTTTTTTTTTTTTGAGGTGGAGTCTTGCTCTGTTGCCCAGGCTAGAGTGCAGTGGTGTGATTTCGGCTCACTGCAACCTCCGCGTCCTGGGTTCAAGCAATTCTCGTGCCTCAGCCTTCCGAGTAGCTGGGATTACAGGCATGCACCACCACGTCTGGCTAATTTTTGTATTTTTAGTAAAGACAGGGTTACACCATGTTGGCCAGGCTGGTCTTGAACTCCTGTCCTCAGAGGATCCACCCACCTCAGCCTCCCAAAGTGCTGGGATTACATGCGTGAGCCACCACGCCCGGTCTACAGCTGTTTCTTTTCTCCATTTTAAATATGCATATCATATGAACCTATTTACAGTTTAGTATATTTTTAGTTTTCATGTAAACTTTCCATTTCTTTAAGAATATATACTATATCCCCCAGGATAAATCATTATAACCAAAATATAAAACAATCTGTTCCTTTAATATTAACACTTCTGGATAGGGAGGCCAATATTTTCCAAATAGTTTTTCGGTTAATTTTTTTTTTCACATTACAAAGAAAGAGCAAATGCTTGAGAAATTAAATAGATTTGAGTATCTCCTGTTGAGAATATCCTTTTCTCCCTAAAAAAACATGTTACTCATTATATTCAAGATATAATCTAAAGGTACTTTTAAATTATATAGAGAGTATTGGAAGAAATTAGTTTACACTAATTACCCTCAAGTAATACAATAGTTAAGTACTACTTAGCTAACTTAGGGAAGCTTCCTAAAAGTGAGGAGAGCCTTAATAATATCTGCACACTTTAGATCTGTAAATGTCAATGAAATAGAACTAAATTGTACAAAACGCTAAAACTCCAAAATATCTATAAATGACAGAAGACATCATTGTACTTTATTCCTCTGTTTTACTCTTATAACCTTAAGAAGCTAGAGCCAATTTGGGCTAGTGAACAATAGGAAGCTCTAGCCTCTAGGACTCTCTTCACATCATAGACCAGTACCATTAAAGCTACGAAGTTATCTCAGAAGAACACCTTAACATTGATAATCAGTGTGCCTACTTCATCAGATGACAAAGGAAAAAATGAAGTTTTCACAACTTTAATCCAAGACTCTAAGAGGGAACCTAACTGGCAAATGAAGTTGACTCACTTTGTATCTTATGCTTGGCAGCATGTAATGCTCAAGAAGCACTAGTTGAATATTTTATTGTTTTGCCTATCGTCTCTTTTCAAAATTTCTGCTACTAAAAGCATAGAAATCACAGTAAAAAGGCACTACCAAACAAACCCTACACAGCACCCTATACACTACCAAACAAGCCCCACACTATACTATCATATAGTACAGTATAGTATATAGTGTAACAGGAAATCCTCAATAATTCTTACTAAAATGAATTGCATATAAAAATTTAAATATTATCAAAAGCTACTGGCACTATCCATATAACTGCTATGAACTCCTGTTTTATAGCTGAATAAACCAATAAGGTCAAAACATACCCAAAATCACATCAGTGACAGAACTGGGATTAGAATATTTACTGAGCCTACTATGAGAAAAGTATTACTCATGGCTAATACTTTTCAAATTCCAGGCTGTGACTAATCAATTCATAAAAATCAATTTAATGAGTCATTCAGCACATTTTCTTATTAGTTTTTTTTAATTTCTAACCCAAGTCACTGTACCTGAATAGCACATTCTTTTCTTTTTTTTTTCTTTTTCTTTTTTATTGAGACAGTCTTGTTCTGTCATCCAGGCAGGAGTGTAATGGCATGATCTTGGCTCACTGCAACCTCTGCCTCCTGGGTTCAAATGATTCTCCTGCCTCAGCCTCCTGAGTAGCTAGGATTACAGGCACCCACCACCATGCCCGGCTAATTTTTTGTATTTTTTTTAGTAGAGACAGGGTTTCACTATGTTGGTCAGGCTGGTCTCAAACTCCTGACCTCAGGTGATCCACCCACCTTGGCCTCCCAAACTGCTGAGATTACAGGCGTGAGCCACCGCACCCAGCCAGCACATTCTTTTTCAAACAGAGTATCACATGTAATAAGAGCAATTTCTGGTTCCTGAAACTTTTCAGTTACACACACACACACACACACACACACACACACACACATTCTTACTGTGTCACAATATGAAATATATTTCTTACTGCAGATGGTTAAAGACGTATGTGTATTTTACAGTGCTTTCCTTATATATAAGAATCTCTAAAATGTTAACAGCTACTGAAATATACCTAAAATTTGATTAAATTGAAGTGACTTCAAAATTCTCTCATGAGACACTTCTGTTTTCTAAAGAAAAATATTAAGTACCACTTAGCAATCTGTAAAAAATTAATGTACTACCAAAAGTATTTGGAAATATCTAACAATTTGAGGGAGAACTTCCAGATGTCTCTGAGGAAAATTTACTTAGAATGAATCACACCTTGAAATGAATATTTCTAAATGAACAAATGCACAGTCCTCTTCAAAGACAATATAAATGAAATAACATTAAAAAAGGTCTCCTCCACCCCCAACTTCCTTCTACAATACTCCATCCAGAACATACCTGTTCCTTCTCTTTCAATAGCTGTTCAAAAGCAAGAGCCTTCTCCTTCATTGAGTGGCACTCAAACTCTTTTTCTCGCAGCATCATAGAAAACTTCATGTTAGTCTCCTGTAACGCTTGATATTCTGTTTCCTTTCCCCTGGATGTTTCCACTATTTTTTCATTTTCTCCTTTTAGTTTGCCAATGTCCATCTCTAGAATTAATATTCTCTCCTTCAGGTTTGTTACTGCCTGCCTCAAAAGTTCATTTTCATTTACTTTGTTAGTGAAATTTTCATTGGAAGAAAGTAGTTGATCACTTTTGGCTTTGATTAAGAGGTCTTTTTCCTTAAGTAACTTTTGCAAAACATCTTGTTTCTCCTTTAGCTGCTTGATTTCTGAATCGGTTTGTTCATGTTCTTTTCTTTCTAGCTCTGAGGTGGCAGCAATCGAATCAGACAATCTGTGATTATTTTCCTGGAGAGTTCTAATCGTTGCATCTTTTTCCTGTAGTGATTTTCTTAGCTCTTCTAACTCTTGCTGAAGCAATTCAGAAGATTCAGTTGATACATCAGACTTACTTGCTCTAAGAGACTCTGCAGACTGGGGAATAAGCAATGATGCAGAAGACAGCTGGGGTGAAATAATATCAAGTTTTCCTAAAAGAAGATCCTTGGTATTGCAAAGCTGCCCAATGCTGTGCTGAACTTGTGCTAATTCCTGCCCAAAATTTTTGAGTTTGGTTTCATTCTGCTCATAACTTTGGATCAGGCCAGTATAGTCCACTTGTAATTTAGAATTATTATCACTGTCAACCAAAACCTGTGCCTGAAGTTGGTGAAGCTCTTCCTGAAGCTGGGCTGACTCGTGTTGCATATTTTGTACCGTGGTCATCACCTGCTGCTTCCACTCTTCCATTTTCTTTACTTGCTGTTTTAACTTGTCACGTTCCTGTAGAAGCTCCTCAAATTGATTACTATTAACACCTCCAGCCTCATTACCAGTGCTGGATGTTTGTAAAACTGCCAATAAAGTCTGACATTTCTGACTTAGTGCATCTATTTCAATGTCTTTTTCTCGAATGATACGTGATAAATTCTGAATAGTTTCTCTAAACATATCTTGGCCACTACTTTCAAATCTAGTGGACAATTTTTTATTTTCATCTTGCAGTTTGATGAGAGCTGCTTCCTTGGCAGCAACAATATCCATCATTTTATGATATTCTGTTTTTAGATGGCTATTTTCCCTAGTCTTCTCATTCAAAACAGCGAATACCTTTTCTCTTTCCATAGCATAAGCCTGCAGTTGCTGTTGAAGGTAAACAACATCTTGAGTATAGGAAGTTGAAGAAATTCTAGCATGAAGAGCTTGTATCTCCAAATCTTTCTGCTGAATAATCTGAGTTAGTTTACCAACTTCATCTTTGGACAACTGATCAATCTGTTTAGTTAAAGATATATTCTTTTCATTTAGAAGTTTAATCTCCAGTTCTCGCTCTTTTATTCCTTTCACTAATCTTTCCGTTTCAGCTTTAGATAAATCATGCTTTTCACTTCCATTTTCTATATTAAGGCTCTGAACTTTTGTTTCTTGAAAAATATCAGAGTTATCTGTTTGAATGTCCTGTCTTTCTTCATGCAACTGGGTTTTGATTTGTTCAATTGTTTTTTGCAAACTCTTAATTTCCTCATCCTTCTCTAAAAAGAGCTGGGTGTGTGTGGCGTTCATTTGCTCATGCTGGTACCTAAACTCATCCATTTCCTTCTTTTGCTCTTGTAAAGACTGAAGTAGTTGCATCTTACTCTGGTTTTGATCTTCAATTATCTTTTGATGATGTTTAATTTCCTCTTCAAGATGTTCCTTGATCGTGTTCAGTTGAGATACCTCAGATGCTAGTTCAGTAACACTATCAAGGGTTTTAGGGTCAGCCACAGGTGCGGTTCGACTCTGCTGTTCCCTGAGTCTTTCTAATTCTTCTTGCAGATGATTATTTTCTTCTTTCATGGATCCAAGACTTCGGTCCTTTTCCTCTATGGTCTGTCTTAAAATTTCATTTTTTCTTAAGGCCTGAGAATATTTATCCAATTCCTCCTGCAGCTTTGAACTTCTTTCTTTAAGCTTTTCAATAAAAATTTCTTTCTCGTTTATAAGTTGTGTCAACTGCTTCTGCTCTTCTAAACTAGATGACAAAACGTCCTTAGTTTCTTTATGGTCAGTATCCATTTGTTCAATATTCTTTTTGAGTTCTGCTATTTCCATGTCTTTCTTTTGATGGAGTTTAATTAAATGCTCATGTTCCAGCTGTAAGGCAGAGGTATTCAAATTACGTGCATTTGACAGTTCTTCAATGGTTTTCTCATATTTGTTTGCTTCTTCCAACAGCCTCTTTTTAGCCCAACACAATTCTGCTTCTATCTCTCCTTTTTCCATTTTTAGAGTCTCCACAATAGTGTTTTTTTCCAGAGAAAGCTGATTGTTACCAGCAAGAGATTCTTCTAACTGATGCCTCACATCTTCACATGCTAAAACTAACTTTTCATTTTCCATTTTGACATCAAAAGCAACTTTCTTTAAATTTTCATTGAGCTGTTCTAATTCTGAAAGATTTTGCTTTAAGTTTCTAACTTCAGCTTCTCTTTCTTTAAGTAAGGTATCCTTAAAATTACTATTAGAGTCTTGATTTAGAGACTGCGTTAACTCATTCCTTATTCTAGAAAGCTCCTCCTCATTTTGTCTAATATGCTCCTTAAGTTCTAAATTCTCCTTCTGGATGCTTACATTACTTTCTTGTGATTTATTTAGCTGATCTACTAAATTTTCTACTTTGTCCTCAAGTTTCTGCTTGGTTAAATGTAAATCATTTAGGGCCACTTCACTTTGAATTAGCTTTTCTTTCTGTACATCTAACTCTTTAGTAATGTCCATTTTATCATCTTCAAGTTGATGAACTCTATTTTTTTCATCATTTAGATCTTGTTTCAGTTTACTGATGATGCTATCTCCTTCATTTTGTTGTTTTGATAGCTGATCTTTTATCAAAATCATGTGCTGAAAGAAAAATTTGCATGGTGACTTTACAACATGTTCTCATTTTAGTACTTAAAGAAAATTTTATAAAATCTCATACGTAATAGAGAATAATCCTCAAATATTTCTAATCCTTCTTAAAAACAGTGTTTTTCTATCAAAACACCCACTACAAAATTACTTATTACTATTTTACAGCAAATCCATCTTGTCTTTTTTTTTGAGACGGAGTTTCGCTCTTGTTGCCCAGGCTGGAGTGCAATGGCGCAATCTCGGCTCACCGCAACCTCCACCTCCGCCTCTTGAACCTCCGAGGTTCAAGCAATTCTCCTGCCTCAACCTCCCGAGTAGCTGGGATTACAGGCATGCGCCACCACACCCAGCTAATTTTGTATTTTTAGTAGAGACGGGGTTTCTCCGTGTTGGTCAGGCTGGTCTCAAACTTCCGACCTCGGGCGATCTGCCCGCCTCGGCCTCTCAAAGTGTTGGGATCACAGGCATGAGCCACTGTGTCCGACCCCATCTTGTCATTTTTTAAAGCATTTTAGGGATAAGAATTTAAAACCAAAGATGGTAAATAGTATTTTTTTTTTTTTTTTTTGAGACGGAGTCGCTCTGTTGCCCAGGCTGGAGTGCAGTGGCATGATCTCAGCTCACTGCAACCTCTGCCTCCTGGGTTCAAGCAATTCTCTGCCTCAGCCTCCCGAGTAGCTGGGATTACAGGCACCTGCCACCACGGCCAGCTAATTTTTTGTATTTGTAGTAGAGACGGGGTTTCACCATCTTGACCAGGCTGGTCTTGAACTCCTGACCTCGTGATCCACCCGTCTCCACCTCCCAAAGTGCTAGGATGACAGGCATGAGCCACCGCGCCTGGCATGTTGTTTATTTTTAACTCTACACTAGAGTAAGAGTCAACGAACTATAGCCATTGGCCAACTCAGGGATGCTGCCTGTTTTGTAAGTACAATTTTATTGAGAAATGGTCACACTCATTTGTTGATATCGCAACAACAGAGTTGAGTAGACTGAGACTATATGGCCTACAAGGCCAACGATATTTACTATTTAGCACTTTACCAAAAAGGTCTGTCAATCTCTATGAATTAAAATATTAATTAAATCACACCCATCATTTCTGTGTTTAGTCTACTTAGTAGAATGTGCTGCCTCACTGTATTTAATACAGCGTTACCTTTGTAGCTTCTTGATTCTGTCTGTCCAGTTCTTCTATCTCAGCTATCAGTGTTTCCTTTTCACTAATACTCTCATTGAGTTCTTGTTCCTTTGCCTCCAAATTAAGTCTTAAGTCATGTAATTCTGAATTTAAACTTATGTCTCTTGTAGCAGTACTTTTAATTACTTCATATTCATTGTTCAATTTTAAAAGCGACATCTGAAGTTTTTCCTGAAATGATAAAAGGAAAAAAGCAGCACATACTTTCAATTAGAGACACCAAAAGATTAAAAACATACATAGAAGCAAAACTTGGGAATCTATTTTAAGTGCTCTATATTGGAAATAGTATTGAACAATACCTCAATAATTGTATGTAAAATTCAACAAACCACATTCTTCATTCATGTGCAATTTTACTTGTAGCTTCAAGCAAAACATTTCTATAACCCTAGACAGATGCAACGACTGTAAGTTTGTCCTCTAGCACCAAGTTCTTCTTTATAAAAAACGTTCCCATTTGAGAGCCTCTCCTATCCTGCTCCACTGTGGCTACCCTTTATCCATCCCCTGGCCCCACCTACCATACATACATACTTTCCAAAATGTCCCCAAGTCTTTCTGCCTTCCTCACTTCCATTCTCTAACATCCAGTCATCAACAGCCTCAGACTAATAAAAATATAAAAAATCAACACTCCTTCACCCAAACGTTTAGCCTCTCTAATTAGAAAATAAAAGGTTTCTTTTCTCTTACTAAAGGAATTTCCCTTATTACTTTTGCTTCTGTCAGAACATGGAACTTTTTCTTGACCCAAGAAATAATCCTCCTTCCTTCCTTTACCTTCTAACCGGACTAGGTTCCCCTCTGTCACACCTGACATTCCTAAAGATAGTATATATACATTTTATAGTCTACTACCTGGTATTTAATGCTTTCTCCAAAATCTCAGAAGTGGGACAGTTCTCTATGCTTCAACATTATTTCAGTCTCTAGTTATGATGTTTGTAATAAACTATATATTAAAGCCTTCTTTCATTGACAGATTTTTAAAAATCAAACCCATATGGAATCTACTTTAAATAAGAGTCTTGAACCAGGCATGATGGCATTTATCTATAGTCCCAGGAGGCTACTTATGTGGCTGAGGCAGAAGGACTACTTGAGCCAAGGAGTTCAAGGCTGTAGTACACTATGATCATGCCGTGATCAGCCACAGCACTCTAGCCTGGGCAATACAGCAAGACTCTCTCTCTCTAAAAAATAAAATTTAAAAAAATAAGAATCTCAAATTCCTTCAAATAAACAGCTTAATATAAACCTTATAAAAGAAACTCAACATTGTTATGGAGAGTTGGTTGAAATAACAGAGATCCAATAAAAGCTATACTAGAGTATCTGTATCACAATTCTTATTTCCTTCTAATTCAAAAATTTATTCTAACTACAGCTGAAAGATGGAAACAGCATTATCTTAAGTCTTTCTAAAGTTATCTGTTCAAATTAGGAGAACCACAAACATTTTCTTTAGGTAGATCTTAAAAGCACACACAGCCTCATAGGTACTTTTTAAAAAAATTATTTAGTGTTTTTTTGTAGATATGGTGTCTCACTATGTTGCCCAGGCTGGTCTGGAACTCCTGGCCTTGAGCAATCACCCCACCTTGGCCTCCCAAAGTGCTGAGATTACAGCGTGAGCCACCACACTCGGCCCTCATAGGCACTTTCGGCATTCTTAATCAGTAAGCAGACACAACTCAAGGAAGAGCTACAATGGACTACTTAACATCAAAAGAAAGGAGAAACAGCTATCAGGACGAGCTACAGAAACCAAACACATCATGAAAAGGTTACAGGCCCTGCCAGGTAAGTGCAGAGAGTTCTGCAAACTACAAACTAGTGGGTCAGTCAGGTAAAGAGCAGAATATAATGGGAGCAAAAACAGGAAAGATAAAATATATATAATATAGTAATTTTTAAAACAACTGGGAGATACTGCTGGCACATAGTGGGTAGAAAGAGTGGCAGCAAGAATCCCACAATACACGGTGTAGTGCCCACAACTAAGAATTTTCCTGCTTAAATGCCAATAGCAGTCCCTTTGAGAAACACTGCATATATACTAATGTGGAAAGATGTTGGAAATATGGTATGTAAAAAGGGTATTTATAATATGCTGACATTTGTATTTTTTAAAGCTACTCATATATACAATCATACATGCATAGACATAGTCCAGAAAGAAACACTAGAAATTGGTAACAGAGACTGCCTCTGGGAAAGAGGTCAAGCCACAGAGGTACGAAAGATACTCTACTTGTACTGTCCGAAGGTTTTCAGTATGTATGTTTTCTGAACACATATATCAGAAAATATGCATCACTTTTGAAAATTAAGAATTTAATTAAGACACTGGTCTTTAACTTAATAATACTAGCTTACAACTCTCCTATATTTAAGCAACTACCTTAGCCAAGAAATTTACCCGAAGTGGTTCAAACATAAAAATACTTCTAAATACCTTTCCCTTTCAGAATCTTATTCCTTCCTTGCTATGAATACATACAATAAAGCCTTTCTTTCTACCACTGAAACTGTTGCTCTGTACCCCTATAAAGACCTTCTTTCGCTGGGCGTGGTGTCTGTAATCCCAACACTTTGGGAGGCCGAGGTGGGCAGATCACCTGAGGTCGGGAGTTTGAGACCACCCTGACCAAAATGGAGAAACTCCATCTCTACTAAAAATACAAAATTAGCTGGGTGTGGTGGCTGGCGCCTGTAAGCCCAGCTACTCAGGAGATTGAGGCAGGAGAATCACTTGAACCCGGAAGGCAGAGGTTGCGGCGACCCGAGATTGCGCCACTGCACTCCAGCCTGGGCAACAAGAGCGAAACTCCAACTCATTAAAAAAAAAAAACAGAACTTCTTTCTACCACTGAAACTGTTGCTCTGCATGCCTCACCACTAAGAAAGTACTGTCCACCAAAATGGACACATTCTGAAGCACATAAGCAGCATATACAGTTATTATAGTATGCCACTCCAGACCTCCTGACCTACCTGTGTATGTTCCTGCTGTCAGGACATCATCAGAAACCAAAACAGGACCTCCGCTTATCTTTTCTGCTTGACTCTGTGTGCCTACTAGCTTATTTCTAAATACGAACTCAAGCCAGCCACTTAATACTCTGAACTTTGCTCAGGTACTTCCACCTAGCCTGACAAGCATCAATGAGATCAGCTTTATTCTAAGGACTTGAGCTCAATTACTCAACATTCCATTTGGATATCAACTGGCCCTTGGCTGTGACCTGTTACACACACCATTTTAATTCTGCCCCCATTTTTACAGCACCCACCTTTTCTTGACTCAGTAATGACTTCTCTTTTTCTAAAACTTCGATATGCATTTTAAGTTTCAGATTGTCTTCAGCAAGACTGTTATCCTACAAAAATGTTAAAGCAGTGTTTTCAGGTAACAAGAAATTTCCAGTTTATAAAAAAGCAGGCAATCTATACAACTGTGTGTTTCTATTCAGTATTTCTTTAATGATATGTAATAATTATAAGAATGCAATACTTGGCCGGACACGGTGGCTCATGCCTGTTAATCCCAGCACTTTGGGAGGCCGAGGCAGGCGGATCACGAGGTAAGGAGATCAAGACCATCCTGGCTAACACAGTGAAACCCCATCTCTACTAAAAATAGAAAAAATTAGCCGGGCGCGGTGGCATGCTCCTGTTGTCCCAGCTACTCGGGAGGCTGAGGCAGGAGAATCGCTTGAACCCGGGAGGTGGAGGTTGCGGAGAGCTGAGATTGTGACTCCAGCCTGGGTGACAGAGCAAGACTCCGTCTCAAAAAAAAAAAAAAAGAATGCAACACTTATAAGAGTGTCTAAAATGAATGAAACCAGTCATGCATTTTCGACACTCTTACAGAAGACTTCCTTATTATGCTTGGAAAAATATAAAAATATATTTACAAAATAACTTCTAATTATTAGAAAAAGAAACAACTCTTTGAATCTCTTAAGGAAAATTAAAACTCATTTCTCACTTGGTATAGGATCTGCTTCCACTGTCTCTATGCACATAACATTTGTCAAAATTAATTTACCTGGTTTAAACTACTCAATCTCATTATTTCATTTTCAGCATCTGTAAAAACAGCAAATGAACTTGACATTAAAATTATTTAGAGTAACTTATTATCTTCAATATTAAACTCAGAAATGAAACCCAATTAAAACAAAGTGTATATAAGCACCACTGGCAAGCAGTGACAGTTCTGAGTGAAACATATATTTGTATTCCTGTTTTGTCATATCAAATAAATCATAATGTAAATGCCAGCTAAAAACCACGTTAAAATCCAAGTCTATGGATAAGTATAAGAAAAAACTGAAATTGTATTGTGGATGAGTCATAAGTTATTGCCTTGATAAAAATGCTAATGACAACCAGGTTTCAAAATGAATTGATTCATTTGAGAAGCAGGAAATAGTACATGGTTTAAGATTGGAGGAAAACAATTTAAAAGTAATATTTTATTATGTATATTTATACCACCACAATACCATAATCTCTAAATTAGCTAATGTGATTTAGATATGAATGCTGAGAAAAAGATCATTCAATCTGGTATTATAGATAGATCCATAAAAAGAAGAGGTACACAAAAAAACACAGCTGAAATCATTGATTCAACATTTACTCAGGAAATATTTAGCATTTACTATGAGGCCAGGTGCTAGACAAAAAGCTGGAAAAATTTAGCCCTTGCTCTCGAAGAGCTTACAATTCAGAGAGGAAGAAAAACTAGTATGCACAGGATTATAACATAGTATGACAGGGCAAGCACGAGGTGCTATGAGAACAAACAGGGTAAACACCTAATCCAGACTAGGAGGAGCAAATGGGGCCAAGAAATGGCAGTGCTAGGTACTTCTCAGTGGGGGTTAATACCTGCACTGAATTGGTATACTGAGAGTCGGCTAAAAGAGCCATAGAGACCCTCCACACAGAGAAAGCAGAAAATGCAAGGGTAACAGAGTGAAGAGGCAACATTGCTGGTTTAAGGAGCTATAGAAAATTCAATGTGGTTCAAGTTCAGAATGTCAGGAGCATGGGAATAGTTGAAACTGAAGAGGTGGGCAGGAACTAGATCGTGAGAGACATTATCATGTCTAACTGAGAAATTTAAACATCATCCCGGAGTTCACAGGGAGCTATAAAGTACTAAAAGCAGGGGAGTAACCTGCTTTGCATTTCTGACAAATTATTCTGGCTGCAGAATGAAAAAAATAGATTGAAGGAATCGTGGAAAACAGAGAATTTTAAAAGCTAACTCTTCAGCTGGGGGCGGTGGCTCATGCCTGTAATCCCAGCACTTTGGGTGGCCGAGGTGGGCAGATCACGAGGTCAAGAGATCGAGATCATCCTGGCCAACATGGTGAAACCCTGTCTCTATTAAAAATACAAAAATTAGTTGGGTGTGGTGGCACATGCTTGTAGTCCCAGCTACTTGGGAGGCTGAGGCAGGAGCATCACTTGAACCCCAGAGGTGGAGGTTGCAGTGAACCGAGATCATGCCACTGCACTCCAGTCTGAGCTACAGAGCCAGACTCTGTCTCAAAAAAAGAAAAAAAAAGCTAACTCTTCAACATTTACTATTGGCTAGACACCATCCTAAAGAGCGGCAGAAAGTAACTCATATAATCCTCATTACTAAAACTACAAGGAAGACACCATTATTATCCCAACCCTATAGGAGAAATAACCAACGCATAGAGATGTTAACCTGTCCAAGGTCAGCTAATTAGTGATAGAGTTCGATTGCAACCCAGTCATGTCCTTAACCACTGTGCTATTCTGCTCCATTCAGAGAGCTGCCATAGTTAACGTAGGCAAAAAGCAATTATGACTGGCTGAAGTAATTCTGTGTCAATGGAAATAGAAAAAAGAGGAAGGACTAAGGCAGTGGGTTTGTTTTTTAAGCAAATAAACTCATCTGGATCACCCAATATGATAAGTAAGTAAATGTATTATTCTTAGGTAAGTAAATTTATTTTTTAAATAAGTAAACTTATTTTTTAAAACATAAGTACAATTACTTTAAAATTTATTTTATTTACTGGTGTTTGGCCTATTTCATTTAGTACTAATTTTCTGTAACACAGAATACTGGTATAGTAACTAAATATCATCATGAGCATAGAAAATGGTGGAAGACCTATGGCTCTAAGCACTCAGGGCTTTGCTTGGATATAGGAGATCATTTCAAACAGCTAACGACTTTGAAGAAGAAAGGCTGTATTCCCTAACTGGAGGATGTAGGCTGTGATGAGTTACAGAAAGTATAGCAATACCTAATCCTTTTTAACAGGATATTCCTATTTGCAATCTATTAACTCTTACACTGAATCCAAACCACACAATGCTACCCAAATGATACACAGTCATTTCCAGGAATATGCCATTTACACTAAGTATTCAATTAGTGAAGCATCTGTCTCTAAAAACAACTACTATGCAATGAAACAGCAATCTGAAATAAGTTCCAAAGACTGTATACCAGACAGTGCTTGTTGTAGTCTGAACACTTCTTCCACTGATGCACTCTGGGCAAGAATTCTTTCCTTTTCTGTCATAGTATCACTTTGCTTCACAGCAGAAGGCTGCAATTTACTACATTCCAATTTCAAGTTTTCACATTCTTCCATTATTTGTCTCTTTTCCACATTTAGCTGTTCTTGTTCTCTCCTCAAAATATCTCTGTCATTTTCTGCAGAAGATAACTTTTTATTTATATCTTTTATTTTATCCTCAAGTTCTTCCACTTTTTTGGTAGACTCCACTTTTTCTGTTTGTAGAACTTGAATAGTTTTTTGCATCTCATAGATTTTAGAGAGATCAGTTTCTATAACTCCAGAGCCACCTAGAACATAAACACAAAACAAGGACATCAAATGTCAAGTACCAAGAAATAAACGGTTTGCTATATACAACTAAGAGATATAAGACAGTTCAGAATTTGGAAAGCTTGAAAGTTAAATTACTATAATAAACTAAGTGTTTTAAAATAAATAAGTTGGGGGAAAACATTTGAATCAACTACATAAAGGCCTATGTATCTTAGTTTGAAAGAAAGTGATAATATCTCTAATCATTTATTACCAAAGTATCATCACCAAAAAATGCAAAGAAATCTATAAATTATAACTATTTACCACAAAGGTAAAAAGGACATTTCCATTTTCACAGAATTTTTTTTTTTTTTTTTTTTTTTTTTGAGATGGAGTCTCACTCTGTTGCCCAGGCTGGAGGGCAGTGGTGCCATCTTGGCTCACTGCAAACTCTTGCCTCCTGGGCTCAAGTGATCCTCCCACCTCAGCCTCCTGAGTAGCTGGGACCACAGGCGAGCACCACCACATCCAGCTAATTTTTGTATTTTTAGTAGAGATGGGATTTCGCCATGTTGGCCAGGCTGGCCTCAAACTCCTGGCCTCAAGTGATCCACACACCTTGGCCTCCCAAAATGCTGGAGTTATAGGCATAAGCCACCACTCCCGGCCACAGAATCTTAAAAGCAGAGGTGCCACAGCAAATTTCTGGCACATAAGCAGAACTAGTCATTTACACTTCCTTATAACTTAGTGCAAGTTTACAGCACTGTCCTGGTCTTAGAATGCTAGGTCTATTATTTAGTTATGTCATCTAATATGTTAAATTAATAAAACTATCAACTGGCCAGGTGCAGTGGCTCATGCCTGTAATCCTAGCACTTTGGGAGGCCGAGGTGGGTGGACCACCCGAGATCACGAGTTTGGGACCAGCCTGGCCAATATGGCGAAACCCTATCTCTACTAAAAATACAAAAATTAGCTGGGCATGGTGGCAGGCACCTGTAATCCAGCTACTTGGGAGGCTGAGGCAGGAGAATCGCTTGAACCTGGGGGGCAGAGGTTGCAGTGAGCCGAGATCGTGCCAGTGCACTCCAGCCTGGGCAACAGAGGGAGACTCCATCTCAAAAAAATAATAATAATAAAGAAATAAAACTAATAACCTTGTTGTAACAGATTTTCAAGTTCTTCAATTCGCTCTTCATAGTCACTTAATTCTTCTCGATGTCGTCGACTTATTTCTGTCAATTTCTGTTGGTGTGCATTCTGCAGCACCGACATTTCATGTTGATGGTCATCAATTTCCTGACTTCGGTTCTGTTTTAGTTCCTTAAAAAATAAAAACAAAGTTATTCACATTTATAATCAATAAATTTACATAAGCTATATATTTAACTGTTGTCCAAAAGTGTGCATTATTAAAAAGAATTCTCAGAACATGTTAAGGCTGAAAAGAATTTAAACACAGACCCAAAATTAGGACTATTCTGAACAACTTCACCCTTTCCTTTCTTAGGTCTCAAAAACAGTTTTTCTACTTCTAATGAAGGAACATCAGCAAGAAAAGGCTAAAACAAATGATAAGTAAAACTGTCTTTTCCTTAATATCTGTGACCATGAACTTCTCCTTTTCCTAATGACACATTCTACCAACACCAGTGTCACCCCTCTGACCAGTCTGTACCTGCTGTTCCACTACTTCCATCCTCTCACTCAGCCTTTCCTTTCACCAGTCTTACTGGGACTCCCAAACTGTCAACCTGGCGCCTTCCTACCTAAGTTGAGCCCACTGTGTCTCTCGCAGGAACCTGGATCTTGAGCTGAGTCCATCGACTAGGGAAACTGGTTTGACAGGAAGCACCAGGACAGGTGCCCTCTCAAGAATCTGTCCACTGGGTCCCGCCACCCAGATTCCTAACACTCTTCCCACTCCTATCCAACCTGAGGCCAAAACATTCAACTCCTCCTTCAATCCTGCGGATGGACTACCCCGGGTTCTTCCAGTAAATCCTCTTTTGCTTTACTTGGCCAGAGATGGTTTTTGTTGCTTGTAACCAAGAATCCTAATCTACGGAAAAATTGATGCTCTTATGGAAAAAAAAAAAAAAGATCCTAATCTATAAATTAACTTCTTACTTATGTGCCATCACTGGGCTAAGAGCTTTACATTTAAACCTCAAAACAATCCTACAAGATAGGTACTATCATGGTCTCTATTGATAATAAAACAGAAGTAACTTGCCCAAAATTAGCATAGCATGTAAATAATACAGCCAGGATTCAAACACAGGTCTGATCCGGATTCTATCCACTCTAGTATTGTAATAATAATCAACCCAAAACTAAAAATTCTATATCTGACAATAATTTTAACACTAAAAATAATTCACTGCCACAATAATATATGCAACTAAGACTTTTCTTTAAAGAAATAATAATTGACATGAACTAGCAAAATTCTACCGCTAAGGTAAAATAAGTATTTCCAATGCATGATATTAGTATTTTATTTTGTCCATATCCTTTAACTCTAAACCTTGAAACTTCAGCAACCCTGCAATTAAGTTTTAATAAAAACAGTTTTACAAAATACAATAGAGTATAGAGACTTACGAAAGATAAGCTCCGTAATAAATGTTCAAAACCAAATGATTCTGGAAAGACAGAGATTTTTATATACTTTACTTTACATAAATAATAAAGAAGATTAAAAAAAATATTTTTAAATGGACCAGGCACGTTGGCTCATGCCTGGAATCCCAGAGTTTTGGGAGGCTGAAGCAGGAGGATGGCTTGAGGCTAGAAGTTTGAGACCAGCCTGGGCACCATTAGCAAACCCCATCTATACAAAAAAATCAGAAAAAATTAGCCAGGCATGGTGGCATGTGTGCCTGTAGTCCCAGTTACATGGGAAGCTGAGGCAGGAAGATCACCTGAACCCAGGAGTATGAGGCTGCAGTGACCTGATCATGCCACTGCACTCCAGCCGGGGCAACACAGTGAGACCCTATCTCTAAAAGAAAAAGAAGTACCATAATCTATATAATGATAATGACTTTTATAACTGAGACTTTTACTAATTCAGGCCTATGCTTTTAATAAGCAGATTTAGATGTATAACTCCCATCATCAATCAACAATTTGACTTACCTTAATGATATTTTGTAGTTTACATATTTCACTTTGATCAGAGTTATGTGTTCCTTGTGCTTTGGAAGTCTACATCAGAAAAAGAGAATTAGTAAATAATTATAATGATTTTCTTGTCAACAGAAAGTCACTAACTTCATTGCAAGATACTTTTGTAAAAAGGGGGATTTTCACAGATTCTGACTAAAGAATGCCATGGACCTTTTAAAGAACCTAGTCTAATAGTGAATAATACACAATAAATAAAAGATATCATATTTAAGAATGTATTAACTAATGTGGGGGGGACAACAGTTTTACAAAATAACTAAAGTTAAGGTAGAAAAATTTATAGAATATTTTACTTAGCTTGACAAAATGTAAGGGTAAAGATAATTGAGCAGCTTTCTAAAAGGAAATTTCTTTTTTCTTTCTTTTTTTTTTTTTTTTGAGACAGGGTCTTTCTCTGTCACTCAGGCTGGAATGCAGTGGTGTGATTATGGCTCACTGCAGCCTCCACCTCCTGGGTTCAAACAATCCTCCCACCTCAGCCTTCCAAGTAGCTGGGACTACAAGCACATGCCAGCATGCTTAGCTAATTTTTTTTGTAGAGACGGGATCTCACTATGTTGCCCAGGCTGGTCTCGAGCTCCTGACTGCAAGCAATCCTCCTGCCTTGGCCTCCCAAAGTGCTGGGATTAGACATGAACCACCATGCCTGGCAAAATCAAATTATTTTACCCAGAAGATCTCTACCCAACAGAGAATAATCTTTGGTTTAACAAATAAATAAAACAACTTCTGGATTCTTCTCATTCAAAGCTGTATGTTGTTCATTTATCTTTATTAATATTACTATGTAGCATCTTAATGAACCAAAAGCTACTCTAGGACTGAAAGAAAGAATAAAGTATAATAGAAAAAATACAGGATTTAGTCAAAACACGTGTGTTTGAATCATAACTTAACCACTGTGGCAATGGATTGTATGACTTAAACTTTTAGTTTCCTAGGGCCGGGCACGGTGGCTCATGCCTGTAATCCCAACACTTTGGGAGGCAAGGCGGGTGGATCACAAGGGCAAGAGATCAAGACCATCCTGGCCAACATAGTGAAACCCCGTCACTATTAAAAATACAAAAAAAAAAATTAGCTGGGAGTGGTAGCGGGTGCCTGTAGTCCCAGCTACTTGGGAGGCTGAGGCAGGAGAATCGCTTGAACCTGGGAGGCAGAGGTTGCAGTGAGCTGAGATCGCACCACTGCACTCCAGCCTGGTGGACAGAGCAAGACTCCATCTCAAAAAAAAAAAAAAAAAAAAAACCTTTCAGTTTCCTTATCTATAAAATAGAGGTAATAAATACATCTCATAATTATTAACATAATAATATATTGGGATAATACACATGGAAACATAAAATGTAATGCAAATATTAATTTTTATTATGTCTTGTTAGAAAATTAAGTCCTCTGAACGGTCCCAATTATGCCTTTTTCACCTTTATAGTCTAGTACAGGTCTGTCATGGAGTAGGCATTCAAGATATGCTGAAATGAACACACCAAAAACCATTCTCTTCCCTATGAAATCGTACTCTAACCAATGTTTCTTAAAATGTGTTCCTTAGGTTATCAGAATCACCAGGGCTATTTGTTTAAATGCAGTTTAAGGCCCTAAAACTGGCTAACCAATTGATATCTCTGAAGGTACCACAGAAGATCTACAATACTGCCAAGTTTCCCAGGTCATTTCTTATACATACAAAGTTTACTGCTTTTTGGAGATAAGATAGACAAACAGATCATCCTCTCTAAGGCTTATTTTGGGTACTGAGAATGTCTAGCAACTTGTGAAAGAAGAAGATAATTTTAATTGGGAAGATTTCTCCTTTACATAACTAGATTACATTCACAAAAACACAAAAAATAATCTCTTTACTCATAATTTTTTTTTACATTGATGAAATTAAATCCAAATAAACATTGTTCCAGTTTACCCCAGGTCTCATGTCTACTGACAATTTCCATAGTATACAGGTTGAGAATCCCTAATTCAAAAATCCAAAATCTGAAATGCTCCAAAGTCTGAAATATTTGAGTGCCAACATGATGCCACAAGTGGAAAATTCCACACATAAATATTTAACGCAAATTTTGGTTCACGCACAAATTATATAATATTACTTAAAATAGTGTATAAAATTACCTTCATAAGTACCTATGGGTATAAAGTTTATATGTAACATAAATGAATTCCATGTTTAGACTTGGGTCCCATCCTCAAGATATCTCATTATGTTTATGAAAATATTCCAAAATCTGGCCGGATGAAGTGGCTCATGTCTGTAATCCCAACACTTTGGGCGGCCTGAGGTCAAGAGTTTGAGACCAGCCTGGGTAACATGGTGAAACCCCATCTCTACTAAAAGTACAAAAAAACATTAGCCCAGTGTGGTGGCGGGCGCCTGTAATCCCAGCTACTCAGAAGGCTGAGGCAGGAGAATTGCTTGAACCCAGGCGGCAGAGGTAGAGGTTGCAGTGAGCTGAGATGGTGCCACTGCACTCCAGTCTGGGCAACAGACTGAGACTCTCTCAAAAAAAAAAAAAAAAAAAGAAAGAAAAGAAAAGAAAGAACAAGAAAAGATTCCAAAATCCAAAATCTGAAACACTTCTAGTCTCAAGCATTTCGGATAAGAGATATTTATCCTGTATAAAATCTGATATATAAGACAAAAAAGCGCTCCTTGGAAGAAAGTTTACAGCCCCAAATAGCAAAATATTAATTTCTAATGCATGAGAAACAACACAAAATAGTTTATCATATTTTATAATATCAATTATTATAAATTGATTTTCATTTTACATGTAACTAGAGCTAGCAGAAACCTCAGACAACATCTAAGCAAGAGGTTTCAAACATGGTGCCTGGGAGTCCTGGTGTTTACACCAGAGGAGTCTCAGGGACTCCAGAAGAGAAGGTTCTTGGTTCAACCACAGCAACTCAATTTTTTTCCTCTCATAATGTTTTATTAAAAAAAAAAAAAAAAAAAAGGATCTGTTGCTTTTTTTTGAAATTTTTTTCCAAATAGTGTACAGAAAGGGAAACTCAGACTAGGAGAGAAAGATGACATGACCAAAATCACTTAGAAAGTCATTGGCAAAGAGGCCGGGCGCAGTGGCTCACGCCTGTAATCCCAGCACTTTGGGAGGCCGAGGCAGGCGAATCACGAGGTTAGGAGTTCGAGACCAGCCTGGCCAACATAGTGAAACCCCATCTCTACTAAAAATACAAAAATTAGCCGGGCATGGTGGCACGCACCTATAATCCCAGCTACTTGGGAGGCTGAGATGGGAGAATCATTTGAACCCAGGAGGTGGAGGTTGCAGTGAGCCAATACTGTGCCACTGCATTCCAGCCTGGGTGACAGAGTAAGACTCTGTCTCAAAAAAAAAAAAAAAAGTCACTGGCAGAGGCCAGGCACAGTGGCTCACACTTGTTATCCCAACACTTTGGGAGGCCGAGGTGGGCAGATCACCTGAGGTCAGGAGTTTGAGACTAGCCTGGCCAAAATGGTGAAACCCCTGCTAAAGATACAAAAACTAGGCATAGTGGTGTGTGCCTATAATCCCAGCTACTCAGGAGGCTGAGGCAGGAGAATCGCTGGAACCCAGGAGGCAGAGGCTGCAGTGAGCCAAGATCGCGCCACTGCACTCTAGCATGGGAGACAGAGCAAGATTCTGTCTCAAAGAAAGAAAGAAAGTCACTGACGGAATTAGAATACAGGTTTTCTATTTCCTAGTACAGGGTTCTTTCTGATATCAAAAGCTCTACATACAGCTTTTTATATTACACCAGTAATTTTACTCAAAGTTTTCAAAAACTCTAAAAAATTTTTATCTACCTGAGCAATATGCCTCCAATGGCCAACTTCAGACTCAAGTCTTGAAACTTCATTTGAGAGTCGGTTTATTTCTTGTTGGGATGAAATTATATCACCAAAGTCCATGTCATCGTCATGGAAAGCTGAAGGATGATGACTAATCCCATAAGCGAATGAAGATGATGCAGTGGTTGCTGGTACACCAGCTCCTGAAGGTACTGACTGAGCAGCTGACTGCAGTTTCAGCAACTGATCCTGGAGTGCAATCTGTCTGGCTTTAAGATGGCTGATTTCTACCTATATATTTATAATTCATGTTTTAGAGAAGGTACTTTAAAACAATCATATTGACTTTTTATAGATTTGTATTAAAAGACACAATACAATAATTTGTCTAAGATTATCCAATGATGGTCCTCTACCAACTGAATCTAAGTCTTATATAACATTCTAACCATAACATTTTTATTTAAAACACACTCACAATTAAAGTATAAATAATGTTACAAATAGTAGAAATATCAGAATTTTGTACGTTAACTAAAGCAATGAATTTCTCAGTTAAACATGGGTTTGCTATCTTCTCTGCATGGAGTAGTATAGGCAATTTCTTAGGGTTCTGTTTGTGATTACCAAATCTTAAATGATGAGAAAATGAAAGCTGTGTATGTCTATGCACTGGAAATTTTCTTAGAATATCTCCTGTTACAAGTGTTGTGTAAGTGATTATGGCTGGATGTAGGCTTAAAATGCACCATGAATCTGAGGTAACTTTGTAATGGCCTGCACAACACAGCTGGAAGAATGCTTTAATTTATAAATCCATTCTTTTTAGATAAGATAACAGTGAAACAGTGAGCCCATGGTTATTAGCCCATGAATCTTAAAAAGAAATAATATACTGAAAGTGGTCTTAGCTTTAGATTTGGCAAAGAGGAGCCAGCGAAAATCTGACCTATTTAGGAAGAGAACAGTTCTGAAGTTCTGAAATTACCAGCAGTTTTGACTGAAGGCGGGTAAGTCATAGCGCAAAAGAAATAATAAACACAGGACCTACCAAAATGCCACATCCATTCTTGTAAAAGATTATTCAAAACACAAAATCAAACAATATACACAGAACTGAAAAGTTTTCTATAAAGTAGAGTAGTCCAGAAGACACTGCCACAACTGAGGAAAATTTGATATTAGGAAGACAGCCAACAAGTAACAGTATTTCTATATGCATAAAGTTAAGCAAGTAGACAAAAACCAAACACATTTATGTCGTATGTCATAACAAACAAGTTTTTCATATTGGAGCCCCTTCTCAAATGGAAATTTATAGTAGTGTACAAATATCATTCATTTTCCCACAAATTACATGAGATAAATTCCATCTTGGAGAATATGAACATCACAATGAGGGCCGCACATAGATTCAGGAAATAACAGATCTATATAATCATATCTTTCATCCTCGTAAAAAGTACTAAAATCCACAACTTTTTCAAATGTAGTTATATTTAAAAAGCTATCATTATATGATATTTATATCAACCTGTAGTTACACAAGTGCAAGCTGTAATAAGATATTTCCAAACCTGAATGCTTCATGTGCCCTCTAATCTCGACAGTTAAGTAGAACATAAAATACCAAAATTTTCCACACCAGTGTTTTCAACTGTGAGGTAGGCATCAGAATAACCTATGGAGCTTCTGAAAATGACCAATACAGGTTGAGTATCCTTATCCGAATGCTCAGGACTAGAAGGGTTTCACATTTCAGGTATTTTCCAATTTGAGAACATTCTCATAAATATAATGAGATATCTTGGGGATGGGACCCATGTCTAAACACGAAATTCATTTATGTTTCATATACACCTTATACCCACAGGTACGTGTGAAAGTAATTTTATAAAATGCTTTTAACAATTTTGTGCATAAAACAAAGCTTGTGTTCAGTACTTATGTGTGGAATTTTCCACTTGTGGCATCACACTGGCACTCAAAGTTTTGGATTTTGGAGCATTTCAAATTTTGGTAGGAATGCCCAACCTGCACCAGGGCCTCTTTCCAGTACACTAAGTTAGAATCTCCTAGGTGGTGTAAACATGTATATGCTTTTAAAGTGTCATAATGATACAGCTGTAAACCCCTGGGTAGGAGAAACTACTGTTCTATCATAATGTTTATAACTCAATGCTACTCAAAATGTGGTCCACGGACGAATGCAGTTGAATGCTCACTACCAGTCCAGAGCAAGTATAGCAATGTGAAAAGTAAGGTTTAAGACTTTTAAAGCAATTTGGTAGTAATTTTACATCTGCTGAACTTTTTTTTTTTTTTTTGAGACGGAGTCTCATCCTGTCAACCAGGCTAGAATGCAGTGGCGTGATCTCAGCTCACTGCAACCACCACCTCCCAGGTTCAAGCAATTCTCCTGTCTCAGCCTCCTGAGTAGCTGAGACTACAGGCATACACCACCACGTCTGGCTAATTTTTGTATTATTAGTAGAGATGGGGAATCAAGAAAAAAAAAAAGTAGGCTTGTAACTTTAAATTGAACTTGAGGACAGGCACGGTGGCTCACGCCTGTAAGCCCAACACTTCGGGAGGCCAAGGCGGGCGGATCACCTGAGGTCAGGAGTTCGAGACCAGCCTGGCCAACGTGGTGAAACCCCATCTCTAATAAAAATTCAAAAATTAGCCAGGCGTGGTAGTGCATGCCTGTAATCCCAGCTACTCAGGAGGCACAAGAATTGCTTGAACCGGGATGCAGAGGTTGCAGTGAGCCGAGATCGCACCACTGCACTTCAGCCTGGGCGACAGAGCAAGACTGTCTCAAAAAAAAAAAAAAACTTATTTGAACTTGCAACTTTGCCATTTTTAGTATTCATTTTATTTGTACAGTAATTCATTTTGTATTGTATTTTATGAAATTATCACTTACCAACAAATTGGAAATTTAAGCACTACTTTCAACACCTATGTATATCTTTAACGTGCTATACTTTTATCTTTCACCTTAGCATGTCACTAAAGGAACTAGAAAGCATAGGAATTAGAAAGCATGACACCTAAATTTTAAAAACCCAAATATAAAGTTATGGTAGAAATGAACATTTAGTCAACAAACTGAAAAACATCCAAATGATCTGCAACAGGAAATGGTTCAATTCAACGTAAGTATTTATTGGGGGCCACTTACGTACTAAACACTAAAGAGAATTCAGTAACAGCACGACAGATGAGGACACAGACGGTATTTTAAGGATTCAGAGTAACATTGAATTATATAATATCTACTACCAGCACTGTAAAGCAAAGATAAATCAATTCCAAAGCAGCCATTTCAAACTAAAAACCCAAAACATTTATAAAGCAATTATATGTAAATTATAATATATTTAATATTGTTTTTCCACGGAAAATCAAGCACATGCCAATACAACAAATATTAGGCTTCATAAAATCAGAAATTATAAGCAACAGATCCCTAAAGATATTTTATACAAAAACTTTTTCTTCTTCTTTTGGAAAGAAAAAAATTATACTTCACACAGGTTGGTTTATATATGTAAACTTAATAAAGTTTATATTACCTTATAAAGTTCTTATTAAATAAGGGATATCAAACTGAGTCGAAAATTATTAAATTCATCACCTTTTCAATATTTTTATAGATCTGAATATACCTCGATTTATATTCTAACTCTAAAAACATACCTAAATACATTACAGTGAAGTACATATGAAGTAACTGCGATAACATTTACCTCTTTTTGTTGAAGTTGATTTCGGTAACTTGTAGATTGCTGCTTTATTTGAATCTCTGATGCTTCATGTTTCTCTTCTAGATCAGTACAAAGTTTCTTGAGCCTTTCATTCTAGAAAAAAAAAGTATTTTCAACAAAAAGACTGCAAGTAAAACATGTAATTAGTTATGTGCACGGCATTATGAAAAACGTACTGCTTCCTCCCCCAAAAAAATGTCAAATATAAAAGGTCTCGGACAGAATTCTGGACTTTAAAATATACTTTTAAATTAAAGTTAAAAATGCACTGACCAGCCGGGCACGGTGGCTCTTGCCTGTAATCCCAGCACTTTGGGAGGCCAAGGCGGGCAGATCACGAGGTCGGGAGATCGAGACCATCCTGGCCAACATAGTGAAACCCCATCTCTACTAAAGTACAAAAAAAAATTAGACGGGCGTGGTGGTGTGTGCCTGTAATCCCAGCTACTCGCGAGGCTGAGGCAGGGGAATTGCTTGAACCCGGGAGGCGGAGGTTGCAGTGAGCCGAGATCATGCCATTGCATTCCAGCCTGGTGACAGAGCGAGACTCCGACTTAAAAAAAAAAAAGCACTGACCACGTTTATACAGACAGAATATGCATAATTCTAAACCAAACAGTGAAATATTAACATTTTGCTCAGACTGATTTTCTGCTAAGATAAGCCCACGAATCAATGTTTCCCCATCTTTGTATACCCAGTTCTAGCATACAGCAGTCAATACGTATCTAGTAAATAAATGGATTACATATTTGAACTTTCGTTTTCTTCCCCAAACAGAACTTTTTTTTAAAGAAATCTTTCTGGTTGAAGTACAGGGAGGAGGCTAAAATCTCACATAATTTGCTTGTCTTTCAGGGTCCCTGAAGGACCTCGGAAAAAATCCAATTTGAAAACCACTACTAGAACTGTTTGAAAAAAATTAAAATACACAAAATAGCCTAATTCAATGAACCTAGACATCACACACTGTCTTTTAAGATGTTGAAAAACATGAAAAAAATTACTCAAATTGTATGTACCTAAATATTAAATTATCTTAACCTATTATCATTCCTTATTTGAATGAAGTAATAAGAACATAATGGGGCGCCCCACTGGCTGCTCTGAAAAGTCATCTTTGCATTGTTCCTCGTCCGCCTTCTTGCTCGCCGCAGCCGCCTCCTCTGCCGCCGCGGACTCCGGCGGCTTTATCGCGAGTCCCTGAACTCTCGCTTTCTTTTTAATCCCCTGCATGGGATCACCGGTGTGCCTCACCATGTCAGACGCAGCCGTAGACACCAGCTCCGAAATCACCACCAAGGACTTAAAGAAGAAGGAAGTTGTGGAAGAGGCGGAAAATGGAAGAGATGCCCCTGCTAACGAGGAAAATGGGGAGCAGGAGGCTGACAATGAGGTAGATGAAGAACAGGAAGAAGGTGGGGAGGAAGAGGAGGAGGAAGAAGAAGGTGATGGTGAGGAAGAAGGATGGAGATGAAGATGAGGAAGCTGAGTCAGCTACGGGCAAGCGGGCAGCTGAAGATGATGAGGATGACGATGTTGATACCAAGAAGCAGAAGACTGACGAGGATGACTAGACAGCAAAAAAGGAAAAGTTAAACTAAAAAAAAAAGGCCGCCGCGACCTATTCACCCTCCACTTCCCCTCTCAGAATCTAAACGTGGTCACCTTCGAGTAGAGAGGCCCGTCCGCCCACCATGGGCAGTGCCACCAGCAGATGACACACGCTCTCCACCACCCAACCCAAACCATGAGAATTTGCAACAGGGGAGGAAAAAGAACCAAAACTTCCAAGGCCCTGCTTTTTTTCTTAAAAGTACTTTAAAAAGGAAATTTGTTTGTATTTTTTATTTACATTTTATATTTTTGTACATATTGTTAGGGTCAGCCATTTTTAATGATCTCGGGTGACCAAACCAGCCTTCGGAGTGTTCTTTGTCCTACTTCTGACCTTACTTGTGGTGTGACCATGTTCATTATAATCTCAAAGCAGAAAAAAAAACTTGTAAAAAAAGCAAAAACAACAACAGAAAAACAATCTTATTCTGAGCATTCCAGTAACTTTTTTGTGTATGTACTTAGCTGTACTATAAGTAGTTGGTTTGTATGAGATGGTTAAAAAGGCCAAAGATAAAAGGTTTCTTTTTTTTCCTTTTTTGTCCATGAAGTTGCTGTTTATTTTATTTATTTATTTTTTTGGCCTGTTTGATGTATGTGTGAGACAATGTTGTCCAACAATAAACAGGAATTTTGTTTTGCTGAGTTGTTCTAACAACAACAAAAAGAACATAATGGGGCAAAAGAAATGGACACTAATACTCTCTACAAAAAAGAATTTACAAATCATTGCAGATAACAATTTACTAAGCATTCTACTAATATACCCACAAACACGGTTTAACAACAATGAATGAGAAAAAGAAGACTGATGGTGAGAAAGAAAGCTCTTGCTAAAAGGTGAAGATTTTTTCACTTTGGGGATGTCATTGGTTTTCTTCTTAGATTCTAGGAACTTCTGATGTCAACAGATGTGAAAATAATGATCCAGGAAGATTACATAAATTCCCAGAGAAAACCAATGGAATAATCAAAGGAATAATTACAGCATCCACAAATCCTAGTTTGGAACTCTATCCCCAGAAATCTAACACAGACCTTAATTATCCTGAAGAACTAGTAGTAAGAAACAGGACCAATGGTCACAACAGCTGATTACCTTCTATTCTACTGGCTGCTTTTGCATGACTTTCTGTAAGCTGTTTATATGAAAAACACCATACATAACTCAGCGATATAATATACTGAAGTCAAACCCTGGTTATAAAAGTTCACCTCAGGTTTTTTTTCACACAAAAATACCTAAGGTTATTTATTTAACTCTGATTAATAAATAGAAGTGTAAAACTTTGAATATGGTCAATATCTACTTGGTTGTCTGCCCTCATCTCCATAGCCATATGAGAGTCAGAAAGATTGAGAAAGGGCTAGGCGTGGTGGCTTATGCCTGTAATCTCAGCACTTTGAGAGGCTGAGGCAGGAGGATCACTTGAGTCCAGGAGTTCAAGACCAGCCTGGGCAACATAAGGAACAAAAAATACAAATACAAAAATTAGCTGGGTGTGTTGGCTTGCACCCATAGTCCCAGCTACTCGGGAGGCTGAGGAGGGAAGACTGCTTGAGCCTGAGAGGTCAAGACTGCAGGGGAGACATGATCACACCACTGCACTCCAACTTGGGTGACAGAGCAAGACCCTGTCTCAAAACAAAAAGAAAGGCTGAGAGAGCAAATGAAGGACAGTTTCTCTTCATGTGGCTGAACCCATAAAATATGAAAAGAGTTGCCAGAGATAATATTTTCTATTGTATGGAATACGGAACAGAGGGGGCTGGTCTGAAAGGAGAAAAGAATAAATGCATAGAAAGAAGAGAAGAGAGTACAAATGAAAAGAGAGACAGACTCCTGATGGCCTCCAGTTCTAGCTGCAATCACTCTAAAGTCAGACTACATTTCTGCTATTGAAATCCATAGGACACTCATATCTTAAAATATTCCGTCCTGCTTAATCCTTGGTTATACCATTAGGGTCCACTGAAATCAACTTAATTTCTTTTTTAGGCAGTCCTAACTATTTGTAAAACTTGATATTTATTATTTTTATTCTTTCTGAGAGGTCTACCAACAAAGAGAAAATTTACCTATTTTTAAAAATAGAATAAAACATTCTATCTTACAGTTACCATAGGGTACCGTGGATCTTTTTATAAATCTAAGAAAAATCATGGAAGCATAATCAACTTGTATTTTCTGTATCTTAAAACATTTTGCTCTTTTACTATCATGGGAATTTTTAAAAATCATTTAAAAAATTCTTCCCAACTATTTTAAAAATGACAATAAGAAGAAAACAGAAAACTTATGAAATCACCTAGGAGAATGATGCAATGGTAAAATAACCAGTTTTCTGACTGCATTGCCCAAAGTATTACTTTTTTTTTTTTTTTTTTTTTTTTGAGATGGAGTCTCACTCTGTCGCCCAGGATGGAGTTTACTGGCACAATCTCGGCTCACTGCAACCTCTGCCTCCCAGGTTCAAGCAATTCTCCTCCCTCAGCCTCCTGAATAGGTGGGATTACAGGCACGTGCTACCACGCCCGGCTAATTTTTGTATTTTTTGTAGAGATGGGGTTTCATTCACCATGTCGGTCAGGCTGGCCTCGAACTCCTGACCTCATGATCTGCCCACCTCAGCCTCCCAAAGTGCTGGGATTACAGGCGTGAGCCACCATGCCTGGCCTATATCATCTTTTTAAAAGAAAACAGCTGTCTACAGACACCACTTTTTGTAGTTTTTTTTCTCTTTCATTGAACACAGTTAAAAACTCAGAATTTTTAATTATTTGATGAAGAGAAGAAAACTGACAAGGGAAAACATTCATAATTATTAGACAACTTAGAAGATGAATGCAAAGAGACAGAAAGCAGCATCCTAGAGTCTAATGGTTATGGTGAAACTGACTGTAGAAGTGAAATCTTACACAAATCTTCAGATGGCAATAGCCTGGAAGAATTTTCTAAAAGTCAAGAATTGATGAGTGAACAATATATTTCTAAGAACAAAAAAGAAATATGGCTTTCACATCAATTGTCATTCAACAGGAAAATACTTCACTCTGCATTATGTTGTGACAACGACCTAAACCATTTCATTTTGCTAAGCAGATACATGACAGTATTCTTTTTTTATTTTTATTTTTTATTTTTTTTGAAAGAGTCTCGCTCTTGTTGCCCAGGCTGGAGTGCAATTGCGGGATCTTGGCTCACTGCAACCTCTACCTCCCAGGTTCAAGTGATTCTCCTGCCTCAGCCTCCCGAGTAGCTGGAATTATAGGCACATGCCACCACGCCCAGCGAATTTTGTATTTTTACTAGAGACAGGGTTTCTCCATGTTGGTCAGGCTGGTCTCAAACTCAGGTGATCCACCCGCCTCAGCCTCCCAAAGTGCTGGGATTACAGGCGTGAGCCACCATGCCTGGCTACGTGACAGTATTCTTTCATAATGTATATTTGTACACCAACATTTACTTGATATGTTCATATGTAGAAGGCTGAAGGCAGGTGTGTATACAAAGGCAACTGGGAGGAAACAGATGACACAGAAATGAAAAAAACTCAGTGGACTGATCATTCTAATTGGCATTTATAAATCTAAGAATAAACATGCTTTTGAAATTATAGAGCAAAGATGGCAGCCATCATCTCTTCAATAAAATCATGAGCCATTAAAATTTTCAAAAGTATTGGTTTTAATGACACAATCAAGAAGAACAAGGCTGGGCATGGTGGCTCATGCCTGTAATCTCAGCACTTTCAGAGGCCAAGATGGAAAGACTGCTTGAAGCCAGGAGTTTGAGACCAGCCTGGGCAACAGAGCAAGACATCGTCTCTACAAAAAATTTTATTTATTTATTTATTTATTTATTTATTTATTTATTTACTTACTTACTTATTTATTTATTGGAGACGGAGTCTTGCTCAGGCTGGAGTGCAATGGTACGATCTTGGCTCACTGCAACCTCCACGTCCCGGGTTCAAGTGACTCTCCTGCCTCAGCCTCCCAAGTAGCTGGGATTACAGGTGCCCGCCACCATATCCAGCTAATTTTTGTATTTTTAGTAGAGACGGGGTTTCACCATGTTGACCAAGCTGACCTCAAGTGATCTGCCCACCTCAGCCTCCCAAAGTGCTGGGATTATAGGCATGAGCCACCGTGCCTGGCCTATTACAAAAATTTTTTTTAAATTAGCTGGGTGTAGTGTCACATGCCTGTGGTACCAGCTACTCAAGAGGCTGAAGCAGAAAGATCACTTGAGCCCAGAAGTTCAAGGTTGCAGTGAGCTATGACTGTGCCACTGTATTCCAGCCTGGGCAAAAAAGCAAGACCCTGTCTCAAAACAACAACCACAACAAAAAGAACTAGAAGTAATAATAACCTGAAATCTATTAGGAGGTAACTGAAATTTGGAATCAATATTTTACAAGATAAAGATATTCCAGGTTATGCAATTAAGGGTTAAAAAGCAGTCAACTGAATTCAAAGAACATTGCTTATTTTGAGTCTTTATGCTTTCAAAACCAGAAAAAAATTAAATAAAAATTTGGATTTGCTTCATTTAAATTATTAAAATGTCTTTTTCTTTTTTTGATACAAGGTCTCACTCTGTCGCCCAGGCTGGAATACACTGGCAGGATCACAGCTCACTGCAGCCTTGACTTCCTGGGCCCTAAGATCAGGTGATCCTCCCACCTCAGCCTCACAAGTAGCTGGGACTACTGACACCCACCACCACACCTTGACTAATTTTTTTATCTTTATTTTTTGTAACCGGTTTCAAACTCCTGGCCTCAAGCCATCCTCCCACCTCCACCTCCCAAAGTGCTGAGATTACAGGCATGAGCCACTGCGTCCAATCTAGACCCTAATAATGAATAAAACATTAAAATTAATTTGCTATTCCTGTATCCTTTTTTTCTTTTTTTGGATGGAGTTTTTCTCTGTCACTCAGGCTGGAATGCAATGGCGTGATCTCGGCTCAGTGCAACCTCTGCCTCCCAGTTTCCAGCAATTCTCCTGCCTCAGCCTCCTGAGTAGCTGGGATTACAGGTGTGCACCACCACATCCAGCTAATTTTTTTGTATTTTTAGTTAGAGATGGGGTTTCACCATGTTGGCCAGGCTTGTCTCAAACTCCTGACCTCAAGTGATCCACCCGCCTCGGCTTCTCAAAGTGCTCGGATTACAGACATGAGCCACTGTGCCTGGCTGCTCTTCCTATATTCTTAACTTTTTTGTATCCAAATATTATTATCATTTCAGTGTTTAAAAAGCTCCATGTTAAACAGAATTGCGTTCTTAATATTATACTTAGCTGGGCGTGGTGGCTCACGCCTGTAATCCCAGCACTTTGGGAGGCTAAGGCGGGTGAATCATGAGGTCAGGAGTTTGAGACCAGCCTGGCCAATATGGTGAAACCCTGTCTCTACTAAAAATACAAAAATTAGCCAGGTGTGGTAGCGTGCACTTGTAGTCCCAGCTACTCGGGGGGCTGAGGCAGAAGAATTGCTTGAACCCAGGAGGTGGAGGTTGTAGTGAGCCAAGATGGTGCCGCTGCACTCCAGCCTGGGTGACAGAGTGAGACCCCGCCTCAAAAAAAAAAAAAAAAAAAAAAATTCTTAAATAAATGTGCCACTGCAATTTAGTATGCTGTTAGAACACAGTAAACCCTGGATTATGATAAATTATTGATACTATTATTTCTACATTTGGCAGTCTTCCTACTTATACAGAAATAGAGATGGGAATATTAAAGAATAGCAAACTGCATAACAGGTAAATATATTTTTCATCTACAGAAGGTTGATAAAAGCTCAAAAAACAATCGAAATTAAACAAGAAGAGAAAAAAAGTGCTAAACAGTACATTTAAAAAGAAAGGATCAAAGTAATGTTTGAGTAACCTTCATGACTTCAAAAAAGAAAAATCTAAGTAGTCTTTGATTTTCCTTACCTCTGATCTCAAGATTGCATGAATGGCTTCAATTTCCTTTGTCCTAGAATCAGGTAATTCTGCTACAAGAGAAACAACAAATATTGAATATTTAATCAATACCAGATGAAGTAATAAACAGGTGTTTTCAAGAAAATATATTTCACTGAGTTTACACAGAATAGTAGACTGATATGAAAGCACTCAGAAGAAACAAATCACTTTATTTCCATAACAACTTTTCACTGACACTAATGTTCTTCATTGTCATAAAAGTCATTCTTTTTGCCTATGCCCTATATCTTAGGATGTCTACCTTTACCCCTTAGAAATGTTCATTAAAACTTTGTTGTGGGAAATTAAGCTTTAGAAATTAAAACTATTTCTCTGTGAGCTAATGCTGTTATAATTTTAGATGAAGCTTACTCAACTGGGACTTTAGGCCTTATTTCTAACTGTAAGAATTAAAGAAAGAGGAGAGAAACACAAAGGGTGGCTTGCCAGTTAAGACAGGTTTATTTTAGAGAAAACAAACCTGAGAGAGGCGTTCGGCTGAGTTAGGTTAGAGGCACACTCTTTTCCAGACTACGAGTTTTAAGGATTTAGGGTGGGAGAATTTATTAGAGGCTTAGACTGCTTCTGTGTTTTTTTGTAGTGCTTATCTGGGAGGGGGAGTTGTGTATATCTTCCATTTTTTCTAGAGCTGCAGGCATACCCCCCGAGTCTGCTTTAGCTTTCCTATTTTAGTGCACCTGAAGGGAAAGGAATGTGCTTTCTAAGGCCCACTGCTTTACTGGGGCCCACTGTATGAGAGTGAAGTTTGGCAGTTACCCAAGAGACTAACCCCACCTCCCTTTGTGCCCGAGCACTCCCTCTGTATGTGTTTTACTGTCTGCTTTTTCTGGCTGCTTGTAGTTAGGAGAAGTGACTTCCTTGAAATGCATGAGGCTAGAAAGGGAGCTGGAGGTCAGATGCGGTGGCTCACCGCCTGTAATCTCAGCACTTTGGGAGGCCAAGGTGGGAGGATCACGTGAGATCGGGAGTTTGAGATGAGACCAGCCTGGCCAACAGGTAAAACCTTGTCTCTACTAAAAATACAAAAATTAGCCGGGTGTGGGGGCACACGCCTGTAATCCCAGCTACTCAGGAGGCTGAGGCAGGAGAATTGCTTGAACCTGGGAGGTGGAGGTTGCAGTGAGCCGACACTGTGTCACTGCACTCCAGCCTGGGTTACAGAGTGAGACTGTCTCCAAAAAAAAAGGAAAGGGAGCTGGAACTTAAAGTGGCACTGTTTGTCTGAGATAACAGTGCTCCTGCTCTGTCACTAACTTCTGCTCTCAATACTATCAAATAATAAGTGACCTATAAACGAAGAAAAATACACTGAGAACACTTATTTAAAGTAACATAGACACAATTTATTAAAAATGGGAATGAGCTCAGTCTGGTTTTCTACATTTTCATCTTTATTTTTTAATTTTCTTGGAAAGGGTCTCACTTCACTCTGCCACCTAGGCTGGAGTATAGTGGTGTGATCATGGCTCACTGTAGCCTCAAACTCTCTCACTTCAGCCTTCCAAGTAGTTGGAACTACAGGCACATGCGACCACACCTACCTAATTTTTTTACTTTTTTGGAGAGATGAGGTTTTACTGTGCTGCCCAGGCAGGTCTCGAACTCCTAGCCTTAGGGAATCCTCCACACTCAGCCTCCCAAAGTGCTGGGATTACAGGTGTAAGTCATCATGCATGGCCCTTGGTTTTGTACATTTTCATTTAAAAGTAGAGTGAGAGCCCAGCAGTGTCAACATGGCACCACTAATGCTATTAGCAAATCATCATCTGGCTGGTCTCGGTGGCTCATGCCTGTAATCCCAGCACTTTGGGAAGCCAAGACAGGTGGATCACTTGAGGTCAGGAGACAACCCTGGCCAATATGGCAAAACTCCATCTCTACTAAAAATACAAAAGAAAACTGGCCAGTCATGGTGGTAGGTGCCTGTAATCTGTAATCCCAGCTACTTAGGAGACTGAGGCAGGAGAAATTGCTTGAACCAGGGAGGCAGAAGCTGCAGTGAGCCAAGATCGTGCCACTGCACTCCAGCCTGGGCGACAGCAAGACTCGGTCTCAAAAAAAAAAAAAAAAGAAAAGAAAATCATCATCCAGAGTTAGATTTTTTTTCTAAGTACTAGTATTTTTTTCATTACTCACAGCTCCTTAATATAAAAATAACTTATCTGGACTACAGTTTATTAGGAGTGTCCAATTTTTTGGCTTCCCTGGGCCATACTGGAAGAACTGTCTTGGGCCATACATAAAATACACTAACAATCGCTAATGAGGTTTAAAAAAAAAAATTGCAAAAAACCTCATTTATTTATTTATTTATTTATTTATTTATTTATTTATTTATTTATTTTTTGAGACAGAGTCTCGCTCTATCGCCCAGGCTGGAGTGTAGTGGCACAATCTCAGCTCACTGCAACCTCTGCCTCCTAGGTTCAAGTGAGTCTCCCACCTCAGCCTCCCCAGTAGCTGGGACTATAGGCCTGCGCCACCATGCCCAGCTAATTTTTGTATTTTTTAGTAAAGAGACGAGGCTTCACCATGTTTGCCAGGCTGGCCTTAAACTCTTGACCTCAGGTGATCCTGAGGCCCTCCTCAAACTGCTCCCAAAGTGCTGGGATTACAGGTGTGAGACACCGCGCCCAGCCAGAAAAACTGATAATATTTTAAGCACGTTTATGAATTTGTGTTGGGTCTCATTCAAAACCCATCGTGGGCCACATGTGGCCTGCAGACCACAGGTTGGACAAGCTTGGTTTAAATCAAAAGAAGCATGCAGTAATTACAGTAACAAACACTCTTGTTTAGAAAATCACCAGGTAGGGTTACATCTGTGGTTGGTTGTACATCTTGCTTGAAACTATGAAAGGACTGTTTAATTGCTACTCTGAAGAGGACAAGGTATAATCTAATTTGTTTAGGAAGGTAATTGTTAAAAGCAGCAACTATTTTAAAGAGGGATTTTACAAGTTCATGCAAACTCCATACCTCCCCCAACAAGAAAAACCTGGCCTTTTTAAGTACAAAGGGGAGATATTATGCAGACAAAAATATTCTGACTTTGTCAATAAGAGCAAATATGACATTTACCATTCATTAATGTTTACGATTTGGTAGGCACAATTCCAGGCATTTTACACTCATGATTTCATTTAATCCTCCCAACCTCACAATAGGTATGATTATCCCTATTCAACAGATAAGGAAACTGTGCTTTTGGAGGTTAATTTCTAATAATTTGCCAAAAATCCCACAACTTGTAATGCACAAAAGCAGAATTTCAACCCATGTCTGTCTGATTTAAAAGCCCAAGCTCCTAACCTTGAATAAATCAGTAGTGTTAGGTAAAACCGCAACCTTCTGATATTGTAAATATGGATGGCTTTCAAGTTGTCCCCATAGTGCTATTTTGGAACTGTTTTATTTTTCATTACTGACACAGGGTAAACACTAATAAATACTTGTTCAATGAATAAAAGAACTGTACTCTGACCCTCCTTTCCCTTTATTTTTTTGAGACAGGGTCATCTCTGTCACCCAGGCTGGAGTTCAGTGGTGCAATCACAGCTCACTGGAGCCTTTAACTACTGGGCTCAAGCTAACCTCCCATTTCAGCCTCCCAAGTAGGTGAGACTACAGGCACATGCCGCCATGCCCAGCTAAAAACTTTTTGTAGAGATGAGATCTCCCTATGTTGCCCAGGCTAGTCCCCAACTCCTGGCTTTAAGCTATCCTCCCACTTTGGCCTCCCAAAGTGCTGAGATTACAGGTATGAACCACCACACCTGGCCAGACCCCTATTTTTAAAAATTTACAAAATCAATAAATTAGGTGTTAAGCAAGTCCGATTGAAATACAAAGGGGAAAGAATAAAGGCATTAAGCAACTTTGCAGATTTCTAATCACCCGCTTGTGCCATTTTTATTGAGCATCTACTATGTGCCAAAAGGAAGGTGTCACATATTTGGTAATATAAGGAGCAAAAAAATTCAGTCCCCACCCTGGGCATCAGGAAAACAGATAAATTATAACTCAACATGTTAAATGCTGTCAGGGAGAGATCCACAAAGTTCTGTTAGAACACAGATCACCAACATTCAACTCAACAACTCAACCTGTGTGGGAGTCAGAATGGTTCACCAAGTACTTAAGTACCTGACATATGAGCAGGGTTGTACAGGAAAATTGTTTTCTGGGTGAAGGAGGAAATAGAGAAGAAAGGGCTTTCCATGTAGAGGCTTGAAGTTGTATAAGTGCCTGACAAAATCCCACACGACAGAAGCTGTGCATATAAGCAAGCTTATAAGCATGTACATGTGCACATGTATGTGCACATGTACAGCAACTGGTATGGCAACTAGAAAAGGTACATTGAAGGTCGGGTGTGATGGCTCACCCCTGTAATCCCAGCACTCTGGGAGGCCGAGGCGGGAGGATCACCTGCGGTCTCAGGAGTTTGAGATCAGCCTGGCCAACATGGCGAAACCCCATCTCTACTAAAAATACAAAAATTAGCCGGGTGTGGTGGCACACACCTGTAATCCCACCTACTTGGGAGGCTGAGGCAGGAGAATTGCTTGAACCCGGGAGGCGAAGGTTGCAGTGAGCCGAGATTGCGCCACTGCATCCAGCCTATGCAACAGAGTGAGATTCCGTCCAAAACTAAGAGGCTTGGATTTTATTCTGTAACAGGGTCAAGAAATTTTTAAGCAGGTTTGTTTTTAGAAAGTAACTGACAATACAATAGAAAATGGACTGGGGTAGGGAGAAATGGGTGACAGGACATGAAAGAGGAATAGTCCCTGGGAAAGATTATAGGGATCTAAAGAATAAGGAGTAATAAAGGAAAGGACAATTCTGGCATAGGATAAACAAGATTTCGTGACCAACTGGAAGTAGGAGATGAAAAAAGACATAAAACAAGGACATGAAGATTTACAGTTTAGGAAACTGAGAGTGAAGCCATTAAGACTGAGAAAACAGCACATTTGGCAGGAGAACAAAATGAACACCACCTTAAACCTGGAAGACATCCAGGTTGAGGGATGCATATTCCCTGGCTTAGGGTCTAAGGAACAGCCAACCGTTTTCCCCTATCTAGGATACAAGGAGCGACTAGTCATTTCCCATAGTTATCCAGCTCTTCTGTGCTTCTGATTGCCCTCAAGGTCCCATGCTTTCCCCCACACATAAAGAAGCCCTTTCATTTCCATCCCCAAACCTGTCTCACTGATGCACCTTTATGGCATGGGGAACCTAAAGCGGTAAAATGGATTTCGGTAGCTCCCCAGTCTATTCTTCCTTCCATCTAAATAGACCCCACAGAAATTCAAAACATAAGCATTATCTTTCTATCAAACCATCTTTCCCGATTTCTACCAAATAAATATGAAGGATCTGTTAAATTAGCAATTAAAAAAAAAACTAAGCCAGAATACTAATTTATTAAATTTATTTATAAGAAATACAATTGTCAAAGCAGCAGCTCTCACCCAAAAGAACAGCCCATTATCTCCCTGGAGCAGACTTAGATTGAAACTTAAAAACTGTTTTGATCCAAACATTGCTTACTGAAATGCCAAGAAATCAAAATAGTAATTAATGGGTAGTAATTAATGTAGCCATTGATTACCATGTAACTCTGGGTCACTATTCATTAGTAAAACAAGATTGAGGACTTCAAAAATGAGTGAAGATTGCTAAGGGTACCTTAAGAATAGGATTGTCTTCCCTATTCTACTGTGGAAATATGGGCGAAATGGGCGATTATACACAAAAATACATTCTCAGCTGGAAAGCTACAATGTATCATCACAATAAGGAAAAGTAAAAAATAATTAAATAGAAAAACATGGCCGTGTTTCATAACATACTCAAGACAGAAAAGAGCAAAACTCACCAAGTATTTAAATTATGAGTTATTTCAACTGTTACAAAAATAGAAAACAGATATACAATTCTTTAAACTGTGTCAGAATACAGGAAGATGTTAAGAATGAGATCAGCCCCCAAACTGAGGGCAAAGTGGTGGGCGTGGATAAACCAAACGAAAATAAACTCGACTTAACGTAGGAACAGTTTCACTCTACTGTACTTTGAGATATCCAGAATATTTAAAGGGAGGAGAACCAGGACTCTTCCCCTGGCCCCCAGTGGTCTTTCATCATGGAAAATCTGTTGAGAAGAGGCAAGAGGAGGTGTGTGAAGAAAAAAGGGAGGAGCAGCATTCCTTTGCGACCTGTCCGCGTCTCCTGACTGATGGAAGTAGGGACCAAACGGACGTTCCCAGGGTCTTAGAAAAGCCCTCCCTTCCCTCGCTCCAGCTGTTACCTTCCACTTCCTCCGTGCCCTCCATCAGCATATCCTTTGTAAAGTTTGATATCTGGCCAGTGAGGGAAGCCAGGCTGCCCCCGACTTGACCCAGAGACTGGCCCAATCCGGAGCCGAGGCCCCCAAGCCAGGACGACATCGCGGCGAGTTTAGAGAACGACCTGGTCCGCTCGGAAAAAAGAAAACGTTTAGCGCTGTCGGGCGATCCGACCAAATATCCTTGAACGCCTGCCTTCGCGAGACAGGATACGATAACACAAAGCTGGGTTCTCAGGCAAGGCCGACTCCAGGTTCTGCCTAGAAACGCAGAGGCCTGGCCTGGAATTTTACCAGGGGCCCGCCTCTAGTGACACAGTCACCCACGGAGGGCCTTCTGCTCATTCCCACGAATTCCCACCGTCCAGATTGGGCCACTTCGTCCTCAGCTCTAATGACTTCCCCCAGTTCCGTGGGTTTCTCCTGCCAACTCGACGCCGGCGGCCATGACACTCGCTCGGAAAGCGGCAGCGGATCATAGAAAGGCGCCGCGGTGGCGTAGACAGGCCCCGCCAAGCCGCCGGACGTGTCCTTGGCGCAAGGGAGGCTGGGATCGCGGAGGACCGAGCGCGGGCTGGATTAACCGCAGCCAGCGCCTAGCGCAAGCTTGGGTCCACGCAGCCGGCTAGCTTCGGCCGGGGGAGGAATGGCCTGGATAACTGGGGCATCGCGGCGCTCTTCGGCCTCCTGCAGCTGCGTTTCAAAGCAGAGCCGACCCTTTGTAGGTAGTCCGGGGACCCTGCGGACCCTCCTCGTGTTGTTGAAACCTAGTGTTTTAATTGGGACTACACCCAGCGGTGCCGGGAGACTTGGCGGGGACGTTCCACTGCGCAGGAAGTGGCTTCAAATAACTTACACGCGTCACTGTGTCGATTAGCTGCTCCGTGACAGGCACTATGGTAGGAGCTGAGGCTACAAAGATAGAACGGATGGGTTGCCAAAAAAAAAAAAAGGAAAAAGGAAAAAAAGAAAGGATGGGTTGCAAATTCAGGTGACCAAGCAGGAAACACATTTTCCTTCTATAGGAGAAATCTCCCCTGGTGCCTTTATAGCTCACAATTGAAACCCTACCTTCTTTAACATACGATGAGCATTTTTCATAAAGCTGCCCTCACCCAAGTAGTTGAAAAACGGACAACCGTTTTTCAAAATGACTCGTTAGAGGACAGCAGGGCAACTTAATAGAGAAGTGCCGTTTAGTGTCAACGCTCCTACGGTGTTGGCGGCACTAGCCATGCAAGTGCCCACACCTCCCTCAGTCCTCAGTTACCCACACTGGCTGTAACACACAGAGTCCTACCTTGCTTGCTTCCTTCCCTAAAGGAAGAAAGGTTGTCATGTGACTTTCAAGCAATTGGTGCAGGATACGTGGACGCACAGCATCTAGCCAGGAAGACTTCCACATTTTTTGGTTTCAAAAGGATATGATAGATCTGCAGTTCTTTTAAGCATAGCAGTAAGTATACTGGCATCTTTCACTTTGATTATATTCACAAGAGGGGCTATCACAGATCGCACAGTTTGTGAACAGAACATTGGGAATGCCTCCAGTATCTGGGATCTGATGGCACCGGGCAGTAGTAATTCTCCGTGAAAGCTGAATTTTTTTTTTTTTTTTTTTTTTTTTTTTTGAGGTGGAGCCTCGCTCTGTGGCCCAGGCTGGAGTGCAATGGCGCGACCTAGGCTCACTGCAACCTCCGCCTCCCGGGTTAAAGCGATTCTCCTGCCTCAGGCTCCCAAGTAGCTGCGCCCATTCTTTTTACTAATGAGAAACCAGTGCCCAGAAATGTTAAGTAACCCATCCAAGGTCATACAGCTAATAAGTGACAGACCCAGGCAGTCAGGCTTTGGAGTCTGCACATCTAACCACTGGGCTGTGATGTTCACATGAATGCAGGGACAGCATTTAATAAACACTTCCAGAATGAGATGTAAATTTTATTTTAAGCACATGCAGATATCCAGTGTGACTCCTGAATGTAAAAAAAAGAAAAAAAAAAAAGCAGGGCCGGGTGCAGTGGCTTGCGCCTGTAATCTCAGCACTTTGGGAGGCCGAGGGAGGTGGATCACCTGAGGTCAGGCGTTCAAGACCAGCCTGGCCAACGTGGTGAAACCCCATCTCTACTAAAAATACAAAAATTAGTGGGATGTGGTGGCAGGCACTTGTCACAGGCATCCATGTGAAGAGACCACCAAACAGGCTTTGTGTGAGCAATAAAGCTGTTTATTTCACCTGGGTGCAGGGGGGCTGAGTCCCAAAAGAGAGCAAAGGGTGTTAGGGGTGGGGCAGTTTTGTAGGATTTAGGTGGGTAGTGGAAAACTACAGTCAAAGGGGGGTGTTCTCTGGCAGGCAGGGGCAGGGAGTCACAAGGTGCTCGGTGGGGAGCTTCTGAGCCAGGAGAAGGAATTTCACAAGGTAATGTCATCAGTTAAGGCAGGAATTAGCCATTTTCACTTCTTTTGTGATTCTTCAGTTCTTTCAGACCATCTGGATGTATACATGTGGGCCTTGGCTCAGAGGCCAGACATTCCTGTCTTCTTATATTAATAAGAAAAATAAAACAAAATAGTGTTGAAGTGTTGAGGTGGCAAAAATTTTGGGGGGGTAGTATGGAGAAATAATGGGCGATGTACCTCAGGGCTGCTTCGAGTGGGATTAGGGGTGGCGTGGGAACCTAGAGTCGGAGAGATTAAGCTGAAGGAAGATTTTGTGGTAAGGGGTGATACTGTGGGGTTGTTAGAAGGAGCATTTGTCATATAGAATGATTGGTGATGGCCTGGATATGGTTTTGGATGAATTGAGAAACTAAACGGAAGACACAAGGTCCAAATAAAAGAAGGAGAAAAACAGGTATTAAAGGACTAAGAATTGGGAGCACCCAGGACATCCAATTAGAGAGTGCCCAAGGGGGTTCAGCATAATTACCTAAGTAGGGTCCAGTCCATCGAGGTTGTAGAGTTTGAGAGGTCAGATTCATAATAAGAACTGATCGTCCAGCTAGGGTGTTTTCATATGGCTGGGAATCTGGAGTAGGCAAGAGAAGATTAGCAGCCTGGTGAATTTCCTGTCTAGCCTGTCGGAGGACTGGAAGATAGTCGCCTAGAGGGCTGGTGTCTGGAACGAGGTTGGGGCCGAGCAAGAAAGTGCATCCATATAAAAGTTCAAATGGACTGTACCCTGTAGCATCTCGAGGACAGGCTCTAATTCTGTGAAGGGCAAGAGGTAAAAGTACTGTCCAGTCCTTTTTAAGTTGGAGGCTGAGCTTGGTGAGGTGTGTTTTTAAAAGACCATTAGTCTGTTCTACCTTTCCTGAAGATTGAGGACGTTAAGCGGTATGAAGGTTCCACTGACTACCAAGAGCCTGAGAAACTGCTTGGGTGATTTGACTAGTAAAGGCTGGTCCGTTATCGGACTGTATAGAGGTGGGAAGGCCAAACTGAGGAATTATGTCTGACAGAAGGGAAGAAATGACTGTGGTGGCCTTCTCAGACCCTGTGGGAAAGGCCTCTACCCATCCAGTGAAAGTGTCTACCCAGACCAAGAGGTATTTTAGTTTCCTGACTCAGGGCCTGTGAATAGAGTCAACTTGCCAGTCCTGGGCAGGGGCAAATCCCCAAGCTTGATGTGTAGGGAAGGGAGGGGGTCTGAACAATCCCTGAGGGGTAGTAGAATAGCAGATGGAACACTGAGAAGTGATTTCCTTGAGGATAGATTTCCACGATGGAAAGGAAACGAGAGGTTCTAAGAGGTGGGCTAGCGGCTTGTAACCTACATGGAAGAGGTTATGAAATGACAACAGAATAGAATGGGCCTGTGAGGCTGGAAGGAGTTATTTTCCTTGGTCTAAGAACCATTTGCCTTCTGTGGGAAGAGATTGATAGGTGGAAGTTTCAGTCATTGAGTAGGTGGGAGTGACTGATGAGAAGGAGAAAAATTGGCCGGGAGGGACAGAAGTTGGAAAGCTAGCAGCTTCTTTAGCTACCTTATCAGCATAAGCATTGCCCTGAGTGATGGGATCTGATGCCTTTTGATGGCCCTTGCAGTGAATGACTCCAGCTTCCTTTGGAAGTAAAGCGGCCTTGAGAAGAGTTTTTATTAAGGAGGCATTAATGATGGAGGACCCTTGCGTACTGAGGAAACCTCTTTCTGCCCATATAACAGCATTGTGGTGCAGGATATGGAAGGCATATTTAAAGTCAGTATAAATGTTGACATGTAGTCCTTTTGCAAGAGCGAGGGCTTGAGTTAAGGCAATGAGTTCGGCTTGCTGAGAGGTAGTGGAGGGGGGCAGAGCGGTAGCTTCAAGGATAGATGTGGAAGATACTACTGTAGCATATCCCACCTTTGCTGGTGAATGTGGATTAGGCCAGGTGGAACTGCCATCAATAAACCAAGTGTGATCAGGGTGAGGAACAGGAAAGAAGAAAGTATGGGGAAATGGAGTGAATGCCAGGTGGATTAGAAAGATACAGTCATGGGGGTCAGGTGTGGTATCAGGAATAATGTGGGGGCTAGCCTAAAACAGTAAGGTCAAGTTGTTTGGACAGAAAGGCTACAGGGCACGGTCCTGGCTCTTGTGTAAGAATTCCAACTGCACAGCCCTGCATTTCAGCTGCGTGTAATGAAAAAAGGGTTGGGATGAGTTAGGGAGAGCTAGTGTGGGAGCAGCTTTTAGGGCTGTTTTTTAAGGAATGGAAAGGGGAGTGGGGAAAGGATTTAGGATTTATGGAGTCAGCTAGGTTTGCTTTTGTGAGTTTATATAATGATTTTGTTAGGATGGCAAAACCAGGTATCCAAAGGCGAAAGTATCCAACCATGCCCGGGAAGGAAAGGAGTTGTTTTGTAGAAGGTGTTGGGGTTTGAGAGATCAGTTGGACACGATTGGCAGGGAGAGCACCTGTGTTTTTATGAAGAATTATACTGAGGTAGGTAACGGATGGAGAAGAAATTTGAGCTTTGGAGGGGGATACCCGATATCCCTTGGAGAATAAATGTTGAAAAGTATCTTGTTGAGAAGATTCAAAGGAGGAGCTACAAAGTAGAAGGTCATCAATATATTGAATAAGGTGAGAAGCGAAGGGGTGGAAAGAAAGTAAATCATGAGAAAGAGCTTGGCTGAAGTAATGAGGGCTGTCCTTGAAGCCTTGCAGCAGTACAGCCCAGGTAAGCTGCTGGGACTGATGGGTGTCAGGGTCAGTCCAGGTAAAAGCAAAAGAGGCTGGGACGAGGGGTGTAGGGAATAGTGAAAAAAGCATCTGTAAGATCAAGAACGGAATAGTGAGTTGTGGAGGAAGGTATTGAGGACAAACAAATGTATGGGTTGGGCACCACAGGGTGGATAGGCAAAACAGTTTGGTTGATAAGACCCAGATCCTGAACTAACCTGTAAGACTTGTCTGGTTTTTGAACAGGTAAAATGGGAGAATTGTAAGAAGAGTTTATAGGTTTTAGAAGCCCATGCTGTAGCAGGCGAGTGATAACAGGCTTCAATCCTCTTAAAGCCAGTTGTGGGATGGGATAGTGGTGTTGAGCCAGGTAAGGGTGATTAGATTTTAATGGGATAGTAATGGGTGCTTGATCAGTTGCCAGGGAGGGAGTGGAGGTGTCCCATACTTGTGGTTTAAGGTGGGGGGATACAAGAGGAAGACACGAGGGAGGCTTTGGGTTGGGAAGAAGGGTGGTGATGAGATGTGGCTGTAGTCCAGGAATAATCAGGGAAGCAGATAATTTGGTTAAAATGTCTTGGTCTAATAAGGGAACTGGGCAGGTGGGGATAACAAAAAAAAATGCATAAAAGAATGTTGTCCAAGTTGGTGCCAGAGTGGGGGAGTTTTAAGGGGTTTAGAATCCTGGCCGTCAATACCCACAACAGTTATGGGGGCAAGGGAAACAGGCCCTTGAAAAGAAGGTAATATGGAGTGGGTAGCCCCCGTATCAATTAAACGGGATGGACCTACCCTCCACTGTAAGAGTTATCCAAAGCTCGGCATCCGTAATGGTCCAGGGGGCTTCCAAGGCGATCAGACAGCATCAGTCTTCAGCTGCTAAGCTGAGACGATCTGGGAAGGAGTCAGTCAGAGAGCCTTGGGCCAGAGTTCTAGGGGCCTTGGGAGTGGCTGCTGGGTTGAACAGTCCGATTTCCAGTGGGGTCCTGCACAGATGGGACATGGCTTAGGAGGAATCCTGGGCTGTGGGCATTCCTTGGCCCAGTGGTCAGATTTCCGGCACTTGAAGCAAGATCCTGGGGTAGGCTGTCCTGGAGGAATGCCTGGCCGCTATGGTTCAGGCATTTGGAAGGTCTTGTTTGCTGGAGATGTGGCTGGGGTTTGTCTCACAGTGGAGGCAAGGAATTGCAACTCAGAAATACGTTACTACTTGGCTGCCTCTACTCTATTATTGTACACCTTGAAGGTGACATTAATTAAGTCTTGTTGTGGGGTTTGAGGGCCGGAATCTAATTTTTGGAGCTTTTTCTAATGTCAGGAGTGGATTGGGTAATAAAATGCATGTTGAGAATAAGACAGCCTTCTGGCCGTTCTGGTCTAGGGCCGTAAAGTGTCTAAAGGTTATTGCCAAACAGGCCATGAACTGGGTTGAATTTTTATATTTGATGAAAAAGAGCCTAAACACTAACTGATTTGGGAGAGGTCGGGTAAAGAAAAAGGAGCATTACCCTTGGCTATGCCTTCAGCTCCAGCCACCTCTTTAAGAAGAAATTGTTGGGCAGGTGGGGGAGGGCTAGTCACGGAAAGAAACTGTAAGCCGGACATGGTGTGAGGAGGGGGTGATAAAAGGGTTATAGGGTGCAGGACCAGAGGCTGAGGAAGAATTGGGACCTGGCTCAGCCTGGCGAGGAGCAGCCTGGGAAAGAGGGGAGAGGTCAGGTGAGTCCACAGAAAAGGAGAATTCAAAGGACTCAGAGTTTGGGGTGGAGACTGAAGGAACAGACAGAAGGGAAAGAAGAAAGATTTGGGATGAATCGCATTGGGAGCAGAGACTAGGGAGGGACCAGTGTGTAAAAGAATGCCTGGATCTGAGGCACCTCAGACCATTTGCCCATTTTTCAACAAAAATTATCTAGTTCCTGTAGGATAGACAAATCGAAAGTGCCATTCTCTGGCCACTTGGAACTACTGTCGAGTTTGTATTGGGGCCAAGCAGTATTGCAGAAGAAAATAAGGCTTTTAAGTTTTAGGTCAGGTGTGAGTTGAAGAGGTTTTAAGTTCTTGAGAACACAGGCTAAGGGAGTAGAAGGGGGAATGGAGGGGGGAATGTTGCCCATAGTGAAGGAAGTAAGTTTAAAGAGAAAGGTAGAGACACGGAGAAGGGGGTGGGTGAGCAGCCAAAGCAGGCGTCCCCGCAATTGACTTGCCACCAAGGGAATGTGCGCGAATGACCAAGACAGGTGCCCTCACAGTGATCAGACACCAGTGGAGTGTGGGTGAATAATCAGGCAGGCGTCCCCACAGTGATTAAACACCAAGGGAAGACTGTCTTCCTGAGTCCGTGACCAGCACTGGAGTTTTGGGTCCACGGATAAAATGTGTCTCCTTTGTCTCTATTAGAGAGGAAAAAGAACTGGAATTGGAAGGACAGGGAGATTGAAGGGTAGCAAGAGAGGGAGATTGAAGGGTAGCAAGAGAGGATGGAAAAGACCGCTTACCCAATTTGAAATTCATGAGATGTTCCTTGGGCTGGTTGGTCTGAGGACCCGAGGTCGTAGGTGGATCTCCTCATGGAGTGAGGGCAAGGACAGGGGACCAGTCTCCTGGAGTCCTCCTGTCCCAGGTCTTCAGCACCAAATGTCACGTGTGTCCATGTGAAGAGGCTACCAAACAGGCTTTGTGTGAGCAACAAGGCTGTTTATTTCACCTGGGTGAAAAAGAATGAGACATGTAAGTATCTGCGAAAGAGCAATCCAGGCAGAAAGAAACAAATACCTTGAGGCAGGAGAATCCTTGGCAGGTTAAAAAATTAGAAGGAAGGTAAGGATAGCTAGTGCAGAAAATTAGAAGGCAGGCAGGGATGGCTAGTGCAGAAATTAAGTAATTAACATAAAAGCTATGTCCTAAAAGTTTCTTATGGGGGATTTCTTTCTGTGAGATGGACTGTGACCGAAAAAACTTAATAAATAATGTGATAAATAATGTGATGTGATGTCTTGGATGTGCTTCAAAATAATGGAAGTTGACTTTGCTCCCGTATGTGTGTGTGTGTGTGTGTGGTGTTTGTGTGTTTGTATGTGTGTATAATAGAGGTGGGGTAGGTGAAACAAGAATTGTCAGGAACTGATAATTGTTGAAACTGGGTGGTGGGTACATAAGGTTCATTAAACTAGTCTTTTGTTTTTGCATATGTTTGAAATTTTTTATAATAAGTTAAAAGGCATACAAGTTTGATAGCATTTGAGCTGAAGACATCTCTTCCTTTTTCTGCAAAATATCTCAGTAGCTAATATGTTGCTCTTCATCACTCAATAAGCAGCAAAACCAACCCAGCACAATTGAACACAACACCTCAGACAGAGCCTGTGAACCTCAGTGGCTACAGGTGGTGGGATCGAAGCTGCCCAGCTGAAATTCCAAACCTAGGACAATGGATAGAACAGGAAAAAAGACAAAAAATAACTATCAGCTGCAAGCTGGTTTCCATTACTCAAGCAGTGGGATCATCAATATTCCTCAAAGGAAAACAGTTCATCTGTTTTTTGGTTTTTTTTTGAGACGGAGTCTCACTCTGTCACCCAGGCTGGAGTGCAGTCGTTCCATCTTGGCTCACTGCAACCTCCGCCTCCCAGGTTCAAGTGATTCTCCTGCCTCAGCCTCCTGAGTAGGTGGGATTACAAACATGCACCACCGCGCCCGGCTAATTTTTTGGCTGGTCTCGAACTCCTGACCTCAAGTGAGCCATCAGCCTTGGCCTCCCAAAGTGCTAAGATTACAGGCGTGAACCACCACACCCAGCCAGTTCATCTGTTCTGAGAAAACCATCAAAATGAATTTATTTATGCAACTATAAAGCAAAAACTCAGTTTAAAGTAGACTTTAAAATTTAGTCTGCTGTTTTTCTGAATTTCTAAGCATTAGGCTTATGATTGCCATTTTCTTATTAATTTTAGACATTACCAACTTATTGAAAAATAATTTAGCACTCTTGTATTTCCCTTTATTTCCCTTCCTTCTGGGCTTTCAATATGATGATATCATAATTATTGGTAAAGTAAGTAATCAGTGTTTACCTTCTATGACTATGTAAGTCTTATTTATTGCAGTTAAGTCAAATGTTGTACTAAGATTATATTGCCTTGATTTTTCTACCTTTTCTTTCTGAAGTTAACAGATTCCATTTTTTAAATTTGCACAATTTTCCATTACTACAGAATCTTTCTAAAACTTACCAAGAGAACTGTAAAGTGCTTCTGTTTTCAACAAAACATCAAGAATTCTATCGATTGGCTAGACTCAGTTCTCTCTACCCAGGACCCTGTTTTCCTGCTCTACTCTACTCTGATTGTTCTCTATGCCTTGTTTTCTTTCCAAGAAGCCTGTCAGATCTTCTCTTTATTTCTGATGCTCTGAAATTAATAATGGTGTGCTTTGATGTGGGTTTGCTTTTGTTTCATACATTATGCTGTGCACCCTGAGCCTTTTCAAAAAGGGCTTTTACTTCTGCGAATTATTTTAATTTTTTTTTTTTTTTTTTTTTTTAGTGATGAATGTCTCCTCTCTAGGGAATCTGCTGTTTCTTCTTCTTCTTCTTCTTCTTTTTTTTTTTTTCACAAATGAATGAGTTTATTGTTGCTGTTGTTGCTGTTACTTATACTTTTCCTACTGTAAACTGGATCTGCAAATGACTCAGAAGAGAGCCTCAGATCCAAAAGTGAAATTAAGGTACCTTTCGGCTTCTCCTTTGAAGACTTTTTTTTTTTTTAATTATTATTATACTTTAGGTATATCTCCCAGTGCTATCCGTCCCCCCTCCCCCCACCCCACAACAGTCCCCAGAGTGTGATGTTCCCCTTCCTGTGTCCATGTGTTCTCATTGTTCAATTCCCACCGTGAGTGAGAATATGCAGTGTTTGGTTTTTTGTCCTTGCGATAGTTTGCTGAGAATGATGGTTTCCAGCTTCATCCATGTCCCTACAAAGGACATGAACTCATCCTTTTTTATGGCTGCATAGTATTCCATGGTGTATATGTGCCACATTTTCTTAATCCAGCCTATCATTGATGGGCATTTGGGTTGGTTCCAAGTCTTTGCTATTGTGAATAATGCCACAATAAACATACGTGTGCATGTGTCTTTATAGCAGCATGATTTACAGTCCTTTGGGTATATACCCAGTAATGGGATGGCTGGGTCAAATGGTATTTCTAGTTCTAGATCCCTGAGGAATCGCCACACTGACTTCCACAATGGTTGAACTAGTTTACAGTCCCACCAACAGTGTAAAAGTGTTCCTATTTCTCCACATCCTCTCCAGCACCTGTTGTTTCCTGATTTTTTTAATGATTGCCATTCTAACTGGTGTGAGATGGTATCTCATTGTGGTTTTGATTTGCATTTCTCTGATGGCCAGTGATGGTGAGCATTTTTTCATGTGTTTTTTGGCTGCATAAATGTCTTCTTTTGAGAAGTGTCTGTTCATGTCCTTCGCCCACTTTTTGATGGGGTTGTTTTTTTCTTGTAAATTTGTTTGAATTCATTGTAGATTCTGGATATTAGCCCTTTGTCAGATGAGTAGGTTGCGAAAATTTTCTCCCATTTTGTAGGTTGCCTGTTCACTCTGATGGTAGTTTCTTTTGCTGTGCAGAAGCTCTTGAGTTTAATTAGATCCCATTTGTCAATTTTGGCTTTTGTTGCCATTGCTTTTGGTGTTTTAGACATGAAGTCCTTGCCCATGCCTATGTCCTGAATGGTAATGCCTAGGTTTTCATGGTTTTAGGTCTAACGTTTAAGTCTTTAATCCATCTTGAATTGATTTTTGTATAAGGTGTAAGGAAGGGATCCAGTTTCAGCTTTCTACATATGGCTAGCCAGTTTTCCCAGCACCATTTATTAAATAAGGAATCCTTTCCCCATTGCTTGTTTTTCTCAGGTTTGTCAAAGATCAGATAGTTGTAGATATGCGGCGTTATTTCTGAGGGCTCTGTTCTGTTCCATTGATCTATAGCTCTGTTTTGGTATCAGTACCATGCTGTTTTGGTTACTGTAGCCTTGTAGTATAGTTTGAAGTCAGGTAGTGTGATGCCTCCAGCTTTGTTCTTTTGGCTTAGGATTGACTTGGCGATGCGGGCTCTTTTTTGGTTCCATATGAACTTTAGTTTTTTCCAATTCTGTGAAGAAGGTCATTGGTAGCTTGATGGGGATGGCATTGAATCTGTAAATTACCTTGGGCAGTATGGCCATTTTCACGATATTGATTCTTCCTACCCATGAGCATGGAATGTTCTTCCATTTGTTTGTATCCTCTTTTATTTCCTTGAGCAGTGGTTTGTAGTTCTCCTTGAAGAGGTCCTTCACATCCCTTGTAAGTTGGATTCCTAGGTATCTTATTCTCTTTGAAGCAATTGTGAATGGGAGTTCACTCATGATTTGGCTCTCTGTTTGTCTGTTGTTGGTGTATAAGAATGCTTGTGATTTTTGTACATTGATTTTGTATCCTGAGACTTTGCTGAAGTTGCTTATCAGCTTAAGGAGATTTTGGGCTGAGACAATGGAGTTTTCTAGATATACCATCATGTCGTCTGCAAACAGGGACAATTTGACTTCCTCTTTTCCTAATTGAATACCCATTATTTCCTTCTCCTGCCTAATTGCCCTGGCCAGAACTTCCAACACTATGTTGAATAGGAGTGGTGAGAGAGGGCATCCCTGTCTTGTGCCAGTTTTCAAAGGGAATGCTTCCAGTTTTTGCCCATTCAATATGATATTGGCTGTGGGTCTGTCATAGATAGCTCTTATTATTTTGAGATACGTCCCATCAATACCTAATTTCTTGAGAGTTTTTAGCATGAAGGGTTGTTGAATTTTGTCAAAGGCCTTTTCTGCATCTATTGAGATAATCATGTGGTTTTTGTCTTTGATTCTGTTTATATGCTGGATTACATTTATTGATTTGTGTATATTGAACCAACCTGGCATTCCAGGGATGAAGCCCACTTGATCATGGTGGATAAGCTTTTTGATATGCTGCTGGATTCTGTTTGCCAGTATTTTATTGAGGATTTTTGCATCAATGTTCATCAAGGATATTGGTCTAAAATTCTCTTTTTTGGTTGTGTCTCTGCCTGGCTTTGGTATCAGGATGATGCTGTCCTCATAAAATGAGTTAGGGAGGATTCCCTCTTTTTCTATTGATTGGAATAGTTTCAGAAGGAATGGTACCAGTTCCTCCTTGTACCTCTGGTAGAATTCAGCTGTGAATCCATCTGGTCCTGGACTCTTTTTGGTTGGTAAGCTATTGATTATTGCCACAATTTCAGCTCCTGTTATTGGTCTATTCAGAGATTCAACTTCTTCCTGGTTTAGTCTTGGGAGGGTGTATGTGTCGAGGAATTTATCCATTTCTTCTACATTTTCTAGTTTATTTGCATAGAGGTGTTTGTAATATTCTCTGATGGTAGTTTGTATTTCTGTGGGATCAGTGGTGATATCCCCTTTATCATTTTTTATTGCATCTATTTGATTCTTCTCTCTTTTTTTCTTTATTAGTCTTGCTAGTGGTCTATCAATTTTGTTGATCCTTTCAAAAAACCAGCTCCTGGATTCATTAATTTTTTGAAGGGTTTTTTGTGTCTCTATTTCCTTCAGTTCTGCTCTGATTTTAGTTATTTCTTGCCTTCTGCTAGCTTTTGAATGTGTTTGCTCTTGCTTTTCTAGTTCTTTTAATTGTGATGTTAGGGTGTCAATTTTGGATCTTTCCTGCTTTCTCTTGTGGACATTTAATGCTATAAATTTCCCTCTACACACTGCTTTGAATGCATCCCAGAGATTCTGGTATGTTGTATCTTGGTTCTCGTCGGTTTCAAAGAACATCTTTATTTCTGCCTTCATTTTGTTATGTACCCAATAGTCGTTCAGGAGCAGGTTGTTCAGTTTCCATGTAGTTGAGCGGTTTTGAGTGAGATTCTTAATCCTGAGTTCTAGCTTGATTGCACTGTGATCTGAGAGATAGTTTGTTATAATTTCTGTTCTTTTACACTTGCTGAGGAGAGCTTTACTTCCAAGTATGTGGTCAATTTTGGAATAGGTGTGGTGTGGTGCTGAAAAAAATGTATATTCTGTTGATTTGGGGTGGAGAGTTCTGTAGATGTCTATTAGGTCTGCTTGGTGCAGAGCTGAGTTCAATTCCTGGGTATCCTTGTTGACTTTCTGTCTCGTTGATCTGTCTAATGTTGACAGTGGGGTGTTAAAGTCTCCCATTATTAATGTGTGGGAGTCTAAGTCTCTGTGTAGGTCACTCAGGACTTGCTTTATGAATCTGGGTGCTCCTGTATTGGGTGCATATATATTTAGGATAGTTAGCTCTTCTTGTTGAATTGATCCCTTTACCATTATGTAATGGCCTTCTTTGTCTCTTTTGATCTTTGTTGGTTTAAAATCTATTTTATCAGAGACTAGGATTGCAACCCCTGCCTTTTTTTGCTTTCCATTTGCTTGGTAGATCTTCCTCCATCCTTTTATTTTGAGCCTATGTGTGTCTCTGCACGTGAGATGGGTTTCCTGAATACAGCACACTGATGGGTCTTGAGTCTTTATCCAATTTGCCAGTCTGTGTCTTTTAATTGGAGTATTTAGTCCATTTACATTTAAAGTTAATATTGTTATGTGTGAATTTGATCCTGTCATGATGATGTTAGCTGGTTATTTTGCTCGTTAGTTGATGCAGTCTCTTCCTAGTCTCGATGGTCTTTACATTTTGGCATGATTTTGCAGCAGCTGGTATTGGTTGTGCCTTTCCATGTTTAGTGCTTCCTTCAGGAGCTCTTTTAGGGCAAGCCTGGTGGTGACAAAATCTCTCAGCATTTGCTTGTCTGTAAAGTATTTTATTTCTCCTTCACTTATGAAGCTTAGTTTGGCAGGATATGAAATTCTGGGTTGAAAATTCTTTTCTTTAAGAATGTTGAATATTGGCCCCCACTCTCTTCTGGCTTGTAGAGTTTCTGCCGAGAGATCCGCTGTTAGTCTGATGGGCTTCCCTTTGTGGGTAACCCGACCTTTCTCTCTGGCTGCCCTTAACATTTTTTCCTTCATTTCAACTTTGGTGAATCTGACAATTATGTGTCTTGGAGTTGCCCTTCTCGAGGAGTCTCTTTGTGGCGTTCTCTGTATTTCCTGAATCTGAATGTTGGCCTGCCTTGCTAGATTCGGGAAGTTCTCCTGGATAATATCCTGCAGAGTGTTTTCCAACTTGGTTCCATTCTCCCCGTCACTTTCAGGTACACCAATCAGACGTAGATTTGGTCTTTTCACATAGTCCCATATTTCTTGGAGTCTTTGCTCGTTTCTTTTTATTCTTTTTTCTCTAAACTTCCCTTCTCGCTTCATTTCATTCATTTCATCTTCCATAGCTGATACCCTTTCTTCCATTTGATCGCATCGGCTTCTGAGGCTTCTGCATTCTTCACGTAGTTCTTGAGCCTTGGTTTTCAGCTCCATCAGCTCCTTTAAGCACTTCTCTGTATTGGTTATTCTAGTTATACATTCTTCTAAATTTTTTTCAAAGTTTTCAACTTCTTTGCCTTTGGTTTGAATATCCTCCCATAGCTCGGAGTAATTTGATCATCTGAAGCCTTCTTCTCTCAGCTCGTCAAAGTCATTCTCCGTCCAGCTTTGTTCCGTTGCTGGTGAGGAACTGCGTTCCTTTGGAGGAGGAGAGGCGTGCTGCTTTTTAGAGTTTCCAGTTTTTCTGCTCTGTTTTTTCCCCATCTTTGTGGTTTTATCTACTTTTGGTCTTTGATGATGGTGATGTACAGATGGGTTTTTGGTGTAGATGTCCTTTCTGTTTGTTAGTTTTCCTTCTAACAGACAGGACCCTCAGCTGCAGGTCTGTTGGAGTACCCGGCCGTGTGAGGTGTCAGTCTGCCCCTGCTCAGATGGAAATGGAGAAATCACCCATCTTCTCCGTCGCTCACGCTGGGAGCTGTAGACCGGAGCTGTTCCTATTCGGCCATCTTGGCTCCTCCACGAAGCTGTTTCTTCTTTTTTTCTTTTTGTTTCTTTTTTTTTTTTTTTTGAGATGGGCTCTCTCTCTGTCGCCCGGGCTGGAGTCCAATGGCATGATCTCGGCTCACTGCAACCTTCGCGTCCCAGGTTCAAGCGATTCTCCTGCCTTAGCCTCCTTAGTAGCTGGGATTACAGGCATGCGCCACCATGCCCGGCTAATTTTTGTATTTTTAGTAGAGACGGGGTTTCACATGTTGGTCGGGCTGGTCTCGAACTCTTGACCTCATGATGCACCCGCCTTGGCCTCCCAAAGTGCTGGGATTACGGGAGCCACCACACCCAGCCTCTTTCAAAGAGTTTTAACCACACTTCCTGATTTCAGTCTACATCTAACCCCCACCTCCCAGGATACTTGTTGCTTTCCTTTCCTGCATATTGCTAGGAACTCTTTAACATTCAGTATTCAGCTGCCTGGTTCTGCTCATTCCTGCATCAACTTGTCATCTTCCAAAAAACAAAAAAAAGTTTGCATCTCTCGCCGGGTGCGGTGGTTCACGCCTGTAATCCCAGCACTTTGGGAGGCTGAGGCGGGCGGATCACCTGAGGTTGGGAGTTCGAGACCACCCTGACCAACATGGAGAAACCCCGTCTCTACTAAAAATACAAAACTAGCTGGGTGTGGTGGCCTGTAATAGCTGCTTGGAAGGCTGAGGCAGGAGAATCACTTGAACCCAGGAGGTGGAGGTTGCGGTGAGCCGGAGATAGCGCCATTGCACTCCAGCCTGGGCAACAAAAGTGAAACTCCATCTCAAAAAAAAAAAAAAAAAATTAGCATTTCTCTTCTGTTGTTGTCTCACCTGGAAATGACTGCTAATTGTTCCCCAAAGTCTGTTCTCCCCTTCATATATAGTAATTGAGCCTCCACTTTTTACCTGGATGCATGACAGCCAAGATGTCAGTGCCCATATTGCACCCCCTCATCCCTTTACCACTTTTGTACACACCAGCCGGCAGTCAGCAGACTGCCTCCAGGTTACTGGAGCCCATACTTTCCAGGTGCCCAGAGAGCTGAAACGCAAGCTTATTCAGCCAGAGTTGAAAATTATGCAGCTTGCCTGTTCTGTTTTGGAGAACTCTAAGATGTGAATATCCTGCCTCCGGACTGTCTGTAGGACTGAGGCTTTGCTTGATAGGATCCCCTTGCTTGGCTTCCTTCCTTTCCTATTTCCACTTTCTTACTCCCCTATGCCCTTTCCATTTCCTCCTGGAACACTTTTAAAAAATCAGTTTCAGCCAGGCACAGTGGCTCACGCCTGTAATCCCAGCACTTTGGGAGGCCGAGGCGGGCAGATCACCTGAGGTCAGGAGTTTGAGATCAGCCTGGCCAACATAGTGAAACCCCGTCTCTACTAAAAATACAAAAAAGCCGGGCATGGTGGCGCATGCCTGTAGTCCCAGCTATTCGGGAGACTGAAGCAGGAGAATTGCTTGAACCTGGGAGGCAGAGTTTGCAGTGAGCCAAGATCACGCCACTGATCTCCAGCCTGGGTGACAGAGTGAGACTCCATCTCAAAATAAATTAATTAAATAAGTAAATAACCATTTTCACAGGAATCATCATCTCAGGATCTGCCTGTAGGGTACTCAAGCTAAGATGCATGGCAACCCAGAATAAAAACCACCTTGTAGCTAGTAGTTGTCATGTTAAGTTCTGGCCAATGTAATGTAAACGGAAGTAGTATGCACAACTTTGAGAAGGTAACCCGAAAGAAAAAGTACATAGCCTTTTCCTGCCCTCCTTTTTTTTTTCTTTTTTCTTTTTTTTTTTAAATTATTTGAGATGGGGTCTCACTCTGTTGCCCAGGCTGGAGTGCAGTGGTGCAATCATAGCTCACTGCAGCCTCAAACCTCCAGGCTCAAGGTATCCTCTCACCTCAGCCTCCCGAATAGCTGGGACCACAGGTGCATGCCACCACACCCAACTAATTTATTTTCATTTCTTGTAGAGATGAGGTCTCCCTGTGTTGCTCAAGCTGGCCTCAAACTCATGGGCTCATGTGATCCTCCTGCCTTGGCCTCCTGAAACACTGGGATGACAGGTGTAAGCCACCAAACCCAGCCTCCTTTGTCTTTCTGCTTACTGGGCTGCAACATGAGCACCAACACAGCCATATTAGATCTATGAGCTGACCTTAGCCATGGAAGCCATGTACATAAAACCATTATGTCAGAGGCCTGTAAACCAGAGCAACTCCATTTTGGTTTTTTTTTTTTCCCCCGAGACGGAGTCTTGCTCTGTCATCCAGGCTGGAGTGCATGGCGCGATCTCTGCTCACTGCAACCTCCGCCTCCCAGGTCCAAGTGATTCTCCTGCATCAGCCTCCCAAGTAGCTGGCATAATAGGCGCACACCAGCCACGCCTGGCTAATTTTTGTATTTTTAGTAGAGATGGGGTTTTGCCATGTTGGCCAGGCTGGTCTTGAACTCTTGACCTCATGATCCACCCGCCTCAACCTCCCAAAGTACTGGGATTACAGGCATGAACCACCGTGCCCGGCAGCAACTCCATCTTGAATAGGAGCTGGGTAAAATGAGGCTGAAACCTACTGGGCTGCATTCCCAGACGGTTGAGGCATTCTAAGTCACAGGATGAGATACAAGGTCAACACAAAATACAGGTCATAAAGTCCTTGCCGATAAAACAGTTTGCAGTAAAGGAGCTGGCCAAAACCCACCAAAACCAAAAAGGCCACAAGAGTGACCTCTGGTCCTCCTCGGTGCTACGCCCCCACCAGCACCATGACAGTTTGCAAATGCCATGGCAACATCAGGAAGTTACCCTATATGGTCTAAAAAGGGGAGGCATGAATTATCCACCCCTTGTTTAGCATATCATCAAGAAATAACCATAAAAATGGGCAGTCTATGGAGTAGCGATTTTTTATTCCTCTACTTTCTCAATAAACTTGCTTTAACTTTGCACTGTAGACTTGCCCTGAATTCAAGAACCCTCTCTTGGGGTCTGGATCAGGACCCCTTTCCTGTAACAATTATACAGAAAGAACAGATTCCTGACACTGTGATGCTGTATCATCCCTGGACTGGCAGTCTCCACATTTCTTGAAGATGAGAGGAGAAAAAAAACCCATAGCATGTAAAATCACTGTTATATTTGTTTTTGTTTTTGTTTGAGATGGAGTCTTGCTCTGTCACCTAATCTGGAGTGCAGTGGCGTGATCTCGGCTCACTGCAACCTCCGCCTCCTGGGTTCAAGCGATTCTCCTGTCTCAGCCACTTCAGTAGCTGGGATTACAGGCGTATGCCACCACACCCGGCTAATTTGTGCATTTTTAGTAGAGATGAGGTTTCACCATGTTGGTCAGGCTGGTCTCAAACTCCTGACCTCGTGATCCGCCTACCTCAGCCTCCCAAAGTGCTGGGATTAATTACAAGGTGTGAGCCACCATGCTGGGGAGGTTTTTGTTTTTGTTTTTTTTACAACCAAACCTAATCCAATGAATGCATCTCCTCTCCTGGTCCCTGTGTTCTTGTGGGTTTATATATTTTTCTTTACTTTAACCTAGGTGAGATTTTGGAAGGGAGCAAATATAGTGATCAATCCTCTGTATTTTTTATTGCGATAAGATATATATAACACAAAATTTTGTAGCCATTTTGTTGTTAAATTGTTATACCGTTCACCGGCATTAAGTACATTCACGTTGTTGTGCAGACATCACAACTGTCCATCTCCAGAACTTTTTTCATCTTCCCAAACTGAAACTCCATACTTGTTAAACGACTCCTAATTTTCCCCTCTACCATCCCCCGGCAACCACCATTCTACTTTCTGTCTCTATGAGTTTGACTATTCCAAAGATCTTATGTAAATGGAACTATACACTATTAATCCTCTGCATTTGACTAGAAGCCCCTGGAAGATGTGTGAGACACTGGCTCAAAGCAGTTAAATCTGGCCGGGTTAGGTGGCTCATGCCTGTAATCCCAGAACTTTGGGAGGCTGAGGCGGGTGGATCACCTGAGCTCAGAGGTTCTAGACCAGCCTGGGCAACATGGCAAAATCCCGTCTCTACTAAAAATACAAAACTTAGCTGGATGTGGTGGCCTGTGCCTATAATCCCAGCTATTCGGGTGGCTGAGGCAGGAGAATTGCTTGAGCCCAGGAGGCAGAGGTTGCCGTGAGCCGAGATCATGCCACTGCACTCCAGCTTAGGCGACAGAACGAGGCCCTGTCTCAAAAAAAAGGCAGTTAAATCTTCTCTGGGTCTGGCAAAAGGGGTTTCAGTGTTGGAGACAGAGATGCCCCTGTGCAGAATTGAAACACAGCTTTTGGAAAGAATGGGTGTGGAGAAGGCACGGAAGCAATGGCGGTGGCGTAGAATCTGCTCCCTCCTGGCTCCTACACTAGTCTGAGCCACTTTACAGGGTGAAGAACAAGACGTAGCAGGACTCTGGGCACAAGAAGAGCTCCTTGGGGCCCATGTAGTGACATGTGGCTCAGGGCTGAGACAAGCGCCATTCCTCTTTGCTCAACTTGGATTATAGTACCTGTCTGGTATCCAAGAATTTGACATTTTCAGGCTTGGTATTTTCCATCTTATTTTTTTAACCAGGTTACTGCTAGTATGTAAAAAAGCTATTGCTTTTCTTTGATGGATAAATGAATAAGCAAAATGTGCATATATCATACAATGGAATATTATTCAGTTTTTAAAAAGAAAATTCGGACGTATGCTACAACATGGATGAACCTTGACATGCTAAGTGAAATACACTAGTCACGAAAAAACCCTACAAATACTGAGTGATTCCACTTATAGGAGATACTTAGAATCATAGAGACAAAGTAGAATGGTAGTTGTCAGGGGCTGGGGAAGGAAGGAAGGATAGGGAGCCATACTGACTGACTGAGCTCCTCTCTACCCTAATACAAGAGACTCTCATAGGCAGGAATATCATCACCCCTATTCAGCCTGAAGAAGTTACAGAAGATGGATCTTCATCCCTCTGCAACTCTTAGGATTAAAGGTTTTCTTATAAAAGGGAGTAGGGAAATATCACAGGCATTTGAACCAGAGCAACTCTATCTTGAATAGGGGCTGGGTAAAATGAGGCCGAGACCTACTGGGCTGCATTCCCAGATGGTTAAGGCATTCTAAGTCACAGGATGAGATAGAAAGTCTGCACAAGATACAGGTCATAAAAACCTTGCTGATAAAACAGGTTGCAGTAAAGAAGCTGGCTGAAAAAGCCCAAATGGCGATGAAAGTGACCTCTGGTCCTCCTCACTGCTACACTCCCATTGGCACCATGACAGTTGACAAATGCCATGGCAATGCCAGGAAGTTACCCTAAATGGTCTAAAAAGAGCAGGCATGAATCATCCACCCCTTGTTTAGCATATCATCAAGAAATAACCAGCCAGGCGAGGTGGCTCATCCCAGCACTTTGGGAGGCCAAGGTGGGTGGATCACGAGGTCAAGAGATCGAGACCTTCCTGGCCAACATGGTGAAACCGCGTCTCTACTAAAAATACAAAAATTAGCTGGGTGTGGTGGCGTACGCCTGTAGTCCCAGCTACTCAGGAGGCTGAGGCAGGAGAATTGCTTGAACCCGGGAGGTGGAGGTTGCAGTGAGCTGAGATCATGCCACTGCACTCCAGCCTGGTGACACAGCGAGACTGTCTTAAAAAAAAAAAAAAAAAAAAAAAAAAAGGCGGGGGCGGGGTGGGGGGCGCGGCAACCAGCAGCCCTCAGGGCTGCTCTGCCTATGGGGTAGCCATTCTTTTATTCCTCTACTTTCTTAATGAACTAGCTTTCAATTTATGGACTTGCCCTGAATTCATTCTTGCACAAGATCCAAGAACCCTCTCTTGGGGTCTGGATCAGGCCCCCTGTCCTGTAATGTTACTATGTTTCAAAATTTGTGCCCAATTCTAATTAAAGCTAAAATGAATAGACAACCTTCAAAAAATTTGAGGACAATATATTCCTCATCAGTCTAGGTGGATTTCAATCATTACATTTGGATTCTGGTGTCCAGAGTTGGATAAAATGAGGAAAAGCAGCACTTAGAAATTGCTACCGATGTGCTTTGTTTGGCCCTCAGTATTAAAAATCAATTGAGCAAACATTTATTTGACTTTTTTAAGGTGGCATTCTGTCTCTATTTTTTTTAATAGAGATGGGGTCTCTTTATGTTGCCCAGGCAGGTCTCAAACTCCTGGGGTCAAGTGATCCTTCCACCTCGGCCTCTCAAAGTGCTAGGATTAAAGGCGTGAGCCACTGGCACTGGGCCAGTTGAGTAAACATTTAAAAAATATATATCAAATAAAAATTTGGAATTCTTAGCTTCTCTTGGAAAAGACTGAGGATCCAGTAATAATGGACTTTTGGCAGGCAGTAAGCTGGAATAGAGTATCAATGGACTGTGCTGGCCTGCGTTATTCATATTCATCACTGCAGCTGGTTAAGAACAATCCATCCAACAGTGCTTCTCAAGCTTCACTCCATACTTTAGTGTCCTGGGGATCTTGTAAAAAGTGCAAGTTCTGATTCAGTAGGTCCGAGTGTGGCCTGAAACTCTGCATTTCTGAAAAACTCACAGGTGATACAGATGCTGCTGGTCCTCCATCCATACTTTTTTCCTGCTTTGTCGCCCAGGCTAGAATTCAGTGGCAAGATCATACCTCACTGCAGCCTCGAACTCCTGGGCTCAAGCAATCCTCCTGCTTCTGCCTCCTGGGTAGCTGGAATTGCAGATGCAAGCCACCAAGCCCAGCTCTAATCATACTTTGAATAGCTATGAATTAACAATAAATACAAATTCAAAAGGAAATAGAAAAGCAAACATTATCTTTATTTAATAATCTTTGATATTTAAAATACAACTCATTGAACAACCACACTAACAACAGAATCCTCAGCGTTCAACAGTGCTTTGGAAGCCCGGCTTTTCTAATGACCAGACAGGAAGGCCTGTGTGTGTAATAACAGCAAATGAACTTAACGAGGGAGCACACACAGAAGGGCTGCAGGGCTGGGTCCTGAGCAAGCAGCACTGCCACAGTGCACTTGTATCATGGCCAAACAACAATGCTTTTTGTTTCAGATATTTTCTGTACTTGAATTTCAAATATTTATACAGAACAGTAATTTTTAAAAAGTTATTCCTAATAGCCCAGTGTTGTAAAAATTAGATAATCACATTTAAAATGTATGTTTTCCTCTTTCAAAAAACAAAAAGCATTAAAAAAAGTCAGAAAACATTCCTTGAACTATGCAAGAGACAACTGAGAGCTTCCTAAATGCATCAGGAATATCCATTTATATTTTACTAATGTTTCTCATTGCTTTGTCTATGAATCCACAGGCTTAAAATGTTTTTTGATATGCTATTAAACATGCCAATTATGACAAATTTATAAGTTACATTATTAGCACTAATTCTTAAAATGCCAGACCACTTGGAAAAAGTAAAAATAGCAAAGATTTTCTTCAAATTAAAAAACAAAATCAAAATTCTAGAATTTACCAACAATGTCAATAATCTTCATTCATGAAAGCAAATTAGAACAAAAATATTTTTATTATGTTTAAGACTAAAAAAATACAAAGCCAGCTCATTTTTTAAAGCAAAAAGATGCTGGTTATAAAGGGTCCAGAAATAAAAGAAAGTTTTTATTTTGAATATGAAAAATAAAAAGTTATTTACATTGCTGATATGATTAGTTTATCCAATCTGGTATTTCTTAATTAGGGTCACATATATCATATATCCATACTTGTTAAGGACTTGATACAACAAACAGTTCACTTTGAAAACAGTGGCCCGAGGCCGGGCATGGTGGCCTGCACCTGTAATCCCAGCACTTTGGGAGGCCGAGGCAGGCAGATCACCTGAGGTGAGGAGTTTGAGACCAGCCTGACTAACATGGTAAAAGCCCGTCTCTACTAAAAAAAACAAATATTCGCCGGGTGTAGTGGCAGGTGCCTGTAATACCCAGTACTTGGGAGGCTGAGGCAGGAGAATCGCTTGAACCTGGGAGGTGGAGGTTGCAGTGAGCCAACATTGTGCCATTGCACTCCAGCCTGGGCAGCAGAGCTAGACTCCGTCTCAGAAAAAAAAAAAAAAAAAGAAAGAAAAAGAAAATAGCGGCCCAAGGCCTCTTCGTTTCCGGATTAAAAAAAAAAAAAAAAAAAAAAAAAACCTTTAAGACAGAGTTTCACTCTTGTTGCCCAGGCTAGAGTGCAATGGCACGATCTCAGCTCACTGCAACCTCCACCTCCTGGGTTTAAACAATTCTCCTGCCTCAGCCTCCCAAGTCACTGGGATTACAGCTGCCCACCACCACACCTGGCTAATTTTTGTGTTTTTAGTAGAGATGGGGTTTCACCATGTTGGCCAGGCTGGTCTTGAACTCCTGACCTCAGGTGATCCACCTGCCTCAGCCTCCCAAAGTGTTGGGATTACAGCCATGAGCCACTGCCCCCAGCTGGGATAAAGTTTTTAATAGGAAGTTATATATATATATTCATATATATATATACTCATATATATATATATTTTTTTTTTCAGAGACAGAGTCTCACTCTGTTGCGCAGGCTGGAATGCAGTGGTGAGCCCTTGGCACTCTGCAACCTCTGCCTCCTAGGCTCATGAGATTCTTAGCCTCCTGAGTAGCTGGGATTACAAGTGTGCGCCACCACGCCTGGCTAATTTTTTTATTTTTAGTAGAGACGAAGTTTCACCATGTTGCCCAGACTGGTCTTGAACTCCTGGCCTGAAGTGATTCGCCCGCCTCAGCCTCCCGAACTGCTCGGATTACAGGCGTGAGCCACTGCGCCCAGCTGGGAGGTCATCAATATTAATTACTGAATCCTCCTAAGAATTTAAAACATCGATTTATTTTTCTACTTAAGATTTTAAAATTATCATATTTTGATTATGCACTGAATCTATTTTTTATCTGTACAGGTCCAATGGGCCGGTTTTAAGAATTTAGTAGCTCTTGGCACGAGCATGATTTTTTTTTTTTTTGAGACAGAGTCTCACTCTGTTGCCCAGGCTGGAGTGCAGTGGCACCATCTCGGTTCACTGCATCCTCTGCTGCCAGGGTTCACGCGATTCTCCTGCCTCAGACTCCCAGGTAGCTGGGATTACAGGCACCTGCCACCGCGCCCAGCTAATTTTTGTAGTTTTTAGTACAGACGGGGTTTCACCATCTTGGCCAAGCTGGTCTTGAACTCCTGACCTCGTGATCCACCCGCTTCGGCCTCCCAAAATGCTGGGATTACAGGTGTGAGCTACCACGCCCAGCCGGCACTAGCATGATTTCAAAAATAGTATCAAAAATTCAGGCATTCAAAATGTGATTTAGGCTCTGACTGAAATAAAATTTATTTTATTCAACTTAATATTAAACAATATGGACTACTGGTAGTTTTGTCTGCAATGATACTCAACTGGTTTTGAGTTTTTTTCCTTATTTACTTTGGCATCATGAATAAAGCCTTAAGAAAAATCAAGTTTCAAGGACAAAAAAAAAAAAAGCACCACCTTAAATAAAATATTCGGTGAATTTTAAATTATTTGGCCAAGATCTTAGTATAGAGTTTACCTGCAGCAGCCTTTTCAAACATTTATATTACTGAAATATTTATATGATTACCATAAAAAACATAGATTGATGGTTTTAGATCAGAGATTAACTATTCTGAATTTTAAAAACATAAATTACTCATTAAATCCATGACATCTGAAAATATGAAAGTGGTATTTCCAAGGCTTATTTAAACTTCTACTAGCATCACCACTGTACATACTTGATCCCAGTAATACAAATTATACATTAGAAAAATGATACCAATAGTTTAAATATTAAACATTAAGATGTTCCCAATTAGTAAAACAAAATGGAAATCTTTAATACACTTCTTAGCAGGACAGTTCTTGTGAATTTAGTTGTTCCTGACTTTCTTGCAGGTGGTTTACAGTAAATGGCAGTACCTGATGTACTATAGCTTTGCATAACTTTTAACTTTTTTGATACTATGGTTACTTGCACTGGCATCTTTTCATACTGGCCAATCAATTAAGAAATGGAATCTAAACATTCAATTAAATTTAAGCCAACCCCACCAAGATGGCAGTTCACTAGTGATTCTGGATCTGCCTGCTAAATTTAACAATTTCACAACAAACTACACAAACACATTCAAACGCATCCAGTGTGTGCTCAGCTCTGCTTTAAAAACTCTCTAGCTGGCCAGGCGCAGTGGCTCATGCCTGTAATCCCAGCAATTTGGGAGGCCAAGGCAGGCAGATCACCTGAGGTCAGGAGTTCGAGACCAGCCTGGCCAGACATGATGAAACCGTGTCTCTACCAAAAATACAAAAATCTGCTGGGTGTGGTGGTGGGCGCCTGTAATCCCAGCTACTCTGGAGGCTGAGGCAGGAGAATTGCTTGAACCCGGGAGGTGGAAGTTGTAGTGAGCCGAGATCATGCCACTGCCCTCCAGCCTGGGAGACACAGCAAGACTCCGTCTCAAAAAAAACAAAAACAAAAACAACAAAAAAAACTCTCTAGCAACTAAAAGTCAAACATGCCATATTTTCTTAAGTGCTTTAACTAGGGTATATATGAACTTTATAAACTCTAAAGTTAAAACTTTAAAATGCATATTGGTTTTCTCATTTTTATATTAGGTAGCTCATCAATTCAAGTGTATGAAAAGTTTAATGTAACTTTTCAATGGAAAAAGGTAATGAACAAATATCCATGGAAAATATGACTAACACACTGGTAATAACATAAATGTTCAGTCTTAAAATATTTAGCTTTTTAAATCTTGAGGGAGTAGTACTAAACTCCAACATCCCTTGCAGTTTTAAAGTTTTATAATTTTTCTGAAACATTTTTAACTATTAAAAGAAAACTTTAGATTTTAAAATAAAGCTATCCTTTTGTGTAAGGGAAACTTCAGAAAACTGATTGGCACAAAATAATGACTTAAAAAATCTGTTATATCCAAGAAAAAGCTATTTTATAATCATAAATAAAAGATATTTTTTCTTCTCTTTTCAGTTAGTTAGCAATAAATCCTAGATCAAAAACTTTCCCTGATAAAATGTGTGCAGCCACACACCAGGAGGGCAATATACCATATTTTAATTTTCGAAGTTGTCAGCTGAAATTTCTTGGATTTTAGCTTATGAACAATTCAACATTCACAAGAGCTTCAAAAGGAGATGGAGAATGAGGGATAGGGAACACTGAAACTAAAACATCAATTTCAGAGACATGGTTTTCACCAAAATGATACTATCCTATTGACCCAGCAAGAAACTCTCTCTACATCTCAATTAAAGAGAATATTTATCAAAACTATGGACTTTCTTATTTACAGACCCACTAAGTACTGTGACTTCTATTGTTCTTAAGCTATCTAAACATGATGCAAGTGTCAAATCACAGTATAAATTTAAACATATTTTCATTAGTAAATTATTTTCATGTTCCACATCACCATCTTTGACAAGCTATACCTACTAAAAGATATGAAGCAGACACCTATATTCCATGACTCAACTGTAAAGAGAACAGAAAGCTCCAGTCATAGGAGAAAAAATAAAATAAAACTGCTATTGAAATTGAAGATCAAATTTCACGTATCATACATTCATGGTGGGTACGTATGTTTAGTCTTCTACCAGAAGGAGATCTGCCTGCATACTATGCTTCTCCTAGTTTTCTCAATTGGAGAAGAAAGGAAAAAATAAGGCGCAGGAAGAAGGGGTTGCAACAAAGCTGTAAGGTTTTGATATAAGTGAAAAGACATTCATAAAGCATCTGGGAAAGCACATGCTCACACATTTTAAAAAATGCTCATTTATTCTCAAGTACTTGTGCAGGGCTGATTTCAGAGTTTAGGAATGCACCAGTCATGAAATAATGATCCCATCGTAGGGCTTAAAATGCTAAACCTCAGAAAAGATTACCATCTTTCAAAAGAATTGTGGGAAAATAATGAAAACCAGGTAGCAGAAAAGTTGTGATCAGAGAAAACAACGCAAGAAAACACTGGAGCACACGGTATACAGTTAAGGGAGAACCGTTCATCCTTCTAGAACCATTACTGTTATCAACACAGACTAGAGATACTTTCCTGAAAGGTTAATTTGGTTAATAAGAAATGAAAGCCACTATTACATGATGTGAGCCAGATTACCCACAAGAGAAAAAGAAAACAAACTATATTGAAAAAGCCTGAGGCGAGAGCTAATTAGCTGGTCTGCAAAAAGATCCAAGAAAAATGCCCTAACTTTAGACATGTTACATATTGCACACTCAAAAAAGAAAAAGAAACATTTAGAAAACTATTTTAAATGTCTTTAATTGCTGAATGCCTCTTTGGCTAATATTTGGAAGATCATTATTTAGTCCTACAACTGACGCATTGTTCCACTTTCCCATCATTTTGTTTGCAAACCACTAAAAGTCTTATTTCCTCATCTCTTTGACACATTACCAAAGTGGACCCTATGCTGTAATCACACAGGATAATGTTGGAAAGTATGAATATCTAAATTATTTTTTAAAGGTATTTTTTTTTTCCTTCTGTTTTCAAATCATTTCTGACAGTTTCTAAAGACATGGTCACAGCTGCCTGAAGCATGTCTTCTTCACTCATAGCATCACCTGTTGGGAAACAAAACCACATTTCTTAAAAATTTCCAGAAAATTCTCAAAGTCATCAAAAGGTAAGCTCTCAGAAAATGTATTTCTATTTGAACACGAGTTTCTTTTTTTGATTTAATACATATAAAGCAGAATTTACTTTTATAGTTCTATATATTTTGACAAATACACCGTCAAGATACACAACCATTCCATTGCCCCAGAAAATTCCCCCATGCTGCCCCTTTGTGGTCAATCCCCAATTCCTAATCCCAGATAGCCACCAGTATATTCTCTGTCCTACAGTTTTATCTTTTCCTGCATGTCATATAAAAGACATCAGTAGGTATGTAGCCTTTTGAATATGGCTTTTTTCACTTAGCATAATGCATTTGAGATTTGTTGTGTATATCAACAATTCATGTATTTACAAAAACCCAACTTTCTATTTTGAAAGAACTGTCAATTCAAAGGAAGTTGCAAAGATATTTCACAGAGGTTTCGTGTACTCTTTTGCCCAATTTCACCCAATAGTTACATCTCATGTAACTAAAGATCAAACTAAAACCTAGATATTGACATTGGCACAATGTTATATGTAGTTCTACATGGCATTTTATCACACATGTGTATTCATGTAACCACCACCACTACAATCAAGACATAGAAGTGTTATAATACCACAAAGATCTCCCTCCTATTGATTTATATTCCCACCCACCTCTCTTTTACCCACTTTCTCTAACTAGTGGCAACCACTAATATGTTCTCTATCTCTATACAGCTGTCATTTTTAGAATGTTGGACAAATGGAATCATACAGTGTAAGACCCTTTGAGGTTTTTTTGTACTCAGCATAATGCCCCTGAGATCCAGCCACGGTGCTGCCTGTGCCAACAGTTGGTTTCTTTTTAATCCTGACAGTAGAGTATTACATGCTATGGATATACTACAGTTTGTTTCACTGTAGGACATTTTGGTTGTTTCCAGTTTTTGATTATGACAAGTAAAGCCGCTATAAACATTCATGTACATGTTTTTGTGAGAATATAAATTTCTATTTTTGGCTGGGCACAGTGGCTCAAGCCTGTAATACTAGCACTTAGGGAGGCCGAAGCAGGCAGACTGCTTGAGCCCAGGAGTTCAAGACCAGCCTGGGTAATTGCGTCAGTGGAACAATGCGTCAGTTGTAGGACTAAATAATGATCTTTCAGGCTTGGCGCAGTGGCTCACGCCTGTAATCCCAGCATTTTGGGAGGCTGAGGCGGGCGGATCACGAGGTCAGGAGATGGAGACCATCCTGACTAACACGGTGAAACCCCATCTCTACTAAAAATACAAAAAATTAGCCGGGCGTGGTGGCACATGCCTATAGTCCCAGCTGCTCGGGAGGTTGAGGCAGGAGAATGGCGTGAACCTGGGAGGCAGAGGTTGCAGTGAGCCGAGATCGCGCCACTGTACTCCAGCCTGGGTGACAGAGCGAGACTCTGCCTAAAAAAGAAAAATAATAATAATAATAATGATCTTGCAAATATTAGCCAAAGAGGCATTCAGCAATTAAAGACTTTTAAAATAGTTTTCTAAATGTTTTTTTTCTTTCTTGACTGTGCAGCATTGCCCAGGCTGGTCTTGAACTCCTGGGCTCAAGCAATCTGCCTGCCTCGGCCTCCCTAAGTGCTAGTATTACAGCACTTACGAAGTGTAATACTAAAAAAAATAAAAATAAAAAAATTTCTGTTTTTCTGGGATAAATGCCCAGGAGTATAGATGTTATGTCATATGGTCAGGGTATGTTCAGTTTTTAAACAAACAGTGAAATTATTTTTCAAAGTGCCTGCATCAGTACAAAAGAAATATAGAAAGGTTACCTCCCTTTATATCCTTTGACCCTCCTTCATTTGTAACATAATTGCCTTAAATATTTCCAATATATATACTGAAAACCAAATCAGTGCTATAATTCTTGCTTCAACCATCATACAATTTAGAAAATTCAAAAGAAGGGGAAAGTCTATTGTGTTTACCTATATTTTACTTTTTATTGTTCTTTCTTCCTTCCTTATGTTCCAAAATTACTTCTTTTATCATTTCTTTTCTGTTTAGAGAAATTCCTTTAGCCATTCTTTTAGGGTAGGTCTGCTGAAGACAAATTGTTAATTTTCCCTTCACTCCTGAAAGATATTTCACTGGATATGTAACTCTGGGTTTAGAGTTTTTTCTTTTCTTTTTTTTTTTTTTTGAGACAAGGTCTCGCTCTGTCACCCAGGCTGGAGTACAGTGGCATGAGCTTGGCTCACTGCAACCTCCAATTCTCTTGCCTCAGCCTCCTGAGTAGCTGGGACTATAGGCGCCCACCAACAAGCCCGGATACTTTTTTTTTTTTTGAGATGGAGTCTCGCTCAACTGCCCAGGCTGGAGTGCAGTGGCACGACCTTGGCTCACTGCAACCTTCGCCTCCCAGGTTCAAGTGATTCCCCTGCCTCAGCCTCCCAAGTAGCTAGGATTACAGGTGGGTGCCACCACACCCGGCTAATTTTTGTATTTTTAGTAGAGACAGGGTTTCCCCATGTTGGCCAGGCTGGTCTCAAACTCCTGACTTCAGGTGATCCACCTGCCTCAGCCTCCAAAAGTGCTGGAATTACAGGTGTGTGCCACCATGCCCAGCCTAGAGTTTTTTTCTTTCAGCACTAGAAAAAATGTTGTATGTATCCCTTCCTTCTGGCCTTTATGATCTCTGATGGGAAATCTGCTGTCATTCAAATTGCTGTAGGTAAGGTCATTTCTTGCTAATTTCGAGATCTTAATTTTTTGTCTGCAGTGTTCAGAAATCTGACTGTGATGTGTCTCTGTGTGAACTTCTTTGAGTTTATCATATTTGAGCTTCATTCAGCTTTTTCAATCCGTAGGTTTCTGACTTTTGTCAAATTTGGGAAATTATCAGCCATGACTTCTTCCTCCAATTTTTTTCGGCCCCACCCTTTCTCATCTCCTTCTGGGAATCCTGACACAAATTTAGATGGAGTCTTGCTCTGTTGCCCAGGCTGCAGTATACTAGTGCGATCTTGGATCACTGCAACCTCCATCTCCCAGGTTCCAGTGATTCTCCTGCCTCAGCCTCCCCAGTAGCTGGGATTACAGGCGTGCGCCACCACGCCCGGCTAATTTTTGTATTTTTAGTAGAGACAGGGTTTCACCATGTTGGCCAGGCTGGTCTTGAACTCCTGACCTTAAATGTTTGGCCCACCTCGGCCTCCCAAAGTGCTGGGATTACAGGTGTGAGCCACCATGCCCAGCTTAGTGATTTTCAATTAAATCTTGAAAATTTGGGGTATTATGTTATTAGAATGTGAATCTTATTTACATCTTCCAATTTAGCAAGCTTCCTCTGACACAGCACTGGCAGCAGGGAAAAGGGAGTGCCACCTCGCTACAACCAGAGGGGAGTGAAAGTCCAGGTTTCTTCAAGGCCTGTGATGACAAGGAGTGGTGGTCATGGGGATTACTGCTGAACACACATGGGAGTTCTAGCCCCCTAGTCCTCCACTGACATCTCTCTGACTGGGAGGGAGAGGAGTGCCTTGTTACTGATCTCCATGTGGCCTCCATGGACATTATGGAGGTGTCCTTGTTACTGCTGGGTGTCAGCAACAGTCTGGATTCTCTACTAGGCCTCTTCTCCAACATCACCCATATAGGAGCCAGAGAGATGCCTGCGTATTATTGGGTGGAAGTTCAGCCTCCCTGTGACCACTGACACCATGGGAAAGGAGTGTTATCACCTCCTGGAGGGAATGAAAACCCCAGCTCCCCAGTCAGCCTTCTCTGACACCACCTTGGCTGGGAAAGGGGAGAAGTGTACCTTATGACTTCCAGGTTGGGGTAGATATCTTGGCTCCCACTTGGCCTTTGCTGACAGGGGTGAATGGGACCAGTTTATTCTGTTTTGTCTGACTGGAGTCAAGTGCTTATTATCTAAAAGTTTTTGTCTTGCTAGGCTGCCTCTTTTGGCTAGAGAGAGCAGGCTTTTCATGGGGTTTTCTCTTGGTCTGAGCCCATAGCTTCTCCAGCACCAAGTCCAGGATAAATGAGGCAAAAAGAAAATCCAGGCCACTCCTCACCACGCTGCTCCTCTGGTTCCAAGGTCCCTAGCCAGTCTGTCTTCTCTCTGCCTTTGAGATTCAGCTTAATGTTTTTTTTTTTCTTTTTGAGACAGAGTTTTGCTCTTGTTGCCCAGGCTGGAGTGCAACGGTGTGATCTCAGCTCACTGCAACCTCCGCTTCCCAGGATCAAGCAATTCTCCTGCCTCAGCCTCCCAAGTAGCTGGGATTACAGGCATGAGCCACCATGCCCGACTAATTTTGTATTTTTAATAGAGACAGGGTTTCTCTACGTTTGTCAGGCTGGTCTTGAACTCCCAACCTCATGTGATCCACCCACCTCAGCCTCCCAAAGTGCTGGGATTACACGTGTGAGCCACCGCGCCCGGCCCAGCTCATGTTTCATACAAATGTTGAGGTGTTTTGGCTGTACTTAAACAGGAGGAATAGAAAAAAGTACCAGTTCATCCCTTTTATTATTCAATTGTTTGGATATACCACAGTTTGTCTATTCATTAACTAAATGAAGGTCTACATTTAGGCAGTTTGTAATTTTGGGCAATGATGAATAAAGATGCTATAATCTTTTTTTTTTTTGAGATGGAGTTTCAGTCTTGTCACCCAGGCTGGAGTTCAATGGCACAATCTCGGGTCACTGCAACCTCCACCGCCCGGATTCAAGTGATTCTCCTGCCTCAGCCTCCTGGGATTACAGGTGCCCACCACCACGCCCAGCAAATTTTTGCATTTTTAGTAGAGATGGGGTTTCACCATGTTGGCCAGGCTGGTCTTGAACTCCTAACCTCAGGTGATCCACTGGCCTCAGCCTCCCAAAGTGCCGGAATAACAGGCATAAGCCACTGTGTCCAGCCCTTTTTTTTTTTTTTTTTGAGACAGAGTCTTGCTCTGTCACTCAGGCTGGAGTAGAGTGACACAATCTCGGCTCACTGCAATCTCTGCCTCCCGGGTTCACGTGATTCTCCTGCCTCAGCCTCCTGAATAGCTGGGACTACAGGTGCCCGCCATCACGCCTGGCTAATTTTTGTATTTTAAGTAGAGACAGGGTTTTGCCATGTTGGCCAGGCTGGTCTCGAACTCTTGACCTCAGGTGATCCGCCAACCTCAGCCTCCCAAAGTGCTGGGATTACAGGCATGGGCCACCATGCCTGGCCAGCTATAAGCATTTGATATAAGTTTTTATGTGAACCTAAGTTTTCTTTTCTCTTGGTTATATATACATGATTGGGACTGCTGGATCACATGGCTAAGTATAAATTTATCAAAAAAATGCCGAACTGTTTTCCAAAGCTGTACACTTTTACATTCCCATTAACAGTATATGAGTCTCAGCTCTTAGATCCTTGCCAACACTTTGTATTGTTGGTTTTATTTCTTCATTAAGCCATACCTACAGGGGTGCCGTGGTATCTCATTGTGGTTTTATTGTGCATTTCCCTGTGACTAGTGATGCTGAGTCTTTTCATGTGCTTATTTGTCATCCCTATGTCTTATTTGGTGAAATATCTTTTCAAATCCTTCACCTTTTTATTGAGTTGTTTTCTTATTCAGTTTTAAGAGTTCTTTATATATTTTGCTTATAATTTCTTTGTCAGATACAGTTACTTTTTCTCTCAACTTCTACTACTAATTGGCCAAAGTTTAAGACATATTTAAACCGAGACCTGGAAAGTAACTCTGCACTTCCCATTGTTATTGATTATACTCAAGTATTTTTCATTTTCCAGGTGGTAAAATGTATTTATTTTTCACCTACTAATATTCATGATTTCAGGCTGGGCGTGGTGGCTCACACCTGTAATCCCAGCACTTTGGGAGGCCAAGGCGGGCGGATCACGAGGTCAGGAGATCGAGACCATCCTGGCTAACACGGTGAAACCCCGTCTCTACTAAAAATACAAAAAATTAGCCAGGTGAGGTGGCGGGCACCTGTAGTCCCAGCTACTCAGGAGGTTGAGGCAGGAGAATGGCATGAACCCGGGAAGCGGAGCTTGCAGTAAGCCAAGATCGCGCCACTGCACTCCAGTCTGGGCGACAGAGCAAGACTCCATCTCAAAAAAAAAAAATATTCATGATTTCTAAGGAATTTTTGGAGACTGTACAAATTACTGTGAAGTTTAAATTATTATGTTAAAGTATTCATTAAATGTTCTAGCAATCCTCTCCTGCCTTGGTTTCCCAAAGTGCTGGGATTACAGGTGTGAGCCACCACCTCTACCTTTTTTTTTTTTTTTTGGTAACTGCTCCTTAATTCAGGGAAATTTAGTAGATTACAAATTTACTTAAGAGTCTTAATATGATTAAAGAGGGGATGAAGAATAATGTAAAGCAAAAATCACATGGAGCCCGTATGTCAGATAAAGTGTGAAGGTAGCGAACATGATGAATGGTGAGCAGTCCTTACCTAGATCACTCCCAAGTGCTCCTGAACTGGTGGTTGGCCTTTCACATGGATGTGAACTCTGTCCTGATAGGTCCCCCTGCTGCTGCTGCTGCTGCTGTTGCGGCTGCTGTTGCTGCTGTTGCGGCTGCTGTTGCTGCTTTTGCTGCTGTCTGAAACATTCAAAAGTGAATGTATATTTAAAAAACAAAACTTAAAAGAATAAATACACCATGAGAAAAACTATTCATGTGGAAAATACATTGTTCCACAAATCAAAGTAGTCACTGGTATTAAAAGAATGCAAGAGCAGTTAGTCTGATATAGATTACTTTAAAATATAGAAGTGCTGATCTTAGGAAACCTAGACATAAAATTTAAATTTATCAGACAAATTAAGAGGTAGGTATTTTCATCACAAAATAACCTATCATGGCTGGGTGTGGTGGCTCACACCTGTAATCCCAGCACTTTGGGAGGCTGAGGCGGGTGGATGGCTTGAGGTCAAGAGTTTGACACCAGTCTGGCCAACACGGTGAAACCCCATCTCTACTAAAAATACAAAAATTAGCCAGGCGTGGTGGCAGGCACCTGTAGTCCCAGCTACTTTGGGAGGCTGAGGCAGGAGAATCACTTGAACCAGGGAGGTAGAGGTTGCAGTGAGCCAAGATCACGCCACTGCACTCCAGCCTGGGCGACAGAGCAAGACTGTCTCAAAAAAACAACAAACAAACAAAAAAACCTATCATACAAAAAGATTCACTGGTAGCTATTCTTATGCAAATGAGTGTTGGTTTATAGACCCTTAATATTGTTGAAAGTCACCAAAATAAGTACCTTTGATCAGATAAAGCATTTCAAACTACCATGTGAGTTAACATAATGTTTCCATGGCTGGCTCATTCTTTTCATTCAGGTCTGAGCTTAAAATTTATCTCCCCAGAGATGCCTTTCCTGACCATCCCACCAAAAGTAGCCACCTGACATTCCCATTATTTCATCACTTCATTTTAATTCTCAGCATAAACTTATCATCATCTGGTGTTCTCTTTATTTCCCTCTTTATGGCGTGTAAGCTAATGAGAGTGCAAATCTTATCTTGTTCATCTATTTCCCCAGTGCTGATAACTGTGCTGTTACATAGTAAGCATTCACTGAACACTTGATAAATGAAATAAATGAAAACTACTATTTAACACACATTATCAGATTTTAAGTAATATCGATTGCATTAAGCGCCTCTGTAATTTTTTCAAAAGGAGAAACAATGTAATACAAATCCCCATTTTAAAATGTTTAAACATGATGGTTATGATGTAAATATGTAGGAATATATTCTTGAACTTAGAAAATATACACTGAACTGAGACATAATGGCAAATCATATCTGCATATTATTCCCAAATGGTTCAGAAAGGCCAATAATTGGGGAATCTGGGTGAAGGATATAAGGAGCTCTGTGTACTATTTCTGCTTTTCTGTAAATCTGAAATTACAGGTCAGGCATCCTAAATCTGAGAATCGGAAATCCAAATGCTCCAAAATCAGAAACTTTTTGAGCACCAACATGATACTCAAAAGAGGTGCTCAGTGGAACACTTCAGATTTAAGATTTTGGATTTGGAATGCTTAACTGGTAAGTATAGTACAAATATTCACAAATCCTAAAAAACCCCAAATCTAAAACACTTCTAGTCTTAAGCATTTTGGATAAGGGATACTCAATCTATATTTCATATATGCAAATACAAACACAGAAATCCAAAAACCAAAACTTACAAACAGCTGACAATCTCAGTGAGAAGCCATAGGTTAAAAAAAAAAAAAAAAAAAAATTGCTTCTCAGTCTTTTGGCTCAGATCAAGTGTTTTTTTTAAAAAAAAGGTATATACGAATTTGAAAAGGAACCAGGATTTTTAAACTACCAGCAACAATTATTAATAGAATGGCACATTTTTTATAGAGTTCCTCTTAATTTTGTGTTTTAAAACCGTGAACAATAAAGAAAGTTCAACTAATGAGAACTGCAATTTCTCCCTGTTGGTCTCTGAGCCAGAATACTGACCTGTGTGTAGGTGTAAGACCTTAGTGTGCATGGCTAATGATGCACATAAGGGCAGTATCCTCCCATTAGCAAATCCTGATGCTGCAACATAGCACAAGAGAGACGGACTGAGTTATGGAGAATTCCTGGCACATCCGCTATCACTCCATGCCCTCTTCCCCTCCACTCAAGAAGGTATGTGAGAATGCAAGGGAGTGACAGGTGAGATAGCAATTTTAGAGGAATAGCCTTTATTCTACTTTTAGTTTATGAAAAATGAGAATTAAATCAATTGTCCACCTTGAAACAATGTAGACACCTTCCAGCTGTGAAGACACTGAGGTGGAACATGTTCAAGTGGCACTCAGCATCTACTCCCACTGTGCCATCAATATTATAGAGGTTACAAAGCTAAAAGCTACATGTCTTAGATTATTTTACAAGTAGGATTCTGGTTACAAATTAAGTGCTCACATGAGCTTTAAAAGGCAGAAATGGGTCAGGCACAGTGGCTTGTGCCTGTAATCCCAGCACTTTGGGAGGCCAAGGCAGGCGGATCACCTGAGGTCAGGAGTTCAAGACCAGCCTGGCCAACATGGCGAAACTATCTCTACTAAAAATACAAAAATTGTCTGGGCACGGTGGCTCATGCCTGTAATCCCAGCACTTTGGGAGGCCAAGGCAGGTGGATCATGAGGTCAGGAGTTCAAGACCAGCCTGGCCAACATGGTGAAACCCCATCTCTATTAAAAATACAAAAAAATTAGCCGGGTGTGTTGGCGCGCACCTATAATGCCAGCTACTTAGGAGGCTGAGGCAGAATTGCTTGAACCCGGGAGGCGGAGGTTGTAGTGAGCCCAGATCATGCCACTACACTCCAGCCTGGGCGACAGAGTGAGACTCTGTCTCAAAAAACAAAAACAAAAATTAGCCAGGTGTGGTGCTGCACAACTGTAGTCCCAGCTACTCAGGAGGCTGAAGCAGGAGAATTGCTTGAAACTGGGAGGCAGAGGTTGCAATGAGCCAAGATTGCACCACTGCACTCCAGTCTGGGCAACAGAGTGAGACTCCATTTCAAAAAAGAAAAAGGGCAGAAATGGGCCAGGCATGGTGGCTCACGCCTGTAATCACAACACTTTTGGAGGCTGAGGTGGGCGGATCACCTGAGGTCAGGAGTTCGAGACCAGCCTGGCCAACATGGCAAAACCCCACCTCTACTAAAAATAAGAAAATTGGCTGGGCGCAGTGGCGGGTGCCTGTAATCCCAGCTACTCGGGAGGCTGAGGCAGGAGAATTGTTTGAAGCTGGGAGGCGAAGGCTGCAGTGAGCCAAGATCACACTACTGCACTCCAGCCTGGGCGATAGACAAGACTCCGTCTCAAAAAATAAAATAAAATAAAATAAAATAAAATAAAATAGGCAGAAATGAGGCCTAGCCATCTCCCTCCACTTTGGTTGTTCTCTGGTGGCAAGCAAAGGCATTTGGGAGATGCTTCACTGCTGTTGCAATGGGGGCCAGACGTCATGTTCCCATGTCTAGGCAATTGTGGTGGCAGCTTTCTAAGCCCAGGATCATTGCTATAGCAGTATGTTCTTAAATTTAATATCCTCATTACCCATTGTCCCAGTTGGGGCAGTGGTTACAGCTCTTCCTGCAAGTTGGTTTGTGGTACTCTGGAGGCCTGGCTAAGAACTGTACCTTCATCCTTTCTTAAGATTATGTAAACCCCTAATTTCTGTATTAAGTAGTTTTCTCTTTAAAACATCCCCAGTAGTTTCTGTTTCTCAACACTGTTTGATATATTATAGCATATCACTGAAGTGGTGGCTCAAGTATTAGGCAATCAAACACTCATAGCAATCCATGTCCATGAAGATATCTGTGTCTCTCCTTGTTACAAAACATTTGTAACTATGTTTTTGTAACAGAAAGAATCTGCATCCATTTCAAAGCCACAACTAGAGAAGACATTAGTAACTGCCAACATGTATGTATGGAATACTTTACAGTTTATAAAATAGTTTCACACACATCGCTCTCGCTCTTATCGCCTAGGCTGTAGTGCAATGGCACAACCTCGGCTCACTGCAACCTCTGCCTCCCAGGTTCAAGTGATTCTCCTGCTTTAGCCTGCTGAATAGCTAGGATTACAGGCGCCCACCACCACACTCGGCTAATTTTTTGTATTTTTAGTAGAGAAGAGGTTTTGCCATGTTGGCCAGGCTACTCTTGAACTCTCGACCTCAGATGATTCGCCTGCCTTGGCCTCCAAAAGTGCTGGGATTACAAGTGTGAGCCACAGTGCCCAGCTGAAACTAGTTTTTTTAATGCATGAAAACTATGATTACTTTATGCATTTATGCAATTACTTTATGATTTTCTTTATGCATAAATACTATGATTACTATATTCAGTATGAAGCTTCAAATACTCAAAAAGGGAAAAGAAAAACTAGAAAATCGTATGAATAACAAATCAGCACCAGGGTCAATTTGGGAAGGGTAAGAGGGAAGAAAGAGTTAGCTTGATAACCTTAGAGCCAAGCTCCCAAAGACAGAACCTAGAGAGACAACAAACTACCTAGGCTAAGTAATCAGGAATTTTAGTGAAAGGCAAATATTAGCTTCTCAGCTCCTACTAATGAGCTCTGTAAGGTTTTGAATGCAAGCCATTGTTAAAAATGGACATCAAGAAGTTAGTTCTTAACTCTTCTCAGCAATATGTGACTATGTAAGATATTCTCAAGCTCTTTCCAAATTCTCACCAGTATTTGCAAAGTCAAGCCAAGAGGCTGAAGCTGGTAACCATCACTGCACACTTTCCTCCTCAATCAATCCTCCTCCAATTAGGAAGGAGGTATATCGATATTCGAACATTTTTAAAAGGGTACAAGGTTGCCTGACCCTGTTTACTAAAAAGCACTAGTTATTGCTGACATTGTGCTTGTTATAACTTACTTAGTCGTTATTGGACATTACTGAATTATCTTTACTACTATAAAAAGTTCAGGCCGGGTGCAGTGGCTCATGCCTGTAACCCCAGCATGCTGGGAGACCCAGGCTGGTGGATTGCCTGAGGTCAGGAGTTCGAGACCAGTCTGGCCAACATGGTGAAACCCCATCTCTACTAAAAATACAAAAAAAATTAGCCCGATGTGGTGGCATGCGCCTGTAATCCCAGCTACTTGGGAGGCTGAGGCAGGGGAATTGCTTGAACCAGGGAGGTGGAGGTTGCAGTGAGCCGAGATCGTGCCACTGCACTCCAGCCTGGGTGACAAAAGCAAGACCCCGTCTCAAAAAAGGAAAAAAAAAAAAAGCTCAATTTGTTGGAAGTCTCATATTTTTAATCCAGTTTTTAAAAAATTTGAAGTAAAAGAGCGGTTTATTTTTATGCTTTAAATACACTTTCCTTTTCTTAGATATACCTGTCAATTTTGTATTATAGTTTCTCTATGATGTACATCTTTAGACCATTTTATTTTGGCAAAAAAAACTCTGATGGCTGGGCGCAGTGGCACATGCCTGTAATCCCAGAACTTTGGGAGGCCGAGGTAGGCAGATTGCCTGAGCTCAGGAGTTCGAAACCAGCCTGGGCAACATGGTGAAATCCCATGTCTACAAAAAAACACAAAAATTAGCCGGGCGTGGTGGCACTTGCCTGTAATCCCAGCTACTTGGGAGACTGACGCAGAAGAATAGCTTCAACTCAGGAGGCGGAGGTTGCAGTGAGCCGAGATCACGCCACTACACTCCAGCCTGGGTGACAGAGTGAGATTTCGTCTCAAAAAAAAAAAAAAAAAAAAAAAAAAAAGTCTGAAATAAACATGGTGAAAGTATCACACGGGAATTATTCTGGAAAGCAATTTGGAAATCTGTACCAAGGCCTTAAAAATGTTCATATCCTTTAATCCAATAATCTGACATCCTCAGAAAAAAATAGAAGAAATGATAAGACATTTGAGGCATGGAGGCAATATAAGAATTGTTCATTGCAATATTAATTATAATAGAATTCAAAAGGCTCACATATAAATTATGCCACATCCATTCATTTTATGAAATATCATGCAGCCTGTTACAAAGACTATTTACTGTCATAGGAAATGAGTACAATACTTACAAGGCAAGTGTGTATATGTCACAGAAAGAGAATGTGCCAAAATACTAACATCAGTTACTGAAGGAGGTGAGAGTATGCTTTCTTTTTTTTTTGAGACAGAACCTCGCTCTGTCGCCCAGACTGGAGTGCAGTGGCGTGATCTCTGCTCACTGCAAGCTCCGCCTCCCGGGTTCACACCATTCTCCTGCCTCAGCCTCCAGAGTAGCTGGGACTACAGGTGCCTGCCACCACACTCAGCTAATTTTTTTTGTATTTTTTAGTAGAGATGGGGTTTCACTGTATTAGCCAAGATGGTCTCCATCTCCTGACTTCGTAATCTGCCTGCCTCAGCCTCCCAAAGTCCTGGGATTGCAGGCATGAGCCACCGCGCCTGGCCTTTTTTTTTTCTTTTTGAGACAGTCTCACTCTGTCACCCAGGATAGAGTGCAGTGGCACAATCTCGGCTCACTGCAACCTCCACCTCTGGGTTCAAATGATTCTCCTGCCTCAGCCTCCAAAGTAGCTGCGATTACAGGTCTGCACCACCATGCCCAACTAATTTTTTTGTATTTTTAGTAGAGACAGGCTTTCGCCATGTTGGCCAAGCTGGTCTTGAACTCATGGCCTCAAGTGATCTGCCTGCCTCAGCCTCTCAAAGTGCTGGGATTACACACATGAGCCACTATGCCTGCTTTAATTTCGATTTTTTTTTTTTTTTTTTTTGAGGCGGAGTTTCACTCTGTCACCCAGGCTGGAGTGCAGTGGGGTGATCTCAGCTCACTGCAACCTCTGCCTCCTGGGTTCAAGAGATTCTCCTGTCTCAGCCTCCTGAGTAGCTGGGATTACAGGTGCCCATCATCATGCCCGGCTAATTTTTGTATTTTTAGTGGAAACAGGGTTTCGCCATGTTGGCCAGGCTGGTCTTGTACTCCTGACCCTTCTGATCTCAGGTGATCCACCCACCTCAGCCTTCCAAAGTGCAGGGATTAGAGGCGTGAGCCACCATGCCTGGCCAATTTTGATATTTCTTAAAATAAAATTTTTAGAATGTTAGTTTTTCTAATTAAGTAGATTTAAGTTATTTTTTATTATTTATTTATTTATTTGAGAAGGAGTTTCACTCTTTTTGCCCAGGCTAGAATGCAATGGCATGATCTCAGCTCACCGCAACCTCTGCCTCCTGGGTTCAAGCGATTCTCCTGCCTCAGCCTCTCAAGTAGCTGGGATTACAGGCATGTGCCACCACGCCTGGCTAATTTTTTGTATTTTTAGTAGAGATGGGGTTTCACCATGTTGGTCAGGCTGGTCTTGAACTCCTGACCTCAGGTGATCCGCCCACCTCAGCCTCCCAAAGTGCTGGGATTACAGGTGTAAGCCACTGCGCCTGGCCTTAGATTTAAGTTATTTTTTACGTTAACTAGATAATTGATGATATAGAATTACAATTAATTATTATTATGATTATTATTTTATGACGATAGCATTTAACTATGTTAAAAATAAAGCTCATATATTTTAGAGACATATTAAAATGGTTATAGAATAATATGATGATTGAGATTTATTACAAAATAATCCAAACTTGCAGGTGGGACAGTGGAAAGAATGGGAGATGGGAGTATTATAAAACGAGACTGGGCCGGGCGCAGTGGCTCATGCCTGTAATCCCAGCACTTTGGGAGGCCGAGGCAGGTGGATCACTTGAGGTCAGGAGTTTAAGACCAGCCTGGGCAACATGGTGAAACCCTGTGTCTACTAAAAATACAAGAATTAGCCAGGCATGGTGGTGTGCACCTGTAATCCCAGCTACTTGGGAGGCTGAAGTGGGAGAATCGCTTGAACCCAGGAGGCAGAGGTTGCAGTGAGCAGAAATTGTGCCATTGCACTCCAGCCTGGGCAACAGAGCAAGACTCCATCTCAAAAAAAAAAAAAAAAAAAAAAAGCAAGATTGGCCGTTTGCTAGTATTTGTTGAATCTGGGTGATAAACAGGAGTATGCTAGTTTTTCTACTTTTGTATAAATTTGGAGATTATAATAAAAAAGTTAATTTTGAAACTTAAAGGAAAAAGCACTAAGAAGCACTACTTTGAAATTTAACATATAATTAGCCATTAATCTATGCTGAATAAAGACTAGAAATATCTCACATTAAGAGGATGTCAGCTGATCAGAATTTTCCTTCATCTACTTCTGAGTTGTGACTTAAAAACAAAACAGAAAAAAAGGTAAATATTTTCTTCATTATACCATCAAATGTAAAATGAGCCAATATTTTTAGGTGCTGCTAATATACTGTCAGTTATGATTGTAAGATGCTTCTCAATTTCAGAGACATTGAAATGTGAAACTATGTGCATCTCAGAATAGATGAAATACAGCAAATAGTAAGTCAGATTCAGCTATGAGTCTGTTTTCTGACCTAGGATCAATGGGTCTGATTATTTATTTTGTAATCTTTAACATGAAGTTTTCTTTTTCTTTTTTTTTGAGATGAAGTCTCGCTCTTGTCCCCCAGGCTGTGCAATGGCGCAATCTCAGCTCACTGCAACTTCTGCCTCCCAGATTCAAGCGATTCTCCTGTCTCAGCCTCCCAAGTAGCTGGGATTACAGGCACCCACCACCATGCCCGGCTAATTTTTGTATTTTTAGTAGAGATGAGGTTTCACCATGTTGGTCAGGCTGGTCTTGAACTCCTGACCTCAGGTGATCCACCCGCCTTGGCCTCCCAAAATGGTGGGATTACAGACGTAAGCCACCGTGCCCAGCCTTTTATTTTTCTTTAAAAAAAAAAAGTGGGGGACAAAAGTCTGAATGATAGTTACTTGAAAAGAATGTATTTTCATATGGTGGAATTCCTATTTAGCAAGCACTTACAAGGCTGGGAACGAGGTAAGGTTTTAGGAGTTGATCCAGATTTATGGTTTGCATCTATTCCCCTGATGCTAACAGGCCTACAGGACTGCCTGAAGCGGCCATGAGCAGCTACATGAACTACCACGTCTATTTGGGAATGTGCTCCCATACCTCCAAAGCTGTTTTTCTAACTGATTGGTAGAGGAATTTTGCAGGGTTAATAAGGTAAGCAAGCAGCACATCCAAAGGATCAACAGGCATTCTTCTTGCCTTGTCCTAATTTCATTTTTCTTTTAATAAGTGAAATTTTATAAGGTTTCCTTCACTCAGTTTCAAAAATGTATCCAGTATTGGGGCAAGGTTTTTTTGTTTCATGTTATTTGCTGTAAATTTTTATTTTTATTTATATATACATACATATATTTTTGGAGACGGAGTCTCACTCTGTCACCCAGTCTGGAGGGCAGTGGTGCGATCTCGGCTCACTGCAACCTCCACGTCCCGGGTTCAAGCAATTCTCCTGGCTCAGCCTCCCAAGCAGCTGGGACTACAGGCGCACGCTGCCATGCCCAGCTAATTCTTTTGTATTTTTAGTAGAGACAGGGTTTCACTGTGTTGCCCGGGCTGGTCTCGAACTCCTGACCTCAGGCAATCTGCCCGCCTTGGCCTCCCGAAGTGCTAGCATCACAGGTGTAAGCCACGTGCCCGTTCTATTTGCTGTAAATTTTTAAAAAATACATTCAAATATTCATAGGATTCAGGCAGTAACCATTTACAAATAGACAAAATAGCCAAAGCAAATATTAAACATGCTACTTTAATTTGTACCAACTACTTTACTTTTCAAAGTAGGCTTCTCGTCTCTTCCGAAGCTCTTCTGAAGTAAGATTTGTACCTGATGTCTGTGGAATATCTTGAGATATATTTCTGGAACTACCTGAAAACAAAACACAACAGAACAAAAACCAATCACTGTATTTACCAATTAAAGCAACAATATGTTTGTTTATACTCATTTGAGTAAGCCTTTAAAGCGTTTTTTCTTTAAGAATATTCTACTCTTCCGGCCGGGCGCGGTGGCTCACACATGTAATCCCAGCACTTTGGGAGGCCAAGGCAGGCGGATCACCTGAGGTCAGGAGTTCAAGACCATCCTGGCCAAAAGGGTAAAACCCATCTCTACTAAAAGTACAAAAAATTAGCTGGGCGTGGTGGCAGGCGCCTGTAGTCCCAGCTACTCAGGAGGCTGAGGCAGGAGAATCACTTGAACCTGGGAGGCAGTGGTTGCAGTGAGCCAAGATCATTCATTGCACTCCAGGCTGGGCGACAGTGAGACTCTGACTCAAAAAAAAAAAGAGAAAGAAATCTAAAGCTGATTTCTGTCCCTGCTAATCCAGTGGGACTCTATTTATCAAAAATGGGATTGCACACCATATGGAGCACTCAGAGGCGTGCCTAGGGGCAAGAAAAGTTCAGGATAAAAACAATCTTCCCATTAATGGAGTTTCAATTTTATTTAGATATCTAAGGAAATCAACTGATAAATAATTTCATTAGAAAGCAGAAGCAAATACATATGAGTTAGAGAAAAATAAAACAAAAAACCCACTTCAAACTTTTAATTAAGCTACTTTGAGCTATGTCTTAACATTTTTCTTTGCCTAGATTGTCTAGGGGATATGTTTTTGCTTTTCTCTATTGATAATTTATATCACTAAAAAACTGGGCCCACCAAAGTGGGCTTACGGTTTAAGTTGCATAGCCAATAAATGTTGGGTTTTTGTAAAATCAGTTTATATTCCCTGTCCAGGCCCTTCCATAGTGTCTAATGGCACACATTTATGAAACAGCTGATTTGGATAAGGGTCAACTGATACCCACAAAGATTAACACCACAATTTACTATTGTGTTAGTACAGTGTTGAAACCAAATAAAATAACCAGGAGTAAAAATATAACTACTCCTAATAAAATATAGGTTGTAAAAAGTGATTTCCATTATAAGAAATCTAAAGGGAAAGCCCACTATATAGCTATTGCTTCTGCAGTAATTGTCAAAACACCTCTAAGAGTACATTAACTTCCAGGAAACCTAAGAATAATTGGAATCAATTCTTCAGCAATGAATACAACACATATCAGAATGTCTTTACCTTGCATACTTAGCTGAATAGCCCTGCGGAGATCTGCTTCCTCATCTTCCATGTCAATTTCTTGGCGACTTAGTGCCAGAGCCCTCTGCAAATCCTCCTCGTCTTCGTCTAACATTCCTGAGCCATCATTTGCTTCTAACACTCGTTCCAGGTCTGTTTTATGGACTCTAAAGAACAAAAGCACTGGTAATAACTGCAACCAATCTTCTATTTTAGACATAACATAAAGGCATTTGTAATGTAAAGGCTTTACGTAAGTCAAAACTTAAAACGTTTTCTGGCAAATAAGCTCTAGTAATATAATGATTGTGTTGTAATTTGAATCCAACTAAGTTTTCTTTTTCCGTTTCTTTTTTTTTTTTTGAGACAGGGTCTGACTCTCTTGCCCAGGCTGGAGTGCGGTGGTGTGATTATGGCTCACTGTAGTCTCCACCTCCCCAGTTTCAGGTGATCCTTCTTCCTCTGCCTCCCAAGTAGCTGGGACTATAGGCATGCACCACCACATCTGGCTAATTTTTGTACTATTTGTACAGATGAGGTTTTGCCATGTTGCCCAGGCTGGTCTCGAACTCCTGGGTTGAAGCAATCAGCCTGCCTCAGCCTCCCGAAGTGCTAGGAATATACCATACCAGCTAACTAAGTTAATATATTTAAGTTTTTCAAAGAATTGATTCAAGTTTAAACTAATAAACTTCACTAAAATATAAGGTCCAAAATAGAGTCGCCAACAACACAAGGACCACATATTCAATCTAAGCATGAAAATTTAATTCTCGTAATGAAATACTATCATATATTCCATACTGCAGGCCTCATTTTTACCTTTGCTCTTTTAGCTGTGCTAATTCTTCTCCAATAAGTTTTGGTCGGTGCATCTGTTGGACCCTAATCATCTGCAGGAGTTGGTCAGCTTCGCAATCTGGCAGATCACCCTTAACAACAAATATAGAATAACCTAAAAAAAAAGGCAAAAATCAACCTAAACAGCTAGTAAAGAGATTCAAAATTGATGTAAAACGCTAGTAGATAAAAAGGCAGCACAGAACACTGGAAAAAAAATACAAGCTGAAGATTCAGAAAGACTTTAGTCCAAATAATGATTCTTATACTTACTAGTAAAGTCATCTAGGGTAAGTTACTTAAAGTCTCTGGGCCTCACTTTCTCCATTGTAAGACTGGAAGAGCCGTCTCATTGAGTGACTGTGAGAAGTAAATATGTCTGTAAAGGGCCCTACTAATATAGTACTTGACTGAGCAGGCTACTCACTTACTGTGGTCAGAGACAGAGTAAAGGAGTGGGTAAGAGCAATTGATTTAGAATCAGACTGCCTGCATCTGATCCCAGTTCTCCCACTTCCTAGCTGCATTTGTCTTGGTTTCTACTGTTAAACATATGATACTAGTACCTTCCTGTGATGGTTAATATTATCAACTTGATTGGATTGAAGGCTACAAATTACTGTTTCTGGGTGTGTCTGTGAGGGTGTTGCCAAAGGAGATTAACATTTAAGCCAGTGAACTGGGAGAGGCAGACCCACCCTCAAACTAGGTGGTCACCATCTAATCAGCTGCCAGCTCGGCTAGAATAAAGCAGGCAGAAATAAGAGTGTGGAAGTACTAGACTCGCTGAGCCTTCATCTTTCTCCCATGCTGGATGCTTCCTGCCCTCAAACATCAGACTCCAAGTTCTTCATCTTTTGGACTCTTGAACTTACACCAGTGGTTTGCCAGGGGCTCTTGGGCCTTTTGCCACAGACTGAAGGCTGCACTGTCAGCTTCCCTACTTTTGAGGTTTTGGGACTTGGACTGGCTTCCTGGTTCCTCAGCCTGCAGACAGCCTATTGTGGGACTCCACCTTGTGATCATACGAGTCAATACTCCTTAATACATTACTCTTCATATATACATCTATCTTATTAGTTCTGTCCCTCTAGAGAACCCTAATACACTTACTCATAGGGCTGCTGTGAGGACACAGATAATGTGTGCAATAACTAGTAACATGGCTAAAACTAATCATCTGTGGAAAGAGCTACCCCCACCCTGACCCACACATGTACACCCCTTGTAACTAAAAATAGGGTCTGGGAAGCCAAATACTTAAAAGCTATTTAAGGTGTCAAACGTGTGGTTTGCATCCCAAAAGAATTACATTAGTCTAGTGTGACTGTGTATAAATGTGATTCCAGAAATCCAGGGTTTTCCCAAGCTAGATGCTACACACAAAAACCAAGGATGGGCTATACCTAAAACAATCTAATTGATTTAAGTTTTTCTATCATTAATTTTTTTTTTTTTTTTTTTAATTTGAGATGGAGTCTCACTCTGTCATCCAGGCTGGAGTGCAGTGGTGCAATCTTAGCTCACTGCAACCTCTGCCTCCCAGGAGGTTCAAGCGATTCTCCTGCCTCAGCCTCCTGAGTAGCTGGGATTACAGGCATCCGCCACCAAGCCTGGTTAATGTTTGTATTTTTAGAAGAGGCAGGGTTTCACCATGTTGGCTGGGCTGGTCTCGAACTCCTGACCTCAGGTGATCTGCCCACCTCCGCCTCCCAAAGTGCTGAGATTACAGGTGTGAGCCACCGCGCCTAGCACATTTTTCTTAAACTTTGGTGTTTGTTATTGGATATCCTTTGTTGGCATTAACACATAATGTGACAAAGATTATAAGAACTATTAATGGAAAACCTCAAAATAGTACACTGAACATTTTTTATAAGGACAACTGTATTCAGAGTTTAGACGGTTTAATGTGTTTTCTGCCAGCAAAATTGTTTCTGTATTGTACAATAAATATGCCAGCTCACCATGGTATTCTATGAAGAGTGTCTGAAGAATGGATACTCTGCCCTGTTCAGGGGCCACAGTAAAGATATTCAAGACTTCAGATATTTTTTTTTTTTTTTTTTAATTTTTTTTTGAGAGTCTCGTTCTGTCACCTCGGCTGGAGTGCAGTGGTGTGATCTTGGCTCACTGTAACCTCTGCCTCCTGGGTTCAAGTGATTCTGCTATCTCAGCCTCCCAAGTAGCTGGGACTACAGGTGCACAACAGCACGGCCAATTAATTTTTGTATTTTTTGGTAGAGACAGGGTTTCACCATGTTGGCCAGGCTGGTCTCAAACTCCTGACCTCAAGTGATCTACCCCCTCATCCTCCCAAAGTGCTGGGATTGCAGGCATGAGCCACCACGCCTGGCCTAAGACTTCAGATTTTATTCTAAGTGTGCTGGGAAGCCACTGAAGGACAAAGAGTGAGGGTGGGACATAACAGGCCTTACACTGGTTAAGAAGCACTCTGAGCTGCTCTATCAGTATAATATATAGGAACCAGAGTACAAGAAGAGTCACCCTTATGGAAATGGAAAACCTGATGGATAGCATGGATAGAGAGAAAAAAAAAGTCTTTCATAGACATGTTCAGTTTGAAATGCTTTTTGGACTTCCAAGTGGAGATGCCAAAGCTAGGAGTTAATCAAAGCTAGGTGTTCAGGGTAGATGTCAAGACTGAAGATAAAAGTTTGGTAATTATTGACACATAGATCTTATTTAGAGATGATATTTAAGATCCATGAAAGGAATCTGAAAAGTGCAGGCAACGAGTTAGGAAAACCACAGCATGGTGGGCTGGAGGCCAAAGGCAGACACGGTTTCTAAGAAGGGATATCATCAGGAACCAAGGTTTTAAATATAAAAGAAAAAAGATACAAGTATCTAAAATCAAAGAATTAAAAACCCTATATTCCTAAATGTGAATTCACAATAACTACATAACAAACCCAACAGCAATAAGCATGCCAGCACTCAAATTGTAATCTCCAAATATCATTACTAAAAGATGGCTAGGCACGGTGACTCACGCCTGTAATCTCAGCACTTTGGGAGGCTGAGGCAGGTAGATCACTTGAGGCCAGGAATTCGAGACCAACCTGGCCAATATGGTGAAACCCTGTCTCTACTAAAAATACAAAAAAAAAAAATTTAGCCGGGGCCAGGGGCAGTGGCTCATGCCTGTAATCCCAGCACTTTAGGAGGCCAAGGTGGGCGGATCACCTGAGGTCAGGAGTTGGAGACCAGCCTAACCAACGTGGAGAAACCCCTTCCATCTCTACTAAAAATACAAAATTAGCCAGGCGTGGTGGCACATGCCTGTAAATCCAGCTACTCGGGAGGCTGAGGCAAGAAAATATGCTTGAACCCGGGAGGCAGAAGTTACGGTGAGCCGAGATCACGCCATTGCACTCCGGCCTAAGCAACAAGAGGGAAACTCCATCTCAAAAAAAAAAAAAATTAGCCAGTCGTGGTGGTGCACGCCTGTAATCCCAGCTACTCGTTGAGGCAGGAGAATTGCTTGAACCCAGGAGGTGGAGTTCAAGAAAAGGAGAAGGCACACTATAGACAATCCTAAGGAAAAAGTAAAAATGGGGAGGCAGCTGGAGTTTCATGGAATTAAGAGAGGATTTTTATTTTTAATCAATGGCAATAAAAAGCTTATTTTTCTGCTTATAGGAATATTACAAAAAAAAGGGGGTGAAACTGATTATATAAGAGAGTGGAGAGACGAAAGCAGGAACATCTTGAGTAGGTGAGAGGAGCTGGGATCCAGCCCACAAATGAGGGACTGGTTTTGGTTAGAGGTAGGGGACCATTCATCTATTTTAATAGGCTCAAAGCACAGGTGAAGATATAAGCAAATTGATAAATTTGCTGGTAGAAAGATAAAAACATAATTTTAATTGCTTCTATGTTCTCAGCAGAATGTAATGGAAAGCCATAAGGAAGGTGTGTAAGGGAGAGGAAAGTGGTTAAAGGTTTAAAGACATAAGCTGTGAAATTAGTCACCTTGGAGGGTGGCACATTAATTTTTATAAACATGTTGGAGAGTGGTACATGATTTTTTATAAACATCTTGGAGGGTGTTACATAGATTTACTAAGAAAACATAATAGAAATATCAGACAGCACTAAAGGCTCATCTGAATTTTGTGATTATAATAAATTTAAAGTAAAACCTTAGCTAGGTGTGGTAGCACAAGCCTGTAGTCCCAGCTACTCAACAGGCTGAGGCAAGAGGATCACTTGAGCCCAGGAGTTTGGGGCTGCAATAAGATGTGATTATGCTGCTGCATTCCAGCCTGGGCTTCAGAGACAGGCCTAGTCACTTTGATAGACAGATGGATGGGTGAATGGATGCATAGATCATTTAACAAAAAAGTAAAACCAATCATCATGTTTTATGTTATTTTTTAGCCACGTCCAGCTACTCTGGTACAGGAATGGACAAGGCCAAGATTTAGTTTTAACCAGGGTTGAGATTTTTGTCATTCAAGTATGATGGAGGGAGAGAGGGGAAACAAGTTGAAGAATGCAATGGAGTGATTATAATGATGGATTACAGAAAATAAGCAGTAGAAGAAAGGAAGAATGCATATAAAGGAAATGCTTGGGCCCCACAGTAGGGTTTAAAGAATGGCTGGAATAAAAAAAACAGACAAAACATGGTTTAAAGATAGGAGGTGGTAGTTAAAGAGTAATATGCTTGCAATTGAGATTTGACAGTGGTTATGATTACTGGTAATAGCTAAGCAAGAGTAAGTGATTTTGAAACAAGAAGCAGGTACTGGATTGATTGGATTGATTAATGATACAGAAATAAGAATGATAAAAGTAGTTGAAGTAGAGAAAAAGACGAGTCAGATCCTAAAATCACTGATGAAAAGAGACTTGTGGATGAGTGCAAAAGAGCAAGGGATAGTTTAATCTAGGGGCATGTATTTCTTTTCTTTTTTTTTGAGACGGAGTCTCGCTCTGTCGCCCAGGCTGGGGGGCAGTGGCGCGATCTCAGCTCACTGCAAGCTGCGCCTCCTGGGTTCATGCCATTCTCCTGCCTCAGCCTCCCAAGTAGCTGGGATTACAGGTGTCCACCACCACACCCGGCTAATTTTTTGTTATTTTTAGTAGAGACAGGGTTTCACCGTGTTAGCCAAGATGGTCTCGATCTCCTGACATCGTGATCTACCTGCCTCGGCCTCCCAAAGTGCTGAGATTACAGGCGTGAGCCACTGCGCCCAGCCCTTAGGGGCATGTATTTCAAAGAAACTGGAGTTTATAAGGAAGAACAGTGCCCTAGAAGAGGCAAAGAAGAAAAATATCTATCCCTTCTCTCAGCCGTGTGATATGTGATGTATAAAAGAAAAAGCCATTACTTAGAAGGGCTGCAAAGAAAGCAGCATTCTCAGAAGAGGGAGGGCCAGGTGTCAGTGAGAACTCTAACTGAACAGCGTCACCCAAATCACAGCCTATCACCACATCAAAACTAAAGACTGTTTCACTGCCACTGCCAGAAAAACAGTTTTATCACACTGTCATCTAATGTGCCTGTTTAACTACTTCGAAAGACAATGTTACAAAATTTTCAGCCTTTACTTACCTTCCTGTTGTAATTGAGCCAAGAAAAGTGCAAGATATGTATCTGATATTAATTCTGGACCCGTCAAGAGAGAATTCAAGTTAAACCACTGGAAAAAAATTGTCAATATTTAAGTTAGTGTATATTATAGGTAATAAGGAAGTTTCACATGTTAAGAATAGATACAACACATCAAAGCTTAGTAAGATTGTTTAAACTCTGGAAATATTTCAAGTTGAGCTCTTTTCTGTGACTGAATAATATGATCTTAAAAACTACAAGAGAATACTGCAGATTTATCACTATTAAATACTTTTTTTTTTTTTTTTTTTGAGAAGAGTCTCACTCTGTCACCCAGGGTGGAGTGCAGTGGCATGATCTCGGATCACTGCAACCTCTGCCACCGAGGTTCAAGTGATTCTCCTGCCTTAGCCTCCCAAGTAGCTCGGACTACAGGTCTGTGCTACCACACCCAGCTAATTTTTGTATTTTTAGTTAGAGACAGCACATTTGCCACACTGGCCAGGCTGGTCTCAAACTCCTGACCTCAAATGATCCACCCACCTTGGCCTCCCAAAGTTCTGGGATTACAAACGTGAGCCACTGCACCCGGCCTCTGTTAAATACTCTTTTTTTTTTTTTTTTTTTTTGAGAAAGAGTCTCGCTCCATCGCCCAGGCTGGAGTGCAGTAGCACAATCTCAGCTCACTGCAAGCTCTGCCTCCCGGGTTCACGCCATCCTCCTGCCTCAGCCTCCCGAGTAGCTGGAACTACAGGCACACACCGCCACACCCAGCTATTTTTTTGTATTTTTAGTAGAGACGCGGTTTCACCATGTTAGCCAGGATGGTCTTGATCTCCTGACCTTGTGATCCACCCGACTCGGCCTCCCAAAGTGCTGGGATTACAGGCATGAGCCACTGCGCCCGGCCCTGTTAAATACTTTTTTAAAAACAACAGTTTGCTTTAAACTATAAACATTAAACCCTCCCAAAAGAATAAAAATGGATAGTCAATAGTTTAAGTGTCTTTATTAATAGCTATAATTAAATCTTTTTTCAAAGTGTCAGTCCAATATAACTCCAATCATATCTATCATACTGATGGGAGGAAAAATGACAACTACACAAAGTTTTCCCATTACCGATAATTTTTGTCAAAAGATTCCAATTGTGAGAAAGTCAGAAGTTCCAGGAAGAGAATTTATAATTACCAACTCAGTTTTTAAAAATCACTAAATTAGCTGGGCATGCAGCTCATGCCTATAATCCGAGCACTTTGGGAGGCTAAGGTGGGAGGATTGCTTGAGCCCAGGAATTTGAGACCAGCCTGGGCAACATAGTGAGACCTTGTCTCTATAATTTAAAAATGTTCTTAAAAAGCACTATCACATATAACACATAAACACATTTTTTTTTAAAGAGATGGTCATCTAGTCTGGAGTGCAGTGGTACAATCATAGCTCACTGCAGCCTCGAACACCTGGGCTTAAGTGATTCTCTTGCTTCATCCTCCCAAGTAGCTGGGACTACAGGTGTGCACCAAGATGCCTGACGAATTTTCTAATTTTTTTTTGTAGAGATGGGATCTCACACTAGTTGCACACGCTGGTCTCAAACTCCTGACCTCAAGACATCCTCCCACCTCAGCCTCCCTACGTGCTGGAATTACAGGTGTTACCCACTGCACTCGGCCCTAATTAACATCATTTATCACTACCACATAGTAATCCTAATTTAATCCACAAGATACAAAAAGTTTCTAAAGTTACAATCAATATCATGACCAACTACTTTTCCTGGATTTTGACAATGTTAATACTTTTTCCAGCCTTCTTTTTCATTACACAGGAACCTCGAGAGAGAAAGAGCCTACAGTGAAAAATATAGTTTTAAACAAAAATATAAATTAGAACCAAAGAAAATAAACCAAAATTTGACATCTGTATTTGTCAAAGATAACGTAATTCAAAAGGTGAAAATTCAATTTCGAAGAACTAAAATTTTTTAAATCTCTCAAAATAATAAGATAGACATTTATTTGCAAATTAATACAACCTTAAAAAATTCAGTGCTTACTTTATACAAAAAAAGTAAAAAATACTGGATCACAATTTTTAAAAACACATAAATAAAACCCAGAGGTTAAATAATCTCAGCAGTACGCTACCCTGGTTTTTACCTAGAGGTGATTCCACTCACATTAGCCTCTACTGCTGTAAGCTGCATTTTTTTTTTTTTTTTTTTTTTTTTTTTGGTAGAGACAAGGTGTCACTGTGTTGGGCCGAGCCAGTCTCAAGCTCCTAGCCTCAGTGATCTCCCTGCCTTAGCCTCCCAAAGTGCTGGGATTACAGGCATGAACCACTGCACCCAGCTAGCCTCCACAGTAAGCATCTAGATTACACCTCCCTAACTTGCTCTTGGCTCCCCAGGAAGAACTTTAAGAAAGAACCAATTTAGGGCTCAGCATGGTGGCTCACGCCTGTAACCCCAGCACTTTGAGAGGCAGAGATGGATGGATCACCTGAGGTCAGGAGTTCAAGACCAGCCTGACCAACATGGCGAAACCCCGTCTCTACTAAAAATACAAAAATTAGCTGGGTGTGGTGGCGCGTGGCTGTAGTCCCAGCTATTTGGGAGGCTGAGACAGGAGAATTGCTTGAACCCAGGTGGCAGAGGTTGCAGTGAGCCAAGATCCCGCCACTGCAATCCAGCCTGGGCAATACAGCAAGAATCCATCTAAAAAAAAAAAAAAAAAAAAAAAGAAAGAACCAACTTAGGATGAAGCTAAGTAGGTGACTTTTCCCAAATTTGATTTGGGTGACTTAAAAGATAACAATAGGGTTTTTGTTTTTGAATTCTCTCTTACAGATTTAATTCAATATATTTTCTTGACATATCTTTTTTGGCTTTTATTTACATTTTTTTAAAAAAACAGCTTTATTGGGGTATAAGTGACATGTAATAAACTGCACATATTTAAAGTGTACAATTTGAAACTTTTTTTTTGAGACAGGATCTCCTTCTGTCACCCAAGCTGGAGTGCAGTAGCGTGATCATGATTCACTGCAGACTTGACCTCTAGGCTCCCTCCTCAGCCTCCCTAGCACCTGGGACTACAGCCATGCATTACCATGCCTAGCCAATTTTTTTTTTTTTCATTTTTTTTTAGAGATGGGGTCTTGTGCCATTGCCCAGGCTGGTCCTGAACTCCGTGAGCTCAAGCAATCCTCCTGCCTTGGCCTCCAAAAGTGCTGGGATTACAGACATGAGCCACTGCATCTGGCCTCTGAAATGTTTTGACATCTGTATACTGTACTCCCATGAAACCATTACTACAACCAAGATAGTGAACACATTCATCACTGCCACGTTTCCCGTGCCTCTCTGTAACCCTCCCCTCTCACTCCTCCGTAGCCTTCTCGTCCCCAGGCAACCACTGGTCAATCTGCTTTCCATCACTACAGATGAATCTGCACTTTTCTAGACTTTTAATAAATGATACCATACAGCATGTAGTATTTTGTTTCTGGGTTATTCTTTCAGCATAATTATTTTGACATTCATCCATATTGCTGCATGTATCACTAGTTTATTCTTTTTTACTGTCCTAGCTGGTTTTCAATAACCCTCTTTCAAAGATTCAAAATTCGAATAAAAAGGACGTTAAATGATTCTGTTTCTTAAAATAGCTTGCTCAAGACATATTTCATGTTTTATTTTAAAAATAGAAGTGATTTTCTGTAGATGTATGTATTACATGGCTTTTGGAAACATATGAATAATCTTACACTAAAGCAAACATAATTGAATGCTTTATTCATGCTTGACATTATTTCAGGCTTTGTAACAGCACTATGCTAAATACAAATCTATAAATGTAATAATTAACTGACAGAACATAGTCATCACATAAAAACCCACTTAAAAGTAACCACATTTGTATTATCTTTAATATAGAATTTTTCTTATGATATAGTTAAATTGCATATACTTGTCACAAATAAATTTATAAGGAAAACTGATATTATCTTTTAAAATGACAAATTTCTATCTATCAAGATAGATAAACCATGCCACACACACACACACATTACTGGTCAGTTTCCTAATTTTAAAGTCAGTAATCCTTTTTTTTTTTTAAATTTTTAAATATTTTTTTTCTTTTTATGTTTTATAAAACAGAGTCTTACTCTGTCACCCAGGCTGGGGTACACTGACACAATCATGGTTCATTGCAGCCTCAAACTCCTGAGCTCAAGTGATCCTCCTGCCTTAGCCTTCCAAGTAAGCTGGAATTACAGATGTGAGCCACCATGCCTGGCTCTTTTTTTTTTTTTTTTAAGAGACAGGACCCCCTTTCGTGGCCCAGGCTGGTCTCAAACTCCTGGCTTCAAGTGATTCCCCCACCTCAGCCTCCCAAACTGTTGGGATTGCAGGCATAAGCCACCACACCTGGCCCACATTTTAGTTTTAAATGGGGTACAATATAAGAAAAAAAGACAAGGAAGGGTAAGAAATGTTACCTGTTTTCCTAATTTTCTAACTGTAAACCAGTGTTCCTTATAATTGCATATAAATGATCTTTCATTTCTAAAAAAGAAAACACACAATATTAACTTGAAATATTGAATTCATATTTATGTTGTCTACTGGCAAATATTATATAAAATTTGTGATAATTTAAGATTATATTTACAGTTAAGTGTCACTGATGTTTTTAAAAGATCACACAACCATATGAACATCTCTGCAGCAGCTTAGTGATGCCGTGCCAAAAGATGGCCTCACGCACCACTTATGGGTCAGCTCTGTGCTGCCACAGACACTGGGGTGCCAGGAAGGCTACAGGGCAGATGCTCATGGACATCACAAAGGTGAAATAGGAAAGTCTGAGTGAATGAAACAGGGAACATCAAAACAAAAGTATTCAAAATATATTTCTCTTCTTTAAGAAATTACAACTTTAAAAATCAAATTTGGGAAAAGAAATGTATGAAATGCAAAACAAAATCTTACATAGGATCGATCCTGAGCCTCTGATACTCTGGACTGTTGAACAGGATTAGTTCTAAACCCCAAACTTTCAAGGCATTGCTTATAACCTGTTAAGAAAAATAGCAACTTTTCATAAGCTAAACCACTCCATTCCAAATTTAGGAAGTGTAGCTATGTTCGTTGTGTACTTCATATATAAATTTCTCTAGAAGGCTATAGGTTTTGTTTTTCTTTTTTTTTTTGAGATGGAATCTTGCTCTGTCACCCAGGCTGGAGTATAGCGGCACGATCTCAGCTCGCTGCAACCTCCGCCTCCCAGGTTCAAGCGATTCTCCTACCTCAGGCTCCCGAGTAGCTGGGATTACAAGCACATGCCACCACACCCAGCTATTTTTGTATTTTTAGTAGAGACAGGGTTTCACCTTGTTGGCCAGGCTGGTCTCAATCTCCTGACCTTGTGATCCGCTCGCCTCTGCCTCCCAAAGTACTGGGATTACAGGCATGAGCCACCACGCCCAGCCGGCTATAGGTTTTAAAAAGTGTGTGTGTATAGACATATCACTAAATCCATAAAAAAAACACATATATACTAGAAGAGTGCTTTTCATACCAGGTCTCTGAGATGTTCCAGAAAACCACACAATTCCTAAATAAAACTGCCTCAAAAATCCAGATGTATATTCTACCCATAAGTGCTATTCTTAAAACTAGTCTACTATATACATCTGATAATTTGGCTGCTGTGGGTGCTACTTTAGAAAAATTATATTCAACTTGCTACCTGCAATGTCAGAAATCATGTCTATCAAAATAAGTTCTCCCTGGGTATTTAAACTGAAGGTTCCATAGATGTCAGACTTCTAGGGTCATGGGCTTGCCACTTGTAGAAAAAAACAAAATGCAAACCTATTTATTTCAATCTGTCTGACAAAAAAAGGGAAATTTCTGAAAATTCACTATCTGCCCTCCAAGGTAGCCAACAAACAAGCAAGTGAGCCAGGTACCAGCAAAGACAGAAAGTGAGTGCAAGGTAGTGGGCACACATGAACAGGCAACAAGAGCAGCAAGGCACAAATAGGAAACGCCAAGTGCTGGGCCTACTCTGACCTCTGATTCCAGCCCTGCAGTAGCCATTACCCGTTAACAGTGGCACGGTAAAGCACTAGATGGAAATGCTGGTGGATGAGGAGGAGTCCAGGAGGGCAGTACAAGGGAAATACAAACAAAGATATCTGTAGAGATAGGTCACTCAGGAGAGGTTCTGAAAGAACTCTGGATACAACTCACAGTGTTAGAAAAAGAATGACAGACCCACAGATAAAAGAATCTTGCAAGTACATATATATATAACCACCAAAGAATTCAAAGAGAGCTATACATTAAAAAAAAAAATCAAAAGCCACAAACCATAATAAGGGAATCCAACCTGGTAGGCTGATTTAAAAGGATGGTGGCAAGGTATTGCATTTTCTCAAATTTACCCAACAGATGGTAAGTTTGAGCCATTGTGACTTATTAGAATTAAGGATTCTTTTTTTTCTTTGAGATGGAGTCTCGCTCTGTCGCCAGGCTAGAGTGCAGTGGCTTGATCTTGGCTCACTGCAACCTCTGACTCCCTGGTTCAAGCGATTCTCCTGCCTCAGCCTCCTGAGTAGCTGGGATTACAGGCATGCGTCACCACGTCCAGCTAATTTTTGTATTTTTAGTAGAGATGGGGTTTCACCATGTTGGCCAGGATGGTCTCAATCTCCTGACCTCGTGATCCACCCACCTTGGCCTCCCAAAGTGCTGGGATTACAGGTGTGAGCCACCATGCCCGGCCAGAATTAAGGTTATTATTAGCAACCAGATGCAAATTAAATAATCTTTCTCAAGAAGGAATTTTTAAATGTCCCACTCTAATATGAAGAGTCTACAATCCTTTCATGTTTATCTATATAAAAATCTAGGACTCTAGTTGGCCAGCTGCAGTGGCTCACACCTGTAATCCCAGCACTTTGGGAGGCTGAGGTCAGGAGTTCGAGACCAGCCTAGCCAACGTGGTGAAATCCCCCTATCTCTACTAAAAATACAAATATTAACTGGTGTGGTGGCGGGTGCCTGTAATCCCAGCTACTTGGGAGGCTGAGGCAGGAGGATCACTTGAACCAAGGAGGCAGAGGCTACAGTGAGCCAAGATCACGCCACTGCACTCCAGCCTAGGTGACAGAGTGAGACTCTATCTCAAGAAAAAAAAAATCTAGTACTCTAGAGTATAATCTTATACTCTGTAGGCAGAAGAACTTCTAAAGATCGCCTTGTTACAGTGACTATTGAAAGGCAGTGAAACGGTGCCTGGGATGTCAGCAACACATAATACATGCCTGTGACTACTTACCTGAATAGAGAAAAAACCACTGTCATCCATATTTCCAGAAGGCTGCTGTTAATTTTGACAGGTAGTTGAAGCAAGGGTGGCGGTGGGGAAAGAAGGATACAAACTGTCATTAGTGTGCATATTTAAAACAACATCTTGTGCATTCCCATTTCCAAAGTTAACAGCACAGTTATAATTCACCAGTCAGATCCCTATAGGAAGAATGGCCCATCCTTTTCTAAATAGTATCCACATTTTTAAAAGAAATGCAGACCAGGTGTGGTGGCTCACACCTCTAATCCCAGCACTCTGGGAAGCTGAGACAGGTGCATCATAAGGTCAGGAGTTCGAGACCAACCTGACCAACATGGTGAAACCCCATCTCTAACAAAGATACAAAAAATTAGCCGGGCATAGTGGCATGTGCCTGTAATCCCAGCTACTTGGGAGGCTGAGGCAGGAGAATCGCTTGAACCCGGGAGGAGCGAGGTTGCAGTGAGCCGAGATTGCGCCATTGCACTCCAGCATGGGCGACAGGGCGAGACTCTGTCTCCAAAAAAAAAAAAAAAAAAAAAAAGTAACTTAGTGAGTTTAAAATCAGTACCTGTAAAAACGTGCGATAATCTTCACTAGTAACTCCTCCTTCTGCCATTCTCATCCTCTCCTCCTCATCCAGCTGATGTGCAATTGAGGATAATTCCACAGGGCTAAAATATTCTCCTTGCAATAAGTTATTCAGGCAATGTTGAGCACAAAGTGAGCCTTCTTGCTAATATTTCCAAAAGAAAAAATTAAAATGTGACTTGTTAAACAGAATTGTACAGTATTTTCCCCTAAATAATTTTTTTGTTTGTTTTGTTTTGTTTTTGAGACAGAGTCTCGCTCTTTTGCCCAGGCCGGAGTGCAGTGGCGCTATCTTGGCTCACTGCAAGCTCCGCCTCCTGGGTTCATGCCATTCTCCTGCCTCAGCCTCCCGAGTAACTGGTACTACAGGCGCCCGCCACCACGCCCAGCTAATTTTTGTATTTTTAATAGAGACGGGGTTTCACCGTGTTAGCCAGGATGGTCTCGATCTCCTGACCTCGTGATCCGCCCGCCTCGGCCTCCCAAAGTGCTGGGATTACAGGCGTGAGCCACCGCGCCTAGCTCCCCTAAATAATTTAATCATTAACCTTTTTTTTTTTTTTTTTGAGACAGAGTCTTGCTCTGTTGTCCAGGCTGGAGTACAGTGGAGCAATCTCAGCTCACCACAACCTCCGCCTCCCGGGTTCAAGTGATTCTCCTGCCTCAGCCTCCCAAGTAGCTGGGACTACAGGCATGCACCACCATGCTTGGCTAATTTTTGTATTTTTAGTATATGCAGGGTTTCACTATGTTAGCCAGGCTGGTCTCAAACTCCTGATCTTGTGATCCGCCTGCCTTGGCCTCCCAAAGTGCTGGGATTACAGGTGTGATCCACCGCACCTGGCCAACTTTTTTTTTTTTTTTTTTGTTTGAGATGGAGTCTCGCTCTGTCACCCAGGCTGGAGTGCAGTGGCATGATCGCGGCTCAATGCAAGCTCTGCCTCCTGAGTTCACACCATTCTCCTGCCTCAGCCTACCAAGTAGCTGGGACTACAGGAGCCCACCGCTACGCCCGGCTAATTTTTTGTATTTTTAGTAGCGATAGGGTTTCACCATGTTTGCCAGGATGGTCTCGATCTCCTGACCTCGTGATCTGCCCGCCTTGGCCTCCCTAAGTGCTGGGATTACAGGCATGAGCCACCCTGCCCGGCCCCAACTATGTTTTAACACAGTTGAACTGAACTTTCAGCTTTAGATAAGTATAATTAACATAAGTACATGCATTTTCATTTGTTAACATTTATTTTACAAATCTACCATTAATGAAACTATAATTACATGATCAAAAATTTAAGAATTATTTTAAACAAACATTATCATCTATCAAATGTATCAAATCTCATATTTTACTAAAAACTACTGTATAAAACATTTAGTCTCCCTCATTTTCAGTGCCTAAAATAAGTTCATTCTTGGAGATTCTACAGTAAATTACTAATGGTGAAAGGAAATTTTAGTCCCTAGAACAGTTATTTATTTATTTTAAAAGAGCGATCTCACTATGTTGCCCCAGCTGGACTTGAACTCCAGGGCTCAAGGGATCTTCCTGCCTCAGTCTCCTGAGCAGCTAGGACTACAGAAACATGCCACTGTGCCCAGCTCCCTCGAACATTTATTCTTTTAACACGATAATGTCAGTCAAGCATGGTGGCTCACACCTGTAATCCCAGCAGTTTGGGAGGCCGAGGCGGGTGGACTGCTTGAGGCCAGGAGTTCGAGACCAGCCTGACCAATACGGCGAAACCTCGTCTCTACTAAAAATACAAAAATTAGCCAGCATGGTGGTGTGTACCTGTAGTCCTAGCTAATCAGGACACTGAGGCATGAGAATCGCTTGAACCCGGAAAGTAGAGCCTGCAGTGAGCCAAGACCATGCCACTGCCACTCCAGCCTGGGTGACAGAGCAAAACTCTGTCTCCAAAAATAAAAATAAAAAAACTCCACACAATCTAAATGCTTGTTGATAGAATTTCAAATCTTAAGAATTAATACAGGTGAGAAAAATTCTGTTCCATGTTAAAATTTGCAGTTACAGAGCTGAAGTTCTCTTCATGGAACTCTACAGATAATGTACACACAGTGTAAAGCAATGAGCAGAACTGTCCCAAACAACTCTGGAGCTCACTCCTGGACAAGCCAGCAAGAGGGACTGCACCTAAGCTCAGCTCCCATGGGATGACAGGCTTCCTCCTCATGGGAGGTAGGTACAACTTCCCATGGGTTCAGGGCCTTCAGGTGCTGGGCAGTTTCTCACACAACTGGCAACCTGAATCCAAGTCCAGGGTGCTGCCTGGTACTAAGTAGCCTGTGTGTGACCCTCCTCCCCGCAACAGTGTAGCTTTCCCATGCTACCTGATAAGGGAGAATCACGGATGGATGGATCCCTCCCTGTGAACACAGACACCAGGTTTGCCCCTCCCTGAATTGACGGCAGATGAGAGAACATTTCCTTCTCCTGCTAACCTTGGCCCTCCAAGTTCTCTCTTTCCCCAATAAGGTCTATTCCTTAACCCAACCTATCTGACATCACGCAATTTGTCCTGAGCTATGTCACACAGTAGACTCTAAAGAGAACCACCTTGCAAGATGGGTATTTTTCCTGATCAATCAATTTTCTAGGAACAAAATTCAGCTGGTGAAAAAAATATGGGTTATATGTGTATAATGGAATAGGAAGACAGGATTGAGACAGCCTCAGTCTGAGATAAGTTTATCTTCAACTTTTCGTAAGGAATAAGTAGCTTGGAGCTAGAGAACACTATCCCCCAAGTCTTCTCATGAGAATAGACTTTTTGTTTCCGCTTCTTTCTCTTCCTTCTATATTTCTACTACCAGAGTGCAACTCTTACTGAATAATACGCAAATTGAAGGGATATACAGATGTTCTACTTATATCCTTTCGAAAAATAGCCAAGGCTGGCTGCAGTGGCTCATGCCTGTAATCCCAGCATTTTGGGAGGCCAAGGCAGGAGGATTACTTGAGCCCAGAAGTTTGAGACCAGCCTGGACAACATGGTGAAACCCCATTTCTACAAAAAATAAAAAATTAACTGAGCATGGTGGTGCGTGCTTGTAGTCCAGCTTCTTGGGAGGCTGAGAAAGGAGGATAACTTGAGCCCCAAAAAGGTCGAGGCTACAGTAAGCTGAGATTGCACCACTGCACTCCAGCGTGGGTGACAGGGCAAGACCAAGAAAGACAAGAAAGACAAGAAAGACAGACAGAAAGAAAGACAGACAGAAAGGAAAGAAAGGAAGGAAAGAAAGAAGAAAGGAAGGAAGGAAGGAAGAAAAGAAAAGAAAAATAGGCAAGACAAACAAGCACTTCACAAGACAGCCAAATGGCTATAAAGGACACAAAAGAGGTACTCAACTTCATTAGTCATCAGGGAAATGTAAATTAAAACCACAATGTGTTATTACACAAACTCTAAAATGGCTAAAATGTTGGAGATTAGAGATACAGAAACTGTTGTATACTACTGATGACAGGATAAATTGGTATAACCAATAATAACTAATAATTACTAATGCATCTACTAAAACTTAATATATACATCTCCTATGATCTAGCAATTCCATTACTAGGTACATAATGTAAACAACAGAAATGCAAACATACATTCATCAAAAGATATGTATAAGAATGTTCACAAAAGCAGTATTTTTGTGCTACAAATAGCATTACTATTTGTAGTAATACAAAATAGCATTACAGATAGCATTGCTATTTGTAATGGACCCCAAACTGGAAACGACCCAAATGGATAGCTGGGATCACAGTAGAATGGAAATCGTGTTTACTCACAAAAGAATACTACGTAACAATGAGGATGAATTAACTACAGCTACCTGGAACAGTATGGATAAATTTCTCAAACAATGGTAAACTAAAGAGGACAGAATCAAAAGGGTATATACACTGTACGATTCCAGTCACAAAAGCTCAAAACCAGGCAAAACTCATTTATGATGTCAGAATTCAACAAAGTGGTTATTTTTGGTGGGAGTGCAGTGGAGAGAGAGTACCTAGAAAAGGGAATAATGGGAGGTTATGGGATGCAGGTAAATCTTCTGTTACTTGCTGTTTACACATGTTCACTTTGTGAAAATTCGCTGAGCTGTACTCTTAATGATTTGTGTGCTCCTCTCTGTATTGTATTTAATTTTTTAAAAATTCAAACAGTAAGAAAAAAGCCTTTGCTAACACAAATTTCCTGTCCTGCTGTCAGTTCGGAGTTTACAAACTATGGTCACCATACTTAATACCATATATAGCAATAGTGACATCCAAATATTTGATTAAAATTCTCTCTATAAAAAATAGCTTTAAATTATGAAAAATAAGTACTTGAAATCAAACTTCACCAAAGAAAAACTGTATTGCTACAGGAAATATCAAGTTCTGTACTTCTAATATGATTTAACGGAAGGAAAGGACAAACTGTTCAGTACAAATTTAAAAATCACTTAAGGCTAGGCACAGTGGTTCATACTGTAATCTCAACTGTTTGAGAGGCTGAGGTGGGAGGATCACCTGAGTCCAGGAGTTCAAGGCTACACGGAGCTAAGATTGTGCCACTGTATTCTCGCCCAGGTGACAGAGCAACATCAAGTCTCTCAAAAAGAAACAAAATAAATGAAAATAAAAACAAAAATAAACATAACTTAAGTCATAGGACGGATCAAATTCTACATGGACCAAAAGAATTGTACAATGACAATGAGCCCACCTAAGATTATGCATTTTCCTGCTTTGCCTCTATCTCAAACTATCCCCAGCTACCTCTCTCATCAAGCTTTAATCAAAGCAGAAGTTCACTTTGCCATAATCAAAGTTCAGCAGTATTGAAATCTCATGATTTGGCTGGGCATTGTGGCTCATGGCTGTAATCCCAGCACTTTGGGAGGCCAAGGCAGGTGGATTACTTGAGATCAGGAGTTCGAGACCAGCCTGGCCTACATGGTGAAACCCCGCCTCTACTAAAAATACAAAAATTAGCCAGGTGTGGTGGCAGGCGCCTGTAGTTCCAGGTACTCGGGAGGCTAAGGCAGAAGAATCACCTGAACCCAGGAGGTGGAGGTTGCAGTGAGCTGAGATTGCACCACTGCACTCCAGCCTGGGTGACAGAGTGAGACTCTGCCTCAAAAAATAAAAAATAGGCCGGGCGTGGTAGCTCACACCTGTAATCCCCGCACTTTGGGAGGCTGAGGCAGGTGGATCACGAGGTCAAGAGATTGAGACCATCCTGGCCAACATGGTGAAACCTCATCTCTACTAAAAATAAGAAAATTAGCTGGGCATGGTGGCACACGCCTATAGTCCCAGCTACTCGGGAGGCTGAGGCAGGAGAATCTCTTGAACTCAGGAGACGGAGGTTGCAGTGAGCTGAGTTCGCGCCATTGCACTCCAGACTGGTGACAAAGTGAGACTCTGAAGAAAGTTCGTGCCACTGCACTCCAGCCTGGTGACAGAGCGAGACTCCGAAGAAAGAAAGAAAGGAGGAAAGGAAGAAAGGAAGAAAGGAGGGAGGGAGGGAGGGAGGGAATAAATAAATTAAAAATAAAAAAAAAGAAATCCTACGATTTTAGGCCCAGACTTCATTGTGTTGGGCTCAGAGAATTAGCAAACTGCAGTTCTACAAAGATAATTTATAAAATCACAAAAGAGAACTGCTACCAAATCATTTACCCCCAACCTCCCCAGGTTTTCAAGACCAACCTGAAACTAGTTCAAATTATCAGAGACACTACTAACTACAACACAAATCAGGTATAAACCTAAGGTGCTCTAAGGAATGGGCTATCTGGGGACAAGCTGTCAATCTAGCAGCATTTCTCACCTCCTCTTAGTGCTCTCCGAGCCCTTACTATGAGGTTCAGCAAACACAAGCATCTGAGTAATGGCAATGGCCAGTACTTCTACAGCACTATCTGCCAGGGAGCCTTCTCTACACTCTAACTCTCAGGTTATGTCTATGTTATTATCCCCACACTACAGAGGAGGAAACTAGAGGACAGGGATACTAAGTAACTTGGATACTAAGTAACTTGCTCAGGATCACACAGGTAGTAAAAGGCAGAGCTGAGACTCAAACCCAGGCATAGGTTTCAAAATCTGTGCTACTAGCACTTCAAGTCATTTATACAGAATTTGGCTTCTCCTAAAGCTCAAATGTCCTAAAGATGGCTAAAATCCAGCAATCACAAAAGGGCATAATGAATGCCACAGAGTCAATGCTCAGCATCTTTTCAATAATTTTATGTACAACCCCAGCAAGTTTAGATATCATTACCAGTTTGCATTACATTAAAAGCACCAATACAAATGGCACAGTGACTGCACCAAGAAACATCAGCAAGAGGATTAAAAAAAAAAAAAAAGACAGAAAGCAGGCACCAGAACTAAAACAAACAACAACAAAAATCCAGTAGTTAGTGGTCATAAACTTAGTACAAAGGTTTAAGTTAGGGGTTGGCAAACTCTAGCCCATGTACCAAATTCAACCTGCCCCAGTAGCTAAGAATGCACTTTACATTTTTACATGGTTGGGAAAAACATGCACAAATAAGAATGTGTGACAGAGACTACAGCTGACCTGCAAAGCCTTAAAATATTTACAGAAAAGTTGTTTACTTTAGATAAACAGCACCATATATATCTCAGAAACTCAAAGCTGTCTCTTTATCCATTCAAATATATACATTTCTTTCTTTTGAGACAGGATCTTGCTCTGTCCTCTAGGCTGTAGTGCAGTGGTGCGATCGTGGCTCACTACAGCCTCGACCTCCCAGCCTCATGCAATCCTCCCACCTCAGCCTCCCAAGCCTATAGGCATGTGCTAACATGCCCGGCTAATTTTGTTCATTCTTTGTAGAGACAGGTCTCACCACATCCGGCCCCATTCAAATATTTTTTGAGTACTTACTCTGTGCCAGGCCCTCTCTCAGGCACTGCAGATATAGCAGTGAGAAACTGTTTTTACATTTCTAACTTAATAAAGGGTACTCAAAGTGACAACTCAGAAAGAGGAAACCAAGGTTCCAAGAGGAAATGGTTACAAGGCCCTTTGTAGGCAGATATTCCTACCTACACAGCTTCTTTAGGGCCAAAGTTGGTTCTCTGGCTCTCCAAACCCAGGACCCAGCAAGGGTTAAAGGTATATTGCAGAGGGGAAGGCAGTGAGCTGAAAAATGGCTCAAACATTCCCAGAATGGACTGTATAGGAGATTAACAATTGGGCCATATGGTTATAGGTGCATACTCTTGAGGACGCCCAAAAAACTAAATTGTTGAATCTTCACGTGCTGTGTAGATACAAGTTGATGATAATGGTAAAGGTATTCCTGAAGTATCTGTAGGCCTATACACACGCTGATAATTAAGAGGGACTCTTTTTTCTTTTCTTTTTTTTGAGACGGAGTCTCGCTCTGTTGCCCAGGCTGGAGTGCAGTGGCACGGTCTCGGCTCACTGCAACCTCTGCCTCTCGGGTTCAAGCAATTCTCCTGCCTCAGTCTTCCGAGTACCTGGGATTACAGGTGCCTGCCATCACACCTGGCTAATTTTTTGTATTTTTAGTAGAGACGGGGTTTCACCATGTTGGCCAGGCTGGTCTCAAACTACTGACCTCCTGATCTGCCCACCTGGGCCTCCCAAAGCACTGGTGTGAGCCACTGCACCCAGACTAAGAGGGATTTCTTTTGGGTAAGTAGATTTTCACTAGGCTAGCACCCAGCTTTTTTTGATCCCATGGGTCAGTAGAAATGTGTCCCAACTAGGTAACAATATTGTTAAAAATCTTGTCTAATTCTCAGGAAGTAGTGTGGAACATGTTTAAGGCCTTCCATGTTGAAATGTGGTCCCACACCAAGGCCTTTGAAAATTAATAACAAAAATATGGTCAGGTGCGGTGGCTCACGCCTGTAATCCCAGCACTTTGGGAGGCCAAGGTGGGTGGACTACCTGAGGTCAGGAGTTGGAGACCAGCCTGGCCAACATGGTGAAACCCTGTCTCTACTAAAAATACAAAAATTAGCTGGGCGTGGTGGCAGGCGCCTGTAATCTCAGCTACTGGGGAGACTGAGGCAGGAGAATTGCTTGAACGGGGAGGCGGAGGTTGCAGTGGGCCATGATCGTGCCATTGCACTCCAGCTTGGGTGACAAGAGCCAAACTCCATCTCAAAAAAAAAAAAAAATTAAAAAAAAGTACGTGTGTATTTTTCACCCACTCTACTCAGCCAAGCAACCAAATCTCTATTGTCTATGATTTACGAGTCATGTCAATCAAGTCAAAAAATTAGTGACAACTATAGGACTGAGTCCTTCCTCCCCCACTGAACATCAGCCTATTTCAAAAGTTTCCGAGATATTTTCTACAATGAAAAGCATTGTACTTAACAATTTGTTCCAGGCACAGTGGCTCACGCCTGTAATCACAGCACTTCGAGAGGCTGAGGTAGGAAAATCAACTGAGTCCAGGAGTTCGAGACCAGCCTGGGCAACACAGCGAGACCCCCCGTCTCTCCCAAAAACATTACCTGGCCCTGGCGATATGCACCTGTAGTCCCAGCTACTCTGGAGGCGGAGGCGGGAGGATCGCTTGTGCCTAGGAGGTCAAGGCTGCAGTGAGCCATGATCTCTCCATTGCACACCTGCCTGGGTGACAGAATGAGACCCCATTTTTAAAATAAAAATAAAAAAAGATTTATACTACAGATTTACATTTGGTAAATGTATTCTTTTGTCTTTGCTTTATTTGTTGTGTGTGTGTGAATTTTAAATGTCTGGGATAAATGATCATTTATAAGTATTTAATAAAACAAAAACCCTTTGCTCCTCCTATTAAACAATAGCCTTACCAGCAACTCTTTCCAAACACGAAACTATTATGAAACGAGATACCATGTGCCAAAGCTGTCCTGGGGAAGGCTTCACTCACACCCAAATGGCTGGATAATAGTATGTGAGAAACGAGGAGTTTCTTCACATATCACAAACAGTATCTTCAAGTGCATGGTCACTGAAGAGTTAAAGAGACAGGCTAGGCAGACCACAATAAAATCAACCCAGTCCACTCCTAATACCTAAAAACAAAGCTGGCCGCCTGCTCCGGAAAGATGGGAGTACCAAAAGAAACCAAACCCAAACATCCCGTAATAAAAACTCTTGTGACGACTTCCCTGTTTAGGGGCACGCCGGTTTTCCTACTTCACTTCCTAAGTGTCAGGCCCTACAGTGGGCGAGCCAAGGTCTCCTCCCTCGGGAGGCTCGCGGACCTAGTGCAGGGGAAAGACACGAACAAGACCCCAAAGATCTACGTGTAGGGAAGACTCCAATATAGAATTGAGCAATCCGGAGGAGGAAAAGTTAATTCTGCCAGGATTAGGGTAGGAGGGGTTGAGGGAAGTGTCCCAGAGATGACTCTAGCTAGACCCTAGGGAGAGGGAAGGATTGGGGAGGGGTGAAGGAATCCTCCGAAAAGCGATGGAAAGTGACGGAGAAAGGCAGAAGCAAATCCACTGGGCGCCACCCCACTCCCGTGTCCCGAGACACCCCCGGCCCCGCCCATACTCGCTCCCGGCTCCCAGGGCGGGGGCCGCGGGGGAAGTAGGGGCGTAGATGATGCTCCCCTCACCGAGGCGAGGAGGCGGGAGGCTGCGGCGTCGCCCCTCGCCGGGCGAGATCGGCATGGGGGCGACTCCGGCCCCACCCAGCCCTCCGGCAGGCGGTGATGCCGCGCTCCACGCCCGCCACCGCGCGGCAGACGGCTCCCCACCGAACGCGGACACTCACTTTCTCGTGGAAGATGGACTCCATGTTTATTTGTCTGGAGCCAACGGCCCCCACGCTGAACCACCCCCTCCAGCTCCGCCCCCTGCCCCTCTCCTCCGCCCACCCCGCCCCTCCGCGGCCCACCCTGGTACCCCACCCACGTGCCGCACGCAGGCCAATCACCCGCGAGTGACGTAAGCGAAGAGCGAGTGAACGCCGGGGACACGTGACCTTGGTAGCGCGTCCTCTTAGCTTCTGTTAGCGGGCCTTCTGGGGGATGCTACATCGCCACCTGCTGTCTGGAGGATCTTCTCCGCTTCCCACCCATTTCTATGGATTCTTAGGTTTCTAGGGGGAGGTCTGGACCGCTCACCTGGGTTCTATGTTCTTTTTGTTTTCCACTTTGTAGTTTCTACTGAGTTCATATAACTATTTACTTTCTTTCTCCTCCTCCTGCACTGAAAGTTTAGTAAGAAAAAACCATCATTACATTCTCCCAAAACCTAGCCTTGTATAAAAATGATAGCTAGCCCGGGCGAGGTGCCTCACGCCTGTAATCCCAGCACTTTGGGAGGCCGAGGCAGGTGGATCACCTGAGGTCAGGAGTTCAAGACCAGCCTGGCCAACATGGTGAAACCCCATCTCTACTAAAAATACAAAAATTAGCCGGGTGTTGTGGTGGGCACCTGTAATCCCAGCTACTCGGGAGGCTGAGGCAGAATTGCTTGAACCTGGGCGGCAGAAGTTGCAGTGAGATGAGATTGCACCAGTGCACTCCAGCCTGGGCAACAGAGTGAGACTCTGCCTCAAAAAAAAAAAAAAAAATTCCTTCAGTGACTTCCTGTTGCCATCCTATTGCTGGCCTGAAAAGCTCTGTGATCTGGACAAACCACCTGTCCTGTTCTGTTCTCCCCAAATTCTCTCTGCCCCAGTCACTCCAGACTCTAGTCATACTAGCTTCTTCCTTTTACTTCTGGAAAGTTCACTAAGGAAAAGTCTTTTGTGCCACTGCTACACCTTGAGCATGCCTACATTAAAGCACCATTACATCATACTGGAAGTATTACTTTACATACTACTGAACTATCAGCTTTTGAGGGGCAGAGGACTCTTACTCTTTTTTTTTTTTTTTTGAGATGGAGTCTCGCTCTGTTGCCCAGGCTGGAGTGCAGTGACACGATCTCAGCTCACTGCAACCTCCGCCTCCCGGGTTCACACCATTCTCCTGCCTCAGCCTCCCGAGTAGCTGGGACTACAGGTGTCCACCACCACGCCCGGCTAATTTTTGTATTTTTAGTGGAGATGGGGTTTCACCGTGTTAGCCAGGATGGTCTCGATCTCCTGACTTCGTGATCCGCCCGCCTCGGCCTCCCAAAGTGCAGGAATCTTACTCTTTAGGTCAAGGGTTGCTACAGAGCAATGAATTAATGCATGAAGTCTTTTTGATTGACTGGCACAAAAAAATACCAATAATTCGGTAGGAGAGATAGAAGTTACTGAGCTAATCAGGAAAGAGTTCATGGAGAGAGAATAGACCAAATAGATGCACTTCCAGTAAACTTCCTATGTCATCTTAGGCTACTCACCTTTTCTGTCATCTTCTTCATTGAAATCTTGTGTTGGCCGGGCATGGTGGCTCAAATTCTAGCACTTTGGGAGGCCGAGGCAGGCAGATCACCTGAGGTCAGGAGTTCGAGACCAGACTAGCCAACATGGCAAAACCCCGTCTCTACTAAAAATACAAAATTAGCTGGGTGTGGTGGCATGTGCCTGTAATCCCAGCTACTCGGGAGGTTGAGGCAGGAGAATCACTTCAACTCGGGAGGCAGAGGTTGCAGCGAGCCGAGATAGCACCATTGCACTTCAGTCTAGGTGACAGAGCAAAATTCTGTCTCAAAAAAATAAATAAATAAATAAATAAATAAATAAATAACAGAAAGGTTGAGCGCAGTGGCTCAGGCCTGTAATGCCAGCACTTTGGGAGGCCAAGGCAGGCCGATCACGAGGTCAGGAGATCGAGACCATCCTGGCTAACACAGTGAAACCCCATCTCTACTAAAAATACAAAAAAATTAGCCAGGCGTGGTGGCGGGCACCTGTAGTCCCAGCTACTCGGGAGGCTAAGGCAGGAGAATGGCGTGAACCCAGGAGGCGGAGGTTGCAGTGAGCTGAGATCGCGCCACTGCACTCCAGCCTGGGCGACAGAGCGAGACTCCGTCTCAAAAAAAAAAAAAAAAAAGAGTAAGAGTCCTCTGCCCCTCAAAAGCTGATAGTTCAGTAGCATATAAAGTAATACTTCCAGTATGATGTAATGGTGCTTTAATGTAGGCATGCTGAAGGTGAAACCCCATCTCCACTAAAAATACAAAATTTAGCCGAGTGTGGTGGTGGGCGCCTGTAGTCCCAGCTACTCAGGAGGCTCAGGCAGGAGAAGGGCATGAACCCGGGAGGCAAATGTTGCAGTGAGCCGAGATCGTGCCACTGCACTCCAGCCTGGGCGAGAGAGTGAGACTCCGTCTCAAAAAAAAAAAAAAAGAAAAAAAAAGAAATCTTGTGTTAACAAGAGAGATTGCACAGAGCTATTTCCATCTTCTTGAGCACTGTACCTATTAAATCCAAACTGGCATGAATTTTGTTACCCAAAACGAAATAGTTTAACAGAATTTCAAATGTTTGGCATTTTAAAAATTATGATGCATATTAAGTGTTCGGACTTGCAACACAAATCAGTGGTAACTAAAGGGCATCATTTCATTGTAATCTTCTCCTAAATTCAATCCTACCTAAAACAATTAATAAAATTTGGCTTCCAAGAAGAGGTAGTAGAACTTGGCTATTTAAATTTATTTGTTTGTTTATTTAAGATGGGTCTCACTCTATCGCCCAGGCTGGAGTGCAGTGGTGCAATCTTGGCTCACTGCAACCTCTGCTGCCCGGGTTCAAGTGATTCTCCCGCCTCAGCCTCCTAAGTAGCTGGGATTACAGACATGCACCACCATGCCTGGCTAATTTTTGTATCTTTAGTAGAGATGGGGTTTCACCATATTGGCAAGGCTGGTCTTGAACTCCTGACCTCAAACAATCCACCTGCCTCAGCCTCCCAAAGTGTTGGGATTACAGGTGTGAGTCACCGTGCCCGGCCATGTTTTTAAAAATTGATAACTGAATCTTGATGATATTGTGTTATAAAAAATGAATCAAGAGAGAATCCAATTTACTATTACAGATCTTGGCATTAGTAATTTATGTTTCCTAAAAAATACTGCATGTATTTCCAGGAAAGGGAGGCAGAAAAAAATACACACAACAGCATTGTGTTGAAACTCTCCATATATCCCTTAAGGACAAAAGACTTAGGTGTAATATTGCTCGCAATAAAGTATATATGCTTGAAACAAACCAAAGAAAACAAAAGAAATACAACCTAATGTTTCTGATTAGTGCTATTTTTGTCCTTTCTAAAAATATTCTGCTCTTCCTAATTGATTACAGATTTTTCAAGTATTATTCATCAATCTCCTCTTTCATATATTGAAGGCAAAGGAATATTTTTAAAAGAATTTACTTCTCTATTGTTTTTATTTTATATTTTATTTATTTTTTGACACGGGCTCACTGTCTTCCAGACTGGAGTGCAGTGGCACGATCACAGCTCATTGCAGCCTCACCCTCCACAGGCTCAGGTGACCTCCCACCTCAGCCTCCTGAGTAACTGGGACTACAGGCACACCCCACCACACCCAGCTAATTTTTGTTATTTTTAGTACAGACGGGGTCTCACCATGTTTTCCAGGCTGGTCTCGAACTCCTGGGCTCAAGCCATCTGCCCACCTTGGCCTCCCAAAGTGCTAGGATTGCAGGCATTGCCACCGCGCCTGGCCCAGCCTCCTTGTAATTCTTTTCAATACCTTCTAGACCTTATCTCTCAGACAACCACTGAACTGCTTTGTTACTACAGATTGTTTATAACATTTTTATAAACAATTTTATAAAAAGATTGTTTATAACATATAAATGTTTATAACATTTTCTATTTATATAAATAGAATCCTATAGCATGTGTTCTTTTTTATCTGGCTTCTTTCATTCAGCACTGTTAGTTTGAAATTCATCCATATGATGTATCAGTAGATCATGCCTTTTCATAGCTGGGTAGTCTATGATATGGATTCAACACACTTTATCCATTCATATGTTGACACACATTTGGGTTATCTCATTTTTGCCTGTTACTAATCAAGCTGCTATGAACATTCACGTAAAAGTCTTTGTGCGGATATATGCTTTCATTTCTCTTGGGTAAATAACTCAGACTGGGATGTCTGGGTCAAGTGGTAGGTGTGTTTTACCTGAAACTGCTAAACTTATTTCCAAGGTGGGACAACCACTGGTGGCTACATTTTATATTCCTGCCAGCAGTGTGCCTTCTAGCTGCTCTACATCCTTGCCAACAATTGGTAGTCTTTCAAATTTTAACCATTTTATTTTTACTTACTTAAATCTATTTTTTGAGACGGAGTTTCGCTCTTATTGCCCAAGTTGGAGTGCAATGGCACGATCTTGGCTCACTGCAACCTCCGCCCCTGGGGTTCAAGTGATTCTCCTCCCTCAGCCTCACAAGTAGCTGAGATTACGGACATGCACCACCACACCCGGCTAATTTTGTGTTTTTAGTAGAGACGGGGTTTCACCATGTTGGTCAGGCTGGTCTTGAATTCCTGAGCTCAGGTGATCCACTCGCCTCAGCCTCCCAAAGTGTTGAGATTATAGGCGTGAGCCAGCCTAATTTTAACCATTTAATAGGTGTGTAGTGCCATCTCATTTTGCTGTTAATTTCCATTTCTCTAGTGACTACTAATGTTGAGTATCTTTTCATGCGCTTACTTGCCATCCTCATATCTCTTTTGGCAGTGTTTGTTAAAATCTTTTGCCCATTTAAAAAAGTCAGGTTGTTGAAGCTGGGCGCGGTGGCTCACACCTGTAATCCCAGCACTTTGGGAGGCTGAGGTGGATCACGAGGTCAGGAGATCAAGACCATCCTGGCTAACATGGTGAAACCCAGTATCTACTAAAAATACAAAAAATTAGCTAGGTGTGGTGGCAGGCGCCTGTAGTCCCAGTTACTTGGGAGGCTGAGGCAGGAGAATGGTGGGAACCCAGGAGGCGGAGCTTGCAGATCACACCACTGCACTCCAGCCTGCGTGACATAGCAAGACTCCGTCCCAAAAAAAAAAAAAAGTAAGGTTGTTTATTATTAAGCTATAAGGATTGTTTACATATTCTAGATGTGTTTTTCGAAGAGCAAAATTTTAAATTTTGATAAAGTATAACTTATTTTTTAAATTAATTCATGTTTTATGTGTTGTATTTTGAAAATCCTCGCTTCCCATGTGTATCCTACATTTGAAAACAGGAAGAGCTTTGCCAAAGCTAAGGTCATTTAAAATTTTCAGTATGTGATTTTTAGCAAATAAAATCTTGGCATCATCCTTTTTAAGTCCCATTGAAGCACAAGGTTTGACATTTTTCTGAAAAATATATGATAAAAAATTTGCTCTATGATTTAATAATACTGTGGTTCAAAATGAGAAACAGCAAATTAAATGCTAATTATAAATTTAATACCATAGTATACAATCAGGTACCTTATAGTTATTATTTTTTTATTTATTTTTGAGATGGAGTCTCACTCTGTTGCCTGACAGGACAGGTATGCGCCACCATACCTGGCTAATTTTTTGTATTTTTAGTAGAGACAGGGTTTCACCATGTTGATCAGGCTGGTCTGGAATTCCTGACCTCAGGTGATCTGCCCGCTTTAGCCTCCCAAAGTGTTGGGATTACAGGTGTGAGCCACCGCGCTGGGCCCTAATAATTATTTTTTAAGTATGCTTGTTACTAGAAGGACTACCTTTGTACAAAAAGAAAGACATTTCAGATTCTTCATGTTTTTATTTCTCTCACGACTTTGAAATGTGAACATTCGATAATCCAGCCAGTCTTTACTTCCAGGTAACTTCTTCATTGGGTTGCAATTCCCTGTGTGGAAAGCAAAAAGGGAAGAAATGGAAAAACTGTAAATAAAACTGTGATACGAGATAAAAGGGGAAGTCAGAAGAATGATTGCAATATTTCATTTTCTTTTTTTTTTTTTTTTGAGATGGAGTCTGGCTCTGTAGCCCAGGCTGGAGTGCAGTGGCATGATCTCAGCTCACTGCAAACTCCACCTCCTGGCTTCAAGTGATTATCCTGCCTCACCCTCCTGAGTAGCTGGGATTACAGCTGTGCGCCACCACACTGAGCTAATTTTTTATATTTTTGGTAGAGACGGGGTTTTCACCATGTTGGCCAGGCTGGTCTCGAACTCCTGACCTCAAGGAATCCACCTGCCTTGGCCTCCCAAAGTGCTAAGATTACAGGTGTGAGCCACTGCGCCTGGTCAATATTTTATTTTCTATTACACTGATCCATTTAAAAAACTTACATATGAGATTCATCATACATATTCTTTTCATTCATGATTTTAACTTTCACCATATTGCTAGCTTCATTCTTCTGGGTTAAAGAATTGTAATTACTTAGTTTATCTTTATATGAAAGCTATTATCTCTGCTCAGTGAGTTCACTGGAAATGTTTTCTAAACCCTTTCCAGCTTATTTTCTCTTTCTTGAAATCCCTGATTTGTGAATCACTTCTACCATCTCTCCATACCCACTGTGGATGCTGCTCACTTCTCTTGCCCCTCAAGCTTCCTCTTACCCAGTTGTATGCCCGCTGGCAGGCATCCTGTCTTGCTAACTGGAACTCTCTGCTGCCAGAGGAGCCATCTCTAGAGGCACAATGGGACCAGGCATCTTCCAGTTGCTATCACTCTACTACCAGGTCTAAAGCTCTCAGGTAGTGTTGCTAAGAACATAGCACCTAGTTGCTGTTATTACTATTTATCTCAGCTACAGCATGTCTTAAGTAAGATAATCTATGACAATATATGTGGAAGCTGTATATAAGCTAGGCTTTGGTCAGCTACTTTTAAACTGTTTCTGTATTAAAATGCACTTTGAATTAAAAAAAGACGATACTTTCAAAGACCTGAAACAGCCTATTCATTAAATGAAGACTTTAAATTCTAGAGGTAATCATATTGTTTTATCCAAGGATTCAATAACAAACAAGACTAAAAGCAGTATCATTTGAATCTAAGTCCTCAAGGGGGAAAAATTACCCCTTCTATTCATTTTTGGCACATATCAAAAAGAATATTCCCCAAATTTGGCCAATTGCTCGTTTAAAAAAATGCAGACTAACCTTTTAAATAACATACTCTTGTTCCGGAAGGCAGTTAACTGTTCATCACTCTTTTTGTCTAAATAACATCCAATGACAAATCCCATAGGGACAAGAACATGAACCCAGTGGTCCCGCACAATCTGAAGTAAGTTCACCATGATAGCTAAAAGAAAAAAAAATTATCAGAAATACAACTGCTTTTTTGGTTTTTTTGAAATAGCTTTTAAATTGCATCTGGGCCGGGCGCGGTGGTTCATGCCTGTAATCCTAGCACTTTGGGATGCTGAGGTGGGCAGATCACTTGAGATCAGGAGTTCAAGACCAGCCTGGCCAACATGGTGAAACCCCCTTTCTATTAAAAGCACAAAAATTAGCCGGGTGTGGTGGTGTGCATCTGTTATCCCAGCTACTGGAGAGGCTGAGGCAGGAGAATTGCTTGAACCTAGGAGGCGGAGGTTGCAGTGAGCCAAGATCGTGCCACTGTACTTCAGCCTGGGTGACAGAGCAAGACTCCATCTCAATAAAATAAACAAATTGCATCTGAAACAAGATGATAGACACAGATGTAATAGATGTTAAAAGCCTAGTAAGCCTCTTTGTTTGCCTGGCATCAGAATGTAGTACAATACTTTAAAATCTAATTGATGAAGATTACATACGGGACAATGATTAACATAAAATTACACTGCACAGGGTCTATTTATTAAATTTTACTACTAGCTTCAATAGTAATGTGATACGATACAGAGCAGAGAAACAGAGAGGGTATGCAAAAAAAATTCTACCTGCAACAGCTGATTGTTTGCACCCTCCTCATGTTGTTTGGGAACTTTTTTTTGTAAAAGAGACAAGGTCTTGCTATGTTGCCCAGGCTGGAGGGCAGTGGCTATTCACAGGCACTACAGCTCTCAATTCCCGGACTCAAGTATTCCTCCTGCCTCAGCCTCCAAAGTAGCTGGGACTACAGGCATACACCACTGCGCCTGGCTCTCATTTAGAACTTTTACACGTGTAAAACATATTTAGAACCTCTCACAATGCAAAAATAAATTTAATACAATTTTGCCAGAAATGGAATTCTTTAGGTAAAGCTGTAGTTACTGAAAACTAAATTTAGAAAGGAAATTAAAAGATATGAGAGAAAAAAACTATATTCAATAATGTCACTGTAGATATGAATATAAATTACTCTAAAAAAGGTAAAGGGGCCGGGTGTGGTGGCTCACGCCTGTAATCCCAGCACTTTGGGAGGCTGAGGTGGGTGGACAAGGTCACGAGTTTGAGACCAGCCTGGCCAACATGGCGAAACCCTGTCTCTACTAAAAATACAAAAATTAGGTGGGCGTAGTGGCGCATGCCTGTAGTCCCAGCTACTCAGGAGGCTGAGGCAGAATTGCTTGAACTCAGGAGGCAGAGGTTGAAGTGAGCTGAGATGACGCCACTACACTCCAGCCTGGGGGATAGAGCGAGTCTCTGTCTCAGGAAAAAAAAAAAAAGACAAAGGGAGAAGAAAACTTACTTTTATAGAATGACTACTAGGTGGCTCATGCCTGTAACCCCAGCACTTTGGGAGGCTAAGGCGGATGGATAGCTTGAGCCTAGGAGTTTGAGACTAGCCTGGTTAACATGGCAAAACCCTGTCTCTACAAAAAATAAAAAATTAGCTGGGTGTGGTAGTATATGCCTGTAGTCCCAGCTACTTCAGAGGCTGAGGTGGGAGGATTGCTTGAGCCCAAGAGACGGAGATTGCAGTGAGCTGAGATCACACCACTGTACTCTAGCCTGGACGACAGAGCGAGATGCTGTCTCAAAAAAAAAAAAAAAAAAAAAAAGACTACTAGGTTACTAGGTACCAGAGCCATCATATATTTCTATGCGTAATGTGAAATATTATTTACATTTTACAGATAAGAAAACAGCTTAATCCAAATAGCTATTAAGTACAGAACAGGAGTTCAAATTCAGCTTCACTCTACAGCTCTGGCTCCTATTATAGCTCATGCCTAAGAAACCCCTTCCTGAATTGATGTTTATGGTACTTAAAAGCTTCTAAATGCTGAGTTTCCAGAAGGTAGATGAGGAGGAATAGAACTATAGGTTTTTCCTTATCCAAAATGCTTGGGACCCAAAGTGTTTTTGATTTTGAAATATTTGCATACACATAATGAGCTATCTTGGGGATAGAACTGAATTAAAATATAAAATTCATTTGTGCTTTATATATACCTTATACACATAGCCTGAAGGTAATCTTATATGAAAGTGGTTTTTTTTTTTTTTAATAGTCTTGCTCTGTCACCTAGGATGGAGTGCAGTGGAGTTATAATAGTCCACTGCAGTCTTGAACTCCTGAGCTCAAGTGATCTTCCCACCTCAACCTCCTGAGAAGCTGGAGCTACAGGTGCTAATTTAAAAAAATTCTTAAAAAATTTTTTTTCGTAGAGACAAGATCTTGCTACATTGCCCAGGCTGGTCTCAAACGTGTGGCCCCAAGTTTCACATATGGGGGCATTTTGGATTTCCAACATTCTGATCAGGGATGCTGAACCTGTAATAGTCATCATGTGGAAAATAAATTGCACTAATTCAATAAAAACATAGGTGGATTGCCAATTTTCTGTAAAAGTTCGTGCATACAGATGAATTCAAAATACACCTGTGTGCATTTGGACTAAACTAATAAATCATGTACAATGACTGAGAAGACATATGACAACATCCTAGAAAGACAATACATTATTGCCAACAAAAGTGCTTAGCACTAAGCTGTGCGAGGACTATGTGGACTGAATTTCTGCCTCTCCTCTGACACTGGCATACTTATACAATTCATACTTTTTTCTTTTTTTCATTTTATTTTGAGACGAAGTTTCGCTCTTGTTGCCCAGGCTGGAGTGCAACGGCACGATCTTGGCTCACCGCAACCTCTGCCTCCCGGATTCAAGGGATTCTCCTGCCTCAGCCTCCTGAGTAGCTGGAATTACAGGTATGCGCCACCATGCCCAGCTAATTTCGTATTTTTGGTAGAGACGGGGTTTCTCCACGTTGGTCAGGCTGGTCTTGAATTCCCAACCTCAGGTGGTCCGCCCGCCTAGGCCTCCCAAAGTGCTGGGATTTACAGGCGTGAGCCACAGCGCCCGGCTTTTTTTTTTCTCTCTCTGTGGCCCAGGCTGGAGTGCAGTGGCGCAATTACAGCTCACTGCAACCTCTGCCTCCCAGGTTCAAATGATTTTCTTGCCTCAGCCTTCCGAGTGGCTGGGACTACAGGCAGGTGCCGCCACGCCCGGCTAATTTTTGTATTTTTAAGTAGAGATGGAGTTTCACTGTTGGCCCGGCTGGTCTCAAACTCCTGACCTCTTGATCCGACGACCTCGGCCTTCCAAAGTGCTGGGATTACAGGCGTAAGCCACTAAGCCTGGCCATACTTTTTTCTTTTAAAAGGCAAGGTGGGCCAGGTGCGGTGGCTCACGCCTGTAATCCCAGCACTTTGGGATGCTGAGGCGGGTGGATCACGAGATCAGGAGTTCGAGGCCAGCCTGGCCAACATAGTGAAACCCTCGTCTCTACTAAATATACAAAAAATTAGCCGGGTGTGGTGGCGGGCGCCTGTAATCTCAGCTACTTGGGAGGCTGAGACGGGAGAATCGCTTGAACCCGGGAGGCGGAGGTTGGAGTGAACCGAGATTGCACCGTTGCACTCCAGCCTGGGTGACAAGAGTGAATCTCTGTCTCAAAAAACAAACAAACAAACAAACAAACAAAAAAGCAAAGCAAAAGGGTAAGCGCATCATTTTGGTGCAACGGTGTCAGCTCAAGAGGATTTGCGGTTTGGAAGAGAGCGAGGTTAGCGAGAAGACAGAAGGCTGGGACTTGGACGAATGTAAGCTGCTCGCGGAGGGGAGGCAGCGTCTTCCCCGCTTCAGGCCAGGCGTGGGATCCCGGCCGGTCTCCTCTCCAGTCCGGTTAGCGGGCGGTCACTGGGTCACATCTCTACGGACGTTTTCCTGTTATGACAGCCTCAGAAAACCCTTTCCAAAAGCTCCGGCCCGGAAATCCCATCCTCCACCCGAAGAAAACCCCATTTTCCTTTCCCGTCACCTTCGTTCGGAAGTCCCGGGGAAGCCCAGATCACCCCTCCACACATGCACAGCACCGAGGGCTCGCCTAGACCCCTCCCCGCCACCCTCGCCGTGATCCTCGTCGCGGCGGCCCCCCGGGCTCCCCAGACCCACCTGCAACCTCAGTGCCAACAGCGACCCCGAGACCAAGGGCAACGGGGAACTCAGCCACCCGCGCCAGTGGAAGCTGCGACCTCGGGACCTGCCATTCGCCGCGCCCGCACGGAGCAGAGGGGTGACGCCAGCAAATCATACTACTTCTTCCTCCTCAGGGTTGACTCCTCTCATTTTTTTTTTTAGCTTCCAAACATTACCAATAATTTCTGAATAAAATTTCGCTCCACGCAGACGAGGCGTGCAGGCGTGAGCGCCGTCGCCTTCCCATAGCACCGTGCACACCCCCCGGAGATGGTCTCGCCCTAGGTCCTCCTCCTCCTCTCCGCCGCTAGTCTCCAGCTCCAAAATGGCGGCCGCCACTGTGGGGATTCTGCCGGCCGGTAGTCCCTGACGCTGCTGAGCTAGCATCGGCTTTTCTACCTTTTGAACCTGGATTCGCCTAGGGGTTGGGAAGGGCAGTGGACGGCGTTGGGGGAGGCCTGACGAGGCAAGTGAGGGCGGGAGAAAGGAGCGAGCCTCGGGCTGGGGAAGGCGGCGTCATTGGCCCTCCGGGAGCGCCGGGCCCCGACTCCGACCCGGTCTCCCCCGAGGACTCGCCCCCGCCGCTTCGGCTGCGACTGTCCCGGTCGTTCCCGGCAGAAGTGGTCAGCGAGGGAAAGAAGTGATTTCTCCATGGGTTTCAAGCTCCCAGCTGTTTTGCGGCAGCCCGTACGGTTCCCTCCCGGGATCTTCTTCCCTCCTTTCTGCTTCCCTCTGCTTCCCCTTTCATCTCTTGGCGCTGGAGGAGTTAAACCGACGCCAGCTTTAGCTCCTTGGCCTCGTGGCTACGGCGTTCTTAGCCTCCCCTGCTCGGGCTCTTCCCGTCGTTTTGGGTTGAGAGACCACGAGGTTACTAAGCTCTGGACACCGCTTAGGCGTCATTTTAGTTCATCGACTCCAGAGACCTTTCGGATGTTTGTACCACACTGTAGTAAAAGGGTCTCGGCCCTTCGTGCCCTCCCGCCATCGCCCTCCAGCGCTTCTACTATCACTGCGAAGTTCTAATTCTTTTTTGACTTCGTACTATCTTACGTGCTCTTTAGAAAACAAGAGGTCAGATTGTAACCCCGGCAAGTCTGGCCTCCTGTGACTAGGCGAACCTGAGCTATCATTTATACCCATCCCCTAATTTTTAATTTTACAATCCCTTTAACCCCCCCTTTTTTTTTTCTTTCTTTTCTTTTCTTTTTTTAATAGAGACGGGGTTTCACTATGTTGCCCAGGCCGGTGTCGAACTCCTGGGCTCAAGAGATCCTCCCATTTTGGCCTGTGCTGGGATTCCAGGCGTGAGCCGCCATGCCCGGCCTTGCAACCCCAGTATGAAACTGGGGCTCTCCCTCAGCTGACCGGGAAGAGACTTCCCCACTCAATCAATGAGCTCCAGGGCTAACCCAAACTCCTCTGTTTTCCCTTGGATTTTGCTTAGTTCACCTTAGTTGTCATCAACATGCACGGTCATGATTTTTTATTTTTGAGAAGGAATCTCGCTCTGTCGCCCAGGCTGGAGTGCAGTGGCACGATTCTCCGCTCACTGCAACCTCTGCCTCCCGGGTTCAAGTGATTCTCCTGCCTCAGACTCCCGAGTAGCTGGGACTACAGGCGCGCACCACCACGCCCAGCTATTTTTTGTAGTTTTAGTAGAGACAGGGTTTCACCTTGTTGGCCAGGATTATCCGCCCGCCTCGGCCTCCCAGAGTGCTGGGATTACAGGCGTGAGTCACCGCGCCCGGCCAATTTATTATTTGAGACGGGGTCTCGCTCTGTCCCCCAGGCTGGAGTGCAGTGGTGCCATCTCAGCTCACTGCAACTTCCGCCTCCTGGGCTCAAGCAATCCTCCCACCTCAGCCTCCCAAGTAGCTGGGGTCACCAGCGCAGCCACCGCGCCTGGCTACTTTTTTGTGTTTTTAGTAGAGAAGGGGTTTTGTCATGTTGCCCAGGCTGGTCTGGAACTCCTGAGCTCAAGCGATCTGCCCTCCTAGGCCTCCCAAAGTGTTGAGATTACAGGCGCAAGCCACTGCGCCCGGCAACATGCACGATTATTATTAAGAGGGCAAGTAACTGTGAGACATTTGCGATGAAGTAGTATCTGTCAAAACCAGTGCCCTGAAGGAATTTATGATATGATGAGGCTTCATTCCTTCTTGCAGTACCCATTTATGCCGCCTTGACCACTGAAGTTGGTATTGGATATACAAAGATGATCACTTTTACTCCTCTATACATTGAACAGCCATTCAACAAATACTTTATGTGCCACCTTTATAACAAAATAACTAACTTTGCCTAGGGCAACAAAAAGGCTTTATAAAGGAGTAAATATGTGAGCTGGGTCATGTAGCATCAAAAGGAATTTGCTGAGCTCAAAAGGAGAAGGTAATTTGGGGATTCAGTACAGGAATACAGAGCTTTGAGAAGCTTTAGCATACTTAGGGAGAGTGGGATAATCAACCTGCTTGAGCATTTAGTGCACGAGTGATTGGTGAAGCAAGAGGTAGGTTAAGATCAGCTTGTGAAGGATCTTGGTTTCCAATAGGGCGTTTAGATTTTATTCAGTAGTTAGCAGGAATCCAGTGGATATTTTGTGCAAGGGGTGAGCAGGAGGATATTTGTTTTTTTAGGATGGTCTCTGACAGCTATGTGGCGGATCAACTGGGAACAGAAAAACTAGATGAAAGGAAATTGGCAATCATTCAGGTAAGGCAATGAGGGCCTCCATGAAGGCAGGACATAAAGGAGGTCAGAGCGACACTAATAAATGTCGAATGGGATTCACCTGCTGACTGCTAAGTTAATGGTAAGAAGGTGACTTGAGTTTTTAGTCTGGGAGAGTAAATGGTTGGCAATACTATTAAAACTTAGTCTGAGACATGTACATAAACATAGGATGGTGCCAACCTGCACTTTAGGGGTGACAACATGATGCTCTATAGTGTAAAGCATTGATTTTTATGGTCTGGAGTCTAGATCTGCACTGTAATGGTAGTCGCTAGCCACGTGTAGCTATTGAGCACTTCAGATGTGGTTAGTCTAGTTGAAATGTGCTGTAAATATAAAATACACAGTGGATTTTGAAGACTTAATATGAAAATGTAAAATATTCAACATGATTACATGTTGAAATAATATTTTGGTTCTATTGGGTTAAATAAAATACATTAAAATTCACCCGTTTCTTTTTTACTTTTCCATGTGGCCATGAAGAAATTAAAAGGTACATTTGTGGCACCATTATATGTCTGTTGACAGAGCTGTTCTAATCTAGACTAGATGTGGGAATTTGTATGGAGGTGGAATATGAGCTGGGCCTGAAGACATTGAGCAGTGATGTCAGGGTGGCTTCCTGGCAACCTCCGTTGCCACTTAAGGCATTTGGTTTGTCTTTTCTCAAGCAGTAAGAAGCCTTTAGAGATTTCTGAGCAAGGGGTAATAGGTGCAGGGTATTTCTGAAGATGAATCTGGTAGCAATGTTTAGGTTGGATGAAGGGAGGAAAGACTGGAGGCAGAGAAACTGAGAAACCCAAACATAAGGTAGTGAGGCCCTTCCTGTATTAGGGTACCGGCAGTGGGATAGAAAGGGAATGATGTGCAAAGCGTTCCTGAGGGAAGAATAATCAGGAGCTGGTAATAATAGACTGTCCCAGAAGTGAAGAATCAGCATGTAGCATTTCAAGCCTTGGTTACTTAGATAACAACTAATATATTCATGTCGCAGAGCTATAAAATACAATTTGAGACTGAAGAAATTTGGTCCCAAGATAGAATCAGCAACGTTAGGAGGGAGTGGTCCACTAAATACTTTCTCTTTTTCTCTCCCTGCTTTCTGTATCATCTGATCAATCACACACCAGCTAATATCCCCAAAATATAGAATTACCTGTATCATGCCATCTTTCTACTTGATAATGAGTCTTAAAATGTTTCTGTTGCCTACAGGACTAGGTTCACAGTTTCCAAGGCCTTTCATTATCTGGCCCCTTTCTGTTCATTAGGCCTTATCTTTTATTTTTTGCTTTTGTGAATGTGTTCCAGGCTAGTTTTTTCACTGGTACTTTAAAACTTACTCAAAAGTGTAGAGATCTGAGATCTGTGGTATTCCTTTACTCCTGTTATTCCTCTGTTTTGAGTACCTTCTCTTTGTTTCTACCCATGTCTTACCAATCCTTAGTGAGTAATCGTAAATCCCACCTCTTCTATGACTCTCAATAACATAAAGTAATGTCAACTTAAAAAAAACTTCCTAAATATTTTTATGTCTTTTATTATCTGTTTATGTAAGCTTAAGATTCCTAAAATTATGACAGATCTGTTTTTTAAAAAAGGACCACATATGATACTACTTGCTGCTGCTCCTGATGCCTTAGGGCAAGATACAAATTAAACACCGTAATTATAAACAGAATGAAATCATAATACCACATTCATAAGGCTTTTATTTATTTTTTAGATTAATAAAGAACTCTTCAGAATCCCTGGTGTTTCATCATATATACGACTGAGATATCAGTAAGTAGTGAATGTTTGATAAAGATATAGCTTTATTATGAATAATTGTAGTGAAAATATCATCTGTTGAAATCTTGGTCTGTCTGCAAAACAGTTTTAATATGAACTTACTCAGTTCTACTCAGTTCTACTTCATAATCTAAATGAAGAAAGTGGGAATTAAGGAAGACTTAAGTAGAAAAGAGTTTCCCTTAGGCCATTAATATAATTGTGATACAGTAAGCTTTTTGACAGGGATAATTTCCAAGGTCCTTTCCAAAATTGTATTTATAAACATTTTTCATCAAATAGAGAATTAATGTCTTTGTACCCCAAATAAGAACACATGAAGGCCAGGCGTGCTGTCTCACACCTGTAATTCCAGCATTTTGGGAGGCCAAGGTGAGCGGATTGCTTGAGCCCAGGAGTTAAAGACCAGCCTGGGCAACATAGTGAAACCCTGTCTCTACAAAAAATTAGCCAAGTGTGGTGGTGCGTGCCTGTAGTCCCAGCTACCCAGGAGGCTGAGGGAGGATCACTTGAGCCCAGGAGGTTGAAGCTGCAAATGAGCCATGATTGCACCACTGCACTCCAGCCTGGGTACCAGAGCAAGATCCTATTTCAGGAAACAAAAACAAGTCAATATATTTTAAATTTTAACTTACCAACAGTTATTTATTGAACAACCACTATGTGCAGGGATGTGCTAATGTACTAAGGATAAAAAAATGGATCAAGCCAACTCCTGTAATCAGAGAGCTCTCCCAAGCAAGGGCAAATACATGTGGATGGGTTTTGGTTTATGGTGTGGTAAGGACAGTGAGCTTATTTAATACTAGCCATGCCACGTTCCTTCCTTTAAGAAACATTTATCGGCTACCGCTGTATGTTAGGCACTGTGGAGGCACTGGAATATAACTGTGATGAAAACAGAGAAGGTCTTTACCTTCATGGAGTCTACATTCCAGTGTGGGCACAGGAGGGGAGAAGGTGACAGACAAAGCAAGTAAATAAATAAGTAGCAATTAGCGAGCACTGAGTATTTTGGGGGAAATAGAATGATGTTGTAATGGACGTGAAGAAGGACTTTAGGGTGGTCAGAGAATGACTACCTCTGAGAATGACTCAGAATAAATTAGAGACAGGGAAAATATATAAACAAGTTAGAGGTTTTGGTCACAGTGAAGAGAGAAGAAAATTTGAGAAATATAATGAGTTGTTATGAAAGTATATCTCTGGAAGTGTTTTATGAAGGTCATTGATAAACCTCTATATAACTTAAGCCAGTGGACATTTCTCTGGCTTCTCAGACTTAGTGCAAATGGGAGGTGAGGAAGTGGAGATATATCTGTGGATAAATATTCTGAGAAGTTTTGCTGTGAAAGGGAAACCTAAAAATGATGCAGTGGTTGTTGGGGGTTGAAGGGTTAAGAGAGGGTTCTTATAAGTTGGGAAATTCTAGAGTATTTTTATAAGCTTGTGGGAATGGTACATCAGTGATACATTGATGCAGGGGAAAGAGCGAATGACTGAAGATGTCAAGTCTTTCAGAAGGTAAATAAGAATGGGATCAACAGCACACATAGAGGGACTGGCCTTGGATGGAAGCAGGACTATTCTATACAACAGGAGACCCAACAGTGTACATGCAGATAGGTTAATAGATGTAGTATCTGGAAAATGAGAAATTATTGTCTAATTTTATTTTCTGATTGAAGAATGAAATGAGATTATCAGCTGATACTAGGGTGGAGGGAGGGATGGGTGATCTTCAAACAAAGAGGAGGAGGTGTGGAGTAGTAGTCTCAGAAATTGAAAGTCAAACTACTAAGAAAAGTCAGATTGAAGGGTAATACTTATGGCCTGTTTGAGGCCTTTGGCCATGAATTTAAAGAGCATATAGCATTAGCCAAGTGTGGTGGCAGGTGCCTGTAATCCCAGCTACTCGGGAGGCTGAGGCAGGAGAAATACTTGAACCCTGGAGGTGGAGGTTGCAGTGAGCTGAGATCCTGCCACTGTATACTAGCCTGGGCGACAAGAGTGAAACTCTGTCTCAAAAAAAAGGAAAAAAAATGGGCCGGGTGGATCATGAGGTCAAGAGATCGAGACCATTGTGGCCAACATGGTGAAACCCCGTCTCTACTAAAAAGAATTAGCTGGGCATGGTGGTGCATGCCTGTAGTCCCAGCTACTCGGGTGGCTGAGGCAGGAGAATCACTTGAACCCAGGAGATGGAGGTTGTAGTGAGCCAAGATCGTGACTCTGCACTCCAGCCTGGCAACAGAGTGAGACTCCGTCTCAAAAAAAAGCAAATAGCACAGCTGTAATTCTCCTCCATATCCCATCCCCGACCCCCCGCACGATTGGAGTTAATCAGGACTGGGGTTTTGCCAGCCTAGCAGAGAGAAGGACTAGAGGAGCAAGACATTTGAGTGTTTGCAAATAATCTTAACAGATCATGAATTGAAGGTGAGGACCTGAGTGAAAACAGGAGGGGGTCATGGATAGGGAAAAAGTAGTCAGCGAATTAGAGAGATACCACTGAGCCCAGAGGATTTTTGCAATGGGGATACTAGAGTAAGTAAGGTGTTAGAGAATGAGATGCTTGAAGTGAAATTTTGAAAGTAGTACAGTTACTGGTAGTGATAAGGTCTAGGGTGTAATCGTAGTGGTGGGTTGCTGAAGTGAAATGAAGATTATTGGAGTTGAGGAAGTCAAGGAACCAACAGGTCAGTATTGAAGTTACTGAGAGGAACAACAGGTCTTGTAAAAGTCCTCAGTGAATGAGGCCAGGTTAATAGATGCCATAGTGAAGAGGAAATGTGGAAGCCTAATAGTGAACTGCTGGGTGGCAACAGCTTCAATGGGACTAGACTATTTGAAAGAGGAAGGAGAAGACATGGTTTAGAAGCTGCAGTGAGGAGCAAGGAACACATACGTCCTGCTTTTCAAGTACAGGGGGTACAAGAAGTTAAAACAACAACAACAAAAGACCTTGAGAAGGCTGTAAGAGGAAGAGTATGATTAGGGAACAGCCAGGTACCTGGGAAGACAAGCAGGTGAAAAGAATTTTCAGAGAAGCAGTTGCAGTTACAGGGGAATATAATCATAGTTCCAGAGAGCATCCTGAAAGGATCTGAGAGGGAGAAGAGGTAGGGGATTAGGTCTTACTGGGAGATGTACACATCGTTGATAATTGATAACCTAGCAGTCTTGTGATTTTGGCTGTCACTCAGATAAACAAGGCTGGGAGATGTGGTGGGTTTAGCAGCCCCTGTCAGCCTCTTATGAAAGGTGGATGTTCAGTTTACCTTAGTTCGTTGACGGCCTTGAGTAGTAAGAAATTATTAGGTAACTCGGTGGCCTTCTCCCCTACATGCATAGTTAGCCAGGAAAAGCTCATTTATTTTAGGGAGCTAAAATCTGAAATGTTGCTGTGGAGTTGAACTTTGTTAATGAATATTTTCATAACTTCTGCTTAATAGCACACAGTTCCAGGTTCTAAATCCCATTTTTAAAAAATGTATATATTTTATTTTATTTATTTTTTAGATACAAAGTCTCACTCTGTTGCCGAGTCTAGAGTACACTCTAGGGTGTCACTCTGTGCCCAGTCTAGTGGCGCACTCATAGCTCACAGTAACCTCAAACTCCTGGGCTCAAGCAATTCTCTCATCTTGGCCTTCTGAGTAGCTAGGACTACAGGTACATGCCACCAGCCAGTTTTCTTATTTTTTTTTTTTGTAGAGACAGGGTCTCACTACATTGCCTAGGCTGGTCTCAAACTCCTGAACTCTAGCAGTCTTCCTGCCTCAGCTTCCCAAAGTGCTGGGATCACAAGCATGAGCCACCGTCCCTGGCCTATAGATGTGTTCATGTTATATTTTCCTGAAATATATGCAGTAGGCATCCCAATTTGCATTCCATCGGATATATGTTGAGCGTGCATCAGGTTCTATTTAGGAGTTGCAAACATGCCACCTATGTTTTTCAGTTGCTCACATTCCAGTGCAAGGGTTCTTAATGTTAAACTCCCTGAAAAGTTTGTGAATTTCTACGTGTATATGTACTTTTGTTTTTTGTTTAGGTGTTTTGAGAGTTGGTGGGGGAGTGGGGAGGGTCCATAGGTTTTTATCAGATTCTCAAGGGGGTCTATTTAATGACCACTGGTCTAATTAATGGGAGAGAAAGACATGTAAACTAATCATTGTAATACAGTGAAATCAGTGCCATCACAAAGCAAGATAAAAGAGGAAGAGATTCACCTTGAAGGATGAGTTCATTAATTCCTAAACATTTATTTATTGAGGAACTTGGATGCAGTAGTGTCTGTTATGTAATTTATACATTATTTGAAATACTTCAACATCGTTTTTACATATATATTAATACTAATGTTTTATAGACCGAGATACATAGGTGAGGAAAGTTTAATTAACTTGCTTCAAATCACATAGGAGTAGATTCATATGTGGGTCTATTTGATTGCAACATTCACTACCCCACTAGGGAGCCACTAAAGGGCTCATTGTGTCTAAGATTATCTTTGTGCTTTTAAAATTGGCAGTGACTTAATAAACTTGCTTTCACTTAAAAAAAAAAAAAGTAAACTTGGCAATGATGGAAATGGGCCTTTAAACTGCTTTTCATGTTAATGGAATTTCTATGCACTTAAATATTTGAAATAATTTTAATTAATTTGTCTATTATGTATGCCATACTGTGCTTTTATGTTTAATTATGTTTTCATTTCATTTGAAAGACCCTTCTAGCTTGCTCTTTCTGGACCAAAAAAAATGACGTCTATTATCAAATTAACTACCCTTTCTGGGGTCCAAGAAGAATCTGCCCTTTGCTATCTTCTCCAAGTTGATGAGTTTAGGTTTTTACTGGACTGTGGCTGGGATGAGCACTTTTCTATGGATATTATTGATTCCCTGAGGAAGTAAGTTACATTTCATAATTCTAGGTTTTTATTAAATCAACTTCTCTTTTCTGTACTGTAATACCATTTCGATGTGATAAATACTGCCTTTTTACACTAGTTTATAGCAAAAGGCTTAATTTTACTTATGCCAAAAACCTATGGTGACATTTTAACTTGTGAAGTTTTGATTGACTTATAAGCTTTGCTTGTTGAAATTCAGCAAAATCTTAAGCTAATGGATTTCAGTAGAAATTTTTGCATGCTAATTTTTGGAAAGAACAAGAATACATAAGAATTTGAGAAGAGGAAACATTTTCCATGTGAAAGTTCTGTGGTCAGATCACATTAGCTTACCTTCTACATCTTTTAACGCTAAACATTGTCAACTGGTTCTCAGAATGACCTTGAGATACTGATTCATCAAAAAAAAAAAAAATCAATTATGGGCTGGGCACAGTGGCTCATGCTGGTAATCCCAGTACTTTAGGAGGCTGAGGTGGGCAGATCACTTGAGTTCAGGAGTTCGAGACCAGCCTGGCCAACATGGTGAAACCCCCACTCTACTAAAAATACAAAAATTAGCTGGGTGTGGTGGTGTGCACCTATAATCCCAGCTACTTGGGAGGCTGAGGCAGGATAATTGCTTGAGCCCAGGAGGCAGAGATTGCACTGAGCCGAGATCATACCACTACACTCCAGCCTGGGCGCAAAGCAAGACTCTGTTTCAAAAAAAAATAAGATAAAATAAAAAATCAATGATGTTTGCAGTATTATACTAATTTTGCAAGAAAAGAGGACTTATTTTAAAAACTTTAGAACTTGAAAAAAAATCCAAACCATTTTATTAATTTCTTGTGTCAATGAGAACATATGCTTCCCTGATTAATTGAAGTTTTACTATTCAATTAGCAAAACTGTCTGTGGTTACTATGCGAAAAAGCTGGGACAAAAATCCATTATAAGTATGTGGCCATATAAATATCCTCTCCTTAATAATTTCTGAAATTCTTCTCTTTTTTTTTTTTGAGATGGAGTTTCACTTCTGTTGCCCAAGCTGGAGTGCAATGGCGTGCTTTTGGCTCACTGCAACTTCCGCCTCCAGGGTTCAAGTTATTCTCCTGCCTCAGTCTCCCAAGTAGCTGAGATTACAGGCATGCACCACCCGCCTGGCTAAGTTTTTGTATTTTTAGTAGAAACAGGGTTTCACCATGTTAGCCAGACTGATCCCGAACTCCTGACCTCAGGCGATCCACCCACCTCGGCCTCCCAAAGTGCTGGGATTACAGGCCTGAGCCACCATGCCCAGCCAATAATAATTTCTGAAATTCTAAGCTGAGTTCTTGAACTTAAATTAATAGTTTGCGACCAGGCACACTGGCTAATGCCTGTAATCCCAGCACTTTGGGAGGCCGAGGCGGGCAGATCAGTTGAGGTCAGGAGTTTGAGACCAGCCTGACCAAGATGGTGAAACCCCATCTCTACTAAAATTACAAAAATTAGCCAGGCATGGTGGCGCATGCCTGTAATCCCAGCTACTCGGGAGGCTGAGTCAGGAGAATCATTTGAACCTGGGAGGTGGAGGTTGCAGTGAGCCAAGATCGTACCATTGCATTAGAGCCTGGGCAACAAGAGTGAAACTCTGTCTCAAAAAAAAAGAAAAAGAGTTAAGTGAGGCTGGGTGCGGTGGCTCATGCCTGCAATCCCAGCACTTTGGGAGGTAGAGGAGGGCGGATCACCTGAGGTCAGGAGTTTAAGACCAGCCTGGCCAACATGGTGAAAGCGTGTCTCTACTAAAAATAAAAAAATTAGCCAGGTGTGGTGGTGGACACCTGTAATCCCAGCTACTCCGGAGGCTAAGGCAGGAGAGTCGCTTGAACCGGGCGGCAGAGGTCGCAGTGAGCCGAGGTCGCGCCAGTGCACTCCAGCCTGGGCAACAGAGAGAGACTACATCTCCAAAAAAAAAAAAAAAAATAGTATGCAGGATAGCTATTAAAAATCAACTTACGGCCGGGCGTGGTGGCTCACCCCTGTAATCCCAGCACTTTGGGAGGCCAAGGCGGGTGGATCACCTGACGTTGGGAGTTCGAGACCACCCTGACCAACATAGAGAAACCCCATCTCTACCAAAAATACAAAATAAGCTGGGAGTGGTGGCACATGCCTGTAATCCCAGCTGCTCAGGAGGCTGAGGCAGGAGAATCGCTTGAACCTGGGAGGCAGAGGTTGTGGTGAGCCGGAGATTGCGCCATTGCACTCCAGCCTGGACAACAAGAGCAAAACTCCATCTAAAAAAAAAATCAACTTACTTGTGGTGTCTACTGTTCTTTTTTGTTTTTATTCTTGTTTTTATTTTTAGGCAGGGTCTCACTCTGTCACCCAGACTGGAGTGCAGTGGCATGACCTCATCAAGCTCCACCTCCTGTGCTCAAGTGATCCTCCCACGTCACCCCTCAAGTAGCTGGAACTACAGGCTCATGCCACCACCCCTGGCTTTTTTTTTTTTTTTTTTTTTTTTTTTTGTATTTTTTATAGAGAATGGTGTTTTGCCATGTTGCCCAGGCTAATCTTGAACTCCTGAGCTCAAATGATTTGCCTGCCTTGGCCTCCCTAAGTGCTGGGATTACAGGTGTGCGCCATCACACATGGCCTTCTTTTCTGTTTAAAATGTGTCTACACACCATATATTTAAGTGTACCTTATACCACATTTTTTGTAGCTATGCAGAGCACAGGTAGTAATAATTGAAATTTATAGGTAATCATAATTTTAGCTCTTAGTTTTGCTCTTCTGCCCCAGCATAGTCTTCAATCCAGAATTGGTGAATAATTTTGAATATTCTGTCTTTACCCTTAAAAAGATTCAAGAAGTAGTCCTTTGGATTGTGTTCTTGTAGGCATGTTCACCAGATTGATGCAGTGCTGTTGTCTCACCCTGATCCTCTCCACCTTGGTGCCCTCCCGTATGCTGTTGGAAAGTTGGGTCTGAACTGTGCTATCTATGCAACCATTCCTGTTTATAAAATGGGACAGATGTTCATGTATGATCTTTATCAGGTAATTTAAGCAATTAAAAAAATTTTGTTAGCACTCCTTCAGTGATTGTTTTTCACCTTTATTTGTGTTATTCTTTTAGTCTCGACACAATACAGAAGATTTTACACTCTTTACATTAGATGATGTGGATGCAGCCTTTGATAAAATACAGCAGCTAAAATTCTCTCAGATTGTGAATTTGAAAGGTAAAAAGAATTTCCAGTAGTAAGTATGTAGACGAATGGGGTTTAACTTGCTGGAAAATACTGAGGGGAATTCAGAGAGAAAATTATAGGTATTGCCGGGCGCGGTGGCTCAAGCCTGTAATCCCAGCACTTTGGGAGGCCGAGGCGGGTGGATCACGAGGTCAGGAGATAGAGACCATCCTGGCTAACACGGTGAAACCTCGTCTCTACTGAAAAAAAAAAAAAAAAAAAAAAAAAATTAGCCGGGCATGGTGGCGGGCGCCTGTAGCCCCAGCTACTCGGGAGGCTGAGGCAGGAGAATGGCTGAACCCTGGAGGCGGAGGTTGCAGTGAGCCGAGATCGCGCTATTGCACTCCAGCCTGGGTGACAGAGCAAGACTCCACCTCAAAAAAAAAAAAAAAGAAAAAAGAAAATTATAGGCATTATGGTCTGAAGAATAAAAGAATTAGCACATTCTGCCTTGATATAGAACTCTTAACTTCCATTTGAATTTTAAAATATTTCAGAATAAATGCTAACAGAATGTTAATAGCTCAGGCCTTTTCATATTTAGCTTGGGAAAAACTCATTTAGTGTTTACTGTGTATAATAAACAAAAGATAATGTGGCCATTTCCTCCTCCTCAGAGCTTACAGTTAGATTGAGGCGACAAAGTAGCTGAGATGGCTAAATGTAGTGATTGGGGTAAATGAAGTGCTATGGCAGCAGAGTAGATAATGAATTCTAGCATTGGACGTTAAAAAGTTTATTATTGAATTAGCCAGGAAGTCCTGTACTAAGTCTATATTTATCATCTACAGAGATAAAATTTTCATAGATATGAACCCTGGCGTTGATAAAATGGTGCAATAATGGACTCTGAAGATTTAGCCCAGAAATAACAACAGTCTCAACAGTTTTGCTTCTAGTTAATTTTTCTGTAGGATAAATTCTTTAGCACAATGAGATTTAAATTATTCTGTTAGTTTAGAGGTTAGCAAAAATGGAAACATTTGATAATTGTATATACAAAATACACATTAAAATTTGCTAGTTCATACTAAATAATTTAATAGTGTACTAGCTTTTAAATCTAATCTCTAGCCTTGTACTTATACGCACAAATAACTCTACGAGATTACATAATAAAGTAACAAGAATGTTTGCCTCCAGTGAGGGAGTGGAGTAGCTGGGGGACAGGAGAGTGAAGCCTGCTTTCACTGTATGCATTTTTACTTTTGAATTTGTATTATTGCGTATACAGTATTACCTATTAAAATATAGTTGAGAAATAAATAACCTTTCTTTAGGGTTGTAAAAGAAATCTGAATATTATTATCTTGTTGACATAGGTAAAGGACATGGCCTGTCTATCACACCTCTGCCAGCTGGTCATATGATAGGTGGAACAATATGGAAAATAGTCAAAGATGGAGAAGAAGAAATTGTTTATGCAGTTGACTTCAACCACAAGAGGGAGATGTAGGTATATTAAGAGAAAAGCTAAAGGAAATGCAATTGGTATTATTTTATTCTTTGGAGAAAAAATAAGAAACACAGTTTTTGTTTTGGTTACCAGAAATTAGAGCAACTTAAAACCATCAAATAGGGAATGTTTTCAAAATTGATTATTTGCATAGTAAGGGGAAAAGTATGGTATAAGACATAAGAGATTTCAAAAATTTACAGGTTAAGTATACACTCTACAAAACGAGTATCTCCCTGGAGATGTTGCAAAGGAGATGAATTTCTTACATATCAAATTACATGTTCTTGACCTGCTATTTAACACAACTTTGTGGATGGGTTCTTTTGTTTTGTAATGTGATATGGTTTGGCTCTGTGTCCCCACCCAAATCTCATCTTGTAGCTCCCATAATTCCCACGTGTTGTGGGTGGGACCCGGTGGGAGATGATTGAATTATGAGGGTGAGTCTTCCCCGTGCTGTTCTTGTGATAGTGAACGGGTTTCACGAGATCTGATAGTTTTAGAAACAGGAGTTGCCTTGCACATAATGTAATTACCATCTAATATAACTGCCCTGTGTTTAAAGTTAGTCCCTTTGAAAGGGAACTCAATTCTAGTTATGATTTTATACACTTCATGTGGCACTCAGAGCATTACTATATAATATTTTGGTGTTTAGTCTCTTACAGGCTTGTTTTGTTTCATCTGTACATTAAGTTCATAGCTATTTTGTGTTACATTACAATAGTCTTAGGATCTTTTTATTAAGAAATATTTAAGACAAATAGACTGAATTTTAGACACTTACAACCATAGATTAATGAGGAAAGGATGGCTATGTTGCAGGGCAAAAGAGTGAGGGTCGTGATCAACTCAGTATACCACTGGAGGCTATATGAGTAAACAGCAAACTGTTCTCGTAAATGCAGAATATTGGCAAGCCGACAAACTGTGTCTGCCACCCAGAAGGAATGCTGAGGGCAGTCAGCCCTCAGGTGCAGGTGTTTCTTGTGATTAGGCACATCTGAAGCCTGTTAGCAGTAATGTGAACCTGTGATAAATTAAGCAGCTGACCAATTGTTACCTCATCCTCCCTGCTCTTTCTACCCAATAAATATGAAGGGCTGTAGAAGCTGAAGGCGGCTCCCTTTGCTCACTAGAAGCAGGGAGCTCTCTTCTTCTTCTCCGGACCCCTTCCTTTAAAATAGTTACTTTTGTTTTAAGTTTTCATTTCTGCATTCGTCCTCCTTCGTTCAGTCTCGTAGTAACCGTGGCAAACTGCAGCATGGCTATTTGAGTAAATGGTATTGAAGGATTCGACCATTTTGGAAAAAAATCAATTTGTGTCCGTTTAATTATATAACAAAAGAAATTTCAGATGGATTAGAACTAAATAGAAATGAAGCAATATTGGTGAGTCTGATCTCTGATTTTAGAAAAGACTTTGTAAGCATAAAAACAATGAACCAAGTTACAAAGAAAAAGTTTGATAGGTTTGATGACATACAGGTTCAAATGTCTGAAACAACAAATAAAAAAAAAATCAAAGTAGGAAAATATTTGCAGCAAGTTTGCCCAAAAACTTACAACATATATATAAGATCAAGTATTAATTTATTAATAAAAATATACCAGTTGCAAGATGGACAAAAGTTATAAAGTCAAAAAAGAGAAAATTTAAATGATCTTTTTCTGTTAGATACCATTAAAATTATTATTCTTATTTATATTTTTATGTATTTTTTTGAAACAGAGTCTCACTTTGTCGCTGAGGCTGGAGGCACAATCACGGCTCACTGTAGTGTCGACCTCCCAGCTTCAAGCAATCTTCCCATTTTAGCCTCCCAAGTAGCTAGGACTACAGGTGTGCTCTAACATGCCTGGCTATTTTTGTAATTTTAGTAGAGATGAGGTTTTGCCATGTTGCCCAGGCTGGTCTTGAACTACTGGGCTCCAGTGATCTGCCCACTTCTGTCTCCCAAAGTGTTGGGATTACAGGCATGAGCCACTGCACTAGTCCAAAATTATTTTTAAATGGTGATTTTCTTCTGGGAAGTATGTAGAATTGGTCAGTCTTTTTGGTTGAACTTTTCTGGATGAGGTTAAATCTTTCTGGAAAGCCTTTTAGCAGTACTATGTATTACAGTAAATATATTTCTAGGAATGTGACCTAAAGAAACAATCAGAAATGCAATTGAAGCTTTTGTAAAAAATGTTCTTTGAAAGATTATAATGGCAAAAATAAGTGACTGAAATATCAGTAAAGGGAAAGGATCAAATACAGTGTAGACACAATAAAATGTTTTTATAACTGTTAAACATGTAGTTTAGAAAAAAATTTTTATGTCCTGGGTAAAAACCAGGATATAGAACGGAGCGTATAGGAATGTATATGGGATATCAGCTTTGTAAAATACATATGTATATCAGTACTTACCATAAGACAGGGCAAAAAGAAAAAAAAAATACATATGTGCATAGAAAAACTTATATGGTTAGAAGGATGTACACCAAAATATTATGTCAGTTATCTCTGAGTAATGGTACTCTGGAAGATTTTTGTTTTCTTCTTGATACTTTTTTGAAGTTACTAGATTTCTTATCAATGAGCATGTCTACTTTTATAGTTAGAGGAGGGAACACCTTATAAATGAAGCTGCTTATTTTTTAAGTAAGAGAAGCTATTATTGTTTACTTGAAATGATATAAAATGTTCCTCTTCTTAAACTTTCTTATAGCCATTTAAATGGATGTTCCCTGGAAATGCTAAGCAGGCCTTCCCTACTTATCACAGATTCATTCAATGCTACATATGTACAGCCTAGAAGAAAACAGAGAGATGAGCAGCTTCTGAGTATGTATTCTTTCACATCCTTATTATTATTATTTTGTAACTTTTTGTATATTTAGGGAATATAAGTACATAAAAGTACAGGTTTCTTTTTTTTTTTTGAGACGGACTTTCGCTCTTTCACCCAGGCTGGAGTGAAGTGGCGTGATCTCAGCTCACTGTAACTTCCGCCTCCTGGGTTCAAGTGATTCTCGTGCCTCAGCCTCCCGAGTAGCTGGGATTACAGGTGTGCACCACCATGCCCAGCTAATTTTTGTATTTTTGGTGGAGACAGGGTTTCTCCATGTTGGCCAGGCTGGTCTCAAATTTCTGACCTCAGGTGATCCACCTGCCTTGGCCTCCCAAAGTGCTGGGATTACAGGCATGAGCCGCCACGCCCGGCCACAAGTATAGGTTTCTTAATGCATATGTTGCACAATGGTGAAGTCTGGCCTTTTACTGTATCTGTCCCCAGAATCATGAATGTTGTACCCAATGTATAATGTCCTTTTCAAGGAGCTGTGGAAATGCATGGTAGTGGGAATAACTGTATTCTGTTTAGCACTTTTCTTGGTCATAAGAGATTGGTTAACTTTAGTATTTTTGAAAAAAATATGATGTGACCATCAGTTTTTGTATAAGAAGAAACTTAGCTGGTTTGAATTTAACTTTTGTGGAAGAGTGTAAAGATTGGCTTCTTTTTGCCAGTCAGTACATAGCTAGCTATCCCTGGCACTCACTGGCATATGTCTATATATAAAGACCTCGTACAAATCTATTAGAAAAATACACTAAAAGAAAAATGAGGCCAGGCACAGTGGCTCACGCCTGTAATCCCAGCACTTTGGGAGGCCGAGGCGGGCGGATCACGAGGTCAGGAGATTGAGACCATCCTGGCTAACACGGTGAAACCCCGTCTCTACTAAAAATACAAAAAATTAGCCGGGCGTGGTGGCGGGCGCCTGTAATCCCAGCTACTCAGGAGGCTGAGGCAGGAGAGTGGCGTAAACCCGGGAGGCGGAGCTTGCAGTGAGCTGAGATCTGGCCACTGCACGCCAGCCTGGGCTACAGAGTGAGACTCCGTCTCAAAAAAAAAAAAAAGAAAAATGAACAAAGAGCTAAGTGGATAAATGAAGGTATAAATATTCCACTAATTTTGGGTGTTTTACACTTTAATATAGTAGGCCATTGCTGCTTGCTTCATCTTACATTCTTTTTTTTTTTTTTTGAGATGGTGTCTTGCTCTGTCGCCCGGGCTGGAGTGCAGTGGCACAGTCTCAGCTCACTGCAACCTTCACCTCCCGGGTTGAAGTGATTCTTCTGCCTCAGCCTCCCAAGTAGCTGGGATTACAGGCATGCGCCACCATGCCCAGCTAATTTTTATATTTTTAGTGGAGATGGGGTTTCGCCATGTTGGCCAGGCTGGTCTTGAACTCCTGACCTCAGGTGATCCTCCCGCCTCAGCCTCCCAAAGTGTTGGGATTACAGGCGTAAGCCACTGCACCCGGCCTTATATTCTTTTTAAATAAGCTATAAGGGATTTTAGCAGGGAAAATTGGATTCCATTTTTAAACATGTTTTCAACCATTGTTTTTAGTTCATCTACTTTAAAAGTACAACTTTTTTTTTTTTTTTTTTTTTTTGAGATGGAGTCTTGCTCTGTCGCCAGGCTAGAGTGCACTGGCACAATCCCGGCTCACTGCAACCTCTGCCTCCCGGGTTCAAGTGATTCTCCTGCCTCAGCCTCCCGAGTAGCTGGGATTACAGGCGTGCGCCACTATGCCCAGCTAATTTTTGTACTTTTAATAGAGACGGGGTTTCACCATGTTGGCCAGGATGGTCTGGATCTCTTGACCTTGTGATCCGCCCACCTCGGCCTCCCAAAGTGCTGGCTGGGATAACAGGCATGAGCCACCGCGCCCGGCCACTAAAAGTGTAACTATTAATAATATACCGTGTTGCACCAATTTTAAGAAGCTCAAGCCAGACACTGTGGTTCACGCCTGACATTGTGGTCAATGGTCAACACTTTGGGAGGCTGAGGCAAGATGATGGTTTGAAGCCAGGAGTTCAAGACCAGCCTGGGTAACATAGTGAGACCCCTATCTCTTTTTTTTTTTTTTTTGAGACATAGTCTCGCTCTGTTGCCAGGCTGGAGTGCAGTGGCGCAATCTCGGCTCATTGCAACCTCCACCTCCTGGGTTCAAACGGTTCTCCTGCCTCAGTCTCCCGAGTAGCTGAGATTACAGGTGTGTGCAACCACGCCCGGCTAATTTTTTGTATTTTTAGAAGAGACGGGGTTTCACCATGTTGGCCAGGATGGTCTTGATCTCTTGACCTCATGATCTGCCCGCCTTGGCCTCCCAAAGTGCTGGGATTATAGGTGTGAGCCACCATGCCTGGCCGTGACCCCCATCTCTACAAAAAAAAAGAAAATTTTTGCCAGGCGTGGTGGTACAGGCCCGTAGTTCCAGCTGCTTGGGAGGCTGGGGTGGGAGGATTGCTTGAGGCCAGGAGGTTGAGGCTGCAGTGAGCTATGATCACACCACTGCACTCCAGCCTGGGTGACAGAGCGAGACCCTGTCTCAACAAACAAACAAACTGAAAAACAAAAAAAGTAGCAGCTCTTTAATTCTTATTTTTGCTAGAGTTCAGTTTTACCACATATTTCCAAGGGGACTTTCATCTAGAGCAAGGAAATCCATAAAGATATACTTGTTGGAAGGGAATATGATCTATATTTTATTCTATAGGCATACATACATACAAACTATGTATCATACATAGTTGGCCTTTGTAGCTGCTGTTCCACATCTGAGGATTCAACTAACTGTGGATTGAAAATATTTGAAAAAACAATAAAAGAAGATAATGCAATAATTTAAAAAATATAAATAAAAAAATACAGTGTAACAACCATTTACATAGCATTTACACTGTATTAGGTATTATAAGCAATCTAGAGATGATTTAAAGTATATAGGAGGATGTACGTAGGTTATGTGCAGATATATTGTTTTTTCGAGGCAAAGTCTTTCTCTGTTGTACATGCTGGAGTGTAGTGGCACAATCACGACTCTCTGCAGCCTCAAACTCCTGGGCTCAAGCAGTCTCCCTCTAGCTTCCCACATAGCTAAGACCACAGGCATGTGCCACCATGCCCAGCTAATTTGTTTATTTTTATAGAGACGGGATCTCCCTATGTTGTCCAGGCTGGTCTTGAACTCCTGGACTCAAGCCATCCTCCTGCCTTGACTTCCCAAAGTGCTGGGATTACAGGTGTGAGCTATTGCGCCTGGCCACCATTTTATTTGAGGGACCTGGGCATCTGATGGTTTTGGTATTCGTGGGAATCCTAGGGCCAGTACCCATGGATACTGAGGGATGGCTGTATATATAATTATGTGAGTGTATATATGTATGTATATAAATTTGGGAATTCATCATAGCGGAGTTCACTGGGGTGGATAGGCGAGACCAGGGTAGCCCGGAAACACCAGGCTGGTTACATTTGGCCTGGTCATACAATTTTCTCAGTGATACACACACCATTTTCTATGTGTATTATGATGTATAAAGTGTTGAGGACTACTGATATAATTTTTTAATGAAGAAAGATTGAGAGTTAATGACACTGAATATGTGAAGAGATATTCAACAGAATCAAAAGCAGTTGTAATGACCTGAACAAAATTCCTTCATTTTGTACTTGGCCTAGTAGTTGCTTATTTGTAAATTATAGTCTTTCTAATAAAAACAGGGAGATAAAATTATCTTTAATTTTATAGCATAGTATTGTTACGTTCTATGGGGATTTTACATTCTTGTTTTCTAGCAAATGTCCTGGAAACACTTCGAGGTGATGGAAATGTGTTAATAGCAGTGGACACAGCAGGCAGAGTTTTGGAACTTGCTCAACTTCTTGATCAGATTTGGAGGACTAAAGATGCAGGACTGGGTGTTTACTCATTGGCACTCCTAAATAATGTCAGTTACAATGTGGTGGAGTTTTCTAAGTCCCAGGTTTGTTCTCATGTTGTCACTTGTAATAAAGAAGTTTGCTACAGTGATTGGGTCTGTGGAAGTGAGTGTCTTAAATGATTTTTGGATTTTATTTTTCTCTTGAAGAGATTGTTAATAATGATGATAACTTGCCATTAACCATTTACTGTCCTGTGTGCTTTAAATGTATTATTTCATTTAATCCCTATTTATTCTATTAAGTAGTTTCCATTGTGTCCCTGTTTTAAAGATTAGGCAAATTGCTTCCCTTCTAACTCTTAGTATCCCAGTCTGTAAAATGGGGACAAAAATAGAACCTACCTCATAGCATTAGCATGTTAGAATTCATTGTTCTTTCTTTTAAATAAGCTTTTTGCCTTGAAATAGCAATCTTTGGGAGTAAGATTTTCATTTAGAACATATACCTTGACTTTTCAAAAAGATTTAAGGTGATTTATATGTGAAATATAATGCAAAATTGGTTTTTTTTGTGATGAAAATGAGGGTGGGATAATCTAATGGGAAATGGAAGCAGAAAATAAGCTGCTTGTCAAAACAGTACAAATTTAAGCAACCAGTGGGAGTAAAAGATTAGAACTTGAATTCCTTGACTATTAGAGAATATATTGAAGTTATAATATAGTATTTCTAATTCTTGTCATCTTTCCCCCCATATTAGGTAGAATGGATGAGTGATAAATTGATGAGATGTTTTGAAGACAAAAGAAATAATCCGTTTCAGTTTCGCCATCTCTCTTTATGTCATGGTCTTTCTGACTTGGCCCGAGTACCTAGCCCTAAAGTTGTACTTGCCAGCCAACCTGACCTGGAATGTGGATTTTCAAGGGATCTCTTTATTCAGTGGTGTCAGGACCCTAAAAACTCAATCATTCTAACATACAGAACTACTCCTGGGACTTTAGCACGTTTCCTAATTGATAATCCTTCTGAAAAAATTACAGAAATAGAGGTAAGCACTTGTATGTGAACTTTATCTTAAAACTGTTTGGGGGATACATTGTGCATGATGTATAAAAAATAGTGACCAAAAATAAAACTTGAAATTGTTTTAGGATTTTTATCAGAATTACTCTTGAGAGCCAGGAGTGGTGGTGTGTGCTGTAGCGCCAGCTACTCGGGAGGCTGAGGTGGAAGGATCACTCGAGCCCAGGAATTTGAGGGTCAGCCTGGGCAACATGCCAAGACCCACCCCACATCTCTTAAAAAAAAAATTACTGTAGAAGAGAGCCCTTAATAGCACAAATTTCAGAGTTCCTTAACTGGAGGTTCTCATTCTTCTTTGAGATGGGGTCTTGCTTTGTTATCTAGTCTAGAGTGCAGTGGTGCTATCATAGTTCCGTGCAGCCTCAAACTCCTGGGCTTAAAGGATCCTCCTCCCTCAGCCTCCTAAGTAGCTGGAACCATAGACATATGCCACCATGCCTGGCTATTTTTTTATTTTTATTTTTTGGAGAGACGTTGTCTCATTATGTTGCCATGGGTGGTCTCAAAAGAAATTCTCATTCTTAAACTTTTCCATGGTACCTTCTAGTTTACCCAGAGGGTAAGCATATACAATGTTTTCTCAATCTGTGAAAGGTTCCTTTCCTGTCTCTTGCTTAATTTAAATCATACTCTTTCCTAAAGACGTTCTTTATCCTGTAGTCTCCTGAAGTAATTACTCTTTCTTTCAGTGTTTCATGTACTTTGAATGGAGTACATGTCTTCCTTGTTCTGTATTGCAGCTTCCTAGCTACTTATCTTCCATTTGCAGTTTTTGCCTTCAGACCTGCTGATATGCTGACCCCTCCTTGTTTCTGACATTTAATGATCTCTTGGTCATTCTGTTACTCATTCATCATTTGACCCTGATTCACAGTCTTCCTGTCCACTTGTGTTCAGGACTTTATTCTCATTGACTTTAGCATCCATGTGTATGATCTGTCCGGTTCTTCTCAGTTACTTGACACCTTATTTCTTAATCTTTTCCTTCGTCTTACCTCAGACATCCATTCCTGCTATCATGCTATCTGCTCCTGTGGTCATGCCTGTAACCTTTTTATGGCTAACAGTCTCCAGATCTCCACCTCAAGCATATCATTCTGATATGCTTATAGCTGACTTTCCCTGTTATTCCCATGACAACAACTCTTCGGTTCCATTGGGACTTTCAGTTCATGAACCTCATCTTTTACAGTCCGTCATCCTTCCAGCCTTAAACTCAGTGGTCCACAATTGATCAAAATTTTGCAAATACATTTAACTCTCCTACACTTCTGTTTTAGTTGCCTGGAAAGGCTTTGACCTTAGTTAAACCATTTGCTTGGTTTGTGCCTGTACTTAAGCAGCTTTATGTTTCTGAAGTTAAACACTATGGTGTAGACAGATTTGTTTTCACATTCATAACTTCACATCTCAAAAGGGGACCCTACACCAGTACTCAGCATTCGGTAGGATGTTCCCTTTCTCACGGTAAGGTACTTTCATATCTTCTTTCTCCTCAAACATCCTACAGCTCACTCTCAGCCTTCATTCATAGCACATGATCTTGTCTCAAACTTAACGTAGAAGTTGAAGCAGTGAGTCAGGAATTCCTTTATCTTTCCACCACTAAATGTACTAACTTGATTCTGCATCTGCATTTGCTGCCTTATTTCCTGTTATAGGAACAAGACGATTAGCTCAATAACCAGTATACCCAAAGATCATTTGCTTAATAACCAGCCCATCAAATCTATCAATTTTTCAAAATTAGTATATCATTAAAGTTTGTAGCAGTTGATATAGTGGGATGGTTAATAACTGCCAGAGTTGTACAAAGGTTTAGGTGACTAAACCTTAACATAAAGCTGTAACAAACCTTAACATAAAGCAGTATCATAAAGCTGCTTCTCATTTTGTCTTTGTAGCACTCATATAATTATTTAATTAGAGACAGACTCTCACTCTGTCACCCAGCCTGGAGTGCAGTGGCACCATCATAGCTCACTGTACCCTCAAACTCTTGGGCTCAAGCTGTCCCTACCCCACCCCCTAACCCACTCCACCTTCCAAAGTGCTGGGATTATACATGAACCACTGCACCTGGCCCTTAGCAGTCATTTTAAGGAAAGTTTAGTTTGTTAAAAGCTATGTGGTAGAGATATCTGTCTGCCAACTCTACTTAAGAAAATCATAACATCAGTAACTAAAATCTGAGATATATGTACTATAATTATAGAATTGTTGAGCAAGGATTCTGAGCAAGTATAGCAAAGTAAAATGGTGTCTTGGGGGTTACTTAGTAGCTCAGAAATACAAGGTTAAAAGAACTCAGAAATACTTGAAACAATTTTTCATCAGATAGGAAATACTGAATTTGAAAATTTTAATTACTAGAAATTCAATTAGGTCTAATAAACCATTTGAGGAATTAGTAAAAGAAAAATGGTTTAAGTTTGGAAAAAAATAGACAATGATGTTTAGAAGCATGCTAAAGAAATGAGAAACAGCCAAAACATCAAATGTTAAGTTTTTGATCTTTTTAATAACTAATGCTGATGCTCAGGGACCTTTTCTTGCTCACCTTCTTAGCAATAGTTCTTTTGCAGTTATCCCTCCTATCTTCATTATCTAGCAGTTTTCCCTCTGCTTGATCACAGCCAAAACAATTTTTATTCTTCCCCTACTCCCGATACTGTTCTGTCTTATCTCAGAGAATGCAGCACTTCCCACATATTCAAGCCAAAAATTTGGAAGTTTAAAAAATGTTCACTGAAGTGTAATATGTACCGAAACCTACGTTAAGTGTATAGCATGATGAACTTTTACAAAAATTGAACGCATCTGTCTAGCCTGTACCCTGATCGAGAAATAGAATATTTCTGTGGCATGTTGGGCAGATCTAACTAAGGTAAAAAATAGAAATGGTAAAAAAAAGAAATAGAGGGCTGGGCGTGGTGGCTCACGCCTGTAATCCCAGCACTTTGGGAGGCAGAGGCAGGCAGATCACGAGGTCAGGAGTTCGAGACCAGCCTGGCCAACAAAGTGAAACCCCGTCTCTACTAAAAAATACAAAAAATTAGCCTGGCGTGGTGGCGGGCACCTGTAATCCCAGCTACTCGGGAGGCTGAGGCAGGAGAATCGCTTGAACCTGAGAGGTGGAGATTGCAGTGAGCTAGGATCGCGCCACTGCACTCCAACCTGGGTGACAGAGCGAGACTCCATCTCAAAAAACAAACAAAAACACATACAGTTCACTATCTTAACCATTTTTATGTGTACAGTACAGTAGTGTTAACTATATGTACATTGTTGTATGACAGATCTCTAAAACTTTTTCATGTAGCAAAACTGAAACTCTGTACCTATTGGATAACAGCTCCCAGAGCGATCTTTTAAACATTCATCATTTCATGTCATTCACTTGCTTAAATGGCTCCAAAGTCTTCCTTCTTCTCTTTCAATAAAATCCATGCTACTTACGCAGGCTTCTTAGATCCCACATGATCTAATGCCCACCTACCTTCTGACCTTAGCTTACTCCACTTTCTCTATGCCCTACAGTGCATCAGGATCTTTGTACTAGCTGTTCTTCTGCCTATAGTGTTCTTTCCTGGCTTTGAGTGTGGCTGGCTCCTTGTCATTCAGGTCTCAGGTTAAACCTGAGGCCTACCCCCTCAGGTAGGCCTTGACTACAGATTTAAAATACCTGCCTGGTTTAGCTGCCCATCACCTTACTTGAATTATTTTTCCTAGCATTCATCACCATCTGATGTATTTCTTTTTTGTTGTCTTCCTCTTCCCACCATCAACTAGAATATGAATTCCATGAGAAAAAGGCCCTTGTTTTTTGGTATCCCTAGCACCCAGAACTGTGCCTGACATATTGGACCTGACATATTGGAACCAATGCCTTCAGTGAATTGAATTCATGAATTCATGAATAATCAAAAAAGTGAATATGGCATAAACTAGATTTCTGATTATGTTAGATAAGAAAAGTTTACCAAGTATGGTATTTTTTCATCTATATCTAATGCCCTTCTAAGTCAAGTCTTACTCGTTTAGAAAGAGCAAAAATGAACAACGAAGGATTAATAAGTTGGAGTAGATTTGGATTAGAAAAACGAGTAAGTTGGAGGTAATACGGTGAAGGAGTAGGAAGAAAAATATTTTCGAGTTGGTTATTCTAGAAATCTGTTTCTGAATAAGCCATTAATCTTACATATTTTAAATGAAAAATAAGATGGAGAGAAAAATTTATTATAGCAACAGGCATAAACTAAATCACAGAGGTAAATACTTTGTTAAAGATTATTGGTGGGTAAAAGGCATTTATGTAGGTTGCTAACTGTTTTTTAAAAAAAAACCACTATTTTCTGAATGAAACTTACTTTCAAATAAGTTATTAGGCAAATGTGAGATGCCAGATATAAACGTGTATTTATTTTTTTATTTTAACTTTTTATTTTTTTGAGACAGGGTCACGTCATTCCCTGTCACCCAGGCTGGAGTGCAGTTGCATGATCATAGCTCACTGCAGTCTTGAACTCTTGGGCTCAAGCACGCCTCCTGCTTAAGCCTCCCAAGCAGTTCGCACTGTAGGCATGTGCCGCCGTGCCCAGCTAATTTAAAAAAAAATTTTATAGAGATGGGAACTTGCTGTGTTGCCCAAGCTGGTCTTGAACTACTGGCCTCAAGCAATTCTCCCACCTTGGCATCCCAAAGTGCGGGTATTATACGTGTGAACCACTGCTCCTGGCCTTAAACATGTAAATCACCCATTTATTTTATACATGAAAATAATCTGATTTTGGTTTAATTTTTTTGTTTTTACTTGTCTCCCCTCCCCTTACCCCACTGGGCAGCCCCTGAACTACAATAGTTTCAGAGAGATTCCCCTTTTTCCATTACTTTTAATTTTGAAAAAATTTCAAACAGGAAAGTTACAAAAATATTATACCCAGATTCCCCAATTGTCAACATTTTACTGGATATGCTTTATCACTTATATACATATAAACACAATATTACTTTTTCTGAACCATTTGAAGAAAAATTGCAAATATTTCATCATTATCTCTAAATATTGCCAGTGTGTGTTACCTAAAAACAAGGGCAATCTCCAGCAAAACCATGTTACATCCATTGAAATCAGGAAATCAACATTGATACCATCCTACCATTTCACCCATTGACCCCATTCAGCATTCACCTTTTACCGATGACCACAATATCCTTTATAATTACTCTTTCCTTTTTTGTCCAGGTTCCCATCCATGACTACATACTGCATTTAATTGTCATAACTGTTGACATTTTTGAAGCATATATATTCTGGGTTTTTTTTTTTTTCTTATTGATATACTAATACCTGGTTTTTATTTATTTTTTTAAAGAGATGGGAGCAAGGTGTGGTGGCATGTGGCTGTAGTCCCAGCTGTTGAGGCAAGAGGATTGCTTGAGCCTAGGAGTTTAAGGCAAGCCTGGGCAATATAGCAAGGCCTCTTTAAAAAAAAAAAAAAAAATATATATATATATATATATGTATGCATGGAGAGAGAGAGAGAGAGAGAGATGGGACCAAATTATCACATATTCCACATATCCTGAGACTTGTATTTTCACTTGAGTCCTTGAACAATGTAAGAAGATATAGGTCTACCTTACATAGCACCTGGTATATTATAAACATTTAAATGTTTTTGGATAAATAAATGAAAGCTTTTTAGTAATTTTATAATAGTACATTGTATACGTGTACTGTGATTATTTAATCTAGTGGTTCTCAAAAGTGTGGTTTGAGGACCCCTGGGAGTCCCTGAGACCCTTTCAGGGAGTCCACAAAGCCAAAACTATTTTTCATAATACTGGTAAGATGATATTTGCCTTTTCACTGTGCCTACATTTATACTGATGAGTAAGATCAGTGGTGCATAAAGTGCTTACACCTTGGCCTAAAACTCCACTAGTAGTCACTGCATTTTTCACCACCGTACACTTATCATTAAAAAAAAAAAAAATGCTAGTTTCACTTAAGAATGTCCTTGAGAGGCTGGGCGTCATGGCTCATGCCTATTCTTAACACTTTGCGAGGCTAAGGTGGGAGGTTCACCTGAGGCCAGGAGTTTCAGACCAGCCTGGGCAACATAGCAAGAATCTGCCTCTACAAAGTTTAAAGGTATATTAAACAAAAGAAATATGAAAGAGAATGTCTTTGAGGGGCCAGACATACTGGCTCATGCTTATAATCCCAGCACTTTGGGAGGCTGAGGTGAGAGGATTGCTTGAGGCCAGGAGTTTGAGACCAGTCTGGGCAGCATAGCGAGACCCTGTCTCTACAAAAAAGAAAAAAAAGTCCTTGAGGGAATATTAAAAGTTACTAATATTACTAAGTTATTTAAGTAAAAGTTTTTTTGTTTTTTTTGAGATGAGTCTTGCTCTGTCGTCCAGGCTGGAGTGCAGTGGTACGATCTCGGCTCACTGCAACCTCCGCCTCCCAGGTTCAAGCGATTCTCCTGCTTCAGCCTCCTGAGTAGCTTGAAGTGTGTAGCACACACTACACACTGAGTAGCTTGAAGTGTGTAGCACACACTACAGGTGTGTGCCACCACGCCTGGCTAATTTTTTGTATTTTTAGTAGAGACATTGTTTCACCATGTTAACCAGGATGGTCTTGATCTCCTGACCTTGTGATCCATCTGCCTCAGCATCCCAAAGTGCTGGGATCACAGGCATGAGTCATTGCGCCTGGCCTAGTAAAAGATTTTTTAAAATAATTTGGGTGACAAGATGGGAAGTATTAATAAATAACTTGTGTTGTGTACTAAAGTACAATGGCTGTCTCCAAGAAAAACACTTGTATGTTTATTTGAGTCGTGAGTTAAACTAGCCACTTTTTTCTGGGAACACCTTTTTTTTGTTGGTTTTTTTTTTTTTTGTTTCTTGTTTTTGAGACGGAGCCTTGCTCTGTTGCCAGGCTGGAGTGCTCGGCTCACTGCAACCTCCACTTCCCGGGTTCAAGCGATTCTCCTGCCTCAGCCTCCCAAGTAGCTGGGTCTACAGGTGTGTGCCACCATGCCCAGCTAATTTTTTTTTTTCATATTTTTAGTAGAGATGGGGTTTCATTATGTTGGCCAGGCTGGTCTCGAACTCCTGACTTCAGGAGATCCACCTGCCTCGGCCTCCCAAAGTGTTGGGATTACAGGCGTGAGTCACCACACCAGGCCCTGTTTTATGTGTGTTTTTTTTTTTTTTTGAGTTTGGGTCTCTGTTGCCCAGGTTGGAGTGCAGAGGCACAAGCATGGCTCACCACATCCTTGAACTTCTGGGTTCATGTGACCTTCCTGCCTCGGCCTTCCTACCAGCTAGGACTACGGGTATGTTTCACCACACCCGTAATTTTTAATTCTTTTTTGTAGAGACTGGGTCTTGCTATGCTGCCCATAGTGTTCTTGAACTGGCCTCAAGCAATCTTCTCACCTCCGACTCCCAAAGTGCTAGAATTATAGGCATGAATCACTGTGCCCAGTCTGGAACACCATTTTTATGTGAAATAATGACAGGGTTATTCAGATTTGGGTATTTGGCAGACATTTTCTTGAAAATTAATACATTGAGCCTGTCACTCTAAAGAAAACAATTGACAGCATTTGTTGGCTTAAATCTGATAAAATTCTAATTTTCAGATGAAAAGTTAGAATTTTGGAAAACTTATACCCAGCACTGTGAGACTGACAACTTAAACTGAAAAGACTTCTGATAAGATTGGTGGTGATATTTACAAATGTGATTTAAAAAATATTGTCAACATTTGTAAGATCTGGATAACTTGGTGAACTAGTGTTTTCCAAATAACCAATTAATTATGTTACAAAATAATGCACAAATTAAAAGATCCATTCAAAATTTAAAATACAGGCTGGGCACAGTGGCTCACGCCTGTAATCCCAGCACTTTGGGAGGCAGAGGCAGGAGGATGGCTTCAGTTCAGGAGTTCAGGACTAGTCTGGATAACATGGCGAGACCTTGTCTCTACAAAAAATAAAAAATTAGCTGGGCATGGTGGTGCACATCTGTGGTCCCAGCTATTCAGGAGGCTGGAAGGTAGAAGGGTTGCTTGAACCCTGGAGTTCGAGGCTGCAGTGAGCAGTGATCATGCCACTGCACTCATCGTAGGCAACAGAGTGAGACCCTGTCTCAAAAAAAAACAAAACAAAACAAAACAAAAGAAACAGAGTGTAAGATACATTAAAAAAAAAAAAATTAACGCAACAGAGTACAAAAAATCTATTGGTATGATTTTAGGTTCTGCATTAGAACTAACCTTTAAGAAACTACCACTTTCTGAGTTGTAATGTAGTATCAAAGAATAATATCCATGAAAGGACTATTTACGTATTTTTCCCTTTCCAACTATACATGTGTATAAGCCTGGATTTTCTTCATATACTTTAACCAAAACAACATATTGCAAGAGAGTGAATGGAGAAGCAAATGTGAGAATCCAGCTGTCTTCTGTTGAGCTAGACATTAAAGAGATTTGCAAAAATATAGAATAATGCTATAGGCTAGGTGCGGTAGCTCATGCCTGTAATCCCAGCACTTTGAGAGGCTGAGGAGGGCAGATTGCTTGACTCCAGGAGTTTGAGACCAGCTTGGGCAACACGTCAAGACCCGGTCTCTACAAAAAAAATACAAAAATTAGCTGGGAGTGGTGGGTGGCTGAAGTGGGAGGATCGCTTGAGGCTGGAAGATTGAGCTGCAGTGAGCTATAATTGCACCACTGCACTCCAGCCTGGGCAATGGAGCAAGACCCTGTCTCAAAAAAAATAAAATAATGCCGTTCTTCCCACTATCTTTTTTTGCTTTGGAAAATGTAATTATTTTTGTAAAAATTTGTTAATGTTGCCATGTGGTTTTATTTATTATTTATTTATTATTATTTTTGAGATGTATTTTCGCTCTTGTTGCCCAGGCTGGAGTGCAATGGTGCCATCTTGGCTCACTGCAACCTCCGCCTCCCAGGTTCAAGTGATTCTCCTGCCTCAGCCTCCCTAGTAGCTGAGATTACAGGCATGTGCCATCACGCCCAGCTAATTTTGTATTTTTAGTAGAGGTGGGCTTTCTCCATATTGATCAGGCTTGTCTCAAATTCCTGACCTTAGGTGATCACTCGCCTCGGCCTCCCAAAGTGCTGGGATTACAGGTGTGAGCCATCGCGCCTGGCCTCTTATTATTATTAATTTATTTATTTTCGAGCTGGAGTCTCACTCTGTTGTCCAAGCTGGAGTGCAATGGTGCGATCATGGCTCACTGCAGTTTCCGCCTCCCAGGTTCCAGCAATTCTCCTGCCTCAGCTTCCTGGGTAGCTGGGATTACAGGCACGTGCCACCATGCCTGGCTACTTTTTGTATTTATAGTAGAGACGGGGTTTCACCATGTTGGCCAGGCTGGTCTTGGACTCCTGACCTTAGGTGATCTGCCTGCCTCGACCTCCCAAAGTACTAGGATTACAGGTATAAGCCACCATGCCTGGCTGGTTTTATTATTTTTTAAATGAACAGATAAATATTTTAAAAATTGCTCAGTTTTAATTTCTGATAAGGTAGACATTGATAAATATAACCCACAAAAACAAAAAGCTCTTTGGGGTTCTCTAATTTTTAGGAGTCTACGGTAGTCCTGAGATAAATATATGAGAACTACTGATTTAATCACTCCATTTTGATGCATTTTAAAATTTTGTCCAGTTTTTTACTGTTATAAACATTGCTGCAATGTACTAATGTACTTTTTTTTTTTTTACACATTTGTGATTGTTTCAGTAGGATAAATTCCTAGAAGTAGAAATACTGTGTCAAATGACAAATTTTTATTTTTAGATGTTGGTAAATTGCCTTTTAACATAGTTGCACTAATTTTCCAACAAACAATGGAAGAAGGTACTCTTTCCCCATGTATGGCATTGCTTATCTCATAGATGAAAACAATTATGTTTTTTATATTTTGTGCTTTTCAAAAATTAGTAAAATTAAGGATCTTTTCATGGCCAGTAGTTATTTGTCTTTCTTATTTTGTAAATTGCCTTTTTAAGTATCTTGTGCTTTTTCATGTGTTGATCATCCTTTTCTTAACTAATTTGGAAGAGCTCTTAGGAAAAAATCGTTTTTATTGGTCATAGTGCTGAAAATATTTTTGTTTCTTTTTTATTTTTCTTTTCAGTTTCTTATTTTATGAGATTTAAAATGCCAAAGGGAGATTTTCTTTATTCATGTTGCTGCATTTATTTATGTTTCCTATTATGGCTTTTAGGCCTCACCTACTGCAAATTATAAAAATGCTTATCTGTATTTTCTTTTCCTGACTGGTGATTTTTAACCAGTTTGATTGATTGGTTGATTGAGACAGGGTCTTGCTCTGTCAGACTGAAGTGATCCTCAGTCTCAGACTCAAGTGATACTCAGTCTCTGAGTAGCTGGGACTACAGGTACGTGCTACCACTCCTGGCTTTTTTTTTTTTTTTTTTCTGAGACAGTATTGCTTTGTCACCCAAGCTGGAGTGCAGTGGTGTGAGCACAGCTCACTGCAGCCTTGACCTCCCAGGCTCAAGTGATCTTCCACTTTAACCACCTGAGTAGTGGGGACTACAGGCACATGCCACCACTCCTGGCTTTTTTTTTTTTTTTTTTTTTTTGTGGAGACAAAGTCTCATTATGTTACCCAGGCTAGTCTCGAACTCAAGTGATTTTCCTGCCTTGCAAAGTGCTAGGATTATAGGTGTGAGCCACCGTGCCCAGCCTCCCAGCTAATTTTTAAATTATTCCTAGAGACAGAGTCAACCTATGTTGCCCAGGCTGGTCTTGAACTCCTGGCCTCAAGCAGTCCTCCCACCTTGGCCTCCCAAAGTGCTGGGATTATAGGTGTGAGCTACTGTGCCTGGCCAACCAGTTTGATTTAAATTAAACCCATTCTAGATGATGTGTGACAGCTCAATTTTAATACTAATCTAAATAGGACCTATAATTGCGTGTAATGGAAATTTGATTAATTTCAGAGGAAAAAATCAGTTTAAAGATGATGGAGCAATTTAGAGATGTGATGTATCTCCTATCCCACTGCTTTAACCCCCTAATATTAACATTTCCTTTTGTCTTTTATTTTTTTTTAGTTGAGGAAACGTGTGAAGCTTGAAGGGAAAGAACTTGAAGAATACTTGGAAAAAGAGAAACTAAAGAAAGAAGCTGCCAAAAAGCTTGAGCAGTCAAAAGAGTGAGTCATTTTCAGACAGATTATAAATTTATGGATGCAATTTGAGAAGAATATGTCATTGACTTAAATGTTTCATTGAAAATATTTTTAAATTTTCGTAAGACTTAATTTTGTTACAGACATCTTTCAAATGTCTAGAATACCAGATCCTGTCAGTGCTATTATTATTATGCATTTATTTGTTATGTTTTATAAAATGTCAGTCCAATAATGTTGAATGTTATTCCAGTCATGCATCACTTAATGATGGGGACAGTTCTGAGAAAAGTTTCGTTAGGGGATTTAGTCATTGTGCAAACGTTAGGATATATGTTTACACAAACCTTGATGGTATAGCCTACTGTGTATCCAGAGTATATGATATGGCCCATTGTTCCTAGGCTACAAACCTGTACAGCATGTTACTGTACTGAATACTGTAGGCCATTGTAACACAATGTTAAGTATTTGTGTATCTAAAGGTATCTAAACATAGAAAAGGTGCAGTAATCTTATGGGACCTCTGTTGTATATGTGGTCCATTGTTGTTGACTGACATAACTGTATATTATCATTTAATATTGAATTAATAATATTGAGTATTGATTCAGTAATAAATTGATCAATATTAATTTAAAATATCTTTGAAACTTTATGACCTTGATCTATTCTAAAATCCTCCTAGGGCAGATATAGATTCCAGTGATGAGAGTGACATTGAGGAAGATATTGACCAGCCATCAGCTCATAAGACAAAGCATGACTTGATGATGAAAGGTGAAGGCAGTCGTAAAGGAAGTTTTTTCAAACAGGCAAAAAAGTCCTATCCTATGTTTCCTGCCCCAGAAGAAAGAATTAAATGGGATGAATACGGAGAGATTATCAAGTATGTGAGCAAAACAAACTTTTCTCTCTTACAAATTGGAGGTATTAAGTGTGTTATCATTTCAGTTCAGTGAATTTGATCTTTCACTTGATCTTTCTAGTCACATGTACGGGGTTAGCTTCTGAGCGCCTCAGCCTGAAGACACAGAAGACTTGTAACTTGAAACATAAAAATAGAGATGCTGAGAAACATCTAGAGAATATTAAGAGAAAACTGGCAGTTTGTGACTTAGTTGTGTAAAGGTTTAAAAACATGATCACGTGATCAAGACTTTTTTTCCCCACTTAAAAAGAGAGGAAGGTGTAGGATAGGAAGAACTTTGGGGCTGTGCATGGTGGCTCACGCCTGTAATCCCAACACTTTGGGAGGCCGAGATGGGAGGATCACTTGAGCTCAGGTGTATGAGACCAGCCCAGGCAATACAGTGAGACCCCCATCTCTATCTTTAAAAAAAAAAAAGAACTTTGGATGGCTGGTGATTGCATTACCAATGGATTATGTCTTAAGTATTATACAAGTTTTATCAGATTAAGAGGAATGTGAGATAGCATGAGTGAAATCATGGAAAAATCTACAAAATCTATACTATTAGAAAAACAACTGCAATCACATGTTGTAATTGCAAATTTGAAAACACTACTATCCTGTGTGAAAAATAAAAAAAGAAAAACATAATACAGACCAGGTGTGGTGGCTCACGCCTGTAATCCCAGCAATTTGGGAGGCCGAGGCAGGTGGATCACGAGGTCAGGAGTTCAGGACCAGCCTGGCCAAGATGGTGAAACCCCGTCTCCACTAAAAATACAAAAAAATTAGCTGGGCGTGATGGCAGGCACCTGTAATCCTAGCTACTCTGGAGGCTGAGGCAGAGAATTGCTTGAACAGGGAGGCGGAGGTTGCAGTGAGCCGAGATGGCGCCACCACACTCCAGCCTGGGTGACAGAGGGAGACTCCACCTCAAAAAAAAAAACAAAAATGCAATACATACAGCCATCTGGTAATTGATATGAAATTGCGTCAGCTTTGCATGAAATGTATATTTAAATCTTGAGATACGTGAGGACTCCAAAAATTATGCCACCTACTAGTTATATATGTTATGTAGTATTAGCTTGCTTTTTACTGCTTCTAATTAGAGACTTATTATTTAGACCAGAGGATTTCTTAGTGCCAGAGCTTCAAGCTACTGAAGAAGAAAAAAGCAAATTAGAATCTGGTTTGACAAATGGAGATGAACCTATGGATCAGGATTTATCTGATGTTCCTACTAAATGTATTTCTACAACAGAGTCTATTGAAATAAAGTAAGTGCTTTTGTGACATTTTGAAAATAGATTATAAGATAAAATTTCAAGCATTTGAATTATATAATTTACATTATTTCAAGCAAAATTTCTGAATATTCTTTAGTAAGTTTGTGCTTTTAAAATTTAATTTATTTTTGTATGAAGAGACTTGTGAAGTATGGTGGCATGATATTTTCTCTTCATTAATGGTATTTGAATGCCAAAGTAATTGAATTGGTGGTGGTGGGGGGTGCTTAAATTGTAACATTAAATTGTACATTTATATGAAGAAAAATTATTTTTGGCCTTTTTATTCTGTAAGCAGGTGAAAGGGAATAGTGTGACTCACAGTTTAATTTTTCTGAGTAACTGCTTGTTTCATAAAATATACTCCTTGACTTAAACATCTCTAAGACCCTAATGTCTGGAAAATACTGTTGTGATCTGAAGTAGTTAGAAACCTTTTTTCTCCCCCTTTCTACTTAGTTAAATAAGTAAGTAGAATTCAGTAAAATAAATAAGTAGAATTCAGTAAATAAGTAAGTAGAATTCAGATCACTGTTGTGATCTGAAGTAGTTAGAAACCTTTTTTCTCCCCCTTTCTACTTAGTTAAATAAGTAAGTAAAATTCATTTTGGAATTTCTTTTAAGTCATCAGAGAACAAAGTTTTTTATTTGTCCAGTAATACCATTTAGTATATATTTTTGGGTGTAGATAAGATCTAAATAATACAGATAGGGCTAGGCATGGTGGCTGATGCCTGTAATCCCAGCACTTTGGTAGGCCGAGGTAGGCTGATCACTCGAGATCAGGAGTTTGAGACCAGCCTGGCCAACATGGTGAAATCTCATCTCTACTAAAAATGCAAAATTATCCCTTCGTGGTGGTGCATGCCTGTAATCCCAGTTACTTGGGAGGCTGAGTCAGGAGAATCGCTTGAACCCGGGAGGTAGAGGTTGCAATGAGCGAAGATCATGCTACTGCACGCTAGCCTGGGCAAAAGAGCGAGACCCAATTTCAGAAAAAAAATAAATAAAAATAAATCATACAGATACTATAACACGTGTATTTCTCAAATCCTAGTGTTATATATTGTATACATGATAAAGGCCATTTTTTTTTTAGAATTATGATAAAAGTTATCTTGAATAATCATATCTAATTATAGAGCCCGGGTTACCTACATAGACTATGAAGGACGCTCTGATGGGGATTCCATTAAAAAAATCATTAATCAGATGAAACCACGACAGTTGATCATCGTCCATGGCCCACCAGAGGCCAGTCAAGATCTGGCAGAGTGCTGTCGTGCCTTTGGTGGGAAAGATATTAAAGTGTACATGCCAAAGCTACATGAAACAGTTGATGCCACTAGTGAAACTCACATCTACCAGGTAAACATGCCAGGAGTTGCCATTGAGTAGAAATAAGTACTTTTTGTTGCAGGTTAGGACAGATAACATTAGAAATACAGAGGTGTGTGAGACAGACAGACATGGATGGTCTCCTGCCCCAGCAGACCTGATAGGGTGTGGGGCTTAGAACAAGGAAATACCATTTATCATGTTGTTGTGCCACTGAGAGAAGAAGTATAGGATGCTATGAGAGTATCAAGAGGGGAAACCACCCACATTTAGAGGTTTAGAAAAGGTTTCCTACAGGAAGTGATAACTAATCCTAACTGATGTTTAGATGGGTTGTCAGGACAGACAGAGTTAGGAAAGAGGGGGAAGAGCGTTCTAGGCAGAGGGAACCATATTTGCAAAAGTACAGAGGTGAGGAAAATGATTAAGAATTCAGAAGTTTTAGAAGAATTCCCGTATATCAAGGTTCTACTCCTAATTGGAACAAATGGAGATGGTTACCAAATATAGGACTAGCACAGTAGAGAGATAAATTTTGTCTGGTAATGGGAGATGGTGTCAGTTTAAGGCCAGAGTGATGTCTATATCTGGACGAAATGGATGTGCACATACCAAGCAGGAAATTTATTCTGGGTAGAGTAAGAAGAAGCAACCTTCCAAGAATATGGAGATGTGAAATTGTGTGGTATATTCAGGAAAGGACAAGCAGTTCAGTACCTACTGAAGTATGCCAAGTACTAGAGGATGGGACCGATCAGTGCTTCTCAACCTTGACTGCACATAGGAATCATCTGGGGAGCTTTGTGAGGGTCAGAGGGACTCAGTGTTCTGGTCTTAATCTTACCAGTTATGTTAGAAACACTGGATATGAGGCCCTGATATTCTTTTTGTTTTAATTTCCATGTGATTCCATTTTGTAGTCAGGGTTAAGAATCTGTATTTTGGAAAGTAGGCAGGGGCCCAATGATCTGCAGGTAATGAGGTCATTGCAGGTCATTGTGGGACTCAGATGAGTGAAAGATTTTCCAATTTTAACATATTACCAGAGGTAGAAAATGATAATAGGTTATATTTAATTTGTTAATCTGTATTCTGTGGGTTTTATTTCTCTCCCCCTCCTTTGCATATCTAGGTGAGGTTAAAAGACTCACTTGTCAGCTCTCTTCAGTTTTGTAAGGCAAAAGATGCTGAATTAGCTTGGATAGATGGTGTCTTAGATATGAGAGTTTCCAAAGTGGACACAGGGGTTATTTTAGAAGAAGGAGAACTAAAGGATGATGGAGAAGACTCGGAGATGCAAGTGGAAGCTCCCTCAGATTCTAGCGTTATAGCACAACAAAAGGCCATGAAAAGTCTGTTCGGAGATGATGAAAAGGAAACAGGTGAAGAAAGTGAGATCATTCCTACTTTGGAACCCTTGCCACCTCATGAGGTAAAAAAAGCATGTGCTTTTTTGATTTCTTCCTGAATTTGTCATCCTTCTAGTTTTCGTGTCTTTTGGTTTTTTTCCCCCCCTTCTAAAACTAAGTGGGTCTGTGGAACCTTTTATATTTTTAACCATTTAAAATATGTGTCAGCTGGGGGCAGTGACTCATGCCTGTAATCCCAGCACTTTGGGAGGCTGAGGTGGGAGAATTGCTTGAGGCCGGGAGCTCTAGATCAGCCTGATTATAGGGACACCCTGTCAAAAACCTAGTCAGCATGATGGCGTGCACCTGTAGTCTCAGCTAAGAAGGCTGAGGCAGGAGGATTGCTTGAGCTCAGGAGTTCGAGACTACAGTGAGCCACAATTGTGCCACTGCATCTAGCCTATATGGTAGAGTGAGACCCTGTCTTGAACATAAAATGTGTCTCACATTTGGGCTGATTTTGGAGTTTTTAAAAAAGAGAACTTGTGACATGCTTCTGTGTGTATGTCTCTGTGTATTAATTCTATATAGCTAAGGAATGACATATCTTTAGCAAATCTTTTAAGGTACATAATTGTTTCATGATTTTTTTTTTGGTATGGATTTTTAAATTTTAAGTTTGATGATTGTGAGGATCGCCTGCCTGCTTCCAGTCAGGAGATGTATAGTTTTCTAAGAAAGTCATACTGGTTCTTTTTTTTTTTTTTTTTTTTTTTTTGAGATGGAGTCTCGCTCTGTTGCCCAGGATTGAGTGCAGTGGTGTGATCTTGGCTCACTGCAACCTCTGCCTCCCGGTTCAAGCGATTCTCCTGCCTCAGCCTCCCAAGTAGCTGGGATTACAGGCATGAGCCACCGGGCCCGGCTAGTTTTTGTGTTTTTAGTGGAAACGGGGTTTTGCCATGTTGGCCAGACTGGTCTTGAACTGACCTCAGGTGATCCACCCACCTCAGCCTCCCGAAGTGCTGGGATTACAGGCGTGAGCCAATGCACCCGGCCAATAGTCACACACTCCATTTCTTTGTTATTCAGTTCAAATAACTTTTGGTTTTGATATAGTTAGAAATCTTTAAGTATAGATATAATTTAGTCTAGCATTTACATATTCTTGAGAGGTATCTAGTTACCTAGCAAGATTGTAGGTAATTAAACTTGGAAAAATATTAAAACTGTGAATCCTACATGCATGTCAAGTGATGTCTTCAGCCCTACTATGAAATTAAGAATAGAGAGACAGCCTCTATTGTTGGATTCCCTTCTAGTACAACCCTCAAAATTGGGAGGAGGAATAAGAATATTTTTTTCTTCTGTGCTAAAGCTAATGCTCTTCAAAGTAATGTCAAAGCAGAAAGCAGCAGCATTAGGCAAGAACCGCTTTTGTTACTGATTGTAGAACCTATGGCATCCATTGCATTTGCTCTGAGGAAGGAGGGACAGGGAACATGGGATTGGGGAGGAAATGTCTTTTGAAGTAAGCAAATGACTGGGATCTAGAAAATTAATTTTTGGTTCAGTCTTGCCCATGACACTCTAGTTGACCCCCTTACACAAGTGGGTGAGTGAAGAGCATAACATTACCAAACATCTCTGTTATGATGAGGCATGACTAACAAAACTGATTGTGAAACAGAAAATGTGAAGGGCTTTGTTAAATAATGTTAAATAATGGGGTAAAATTTAGAATAACAACTTGGAATGTGATTTACAGTCTTGAAATGATCTGTCAAAGGACTTCAGGGAATAATAGAAAATCTCTTAGAGATCATATAGTATTTTACTTTATTCAGTACAGTTGTATGTCTGGTGTTTTACTTGAAGTTATTCTTTCCCCTTTGACCTTATCTAAGGTTCCTGGACATCAGTCAGTTTTTATGAATGAACCAAGACTGTCAGACTTCAAGCAAGTTCTCTTACGGGAGGGGATTCAAGCTGAATTTGTAGGAGGTGTACTTGTTTGCAACAATCAAGTAGCAGTCCGCAGAGTAAGTGTGTTTTCAATAAGGGCTGAATTGAACACATACTTCTGATGTTTTGTCGTTTTGAAATTCTGTAATTCTTGATTGGTATTTTCACAAAACTGAAGATCAGTAATTTATATTCATGATCATGACCTCAAAGGCTTACAGAAGTCTTATTGACTCAAAGGCTTATGAAAGACTCTTGAAGAAATGATATATAATTTTATTGTAAATTTTAATTATTTGAATCTTCTGACATTTATGTCTATGTACAATTCATGACTTCAATATTATATCCATATGCTGTGAATCGGAGCAACCCATGTCCTGACCAATCATACAGTAATCTATTTCATATATTTCGGTTATTATGTCTGCATATTAATGAATAGAAAATGTACTAAAGAATTTTTTTTTATTTGGTTTCTAGACGGAAACTGGACGCATTGGATTAGAAGGCTGCCTTTGTCAAGATTTTTATAGGATAAGAGACCTTTTATATGAACAATATGCCATTGTATAAAGGATATGATGTCAAGAAGTATCTGCTTGACCTTTCTAAGAAAAAGGGATTCTTATCTTACTCTGAGCTTTTGATGTTTTGTTTTGTAACATACAAAAAGAATCTGCCAGAAAAACTTACATGTATTAGATTTTTAAAAATATAAATAGAGAACATTTTGCAAATGCTCAAATGAGCATTCTATCTTTTGGCTTTCAGAGTGATAGAGCTCCTAACAGGTGTACAGGCCCAAGAGTTGAAGGTGATTGGTTTCCTTTACAGGCTCCTTGTTCTAGAAGGGCTTTTTACTTGAATAAAACAATGCAACTTAGCAAACCAATTCATGGCCTTAGAGAAACATTTTTGCATGAGTTCTTACAAACTGTTTGTTATATTTTCTGGAATGATAAGTGAGAATTATTTAGAAAAGACATGCTCCAAAAAAAAAACAGAACTGATAAAACAGTTTTTCGAAGCTTATTTTTAAAAGCATACGTGCTATGACTCTCTCCAGTTTGAATATGCAATTGTTTTCACAGGCAGGATGTCTGTTTTCTGCCTATATTTCCCAGTGATTTACTCTAGGGTAAGGTGGTACACATTTGGTTCAGAAATCAATTTTTATTTCTCCTATATCTTGTTTTATCAAGATTTTGTTGTGGCATTTCAATGTAAATTATAACACCATCATTTGAGTATACATAATTCAAAAGAACTACTTGATGCAGTATAGTCTTAAGGGTTCTGCATACATTTTAGAAACATCTTAGCCATAAGTTACGTCACGTATTAAGCTGTTTAGTGCTCTGTTTTTAAGAAAACAAATGTTGAACCTCACACTTTTATGTGGTGACAGTGTAATTTAATTAAAAGGTGTAAATGTTTTCATCTCTTAGGCTTGCTGTCTCCTAAGGTCACCCAAGCAGTGGTTGGATTTTATACACATTACTACTAAAATAATACTGAAGTTGGATAAGGTTATCCTTTCTGTGTTTGCATCTTTCTTGTGACTAACCACCCTGATATAGTATTAACCACTGTGTTCAAGAGTAAAAACAATATATGCAATTTTCATTGAACTTAAAGAGTAAAAACCATGTAAACTATTGAAACTATTGTAATCCATTAATGCTTTTTTAGAATGGCAGACCTTGATGTTTATTTCTCAAATGGTTAAGCCCTCTTCTTTACTCTTAATTTTTTTTTTGAGACAGAGTCACCCAGGCTGGAGTGCAGTGGTGAGATTTTGGCTCACTATAACCTCTTCCTCCAGGGTTCAAGTGATTCTCCCACCTCAGCCTCCCAAGTAGCTGGGACTACGGGCACATGCCACTGCACCTGGCTAATTTTTATATTTTTAGTAGAGACAGGGTTTCACCATGTTGGCCAGGCTGATCTCAAACTCCTGACCTCAAGCGATCCACCCACCTAGGCCTCCCAAAGTGCTGGGATTACAGGCATGAATCACCACAACTAGCCTACCCTTAGATTTTTGGAAGGATTGATCTTCTTATTTAACTATGTGTGGAACAACCCAGTGATATCAGACTTGGATTACTACTTCATTCTATTTCAAATGCTTACAAAGCTTCTATTGTAGATTATAGTGTTAATGCAAAGTTTACAGACTTTTGATATGGAAAACCAGATAAACAAAACAATGTTGCAAAAGGCAAATATAAAGAGTATGTTTTCTTTTTAGTGCTTTGGAAAAATTTCACTTAAACTCTTATTACTGTATAGATTAAGCCCTATAATGCTATTTATATTCCAGGGGAAAGAAAATCTGAATTTGTTTTATGGTTTAAAGCATCTGGTTTACATATTATATTGTAATACCGATATGGTTTGGCTGTCCCCACCAAATTGAATTGTGTTAATAGTTCCCATAATCCCTACGTGTTGTGGGAGGGACCCAGTGGGCAGTAATTTAATCTTGGTGGCGGTTACCCTCATGCTGTTCTTGTGATGGTGAGTTCTCATAAGACCTGATGGGTGTTTTTTTTTGTTTTTTGAGACGGAGTCTTGCTCTTGTTGCCCAGACTGGAGTGCAATGGCATGATCTCGGCTCACCGCAACCTCTGCCTCCCAGGTTCAAGCGATTCTCCTGCCTCAGTATCTCGAGTAGCTGGGATTACAGGCATGCACTACCACGCCCAGCTAATTTTGTATTTTTAGTAGAGACAGGGTTTCTCCATGTTGGTTAGGCTGGCCTCAAACTCCCGACCTCAGGTGATCCGCCTGCCTGGGCCTCCCAAAGTGCTGGGATTACAGGCGTGAGCCACTGCGCCTGGCCGAAGATCTGATGGTTTTGTAAGGGGATTTTCCCCCTTTGCTCGGCACTTCTTCCTGCTGCCATGTGAAGAAGGACATGTTTGCTTCCCCTTCCACCATGATTGTAAGTTTCATGAGGCCTCCCCAGCCTGTGGGACTGTGAGTCAATTAAACCTCTTCACTTTATAAATTACCCAGTCTCAGGCAATTCTTTATAGCAGTGTGAGAACAGACTAATATGAATACCAATATTGAAAAATTGTTTCTTGCCTCACCTTTTCTTGTCCTATGAACGGGAATTAAATTTTAAAGTATTGCCTTAAGATGGCTGTGCTAAATAATAATCATTGCAAGAGCAATACTTTTACCTGTTTCTAGATGACAATATTACTAAAATTTCTCAAATGAATACTTTGTTTTAGCTTCAATTACTTCAGAAAATATAAATTTAAAAAATGACTATGAGATAAATCATGAACTCAGCAGAATTTTCAGATGAGGTGGCGCACGTTCAGGGTGGTATGACTGTAGACAGAATTTTCAGATCTTTGTTATTTAGAAGCAAAGTATAGGTATAACGTGGACTATCAACTGATATCTGCAAATAATCTGGTTAAAAAGAAATTTGATTGTAGTATTTGTTGCAGTAGGATTATAAATGTCAAATATCATTGTAAACATTTCTATATTTTTAGAAATATCTTGGGTGGCCTGAAACAGAAGTGAGGAAATCAATTTTTTAAGGTGAGCCATTTGGCTTTTTAAAAAAATTGAGATACAATTTACATACCATAAAGTTCACTCTTCTAAAGTGTACAATTCATTGGTGTTAGTATATTTACAGAGTTGTACAACTATTACCACTATATAATCCCAGAACACTTTCATCACTCCAAAAAGAAACACCATACCCGCTATCAGTCACTCCTCATGCCCCCTTCCTGTGACCCCTGGCAACCATTAATCTACTTTCTGTCTCCTTGAATTTGCATTTTCTGGACATTTCATAAAAATTGAATAATACAATATATGAACTTTTATGTTTGACTTCTTTCACTTAGCATAATGTTTTCAGAGTGCATCACTGTTGTAACATGTATCAGTACCCTTTTTGTGACTGAATATTCCACTGAATGGATATACCACATATTACTTATCCATTCAACCGTTGATGTACATTTGAGTTGATTCCAAATTTTGGCTATTAAGAATGCTGCTCTGAACATTCATGTGCAAGTTTTTTTTTTTGTATGTGTATATGTTTTCAGTTTTCTTGGGTATATATCTAAGAATTAGAATTGCTGGATTGTACAGTAATTCTGCTTAACCTTTTGAGGAGCTGCCAGGCCAAAGTGGCTACAACATTGTGCATTTCCACCAGCGTGTGTTTGAGGGTTCCATTTTCTCCTCGTTCTTGACAACATTTATTACTCCCTTTTTAAATTTTAGTCATCGTAGTGTGGGTGAAGAAGTGTCTCACTGAGGTTTTGCTTTGCATTTCCTTAATGACGGATGATGTGGAGCCTCTTTCCATGTGCTTATTGACTTTTTATATATTTTGGAGTAATATCTGTTCATATTCTTTGTCCATTTTCAATTTGTTTACTGTTGAGGTGTAAGAGTTTTTTAATATATTTTCTGGATACTAAACCATTATATCTTGATTTGCAAATATGCTATTCCATTCTGTGGCTTGTCTTTTCACTTTCTTGATAGTGTAGTTTGAAGCACAAAAGTTTTTAATTTTGATAAAGTCCAATTTGTTTTTTTCCCTTCAGTTCTTTGTGCTTGGTTTTATATCTTTTTTTTTTTTTTTTTTTGAGATGGAGTCTCGCTTTGTCACCCAGGCTGGAGTGCAGTGGCGTGATCTCAGCTCACTGCAACCTCTGCCTCCCAGATTAAAGTGATTCTCCTGCCTCAGCCTCCTGAGTACTGGGATTACAGGCATCCACCACCATGCCTGGCTAAATTTTTGTATTTTTAGTAAAGACATGGTTTTGCCATGTTGGCCAGGCTGGTCCTGAACTCCTAACCTCAAGTGATCCGCCAACCTTGGCCCCCGAAAGTGCTGGGATTACAGGTGTGAGCCACCTTGCCTGGCCTTGGTTTTATATCTTAAAAGCTATTCCTTCATTCAAAGTCACGAAGGTTTACACTTAATTTTTTTCTATCTAAAAAACCATTGCTTCATCTAAAGTCATGAAGATTTACTCTTTTTTTTTCTAACAGTTTTATAGTTTAGGCTCTTATAGTTAGGTCTTTCATTTATTTTGAATTATTATCATTATTATTATTATTTTCTTTTTGAGGCAGGGTCTCGCTCTGTCATGCAGGCTTGTGTGCATTGGTGCAATCACAGCTCACTGCAGCTTCAGCCTTCTGGCCTCAAGCAGTCCTCCCACCTCAGCCTCCCAAGTAGCTGAGATTACAAGTGTGTGCCACCATGCCTGACTAATTTTTAAAATTTTTTTGTGAAGACAGGTTCTCACTCTGTTGCCCAAGCTGGTCGTCTCAAACTTCCAGACTCAAACAATCCTCCCACTTTGGCTGCCTGAAGTGCTGGGATTACAGGCATGAGTCACCATTCCTGGCATTAATTTTTGTATATGGTATGAGGTAGGGGTCCAGTTTCATTTTTTTGCATGTGGATATCCAGTTGTCCCAGCATCATTTGTTGAAAAGACTATTTCTCTATTGATTTTTTTCTGCCACTCCCATTTAAAATCAGTTGCCCATGAGTGTATGGGTTTGTTCCTGGACTTGAAATTATGTTTCACTGATCTGTGTATCTATGCTAGTACCACATGTTTTCATTACTGTAGCTTTGTAGTAACTTTTGAAATTGGGGAAGTGTGAGTTCCCCAACTTCAGTTCCCCTTCAGGATTGTTTTGGCTATTCTGGGTCTCTTGCATTTTCATGTGAGTTTAAATTCTGCTTATCGATTTCTTTTTTTTCTTTTTTCTTTTTTTTTTTTTTTTTTTTTGAGACAGCATCTTGCTCTGTCACCCAGGCTGGAGTGCTGTGGCTCAATCTCAGCTCACTGCAACCTCCACCTCCTGGGTTCGAGAGATTCTCCTGCCTCAGTCTCCAGAGTAGTTAGGACTACAGGCGCGTGCCACCACGCCAGGCTAATTTTTATATTTTTAATATAGATGGGGTTTCATCATGCTGGCCAGGCTGGTCTCGAACTCCTGACATCAAGTGATCCGGCTGCCTCGACCTCCCAAAGTGCTGGGATTACAGGCGTGAGCCACCATACTCAGCCTAAGATTCAGCTTACCAATTTCTGCAAAAAAGCCCACTCATTTTTAATAGGAGGTAAAAAGCAGTTGACATTTATAACTTAGAGTCTTTTAATGTTAGTGCTGAAAGGGACTAGAGAACTCATCTAATTCAACCCACTTATTTTAGTATTGAATGAATGGCCCTGTACAAGGAAAGAGATTTGCTTGAGATCCACACAGCTGTTTAAAGGCAGATTTGGGATTAGAACCAAGTCTTAGAGAATCCATTGTTGCTTCTACACTGCATTATTGCTTTGGTTCCCTAGTTTACATTCACTTTGCTTAGGAGTAATATGTTCAGTTTATCTTCTCTAAGAATGGCAGCTGTTATTTAGGACAGTGGCATGCTGAGAAATAGATTGATTTCTGTTCTATACTGTGTCCAGTAAAGGTCGGGGGAGAAAGAGTAAATCTTACCTTCTTCTGTACTTTTCTTTGATTAATGTAAGAGTCTAGAGTTTTATCAGAAGATTATTATCCTTTAAAATATTGATGAACTGATTATCACTTAAAGGATATAAACAGTGGGTAGTAATTCAGTGATTGAGAGGTTGATTGCAGGTTTTTTTTTTTTTTTTTTCCTGATAACCACAGAATGAATGTAGAATGAATTTGGATTCAATAATGGGAACTAAGGTCGGGGTGGTGGCTCATGCCTGTAATCCCAGCACTTTGGGAGGCCGAGGCAGGTGGATCACCTGAGGTCAGGAGTTCCAGACCAGCCTGGCCAACATGGTGAAACCTCATCTCTACTAAAAATACAAAAAATTAGGTGTGGTGGCGGGTACCTGTAATCCCAGCTACTTGGGAGGCTGAGGCAGTAGAATCACTTGAACCTGGGAGGCAGAAGTTGCAGTGAGCCAAGATCATGCCACTGTACTCCATCCTGGGTGACAGAGCGCAACTCTGTCTCAAAAAAAAAAAAAAAAAAAAAAAAAGGGAGCGGCTAGAGAAGAAACATTCAAATCTTCCTACTTGGGCAGGTTCCAAGCAAATGTTTATTTTTTTACCTCCTCTTTGGTTTTTGTCTCACTTGAATCACTTTGTGTTTATGGGAAAATACCAAAAATTACCAAAATGTAAAAACCCAGGGCTTTGCTGGAAGTGAGGGTATCTTCTTGGCTTTTCCCTTTTTCTCCCCACCGCTATACACACATGCACACACAGCTCTATTTTTTGGTACTTTTTGTTCATTACTCACTCCCATTTCATTTTAGCTCTTGAAGTCAAAATGGGATTCCAAAGAGCAAAATAGAAGTTTGGAGAGTTTGAAATCTCTCCTTGTGGCTGGATGCCGTGGCTCACACCTGTGATCCCAGCATTTTGGGAGGCCAAGGCAGGCATACTGCTTGAACTCAGGAGTTCAAGACCAGCCTGGGCAACATGGTAAAACCCTGTCTCTACAAAAAATAGAAAAATTAGCTGGGCGTGGTGGCTGTAGTCCCAGCTACTTGGGAGGCTAAGGTGGGAGGATCACTTGAGCCTGGGGAGGTTGAGACTGCACTGAGTCCTGAATGAATGAATCCATCTCTCTCTCTCTCTCTCCATATAGTCAAAGAGAAACAAAAGTGTATGTGCTTTTTTTGTGAAATTGTTAAGGATTCCATGGATCCTACTAAAATTTTTGATAGTGATAATTTCAAGTGGGGAATATATAAAGGATTCGTGAGGCCTTCCTACCTCATTTTCTGAGGTTATGTTGACTTTAATATCCAATGTATCATAGGTGTTTTCTTTTTTCTCTGACAATTGTTATGTTAGAAACAAAAAAAGGAACCACATATTGTACATTCAAAACTATCAAACATAACTCTGTGGGAAACTTTATTCCAAGGGTGCTGCCACTGCCCTTGTTTTAAATATTTTTGGAACTTCATTTCTCTTCAGGTCTATTTAACAAGCTTGTTAGGAATATTGTAAATTATTTTAGAAACACATTGTGGTCTTGGCCTCATGTGGCATTGCCACTTGTTACTACATGACCCCCACACACCCCCTAAAAAAGAAAAAGGACTTTAAAGGACAAACATTTGCTACCGTGGTTGATTTTTTAATTTTACATTAACTATTTAATATCGAACTATAACTAAAATACAAGTAGTGGAATTATGCTTTTATAAAGTATCAAATTATGTAGATAATGACGAAGTTATAAGGTTACTATAATTTCCAACTTCACCCATAGGTCATGGTATAGTTGAAATTTCATATTTAAATATCGAAACATAAATGTCTAAAGAGATTGTGTAAATTCTTTATCAGTTATAAGGAAAAACCAAATTCAAATTCTCAAGGTTTTTCTTATATGTGATTTTTTTTTTTTTTTTTTTAGACAAACTTGCAGGGAGAAAGAATTATGTGGCATGAGGAGGATTGAGAATGTTGTTCATTTTATCTAATTACTGCCTGTTAAGAAAAGCTTCACATTTATTTCAACTATTCTATTGAATACTTTTACCTAAGATAATGAAACCGTTAAGATTTTTCTGATAGTATAAAAATCAGTGTAGGCCCAGCACAGTGGTTCACACCTGTAATCCCAGCACCTTGGGAGGCTAAAGGCAGGAGGATTGCTTGAGCTGAGGAGTTCGAGACCAACCTGGGCAACATAGTGAGAACTCATCTCTATTAAAAATCGGAAAAATTAGCCAGGTGTGGTGGCTCATGCCTGTAGTCCCAGTTACTCAGGAGACTGAGGCAGGAGGATCCCTTGAGATTGAGGCTTCAGTGAGCTAATGATCGCGCCACTGCACTCCAGCCTGGGTGACAGAGTGAGACCCTGTCTCAAAAACAATAAAAATCTCAGTGTGACAAATTGCTAACAGCTCAAATACTACTTGTCTTATTTATTAACTATTTTGAAATAATTTTAAACTTACAGAAAAGCTAGAATAGTTCAAAAGATCCTGTATATCCTTCCCCTAGATTCTTCTATTGTTAACATCTTGCCATATTTTCCATACCACTCTCTAGCTATGTATTCACATTATTTTTTGAACTGTTTGTTACTAAGTTGCAATTGTGTGTCCCATTAGTCCTAAATACTTAAGTGTATACTTTTTAAAAACAAGGACACAGTACTTAAGATCAGGAAACCAGCATTGGTAAAATTCTACCGTTTGATCCACGAACCCCATTCAAATGTTGCCATTTACTCCAAAAATATCCTTATAATAACCCTTTCCTTTTTTGGTCCACAGTCCAATTCAGGATGAAGCATGCATTTAGTTATGTTTTCCCTTTAGTCTTCCTCAATCTGGAGCGGTTCCTTGGTTTTTCCTTTTTTGTGACCTTGACGTTTTTGAAGAATGCAGGCCAGGTGCTTTGTAGAATGATGTGCACTTTGGGTTTGTCTGATATTTCCTCAAGATTAGATTCAGGTTGTGAATTTTTGGCAGGAATACCAGAGAGGTGATGCTGTCGTCTTCTCTACATTGTATCAGGAGGCACATCATGTCAATTTTTTCCATTACTGGTGATGTTAATTTTTAACAGTTGGTTACGATGTTTTCAAGATTTCTCCACTGTTAAGTTAGTATTTTCTCCACTTGCATTTGTTTTTTGGTATAAACTTAAAAAGTACAACATGATGTTTTGATATATGTATCCATAGTTAAATGATTATTACAGGTACTTATTAATTAATGAGGAATTAGGTATTTTGTGGGTAGATATTTTGAGACTGTCAATATCCTATTTCTCAAAATTTTACCCTTTTAGCATCCATTGATGATCCTTGTCTGGATCAGTTATTGCCAAATGGTGGTTTTCTTTTCTTTTCTTTTCTTTTGACACAGTGTCTTGCTCTGTTGCCCAGGCTACAGTGGAGTGATGAGATCATAGCCCACTGCAGCCTCAAACTCCTGGGCTCAAGCCATTCTCCCCTCAGCTTTTGGAGTTAGCTGGGACTACAGGCATGCATCACCACACCCAGATTATTTTTAAAGTTTTTGTAGAAATGGGGTCTCTTCTTCCCCATTTATTCAATATTTATATCAGTATAGAACATGGGATCCTGTTTTATCATCTGTAAGTTATGATTTATTTTGATGCCCCCATTGTCCAAGATTTGACTAGCGGGAGCACTTTCCAGCTAGCTCCTGTGTCCTTTGGACATACCCCATGGTTCATTGAGCATTTCCTTGCTTTCTGGCACCACAAGATGTTCCAGGCTCATCTTTTATTTTCCCTACCCCGCTCCTGACATCAGCCATTTCTCCAAAGAGTCTTGGTTCATATTAGTGGAGAATGGTATTTAAAACCAAGATCCAGATGCTAAAGGCTGTGCTCATTGCCCCTGTGCTAGCATTGCCACTGTGCGTTCTCCCAGTGGACAAATTTGGAAATATATGCATCTATGCTTGTTACCTCATCCATCCATATATATATATGAAAAACAAGTACACACTGATACCTATTTCACATCTACTCCACAGAGTTTATTCTAGTCTTCTCCCTTTCCACAATTGTATCTTCTCCACCCTACATTTAAAAACTGGACTTCCAAAGTCTTCAATACATTGGCTTATTTGTTCATTCTCCCTGTGATTAACCAACCTCCTGACCATGTGGCTGGCTCCTTTGCTCTATCTCTGCCCCTCACCCCCTACCGTGCATCACTGCTGTGAGGACTGAGTTTCCTCCCTTTCCTCAATCCATGACAGCACCTGCCAGTTGAACCCCACAGTGGGGATTTTAAAGAAGGCACTTTTGGCTCAGATGGCAGTGCCAAAACAGGCATTCGAATTCACATGGTGCTCTAGCAATTGTGAAATAAACAGATTCTGAAGGTCTGTCCTGGACTGTATAGTCTTTGGGTTTTTGTCTTGCTTATTTTGTTAAAATGTTTTCCTGATGACTTTCTACTCTATAGTTAAGCCTTATAACTTAATGTTCAAGCAGGCATCAGACAAAAAAATGATCATTGTGGAGAGGAGTTAGGAAGGAAAAGATGAAAAGGAAGAAGGCGTAAACCCAGTATTGAGAGGAGAAATGGGTACGGCAGGAGTAGCCATCTCAATCCGAAATGCTGTCTGAGCCAGGACACATTCACAGTTAGAGATCTTAAGTAATGTGTTAATATTATTTTATAACTGTCCTTGCAAAAACAAAACAAAACAAAAAAAAAAACTGCCTGTCAGTTCATTTGGATCATCCACCCACTTAACTCTTAAGTTTTACGAGTGTCAGGACCAAGTTAGCTGTATTGAGTGCTGAGGTGTTCTTTTATTAAACAGTCAGCTATTCAATCTTAATAATTTGTAGTGGGAGGAATAATATGCCCCTGGACAAATAATTCCTTGGAAAGCTCAGATTGGAGTCCAATTACATAACAACTGTGGGCAACCTGCATAATAATCATTCGAACTTATCTCTACCTGTGGGAAAATGGAGTCTTTGGCCATAATTATTTCCATTTCAGAGATTTGGTTCACCTAATGGGAATAATTGCTCAAGTGCTCTTTTTCTAAAAAATAACTGAGCACTTAGCGGTAGTGGGTGTCACAGAGTATTTTCTACCTACCAAATGCTGTGGTAAGCACTTCACATGCATTGTCTTATTTAATCATGACAGTTGTGGGCAGTTTGGGTACTGTTATTATCTCCACTTACAGATGAGGAAACCGAGGCTTATAGTTGTTGGTAGTCCTCTACTTCTCACACATGATACACATTACAGTGTGTAGTGGTTTTGACATATCAGTTCTTCAGTTTTGAGCAAAAGAAACTATCTCTAGCTAACTTAGGAAAAAAGAGGGTTTATTGGGACAGTAACCACAGGTAGTTCTTTGGATCCACGCAGCAGGCCCAATAGTCTTTTCTTTGAGACACAGTCTCACTCTCTTGTCCAGGCGGGAATGCAGTGGCACAAACATGGCTCACTGCAGCCTCAACCTCCTGGGCTCAAGTGATCCTCTCACCTTAGCCTGTCGAGTAGCTGGGATTACAAGCATGTACCACCATGCTCAGCTTATATATATATATGTGTGTGTGTGTATATATATGTGTGTGTGTGTATATATATGTATATATGTATGTATATATGTGTATATATATGTGTGTGTGGATATATGTATATGTGTGTGTGTGTGTATATATATATATGTATATATATGTGTGTGTGTATGTATATATATATTTTGAGATAGAGTCTCACTCTCTTGCCCAGGCTGGAGTGCAGTGCTACCAATCTTGGCTGTCTTGGCTCACTGCAACTTCTGCCTCCCAGGTTCAAGCGATTCTTCTGCCTCAGCCTCCCGAGTAGCTGGGACTACAAGTGTGCACCACCACGCTCTGCTAATTTTTGTATTTTTAGTAGAGATGGGGTTTCGCCATGTTGGCCAGGCTGGTCTTGAACTCCTGACCTCAGGTGATCCACTGTGCCCGGCCTAATTATTGTATTTTTTGCAGAGACTGAGTCTCACCATGTGGCCCAGTTGGTCTCAAACTCCTGGGCTCCAGTGATCCTGCTGCCTCGGCCTCTCAGTGTGCTGGGTTACTGGTGTGAGCCACTGTGGCCTCCTCCAGTAGGCTTTCAAGGCATTCCTAAGGGAATGAATCAGGTCCCTCCATGTATAACGTCATGAGGGAAATCCAGCCTGGCTTTCATCATGGCTAGAGAGATGAACATCCTGACTGTTAGTCTCACCAGGATTAGACACAGATAGGGGGACTCTAAGAATTTAAGGGTCAATTACCAAAAGGTGGAAGAATGGATGCTGGGAGGCAAAAACATAAATATTCACTCTGTAGATGTAGTCCTAAGAGTGCAGGCTCTGGAGTCAGGGGCTTCAAATGCCAGGGCCACCACTTTCTGTGTGGATCAGGCCAGTTACTTTGTATCTTAGCATGTCGAGTATATGGGGATGGTCATCATACTACTTCCTAGGGTCATGTGAGGACTAAATTATGTGAACCATGCAAAGTGCTGGAGTGTGGCATACAGCACCTTAATATATGTGAACAATTATTAATCACCTCATTCTGTCTTTAGTACATCCCCTAAGGCTAGGTATCATCTCCATTTTTATGATTTAAAGAAGCTTGCTCTTGGGGCGGGGGGTTCAGGTGGCTTTTTCAAAGTCGCGCAGCTGATCACTGGCAAATCAATACCTTTACCATGCTATGTGACCTACCAAAAAGTGCTCTAGTATTTATCCTTTTAGCTTGTAGTTAGGAATCCTTTAAGGTAACTTCCGATGTATTATAATTTCCTCTAGATAACAGTGGAATTTATACCATATGACCTAATAGAGGTCTAACACATTTTTATCTTTAGACATTTTCTAAGACAATTTTTTTTTTGAGCTAGAGTAATGCTATGTTGCCCAGGCTGGAGTGCAGTGGCACAATTTTGGCTCACTGCAACCTCCACCTCCTGGGTTCAAGTGATTCTCGTGCCTCAGCCTCCCGAGTAGCTGGGATTACAGGCACCTGCCACCACACCCAGCTAATTTTTTGTAGTTTTAGTAGAGACGAGGTTTCACTGTGCTGGCCAGACTGGTCTCGAACTCCTGACCTCAGGTGATCCGCCTGCCTCGGCCTCCCAAAGTGAGGGGATTACAGGTGTGAGCCACCATGCCTGGCCCTAAGACAATTTAAGTACAGCAAACTTTCTGGTTTGGTCAATGTGATAATGCATGAATCTAGAGATACTGAATCTTTTCTTATCTTTACTGCTGATTTTATGCTATTTCCCATTAGAATAGCAGAAAACAAGTATCCCTTAGTCAAAAATAAGAAAATCCACAGGCTGTATGAGAATCTTATGACATGTTTATCCAGGAATGCTTATATGTTGGTTCCAAAGAGTCATTGAACAATTTCTCATAAAATCTTTGGATAAGAGGGAGAGATGATGGTTGGGTAGGGATTTAATGAAGTGGGTGTCTAACCCTTCCAAAGCTGTTTTCAAAGGTTGCTCATTGATGGATCTGTGCTGGTGTGAAATCACAGTTTCTGTCCTCATTTTACCTTATGTGACATTTTAATAAATTTCTGGTTTGAGGATATTGGTGGCAGGTTAAGAAAATTTGCAAATGACCTGCCACTGGAAGAAGTAGCTCTTGTATGAGAAGACAAAGTTAGTACCAAAAGGGATCCTGACAAATTTGGACAATGGGCTAAACCTAAGAAAATGAAATGTCACCTGTCTTTCTAAACCAATGATACAAAATAATGGAGAGATAAAGTCTAGAATTCTAGGTTTTACAAAAAAGGTTTTGTTGGACTATAAGCTGAGTATAAAGATGGTAGCCAAAAAAGGTAATGGACTTAGGGCCACATTACTAAGAAACAAACAGACTCTGTAATTGCTAATACACTGTTTAAAATAAAGGTCATGGTGGTGCTGCTTCATTCTACTGGTAAGAAAGACCCTGAATAGAGCCCTTCCTTCAGGAAACACTCTCCCTTCCTTTATTTTACTTTCCACTCTAACAAGTAGTAAATGCACATTATAGAAAATTTAGAAGGCATAGAAAAACAAACAGGAAAGTGCCACTAAATGTAATACATTTATATTTTGTTGTATCTCCATCTTTTTTTCTGCGAAATGTTTATATAATATGTATATAATTTTGTATCATGTCTTTAAAAAAATCTTTCCATGTTTATAAACATTTTTTGTCTTTAAACATCTTTTAGTGGCTGCAAATACTCCATCATGTGGCTATATCATTATTTATTCAGTTCTCTTCAATTTTTGGATAGTTTCCAATTTTTTCTCTGTAATCTGAAATGCAGACATTTGTGAATAAAATTATGCTTCATGGTGGATACTAGCAAATCATAGCAAATGGGGTAAATCCCACTTCTTTTTCTTTTTCTTTTTTTTTTTTGAGATAGGGTCTCATTCTGTCATCCAGACTGGAGTGCAGTGGCTCAGTCTGGGCTCTACCTCTACCTCCTATGCTCAAGTGCAACCTCTACCTCCCATGCTCAAGTGATCCTCCCACTTCAGCCTCCTGGGTAGCTGGGACTATAGGTGTGCATCACCAAGACTGGCTGATTTTTGTATTTATTTATTTATTTATTTTTAGAGATGGGGTTTTGCCATGTTGCCCAAGCTGGTCTCAAACTCCTGGGCTCAAGCGATCTGCCCACCTCAGCCTCCCAAAGTGCTGGGATTATAAGTGTGAGCCACTGTGCCCAGCCCCTGAGTCCTATTTTTTAGGAACATTAATAATGGACTTAGGCCTAGAGGGGAGAAACTAGCTTGTTGAAGGACCTGGAAACAATAACAAATAGGAAGTAAGGGTATTTGATTTAGGTTGGAGTAGGCAGTAGGGTTCATTTTTGGAAGAGAGAGAACCTTATGAAGGAATGAGCTCAGGGTCACTAAAAGCCTCCACGAAGCTGATCAGGTAAATTGCAGCATTCCTTCATGCCCAGTCATGCCCTGGCTTTGTGTGTTCTACATGTAGTAAACTCTCTTTCTTTGGGAAAGAGGAGGTAAGTCTTCAACATTTACCAACTAAATGAGAGCATCAGTAGTCTACCACTGTCATCCCCAAATACATCACTGCTTGAAGAATTTGCTTCCTATGCCAGCATCTTATATGTTAATTATCTCCATTTGCCTTTCCTCCTCCTATTTTTTAAAGAAGGTTTCTTTCTCTCTCTCATAAAACTTATAGACCATATTAGACCCTGATCAGCCGGGGAAAGACAGAACAAGGTTTTAAAAGATTTGTTAGAACTGTCACTTTCCTCATTACCTTATTGCTAATTATTATTACTATATTTTGAGACAGCGTTTCGCTCTTATCACCCAGGCTGGAAGGCAACGGCATGATCTTGGCTCACTGCAACCTCCGCCTCCCAAGTACAAGCGATTCTCCTACCTCAGCCTCCTGACTAGTTGGGATTATAGGTGCCTGCCACGATGCCCAGCTAATTTTTGTATTTTTAGTAGAGACGGGGTTTTGCCATGTTGGCCAGGCTGGTCTTGAACTCCTGACCTCAGGTGATCTGACTGCCTCAAGGCTCCCAAAGTGCTGGGATTACAGGTGTGAGCCACTGCGCCCGGCCGTAATTATTATTTCATAAGTTTCACAATGGGAACAAGCAGGGCTGTTGTAGAACTGTCCAAAACTCACCCATAGGCTTTAGCCTCAAGCAGACATCCCAAGAAATGCCAGTGCTCAAGTTTTGGGTGAATTCTTCCTTCTATAACTTAGGTTTCCTTGGATGTGAGGCCAATGTCAGCTTAGTTAGCTCTGGAGTGCTCTCAAAGGATTAACTTCTACTGGCAATTCCATGGAAATCAAAGGACAGCAGATACATTGAAAGTCATGTGATAGAGCACGTTATACACTCTTTAATACACTGGGCCCAGTGTTTCCATTTAGTTGCTGGCCTAGACTGAAGAGCACTATTATTGAGCACTTACTATGCATCACATACTTGCCATCCATTACTTTGGTTTAATCCTTTGATAGTAGCCCATGCCAGATCTAACCAGTTATCCCCACTATACAGATGAGAAAGTGAAGACCCAGAGAGGCTGAGCATTTCTCTGGGTATCAATCACTAGTAAATAAGAGCCATAGCCAGGATATGGATTCGAATTTTTGTGTCTTCCAAAGTTCACACTCTTGGGCTATGATAGTTAAGGATTTCAAGGGAGTAGCTATAATTGTAGACCTAATGTGGCAACAAATAGGCATTCAAAAAAGAGGAATCATTTGTATAGATTGAAAGGAGACTCAAAAAACAAGACGAGTGTATTTCCTATACTTTAGAAAAGGAAACCTCCATGCTTCTCTGGTCGTTGGATTGAGAATTCGGGATCTTTTTATCTCTAGGGCTTTGACTTGCTTTTCCTCACCACCCTTTCAAAATAGAAACAATGATTACCTTAGTTAAAGCTGGAGTTTAATCCAGAATTGCATGGTGTTTTCCTTGCTCTAAATGCTTTCACAGCGTGATGCTGCTCCACCTGTCCTGCTTTTGGAGCATTTTTCTACTGCTGTTAGATGTAACATTTTGAGACAGATGTAACATTTTGAGATCTCTGCCTTTGAAATAAAGTAGGGAAAGGACTAGTGTCAAATGCGAATTCAGAAACCAAGGAAAACTTCCAGACTCAGTAAGGAGAGATGTACAAAACAATTAGTAGTGGGGTATTTGGAATTGCTAACCTCAGCATCCATTCTAATTCCCTTTCTGACTGTGAAGGCATCAAAATAGCTAAGGAAGATAGGAAACCTAACATTTGGGCTTACTAATATGGCAGATGCAGGGCTAGGCATGTTATTACTGCATTGTTTGCAATAGCAAGCCCAACTACATTCATAAATAGGGGAGTAGTTGAGCTGATAATGTATATTTATATGCAGGATATCTAACACATTAAAAATAATTTATATTGAGAGATGGATATTGCATACTGATCTGGAAAGATGTTTATGCTAAAATGATAGTAAGTTGCAGAGTAATATATTTTCTTTTTTCTTTTTCTTTCTTCTTTTTTTGTTTTTTTGAGACAGGGTCTCACTCTGTCACCCAGACTGGAGTGCAGTGGCGTGATCTTGGCTCACTGCAACCTCCACCTCCCAGGCTCAAGCGATTCTCTGGCCTCAGCCTCCCAAGTAGCTGGGATTACAGGTACATGCCACTACCGCCTGGCTAATTTTTTTATTTTTAGTAGAGACAGGGTTTCCCCATGTTGACCAGGCTGGTCTTGACAGAGTAATATATTTTCTAAAGATGTGTGTGAAGCTGGGTGCAGTGGCTCATGTTTGTAATCCCAAAACTTTGAGAGGCCCAGGTAGGAGGGTTACTTGAGGACAGGAGTTCAATACCAGCCTGAGCAACAAAGCGAGATGCCCATCTCAGAAAGAAAGAGAGAAAGGGAGAAAGGAAGAAAGGGAGAAAGGAAGGAAAGAAGGAAGGAAGGAAGGAGAGGAGGAAAGGAAGGAAGGGAGAAGGAAGGAAGGGGAAGCAAGGAAGGAATGAAGAAAAAAAGGGAAGAAACCTATATATTTAAATGGCTGAGGGAAGATTCTAACCCAGGACTGCATTAAAGATGAAAAATTTCCACATGTTCAATGAATTTTACTAATTCTTTTTCCTCAATGAGTACCTAAGCTGAAGGAAAATCATATGGATGTCACATGAAAATCCTTACCTCCTCTGTCCTCAGTGCTGGTATACAATGGAGATGAAGAGAGGCAGTAGAGGAGGTGATGGAGAAAGAGGGGAGGAAGAAGAATGAGCAGGAGGCAGAGGAGAATGCCTGGAGGCATTTCCCCTGGGGCATCACTGCCCTTGGGCCCCCAGGGTCCCCCACTGCCTAGCCTTGCATTAAGTGGACCCCTGTCTCTGAGGACATTGCAATATAGTCCAATCTATGCCCCTCTCATTTCCAATACATGATTTATTGCATTTTTAAAAGTCTGGGGAAGTTCTGATATTAAATACGGTTTTATGTGAGATGCTTTAAGAACAGGTACACTTTGTTTGGCACCAGTAATTAGGGTCTTGTCGGCCTTGGCTGTCCAAAATGAATGGCAGTCATGGCGAGTGAAAACGAATGAGTGCTTGGTGTAGAAAGAACACTGACTGGAGATTTGGAAGGCTTGATGCTGCCACTTTCTATGGGACCAAATCTCTGGCCATCTCTGACTCATGGTTTATTTATCTGTAAAATGGACCTTGGGTGGTGATATGGTTTGGCTGTGTCCCCACCCAAATCTCATCTTAAATTGTAGTTCCCATAACCCCCATGTGTCCTGGGAGGTAATTGAATTGTGGGGGTTGTTACCTCCATGCTGTTCTCATGATAGGAAGTGAGTTCTCACAGGATCTGATGGTTTTATAAGCATCTGGCATTTCAGCTGCTGGCGCTTCTCTTTCCTGCCACCTTGTGAAGAAGGACGTGCTTGCTTCCCCTTCTGCCATGATTGTAAGTTTCCTGAGGCCTCCCCAGCCCTGTGGAACTGTGAGTCAATTAAACCTCTTTTCTTTATAAATTACCCAGTCTCAGGTATTCCTTCATGGCAGGTGAAAATGGGCTAATACAGGTGGGGTTAAACTGGATAATTTATGAGATCTTTTTCTACCTTATGATTCTATCATCTAAGACAAATACACTGTGCTGCTTAGGGCATGCCAAAAATAGATAGGGCACATATTTTTTAGATCCAAGACACAGGGGAATAGGTAATAACAGTGAAACCTGGTAAATGAATGCCTTTCTGGGTCTCCACAGCTGTCATCCTCCACACGGCCCTCCCCTTCCTCATTACCATCATAATTTACTGAGTAGAAAACAAATACTACATTAATTCAGCCCACTGTTCTCAGCAAAGAAGAAAGCTGTGCACATAATTTTAACACTTACAAAGAACATTCCTTTGTTTGATGGATTTACTATAGATCTCAAACTTGAACAGGGGAAAATCTTTCTTATACAAATGGCTGTCCCCTGGATGTATTTTCATATTTAAACCATATTCTGTTCATAATAAATTGGTTTTATTGGTAGTTTTCAGTGTTGCTAAACCTAAAGGTTTCAGCCCAATCTTAAGAAGGGTAATTAGTTGGCATTATTAAAAATGCACCATCCTACAGATTTTTGAAAACTCATGCAGGCCTTCAGAAAATATTAATTCCCCCTTTAAACTCTTTCTTTCTTTCTTTTCTTTTCTTCTTCTTTTTTTTTTTTTTTTTTTTTTTTTGACAGAGTCTCATTCTGTCACCCAGGCCAGAGTGCAGTAGTGTGATCTCGGCTCAGTGCAACCTCTGCCTCTCGGGTTCAAGCAATTCTCCTGCCTCAGCCTCCTGAGTAGCTGGGACTACAGGCATGTGCCGCCACGCCTGGCTAATTTTTGTATTTTTTAGTAGAGACAGGGTTTCACCATATTGGCCAGGCTGGTCTCAAACTCCTGACCTCGTGATCCATCTGCCTCGGCCTCCCAAAGTGCTGGGATTACAGGCATGAGCCACCGTGCCTGGCTCTTTAAACATTTCAGAGAAATGAAATATATCAGTTCATCAATATCCACTTCTGGAAAGAATGTAGATATACAAAAGAAGAGCTTTTTATTGGGAAGAGCTAGGCTAAAGAAGGACACCATCCAGAGAAATTACTGTTTAAAAAATACCATAAAGCAACCAAAGGATGCTTTGATTAACAAAACAGCCCGAAGACAGATTTGCTTCCTATGGAACTGCTCCCCTCCACTCTGGAACAACCTGTTATCAGAAAGTCTAGAAATAGAAATGACTAATGTCTATCTTACATTGTGCCTATTAACCCTCAAGTCACCCCAAAAGTGGGGCTGGTGCAAGTTAGAACCATTTACTGAAGTGGCCTATATGCAGAGTGCTGGACTCTGGGGGAGGAAAAAGAAACCAGGCACAGTCTTGGCACTGAATAGTTGTATGTGTAAGAACATGGACAGAGCAGTCTCTTCAATCAATCAGAACTGGACAGATAGATAGATGCTCAAGAGTGGGGCAATGGAAACAAAGAGGGAAGCAGGGAGAACTATTAAAGTACCTCGGTTGGGGTAACCTCAGAAGTAGAAATCAAGGCTGGGCACTGGATGGCTTTCCCTTTGCCTCCCAGCAAATCTAAAGGAAGAACTTAGGGGGGCTCGACCATTGTACCTGGGAATATGTTCTTTCTACATGAAAGGTGTTGCTTTACAGGGGCGGTCGTAGGTGATTTGCCAGAAATGCAAGGCATGGTAGGCTGGGGGCAAGCTGGGATTTCTGACAATGAGTGTGAGTTTAAAGCCAGAGAGCTGATGGACTGAGTTTTGCTATCAGTTCAGGCATTTTAAGGCATGTCAATGAATTTCTCTCCACCCATATGGAAATGGGCCACGAGATCTGGAGTCTGCGATCTGGTTATGGGACCCAGGGCAATGCTGCTTTGCTTCAGCTGAATGGTGAGCATGGTGACTGTAATGGACATCTGCAGTTTCTGCCTATCCAGCATCCATTCCTCCTCCTGCTAGTAACAACACCTGGTTTTCCTCTGAGAAACAAATCCTTTCCCTGCACTGAGGGGAAGGACCACACCCCCAGTACCAGCGGTGAGCCTGTGACACAAGGCAGAACGGCCTGGTTGGTTCAGGGCCGAGAACATGACTTGGGCCAGGCCAAAGAGTCCCAGCACCAGACCTTTAAAAAACAGTGGTGGGTGGGCCGGGCACAGTGGTTCATGCCTGTAATCCCAGCACTTTAGGAAGCCGAGGCAGGCAGATCACCTGAGGTCAGGAGTTCGAGACCAACCTGGCCAACATGGTGAAACCCCCTCTCTACCAAAAATACAAAAATTAGCTGGGCGTGGTGGTGCACGCCTGTAGTCCCAGCTACTTGGGAGGCCGAGGCAGGAGAATCACTTGAACCTGGGAGGCGGAGGTTGCAGTGAGCCAAGATTACGCCACTGTATTCCAGCCTGCGTGACAGAACCAGACTCCATCTCAAAAACAAACAAAGAAACCAAAACAGTGGTGGAAGAGGACCTTGCCTTCTACCAGGCTGCAAAGCTGGCAGGATCCAATCCTGGGGGTGGTGATCATCTTTGCCTGTTTGTCACATCTTGGGGGCAGCCTACCTGAGAATGTCACCCACACAGGAGACAGGGAGAGAGTATGATATTGTTTGAGGTCCCCTCAACTTATTATGTGAACCAGTGAATTCCCCTGGCCTTTGTTTGTTTGTTTGTTCGTATGAGCTAGTTTGAGCTGGTTTTTCCAAAATTTGCAATAGAAGAGTTCTCACTAAAAAGTGCCCACCCCATAGAACCAAACAACTGTGAGAGCCACACAAATGTTCGTTAGTTTTTATTTTTTTCTAAACCTAAGCTTCCTCTGACCTGTAAACTGGAGATAAGTGTCCTATTTACCATGCAGGGTTGTTGGGGATGGGGATCAAATATGACAGACTGACAAGCACTTTGAAAAATCAAAACATCACACAACCATAGCGGTAGATAATTTACAGTCTACTGTTCTCTCTAACCAAAACGTCTTCAGAGAATTCTAAGTAGAGCAGAAATGTTGCCAAATCAGATATTTTCCAGGCACTGCAGCCTTGAACTCCTGGGCTCAAGTGATCTTCCCACCTCAGTCTGTGGAGTAGCTGGGACCACAGATGTGCATTTTTAAGTGTATCTTTAGAGATGAGGATTTCGCTGTGTTGCCTAGGCAGGTCTCAAACTCTTGGCCTCAACTGATCCTCCTGACTCAGCCTCCCAAGTTGTTGGGATTACAGGCATGAGCCACTATGCCTGGCTCCTCTTCTGTTAATGGGGCTCAGGGCAGGGATCACCCAGTTGATGAATGGGAGAGCCAAGGGCGGGGTCCAGGGCTCCACCATCCCTCTTCCCTTTCCTCCCAGGGCTCTTCCTGCCTTTCCTCCCTGCTCTTCAATCATCCCTTCCTGGTCTTGCCTGCTGCATGCCAATCCCATTCTATCTGCTCTCTGAGTTCACTGCAATTACAGTGTCCCAAGGCAGTCTGAGGCAAAGTCTGATTCCCCATAAATAGCCCATCACTGACGTGTGTGTCTCTGCAAAGATGGCCTGCCCATTTCTTCTGTCTTACACACCCCTAAGGAAGGCGGGTCAGGTGGTGGAAGACATGGAATTTGGTGACAGAGCAAAAACCTCAAAAACCGCTTGCCCTTATTTTCCCCATGAACTTGACTCAATAACCTATACCAAGGTTGTAGTTTCCTAATCCATAAAATAGGGATTACACCACATTTCATCCATTCCAGGAAGTGCACATGCCCATATTACAGCACCTCTGAAATTGGGAGAGTGTTACAATTGTTTGCACATCAAAGTTTCATTAGAGGTTCTCCCTCCCTTTTCTTAGTGGTATATAAAATAATGGTGCATCGTACAGTTGATGAAAAATGGTAATATATTTACCTCTTAGGGTTATTGTGTGGGCTGGAAATCACAAGAGTGTGACAAAAGAAGAATTCATCTGATATTTCAGTCCTCTCCAGTCTCACCAGGAGAGTGTGTCCTGGTAGTCAGAGAAAGGCCTGTGACCTACTTGAAGTCAGAGTTTTTTGTTTTGTTTTGTTTTTAATAGAGATGGGGTCTCGTTGTGTTGCCCAGGCTTGTTTTGAACTCCTGGCCTCAAGTGATTATTTCACCTTGGCCTCCGTAAGTGCTGAGATTACAGCCTGAAGTCGGTTTTAAGTAGTGGAACTAACACGAAGACCCTAACTCAACAGGAACTCTTATCTACCCTTCTAGGCCCCTAAGCTGTTATGCAAGACTTGGGGGTCTCTGAGTCGGTGGGATCATCTTGCAGGAAGCCTGGCACCTTGATCTTGAGGGAATGCACTTCTGGTGGTGGGGTATGGATCCTGGCTGGGGACTGGGCCTGTGTGTGCTGCAGGGAAGCGAAGGCTTCTGCCTTGCCTCTGCTGGTGCCTGGGGAGGAAGCTCTGGGTCCCAGACTGCCCATGTGGCCATCAGAGTTATGAAGGTGGCACCAGGCAGAGTTGGTGCAGGACAGTGGGGAACCCTGGGGTTTCTAACTGGAGAAGCCAAGGGGCCCGAAGCTCAGACCTTCTCCGGCCCCATTTGGTGTAGAGGACTCTGACTCTTGAGAGAATGATGGAGGTGGGGGCACAGGTAAACAGTGCCCTCCTCAGTAACATCACAGCCAGGGGATACTCTGGGCTCAGTGCCATTCTGACTACCATGAAGCAGTACTGGGAGTGTTAGCCCATGAGCTCTGAAGCAAGACTACAAGACTAGCCTTAGACGTTTCTGTGCCTCAGTTTATCATCTGTAAATTGGGGTTATAATATTACCTACTTTATATTATTGCAAGGATTAAATGAGCTTATAGTTGTAAAACACAAAGAACAATGTCTTCTGGAAAATAAGTGCTCAATAAATGCGAATTATTTATATTATTAAAAGTATCTTTGAGTAATTCTGATTGTGTTGATTTCATATGGATTCTGTTATTTACCTTTGGAGGTAAATTGGGTTACATCCTTTCCACGTCCTTGGGAGGAAATTCTGTTGCTTGTTAGCAGTCAGTCCTGTACATCATCCTCATCTCCTCTTTTATGCACTCATTAATTCATTCATCATTTATTCATTATGTTAGTCCACTCTCACATTGCTATAAAGAACTACCTGAGACTGGGTAATTTATAAAGAAAAGAGGTTTAATTGGCTCATGGTTCCGCAAGCTGTACAGGAAGCAAAGTGGCTTCTGCTTCTGGGGAGGCCTCAGGAAACTTACAATCATGGCAGAAGGCTAAGGGGAACAAGGCACATCTTACATGGCTGGAGCAGGAGCGAGAGAGAGAGAGGAGGGAGGTGCCACACACTTTAAAACAACCAGATCTCATGAGAACTCACTATCATGACAACAGCACCCGAGGGGGAATGTGTTAAAACTGTGAGAAACTGCCCCCATGAGCAAATCACCTCCCACCAGGCCCCACGTCCAGCATTGGGGATTACATTTCAACATGAGATTTGGGTGGGGACCCAGATCCAAACCATATCATTGTTCAACTGTGAATTCTGTTTCTCTGTAGGTGACAATTTGGTCTCTTTTTTTGTTGTTATTGCCTTGAAACCTGGTAGGAATTCCAAATGGATCCTTTCTCCTCAATCCTTTCCCTTCCCGTTTGAATCATGCTGTCTCAGAGCATGCGATCTAGGCAGCTGAACAGGTCACTGGCCCAGCACTCTCATTATACAAGTGAGGAATGAGACCCAGAAAGGGAAGGTGGCTTGCCCAGGTCTCCTGGTGAGTGGCAGGGCAGGGACCCAGCCAGGTCTCCTCATTTCTGGATGACAGTCTGCAGAACTGGTGCATGCTGGCTGTAACCCTGCTGGTGAGAGGTCCTGGAGGAGGGCCGGGTGGGGAACAGGGCAGTGCTGGCCTTAAAGGTATTGCGTCCTTAGGTGAGGGTATCCCCTCAGCTGGCTTCTCTACCTCATGACTGACTCTTCCTCCTGTCAACCGTTTGTAAACATTTAGAGCAGCAAGTGCCTATTCTCAGCTAAAGGGAGCACCAGTCCTTTGCAGATGGGAGCTGCTGGGCCCCTGGTTGGAAGGTTGCCCTAATCCTGCTCTCTCCCACTCTAATTCCCTGCAAATAATCTTCCCAGGCTGGCCTTAGCCTACTTCCCCGGGCCTGTAAGGCGTATGAGGTAAGCCATTCAGCTTAACGCTGGTGTGGAGACACTCAGAACTCACGACATGTTGCTAGCACAAACCATCCAGAAGGGCGGGTGCTGGCACTCCCATTTCACAGACCAGGAACTGAGGCTGTGCTCGGCTAAGTCGCTGCCCCAGGCCATACAGTTCTGGGATTTAGATTCTAACACTGCACTACAAAGCTCTGACTATGGCAAAAAATCTCTCACTGTGAGGTGTTAATTATCAGTGAGGCCTGCTTCTGCTCCTGAAGCCTGCCCGCCTTCCTGGGGATGTGCTGGCCGTGGAGCTGGCCTCACTGCAGCCCCTGAGGGGAATGTCTGCTTATTTTTCCTGATATGACAGGTGCAGCATGCCTGCTCATCACCATTGTAAAGGCTCACTTGGGAACATGCGCCATGGAGCCCACTTTAGCCTGGCTCCTGTGCACGCTTGCGCTGGCCAGCCTGTGGGTGGGTGGCTTCTACATGCTGGCTGGACCACCTGCAGCAGAAGAGCTGACTCAGGTTTGTCAGAGGCTTCAAGAGCTGTTCACTCATTCAACAAACACTGATCTAGCACCCACTATGTGCTGGGCACTGTTGTGAGAGGCTCAGGAATGTTAGTTCTCATAACAACTCTAGGAAATGGGTTCCGTGATTATCCCCACTTCCTCTGTTTATGGGTGGGGAAACTGAGGCACAGAGAAATGAAGTTACTTCCCAAGGCCACACAGTTGGCAGATTGGCAGAGCTGGGATTTCACCCACACTATCTGACTCCAGAGCCCTCAGGCTTGGAACCGCCACACTGTGCAGTCACTGTTGAAAGTCTGCTCCCAAGCAGCCCTTAGAGATGGCTGGGATAGAAATGGCCAATCCCCCAAAATATACTAACCAGAAAATCAATAGTCGAAGTACAAGGGAGAAAGGCAACAGTGCCCAAAGCAAAGTACAGCTAAAGCTTCTGGGACTTTGGAGCAAGGGAGACACATTGAATTAGCTAATTCAATATATATATATGTTTAAGTATATATATATTACTTGTTTTTTTTTTGTTGTTGTTGTTTTTGAGACAGAGTCTCACTCTGTCACCCAGGCTGGAGTGCAATGGTGCAATCTTAGCTCACTGCAACCTCCGCCTCCTGGGTTCAAGCAATTCTCCTGCCTCAGCCTCCCACGTAGCTGGGATTACAGGTGCCCCCCACCACATATGGCTAATTTTTTGTATTTTTAGTAGATATGGGGTTTCACCATGTTTGCCAGGCTAGTCTTAAACTCCTGACCTCAAGTGATCTGCCCACCTCGGCCTTCCAAAGTGCTGGGATTACAGGTGTGAGCCACCGTGCCTGGCCATATATTGCTTGTTTAGCTTTATTTGTTCACTTCTCTATTGTCTGTGGCCCCACACTGAAATGTAAGCTCCATAAGAGCAGGAACTTTGTCTTGTCACTTCTGTATCCCCAGCACTTATAATAGTGCCTGGCAGGTAGTAGGTGCTGAATACATATATATTGTTTGATAAATGTGGCAAGTTAAAGATAGCCATAAATTCTTTGCTAATTCTCTCATTTGAAACATGGGTCTAATTCTCCTCCCTTTGAATTCAGGCTTGCCTTAATGACTTGCGTCACCAATAGAACATGGCAGAAATGATGTTCTGGGACTTCTGAAGCCAGGTCGCAAGAAGCATTGCAGGTTCCATTGGGGTTTCTTAAAATTCTTTTTCCAGGAATGCTCCCTCTTAGAACCTGGCCTTCTTGCTTTGAACAGTCTGAGGCACATGAAGAGGCCACATGTAGGCACATCAGTCAACAGCTAGAGTAGAGGTCCCAGGTGACAGCATCAACTGCTGGTCACAATAGTGAGCCAATTTGGACATCCAGCCCAGAAGAGAACTCAGATGACCACAGCTTCAGCCAACATTTGATTACAACTACATGAGAAACTCCACATGGGAACCACCCAGCTGAGCCCAGTCAATCCAAAGAACCATGAGACAGGCAAGTGGGGTTCTGATATGGGATGAGAGGGGAGACGGCAACACACCTAGGATAAAACAGCATGTATATCCTTGGCTCATTTAAGTAAGATCATATATGTATGTGTGAGCATGTATGAAGAGGGGCTTGGAAGATGGTCACCAAATTGTTAATGGTGGTTATCTCAGGATGGTGACATCCAGGTGACCTTCGCTCTCTTTATATCTTAATGAACTGTTCAGGTTCTTTACAATGGGTATAGATTATTTACATAATTACATATAATCAGTAAAGTTACTGAGGGTAGAGTGGGAGAAAAATAATAAATTGAAGTCAAGGTATTTATACAACACAATGGATACCTTTGAAGATTGTTATGGTGACTACGTTTGGGTGGTAAAATTAAAAGGACTTAAATTTTTCATCATTAGGCTTCTATTCAGATCCTGGTTCAGGTGAGGTTAAGGAACTTATACAACATTGCAAGGCTGGTATATCAGTCAGGGTTTCTACTTGAAACAGACACCATCTCTGGCTGATTTAAGCATAAAAGAAATGTACTAAAAGGTTGGACATCTGTTCATGATAAAAACTCTCAGTGAACTAGAGTTCACTAAAATGAAATTTCCTCACTCTAATAAACAGCATCTAAAAAATCCTATAGCTAACATCACATTTAGTGGTGAGACACTAGACACTTTCCTTCAAAGATCGGGGAACATGCAAAGATGTCTGCTTTTACCACTCCTAGTTAATATCTTAGTCAGTACAATGAGATTAGAAAAAGAAATAAAAGGCATAAGAATAAGAAAGAAATAAAACTATAAACAATATGGTTTTCTACATGGAAAAGTCCAGAGAATTTCCAGACAGTATTAGATGTAACAAGTCAGTGTAGCAAGAATGCAGGATACAAGATAAATATACTAAAATCTATGTATTTATTTAGTTGGATTTTTTTATGCTAGCAATGAACAATTAGAAATGAAAGTTTTAAAAAAGGTACCATTTACAATAGTACCAAAAAAGCTGAAGTACTTAAAGAAAAATAACGTGCAATATTTGTAAACTGAAAACTACAAAACACTGATGAGAGAAATTTTTAAAAGACTTAAGTGGGCTGGGCGAGGTGGCTCATGCTTATAATCCCAGCACTTTGGGAGGCTGTGGTGGGCAGATCACCTGAGGTCAGGAGTTCAAAACCAGCCTGACCAACGTGGAGAAACCCCCTGTCTACTAAAAATACAAAATTAACCGCGCGTGGTGGCTCATGCCTAGCTACTCGGGAGGCTGAGGCAGGAGAATTGTTTGAACCCAGGAGGCGAAGGTTGCAGTAAGCTGAGATCGCACCATTGCACTCCAGCCTGGGCAACAAGAGTGAGGCTCTGTCTCAAAAAAAAAAAAAAGACTTAAGTGATATATACCATGTTAATGGATCTGAAAACTCAACACTGTCAAGATGCCAGCTCTCCCCAAATTGATCTCCAGGTTCAATGCAATCTCAATCAAAATCTCAGCAGGCTTCTTGGAGAAACTGACAAGCTGATTCTAATATTTATATAGAAAAGCAAAGGACCTAAATTGGCCCAAACAATGTTGATAAAGAAGAACAAAATTGTAGGATTCATACTATCTGATTTCAATACTTATCATATAACTATAGTCATCAGTACAGTTTGATATTGGTGAAACGGTAGATGCATAGATCAATACAACCAAAAATAGAACCCAGAAATGGACCCATAGATATATCAATTGATTTTTGTCATAAGTGCCACAGCAATTCAACAAAGAAAGCATAGTCTTTTAAACAATGGTGCTGGGACTATTGGACATCTATAAGCAAAAAAAACAAAAACCCTCCATCCATACCATACACAAAAATTAATTTGAAATAGGTCATAGATGTCAATGTAAAAGCTAAAACTATAAAACTTCTAGAAAACAGGAGAAAATCTTTGATACTTTGGGTCAGGTAAATATTTCTTAGGAAACAAAAAGCATGAATCATAAAAAAATAATAAGATGAACTTCATCAAAATTTAAAACTTCTGCTCTTTGAAAGACTTCTGGAAATAAAAAGGCAAGCCACAGACTGGGAGGAAATATATGTAAAAAAATCTGATAAAGGGCTGGTAACAATTGTATAAAGAACTCTTAAAACTCAAAAATAAAACAATAAACAACCAAATAAACAATTACCAAAAGATTTGAACAGATATTTCACCAAAGAAGATATGAGAACAGCAAATAATTACATGAAAAGATGCTCAACAGCATTAGTAATTAGACAAATGCAAATTGAAATCATTATGAAATATCATCACACACCTATAAAATGGCTCAAAAATGTTTTTAATCTTTAATTTTTTTAAATTTCCATAGATTTTTGGGGAACAGGTGGTATTTGGTTACATGAGTAAGTTCTTCAGTGTTAATTTGTGAAATTGTAGTGCATCCATCACCCAAGCAGTATACACTGTACCCAATTTGTAGTCTTTTATCCCTCACTCCCCGTCCCACGCTTTCCTCCAAGTCCCCAAAGTCCACTGTATCATTCTTATGCCTTTGCATCCACATAGGTTAGCTACCACTTATGAGTGAGAACATACAATGTTTGGTTTCCATTCCTGGGTTACTTCACTTAGAATGATGGCCCCCAATTCCATCCAGGTTACTGCGAATGCCATTATTTTGTTTCCTTTTATGGCTGAATAGTATTCCATGGTATATATATATACCACAATTTATTTATCCACTCATTGACTCATTGATTCAGGCTGGTTCCATATTTTTGCAATTGCAAATTGTGCTGCTATAAACGTGTGTGCAAGTATCTTTTTTGTATAATGACTTCTTTTCCTCTGGGTAGATACCCAGTGGTGGGATTGCTGGATCACATGGTAGCTCTACTTTTAGTTCTTTAAGGAATCTCCACACTGTTTTCCATAGTGGTTGTACTAGTTTACATTCCCACCAGCAGTGTGGAAGTGTTCCCTTTTCACTGCATCCCTGCCAACATCGACTATTTATTTATTTATTTATTATTATTTTTGAGACACAGTTTCGCTCTTGTTGCCTAGGCTAGAGTGCAATGGTGCGATCTCGGCTTACTGCAACCTCCCCCTTCTGGGTTCAAGCGATTCTCCTGCCTCAGCTTCCCGAGTAGCTGGGATCACAGGCGCCCACTAGCATGCCTGGCTAATTTTTTGTATTTTTAGTAGAGACGGGGTTTCACCATGTTGGCAATGCTGGTCTCAAACTCCTGGCCTCAAGTGATCAGCCCACCTCGGCCTCCCAAAGTGCTGGGATTACAAGCGTAAGCCACCGCACCCTGACTATTTTTTTTTTTTATTATGGCCATTCTTGCAGGAGTAAAGTGATATTGCATTGTGGTTTTGATTTGTATTTTCCTGATCATTAGTGATGTTGAGCATTTTTTCTATGTTTCTTGGCCATAAAATGGCTCAAAATTTTAAAACCTGATGATATCAAATACTGGCAGGGATATGGATCAACTAGAAATCTCATATATTGCTGGTGGAAATGAAGAATGGTACAGCCATCTTGGCAAACAAATTGGCAGTTCCTTATAAAGTTATGTATATGTATATATTTACTATACGATGCAGTAATTCAACTCCTTGGTATGTATCCAAAGGAAATGAAGATGTGTGCACACCAAAACCTATATGCGAAAGTTTACAGCAGCTTCATTCTTAATCACCCCAAGCTGGAAACAACCTAAATGTTCATAACGTCCATCGACTGGTGAAAAGACGAACAAATTCTGATAAATTCATAAAATAAATGGAATTACTACTCAGCAGTTAAAAGGTACAAGCTACTTATATATGCAACAACGTGAATGGCTTAAAAACATGATGCCAGGTAAAAGAAGCCAGACTCAAAAGGCAGCTCACAGCATGATTCCATTTACATAACATTCTGGAAAAGGAAAAACTGCAGGAAGGAAATCAGGTCAATTGTTGCAAGGATCTGGAGGCTGGGAGAGGGGAGTAACTGCAAAGGGGCAAAGGGGAAGTTTTTGGTGTGAAGGAAATAGTCTATACCTCAATTGTGGGGGTGGTTATGCAACTGTATAATTTTGCCAAAATGTATAGGACTGTACACTTAAAAAGAGTGAATATCACTTCATATGAAATATACTCTAATGAACCTGAAAAAAAAGAAAGGTTGTTGAGTGGGCCAGAGAAGCCACGAAGGCCATGAAAATGCCCGAATCACAGTGCACACTGGGCTTAGCCAGCATCAGCGAGTGTTCAGCCAGGAAAGCAGAAAACACCCCAGGTTTTCAAGCAGAGACAGTCAACACACAGGCTGAATTCAAGGAATACATGGGGCCTGGGTCATGTTCCTGTGCCTTAGAAGCAAGGGAGGCGGGGACTGGAAGAATCTGGAATTTTCTTCTTTTTTTTTTTTTTTAAGATGGAGTCTTGCTCTGTTGCCAGGATGGAGTGCAGTGGTGTGATCTCAGCTCAATGCAACCTCTGCCTCCCGGGTTCAAGTACTTCTCCTGCTTCAGCCTCCCAGGTAGCTGGTACTACAGGTGCACACCACCACACCCAGCTAATTTTTTGTATTTTTAGTAGAGACGGTGTTTCACTATGTTGGCCAGGATGGTCTCGATCTCTTGACCTCGTGATCTGCTTGCCTTGCCCTCCCAAAGTGCTGGGATTACAGGCGTGAGCCACCACACCCTGCCAGAATGTGGCATTTTCAACTGCTAGAGTGGGAGGCAGGCTCTACCTTTTCAGATGGGAGATTCACCATAAAATAAAGGGGTTCAGATGCTGGGAAACAGAATAATAAATGTCCACCATGGCCAGTAAGTATGAAAGTTGGGTTTCCAACTGTGTCTTTCCAACAAGGACCAAGCAGTTAACTGCATACTATGTAGCAGATCTTAAGGCAATGCCTAAATGATGCTCCCAGGATCCAGAGCCACTTAGTTCCAGGTTAAAAGCTGTGGACAGACAACCACATACCACAAACAAAAATTAATTTGAGGCCGGGTACAGTGGCTCACACCTGCAATCCCAGCTCTCTGGGAGGCCAAAGCAAGCAGATCACTTGAGGTCAGGAGTTCGAGACCAGCCTGACCAACATGGTGAAACCCTATCTCTGCTAATAATATAAAAATAAGCCGGGTGCGGTGGTGTACACCTGTAATCCCAGCTACGTGGAAGGCTGAGGCAGGAGAAACGCTTGAACCCGGGAGGCGGGTGTTACAGTGAGGCAAGATCACACCACTGCACTCCAGCCTGGGTGACTGAGCGAGACTTCATCTAAAAAAAAAAAAAATTAACTTGAAATAGGTCATAAATGTAAATGTAAAAGCTAAAATTATAAAACTTCTAAATAACAGGAGAAAATCTTTGATACTTTGGATTAGGTAAAAAAGCATGAATCATAAAAAAAAAAATAAGATGCACTTCATCAATATTTAAAACTTCTGCTCTTTGAAAGACTTATGAAAATAAAAAGACAGAATTTCCTCCCAGAAAAGAAATACTTCCTCCCAGTCTGTGGCTTGTCTTTTTATTTTCATATATTTCTTTGTGAAATATACACATGCACTCTGTCCACCATGAGAGTGGAGAGCTCGGGGCTTCCCGATGGCTTCAGCTGGTCCTGTCAGCCCTGCCCACACTGAGGTCTCATCAGGGCCCTTCATTACCATGTAAGGAATGTCCTTTTTTAGGCCAGGCTCAGTGGCTCACACTTGTAACCCCAGCACTTTGGGAGGCAGAAGTGGGCAGATCACTTGTGGTCAGGAGTGTAAGATCAGCCTGGCTAGCATGGCGAAACCCTGTCTCAACAAAAAATACAAAAATTAGCCAGGCGTGGTGGCGTGCGCCTGTAATCCCAGCTATTTGGGAGGCTGAGGCAGGAGAATCACTTGAGCTCGGGAAGCAGAGGTTGCAGTGAGCCGAGATTGTGCCACTGCACTCTAGCCTGGGTGACAGAGTCAGACCCTATCTCAAAAAAAAAAAAAAAAAAAAAAAAAAAAAAAAAAAGAAAAAGAAAAAGAAAAAAAAAAAAAAGAGGTATGCCCTTTTTTGGCTTAGGAGCAGACAAGTCCCCTAGTAACAGAAGGAGGAGCAGGAGAGGCACCTCCTCCCTGGACCCTCATGCCTGAGGCTGGAGCTTTGAGCAGAATCAGTATCCAGAAGGAACAGGAAGGAGGAGACAAAGGGCAGGGTGGTAGGAGGAGGAAGAGAAGAGGCTAAATTGAGGTTTTGAAAAAAAAGCGCTTTCCTCGCCTCTGTCCTCCTTAGCCTGTTCCCAGAGAAGCTCTGGCTTAAGGCCGGCCAGACTTCTCCCCCTTCCTCCGGTCTCAGCCTCTGTTGGCCCCCAACGCTGCTTAGCGATATGTCTGCTTCCTTCCTCCAGCGATACCTGGATTGCTTTCTGCCTACTTCTTTCTATCCCTCAGCGCATCCTCTCAATACTCAAACAGTCCTGGGCCTCATTCTCCAAACGCCCACACACCTACAAAACAACACCTGCAGCCTCTCTTTTCAAACAGAATAACGCAGCTGTGAGAAAGGTGTGGACTCCCTAATTCAAAATCAACAGAGCCTGAGCATGCCTCGGGAAAAGGGAACCCAAGAAGAGCAGAGAGGAGAGGGAAGAAAGATGCAGGCAAGTGCTTGGATGTACCACCACTCTGGCCCTTCTTCCTCTCCCCCAGCAGAGGGCTGACATGGCCAAATACATGACATTCCCATCCTCCTTTGCAACAAAAGTGGACGCATATGCTCTTAATCTTGGCCAATGGGACCCATAGGAGGAGGGGTTTCTTGGTGTCCTCTGGGTAAGGTTTTCTTCCCTAATTCAAGGAGATGCGTGGGTGGAAATGCTCTTCCTCTCCAGCCAGATACTGTCATATCCATATGTGATGTTGGAACCATCGTCTTGGGACCACAAGGACAAGTTTAGGACCAAGCCATTATGCTGAGGAAGGCTGAGCAGACACAAGGAAAAAGAGTCTGGGTCTCTGATGACATCCTTGAGAACCAACCCTCAAGCTTCCCTAAGGTAGGTTTTCTGATTATGTGAGACAGCAAAGCCCCTTATTGTCTAATCCCCTAGCAGTTGGGTATTTTGTCCCAGGCTGGAGTGCAATGGTACCATCATAGCTCACTGTAGCCTCAATCTCCAGGGCTCAAGTGATCCCCCTACCTCAGGCTCCTGAGCAGCTGGGACCACAGGCATGTGCCACCACACCTGGCTAATTTTATTTTTGGTAGAAGCAAGGTCTTTTTATGTTGCCAAGGCTGGTCTCAAGCTCCTGGGCTCAAGTGATCCGCCTGCCTCAGCCTCTCAAGATGTTGGGATTACATCCCCAGAACTTGCAGGGTGCCCAACATCGTACAGGAAATGCTTAACACCTGTTTTTTAGAGCAGACGTTTCATTATATCTCTTTTTTTTTTTAGTTTTTTGCTTAAAAAACTACAAAGATGTGTGAGACACCATGCTCAGCCAGTTGAAAATATTCTGACAGACACAGAGAAAACAGCATTTGCTAAATTTCCCTGTTTGTAAAACTGCGCCAAGGCTTTATATAAGGTAATTGGTACATTACCCCTGTTTTACATGGGAGGAAAGAGAGTCTTAGGTTAAATAGCCTGCACAAGGTTACAAATTAGGCACCAGAGGCAGGACTCTAAGCTATTGTGACTTAAAAAACAGAACAAAACAAAACGTATTGTCCATCAACAAATGAATGGATAAACAAAGTGTGGTTTATCCATACATGGAATACTATTCAGCCTTAAAGAGGAAGAAAATTCTGGTACATCTTACAACATGGATGAAGCTTGAAAGCTGAGTGAAATAAGCCAGATACCAAAGAAAAAACATTGTATGATTCCATTTATATGAACTACGTAGAGTAGTTGAATTCATAGACGTGGCAAGTAGAATAGTGGGTACCAGGGACTAGGGGAGTGGGAATGGGATGTGATATGGTTTGGCTGTGTCCCCACCCAAATCTCATCTTGAACTGTAGCTCCCATAATCCCCATGTGTTGTGGGAGGGACCCAGTGGGAGATAATTGAATCATGGGGGCAGGTTCCCCCATACTGTTCTCATGATAGTGAATAAGTCTCATGAGATCTGATGATTTTATAAGAGGTTTCCCCTTTTGCTTGGCTCTCATTCTCTCTCTTGTCTGCCACCATGTAAGATGTGCCTTTTACCTTCTGCCATGATTGTGAGGCCTCCCCAGCCATGTGGAACTGTGCGTCCATTAAACCTCTTTTCTTTATAAATTACCCAGTCTCAGGTATGTCTTTAGCAGCAGCATGAAAACATACTAATACAGGGAGTTACTTTTTACAGGGACAGAGTTTCAGTCTGGGAAAATAAAAAAGTTCTGGAGCTGGATGGTGGTGATGGATGGGCAACACTGTGAATGCACTTAATGCCACTGAACTGTCTGCTTAAAAATGGTTACAATGGTAAATCGTATATTGTTTATATTTTATCCCCAAAGAACTAAAAAAAGAGATGAAATGAAACTTCTGCTCTAAGGAAAAGCAAATGTATTAAGCATTTCCTGTATGATGTTGGGTACCCTCCAAGGGCTGGGGAGGTAATGCAAAGAAGATGGATGAATCTGGGCTTTTGTGGAGCTTCCATTCAAGTTGGAGAGGCTGGCAATAAACAAGTAAACCAATAGGACCATTGCAGATTAGTGTTCATTGCTAGAATGGTAATAAATAGGTACTATGATGGAAAATAATTGGGGTTTCTGGTGTGCGTTAGGCAACATTTCAGATAGGGTAATTAACTTCATTGAGGAGTCACATTTGAACAAAGGCTTGACAGATGAGAAGGAATCACCATCATTATGTGAAGGCACAGGGAAAGGCTTTCCAGGCAGAGAGAGTAAGAAGGGCAAAGTCCCTGTGGCAGGAAAGAACTGGGGACACTTGAGGCCATTGTGATTGGAGCTCAGAGGCTTGGGTTGGAGAAAGTCAGAAGCCAGATCCTGTGGGGCCTGGTGGGCCATAGTGAAGGGTCTGGATATTATTCTGATTGAGATGAGAAGTCACTGAAAGACATGATCTGATTTACATTTTTGGCAGGTCTTTCTGGACACTGCAGAAATTGGATTATAAGGAGCAAAATGGAGGCAGCAAGACCCGTTGGGAGGCCATTGCTGTGGCCCCAGAGATAGCTGATGGTGGCTGGGAATTGGGAGTGGTTTAGAGAGAGGAGAACAGATTCCACCCAGGTTCTCAAGACAAAAACAACAGGGCCTGCCAATGGGTCGGATGTGCAGGCTGCAGAAAAGGGAAGAATCAAGGCTGACTCCTCTGGGTGGGGCTTGGGCAACGGGACAGGGAATAGGGGTATGGTGAGGCCTCATGGAGAGGAAGAGGTTTGGGCCAAAATCAAGAGTTCTGTTCTGGAGTCTCGAGACAGGGCAGTCTTTTCCTCTTTCCACTCCACTCCATCATCTTCCTAAAGTTAATAAAATCAGAACCTTAAACCTGGAGTTATTACAGCCCTGTGGGCAAATCTAAGTGGTGGGCAATACGACATGGTACTAGGAAACATGCAAGAGTCTCACGGACAGCACAAGCTCCAAGGGAGCATTTTCTCATTACCTCAACAGTGTTTAGAAAAGAGAAGTGCTACCATTTGACCACTGGGGTTGGCACATTAGCACAGTGTCTTGGATAGGGCTTTCCCAGGAACAGATCCTGAGATAAGGGTTTGCGTGCAAGGAGTGTGACTGGGAGGTGACCTCAGAAGGCCCTGGCAGGAGAATGGGTGCGTGAGGGAGGGGAGGGATGAACCTAGTCAGGGTTTGCTAACAAGCAGGTTATACTGTGGACAACTGGGTGTGGTCCTGCTGGGACATCTGGGAGAAAGCATAGATTGTGCACTGAATTATCCCCCCTGGGGCAAACACTGGGCTATTTATCTTCCAGGTCCTGCTTATCATTGACTGAAGTGTGGACCTGGGGGCATCAACTCTCCAGCATCTGTTGACCCCTCATGCCGGGCCTTGGAGAAAGGCAGCAGGTGGAGCATCGCAGGTTTTTCAGGAGGAACCTGCCGGTGAGTGCCAAGGGGACGTGGAGGGGGCCTTGATAGTTTCTGTTATTGCTATACCAGTATCATGCTTTTACTTCCGCTGATTCTTTACAGCAAGTTTCAAAGCTATTAGACGGTACTGTTCAAACTGTAGTCAATAGATCTGCGTCAACAACTGTTTGTTACCATTTGAAATAACGAATTTGTAAATCACTCCCTTGCCTGCTATAAAAAATTAGCTGATCTAGATAGTGTGCTTAGTGATGAAAATGAATTTACATTCTGGTGAAAGCTCCTTATCACATTGCATACTGGGAACAAACAGCTCACAGACTGGCACATCCTGCAGCACTGTGCTCAACTGTGAGATCCCTGAGGACAGGTCCCATGCACATTCATCTCTGCTTCCTCAGGGCCTGGCACAGTGTCTAGTACGGAGGAGGCACTTGGTGGGTCTGTGTTGTCCCATCGTACAGATGAGGAAACGGGAACACGGAGGCGGTTCTATAGTCGGGATGTTTGTCCCCTCCAAGTCTCATGTTGAAATTTGATCCCCCATGTTGGAGGTGGGTCCTAAGGTGGGGTGTTGTTTGGGTTGTGGGGTGGATCCCTTATGAATAGAGTGATGCCCTCCCTGTTGGGGGAGGTTGGGGGAGTAGTTCTCAGTCCGTCAGTTCCCTTGAGAGCTGATTGTTAAGAAGAGCCTGGCACCTCCCCCCACCTCTCTTGCTCCCTCTGTTGCCATGTGATCTCTGCACACACAGGTCCCCTTCCACCATGAGTGGAAGCAGCCTGAGGCTTTCACCAGATGTCCCATCTTCCAGTCAGCAGAACCATGAACCATATAATCCTCTTTCTTTATACATAACCCAGCTCAGTTTATGTATAGCAACACAAAATGGACTAAGACAGGCGGCCTCTCATCTCTGGGGCTTGGTGCCTCCAAACCTCAGTGCTGCTTCCCGCCGTGACAGATCCATTTGGTATGAACTCTCTCCTAGGAGGGTGACACCAATCGGATTCAAGTTCAGTGTCATTCCCTCTCCCACTCTAAGAGTTGTGTATTAGGCAGTGTCTATTTCTAGGGACAACTCATGCAGCGAAAGATCTTCCCCATCTCTACTTCTGCCTGGACCAGGTTTCAAACTGTTCCTAGGTGGACACCACTGAACACTCTCTTAATGAGACTGATGCTGATTCTATGATTCCACCATGAAATGAGAAATCCCAGGTACTGAGGCATTGTCTTTTGGTGGTTATTCTTTTCAACCACACAAGGCTGGCAAAGGACTCAGAAACTCCTGAGAGTTCCCAAAGAAGCAAAACTTTAATAATTGTCACAGAAACTCATGGACAGATGAACGGGAGAAAAGTCACAGAAGTGGTGATGGGAAGAAGAAGGAGAGGATAAGGGCAGAAAGAAGAGAAGCAGAAAGATGGAAACACTGTTCATTGGTAAGTCATCTGTTGGGGCCTTTATGGTTCAGTATCTAGGACTGTTATTTTCCTAAAGTTGGGACAACTGACTGAGATTCAGCATTTTCACAATTTCTAGCTAGGGGTGATAATCTGGCTCTGCCATGGGCCAAATTTCACCACTACAGACTTTTGTTTGGCCAGCAAGGCATTTAAAAAATATTTGCATTTCCAATGGCTAGGCTAGGTTAGGTTATACTGCAGTAACAAGTAACTCCCATGCCTTAGGAGCAACACGACTAGAATTTATTTCTTGTTCATGTCACATGTCCGAGGATGTATTCTTCTCACAACATCCACTCAGGGACTCAGGCTCTTGGCAGCTTTCTCTTCACGTGGGCTTGCAGGGCCACTGCCACAGTGAAGGGAAGGAGGCACAGTGAATGGATCACTGGTTCTTGAATCTTTGTCCTGGAAGGCCATGTGCCTCTTCTGTTTAGATTTCATTGTCATGGCAAGTTGCATGACTCTCCTGACTTCGAAGGAAGAGGGGAAGGTAAACCCTGGCAGATGCCTGGAGAGCTGATCAGCTCTAATGGAGCACAGCACTGATGACAATCACAGCTGTGCCCTCTGCAGCTGGCATGATCCCTCCCTATTGTCTTACATTTTATGTTACCTGTCAGTTCCAAAAGGCACTCTAGTTTGCTAACCCCTGAGCAGAACTTGAAGCATTCCATGCCCAGCTCTCTGGCACTCACCATTTAATAACTCAATCTCACTCCTCAGGCATAATCACTAGCCTTTTGTTCCTTTTAACTGCCCACTCTACCACCTGTTCATGTTGGGGTGTTAGCTATTTACTGCACCTGGGTCCTTCCATCAACATCACCTGAACTTCCTTATTCCCTCTTTTTTTTTTTTTTTTTTTTTTTTTTTTTTTTACGGAGTCTTGCTCTGTCACCAGGCTAGAGTGCAGTGGCTCGATCTTGGCTCACTGCAACCTCTGCCTCTCAGGTTCAAATGATTCTCCTGCCTCAGCCTCCTGAGTAGCTGGGACTACAGGTGCATGCCACCATGCCCAGATAATTTTTGTATTTTTAGTAGAGACAGGGTTTCACCATGTTGGCCAGGACGGTCTCGATCTCTCAACCTCAACCTCATGATCCACCTGCCTTAGCCTCCCAAAGTGCTGGGATTACAGGCTTGAGCCACCGCACCCAGCCCCTTATTCCTTCTTTATCTGGACTACTGTCTGTTGCCAATCAGTGTCCTCTTCAGTCACCATGGTCTCTCCTTAGTATATGAGGGCTTTTGCGGGGCACCTTCCACTGCTTCCTTCCCCTGGCCTAACCCCGGCCTCCATTCCTCACAACTCCACCATGGGCAGCTCAGAACCAGCCCCTCTCTCCTCCCAGTCCATCTGTCCAATTAGACAGGACCATGAACATCCCTCCTGAGATGTTCGCATTCCAGACTACACTAAAGCTATAGCCACATAAACGATACAGCCATTCACTGTTTCCATACGCTTAGCCCCCCAGGAGGTATATCTAAGGTTGACATAACACCTGCATCCGGGCCAGGTGCGGTGGCTTATGCCTGTTATCCCAGCACTTTGGGAGGTGAGGCAGGCGGATCATGAGGTTAAGAGATCGAGACCATCCTGGCCAACATGGTGAAACCTCGTCTCTACTAAAAATACAAAAATTAGCTGGGCGTGGTGGCATGCGCCTATAGTCCCAGCTACTCGGGAGGCTGAGGCAGGAGAATCGCTTGAACCTGGGAGGCAGAGGTTGCAGTGAGCCGAGATTGTGCCACTACACTCCAGCCTGGTGACACAGCGAGACTCCGTGTCAAAAAGCAAACAAACAAACAAACAAAACCAAAAAAAAACACCTGCCTGCATTCAGCCCCAGTAAGTGTAGGAATATTATCTGTTCCTACTTGAGGTGCTGACCTGAGCACCACCCACAGCGGGTGAAGGGTGGAAGTGAGGGCCATTTCCAGAATAAGAGGGTGTTGGGACCTGGATGAGCTGGTGAAACATTTGCTAATGACAACACAGCAGGGCGTGCTGGGGTGTGAACCTGAAAACTGTCAAAGGGAACCAAAGTCAAGGCCAGGAAGACACTGCTAAGTGCAAGGGGCAAGGAGAGGATGGGAACCCAGGGCGCAACCCGGGAGGGCCTATGCCAGGAGGCTCAAGAGTAGAATGAGAGGGAGGGTGTGGGTGGACGGGGCAAGGTTCAGACCCAGGCTGTGAACAGCCCAAGCACCCTGGGCCGCCTCGCTTGCCTCCCTGGCTCTCCACACCTTGCAAACACTTCTAATCCAGTGTCGAGAAAAGCTGACTGAAGAAACAGAGGCAAACAATAGCTGAAAATCCATGGGCCTGTTGCTGCGGTGGTTCATTGGTGTCTGAGCAAGTGCAGTGAACCAAAGGGCGGGACCAAGAACCATGCCCCCGAGGGAGTTTGGCTGGAGGGGAGGGGTTTGGCATGGGCTCCGGGCTCCGCAGAGGAAGAGAACACAGGTGGAGTCTCTCAGGTCCCCCTTGGCCTGGCCTGGCCCTGCCCAGTCAAAGCACAAGGTACTCTTTAGGGACACAAGGGCACCAGCAGGGCTGGTTTGATGCCCGGTGTGAGCCTAGGTAAGAGAGGAGGGAGGAGGAAGAGAAGTAGGAAGAGGGGGAGAACTCTGCTCCCCGCTGGCAGATCCCAGGGGGGCTCCATGAGGGCACCCCAGAGGGCAGCACGCTCTGTGGCCCTTTGGACCAGCAGCTGGGGAGCGCTGTGGGACAGCTCCCTGAGTGACATTTCCCCTGTGAGAATGGCTTCCCAGAGAGCAGGCCTCAGCAGGCCTCATCCGGGTCCCAACACCCTCTTATTCTGGAAATGCCCCTCACTTCTGCCCTCACTCCCAGCCTTTACTCGCTGTGGGTGGTGCTCAGGTGAGCACCTCAAGTAGGAACAGATAATATTCCTACACTTACTGGGGCATGGTATGGAGTATGGAGGGGTCGCCTCCGGAGCTCCCCAGGCTGTTGGAGGGTATTGCACAGGGGTGCTGCTGTGATGCCGTGGGGAGGGGAGGAGAAGCTCTTTGCACTGGGGCTATGTCCTACTGGCTGGGGAAACCTCAGGTAACGTGAATGCCTCACCTGCAGCCTGCAGTTTCCCTAAGGAGGTGTGGAGCCTTCACAGGCAAACCTCGGCCTCTCAAGGGTCTTCATGCATCCTTTGTGGTCTTAGGGTTGGAGGGTGGGGGGAGACTTCTGTCTAAAAGGTTGCACTGCATCCAACATCAGGGCGGCACTCCTGGTTCTCTGCATGCCGGGAACGCCCCAGGGCTCTGGCTTGTGCTCCCAAGCTCCCTGCAGGGTCCCTCCACTGGGCAGCGGGCCGTGCACCACATGCACCTGGGTTTAGAGGAGGGGTGGGTGAGGGCTCTTCTGTTCTATCCCCGTGTGCAGTCAATTTTCCTTCTCTCAGTTCCCTTCAGCCACATTTTTCCTTTCGTCGTCTTACCATGAAGATGGGACGATCACAGAAGCTCTGTGTGCTGTCCGAGGGCGATGTCTTTTAGCAGTGTGCCCAGTGGAACCCCACACAATTCTCAGCATTATCCCTTTTCCCCCATCTCTTGGAACCAGAGCAGAGTGAAGAGGTCCTGTCTCCCATGTTCTGCCCACTCATGGAAGGCACCAGGGATGCCTGCCACCCACCGTATGCATGTTCTGCCCACTCATGGAAGGCACCAGGGATGCCTGCCACCCACCGTATGCAACACCTTGAGCTTCACTGACCCACCTAGTTCCTACTCTCTTCAATGAAGCTTGAGACAGGTCCTAGAATTCCACCCCCCCTTTTTTTTTTTTTGGAGTTTTGCTCTGTCACCCTGGCTGGAGTGCAGTGGCGCAATCTCAGCTCACTGTAACCTCCACCTCCTGGGTTCAAGTGATTCTCCTGCCTCAGCCTCCTGAGTAGCTGGGACTACAGGTGTGCACCATCACACTCACCTAATTTTTGTATTTTTATTAGAGACGGTTTTTCGCCATGTTGGCCAGGCTGGTCTCGAACTTCTGACCTCCAGTGATTCGCCTGCCTTGGCCTCCCAAAGTGCTGGGATTACAGGCATGAGCCACCGTGCCTGGCCTTAGAATTCATTTTATTTGCATATTTTTGAGGGTATTTGCTGTCTTTAGGGCTTCAGCAGGTAAAACTCCAGTCAGCAGCCCCCTTGCTTTTATAAAATAAAAGGTGCAACGTGCCTGCTAAAACAAGATTATTTTGCATGCACAGTTATTTTTGTTCTTGTTGTTTCTTTTTGGCTTACATTTTTAGCTACATTTCCAGAACCCCGAGGGAAAGTGGCAAGAAACTCTGTGGTGACCGCCATACTCATTATGCCTGAGAGATGCTATAGAGAAACTCCCTCATCTCTGTAGATACGGTCTTGTCACGTTTTGATGATGCGCATTTTCGAGGTGAGATGCTGCTAAGCTCGTACTGAACAGAAAGAGGTTGACTCAGAAGCGATTTATAACAGGACTGGAAGGAAGCCTGCCGAGGCAGTTGCCGAGGGTCTGTGAAGAAGTGCTGAATATGGAAATCTTATCATTGTTTAAAAATGAGCAAACTCAGAAACTCCGGCTTCATAGAGCTCAGCCTCAAACAGCAGCAGGAGGCAGCCAGGAGAGGCCCGCCTGTGATCATAACACACAGAAGGGGCTCAGTCACTCTCTGAGATCCCGGCCATGGAACACAGCAGATCACAGGCCCAGCTCTGGCTGTAGCCTGGAAGGCTGGCACTCTGGATGCCAGCACAGAGCCAGAGGGTCTGGCAGCAGAGGCCAAGTAAGGGAACGAAAACAAAGGTGCAAGGAATGAGGATGAAGGCTGTGTTTGCCTAGACAGTGCCTGACACATTGCAGACATGCAGTAATGTCTGTGGAATGGATGCACAAATGGATAAACACCTCCTCTATGCCACCATTTGGAGCCACTCGGAGCCCAGTGCAGAAAATGAGTTCCCCGCCTCCGCCGTCCCCACCCACATCTGCTTTTTTGGACTGAGGGTTCTTCTGACCAAACGAAAACACAAGCATGGTATGAAGAAGAGACGAAGAACCTGAGGATGTTGATTTAGTCTAGAAAGGAGAAGACAGAGGGACCCACGAATGCAGCCTCAGGTATGAGAAAGTTACTCTCTTCCCATAGCCAAAGATTAACTGGGGCTGTTCTGGAAGATTCCTGACCCAGAGTGGGTCAGACTCAAGAGATACATTTTAGCTTCATATGTAAACACAAACTTGACAAACTCTCAGAATGCAGTGGTTGTGCATGGAGAGCTTTCCCCATGCTCTGCCCGTCTCCGTGGTGACTACTGAAGCCCAAAGCCTCCATGGAAGGGGCAGGTCATGACACTTCCATAGACCCTGACCACCGAGCGGTGGATGGATGGGATGAGAGCCACCAGCTGACCTGGGGCCAGCCAGTCCTTTGGCTGACCAGTGACCAACCAGGTGCTTTCCCTTAAGAATTTGAACTAAGAGACATAGATTCGTCCAGAGAGGGGCCGGGGAGGCGCGCTTGTAGGAGATGATGCCATCAGTGCCCCATGCATGTCCCCTCCAGTCTCACCTCTACACGTCAAGGCAGCTTCATGGCCATGCCAGTGTGCTCTCTATCAAGTTAATGACCCTAGAAGTAGCCCTTGCCGTGATGAGCTGATTTAGTGGGTAAATGCCTGGCTTCCTCATCCCTTGGTTGGGATAACTCTGTTTTCTAGAGTTTCCCGGCAGGATTGAGTTTCAGTTGTCCATGATGATAATTTGTTTGATAATGCCTTTTTATTGATGTCCATCTTCCCTGTCTCACTTCCTCACTCCCTTACAAAGGGATTCCTTTCAAATAAACTACTTGCCTAAAAGGTATTTTGTTTTTCGTTTTTTGTTTTTTTTCAGGGTCTACCCCTGGAACAACTCAAACGAAGATGGGATTGGATCTACTAGGTCATGTAGACTTGAGGCTGGTGACCATGTTGGGTCAGATATTAGTGGGAAGGCAAGCCTGGAGAAAGATGGGGTGGAAGGAACCTGACTGTGAAGGTCCCCATGACCTCTGAGAGACAAGGAGATAGAGGCCAGAAGTCACCTGCGAAACAGAGGGAAGAACTCTGAGCCCACACACCCACAATCTCCTTGTCTTCTGCTACATGGCTTCTGTTCCTTGCAGTCAAAGCATCTTAACAACAGTTAACTCTATAAAACTTACCATATGCCAGGCACTGTCTTAACCTCCATGCCAGCAGGGTAGCCAGATTTAGCAAACAAAAATCCAGAATGCCCAGTTAAACTTAGGACATAGTTATACTAAACAAAATATTTGTAATCTAAAATTCAAATGTAATGAATTTAAATTTAATCTGCAACTCTACATACTATCATATAAGGCACATTCTCTTATTGTTTTACAGTGGAGGAGACAGCAATTGAGTAACCTATCCAGGTTCACACAGCTGCTAAACAGTAGGGCTGGGCTGGGCCCCAGGCAGTCTGACTCCAGAATTTGGCCTCTGAGCTGCCCCTTCAGTACCTTTACTGGTCCCATATCAACCAACAGTGAGGTGAGCTATCTCTCAAAGGAGTGAGTTCCCCATCACTTGTTTTTTGTGGCCAAACAGTTGAGGAGCATCATGGGTTGGTGTTTGATTTCTACCTGGGAGATCTTTAAGGCAAGAGAGATGAATCTTAGTGTTGCCTTGGCAGAGGAGCAAATGGGAATTGCTGCTCTGCAGGGACCAGAGCTTGTCTGATCAAAGGATGTGTGCGTTTTCCTATGAATCGGTTGTGAGCCATTGGTATGCAGCCACTGTCCCTAGTTTGCCCAGGATGGCTCCCATTTAGGCGTGTCATCTTGTAGTCCCATCCAGTTCGCCATTTTACTTCCAAGCCAGGTGTATTATAATAATAGTTGCATTCAAGCAGACTGGATAGGTTTGGTAGACCACTTGATACTTCTAGCTCCACACCATGGCCTCATCTAGTTGTGTGGACCACATGTGAACCCTTTGCTCTGTGGTTAAATTCAGAAGCTTCCTAGCAACATCTCTCTTTGTTGCACAACATAACCAACACCTCTCTTGTCAGGACAGCACACAGGACGCTCCCAAATAAAGTGCACTATGACACGAGTGATTCGGTAAATCTAACTGCTGCCAGTCGTGCCTGGTGGGAGGAGAAAGTATTTGATGTGATGCTGCTGACCTCATGGGCAGTTGGCTTGCCAGCCAGTTGTGCCAATGGCCTGTACCAATAGCTTGGGCTATGGCCTGCAAAATGCTCAAAGCCACCAGGCTGCCAGTTGATGGTGTCAGTGGGAAGATGGGAAATTGTAGATTAGATGTGTATAAAATATGTGTGGGAAATTCAGGCTAAACAGTCCTATTCGGGGGGATGTATAGCGAGAAGGCTGAGTGCTTTTGCTACAGTTGCGTTGACATTTATCCCATGGTGCAACTCCCCTTATTTATTATATTGTTTGGTAATGATTTTTACATTTTTCAATAAACGCTTCAGGCCATAACGAGCTCAAAAACATTTCCATGCATATTTAGTAAAAACTTAAGTACCACATTTCTGTTTCTCCAGCAAGTTGGTGATGAACATGCACCTAGCACAAAGTGTTGATGTTTGCCAGCGCACCACAGTGGCTAAAGTCACCAACCGTCTGAAAACCAGTTAGTCACAAATCTACCACAGAAGCATCAACATCTAAGGTGAAAGATAGTGACTATTTGTAGGAGACAATGCCCAAAGGAGATGATTTAACACGTGCAGTTACAGAAAAATACACTCACACACCACTTTGCACACTGTGATTTTTTGTTTATATCAAATGATTGTTCTTCAAAATTAATCTTGTTCATTTTCGGGGGAAAATGTTTCAATAGACATTACTCCAAAGAAGATATACAAATGGCCAATAAACGCACAAAAAAGATGCTCAACGTCATTAATTTTTAGAGAAATGCAAATCAAAACCACAGTGAGATACACCTCACACCTATCAGGATGGCTTTTATCAAAAAACAGAAAATAGCAAAAATAACAAGTGTTGAAGAGGATAAGGAGAAATTGAAAGCTTTGTGCGTGATGAGTGGGAATGTAAAACGTTACAGCCAGTGTGGAAGTTCCTCAAAAAGATAAATCTAAAATTATCATGTGATCCAACAATTTCTCTTCTAGGTATAAGCCCAAAAGATTTGAAATCAGGAACTCAAACAGATACTGTACACCCATGTTCACAGCAGCATCATTCACAACAGACAAAGCGGAAGCAACCCAACTGTCCATCAATGAATGAATGGATAAACAACATGTGGGATATACAGAGAATGATTGTTATTCAGCCTAAAAAAGGAAGGGAATTCTAACACATGCTACAACACGTTCGAACCTTGAGGACATTATGCTGAGTGAAAAAAGCCAGTAACAAGAGGACACATATTGTATGATTCCACTTATATAAGGTACCTAGAGCAGTCAAATTCATAGAAACAGAAAGTAGAATGGTGGTTACCAAGGTCTGGGGTAAGGGAAACTGGGAGTTAGTGTTTAATGGGCATGGAGTTTTAGTTTCGGATGATAAATAAGTTCTGGAGGTGAATAAAGGTGATGGTTTCAAAACAATGTGAATGTACTTAATGCAACTGAACCATAGTACACTTGAAAATGGCTACAATGAGGCCAGGCGTGGTGGCTCATGCTTGTAATCCCAGCACTTTGGGAGACCAAGGCGGGTGGATCACCTGAGGTCGGGAGTTGGAAACTAGCTTGACCAACGTGGAGAAACCCCGTCTCTACTAAAAATACAAAATTAGTCGGGTGTGGTGGGGCATGTTTGTAATCCCAGCGACTTGGGAGGCTGAGGCAGGAGAATCGCTTGAACCCAGGAGGCAGAGGTTGCGGTGAGCTGAGATCATGCATTGCACTCCAGCCTGGGCAACGAGAGAGAAACTCCATCAAAAAAAAAAAAAAAAATGGCTACAATGATAAATTTTATGGTATGTGTATTTTACCACAATAAAAAAAAATCAGTCTTGCTCATTTTATATTCCAAGTTTTCTTGTAGATGTACAAAGAGAAGTGGTAACTTAATGTGTTGGTTTTATTGGCCGAACGACTTTGCAGACAGATAAATGACGCCAATTTGTCATTAATGTTATCCGATGTTCCAAGTATAAGCTAACTCTCATAAGGGTTTGATATTTTTCAGGCAACTCACAGAACCAAAATAAAGCTTTGGGAATTCACTTTGTCAAAGATGAAACATTCAAAATAAATGTAAACAGTATTTTAAATTTAGTTAAAATGTTCAGCCTTGAAGATAAGATTGTTTTTGTGGTCTTAATACAAATATGTATTTTGCCAAATCACAGCTTCATGATAAAAACAGTGTTTTGCTAAATTTAACTACCAAGTAGCAATGACCTTGGAATTGGTTGTAATGAACATGTAATTTCTATTTTATTCAAACCAGCTGTGATAATCTACCAACTGAAATACAAGCTGCAGTTGTTAAATGTTACAAATATTTTTATACCTACTCAGAGTAACTATGATTAAGCTGAAGTAGTATTTAAAAAAAAAACTTTGGCAACGTAGTATATGATTTTTTCTTTGCTGAAAGTCATTAAACAGATTTTAGAAATGTTTGAGCTTTTGCAAAAGTACTTTGTAAATCAGCCCAACGGCTTTCTGATGATACCAAACTTTTTTTTTTTTACATTTTGGTTAAAAATACATACATTTTGGTTAAAAATCATTTGGAAATATTTAATCAAAGTACTCAGTGGATGGAGCACTAAAACAAAACATCATATTTTAAAACTTTTAGCACATTGCAAGGATTGAAAACAAAGCTTGCAAGAAGAAATGGAGACTTATCCCCCAAAAAGCAAGAAAGGAACTGGACAAATTCAAGGGTAAGAACATCCATAGTATAATCCACTATTGTGCTTTAGCAAATCATAACTTGAAAAGGTGCTCAACATCATTGATCATTAGAGAAATGCCAATCAAAACTACAATGAAGTATCATCTCACCCCAGTTAAAATGGCTTCTATCTAAAAGACAGGCAATAACAAATGCTGGCGAGGATGCAGAGAAAAGGGAACCCTCGTACACTGTTGGTGGGAACGTAAATTAGTGCAACCACTGTGGAGAATGGTTTGGAGTTTCCTCAAAAAACTAAAAATAGAGCTACCATATAATCCAGCAACCCTACAGCTGTGTTGGTACCCAAAAGAAAGGAAATCAGAATATTGAAGAGATATTTGCATTTCCATGTTTTTTCCAGCACTATTTACAATAGCCAAGATTTGGAAGCAACCTAGGTGTCCATCAGCAGATAAATGGAAAAAGAAAATGTGGAACGTATATTCAAGGAAGTATTATTCCGCCATAAAAAAGAATGAGATCTTGTCATTTGCAACAACATGAATGGAACTGGAGATCATTAAGTTAAGTGAAATAAGCCAGGCACAGAAAGACAAACATCACATCATGTTCCCACTTATATGTGGGATCTAAAAATCAAAACAATTAAACTCATGGAGATAGGGAGTAGAAGGATGTAACTGAGGCTGAGAAGGGTAGTGGGGGAAGGGGGTGGGAAGAAGGTGGGGATGGTTAATGCGTACAAAAAAATAGAATGAATAAGACCTAGTATTTGATAGCACAATAGGGTGACTATAGTCGATAAAAATTTAATTATACACGTTAAAATAACAAAAGAGCTGGCCAGGTGTGGTGGCTCATGCCTGTAATCCCAGCACTTTGGGAATCCCAGCACTTTGGGAAGCCCAGTTTTGTACCCATTAACTTGAGGTTAGGAGTTCACCTGAGGTTAGGAGTTCAAGACCAGCCTGGCCAACATGGTGAAACCCTATCTCTACTACAAATACAAAAATTAGCCATGTGTGCCTGTAATCCCAGCTACCTGGGAGGCTGAGGCAGAGAATTGCTGGAACCCAGGAGGCGGAGGCTGCAATGAGCTGAGATTGCACCACTGCACTCAAGCCTGGGTGACAGAGGGAGACTGTCTCAATAAATAAATAAATAAATAAAGAGCGTAATAGGATTGTCTTTAACACAGACATTCTCCATTATGTGATTATTACACATTGCATGCCTGTATCAAAACATCTCATGTACCCCATAAATATATATACCTCCTATGTACCCGCAGAAATTAAAAATGAAAAAAACACAAAATTGTAGATGTCAAATTAATAAAGGCAGAATAAGAAGTTTTTTAAAAAAGAAAATCCTAACTTGAGGGGAGAGGGGAGAACCTTTTAATAGAGCTTCTTCTTCTTCTTCTTTTTTTTTTTTGAGACAGGATCTCACTGTCTCACCCAGGCTGGAGAGTGCAGTGGCGCCATCTCAGTTTATTGCAGCTTCCACCTCCTGAGTTCAAACAATTCTCATGCCTCAGCCTCCTGAGTAGCTAGGATTACAAGTCTGTACCACCACACCCAGCCAATTTTTAAATATTTTTAGTAGAGACAGGGTTTCACCATGTTGGCCAGGCTGGTCTTAAACTCCTGGCCTCTAGCGATCCACCCACCTTGGCCTCCCAAAGTGCTGGGATTATAGGCATGAGCCTCTGCACCTGGCCAGAGCTTCTATTTTTAATTGTATAAATTTATATTATGTACCAGAATGGAATAAAATTAAGAAAGGCCTACGATTTAAATTCGGCAAAACATTAAAATACTCATGAACAGAAATCTCTTATTTGATGCTTTTTAATCTTGTAACAATGTTTATCAAAGAAAGGTATTCTGAAAGAATGCAAAAAGACACTGGGAAAATATTTGGGCTGAAATATATATACATTTCAATATGAGATAAATAAGAAATGAGAATATCTTTCATTTAGCAGAATTTCCTTTAAGTTCACCAGGCACCTCAGCACCAGTAAATAATATTTTTTCTCAATTAAAAATATCACAGGCCAGCTGTGGTGGCTCTTGTCTGTAATCCTAACACTTTGGGAGGCTGAAGTGGGTGGATCATCTGAGGTCAGGAGTCCAAGACCAGCCTGGCCAACATGGTAAAACCCCATCTCTACTAAAAATAAAAAAATTAGCTTGGCGTGGTGGCGCACACCTGTAATCCCAGCTTTTCAGGAGGCTGAGGCAGGAGAATCACTTGAACCCAGGAGATGGAGATTGTGGTGAGCCAAGATCGCACCACTGCACTGCACTCGGGGTGAACAAAGCGAGACTCCGTTGGCCAGGCTGGTCTTGAACTCCTGACCTCAAGTGATCCACCTGCCTTAGCCTCCCAAAGTGCTGAGGTTACAGGCATGAGCCACTGCAACCAGACCGAATTTTATTTTACTTTTTTTTTGAGATGGAGTCTCACTCTGTCACCCAGGCTAGAGTGCAGTGGCACAATCTCAGCTCACTGCAACTTCCTCCTCCTGGGTTCCAGAGATTCTCCTGCCTAAGCCTCCCGAGTAGCTGGGGTCACAGGCATACACCACCATGCCTGGCTAATTTTTGTATTTTTAGTAGAGATGGGGTTTCACCATGTTGGCCAGGCTGGTCTCGAACTCCTGACCTCAAGTGATCTGGCTGCCTTAGCCTCCCAAAGTGCTGAGACTGCAGATGTGAGCCACCATGCCCAGCCGCATTTTATTTTCAAATACAGTTTTTGAATAGAATGATTTCATAGGTCCATTAATGTGATAAAACCAATTTGTTTGTCTCTAAATACTTCTATGTAATTTCAATTATGTTTAGGGTCCCTTACTCCCGTGGCAGCGTGATAAGTCTGTAGAGTTTAAAATCCTGCTCAAGAAGGCTATTTGGAGAGGCCATGGGATGTTCCAGAGACTGTGTGAAGTCCGTGGGCAGCAGGAAAAAGGGGAAAATACATTGCCCACCTCAAGATGTTTGCAACTGCAGGGCCCCCAGCGGGAGTTGCCAAAGAACACGAGGCCGACGTTGGGGAAAGGTTGTCAAATTCCATCAGAGAGCTTAGAGCCACTTTACTGCAGTACCAATCAAGTGGCAAATTTTCTTCCTCTTTCTCCCTGCTTTCCTTCCTCATGCTCCATCCCAGGGGGGCCAGAAACCAGAAACAGAAGTGAGCAAACTAGGGAGGAAAAAGGAGGGAGAGAAGGACACTGTCTGCTCTCCCCAAGGCGGGTGGTCTTCCTGTAGGTGGCCGTGGCAAGAGCAGGGGCAGAAGGCTCATCTGTGAATCAAGACTTAAGTGTGGATTGGACTGGAGATTTGATTTTCTGAATGGAGACAATGTTTGCAAACAAAGCTACCTTAAGGTGAGGCGCAATGGCTCACGCCCGTATTCCCAGCACTTTGGGAGGCTGAGGTGGGCAGATCACCTGAGGTCAGGATTTTGAGACCAGCCTGGCCAACATGGCAAAACCCTATGTCTACCGACAATACAAAAATTACCCCGGCATGGTGGCGGGTGCCTGTAATCGCAGCTACTCGGGGAGGCTGAGACAGGGGAATCGCTTGAACCCGGGAGGTGGAGGTTGCAGTGAGCCTAGATTGCGCCACTGCACTTCAGCCTGGGCGACAGAGAGAGACTCTGTCTCAAAAAAAAAAAAAAAGGAAAGTCACTCTAGGACTTTTTAAAACCAAAGAGTAAACCAAAATCAAAGGGCTAATTAACAGGAATGAAGTACTGATCCATGCTACAATGTGGATGGACCTTAATAATAATATTGTCCTAAGTGAAACAGGCCAGACACAAGGCCACATAGTGTATGGGTTCATTGATATGAAACATCGGAAGAAGTTAATTCATAGGGACAGAAAGCAGACTCATGGTTGCCAGGGCTTGGGGGATGGGGTAATGGGGACCACTAATGGGTACATGGTTTCCTTCCAGGATGATGTAAAAGTCTTGGAACTAGACAGAGCTGGTGGTTGTATATCACTGGGAATGTCCTAACTGTCCCTGCATTGTACCCTTGCAATCGTCAATGTCTAATTTTATGTCATGTAAATTTTTTCTGAATTAAAAAAAACAAAACCAAAGGCTGCCCCAAATGTTCATCCAAGTACAGGAGAAGATGCTCCCTATAGGCAAGATTAAAGGACAGTGCCAGACAAAAAGTTTGTAAGGAGAGTACCCCATACACTCTGCATCTAGCATACATTACTACATAGAGCTACATGCATAAAACCACATAAACTGTACTCTCTGGAGATTTAAATAATTTCCAAGGGCAAATCTGGACTCTACTGGAATTTCACCTAATATGCTGACTTCAGAAAAGTAACTTTACATCCTCTGAGCAGCACCGAGGCATTAGGCAGGCGGTGGCAAGACAGAAACTCCCAAAGTGTGTCTCCCTGTGAGCTAGGTCTCATTAGTAGGAGAGTTCTAGACTAGGGTGAAGTTCTGCAAAACTGTTGCTGCGGACCCTGGGCCACTTTGGACCCAGAACCAGCCAGACCTCCCGGAAGTTCCTCCTGAGGCCCAGCTCTTTGCTTTGTACTGAGTTCTCCTTCCTGTGAATCCTGGCCATAAATCCCCAAATTCCTACAGGGGTTCTGTGCCTAGCAACCAAAGTGGCCGGACGGCATAGTTTAAGAAGCCTGCTGATTTGGAAGAAAGCCCTTGCTCCAGAAGAGAAGTGATTGGCAGCTGGCAGGCATCCTGGGTATCTGCATTGGCTGTTGTATGCCCAAGAGAAGATATGCAGACTGTTTTAAAAACTGGCAGGCAGATGCTAAGTTTTAAGCTTACAAATGTGCATCAAAATAGGAAAGGATTAAACCAGAGAAGCAGGGAAATAATTAGGATCCAAACTCCACTACTAACTCAAGTGAAGAAATCACCTCTTCCTGCCTCAGTTTTCCCTTCTGTAAAGTGGGAATCCTTTTGATTTCACCACATGGTTAGTGATGTAACATGTATAAAATGTGTAAAATGATCTATCATGTATCATGTATAAAATGGTACACATACATATGGAATGGCATTGAAAAGTACAAAGTGTAAATATAAAATGCAAGAGTTTTACCCAGGTAGATTTATGCAGGAGCTTATTCAGAAATACACGTACCTTGGTCGGGCATGGTGGCTTATGCCTGTAATTCCAGCACTCTGGGAGGCTGAATCGGGTGGATCACCTGAAGTCAGGAGTTCAAGACCAGCCTGGCCAACATGGTGAAAATCCCGTCTCTACTAAAAATACAAAAATGAGCTGGGGATGGTGGCACGTGCCTGTAATCCCAGCTACTCAGTTGGCTGAGGCAGGAGAGTCACTTGAACCTGGGAGGCGGAGGTTGCAGTGAGCCGAGATTGCACACTGCACTCCAGCCTGAGTGACAGAGCGATACTCTATGTCAAAAAAAAAAACCACTAAACAAAACAACAACAACAACAACAAGAACAAAAAGCCTACCTGGTGGCAAGACAGGGCTGCCAGTGTTTTGGGATAAGGGGCCAGCAGATGGATCTATAGTCAGGCTTGATTAATTCACACAGGACTTGCACATCTGTCTGGGATGCATACAGATCCCATGTTCTGAATTTGTCAAGATCAAATTAGCTAGAATGGTAAGCCTAAATGAGAAAAATTAATCATCAACCCCTCATTATGGTTGCTTTTGCTTTTCAGCATTAATAAACACTAGGATTACAAATAATACAACATATGCAATTTTTAAGTTGGGTATTAATTAGTGCAAAGAACAAGTTTGGGGGTATTTCTTCTTTCTTTACCAAGCTAGGAAGGTGAAGGATTTCTATGGCAGTTTGCTGATTTCGAATTGAGAGTTTGACCTTTATGTTCCATTCTGTACCACTCAAGATGACATTCAATTCAACTCTGTAGTGTTAAAGCAAACTAAATACAGCCTGAGAATGACTCAGTACTTCTATATTTGTGAATGAACTGTAACCTAGCTTAATAGTCATACAAAATTGAAAACCTAACTTAATAGTATGCATCTGTAACAATAGCCAAGTGTCAGCCAATCCCAGCGGCCATACTTCAACCACTCATAGACTGCTGAGTGTTCAAACTGCCTTCATAGAAGGCAAATGCTGAGCTATAACCAGTCTTGCTGTTTCTGTACCTCACTTCCGATTCTTGTAGGTCACTTTACCTTTTTTGTTTATAAATTTGTTCTGACCCCAAGGCAACCCTGGAGTCTCTGTGAATCTGCTGTGATTCTGGGGGCTGCCCGATTCATGAATGATTCATTGCTCAATTACACTCCTTTAAATTTAATTCAGCTATCAGTAGATAGTGAGTTTCCATTTTGCGCCAAGCCCTGGGGATCCCACACTGGGAACAGCGAGGTGAATGAGACTGTTTACCTAAACTTCAGGTTGCATGCAGGCTCTTGGAGATCATCCCAGACTTAGCCCTGGAGTTTGAAGAAGGTGGATAATCCAAACCTGCAACAGACATACTTACCATGCTCCACCACGTATTCCGGCCAAGGATTTCCAAGCACCAACAGAGGTAGACACCCAAGCTGGAAACTGTTTCTTTGAGTAGATACAAAACTCCTTGGGTCCCTTAAGGATATCCCGAATCGAGAGTCTGGTATTTAAACTGACAGCCACTCATCTCATTGAAGGGCAGACATCTGAAATTAGAATGCAGAAAGATCAGGAAAGCAGAAGATGACATTTTGCATGCTTTCAGGAGTCCAGGCGGTGTGTTTTAAGTCGCTACACTCATCTGCATGATAGTTAAAGGAGTTTTGTTTGTTTTTTAAACAACCACCCAAACCCCAAACCAATTTTCAGTCTGAGTATTCCCCATGAGTTTGCTCCAAATACTAAACAGATGGGCTCTGAGTTGAGTTTTCCTGAAGCTACGCCTTGTCCAGCTCAGAAATACAATAAGCAAGACTCACCCAAAAGTCTAAGAACATTGATTAAAAAAAATTTCCCCCAAGGACCATAAAATACCTGCCCTGATTTGCCTGCAAACTGTGGTGTTCTTCAGGGGCTTCCAGTTTCCTTTTGGCTAAATAAGAGACCAGCCAAACCCACAGATTCTCAGGTGTTTGTTTCCCAAACAGTTCTGGTCAGCACAGGCTGAAAAAGGCTGAGGATTCAATTTTGCTATTCGGTGAAGGAAACAAGGGAATATCCTCTTATGTTGTGTTAAATACTAAGAGGCATCAAATTTTAGAGATGGATGACACCTTAGACGTGGTCCAATGACCCTTCTTTATTTTTCATTGTGGTAAAATATACATAACATATAATTTAGCATTTTAGCCATTTTAACTGCACAGTTCAGTGGCATTAAGTACATTCACACTGTTATGCAACCATCACCACCATCCATCTCCAGAACTCTCTTCATCTTCCCAAACTAAAACTCTGTACTCATTAAACACTCACTCCCAACTCCCTCCGCCAGCCCCTAGTAACCACCTTTCTTTTTCTTTCTTTCTTTCTTTTTCTTTCTTTCTTTCTTTCTTTCTTTCTTTCTTTCTTTCTTTCTTTCCTTTCTTTCTTCTCTTTCTTTCTTGTCTTTCTTTCTCTCTTTTTCTTTCTCTCTTTTTTCTCTCTTTTTCTTTCCTCTTTTCCTTTCTTTCCCTCCCTATCTCCTTCCTTCCTTCCTTCCTTTCTTCCTTCCTTCCTTTCTTTCTTTCTTTCTTTCTTTCTCTCTCTCTCTCTCTCTCTCTTTCTTTCTTTCTTTCCTTTTTTCTTTCTTCAGACAGGGTCTCATTCTGTTGCCCAGTCTGGAGTGCACTGGTGCAATCATGGCTCACTGTAGCCTTGACCTCCTGGGCTAAAGCGACTCTCACACCTCAGCCTCCTGAGTAGCTGGGACTGCAGGTATGCACTACCATGCCCAGCTAATTTTTATAGTTTTTGTAGACACGAAGTCTTGCTACATTGCCCAGGCTGGTCTCAAACTTCTGGGCTCAAGTGATCCTCTTGCCTCAGCCTCTCAAAGTGCTGGTATTATAGGCATAAGCCACCATGCCTGGCCCATTCTACTTTCTGTCTCTATGAATTAATTAGACTACTACTCACTTATATAGGTACCTTACATAAGTGAAATCATACAGTATTTCTCCTTTTGCGACTGGCTTATTTCAGTCAGCATAATGTCCTCAAGTTTCATCCATGTTGTAGCATGTGTTAGAATTTCCTTCTTTTTTTTTTTTTTTTTTTTTGACAGAGTCTCACTCTGTCACCCAGGCTGGAGTGCAATGGCACGATCTTGGCTCACTGCAACCTCTACCTCCTGGTTTCAAGCAATTCTCCTGTCTCAGCCTCCCAGGTAGATTACAGGCACATGCCACCATGCCTGGCTAATTTTTGTATTTTTAGTAGAGACGGGGTTTCACCATATTGGTCAGGCTGGTCTCGACTCCTGACCTCAGGTGATCCACCCACTTCGGCACCCCAAAGTGTTGAGATTACAGATGTGAGCCACTGTGCCCAACCAAATTTCCTTCGTTTTCTTTTTTTATTATACTTCAAGTTCTAGGGTACATGTGCACAACATGCAGGTTTGTTACATATGTACACATGTGCCATGTTGAGTGTGCTGCACCCATTAACTCATCATTTACATTAGGTATATCTCCTAATGCTATCCCTCCCCCCTCCCCCCACCCCACAACAGGCCTCGGTGTGTGATGTTCCCCACCCTGTGTCCAAGTGTTCTCATTGTTCAATTCCCACCTATGAGTGAGAACATGTGGTGTTTGGTTTTCTGTCCTTACAATAGTTTGCTCAGAATAATCGTTTCCAGCTTCATCCATATCCCTACAAAGGACATGAACTCATCCTTTTTTATGGCTGCATAGTATTCCATGGTATATATATGCCACATTTTCTTAATCCAGTCTATCATTGATGGACATTTGGGTTGGTTCCAAGTCTTTGCTATTGTGAGTAGTGCCATAATAAACATACGTGTGCATGTGTCTTTATAGCAGCATGATTTATAATCCTTTGGGTATATACCCAGCAATGGCATGGCTGGGTCAAATGGTATTTCTAGTTCTAGATCCTTGAGGAATCGCCACACTGTCTTCCACAATGGTTGAACTAGTTTACAGTCCCACCAACAGTGTAAAAGTGTTCCTATTTCTCCACATCCTCTCCAGCAATGTTGTTTCCTGACTTTTTAATGATCACCATTCTAACTGGTGTGAGATGGTATCTCATTGTGGTTTTGATTTGCATTTCTCTGATGGCCAGTGATGATGAGCATTTTTTCATGTGTCTGCTGGCTGCATAAAGGTCTTCTTTTGAGAAGTGTCCACTTCTCAAAAGCGGACACTTTTTGATGGGGTTGTTTGATTTTTTCTTGTAAATTTGTTTAAGTTCTTTGTAGATTCTGGATATTAGCCCTTTGTCAGATGGGTAGATTGTAAAAATGTTCTCCCATTCTGTAGGTTGCCTGTTCACTCTAATGGTAGTTTCTTTTGCTGTGCAGAAGCTCTTTAGTTTAATTAGATCCCATCTGTCAATTTTGACTTCTGTTGCCATTGCTTTTGGTGTTTTAGTTATGAAGTCCTTGCCTATGCCTATGTCCTGAATGGTGTTGCCTAGGTTTTCTTCTAGGGTTTTTATGGTTTTAGGTCAAGATTTAAGTCTTTAATCCATCTTGAATTAATTTTTGTATAAGGTGTAAGGAAAGGATCCAGTTTCAGCTTTCTACATATGGCTAGCCAGTTTTCCCAGCACCATTTATTAAATAGGGAATCCTTTCCCCATTTTTTTGTTTTTGTCAGGTTTGTCAAAGATCAGATGGTTGTAGATATGTGGCATTATTTCTGGGGGCTCTGTTCTGTTCCATTGGTCTATATCTCTGTTTTGGTACCAGTACCATGCTGTTTTGGTTACTGTAGCCTTGTAGTATAGTTTGAAGTCAGGTAGCGTGATGCCTCCAGCTTTGTTCTTTTTGCTTAAGATTGTCTTGGCAATGCAGGCTCTTTTTTGGTTCCATATGAACTTTAAAGTAGTTTTTTCCAATTCTGTGAAGAAAGTCATTGGTAGCTTGATGGGGATGGCATTGAATCTATAGATTACCTTGGGCAGTGTGGCCATTTTCACGATATTGATTCTTCCTATCCATGAGCATGGAATGTTCTTCCATTTGTTTGTGTCCTCTTTTATTTCGTTGAGCAGTGGTTTATAGTTCTCCTTGAAGAAGTCCTTCACATCCCTTGTAAGTTGGATTCCTAGGTATCTTATTCTCTTTGAAGCAATTGTGAATGGGAGTTCACTCAAGATTTGGCTCTCTGTTTGTCTGTTATTTGTGTATAGGAATGCTTGTGATTTTTTGCCCATTGATTTTGTATCCTTAGACTTTGCTGAAGTTTCTTATCAGCTTAAGGAGATTTTGGGCTGAGACGATGGGGTTTTCTAGATATATAATCATGTCATCTGCAAACAGGGACAACTTGGCTTCCTCTTTTCCTAATTCAATACACTTTATTTCTTTCTCCTGCCCGATTGCCCTGGCCAGAACTTCCAACATTATGTTGAATAGGAGTGGTGAGAGAGCGCATCCCTGTCTTGTGCTAGTTTTCAAAGGGAATGCTTTCAGTTTTTGCCCATTCAGTATGATATTGACTGTGGGTTTGTCGTAAGTAGCTCTTATTATTTTGAGATATGTCCCATCAATACCTAGTTTATTGAGAGTTTTCAGCATGAAGGGCTGTTGAATTTTGTTGAAGGCCTTTTCTGCAACTATTGAGATAATCATGTGGTTTTTGTCTTTGGTTCTGTTTATATGCTGGATTACGTTTATTGATTTGCATATGTTGAACCAGCCTTGCATCCCAGGGATGAAGCCAACTTGATTTTGGTGGATAAGCTTTTTGATATGCTGCTGGATTCAGTTTGCCAGTATTTTACTGAGGATTTTTGCATCGATGTTCATCAGGGATACTGGTCTAAAATTCTCTTTTTCTGTTGTGTGTCTGCCAGGCTTTGGTATCAGGATGATGCTGGCTTCATAAAAAGAGTTAGGGAGGATTCCCTCTTTTTCTATTGATTGGAATAGTTTCAGAAGCAATGGTACTAGTTCCTGTTTGTACTTCTGGTAGAATTTGGCTGTGAATCTGTCTGGTCCTGGACTTTTTTTGTTGGTAGGCTATTAATTATTGCCTCAATTTCAGAGCCTGTTATTAGTCTATTCAGGGATTCAACTTCTTCCTCATTTAGTCTTGGGCAGGTGTATGTGTCCAGGAATTTATCCATTTCTTCTAGATTTTCTAGTTTATTTGCATAGAGGTGTTTATAGTATTCTCTGATGGTCATTTGTATCTCTGTGGGATCAGTGGTGATATCCCCTTTATCATTTTTTGTTGCATCTATTTGATTCTTCTCTCTTTTCTTCTTTATTACTCTTGCTAGCAATCTATCAATTTTGTTTATCTTTTCAAAAAGCCAGCTCCTGGATTCATTGATTTTTTGAAGGGTTTTTTGTGTCTCTATTTCCTTCAGTTCTGCTCTGATCTTAGTTATTTCTTCCCTTCTGCTAGCTTTTGAATGTGTTTGCTCTTGCTTCTCTAGTTCTTTTAATTGTGATGTTAGGGTGTCAATTTTAGATCTTTTCTGCTTTCTTTTGTGGGCATTTAGTGCTATAAATTTCCCTCTACATACTGCTTTAAATGTGTCCCAGAGATTCTGATATGTTGTGTCTTTGTTCTCATTGGTTTCAAAGAACATCTTTATTTCTACCTTCATTTCGTTATGTACCCAGTAGTCATTCAGGAGCAGGTTGTTCAGTTTCCATGTAGTTGAGAGGTTTTGAGTGAGTTTCTTAATCCTGAGTTCTAGTTTGATTGCACTGTGGTCTGAGAGACAGTTTGTTATAATTTCTGTTCTTTTACATTTGCTGAGGAGTGCTTTACTTCCAACTATATGGTCAATTTTGGAATAAGTGTGATATGGTGCTGAGAAGAATGTATATTCTGTTGATTTGGGGTGGAGAGTTCTGTAGGTGTCTGTTAACATCTGCTTTGTGCAGAGCTGAGTTTAATTCCTGGATATCCTTGTTAACTTTCTGTTTCATTGATCTGTCTAATGTTGACAGTGGGGTGTTAAAGTCTCCCATTATTATTGTGTGGGAGTCTAAGTCTCTTTGTAGGTCTCTAAGGACTTGCTTTATGAATCTGGGTGCTCCTGTATTGGGTGCATATATATTTAGGATAGTTAGTTATTCTTGTTGAATTGATCCCTTTACCATTATGTAATGGCCTTCTTTGTCTCTTTTGATCTTTGTTGGTTTAAAGTCTGTTTTATCAGAGACTAGGATTGCAACCCCTGCTTTTTTTTTGTTTTCCATTTGCTTGGTAGATCTTCCTCCATCCCTTTATTTTGAGCCTATGTGTGTCTCTGCACATGAGATGGGTATCCTGAATACAGCGTACTGATGGGTCTAGACTCTTTATCCAGTTTGCCAGTCTGTATCTTTTAATTGGAACATTTAGTCCATTTACATTTAAGGTTAATATTGTTATGTGTGAATTTGATCCTGTCATTGTGATGTTAGCTGGTTATTTTGCTCGTTAGTTGATGCAGTTTCTTCCTAGCATTGATGGTCTTTACAATTTGGCATGTTTTTGCAGTGGCTGGTACTGATTGTTCCTTTCCATGTTTAGTGCTTCCTTCAGGAGCTCTTGTAAGGCAGGCCTGGTGGTGACAAAATCTCTCAGCATTTGCTTGTCTGTAAAGGATTTTATTTCTCCTTCACTTACGAAGCTTAGTTTGGCTGGATATGAAATTCTGGGTTGAAAATTCTTTTCTTTAAGAGTGTTGAATATTGGCCCCCACTGTCTTCTGGCTTGTAGAATTTCTGCCAAGAGATCCGCTGTTAGTCTGATGGGCTTCCCTTTGTGGGTAACCTGACCTTTCTCTCTGGCTGCCCTTAACATTTTTTCCTTCATTTCAACTTTGGTGAATCTGACAATTATGTGTCTTGGAGTTGCTCTTCTTGAGGAGTATCTTTGTGGTGTTCTCTGTATTTCCTGAATTTGAATGTTGGCCTGCCTCGCTAGGTTGGGGAGGTTCTCCTGGATAATATCCTGAAGAGTGTTTTCCAACTTGGTTCCATTCTCCCTGTCACTTTCAGGTACACCAATCAGATGTAGATTTGGTCTTTTCACATAGTCCCATATTTCTTGGAGGCTTTGTTCGTTTCTTTTTACTCTTTTTTCTCTAAACTTCTCTTCTCGCTTCATTTCATTCATTTGATTTTCAATCACTGATACCTTTTCTTCCACTTGATCAAATCAGCTACTGAAGCTTGTGTATGTGTCACATAGTTCTCGTGCCATGGTTTTCACCTCCATCAGGTCATTTAAGGTCTTCTCTACACCGTTTATTCTAGTTAGCCTTTCTTTTTCAAGGTTTTTAGCTTCTTTGCAATGGGTTCGAACATCCTCCTTTAGCTTGGAGAAGTTTGTTATTACTGATCGTCTGAAGCCTTCTCTCAGCTCGTCAAAGTCATTCACTGTCCAGCTTTATTCCATTACTGGCAAGGAGCTGCGTTCCTTTGGAGGAGAAGAGAGGCTCTGATTTTTAGAATTTTTAGCTTTTCTGGTCTGGTTTCTCCCCACCTTTGTGGTTTTATCTACCTTTGGTCTTTGTTGATGGTGATGTACAGATGGGGTTTTGGCGTGGATGTCCTTTGTGTTTGTTAGTTTTCCTTGTAACAGTCAGGACCCTCAGCTGCAGGTCTGTTGGAGTTTGCTGGAGGTCCACTCCAGTCCCTGTTTGCCTGAGTATCACCAGCGGAGGCTGCAGAACAGCAAATATTGCAGAACGGCAAATGTTGTTGCCTGATCCTTCCTCTGGAAGCTTCATCTCAGAGGCACACCTGGCTGTATGAGGTGTCAGTCGGCCCCTACTGGGAGGTGTCTCCAGTTAGGCTACTCGGGGGTCAGGGACCCATTTGAGGAAGCAGTCTGTCCGTTCTCAGATCTTAAACTCTGCGCTGGGAGAAACACTACTGTCTTCAAAGCTGTCATATAGGGACGTTTAAGTCTGCAGAAGTTTCTGCTGCCTTTTGTTCAGCTGTGCCCTGCCCCCAGAGGTGGAGTCTACAGAGGCAGGCAGGCCTCCTTGAGCTGTGGTGGGCTCCACCCAGTTCGAGATTCCTGTCAGCTTTGTTTACCTACTCAAGCCTCAGCAATGGTGGGCACCCCTCCTCCAGCCTCGCTGCTGCCTTGCAGTTCGATCTCAGACTGCTGTGTTAGCAGTGAGCAAGCCTCTGTGGGTGTGGGACCCTCCAAGCTGGGCGTGGGATATAATCTCCTGGTATGCCATTTGCTAAGACCGTTGGAAAAGCACAGTATTAGGGTGGGAGTGTCCTGATTTTCCAGGTACCATCTGTCATGGCTTCCTTTGGTTAGGAAAGGGAATTCCCCAACCCCTTGTGCTTCCCGGGTGAGGTGATGTCCCACCGTACTTCAGCTCACACTCCGTGGGCTGCACCCACTGTCCGACAAGCCCCAGTGAGATGAACCCGGTACCTCAACTGGAAATGCAGAAATCACCCGTCTTCTGCGTTGCTCACGCTGGGAATTGTAGACTGGAGCTGTTCCTATTCGGCCATCTTGGAACCTCCCCCCAATTTCCTTCCATTTAAGGCTGAATAATATTCACTGTATGTATATACTATATTTTGTTTATGCATTTATTCATTAATGGACACTTGGGCTGCTTCCATCTTTTGTTTATTGTGAATGATGCTGCTGTGAACATGGGTGTATCATATCTGTTGGAGTTCCTGATTTCAATTCTTTGGGTATATTCCCAGAAGCAAAGTTGCTGGATCGTATGGTAATTCTATATTTAACTTTTTCTGGAACTGGCATACCATTTTTCACACTGGTTGCACCATTTTCCATTCCCACTAGCCATGCACAAAGCTTCCAATTTCTCCACATCCTCTCCAACACTTGTTGTTTTCTGTTTTTTGGTAATAGCCATCCTAATGAGTGTAAAGTGGTATCTTAATATGGTTTTGATTTGCATTTCCCTAACAATTAGTAATGTTGAGCATCTTTTCATGTGCCTATTGGCCATTTGTATATCTTTGGAGAAATGTCTATATTCAAGTCATTTGCGCGTTGTTTAGTTGGGTTCTGTTTTTGTTGTTGTTGTTGAGTTGGCACCTTGTTTTATGTAGGAGAAAGATGGGTCATAGAAAGGATACACTCAATCAACAACACTTCACTGGATGTTGTCAGAGCCAGGGCCAGAATCTAGGGGCCCCAGCACCCCAACAGGGCTCTTTGTCACCTTTTGTTCATTACAGGGGAGGAAACAAGTCCAGAGGGTGAGGAGACTTTCTTAGGGCTGTAGCCTTTAGGGCACAATCCACCACATAACAAACTCCAGTTGCTGTATTCTACCAAGTGATTGCAGCCTGCTTTCTCATCCCTAGTGTTATGAACTGAATTGTTTCCCCTCAAAATTCATCTGTCAAAGCCCTAACCCTCAATGTTACTGTATTTGGAGATGGGGCCTTTAAGGAGGTAATTAAGGTTAAATGAGGTCATAAGGATGGGGCCCTAATCAAATCAGACTGGTGTCCTTATAAGAAGAGGAAGAAACACCAGGATTGCGCATGCACAGAGGAAAGGTCATGTGAGGACACAGCAAGAAGGCAGCCATCTGCAAGCCAGGAAGACAGGCCTCCCTGGAAAGCAACCTGCTGGAACCTTGATCATGGACTTCCAGCTTCCACAATTGTGAGAAAATAAATTGTTGTGCAAGTCAAACTGTGATATTCTGTTATGGCAGCCCTAGCAAACTAAGATGCCTGGATTAGAAAATCTACAGATGGAGGAGAACTCAGAGATAAACGCCGGGGTGCATGGATGGTCATTTTGGCCAAGAGGATCCCATATAGGCCAGGGCCATGTCAAATTTTTCTGGAAGATTTAGGCTTCTATCTGATGTCCAAATAATCCTCTTCTGGCAGAACACAACTTCCTGATGTTTAAAATAAAGAGCTTAATAAAGCCTACTAAAATAATTCCAAAGGCTTCCTGGATATCAAATGGCCCTCACTGAAAAGCATTTTGATGATTCAAAAGTCCCAGACATGTGCATATTAGAGATTTCCCTCAAAGTGCAGATGGTTTTGCCACTGGTATTGAACTCTTCCTCTTCTGTTCTCTTCTCCTCATTCTCCACATACTCAATTTGGGTGGTTTATCTTGGCCATTTCTGATGTCTGTATGTCAATCTTTCCCTCCTTGTCCTCCAGATTAGCTGCTTTTCTTTCTCGCATTCCTCCTAAGATTGCTTATTTCTGTAAGATCTAGTTAGTCTTCAGATGATCTGGGCTGTGGGCAAATAGAATCTAGCAAGCAAGGGTCAATGGAAGGAGGAAGCTAAGAGCAACTGCCAAGGGCACATGGGTGGGGTAAACTGGGCATTGGCTGGCTCTTAAGGATGGGCCTAGGGTAGGAGATGGCATTCCCAGTGGGAGACTGAGGCAAAACCCTAATCAAGGAGTAGGAATGGGTTCAATACCGTGGAGGTTGCCCAGCATGGTGCAGCAGCCCATGTCTGCAGACTCCATTTTCTAAGCCACTGACTTCATCCCTCACCCTTTGCTCTATTTTCCCAGGTTATAGCCCCTGGCCTTGCTGCCAGCTTTCCTGTTCACCTCACTCACCCATCCGGTTTCTTTGAGTTTCATGCTAGGTAGTCTTTCATCTCTTTCTTGGCTTTCTCTTCTCACTGGAGACTCTCAAGGCAATTTCACCATCCCAGGATTTCTCTCAGGGTCGAGAGTAGGATCCCAATAGGAGGCAGGGGATGGCAGAGACTCACCCGTCTAAGCTTCTCAGAGTAAGCTCTGGCACATGCCACATGAGCTCCTGGTCATGTTCCACACCCCAGGGTCTCTGAAGGTTTTACCTGCTGAGTTAGTAACTGGGTGGGATGGGAAGACCTAAGGAGGTAGTAAACTTGGAATTTGTACTCAGGAATGAGGACTCCAAACTTAGGGCTCACTCTACTACAGCACTTTTCAACCCTTTAAGGTGCACCGGAATCTTCTTAACACACAGATTCTGTTGTAGTAGGTCTGGGGAGGGGTCCTGAACTCTGCATTTCTAATAAATCCCCAGGTCTTGCCGACAAATTCCCAGCTGCTAAGAACAGCTCAAAGGTAGTTCATGCACTTTCAGGCCCCACTGCATCATGTTAAGGGACGGGTACCCATGCTGGAATTTCAGGTACCATGAAAGGCTGGAATATTTTTGAGTACCGTGGGCCTCTAGTCAGACCTGGTAGGTATCTGGTACTCCTTCCCTGTGTCTCATCAGGCTTGGATCTGTAGACAGAGGTTTGCAAGCTCCAGCTGCATTAGAATCGCCTGGAGGGCTTGTAAAACACAGCTGGCTGGATCCCCCTCCCAGACTTTCGAATTCAGTAGTTCTGGGGTGGGGCCCAAGATTTTGCATTTCTAATAACTTTCTAACCACTGCTGTAGAATAACTGAACCAGGGCACCATGTGGGCCCTACAGTAGAGGACCCGACAGTGCTGAACTTGAATCTGACTCTGCCCTTTACGAACAGAATGATCTCGATCAAGTCACTCCTGTTCTCTGAGAACCCTTTTTCCATCTACACAAGGGTGATAATGCACCTCACTCTGCAGGGTTGCTGAGCAGATGAGAGTTAATGTTTGTGAGGGCTTTCCCAAATGTTTGTCCTTAAGGCTGATTTCCCAGTCTGCACTCAAGGGTCCAGCTGCCGCTGTCACACCAATTAAAAAGCTGCTTTCAGTCCATCAGTTGTTTTACTTGCTTGACTTACCCTGTTCATGGAATCAAGTGGATTCACCAAATGAATTGAAATTTCTTTTTTCAAGACACTGTTTGGGAATGTGGGGTCTAGAAGACCCGCATCCTAATCATCTGGGGCAGGGCTTCTCAAACTTCAGTGTGCACACATTGCCTGGGGATCTTGTTTAAATGTAGATTTCTACACAGTACGTCTGGGATGCGGCTTGACAATTTGCACTTCTATTGATTGATTGAAACAGCGTCTTGTTCTGTCTCCCAGTCTGAGGTGCAGTGGCACGATAGCTCACTGCGACCTTGACCTGTGGGGGCTCAAGCAGTCCTCCCACCTCAGCCTCCTGAGTAGCTGGGATTACAGACATGAGCCACTGTGTCTGGCCAAGAATGTACATTTCTAACACACTCCTAGGCGGTGCTGATGCCGCTGGTCCCAGGACCACACTTAGAGTAGTAAGAATTCTAGAACAATATCAACACAAAAATTTCCTTTCTTTCTTTTTGAGACAGAGTCTCTGTTGCCCAGGCTGGAGTGCAGTGGCATGATCTCAACTCACTGTAATCTCTGCCTCCCAGGTTCAAGTGTTTCTCCTGCCTCAGCCTCCCAAGTAGCTGGGATTACAAGTGTACACCACCATGCCCAACTAATTTTTGTGTTTTTAGTAGAGATGGAGTTTCACCATGTTGGCCAGGCTGGTCTCGAACTCCTGATTTCAAGTGGTCTGCCTGCCTCAGCCTCCCAAAGTGCTGGGATTACAGGTGTGAGCCACCACGCTTGGCCCAATATTAACACAAAAATTTACTGGCCCTGCCTGGACCTATCCTGTAATTTCCTCAGGTAATCCTTTGGTGAACTAAAGTAGGAAAGCCATTCTCTCAGTGGTCACCTTATTCTTTTGCTTTTTAAATTTAAGCTACAGCCCAAACAATGGGAGACTTCAACATCACACAGCATTCTACACCATTTCAGGAAGCAGAGGTGGCTCCGAGTCTCACTTCTATCATGTACCAGCTGTGTGATGATGCTGGCAAATCATTTCACTTTCGTTTAATTCTTCTGAAATAATCTGCTCCACTGTAGAGTGGGAATAATACCTGTCCTTATAATGGGTCATTGTGAGTCTGGATGACCCACTGTCCAAAAGTACTTTGGAAATTGTTAATTTGCAAATGCGAAGGATTATCTTAAAAAATGGAAAAACTTAGGCAAAATTTCCTGTCTCAGCTTATGAAAAACTCATTTTATGCAGGCCCTTTGCCTGCAGTGAATGAATGCAGAGAACAATGAAAACAGTAAAACATTTGGGTGTTGGTCCTAACTTAATCCAGTCATAAAGTTACAAGACTTTTGAATTTTGACCACCTTTAAAAACAGACAGTTGGGTGTGACTATATCTCACTTAAAGGTTGTTTAAATTGTTAAATGTACATTACGTTAACACGTGCAACAGCTAGAGAGTAACTGGTAACAGCAGAGGCCTTCCCCAGCTTAAGAGTTAGTATGGTGGGGGGAGGAGCCAAGATGGCCGAATAGGAACAGCTCCGGTCTACAGCTCCCAGCGCGAGCGACGCAGAAGACGGGTGATTTCTGCATTTCCATCAGAGGTACCGTGTTCATCTCACTAGGGAGTGCCAGACAGTGGGCGCAGGTCAGTGGGTGAGCGCACCGTGCGCCAGCCGAAGCAGGGGCGAGGCATTGCCTCACTCGGGAAGCGCAAGGGGTCAGGGAGTTCCCCTTCCAGGGGTGACAGACGGCACCTGGAAAATCGGGCCACTCCCACCCGAATACTGTGCTTTTCCGACGGGCTTAGGAAAGGGTGCCCCAGGAGAGTATAGCCCGCACCTGGCTCAGAGGGTCCTACGCCCACGGAGTCTCGCTGATTGCTAGCACAGCAGTCTGAGATCAAACAGCAAGTCCGCAGCGAGGCTGGGGGAGGGGCGCCCGCCATTGCCCAGGCTCGCTTAGGTAAACAAAGCAGCCTGGAAGCTTGAACTGGGTGGAGCCCACCACAGCTCAGGGAGGCCTGCCTGCCTCTGTAGGCTCCACCTCTGGGGGCAGGACACAGACAAACAAAAAGACAGCAGTAACCTCTGCAGACTTAAATGTCCCTGTCTGACAGCTGTGAGGAGAGCAGTGGTTCTCCCAGCACGCAGCTGGAGATCTGAGAACGGGCTGACTGCCTCCTCAAGTGGGTCCCTGACCCCTGACCCCTGAGCAGCCTAACTGGGAGGCACCCCCCAGCAGGGGCAGACTGACACCTCACACGACCGGCCAGGTACTCCAACAGACCTGCAGCTGAGGGTTCTGTCTGTTAGAAGGAAAACTAACAGAAAGGACATCCACACCAAAAACCCATCTGTACATCACCATCATCAAAGACCAAAAGTAGATAAAACCACAAAGATGGGGAAAAAACAGAGCAGAAAAACTGGAAACTCTAAAAACCAGAGTACCTCTCCTCCTCCAAAGGAACGCAGTTCCTCACCAGCAACGGAACAAAGCTGGACGGAGAATGACTTTGACGAGCTGAGAGAAGAAGGCTTCAGACGATCAAATTACTCCGAGCTACGGGAGGATATTCAAACCAAAGGCAAAGAAGTTGAAAACTTTGAAAAAAATTTAGAAGAATGTATAACTAGAATAACCAATACAGAGAAGTGCTTAAAGGAGCTGATGGAGCTGAAAACCAAGGCTCGAGAACTACGTGAAGAATGCAGAAGCCTCAGGAGCCGATGCGATCAAATGGAAGAAAGGGTATCAGCCCTGGAAGATGAAATGAATGAAATGAAGCGAGAAGGGAAGTTTAGAGAAAAAAGAATAAAAAGAAACGAGCAAAGCCTCCAAGAAATGTGGGACTATGTGAAAAGACCAAATCTACGTCTGATTGGTGTACCTGAAAGTGACGGGGAGAATGGAACCAAGTTGGAAAACACTCTGCAGGATATTATCCAGGAGAACTTCCCCAATCTAGCAAGGCAGGCCAACATTCAGATTCAGGAAATACAGAGAACGCCACAAAGATACTCCTCGAGAAGAGCAACTCCAAGACACATAATTGTCAGATTCACCAAAGTTGAAATGAAGGAAAAAATGTTAAGGGCAGCCAGAGAGAAAGGTCGGGTTACCATCAAAGGGAAGCCCATCAGACTAACAGCGGATCTCTCGGCAGAAACCCTACAAGCCAGAAGAGAGTGGGGGCCAATATTCAACATTCTTAAAGAAAAGAATTTTCAACCCAGAATTTCATATCCTGCCAAACTAAGCTTCATAAGTGAAGGAGAAATAAAATACTTTACAGACAAGCAAATGCTGAGAGATTTTGTCACCACCAGGCCTGCCCTAAAAGAGCTCCTGAAGGAAGCGCTAAACATGGAAAGGCACAACCGGTACCAGCCACTGCAAAATCATACCGAAATGTAAAGAACATCGAGACTAGGAAGAGACTGCATCAACTAACGAGCAAAATATCCAGCTAACATCATAATGACAGGATCAAATTCACACATAACAATATTAACTTTAAATGTAAATGGACTAAATGCTCCAATTAAAAGACACAGACTGGCAAACTGGATAAAGACTCAAGACCCATCAGTGTGCTGTATTCAGGAAACCCATCTCACGTGCAGAGACACACATAGGCTCAAAATAAAAGGATGGAGGAAGACCTACCAAGCAAATGGAAAACAAAAAAAGGCAGGGGTTGCAATCCTAGTCTCTGATAAAACAGACTTTAAACCAACAAAGATCAAAAGAGACAAAGAAGGCCATTACATAATGGTAAAGGGATTAATTCAACAAGAAGAGCTAAGTATCCTAAATATATATGCACCCAATACAGGAGCACCCAGATTCATAAAGCAAGTCCTGAGTGACCTACAAAGAGACTTAGACTCCCACACATTAATAATGGGAGACTTTAACACTCCACTATCAACATTAGACAGATCAACGAGACAGAAAGTCAACAAGGATACCCAGGAATTGAACTCAGCTCTGCACCAAGCGGACCTAATAGACATCTACAGAACTCTCCACCCCAAATCAACAGAATATACATTTTTTTCAGCACCACACCACACCTATTCCAAAATTGACCATATACTTGGAAGTAAAGCTCTCCTCAATAAATGTAAAAGAACAGAAATTGTAACAAACTGTCTCTCAGATCACAGTGCAATCAAGCTAGAACTCAGGATTAAGAATCTCACTCAAAACCGCTCAACTACGTGGAAACTGAACAACCTGCTCCTGAATGACTACTGGGTACATAACGAAATGAAGGCAGAAATAAAGATGTTCTTTGAAACCAACGAGAACCAAGACACAACATACCAGAATCTCTGGGATGCATTCAAAGCAGTGTGTAGAGGGAAATTTATAGCACTAAATGCCCAGAAGAGAAAGCAGGAAAGATCCAAAATTGACACCCTAACATCACAATTAAAAGAACTAGAAAAGCAAGAGCAAACACATTCAAAAGCTAGCAGAAGGCAAGAAATAACTAAAATCAGAGCAGAACTGAAGGAAATAGAGACACAAAAAACCCTTCAAAAAATAAATGAATCCAGGAGCTGGTTTTTTGAAAGGATCAACAAAATTGATAGACCGCTAGCAAGATTAATAAAGAAAAAAAGAGAGAAGAATCAAATAGATGCAATAAAAAATGATAAAGGGGATATCACCACCGATCCCACAGAAATACAAACTACCATCAGAGAATATTACAAACACCTCTATGCAAATAAACTAGAAAATCTAGAAGAAATGGATAAATTCCTCAACACATACACCCTCCCAAGACTAAACCAGGAAGAAGTTGAATCTCTGAATAGACCAATAACAGGAGCTGAAATTGTGGCAATAATCAATAGCTTACCAACCAAAAAAAGTCCAGGTCCAGATGGATTCACAGCCGAATTCTACCAGAGGTACAAGGAGGAGCTGGTACCATTCCTTCTGAAACTATTCCAATCAATTGAAAAAGAGGGAATCCTCCCTAACTCATTTTATGAGGCCAGCATCATCCTGATACCAAAGCCTGGCAGAGACACAACAAAAAAAGAGAATTTTAGACCAATATCCTTGATGAACATTGATGCAAAAATCCTCAATAAAATACTGGCAAACAGAATCCAGCAGCACATCAAAAAGCTTATCCACCATGATCAAGTGGGCTTCATCCCTGGGATGCAAGGCTGGTTCAATATACGCAAATCAATAAACGTAATCCAGCATATAAACAGAACGAAAGACAAAAACCACATGATTATCTCAATAGATGCAGAAAAGGCCTTTGACAAAATTCAACAACCCTTCATGCTAAAAACTCTCAATAAATTAGGAATTGATGGGACGTATCTCAAAATAATAAGAGCTATTTATGACAAACCCACAGCCAATATCATACTGAATGGGCAAAAACTGGAAGCATTCCCTTTGAAAACTGGCACAAGACAGGGATGCCCTCTCTCACCACTTCTATTCAACATAGTGTTGGAAGTTCTGGCCAGGGCAATTAGGCAGGAGAAGGAAATCAAGGGTATTCAATTAGGAAAAGAGGAAGTCAAATTGTCCCTGTTTGCAGATGACATGATAGTATATCTAGAAAACCCCATTGTCTCAGCCCAAAATCTCCTTAAGCTGATAAGCAACTTCAGCAAAGTCTCAGGATACAAAATCAATGTGCAAAAATCACAAGCATTCTTATACATCAATAACAGACAAACAGAGAGCCAAATCATGAGTGAACTCCCATTCACAATTGCTTCAAAGAGAATAAAATACCTAGGAATCCAACTTACAAGGGATGTGAAAGACCTCTTCAAGGAGAACTACAAACCACTGCTCAAGGAAATAAAAGAGGATACAAACAAATGGAAGAACATTCCATGCTCATGGGTAGGAAGAATCAATATCATGAAAATGGCCATCCTTCCCAAGGTAATTTACAGATTCAATGCCATCCCCATCAAGCTACCAATGACTTTCTTCACAGAATTGGAAAAAACTACTTTAAAGTTCATATGGAACCAAAAAAGAGCCCGCATCGCCAAGTCAATCCTAAGCCAAAAGAACAAAGCTGGAGGCATCACACTACCTGACTTCAAACTATACTACAAGGCTACAGTAACCAAAACAGCATGGTACTGGTACCAAAACAGAGATATAGATCAATGGAACAGAACAGAGCCGTCAGAAATAATGCCACATATCTACAACTATCTGATCTTTGACAAACCTGACAAAAACAAGAAATGGGGAAAGGATTCCCTATTTAATCAATGGTGCTGGGAAAACTGGCTAGCCATATGTAGAAAGCTGAAACTGGATCCCTTCCTTACACCTTATACAAAAATCAATTCAAGATGGATTAAAGATTTAAATGTTAGACCTAAAACCATAAAAACCCTAGAAGAAAACCTAGGCATTACCATTCAGGACATAGGCATGGGCAAGGACTTCATGTCTAAAACACCAAAAGCAATGGCAACAAAAGCCAAAATTGACAAATGGGATCTAATTAAACTCAAGAGCTTCTGCACAGCAAAAGAAACTACCATCAGAGTGAACAGGCAACCTACAAAATGGGAGAAAATTTTCGCAACCTACTCATCTGACAAAGGGCTAATATCCAGAATCTACAATGAACTCCAACAAATTTACAAGAAAAAAACAAACAACCCCATCAAAAAGTGGGCGAAGGACATGAACAGACACTTCTCAAAAGAAGACATTTATGCAGCCAAAAAACACATGAAAAAATGCTCACCATCACTGGCCATCAGAGAAATGCAAATCAAAACCACAATGAGATACCATCTCACACCAGTTAGAATGGCAATCATTAAAAAGTCAGGAAACAACAGGTGCTGGAGAGGATGTGGAGAAATAGGAACACTTTTACACTGTTGGTGGGACTGTAAACTAGTTCAACCCTTGTGGAAGTCAGTGTGGCGATTCCTCAGGGATCTAGAACTAGAAATTCCATTCGACCCAGCCATCCCATTACTGGGTATATACCCAAAGGACTATAAATCATGCTGCTATAAAGACACATGCACACGTATGTTTATTGCGGCATTATTCACAATAGCAAAGACTTGGAACCAACCCAAATGTCCAACAATGATAGACTGGATTAAGAAAATGTGGCACATATACACCATGGAATACTATGCAGCCATAAAAAATGATGAGTTCACGTCCTTTGTAGGGACATGGATGAAATTGGAAATCATCATTCTCAGTAAACTATCGCAAGAACAAAAAACCAAACACCGCATATTCTCACTCATAGGTGGGAATTGAACAATGAGAACACATGGACACAGGAAGGGGAACATCACACTCTGGGGACTGTTGTGGGGTGGGGGGAGGGGGGAGGGATAGCATTGGGAGATATACATATGTAACTTACCTGCACATTGCGCACATGTACCATAAAACCTAAAGTATAATAATAATAATAATAATAATAATAAAAGAAAAAAAAAAGAAAAAAAAATAAATAAGCTTAATTTAAAAAAAAATAAAAATAAAAATAAAAATAAAAAAAAATAAAAATAAAAAATAAAAAAAAAAAGAGTTAGTATGGTTTCGAAAGCAAGTCTCAAACCCCTGACCTAAAGTTATTCACCTGCCTCGGCCTCCTAAAGTGCTGGGATTACAGGTGTGAGCCACTGTGTCCAGCCCAAAAGCAAGTGAGTTGCTTGAAGCTTCAGAACAAATTTCACAACACAATTAATGTTGTAAATGTTGTTTGAATTCCTAAGCTAGCTCACAAGCCCATTTGCCTATTACCATAGCTAAATTCAGCAATAAAAAAGTAATATTAATAGTAACAATGTGTAAGAGCATTATAGTTTACAAAGCATTAAATTTTTTTTAAAGACGTGAGGTCTCGTTATGTTGCCAAGGCTGGTCTCAAACTCCTGGCCTCAAGCGATCCTCCTCCCACCTCAGCTTCCAGAGTAGCTGGGATTATAGGCACGAGTCGCCATGCCTGGCTAAAAGTATTTCTATATCCAGTAACTTGAAACCCTCAGCTATATTCTCTGATAGGATTTAACTTCCTTTCCATTTCAAAGATGAGAAAACTGAGGCACAGAGAGGCCAAGACCTTGTGCCTCACCTGCCGATTTCAAGATGTACATCTTCACCGTCTTCTAGAACCAGTCCCAATCAGCAGCATTCTAAGTGTTCCACCCTGGATCCCCACGGGCACACTTGTGCCCGCATCTGCAGGATCTGGGGATTCCCCTTCACCTGCACAGTCTCCCATCTGGGTCAGTGGGAGATTCAGCAGCACAAGGCCAAGGGCAGAAGTATTAGTCAGGAGAGAGAAAGGCGACTGTAGTATTATAGTTTTTGAGGGATGCACGTTGCCCCTTGGGCTCCTACTTACGCTTTCTTTAATTCCAAGGAAACGGACTCATCTGTAATTAGAAGCAAAGTTACTGATTCTAATTTAAGCAAAAGAATGGGTGTATTGCTTAGGATTCATTCTGGCTGCTAATGACTGAGACCCGTAATCATATTGGCCTATAGAAGATAGAAGACTTTTTTATTTCCTCTCTCCTAAAGCCAGAAGGCAGGTGGTACAGGACTGGTATGGTAGTTTCATAAACTCCTTAGGAACCAGGCTCCATCTATCTTTCTCTCCACCATCTTCAGGGCTGGTTTCCATCCTCAAGTTCACTTTATGGCTGCAATACAATCACTGTAGATCCAACCGTCACATCAGTATTCCAGGTAGAAAAAAGGAGAGAGAATAGACAAAGTGCATCTCCCAGAGGAGTTAGTGCCTTTAAAGCTAGGGGTACATTTACACACACGGTAAACGCCATCTTTTTTTTTCTAAGGAAAAAGGGAGACTAGGTACTGGCATCTCTGCCTTGTTGGGATTCTGGTGTCTCCTGGAACTGAAGGATAGGACCAGGGTGAATCTGAACATCTCAGGAACCCACGGAATGTCTCTTTAGGGGGCTGCTGTGGGATAACTCTGCCTTCACTCTCAGATAGTATCCACTCAAGACTCAAATTCCCAGGAGAAGGAGAGCCTAAATTTAAGTTTAGCCTAGCTGCCCATTGGATGGTCAGGGAAATGAGGCTTCACAGTTGACATGCCTCCAATTATATGGACTGGGGCAGGATCCTTCCCTAAAGAAAGGGATTTGGGAAGGAAAAAGTCACAAGTGTCTTTCTGGCTTCATCTGTTGTTCCATTTCATTTTCCCTGTTCCAGCTCTAGACTCTTCTGAGCAGAGAGAAGGCTTGTGGGGGTGTGGCATGAAAAGAACAGGGCTTTTGAGGTCTACATATCGGGTTAATCACGGTTCAGCCACCGACCAGCTCTGTGATGTTCCCATCACTTTGCTGTGCCTCAGTTTCCTCAGCTATTAGAATGAGAATAATCCTAGCCACCGGGCAGTGGGTTGTGAGGATTAATGTAGGAGTCATGGTGTTTTCCCAGTCTCATTAGTCTTAAGTATGAACGGGTCACTTTGACAGTGGCAACCTAAGTCTTGCAGATTGTCAATGACGTGTGATCCCTCCTTCCCCTGCTTCAAGGACTAATGAGGGCATCTGGGGAAGCCTTGCACATGTGCTTACTCCTGGCATCGGTGCTGCCTTGCCAGGCACCTGGACCATGGTCCTTCACTGGGCCCGGGAGTCCTCAGAATATCAAAACGGAGCTATGGTCTGAGGACATTGTAGGTAAAAAGCTCTTCTACCCTCTTTTTATGTTACTCTCAGTAGGAGGAACCCCAACTTAGCACTCAGGCCCACAACTTTTAGAGTTTTCTTATAGCCTCTTATCTCCCCGAGACTCAGACATGTATCCATGGGGCAGGGCGTGGGGCAGAGCTGAGCTTAGGTTTCTTGGCTGGGTCACCATGGCTAAAGTTGTTCATTGCCTAACCAAAAATCTGCCCTCTCAGTTCTCCTTAAGAAGGGAATCTTGATTCCCAGTTGGGCCTCTTGCCACCTGGAGCAAAAGACAAGGTTTCTCAGCTCCCATGGAGCTTGGTATGTCCATGTGATCAAGTTCTGGCCAACAGGATGTAAGCAAAACTGCTGTGTGTAAGGAAGTCTGTTTAAAGAACCGACTCACCTCGAAGCATGTCCCTTTTTGCCCTCTTCCCTCTTTCTTTCAGCCAGCAGCCTGAGATGCAATGGCTGGAGCTCCAACAGCCATCTTGGACCATGAGGAAAGCTTGTGGATGGAAGCTATGTTCTCAAACAGTGAAGCAGAAATATTGAAACCTATGTTCTTAATGACACGGTGGGATCAGACTAGTACTGGGCCATTGGTTCTAGACCTTATTTGCCTGAAAGAAAAATAAATTTCTTTTTCTTTCTTTCTTTTTTTTTTTTTTTTTTTGAGACAGGGTCTCATTCTGTTGCCAAGGCTGGAGTGCAGTGGGGCAATCTCAGCTCATTGCAACCTCAACCCGACCTCCCAGGCTCAAGTAATCCTTCCACCTCAGCCTCCTGAGTAGCTGGGACTACCGGTGTATGCCAACACACCCAGCTAATTTTTGTATTATTTGTAGAGATGACTTTTTGCCATGTTGCCTAGGCTTGTCTTGAACGCCTAAGTTCAAGTGATCCTCCCATCCTGGCCTCCCAAAATGCTGGAATTATAGATGTGAGCCACCACACCTGGCCAGGAAATAAGTTTCAATTTTGTTTTGTTTAAGCTATAGTTAATTTTAGGGATTTTTGCCCCCTGCTATATTCAGCTGAAACAAATCCTAATGGATAGTACCACACTTATGCCATGTAATTCCTTTTTTCACTTCGGATGGATTCTCTCCCAGGAGACTTCTTAGTCCATGTGCAAATAGATTTCTAATGGGTTCCTACCCCATGGTATTCCAGACACGTCCAGGTCCACCTGAATCAAACTGGGACCCTCACATCAGTGGCATATCGAATGTACCCATCACATTTTAGCTAGTATTATAATACATGGTCAGGCACCATTCCTAGCACACAAGGCTCAAAAAAATTAGTCAGCTCCTTCTCCTTCCTTTATATGTGTAGGGAGTCACCTCCTTCTACCTGTTAGGTCTGGGCTGTAACCTAGGGGGGGCTGAGCTAGGGGGTAGAGAAAATTCTAGATAAGCAGCTATGAACTGATTTGTTCCCTAAAAGTCCCTTTCTACTTTTGCTTCCCCTTTAGGATGCCGCTGGGCCAGAACCCAAGCTCATCAACACTTCCTCTGTAGCTGTGGGAGTGGGAGTCCCAAAGGAAGATGATAAAGCCTCTATCCTCAGTGGTGCTTTGCCAAATGGGGACTAATAACACCAAATGATTTGTGTTGGGACTGGGAGAGTCCCAGGAACACCATGTCAGCTCGAACCATCGCTCCAACAATTCACCATGACCCTCTGAGGTCTAACTTGTCCCAAATAGCCCATAGGTTTCCTGGGTTACCTACGCTGGACCTCAGGACTCAGAGAAACTCTCTACTTCCATCCCCCACCCCCTGCTGACCTGAATCTAGGCAACTGCTGAAGCAGAGGTGCCTTGTTGCTATTAGGCTTATGGGTGGTTAGAGTGACTTTTGTTGTTTCAATGTATTATTTTTTTAAAGCAGGAAATCAGATCTCAGCCAGTTGTAGAAATTCAGCTTGTTAAATGAACTTGAACTAAGGAAAAGGGGAATAAAAAACCATCCCAAACAAATGGAATGAACGGGGCCAAGTCAAGAGATGGCTTCCTTCCATGTCTCAGCTAAATGCAGGAAGTATGCTTCTCCCGGCCCTGGATCCTCAGGCTGGGGAGTCGCCATTCCCCCCTACCCTAGTCCCCATCTCCCTCTCACTCCTCACCCCAGGCCTGGCGGAGGAGTCTGGGCTTTATCTTCCACCAAAGTCACCTGAGGAATCTGGGGACCAGGCTCAATCAGGGGACTCCAGTGAGTGGCTATCCCGAGGCCCTGCAGCCCTCCTTCCTTCCTGGAGTCTTAAGAGTTAAGGCCTGGGAAGGTCTTTGCTTTGCAGAGACTCTCAGACAACAGAAGAGGAGGCTGAGGTGTGGAGGTCCAGAGGAGGCTCAGGTAAGGGGTCCCAAACAGTATTCCTAAGGAAAATGCTCCTAGAAGCATTCTTTGTTTTTCCCTTCGCAAGGTGCTGGCTTAACTGTGGAGTCCCTTCACCAGTTCCACTGAAATAGACATAGTTCCCCTTACTCTGTAAGCACAAGACTCATTCCTCCAAGGGAACAAGATTTCCTGGCAGCCACCCAGCTGTATTTCCTAAAGCTGGCCCTGGAAAACTTTATGGACTAAGTGTTAGAAAGTCTTGGAAAATTCTAGAATGCTATCATATTCTGCGCTATGCACACACATTCTATAAAAGTAAAAACTAGCTGGTACCTTGGGAGACAGCGTCTTGGGGTGTCTTGCACCACAGCCCAAGAGAGCTCACGGGTTTTCTTCATTATACATAGGACTCATCAGGCAAGATTTGTTTTTTCTAATGAGAAAATGGAGAGTTAATGGCATCTAACTCTCCATTTGAAAGGTTAATGCAAATCCAGTAACAAATTAAAATATCTCTTTAAAACTGTGATGGTGAGAGGATCTTGAGGATTTCTAATAGGTAAGGGATGGTAAATGGAATATAAAGGTATTCTTTATTACCAATTTATAATATGCAAACTATTGCTGTCAGTCTATTTAATTTGTGTATTAGTTATTTATTGCTGTGTAACAAATTATCTCCAAACACAGTGGCTTAAAAGAGCATTGATTAGCTCATAGTTTTTGTGGGCCAGAATTTAGGAATGTCTGGCTCACAGCTTCTGGCACAAGGTCTCTCGTGAGTTGCAGTCAAGCCATCAGTTGGGGTTGCCATCTCAGATGAAAGCTCAACCGAGATTGGGATCTGCTTTCAAGCTTACTCCCATGTTTACTGGAAGTCCTTGTTCCCTCACCATGTGAACCTCTCCTCAGCTGCCTCACAACATGACATTTGGCCTCCCCCAGACTAAGTAATCCAAGAGAGACAGAGGCCCAAAACAGAAGCCATAGTCTTTTAATAACCTAATATTGAAAGAAATATCCCTATTAGTTTCACCATATTCTATTTGTTAAAAATGATCATTTGATCCAGGCCACACTCAAGGGAAGAAGATTAAATAAGGACATTGTCTTTGTGTGTTTTGTAATGCTATATATGAATACTGGAGACTAGGTAATTTATAAAGAAAAGATATTTATTTGGCTCAGGATTTTGCAGGCTGTACAAGAAACACTGTGAGAGCATCTACTTCTGATGAGGCATCAGGCTGCTTCCACTCATGGTGGAAGGTGAGGGGAGCCAGCATGTGCAGAGATCACATGGTGAGAGAGGAAGCAAGTGAGAGTGGAGGGAGATACCAGGCTGTTTTTAACAACCAGCTCTCATGGGAAAGAATAGAGTGAAAACTCACCCCAGCCCACCCAACCCTCGGAAGGGGATTGATCTATTCATGAGAGATCTGCCCCCATGACCCAAATGTCTCCCATTAGTCCCCACCTCCAACACTGAGGATCAAATTTCAACATGAGGTTTTGGGGACAAACATCCAAACTATAGCATCCCACCCCTGGCCCCCAAAACTTATGTCCATCTCACATTACAAAATACAGTAATTCCTTCTCAATAGTCCCCCAAAATCTTAACTTATTTCAGCATTAACTAAAAAATTCAAGGTCTCTCCTGAGACTAAAGGCAATTTCCTTCTAGCTATGAGCATATAAAATAAAAAAGTTATTTATTTCCAGGATACAATGATTGTACCAGCATTGGGTAAATATTTCCATTCCAAAAGGGAGAACTCTGCCAAAAAAAAGGGGTAAGAGGCCCCACACAAGTCTGAAACCCAATAGGGCAGACAAAATATCGTATAGTCCAAAATCTCCTGTGACTGCATGCCATGTTTCCTGACACACTGGTGTGAGGGATGGGTTCCTAAAGCCTTGGGAAGGCCTACCCCCATGGCTGCTCTCATGGGTTGGAGTCTGGTGTCTGTAGCTTTTCCAGGCTGAGGGTGCATGCTGCTAGTGGTTCTGTAATTCTGGGGTCCCCAAGGCAGCCCCATTCCCTGGAGTCTCAGGCTTTTGGATACATCCTCTGAAATCAAGGTGGAAGCTGTCACACCTCCATGGTTCTTACATTCAAGGTGCCTGCAGACTTATCATATTAAAGTTGCCAAGGCTTACCACTTGTGCCCTTTGGAGTGGCAGCCCAAGCAGTACTTTGGGTGGTTTGGACCTTGGCTAAAGCTGGAGTGGCCAGTATTGTGGAACAGCCTCTTGAAGTGGTGCAGGGCAACAATGTGTGCTGGGATGTCCCACAAAACCATTCTGTCCTCCTAGGCCTCTGGGCCTGTGATGGGAGGGGTAGCCTCAAAGACCTCTGAAATGCCTTTGGAGTCTTCCCTCCATTGTCTTGGCTATTAGCATCTGGCTCTCTTTTATTCATGCTAATCTCTCTATGGTTGTTCTATAGTACTCTTGGATTCCTCTCCTGAAAATGCTCTTTCTTTCTATAACACAGGGTCAGGCTACAAATTTTCCACAATTTTATTATTAATTCTTAATTATAAATTCCACCTTTAGGTCATTCCTTTGCTGCTGTATCTGATTGTAAGGTGTTAAAAGTAGCCACACCACTTCTTGAATGCTTTGCTGCTTAGAAATTTCTTCTGCCAGACCCTAGGTCATCACTTTTAAGCTCAGTCTTCCACAAAGCCCTAGGGCATGTACACAGTGTAGTCAAGTTATTTGCTACGGTGTAACAAGGGTGACCTTTGCTCCAGTTCCAAATATATTCCTCATTTCTATCTGAGCCCTCATCCCCATGGCCTTTACTGTCTATATTTCTATTAGCATTTTGGTCACAACCACATAACTAATCTCTAAGAAGTTCCAAACTTTCTCTTATCTTTCTATCTTCTTCTGAGCCCTCCAATCCATTACCCAGTTCCAAAGCCAAAGCCACTTCTACATTTTTTTTTGAGACAGAGTTCACACTGTCACCCAGGTGGAGTGCAGTGGTGCAATCTTGGCTCATTGCAACCTCTGCCTCCCAAGTTCAAACAATTCTCATGCCTCAGCCTCCCAAGTAGTTGGATTACAGGCATGTGCCACCACACCTGGCTAATTTTTGTATTTTAGTAGAGACAGCGTTTCACCATGTTAGCCAGGCTGGTCTTGAACTCCTGGCCTCAGGTGTTCTGCCCACCTCAGCCTCCCAAAGTGCTAGGATTACAAGTGTGAGCCACCGTGGCTGGCCTTCATGTATCTTTATAGCAATGTCCCACTTCTCAGTACCAATTTTCTTATTCCATTTAGTATTGCTATAAGGACTCTTATAAGGAAAAGAGGTTTATTTGGATTACATTTTTGCAGCCTCTGCAAGGAGCATAGCACCAGCATCTGCTTTAATAAGGCCTCAGGCTGCTTCCATTCATGGCAGATGGTGATGGGAGCCAGTGTGTGCAGAGACCACATGGTGAAACAGGAAGCAAGACAGAGAGAGGAAGGAGGTACCAGACTCTCTTTAACAACCAACTCCCATGTGAACTAACAGAGCAAGAACTCACCCCCACCCAGGGAAGGGATTAATCTATTCATGAGGGATCCACCCTCACGACCCAAACACCCCTCAAGAGGCCACCTCACCAACATTGGAGATCAAATTTCAACATGAGATTTTGGAAGACAAATATCCAAACTACAGCAGGCATGAAAACCAGGAGGCAGGAATCACTGGGGGTCATCTCGGAAGCTGCCTTCCACCCTTCCACCATTTCTACCGTTTCTTTCCTTCTTTTTTTGTAAACATCTCAAATACAGGATTTCTTTGGTTTAATCATCACCTTGGTGTGCCTACTGTTTTTCTGAGGTTCTCAGGAACCTAAGTCTTGAGGTTAGAGAGAGAACTCTATCCTGCAGTTATAGGGTCTTTAAAATTTCCCTGCTTTTGGGATAAATGTTCCACAGGTTGAATTTTCCAGACAACTGAAGGTTTTTCCTTTTATGTATCCAAATTCTTCCCATACTGTACAGGAGACCCAGGTTATTCCGGAATATAATTCCCCAAACCATGGAGATTCCCCAAACCATGGAGATCTTGACCTCAGTTGAGCTTTCATCTGAGACAGCAACTCCGACCAACAGCTTGACTGCAACTCATGAGAGACCTTGTGCCAGAGCTCTGATTATGGAAGGAAAGGTATGTACCTGTGACTCAGCAATTATAATCCCACAGTGCCCCTGTTTCCTGTCAACATCCTCACACATTAAGCTAAATGTAAGTTTTGCTAACATATTCTCTCTTACTTGATTAATAATATGTGTGCTGGTTGGAACAATTGCTGAAAGAGCTTCAAGAATCCATTTTTCTTGTTTCTGAAGGACTTGGTTATGTTCTAGCTATGAGCCAACATTGAATTAAGCATTTTTTTCTTTAAATTCCTCCAAGCATTTATTTCCTGTGAAAGAACCATCAATTTCTTAGTCATCTTCACTTTGTTTTCACTTCTATGATAGCTTTAGAAGTCAGCTTTCTTGGCCGGGTGGTAGCTTATGCATGTAATCTCAGCACTTTGGGAGGCCAAGGCGGGAGGATCACTTGAGGTCAGGAGTTCGAGACCAGCCTGGCCAACATGGTGAAACCCCATCTCTACTAAAAATACAAAAATTAGCCCGGCCTGGTGGCGCATACCTGTAATCTCAGCTATTCAGGAGGCTGAGGCAGGAGAATCGCTCAAAGCGAGCATGGAGGTGGAGGTTGCAGTGACCTGAGATCATGCCATTGCACTCCAGCCTAGGTGGCAAAAGTGAAACTCTATCTCAAAAAAAAAAAAAAAAAAAAGAAGTCAGCTTTCTTTGTGCACTTTTCCATTTCACAACATCCTCTATGAGGCAGTACCGTGGTTACGAGGGGAGGTTCTGGAGATACACAGTTTTGGCTCTGTCACTTGCTGTGTCACTGCAAGCAAGTCTCTTAACCTCTCTGGGTTCCGTTTCCTTATCTGTAGAATGGGGCTTATTGTGGTTTCTACTCGTAGGGCTGTTGTGAGGAATAAATGGAAGGATCCACATACCTGGAACACAGCAGATGCTCAAAAATGTTAGATGCCATGATCAATAGTCATGGGAATAACAGAAATCAACAATGCCACACTAAAGGGCAGATCTGGTCATTGACAGGTGTACTCAAGGGCATCCTGGCATCCAAATTCTTGCCCCAACAAATGGGAAAATCACTGTATGCTCAATCTTCAGGGTTGCTCGTGAGTAGAGAAGACAGCAAGGATGGACTCTACTGGGTACTTCCTGCTGCAGAGGGAGAGCACCAGGAGCCCCAAGGGACCTTTCTCTAATGACTCAGGGTCCTCCTCGGAAATCGCCCAGGTGCCACTGCCCAGGACTGGGATACAGGGGAGCCCTCGTAGGTCTCCAAGGCACGCATTCAGAATGGGTGGGGCATTCGCATGTGATGAGTTCCTGTGCTGGCTTTCACAGCTTTCTGCCTTCTCTGTCCCTGCCAGATGTTGCTTGTTACTGTTAGTGTGCCTGCTTCCGGCCGCTGGCTTTCATTGGCTGGGAGACTGGAGAGCGGAGCTGCTTAGAGTTTTCTGTAAAAGACAAGCCTTAGAGGGAGGGCCTGAGGGCTATGCTATGAGCAAAGCCTTGAGCTGTTTTAGGCTGTGTACTGGGGTGGAGACTGCTGTGGTCAAGGAGTTGACCTGGTCTCAAATCATTATTTAAAAATATTTTAAATATTGACCAGACGCAGTGGCTCACGCCTGTAATCCCAGCACTTTGGGAGGCAGAGGTGAGTGGATCACTTGAGGCCAGGAGTTTGAGACCAATCTGGCCAACTTGGCAAAATCCCATCTCTTCTAAAAATACTAAAAATTAGCCGGGTGTGGTGGCACGTGCCTGTAGTCACAACTACTCGGGAGGCTGAGGCATGAGAATAGTTTGAACCCAGGAGGCAGAGGTTGCAGTGAGCCAAGATCACGCCACTGCACTCCAGCCTGGGTGACACAGCAAGTCTCCGTCTCGAAGAAAATTTTTTAAAAAATATATTGTATAGTAAAAATTGGCTTTTTTTCTTTCTTTGGTGTACAGTTCTATAAATTTTAACACATGTATAAATTTGTGGAACTACCACCGCAATTAGGATACAGAACAGTTCCATCACCCCAGAAGGTTCCCCTTACAGACACACTCTCCCTCCACCCGTAAGGCCTGGCAGCCACTGAGCTGCTCTCACTACTACAGTTTTGTCTTTTTGAGGATGTTACATAAATGAAATCATATGTTATGTAAGTTTTTGAGATCGGCTTCTCTTCCTCGGCTTAAAGCCTTTGAGATTCATCCAAACTGTTAGGTATTAATAGCTCATTCCTTTTTACTACTGAGTTGTATCCCTTTCTATTGTTTAACCATTCACCAGGTGAAGAATATTTGCTTTTTTTTTTTGAGCTATTATTTGATCACAAATAAAGCTGCTATCAACATTTGTGTGCGAGTTTTTGTGTGAACATAAGTGTTCATTTTTCTAGGGTAAATATCCAGGAGTGGGATTGTTTGATCCTGTAGAAAATATATGTTTAGGCTGGGCAAAGTTGTCCATGCCTGTAATCCCAGCACTTTGGGAGGCTGAGGCTGGCGGATCGCTTGAGTTTAGGATTTCAAAATTAGCCAGGCGTGGTGGTACGCACCTGTAGTCCCAGCTACTCCGGAAGCTGAGGCACGAGAATTGCTTGAGCCCAGGAGGCAAAGGTTGCAGTGAACTGAGATCATGCCACTGCACTCCAGTTTGGGTGGCAGAGCAAGACCCTGTACCCTGTGCTGGGATTATAGACATGAACCACTTCACCCAGCGCAAATATATTTTCTGTGGGCTCAAACAATCCCACTCCTGGATATTTACCCTAGAAAAATGAACACTTATGTTCATACAAAAACTTGCACACAAATGTTGATATCAGCTTTATCTGTGATCAAATGACAGCTCAAATAATCCAAACATTCTTCACCTGGTGAATGGTTAAACAATACGGAGGGATACAACTCAGTAGTTAAAAGGAATGAGCTATTAATACCTAAAAAAAAGAAAAAGAAAAGAAAATGTATGTTTAACTTCATAAGAAACTACCAAACCATTTTCCAGGCTTTACTATTTTGCATTCCCACCAGGAATGAGGGTTCTAGTTGCCCTGCATCCTTGGTCAGCACTTGGTTTTGTCTGTCTTTTTAATTATAACCATCACAGTGGGTTTGAATTGTTATTCCATTGTGGTTTTGATTTGCATTTCCCAAATGGCTAATGATGTTAGATACCTTATTTTGCCATTCTTATATCCTCTTTGATGAAGTATCTAAGTCCCTTGTATTTTAAAAAATTGAACTGTTGATTTTTTTATTGTTGAATTTTCAGAGCTCTATGTATTTTGGATACAAGTCCTTTGTTGGATATGAAATTCAGCAATGCTTAAGCAAATTATTTAAGCACTTATGCCTCCCACCTTATTAAATGGGGGACAATGCTATTTTCCTTACCCGTCTCGCTATGTTGCTGTAAGGATCAAATGGTAAAAGGAACGTGAAATTAGAAATTGGCAAGTGATTGTCTTTGCTGTTTGGATTATTCGGGAGTGGGATTACATTTCACTTGCTTATTTGTTCTTAGCTATGTTTTTGATATAGGTTCTTATGATGAATGGTCTGTGGCTAATGGTGTTTTTTAAATTTGCATAATATTATGCCCCTTCCAAGCAGGTACTTGACAGATTTAAAAGGTTCATGATAAAGGGGAATTGTACAGAGAAATGGCCTTGGCTGACAGTCGTGCTCTGGAGCACAATTTCCTCATAAAGAGCCTTGAAGACTTGGCCAGGAAGGTGGTAGAGGTTGGAGGCTTGAACAGTTGGCATGAAGTGCTCCTCTTTACGCGCTCGGCCCAGACTTTAGAAAGCAGCTCCTGGCTGGGCGCGGTGGCTCATGCCTGTAATCCCAGCACTTTGGGAGGCCGAGGTGGGTGGATCACCTGAGGTCAGGAGTTCGAGACCAGCCTGGCCAACATGGTGATACCCCGTCTCTACTAAAAATACAAAAATTAGTTGGGCATGGTGGCAGGTGCCTGTAATCCCAGCTACTCAGGAGGCTGAGTCAGCAGAATTGCTTGAACCGGGAGGTGGAGGTTGCAGTGAGCCAAGATCACGGCACTGTACTCCAGCCTGGGCAACAAGAGTGAAACTCCGTCTCAGAATAGCAAGAAAGGAAGGAAGGAAAGGAAGAAAGAAAGAAAGAAGAAAGAGAGAGAGAGAGAGAGAGAGAGAGAGAGAGAGAGAGAGAGAGAGAGAGAGAAGAAAGAAAGAGTCCTGCCACTACCCAGGGGCAGAGCCCAGTGCTCCTGTCCAGAAAGGCTCACCCATCATCCCTGATAATTAAAGAGCCGTGTTAAAGAGTGGATTTGCTGCTTCCCCACGTGAAAGGAGGATCACTGGACTCCATCCTCTGAAGCTCCCACTGCTTTGTGGGCTCTCTTGTGAGTGAGCCCAAGCTTGAGCCTGACTAGCTGGAGGCAAGAGTGGTAGACTATATGTGCTCATGTGGTGAACTCAGAATGGTGTCTCCACTGCCCAGTCCACTCCTGGCACAGGGGACAGTAGGACTTTAGTTTGAACAATTAACTTCAGTTCAAGGAGTGCTCCAGTGCCTGGGAGAATAATCCCATCTTCCTTGCTACTGACTAGTTCTGGAATGTGCATGTGTGACCTGATTCTGCCAATGAGATGCAGGAAGAGGTTTGCTGAAGGTCTCTGGGAAAATGTTCTTCCTTTTGTGGAGGGATGAGAAGCCAGATCCCTTCTCTCTCTGGCTCTCCTTATCTCTCTGTTTCTGTCCCTCTCCCTCTGTCTCTGTTTTTCTCTCCTCCTTTGCTGGGATGCTAGTAGTGGTGCTCACAGGGGCCCAGTCTTCTGCCATCAGTACTGAGGATGGAAGAACAGAGACCTGGAAAACAGCCAAGCCCTTAGTTACATCCTCGAACTGTGCAGTCCACTAGCCCAAAGCCCCCATCTGGATGTCGTTGTAAGCAGCCAACACTCTTCTTTCCTGGTTAGCTCATTTGAGTTGGGATCTTTATCGTTTGCACCCCAAAGTGTAATAATGGTCATAAGCTGTTCACCTCCCCAAATTCAGGAGCCCTCCTTCATTGAGTAGTTAGGCTTCAGAGATGCATCAGAGAAGTTACGGGGGTAGAGGACCAAGGCAGACAACAATGATCTTTTTTCTGTTCAATGTCCTGACGTCAAGATAATTTTACGGATCAAGTCTTAGCTTTTTTTTTTTTCTATTTTAGCATGGAGGCATTAAAAAATCACCTAAACCTTATTAACTTGGGTTACATGGTGGGGAGATTCTGCAATACAGCACCTAGTCAAAAGAATGCAGTTTTCTTCTATTTTAAAGTGCACAGAAACTGGACCAACCCTGGGTGGTGGTCCTGCTGGGCCTGCTTTAGGAAAGACACAATTAACATATTGTTGCTATGCCAACACTAATAATTTCTTTGGGGATTTTTTTCTTCACATATATAGGCATTGTGGCTGAGTCAGTGGTGTAAACGAGGTAGCAGTGGCGGTGGAGGGGCGTTTAACCTATTTCAGGGAACAGACTGTTTTCAAGGACTTAAGTGCTGGCCATTGGCAGAAGCCCATGGTGTTAATTATGCATTCATTAAAGCAGGCTCTGCAATGCCAGCCCTGGCACTGCCCAAATGTTCACAACTTTTACATCTGAGGAATCCTGACGAACAATGCTCCGAGACATACGCACGGGAAGGCGGTGGTGCAGGCGGCTGGACTCATGTTCACTGGCGACTGCACAGCAACGCATATGAGATGCTTTGGAAGAAACTTGTCGTGCCCGTGTATTAGCAGAGGATTTCTCATTTGATGGAGTGTGGCTGTGGCTGAATTTGGGCTTTTCTTTGTAACCACTAGTTACCAAGGCTGTGTGTGTGTGTGTGTGTGTGTGTGTGTGTGAGAGAGAGAGAGAGAGAGAGAGAAAACAGAAGAAGGAGGGCAAGAGGTACAAAGAGAGAAGTGGAGGGGAAGAGGGAGTAGGAGAGAGAGAGAGAGAGAGACAGAGAGAGAGGAGAGAGAGAGAGAGAAAGAGAGAGAGAGAGAAAGGGCATGCTCATCAGCCAGCCAGACAGCAAGAGCCTGCTGGGTTTGTGGGGTTTCTCCCAAGCCCCCAAGCCCCTGAAGGAGACTATTAAGTCCTTGGTCCTCTACCCCACTCCAGTTTTCCTCGCTGACCTCTGAGATTGTTACCAGAAATATTGAGGATAGGAGCAAATCAGGCTATTGTTTCCCTTAGCAGGAAAGACTTTCACTTTAAGAAAAGCAGCCACCTAATATTTAAGGTGCTGAATGGAGCGGGAGACGGGGTAGGTCCCTTTTAATAAATAGGAAATGACTGGCGGGAGCGGGGATCCCTCAGCTCGTGCCAGGTGATGGAAGCATCTCCCTGAGCTACCTGAGATCCAGGTTTCCTTCTTTCTTCCTTCTTCAAGTATGTCTTGAGCACCTGCTATGTGTCAGGCACTGTGCAGTGTGGATGCAAATGAATGAAGCGCAGAACCTGCCCTTACGTGTGTGCCCTGAGGGACACACACACACACACACACACACACAGCTCTAATGTGTGTTGAGATGCACAAGGAGTCAGGAGCACAGAGGAGGCGGAGGACTTAGGCTGGAATTTGAAGGTCAAGTAGGCGTTCCAAGCACAGCAGGGGAGAGCCAACAGCGTGGGCAAAGGCTTGGCAGTGTGTGCGTAGGCGGCTCATTTGGGGACCAGGACGGCCCTCACCTGGCCATGTGGTGCGGTCATTCAGAGCATGAGCTCTGCGGGTGGATTGGCCAGGTTTGGAGACTGCAGGACCTTAGGCACTTTAACCTGTAAGTCTTTTCTGTAAAGCAGGCATAATGATCCTCCTGGCAGGGGGCCGTGATGATTAAGTAACATAATGCAGATGAAGTGCTCAGAGCGGTGCCTGGCAGGTAATGAGCGTGTCATTCATTCCTGGGGTTTCATCTGCATCACTTTGCAGAGGACCCTGCCTGTGCTTTTGTACTTCCTGAAGCCGATACTACCCTTGATTCTTCCTCAAGGCACCTTGGTCCTGTTGGGGAATCAAAAGTCTTGATCATGGAAATGATAACCTATATATTTTTTTTTAAAGTGAGGTTCAGCGAGGCATTATGCTGAATTGGAACTATCTATATAAATTCATAATCTCAAAAAGAAATGTTCCAGTTTTGTCACTACCAAGAGTAAGTCCCATTGCAGCCAGATTTTGATTTTTTTTTGAGATGGAGTCTTGCTCTTGATGCCCAGGCTGGAGTGCGGTGACGCGATCTTGGACCACTGCAACCTCCGCCTCCCGGGTTCAAGCTATTCTCCTGGCTCAGCCTCCTGAGTAGCTGGGATTACAGGCACCCGCCACCATGCCCAGCTAATTTTTGTATTTTTAGTAGAGACAGGGTTTCATCATGTTGGCCAGGCTTGTCTCGAACTCCTGACCTCAGGTGACCTGCCCATCTCGGCCTCCCAAAGTCCTGGGATTACAGGTGTGAGCTACCGCACCCAGCCCGGATTTTGATCTTTAACACTTGCTCTCTATTAATGGAATCAGGACTCCACAGATTTCTTGTGTTGAGGCAGGAGGAAATCAGGACAGAAAGTTCTGGATCATTTTTACAGTCGCCAGAAAGGAAGAATGCTTTCAAGGATGCCAGGGGCATCCTAAAGCTATTCACACGACAAGTCTGACAATTTGACCATCTAATAATGTGACTCATTAGAGCAAATACATGAAAGACCCTGAGCTCATGACAATCTGCAAACGAGAAAAATGACTGTACCGTTGTACAAAAGGATCCTTTGAGGGGAATAACGAGGAGGATATATTTTCTTAGTTTAACAAGTAAGGGAGCGTTCATAGGTATGAGAATGTGGTCCCTTCTGTAAAGCGCATGACGGTTCATAATGAGTGGGGATGTGCGTGAGCCTCAGCTTCACCCCTGGCCTTTTTCCTCCGCGGTTCTGGCTCCTACACGGCCGCAGTTCTCAGGCCTCTGGCTGGGCGTGGCCAAGTGGGAGGGAGGCTGGAGGGGAAGGAAAGGAAAAGCCAGGCTGAGTCTCTCCATCTGCTGGCTGCATCCCCAGCAGAGTCCCGGGGAACTGGCTGCATGCTCTCCTGGCATCCGCTCCATAGCTACGGCTGCTGTCCTGTGGGAGCTACCATCGCACCAGCTTATTCCGGGGGACCCCGGCACAGGGGCTGCAGCAGCACTCCTTCCAAGGGTGTTAGCGGCTTCCTGCTGTTGCTAAAATCTGGGCCGCTTCACCGTCCCCTGTTTGGTTTTTCCGCTATGTAACCAACTCCCTTCGATACATTCCCTCCGTGTAAATTATTGAAATGACCTCTATCTTCCTGTTTAGTATCGGATAGAATATGTCATCGTTTCTTCCTGCATAAGCGGGAAAGAATAAACGCCAGGGACTGTGAATAAACCAAATAACCTCAGAATAAATAAACACAATAGCAAGGGCAGGAAGGGTCAGTGAGCACGGGGTGGGGGGTGAGGGGTGGGGTCCAACATAAAATCCAGGCAGAGAGGGACCTCAAGCTGAACCGCACAGGCGGGCACGCAAAAAACAAGCAGAAAGAGGCTTCCACAGGACCCTGCCAGCGACAAATCAGCCAAACGTCCTGAGGAGGAGAGCTCGCTTTGCAGATTTGATCCTTCCTCCAGGAGGAGATGGCATTTTTACATGATCTTATATTAATTATCATGAAATTCTAATAAAGAATATGGAAGTATTAAATAATATTGTTGGACCAGGCCAATCTATCATAATGATAGGATAATGGGTTTCATGCTATCAGCCAAGAGGCATTAGCAGGCGGGCTCAGTTCTGGGAATGACGTGGAGAGCGGTGGCACTGTCATGTCCCGTCCATCTCTCCTTGGCCCACATCATCTACCTAGTCTGTTGCTGGACAGCTTCCAGCTGCAAGCCCTGCAGCTCCACCTGCGGCTGTCGCTGGCCACTAGAGCTTGCTTGGCCCATGTGGGGTAGGTGGGATGTGTACTAGTCCCAGAGCAGCCTTCACCCAATATCTCATGGGAATGGCAGATAATATTCCAACACCTTTGTCTCTCCTTGGGATAACTCGGAGATGTTATTTCCTATATTTCCATGCAGGCCTGAGCCCCGGTTACCCACAGCGGTCATCTGCTTGCCAGTCCACCCTCTGGCAATTCCTCCCTTTCCTGTCTCACTTCCCCACTCCCTGCCAGGTGAATCCTAGAGTCACCTCTCAAAGGAACGACTTCCACTCATATCCTGGTCTCAGTGTCAGCCTCTGGGGGAGTCCAGCCTAAGAAACCATTGAAAAAAAAAAAAAACTCAATTTGGAATAATTTTAGATTTATAGAAAATTTGCAAAGATAACAGAGTTCTAGTACACCCCTCTCCCAGTTTCTTCTAATGTTGACTTCTTACATTACCTTGGTATATCTGTCAAAACTGAGAGATTAACTTTCTCCTATGTTAACTATGAATTAAACTCCAGATGTTATTCAGGTTTTATCAGCTTTGTCTATGAACGTCTTTTTCCTCTTCCAGAATCCATCCGATCCCGCATACCACATTGTATTTAATCAGTATGCCTCCTTAGTCTCTTCCGATCTGTGATGGTTTCTCAGTCTTTCCTTGCTTTGCATGACTTTGACGGCTTGGAGGAAGACTGCTCAGATATTCTGTAGAATGTCCCTCAGTGTGGACCTGTCTGATGTTTTCCTTAGACTAGAGGGATGAATTTGGAGGAAGAAGACCTTGCGGCAAAGTGCCCTTCTCTTTACATCATATCGGGAAAGACACGGAATTCTAAAACTTAAAAAAAAAATCACAAAAAAAGACGGATGCTTAAAATTCCCAAGCCATCACAAGAAAAACTTTCATAAGAAGTGACCCAGCCTGGAGACCCAGGACTCATGTTTGAATCACCTAACATTTTTTTTTAATTTAGATTTAAGGGGTACATGTACAGTTTTGTTACATGGGTATATCATGTGATGATGAGGTTTGGGCTGCTGATGATCTCATTGCCTAGGTAGTGAACATTGTACCCCATAGGTAGTTTTTCAGCTCTTGGTACCCCCACTCCCGCCCTTCCTCTGCCTTTTTGGAGCCCCCAGTGTTTATCGTTTCCATCTTTGTGTCCGTTTATACCCAATGTTTAGCTTCCGCTTATAAGTGAGAACATCCGGCATTTGGTTTTCTGTTTCTGTGTTAATTTGCTTAGGATAATGGCCTTCAGCTATTTCCACATGGTTTCAGAGGACGTGATTTCATTTTTTTTAATGGGTGCATAGTATTCCATGGTGTATATGTACCATATTTAAAAAAATCCAATCCACTGTTGATCGGCACCTGGGTTATGAATCACCTTACGTTTTGCATTCAGGCCCCATGCCCTAGTCAAGGATAAATTGGCCAATAACCCAATTCTAGGTCCTCAGCTTGTCTGAGAAAGTGTCCTCTGTCTTTGGGTCTGGTAGGACTAATGACCCTCTCCAGCCCCCTTGCACCCTGGAAGGACTAAAAGTGTTACTGAAACCCTAGGATGATATAAAAATAATGTAATAAATAATAATGTAATGAACAATGTATATTATTTATTACTTTGTCTCAGTGTCTGCCTCTGGGGGAGCCCAGCAGTCCTCCTCCAAGCTGTCAAGGTCATGCAAAGCAAGGAAAGACTGAGAATGTAATAAATAATTATAATAAATAAGTGTAGCAAGAATCCTGGGAAGGCAATATATCAGGTGCAGAATAATGCACTTGATATTATGGCTATGGTGTGGATGCTTTAGAGTGAGCATAAGCATGAGTTTATGTGTAGCTATGATGTTTCTGAGTGTTTTGTCTGCTGTTTGAGGTATGGAATTATTCAAAAAAATCAAATGCACTATCTGTAATTGCATTTTAAATTCTTTAGAATATTTAGGCCAGGCATTGTGGCTCATGCCTATAATCCCAGCACCTTAGGAGGCCGAAGGGGGCAGATCCCTTGAGCCCAGAAGTTTGAGACCAGCCTGGACAACTAGGGAGACCCTGTCTCTACTAAAAATACAAAAAATTAGCCAGGCGTGGTGGCACATGCCTGTAGTCCCACACTCAGGAGGCAGAGGTGGGAGAATCACCTGAGCCTGGGAGGTTGAGGCTGTAGTGAGCCATGATCATGCCACTGCACTCCAGCCTGGGTGACGGGAGTGAGACTGTGTCTCACACACACACACAAAAGGACATTTAATTCATCAAATTTATAATTGAGAAAAATTGGTTTTCTGAGTTGTTAGATACAAGTATAACAAATTAAGCAATAAGGAAAGTTCAAGCCAGGTGCAGTGGCTCACGCCTGTAATTCCAGGACTTTGGGAGGCTGAGGAGGGTGGATCACCTGAGATCAGGAGTTCGAGACTAGCATGGCTAACATGGTGAAACCCTGTCTCTACTAAAAATACAAAAAAATTAGCCGGATGTGGTGGCACATGCTTGTAATCCCAGCTACTTGGGAGGTTGAGGCATGAGAATCGCTTGAACCCAGAAGGCAGAGGTTGCAGTGAGCCAAGATTGCCCCACTGCACTCCAGCCTGGGTGACAGAGTAAGACTCTGTCTCAAAACAAAAACAAAAAAAAAAGAAAAAAAAAAAAAAGGAAAGTTCACACAATTGTGGGAGCTTCTTTCCCCAGTAAGAAAGCCCCTTGAGTGTTGAGTTGAGTCATCATCTATCAGTGGGTTACAATGGGACTAATGGCCTCCCCACAACACTTCCTCATCCTTAAAGCTGTCAGTTTTCAGGCTGCTGCAGTAATAAGGCTTTAGTCATGGATGCTTTAGCATCTGCAAATCTTTCATCTCATTTTATCCACACAAGATCCTGGTGGTATTATCGTCACTGAACAAATGAGAAAGCTAAATATAATTTAGAATGCATTTAGCTGCAAGAAAGAGAATAATGAACCCAGAGTGACTTAAACAGCAAGGAATTGATCTCCTTGAAAAGTAGTCCTGCTGGCTGCAGGGCTGGTTAACTCAGGAGCTCCACCACACCCAGCCCCAGCTCCTCATGGTCATAAGGTGGCTGCAGCAGTTCCGGGCATCCAAGTGTCTTCCTGGAAGGCAGGTTCTCCCGTGGGGCTGTGGTATCAAGGGAAGAAAGCCTTTCTCAGCATCCCAGTGGTGTCTTCCCTTCATTGGCCAGGATTGAGTCCTGTACTCAGGTCTCAGCCAATCACTGACAGAGGGGCGGAGTTACCATGGCTGACTTGGACTAGTCCTTCTCCATACCCTGGGGCTGGGAAGGTGAACCTCCAACCATATCAGCAAGGAGGACAGGCACAGCAGTACTGACTATGAGGAGGTGGCCCAAGTGTCTGCATAGGGAGGCCCAGAGAGGGACACGGTTTGCCTAAGCTCACCCTGCCAAGGCTGGACTGGAATATTAGGTTCTGCCTGCCTCTTGATGTTTTCCAAAGACCCCTGCTGAGTCCTTAGAATGGGGTAATGCCTTTATATGGCCGTCAACTTGGAAGGAGCCTCCAGGGACTTCTGAGCCAGCCTCCCTCTGACTGGGAGTTGAAGTGGGTTGAAATTGCTCCCTACAAAGAATTGCCTCGCTTCTTCCCGAAGACTGTCACGGCTCCCAATGCCCTGAGGTCCAACTAGTCCATTCCTTTTATTGCACAGATGGGAATACTGGGGTGGGGCAGGAGCAAGGGCTCAAGGTTGCAAAGTGAGGTGACAATAAATTGCCCTCTCTACTATTCCTGGTTGTTTTGTGGGTGGACACAAACAAAAGTTAGCAAGAATGGGAGACACTTTAGCATTTGAAAGCATCAAGTATAGAGCTGGACTTGGGGCTCAGCCACCCACCAGGTAGGTGACCTTGAGCAAGTTACATAACCTTTCTGTTCCTCAGTTTTGTCATCTGAAAAATGGGCATAACAGTAGGACTGCTTCCTTGGCATGTTGTAAAGAATAAGCGAGTCCATGTAAAGGGCTTGGCACATTTAGTGAGCTCTATAATTACTGCGCTCCTACTGGGCACCCAGCATCACGTTATATGTCCTGCAATCCATCTAATCTCTATGCCTCCTCTGTTATTAGCAGATTTGTTTTACAGATGAGAAAATGAAACCACAGAAATGTCAAGTGACTTACACGAGTCCCTTGGCTGAGGCCATATTGAGTTTCAAACCCACATCTGGCTGCCTCCAGAAGCCCAAGCTCTTAACTGCCTTGCCATTCTGTCCCCGCCACATGGCGTTCTGCTTGTTGGTTCCTCTATGGCAAACAAAGAAACCTAGGCCCAGGGAGGTCAAGCCATTGTTCACAGTCACCCAGCTAGTAAATGAAACAGGAATTAGGATGCACCAGCCCTTCCATGACCCCACACTTCCTCTACAGGGACAGAAGTTCTGTAGCATCCTGCAGCAAGATTGGTCTCAGCCACCCTATCAGGCAGTTCCTCCTTGTGTCAAACCAAGATCTGTCCTGCTTTAGTTTATGCTTATTTTCTTTTGCTGCATTCTTGAAAGAGGCCTTTCTCTGGTCTATTTGAATCTTTAGCTTATGACCTACCTGCCTACTGCCCAGCTCTGACCTGTCTGTCCCCACATGTCCACTTTGGCACCTCTCCTTGAGATGAGGCTAAGGCTTCATGAGCCACCTTCAGGGACGAGTGGCCCAAGGGTCTCTAGGGAGTGTCACTCCTTCCACAGTCTCTGCTGAGCCTCAGTGGGATCTGGTTTTTTTCTCAGGCCTGGCAGTGAAGTGCCTCCTTCCTGATGTCTTTTGTCCATACTTCTCCAGACTGCCACCTTCCCACATTGCTGGAGATTCGTGTGCTCTTTCTGATATGTGATCTGGGGGTGGGCGAGAGTGTCTTCTAGACCTGCTCTGTCCAATGAGGTAGCCACTAGTCATGTGTGGCTATTTAAATTTAAATTAATCAAAAGTAAATAGAATTTGAAATTCAGTTCTGTAGCCATACTAGCCACACTCAAGTGCTTGGCAGGCCTCCGAGACCAGGGGGCTATGATATTGGACCCGGCAGATACACAACATTTCCATCGTTGCAGAAAGCTCTAGAGGACAGCCCTACCAGTGCTTCTCAAACTCAAAATCATTGAGTTTGCCCAAGGTCACCTACCTGGTGGGTGGCTGAGCCCTGATTCTAGCTCCATAGTTAGCGCTTTCAAACTCTAAAGTGCCTCCCATACATACTAACTTTCGTTCGTATCCCCCTACAAAACCTCCAGGAATGGCAGAGAAGACTTGTTAAAACACCTCATGCTGTGGGCTTCACCCTAGAGTCTGCGCCTCAGTAGGTCTTGGCAGAGTTGGAGGATTATTTCTAACAGTTTCCTAGGTGAGGCTGCAGCGGCCGGGCTGGGGACCCTGCTTCGAGAACAGCTGCTGTTCACCCAGCACTGGGAGAGTCTGCTGAAAAGGCTTCGTGTGCTGATCTTGATCTGAGTGTGGTGAAGAGTCACTGGGGACACAACTTTTTCAGCTGAGGTTAGAAAAGGAGACTGAGACCAGCTTTCCAAAAAGCGAGCATTGGCTGGACAGTGGGGTACTTGGATGTGCCCGAAAAACCCCAAAACCCAAACAAACAAACCCAAAAGAATAATCCTGGACCCCCAGGGATTGTCTGGGCTTTGTTTCCACTCGTCTGTAATTTCTGAGAGAAAACGACTTCAGTGTCAACCCTGATCACTCTCCTTCTTCAGTGACAAATACCAGGCAAGGACCACACCCCAGTGTCATCTCAGACATTAGTCCTTGGTTCCAGTTTTCCTCCCACCTTCAACTTTCTCAGACCTGCTGATACTCAGCATCTTCTTTCTTGGAGAGAGTGTGTTGGGGACAGGAGGCAGTGCACTGGATTTGGCGTTATAAGATTTGAATTCAAGTAGCTGTGTAAGCTTGGGCATTGCCCCTCTGAATTTCATTTCTATAGAGGCAATAATCTTATTTATAAAACCACATTATGTTATGCTCACTTGATATCATGTGTGAATTCTTGTTTGTAAATCACAGAGTACTTTCTAAACCTCAGGTCCCATAGGTTGGTATGTAACTTTTATAGCACACGCTAAACACACACACACACACACACACACACACACACACACACACACACACACATATTTTTGAGACAAAGTCTTGCTCCTTTGCCCAAGCTGGAATGCAGTGATTCAGTCATAGCTCACAGCAGCCTCAACCTCCCAAGCTCAAGTGATCCTCCTACCTTACCCCTTACCCTCCTGACTAGCTGGGACTACAGGCACATGCCACCATACCCAGCTTGTTGTTTTTGATGTTTTTATTTTTGTAGAGATGGGGTCTCACTGTGTTGCCCAGGCTGGTCTTGAACTCCTGGGCTCAAGCAATCCTGCCACCTCGACCTCCCAAAGTGAACACAGGTTATATTTGATCAGAATTATTTGTTTCTATGCACATCTCTTGACAGCCTGGGAGCTTCTTGAGGCAGGGCTGTATTAATCTTTTTTTTTTTTTCTTTTTTTTTGAGATGGAGTCTCGCTCTGTTGCCCAGGCTGGAGTGCAGTGGTGTAATCTCGGCTCACTACAAGCTCTGCCTCCCAGGTTCACACCATTCTCCTGCCTCAGCCTTCCAAGTAGCTGGGACTACAGGTGCCCACCACCATGCCTGGCTAATTTTTTATATTTTTAGTAGAGATGGGGTTTCACCACATTAGCCAGGATGGTCTTGATCTCCTGACCTCATGATCTGCCCGCCTCGGCCTCCCAAAGTGCTGGGATTACAGGCGTGAGCCATGGCGCCCGGCTGGCTCTATTTATCTTTGAGCCCCCTAGTGCTTGATTTCAGGCCCAAGCAAATATTTATAAAAATAATGATTATCATACTAAAACATCCTGCATTTATTGTATGTCCAGCACTGTTCTAAAGTATTGATTCATTTAATTCTTACACCACCCCCAGAAGATATTGCTATTATGAAATTACATATAATAGGTGCCCAGTAGACATCTATAAAATAGTGGAGGGCAGCACTTCTCCAACTTTAACATGCACAGGAACCATCTGGGAATCTTGATCTTGTTAAAATACACATCCTGGCTGGGAGCCTATATCCCAGCACTTTGGGAGGCTGAGGCAGGAGGATTGCCTGAGCCCAGGAGTTCGAAACCAGCCTGGGTAACATAATGAGACCCTGTCTGTACAGAAAGGATGGCTAATTTTAATTTTTTTGTGAAGACAGGATCTCACTGTGTTACCCAGGCTGATCTATTAGCTAGATGTGGTGGCACGCACCTGTAGTCCCAGCTACTCTGGAGGCTTAGGTGGGAGGATTGCCTGAGCCTAGGAGGTAGAGGCTGCAGTGAGCTGTGATTGCACCACTGCACTCCAGCCTGGGTGACAGAGCAAGACCCTGTCTCCAAAAAAACCCCAAGCCCCCCAAAACAACACGCCGTGACTCTGCAGGCCCCGAGTGGAGTCCTGTATTTTCAGCAAGCTCTCAGGTGATGCTGTGGTCAGCAGACACCATCAAAGGTCTAGATCATTTAACATTTTCTCAAATAGAAAAACCTCCAGTCCCCTGTGGGACAGAGGCAGGGGTGGGAAGCACACTGGGAAAAATAACTCACCTCTTACTTTGGGAGTGAGAGGATTACAGACCCTCAGGACTGACATTCTTTGAGGGGACCGGGAAGTCAGTCCACCAAAGGCAGCTTTTCAAGTCTCGTTGGAACAGCCTGTTCTGGCGGTCTGCAGGAAAGAAACAGGGCAAACATTTTCCAACATTAGGAACAGAGCTTCGGACTGGGGCCACGTGTCTGGGCTTAACACGGTGCCTGGAAACAGCTGCTAAATTGCCTGGCGTCTCCCATCCAGAGGGGGCTAGGAGCCCTTCCGAAGGCAGCACCGGTACAGGTGGAACTGAGGCCAGCTCCCCTAGAGGGTGGATGGCTGCCCAAGGGCAGTGGAAGGGGGTGTGCAGATGAAACGTGGCCTTCGAGTCAGACAGAGCTGGCTTCAAATGCAGCTTTGCCACTTACTAGCGGTATAACCAGAGGCAAGTTACTTCTCCTTGCAGTTTTGTTTTCTCATTGCAGCCCGGAAATAATACCAACCACACGGGTTTGGCTAGGGAATGGAAACCCCTGGAGAACTTCAAACAGAGCTACTTTAATACAGGGAATTGGTTACATGAGTGAGGGCAGAGCTTGGAGGCCAAGTAGGGGAGGGCGAGGCAATCCAGAGACCAGCAGGAACACAACTGTGAGCTGGGGGCTGCAGGGAGGAGGTGGTGTTACTGAAGCCCAGGGGTCAGGTCATCAGGTGGGGGCTCGACCCACAGGGGGCTGGTCCAGTGGCCACACACAGCTCTTGCCTGGGTGCTGTCTGAGGCAGAGAGGGAGGAGGAGAAATAGCTCAGCTTCTCCCTGTCTCCCACCCTCCAATCTCCCACCACTGCCTCCATGGGCTGGACCCACCCAGCAGGAAGCTGAGAAATGCAGCTGGCAGGGGAAGTGGCTGAGGGCCAGTAGGCTCAGGACCTGCACAGGATGGATGCCTTGTGTAAGGCGTCGGCAGCACATTGTTCGGCTCATCGACAAAGCAGGTGCCCTTTCCTGTGCCCTGGAAACAGCCAGCCTCCCTGGGTTAACCGTGTCTTCTGTGATGACGCTTTGGCCATCTGCAGTTTCTCTCTCAACATCCCTGTGTGTTGGGAGCTCCAGGCTCTGTAACGCAACTGACTTCTTTTCCTCCGGCCTTTTGGGATCCTGGGATGTGTAGGGGAGGATTCTTCCAACCAAAAGACCACCAGGGGCCAGGGGAAGTGGCTGAGGCTGAATGCAGGGATGCTGGCAAAGGGTGAGGGCCTGGACAGGCTTGACTGTGTTGTTTGTCCCTTCATTGGTTCATTCATTCATTCATTCATTCATTCATTCAACTCTTAACAGTCAGCTATTGATCTAGAACCACACTAGATGCTGGGACTGCAGATGGTGTCCCAGTCTGGTGGGTAAGACATGCTTGTAAATTTCAGTCAGGGCTATTTTGGTTGTAATAAATAGAAACCCATTCAAAAAATGCAAGTGAGAAGGAGTTTTCTTGAAAGGGATTAGGGAATCAGATGGAGTTAATTGAGGAAGTGCAGGTGGGCCTCCCCTGAACTGTCCTCATCCTCTCTGCCTCTCTGAGCTCCACCCACCTCTGCAAACCAGATCACATGTTGTTTCTGCTCCCCTAACTTCTGGGTGACTTTTGACTCCAAAGGGTGTCAACTGGGTCAGACCACGACTCCTTGAGAGCATGTAAGTCCAGTGCATTCTTACCAATTCACTAAAATTGGTGGCCCCTTAGGTTAAATTATTGAGAGAACTTAACCCGATCAGCTCACTTGAGTCAGACTTCCTGTCCCATCAGGGTGGCTGGGACAGGCCAGGTAGTGGGGACAGGGCAAGGGTCTTACAGCTTGCCCTTTGGAGAAGCAGGATCTGAGAAGAGAGTTATGGGCAGGGCAGGCAATGAAACATCTTTCCTGCTGGAAATAATTGTAATCTGGCCTAAGGGGAAAATGGATTCAAAAAAGCATTTAAAATAATAATAGTGACCATTTATCAAGACTTTATGTGTCAGACACTGGAAAGTGCTTTTTATACATTTACCTCTTTTAACCCTCAGAAGCCATTATTATTATTATTATTATTATTATTATCCCCATTTGCCGATTTTACAGATGAGGCAGCTGAGATGTAGGAGGTTAGATAAGGTTGCCTGGAGTCAGATGGTGGAGGTAGCAGCAGCAGGCACAAAACTGTCACTTTGGCAATTTTGTTCCAAACTTGGAACAATACAGAGCTTAGCATGGCCCTGCGCAAAGATGACACACAAATTTGTGAAGCATTCCATATATTTAAAAAATTTTCTTTAAAAAATTTCTTGGCTGGGCGTGGTGGTTTATGCCTGTAAGCCCAGCACTTTGGGAGGCCGAGGCAGGTGGATCACGAGGTCAGAAGTTCAAGACCAGCCTGGCCAACACGATGAAACCCCATCTCTACAAAAAATACAAAATTTAGCCGGGCATGGGTGCGCCTGTAATCCCAGCTACTCCAGAGGCTGAGGCAGGAGAATTGCTTGAATCCGGGAGGCCGAGGTTGCAGTGAGCCAAGATCACACCACTGCACTCCAGCCTGGGTGACAGAGCAAGACTCCCATCTTGAAAAAAAAAAAAAAAAATTCTTGTCTCTGAGCCATGTACCCTAGTCCTGTGCTTGGCAGCTTCCGTGGAGAGCAGAAGCCGGCGATCGGGCCATTTTCTCCCCCACGACCTCCAGGAACGCTCTCCAGACAGACATTTTCCTTTTCTGTGGCTGCAGAGATCACCAGCCGCCTTTGGCAGGACCTCTCTCTCCCTTTCCCTCCTTTTGTTAAAGGATTTCAGGCGCACGGACTTGGGGGGCTGATGTCCCCCATTTGATGGCTCGCTGTCACCACCCATCTGGACTCGAATCCTCTTTTGGGATTATCGTGGTTGTGTCTTTCTCCTTTCTCCAGGTCTAATCCTAGTCCCCTCCCCCATAGGCATCCGCTCCAGGGTAAACAACACAGGTTCTTCCAATTTCCTTTGAGTGTTATTCATTCGTATATGTCATGTTTGGAAAGTGTATGTGTTAGGGGTTTATTTTTCAGGGGGATGTTATTTTTAATTTTTTAAGGTCATAAATAACACTTTCTTTTCTTTTTTTTTAACTTTTAATAACTTTTAATAACTTTTAAATAAATTTTATATTTTAGAATAGAATTGGAATTACAGAGATGTTGTAAAGATACTGCAGGGAGTTCCTAGATGCCTCGTTCTCACTTCTGCCTATTAACATATAATAGGCTACATTTGTCAAAACTGATGAACCAATATTGATATATTATTAGTAACTCATCTATACTTTTTCAGATTTCCTTAGTTTTTTGTTGTTGTTGTTGTTGTTTTCTGAGATAGGGTCTCACTCTGTGTCACCCAGGCTGGAGTGCAGTGGCACACTCATGGCTCACTGCAGCCTCCACCTCCCCGGACTGAGGCGATCCCCACCACCTCAGCCTCCCGAGTAGATGGGACTGCAGGTTTGAGCCATCACGAATGGCTATTTTTTTTTTTTTTTGGTAGAGATGGGGTTTTGCCATGTTGGCCAGGCTAGCCTGGAACTCCTGGGCTCAGGAGATCCCCCGCCTGCCTCAGCCTCCCACAGTGCTGGGATTACAGGTATTGAGCCAGCACACCTGGCCTTCTTTCCTTCGTTTTTACCTGGCATCCTTGATCTGTTCTAGGATCTCATCTAGGAGATGTTACATTTACTCCTGAGGCCCCTCTGCTGGGACAGTTCCTCAGGCTTTCCTTGTTTTTGATGATCTTGACAGTTTTGAGGAGTACTGGTCAGGTGTTTTGTAGAATGTTTCTCAGCTGGGATTGGTCTGGTGATTCTTCATGGTTAGACTGGGATTATGGGTTTGTGAAAGAGAGACCACAGAGGTGCAGCACTATTTTCATTACATCATATTGAGGCCCCCCCTTGGCTGGCAGTTACATCACTCCTCTCTCTGCCTCTGTGGTCACACCCTCCTCCTCTTCTCTCTGTCAAATCACCCTATATCTCTCTTCTAAGGATACTTGCATTGGATTTAGGGCCTACCCAGGTAATTCAGGGTGATCTCATCTCAAGTTCTTTAACTCAACCTTCTACAAAGACCCTTTTTTCCAAATAAGATCACATTGACAGATTCCAGGAATTTGGATGTGGACTTCCTTCTTTTTTGAGACAATGTCTCACTCTGTTGCCTATGCTGGAGTGCAGTGGTGCCATCTCAGCTTACTGTAGCCTCTGCTTCTGGGTTCAAACAATTCTCATGCCTCAGCCTCCGGAATAGCTGGGATTACAGGCATGTGCCACTACGCCTGGCTAATTTTTGTATTTTTAGTAGAGACAGGGTTTTGCCATGTTGGCCTAGATGGTCTCAAACCCCTGGCCTCCAGCGATCTGCCCGCCTTGGCCTCCCAAAGTGCTGAGATTACAGGCATGAGCCACCGCGCCTGGCCTGGACTTACCTTTTTGAGGGCCACCATTCAACCCGCTATTCCCACATGTCAATTTTATCTTTCATGAATCGTGCTTTTGGTGTATCTTAAAACTCATCACTAAACCTAAGGTCATGCATATTTTCTCCTAGGTTTTCTTCTAAAAGTTTCATAGTTTTGCATCTTACATTTAGATTTGTGATTCATTTTGAGTACATTTTGTGTAAGGTGTAAGGTCTGTGGCTAGGTTCATTTTTTTTTTCATATGAATATCTCTTTGATCCAGCCCGTTTTGTTGGAAAGACAATTCTCTCTTCATTGAATTGCCTTTGTGCCTTTGTAAAAAATCAGTTGAATACAGTTGTCTATTATTTGTGTTCTCTTCTGTTCCATGGATCTATGTTTCTATTCTTTCACCAATTTCAGCCATCTCGATTGTTGTAGTCTTATAGTAAGTCTTAAATTGGGTAATGTGAGTCCTTTGTTGTTCTTCAGTATTGTGTTGGCTATTCTAGGTTCTTTGCCTTTCTATATAGATTTGAGTCAGTTTGTTGATACCTACAAAACAGCTTGCTGAGCTTTTGATTGGGAATCTGTATCAAGTTGGGAAGAATTGACATTTTACCAATATTGAGTCACCCAACCTATGAACATTCCAATCCAATCTTCATTTATTTTTTATTTCTATTTTTTGAGACAGAGTCCCACTCTGTCGCCCAGGCTGGAATGCAGTGGCATTATCTCACTGCAACCTCTGCCTCCCGGGTTCAAACGATTCTCCTGCCTCAGCCACTGCACCCGGCTGCTTTTACTTTCTTTACATAAATCTAAGTTTCTGACTAATATCATCTTCCTTCTGCCTGAATAATTTCTTCTTCCTTTTTTTTTTTTCGAGACGAAGTCTCACTCCGTCACCCAGGCTGGAGTACAGTGGCACAATCTTGACTCACTGCAACCTTCGCTTCCCAGGTTCAAGCGATTTTCCTGCCTCAGCCTCCTGAGTAGCTGGGACTACAGGTGCACGCCACCACGCCTGGCTAATTTTTGTATTTTTAGTAAAGACGGGGTTTCCCCATATTGGCCAGGCTGGTCTGGAACTCCTGGCCTCAAGTGATCTGCCTGCCTCAGCTTCCCAAAGTGCTGGGATTACAGGTGTGAGCCACCATGCCTGGCTAATAATGTCTTTTAACATTTCTTGTAGGACAGATTGTGGGCAACAGAGTCTGTCAATTTTTGTTTGAGAAAAATCTTTATTTCTCCTTAACTTTTAAGGATAAATCTGCTGGATATATATAGAATCCTAGGTGGGTGGGTTTTGTTTTCAATCTCGCACTTTCAACTTTCATGACACTGCTGGCATTCATTCACTTTAAATGTTTCTCCTCCTCTTTGCATAGTTTTATGTCAAAAAGTCAGCTGTAACTCTTAACTTTGTTCTTCTGTGAGTTTGGTATTTCCTACATCCATCCTTCTCCAGCTTCTTTTAAGATTTTTTCTTTGTCTTTGGTTTCCTGTAGTTTATTTATTTTTTGAGGGGCATGGCTTGGAGAGAGACAGATAGCAGTTCTTTTTTACAGATTTTTATTTTATTTCAGTAGTTTTTGGGGAACAGGTGATTTTTGGTTACATGGATAAGTAACCAAAATCTCAATTCAAATCTCTACCCAATGTGTAGTCTTTTATCCCTTACCCCCTCCCACCCTTCCCCCAGTCCCCAAAGTTCATTATATCATTCTTATGCCTTTGCATCTTCATAGCTTAGCTTAATTTATGAGCGAGAACATAAGATGTTTGGTTTCCCATTCCTGAGTTACTTCACTTAGAATAATGGTCTCCAATTCCATCCAGGTTACTGTGAATGCCATTATTTTGTCCCTTTTTATGGCTGAGTAGTATTCCATTACACACACACACACACAAACACACACACACACACACACACACACACACACACACACGTGTCTCCCGTGGAATATATGGAATGTATATCCTACCCAGTAATGGGATTTCTGAATCAAATGGTAGTTCTACTTTCAGTTTTTTCTGTAGTTTAAATATGATGTACCTAGGTGTTTTTTGTTTTGTGTTTGTTTGTTTGTGTACTTATTCTGCTCGGTGTTTTCTAAGCTTCCTGGATCTGCAATTTGGAAAATAGTAGTAGCCATTATTAGCTCAAATACTTCTGCTCCATTTTCTCTTTCTTGTCCTTCTGCATTTCAGTTATGCATATACTACACTTTTTGATATTGTCTCACAATTCTCAGATTCTCTGTTCTGTTTTTGTCATTCTTTTTCTTTCTCTTTGCGTTTCAGTTTAGGAAGCTTCTACTGACTGATGTTCAAGGTCCTTGTTTCTTTCTTTGACCATGTTTACTCTGTTGATGAGCCCATCAGAGGCATTCTTCATTTCTGTTACAGTGTTCTTAACTTCTAGGATTTCTTTTTGATACTTAGAATTTCAACTCTGCTTACATTATCCATGTGTTCTTGTATATTGCCTACTTTATTCACTAGGGATATTGCATATTAATCATAATTATTTTAAATTATCTGTCTGATATCCAACACTTGTGTCATATCTGAGTCTGGTTCTGATGATTGACTTGCCTCTTCAGATTGTATTTTTTTTCTTACCTTTTGGTATGCCTTGTAATTTTCTGTTGAAAGCTGTATGTGTTGTATTGGGTAATAGGAACTGAGGTAAAGAGGTTTTTAGTGTGGAGATTTGTTAATTCGTCCAGGAGGTGGGTTGTGTTTAATCTTTAATCTACATGTGTGATCCAGAGTCTTTAAATTCCTCTAGTGTCCTTGTTTTCATCTCCTCTTGACACTGGGCATCCCTAAGTACTCCTCCTCAGAAAAAGTCTGTGCCTTGTAGCTCCTTCTGTTTTTATATTGGACTCTCCGTGTGGTGGCTTTGCTATTCATTAGCTTTGTGACTTTGAGCATGTTTCTTCACTAAGTCTCTTTCCTCGCGTATAAAATAAGAACAATATTCTCTTATAGAACTGTGCTGAGGATGAAGTGGAATACTAAAACACTGAGCACTGTGCCTGATATAGACTAGATTCTTGATTGAATCAATGGGCCTGTTTGGCTCAAAGTCACTAATTGCTACTTGTTTCATTGGCTAGTGACACAGAGTATTGCTTATCCCCCCTCAACCACGTAGTTAGCATCAGAACTCATTTCTCGTCATCCCAGTGGCTCAGCAGTATGGATGTTGCAATAGGCAAGTTGTTAATAATAAATGAACGGCGCCTCCCAGGTACCCCAGATGCTTTAAGCAGCACCTAATGACATATTTAAGTGTAGGACCTGCCGGAACCATCTCCCTCTCTTGAGAAAATAACGACCTCTCTAATTGCACACTGACCCAAGATACATTCTCCCAAGTAAATAATACACTGTTCAGAAGCATCCTAATTAGGTATTTACTGCAGAGATGGCAATGGCTTCATCTTGCTCCCCAGGGAAGTATTAAGTGTCATATCAGGGCTGATAGAACTGAAAAACAAACAGGCCTCAAGAAAAACTGTGTCAATGATTTTCCATGAGAAGATAGAGAGCTGGGGCTCGAGGAAGGAGAAACAATTGGCCAGCACTAGGGTTGGGCGGCCTGTCTACATGGATGGAGGCAGCTTCTCTCAAAGACAGCCACGAGTCAGGCAGACAGGCAGGCCCCCTTGCTCCACCCTCCTAAATTAGGAGTTGAGGCTGTGTAGCGGATGCCTATTGCCCAGCCTCAGATTGCTGAAACAACAGCTGGCCTAGGAGCTGGGGCTCTAACCATTAGGAATCGCTTGCTTGCTGGAGGTGGTGGTGGGGTGAAGGGTTCTCTCTGTGTCCTTCTTCCAGTTCTCACTGTCCCTTGGTCACCAGCAACTCCTAGAGGGAAATGGAGCTTCAGACAGCCTTGGCTGAAGAAGAGGAAGTGACCTGGTGGCCTCCTCCTCTTTCTTTCTTCTCTCTCCCTCCGTCTCTTCTCTTCTGCTTCTCACCATCCCATTTCCCATTCTTCCTTCCTCTGCCCTTCTTCTCTCACTTATCTCTTTCCTCTTCCACCTCAGTTCTCACTTCTCTTCTTCTGTCTTTCCCCGTGTCCTCCTTCTGCCTCCTTTCCTCCTCCAGAGGAAGAGGGAAAATCCACTCCATCTTCTCACTAGAAGCTTGCAGGAGAGCTCAGTCCTGGAGCTTTGCTCTTTCACGTTTGGGCATCATCCACTGAGCCTCAGGGTAGAAGTCATAGAGTCCTCCCAGTCGAAGACCTCTGTGGATACACTGTGAAGTACATGGGCTGCCCTTGGGATCTTCTTGCAGATTACACACTCAGATGGGGAGGACTCTTCTCAGCACAGAGGGGCAGCAGCAGATACAGTCAATGAAGGGGGCCGAGGAGCGCCTGGATCTCCTTCTCATTTTGCTAGTTCTTCAATGGCCCAAAGAATATGCCCTTTTATCTACATCCACAAAGCCCTTCTTGTCTAGCACAGAAAGGTGCTATCTGCATGGACAGAGTCAAAGGGACCTCAAAGGTTGCCTAGTCCTGGAATTTTTAACGTGGGTTCTATGGACTGGGGAGTTGTATTAGTCTATTGGGGCTGCCATCACAAAACCCCACAACCTGGGGGGCTTAAACAACAGAAATACATTTTCTCATGGTTCTGAAGACTGGAAGTCCAAGATCAAGGTGTCAGCAGGATTGGTTCCTTCTGAGGCCTCTCCCTTTGGCTTGCAGGTAGCTGCCTTTTCTCCGTGTCTTCACATGGTCTTCCCTCTGTGCCTGTGTCCTAATCTCCTTTTCTTATAAGGACATCAGTCGTATTGGATTAGGGCCCACTATATGCCTCATTTTACCTGAATCATCTCTTTGAAGGCCCTAACTCCAAATAGTCACATTCAGAGGTACTGAGGGTTAGAGCTTCAACACGTGAATTTTGGGGAGGACATAGTTCATGGATAAAATTGGGGGGTAATAGGCCAGGCACAGTGGCTCACACCTGTAATCCCAGTGCTTTGGGAGGCCAGGGAGGGTGGATCACCTGAAATCAGGAGTTCGAGACCAGCCTGACCAATGCGGTGAAACCCCGTCTCTACTAAAAATGCAAAATTAGCCAGGCATGGTGGCACACACCTGTAATCCCAGCTATTTGGGAGGCTGAGGCAGGAGAATTGCTTGAGCCCAGGAGGCAAAGGTTGCAGTGAGCTGAGATTGTGCTATTGCATTCCAGCTTGGGCGACAAGAGGGAAACTCTGTCTCAAAAAAAAAAAAAAGCAAAAGAAAAGAAATTGGGGGGACATGGAAAGGGAACAATTATATTTTTCTTTTCACCAACTTCCAGCTGAAGTGTAGCACTTCCTTCCTACATTATGAATGTAGCCAGCAAGCCATAGCAGCATCAGGAGCTCCTGTGACATTGCTGTTAATAGAAACCACAAACATTTCACATCAATTATGGTTGTCACAGACATCTTGAAATATTGTTTACTCTCACAACTATTTTAAAATTACAGTTATTATACCTATCACTCAGGCTTGTTTTTAATTGCATTTATTAAGGAGTACATATATTGCCACATAACAAATTTGTTTTTATACTATGTTTATAATTGTATCATAATTGGTTTCCCTTGTAAATCCTATTTCATCTCATGCATTTCAAAACACTGTTCAGAGAAGAAATCCGTAAGCCTCATCAAACTGTCAAAGGGATCCAACAGCACACAAAAGAACGCTAGATCTAGTTTCAACTGTCTTTTTTTTTTTTTTAAACAATGGAGGAGAATGGGGTCCAGAGAGGGCAACTTACTTATCTGTGGTCACACAGCTAGTTATGAAAGGTTTGGGACTAGAGTTTAGGTCTTAGGATTCCTTGTTCACAGCTTGGCCCACTGTATCACATTTGCTAGTTGTTCTTCTACAACGAAGACTGATATATAAAACTATTAGCCATGATATGAATTTTCCAAATACCTTCAGATTCCTAGATACGCTTTATGTTCCCCAAAAGTCCACCCTTCTGGGTTAGCCATCCATTTAACAGCCAACTAGCCCAGTCCTCCTGAGAGATGGAAGGAAGGCCAGCCTTTACCTCTACTCCCGACCTACTAGTGGTTATCTCAGAGGAAGGCTTACAGGACCCAAAAGTGGGTCCTGGCTTTCCTTCATCAGCCCATCCAGTGCAGCGACCAACTCACCCTGGTTTGCCCGGGACTCTCCCCAGTGTTGGCCCTGAAAGTCCCATGTCCTAGGAAACCCCTCGGTTCTGGGCACACGGGTGGCTGGCCCCCTCCCGCTCAGCCTCTTGCTGACAGCTGCTCTACTCAGGGGTACCTCTCACCATCTCATCCTGGCCTGGCCGGGCTGCTCCCTCGTGGCCCACCCTGTGGGGTTCTCACAGCCCGGCTGAAACCAGGTTGCCTCTTGCTTCGCAATCTCTCTGAAGACTTGGGAATTAGATTGTGAGAAAGAGAACAAGGTCGTGTCTGAGAGAGGATGTCCAGGCTCCTGGCTGCCCGGGACCCTCATCCACAGGCTGGCTCTCTCTCCTCAGCTCCCACTTGCTACTTTTGGGTGTGGGTCAACCTCTGGGGTGGGGCCTGGCAATCTGTGCACTAACAAGCCCCCCATAGGGGTTTCAGAGGGGCTGTCTGTGTCCCTCCCCAGTGCCCTTTACAGATCACTGCAAGCACCCCCAGCTGCTACAGGTTCCAGCTGTTAATCCCTCACAGCCAACCGCTTCTCTGGAGAATCTCCCTGTCCCAGGAACCTGGCTCACCTGGGAGAGTACCGCCTACCAGCACCTCCATAGCTCTTGGCTGACGGCTGACGTTGATACAAAGAGTCCCCCGCTTTGCCCCTGGGCACGGGGCTGGCTCTGGGGCACAGTGCAGGAGCCCAAGCTCCTGGGGGCTTAGCCTGACACTCATCCTCAGCTTAGTCCATGCTCTCACTTAGGCTGTCCGTCCCCTCTCCTGCCCACCTCACCTTCCTTCTCCTGAGACCACCCCCATAAATTGCTTGAACAAGAAACCCTGGCTCTGCTTCTAGGCACCAAAGTCAGAGGCTTCTCTGAGGAAGGAAAGCTTGAATGGGACTGCTGCGATTTCCTCCTAAATGGTCTCCCTGCCTCCTCTCTCTCCATTCCCCACTGTCTAGAGTAATTTGTCCAAAATGAAAATGGAATCATGCTCCATCCCACCTTCATCTCTACGAGGCATCCCACTCAACCCTGCCCATGGCATGCGAGACCCCTTTTATGGCTTATAAAGTTTTTGGGCTCTGACCCCACCAGATTTTCCAGTCCCAGCTCCCCACACTTTCCCCAGGAACCCCACATCCCAGATGTACAAGACCACCAGTGTCCAACCCGACCGTGCTGGCACACACCCCCATGCCTGTACACATTTGATTTCCTCTGCCTTTTCTGACTGTGGGCTTGTATTGATCCCTATACCCAACTGTAGTAGGTGGGGGCTGAAGAGAGAGAGCCAGCCCGTGGATGAGGGTCCTGGGCCCCCAGCAGCCTGGACATCCACTCTCAGACATGACCTTGTTCTCTTTCCTACAATCTAACTCCCAAGTCTTCAGAGAGATTGTGAAGCAAGAGACAGCCTGGTTTCAGCCGGGCTCTGAGAACCCTGCAGGGTGGGCCAGGAGGGCGCAGTCCGGACGGGCCAGGATGAGGAAAGGCAGAGGAAATCCCACTGGGTGTGTTATCAGTGACTGGAGTCACTTTTCAGTGGCATGGGGAGTGAGATGTGGGGATACTAAACTGGCTGAGGAGTGAATGAAGGTGGAGGTGCTGTAGAAGGGAACATAGAAGCTATTCCATGAAGCTGGGCTATGGAAGACAGCCAGGCACTCCTCTGGTCCCCCCACCCCACCACTCAAGGTCCTCATTGGGACCAGGAGCATGACGTTGTCAGGCAGGACATCTTGCCACAGCTGGCTCCAGGCTGGTACATCAACTGAAGCAGAACTACCTGGACCTAGGGAGACTCTAACAGTCGCCTCCACCTCACGTGCCCCAGCTTTAACCGCCTGGGCTACCTGTCAGCACAGACGGTGACGACATAGAGAAATCTATACACAGATGCATGGATACAACACATTCCTAACATTCTCAGCCTCACGCCTCGGTGGAGTATCAGCAGATCAATTTTTATACACACCTGGACAGAGGGTGATCATTTAATACGGCTGACATTGTTTGAACATGCATTTTTCACTTGCGGAGAGGCAAGTATGCTCTCTGAGGCAGTTTTTTGCAACACTCTAAAGAGATGGCCCAATCAATCACTTCTGATTCCTTGGCCGTTTATTGGAGCCATCAATCACGATGAACACTCTTGGCGTTCATGGGAATGTCACCAGCACTTCTGTAGGATTCTCCCTGCGACTCAGCTTTAAATAATAAGATTATTATTTTTGACATGTTATTCAAGCTGGGATTTTTTTCCCCTCTATTGCTTCATATCTGGGAGACCCTTGCCTTGAAAGCACTTGTTCTTCTGGTCCAAGACAGGAGGGACAGTTGGCCTCAGATTTGGGAGGTGGAACTAGGCCAAGATGACTACCCAGACTAATTAGGGGTTGGGCTTAATTATAGGGGTTCTAAAATTTTTGCAGAGGCTGCAGAACGCCTCTCCCGATGTGGAATAATGATCTTCTTCCCCAGGCCAGGGTAGCTGTGGGCTTGGGCTTTCCTGGGGTTCTGACAAGTTGCGGAGTCTTCCAAGGAACTATGTGGGTGTAGTACTGGTAATCTTTGCGATCTGTGAACTGGGCCTTTTTAAATAATAAAAAGTATGTAAAAATGTCACCCAGCATTTAGGACATTTACCTCCCACGGGTTATTCTCTTTGATCAGGAAAATCTATGAATCAAAAGAGCAAGCGTATGTGTCCCAGCCCAATCCCTGAATGAGCATTCCAACAGACAGGGCAGGAATGAATGAGTCAATGGCTGAGGGGTGGGCGGCTTTAGGAGTGGGTTGGGGTGGGGAGCACGGAACAGGAGAGCGCATGGGACCCTGGGCTGGGGTGTGGGACAGGGACCCTCAGCGTGGCAGAATCTGGTTTCAGTTTCCAGCATCATAATTTTGTCAAGTCAGCCTTGACTTTGACCTTTCGTTGAAGAACTCTTCCAAGACAGCCGTCCCTGTCAACCCTCCACCATTGCAGGCCTGTCTGGCCAGTTCCAGGATTCCTGCGTCGCTGTTATGTTTCTCCTCTGGCTCATTCCCCTGGGAACCACTGGGTGAAGTGCATCTGTGCTGTGGGGAGGGCAACTGGGCAAGGAGAATGACGACCAGGATTCCAGCTGACATCTTAGGATCTCAGCTACAAGATCCAGAGAGGATGGGAGCCGTGGTGCTGACGGTGTTGTTGGGATGACAGCATCTGCTGGGTCTTCCTCATTTGCGCCATCTCCTGTCCTCATTGCCACTTCCAGGGAAGCCTTCTGGAAACATCTTCTCTAGCCCCTTGGTTCCCGAAGCCCTTTGTTTATACCTGCAGCAGCACCACCTCCATGAAGCCTTCCTGCTCCCCCGACTGTGTCCTCTGGCCTCCTCCCCCATTTTGTCTGGGCCTCTCTTTAGCCCAAATCACAGTGAGCAGAATTTCTCAAAACAAGGTCCACGGACAGCAACAGAACCACCTGAGTTGGTTGCTGGAAATGCAGATTCCCAGTACCCAGCTCATACCTATCTAAATCTCAAGGGTGGGGCTCAGGGATCACCCAAGACAGGCGATTCTTATCTTTCTTAGGCTTACTCAAGTGTGCAAATTGCAGCACCAGACTTAAGGCTACAATCAATTGTTGGCATAACCGTCTCTTGCCCCAATTTCCCCCACCCCTGGAGCAAATCAATCTAACAACTGTCTCTCCAGTGTCCACTGTGTGCCAGGAGCTGTGGTAGATTCTGGAAGAGTCTGGCTGCAGGGAGACCAGGATGGACTCAGGAAACCAGAGGCAGATGAGAGGTGAGGAGGCTGGGGAGGGCGGGGTCGGATCTAGAAGTGCTTGGATTTGAGGTCAAAGCCAAGCATGGCCCCCAAAGTGTCTGGGAAAGGGCTCCACAGAGCCTGGGGGTGGGGAGGGGCAGGGCTGACGGCTGTTTCTTGGCTGGCAGCCCCAATGTGCAACAGTACTTCCCTCTCTCAAGCGTCTGGGCTCCTCCACTCCAGGGCCAGAGGACATTGGTGCCGTGCTAGAAAAGGGTGGTGGCCTGACCAGAGGAGGTGGTCAGGGACCCCCACCCCAAGCCCAGTCAGGTCAAGAAGGCTGATCTTCAGCCTGGGAAAGCGAGGGGACAGGACAGGAGAGTTCAGATTCCTGAGAGCTGTCACAGGAGAGAACGTCCACCTTTCATCCACAAAGCAGCACATTCTAGATTGTTATTCCAGGTTACAAGGGAGACAGCCTTCCATTCTGTCTAAGAATTAATTTTAAAAAAATTTAATTTTTTATTTTTTAGATGGAGTCTTGCTCTGTTGCCCAGGTTGGAGTGCAGTGGCACGATCTCAGCTCACTGCAACCTCCGCCTCCTGGGTTCAAGTGATTCTCTTGCCTTAACCTCCTGAGTAGATGGGATTACAGGCACCCACCACCATGCCTAGCTAATTTTTGTATTTTTAGTAGAGATGGGGTTTCACCATGTTGGCCAGGCTGGTCTCAAACTCCTGACCTCAGGTGATGCACCTGCCTCAGCTTCCCAAAGTGTTGGGATTACAGGTGTGAGCCACTGCATTCAGCCAAGAAATAATTTTTTAAATAGGAGTTACGTAAAGATGGACCCAGAAATGTGGAACAGTTGTATGTTTTTGCATTTTATCCAACAAACATACAACACTTACTCTGTGGTTGGCTCTATTCCAAGCACTTTACAAATATTTATTCATTTAACCCTCATAAAAACCCTGTGAGGTAGGAACTCTTGTTATCCCCACAGCATGAAAGAAACGCATGAATCCTGAAGGCCTTTGATGAACATATTCATTCGTCCCCTCACTTGTTTCCTCATGTATGGTTTATTCATTCACTCATATAAATTCCACGTGGTCACTGGGATGTAAGGAGCATCATTAAGGTACTTGGGCAGAGCCTGCAGTTCAGGGCATGATGATCACATGATGGGGACATTTGAGAGGGGACTTGGGCATTTGGTGAGGTGTTGGACTGGAAGATGCATGGGGTGGTGTCTGAACCTGAGGTTGTGCTCCTGAGAATCTGAGGTGCATGGTGGGACACCCCAGGGGACAGAGAGGGCTTAAGGAGAGCCTGGACCCTCTGCAGAGCAAGCTCCTGGTGTGGTGGGTGACAAGCTCTTCTTTTTCCCATGGCCACCACTGACACCACCTGCCATGATGGCTAAAACCAGGGTTCAGGCCTGGCTCCTCCCCTTCTTCCTAAGCAAAGCACCCGGAGTAAAGCCTAGGGTTGGCTGATGCCTTTTTAACCAAAAGCGTAAGAAGGCGACACAGCTAACTTGCTGTGTGCTTTTTGGCATGCGCTTTGCCTTCTCTAACTCCAGTTACCTCATCTGAAAATAAGGAGAGTAGAACAGAAGTCCCTTCAGCTCTAACGGTCGGGGCTGTGTGGAACTGCAGGCTGCAAAGGGTTTGCGGGGGCACACTGGGATCACCAAGGTGAGGGGTCTGGGGTCATAGGCTTACTCTAGGCTCTCCTCAGAGTCTCCATCTTCTCCTTCCTGCTGTCTGATGCCAGATCAATGCTCCTATAGGGTGGACTCCCTCCCATCTCAAATTCTCTGCTGGTCCTGAGGTCATTCATGGCTCTATTAACTTGCCTACATAATTGTGGGCCACCTGCTGTGGTCCCCTTTGCTCTCTGTCTGTATTAGTCAGGGTTCTCCAGAGAAACAGAACCAACTGGATATATGTACATACAGAAGAGGAGATTCATGGGGAATTGGTTTATGTGATTACGGAGGCCAAGAAGTCTCATAATCTGCAGTTGGAAGATGAGAAACCAGGAAAGTAAACGGTATAATTCAGCTCAAGTCCAAAGGCCTGAGAACTTGGGGCTATAACTTGATGGTGTAACTTCCAGTTTGAGGCTGTAAGACCTAAGAAATGGAGTGTGAGGAGGACCACTTATATCAGTCCCAAAGTCCAAAGTCCCAAGAATGAGATGCTCCAATGCCTAGGACCAGAGAAGACAGATGTCCCAGCCCAAGGAGAGAGAGTGAATTCATCCTTCCTGCACCTTTTTGTTCTACTTAGGCCCTCAATGGATTGGATGATGCCTCCCACATTGGTAAGGGAGAATCTTCTTTACTCAGCCTACTGATTCAAATAATAATCTCTTCTGGAAACATCTTCACAGATACGCCCAGAAAGAACATTTTACCAGCTATCTGGGCATCCCTTAGACCAGTCAGGCTGACACATGAAATTAACCATCACACAGTCCCAGGCCTGGTATACAGCAGGTGTTCAATGAGTGTTGGTTGAGTGAGTGAGTAAATGAATGAATGAACGTAGTCTAACTACTTATTGCTTATTTTCCCTGTTTGACCTTCTTTCTTCTCTCTGGCTTGGAATGGCCTCCACCTGCCCTGTTTTCCGGTCCCTACTTCACCATCTTTTGAGATTCAACTCAAATGTTGCTGTATGTGTCTCGTTTTTGAATTTTCTGAGAGCCAAGCATGACCCTGTCACTCTGTTTTAAAATCTTTAAATGCCCTTCCATGGTTACCAGCCATTCAACAACTACTTACAGAACTCCTTCTTGTGCAAAGGCTGTAGTGTGTCTCCCAGTGTCTGGGACTGATCCTGACGTGGAGCTTACATTCTAGTTGGGGAGAGAGGCACTGCCCAAGTCAAAATAAAGCAGAACATTTCAGATGGTAGCCCTTGCAGCACATGGTCTTGGATTGGCCAAGAGAGGGCCCACAGCAAGTATTTCTTCTAGACTGTAAATTCTCATCCCATCCACCTCTGCTGCCTCTGTTTCTTTCTCTGAACCTCTTTCTCTCCCTTTGATGTACATGGCTGTAGTTTTCTCAGAAGCTCACAGGAAGGTAGAAGCAGCATCTGAGTCAGTAGTTTACACTAACTTGAGGAGAGCTCCCAAGGGCATGAAAGAGGTGCTGGTTCTGTGGTTAGTAAAGGCTTTGATCCAGTGTTCTCAGGTAGGCAATGCTTGACCAGCGCCTGATAAAGAAAGGCAACTGGGCTCCTGGGGCCCCTCTCAAGGGCTCCTGCCCTGCTCTCCAGCCTCTGTCTTTTCTGCTTCTTTCAGATCACGGTCTGTGGTGAGCCCTAGGGGAATATTTTTTTTAAGTCCTAGGATCCAGGAGAGCTGGGTTCTGGTCCTATCCCTGTCCAGGCAGACTCAGGAAAACCTCTTTGTTGGCTCCAGTTTCCTCATCCCTGAGATGTTAGGGTTATGTGAGATGACCTCTGAGGCCCCTTCCAGCTCCAAGATTCCACCAGGCATCTAAATGTCCCTGAAGTTTGGGGAGTCATTGTTCTTCAGCATCTCCTCAGGGGCAGCCTGGGCTGAACAATAGTTTTGTGACTTGAAAAGTATTGGAAGTGGAGGTTATCCATTCAATCAAGACTTTTAGATGATCTGTTGTATCTTGCAACACCTGTCCTCTTGATCCATTTTCTGCTACTGGTCATCAAGAGGAGGGTGGAATTCCCAGATAAGAAGAAGAAAGGCAGAACAAAGCTGCAGGTCCCTACTGTGGTGGTCACTGGGGTGGATGCCAGATACATCCAACCCTCTGCCTTCTGTGTAGGTGGTGGTGTTGCATTTTTTGATCCCTGTGTGTTTGGATTGGGCTGTGTTAATTGACAGTGGAAATTCTTCAGAGCTCTTGACAATGTTTGAGAAGGACTCTGCTCTGTCAGTCTGGGTCTGTGAGTAACCATATTAAGCAGAGCATCCAATTGACCCTAGACAGACATGCAACATGAGAGAAATGCCCTTTGTTTATTTGGGGTCACTAAGTTTAGGGGCTCTTTGTTATTGCAACATACCCTAGCATGTCCTGACTATTACACAAACCTAGATTCTGACTAGGTCAGTGGAGAACAAGGTTACTTTTCCCTGAGCAACTTTCATTAATCCTTCATTGGCAAGAGCAGTAAACAAAAGATGGCTACTAGAAAGCCTAAATGGGTGTTTCCTTCCCATCTTCTAGCATGCAGTGCCAAGGATAAAGAGGCCTGGGAAGTACACTCTGAATGTGCAGATCTTTGCAAATTCCTACTGCACAGTTCAGACTCTTTAAGATGTAGGCCCTGTGTGTACTCCATCTCACCTCCCTCCAGCCTACTCCACACCTAGCACAAGGAGCTTCCTTCCCCTGGTAAGATTTTTCTGAGACAGATGGATGAAAAAGCAGTCAAAAAAAGAAAAATAAGACTGCTTGAACTTTCAGGGTTGAATTTGAAGGCTTTCCCTCCACTTATTATTTCGCCTGTCAGAAAAGAAAGAGAAAATATTCATTAGAAAATTATCTTTAAGAGTTCTGCTATTGTTTGAATGGTAAGTGTAATGGTATTGGGAGGCGGGGCCTTTAAGAAGTGATTAGGCCATGAAGGCTTCACCAGAGTGAGTTTAATTCTTTAATAAAAGGGCTTTTAAGAATGGTCTCTCTCTCGGTCCTTCCACCTTCTGCCATGTGATGCCTTCAGCTACGTCATGATGAAGCAAGAAGGCCCTCGCCATATGCCAGCACCTTGATGTTGGACTTGTCAACTTTGAGAACTATGAGCCAATAAATATCTGCCCATTATAAGTTACAAATTACCAAGCCTGTGTGGTATTCTGGTAGAGCAGCACAAGAGGATTAAGATAAGCCCCATGTGAGGGATGAGAACCTTTCCCACTGCTGGTAACATTGGTAGATGATGTCATTTATTATGTATCATATCAAAAGGGATTATTATTGCAGTCCAATCATCTGTTTCTCTGAGATTTTTATTGCCAGGAAATGCTGATTACTTACACAAGAATTTTAATGCCTAACTAAGACCCTGTAGTGGATGATTTCAGAAAAGCAATTGTATGGACTTAGGAAGAAATTTTAGCAGACATTTTTCTTTTAAGAAAACTTTACAAATATAAATCTTTCATGTAACATTGTGTTGGCTCATTCTACCTAAAGTAGAGTTTGGGGCATGGCCAGCATAGGTAGAACCAACTGTATTTCTCTTGGTAAGAGGTGTCTGTGCAGTTGTAATTATCAATGATAGCATTTTTATAAATCCCCTGATCACGTCCCTGGCTGGTTCCCAGGTTTAGAGCTAGAAGACTTTGCTTCAAGACCTACTTCAGCTGCTTACTACCTATGAAACTCTCAACAAGTCACTTTATTTTTCCAAGACTCGATTTCCTCATTAAGAAAATGGATATACATTTACTTACTTCTTGAGGTAGTTATGGGGCCACACTGCTTCTAAGGCATAATTCTGCTCATGGTCTTCCACGTTCAAATCTTCCTTGGCTCCCCAATGCCTTGCTGTGCTGCCCAATACAATAGCCACTAGCCACATACGGTTTTTGAATTTTATTAATAATTTATATCAATTAAAATGAAGTAACATTAAAAACTAAGTTTCTCGGTCACACTGGCCACATTTCAAGTGCTCCTTACCCACATATGACTAATGGCTACTGGATTTGTGCAGATATAGAACATTTCCCTAAGCACAGAAAGTTCTAGCAGTCAGCAGTGGATAGCACTCATTTTCAAAGGCTTTGTTAAAAGGGAGTCTTGTGAGAAGGTCATTTTTATAACATAGATCAGAGGAGAGGTTCTGATTGAAACCAAGCTGGGAGCTCAGAGTCCAGCCTGTCTCCTACCTCCCCTGGTGGCCCCTAAGTAGAGGGTCAGGAACCCACAGAGGCCTGCAGAGCAAAGTTGCAAAATGGCTGGTTCCCAGAATAAAGCGCAGCCCCTCTTTTTTGTGGCCTGTTTTAGCCCCACGCAGCCTGTATCTGTATTGCTTTCCCTTACCCCGCCTCCCAGAACAACGAGAATGTGCCCTTCACCCGACTCGGCCTGTTAACATGAATTCATTTTCCAGGACACAGTTTGAATGCCACGAAGCAAGCCCAGCTCCACAAGTGGGGTTAGTCACTCTGTGTGCACCTTTTGCTGGAGCATTAATTGCCCTGCAATGAGCCTGTCTCCCTGACTAGACTGTGAGTTCCTGGGGCTAGAGATGGCATCTTCTTGTCTACATATGCTGGGCACACAGGCAGGACCCAGGAAACGCTAGTGGAATGAATGAGCAAAGTTACGTGGGGCCGGGATTTTGTCCTGTTCTCTCAAGAGAGCAAACTCATATGGGCCCCCTGCATAAGCACAATGCAGTCGCCGTGCTGTATGGCAAGGGTGTCTGTCTTCTCAGATCTGTCCCTGTGCTGATGGGAAAGGACACCGTGGCTGACTGAGCGAGGCCTGCAGTTCAGCAGCTCCTCATTTCCCCTCCCACAAATATTTGTTAGGTGCCTACTGTGTGCAAGACAGTGTGCTAATTAGTACTGGCTGGGGACAGAGCCTGACAAAGCAACACAATCCCTTGCCCTTGTAGACTTTATGTTTTAAGTAAAATAAAACAATAATAAATAAGTAAAACACATATTGTGTCAAATGGTGCCATGGAAAAAATTGAGCCTGGAAGAAGGAGAGGGGAAGGGAAGTTGAGGTCAGGTAGCAGTGCTAAAGGGGTGACAGTTTTAAGTAAGGTAGGCAGGTAGATCTCATGAAAATATCTGCCGGGCGCAGTGGCTCACGCCTGTAATCCCAGCACTTTGGGAGGCTGAGGTGGGTGGATCACGAGGTCAGGAGTTCGAGACCATCCTGGCTAACACTGTGAAACCCCGTCTCTACTAAAAATACAAAAAATTAGCAGGGCGTGGTGGCGGGCGTCTGTAATCCCAGCTACTCGGGAGGCTGAGACAGGAGAATGGCGTGAACCCAGGAGGCGGAGCTTGCAGTGAGCTGAGATGGTGCCACTGCACTCCAGCTTGGGCCACAGAGTAAGACTCTGTCTCAAAAAAAAAAAAAAAAGAAAATATCCAGTGGGAACCAACCATAGGGGAATGAGGACCCTGAACTTGCCAGTGGTCTTGACAGGGTTGGAGGGGAGGGTTGGTTCTGGAGTCAGCAAAGCAGCTGACCAAAGAGTCCATCTTGAGGCCACTCCTGAACGGCCCGTGTGCTCTGGGAAGACATGTCCATGGGGATGTGGACAGGAAGGGAGCTGGAACATTTGGAGGCTCAGGTTGCTTTGCTGCAGGACCTCCTTGCCTAAGCATAAAATAGAAGGTGTTTTACGTAGAAAGGAAACTCAGCTATCTCAGCATGGCAGGCTCTAGAGAGTGGGGCCAGAGCCCTCTGTAGCTGTGCACGGAACACCAGAAGTGGCAGTGGATTACATGTGGGGAGTCTGGCCGTCACGGGGCACCTGGTTTTCTGCCCCACCCTCCCGACAAGCAAGATGTGAGCACAAAAATACTAGTTTCCAGACATGAGTCAGCACACTGGGTGAGTCTGTCAACTCCAGGCCATAAGTTTCCCTTTGGCCAAGCAGATGAGGCCCTAACCCAGAGATGTGGGTAATTAGCGTAATTTGGGTAATTAATTGGCCTGATCTGGTCTCATCTGGACCGTACAGGTCTGGCTAACATTTGAGATATCATTAGGGGTTATTACATGTTTCCCTATTGACTTTGCTTGTGGGAGACTCTTTTTGAGTTTACCTGGTGGGGTGAGAATTACTTCATCTGGCTTACAGAGTGAAATGCAGTGTCTGTATTTTCAGCTCAGTGGTATGCGGAGAAGGAGACAGGAGGCTGCGAGATTGGCTTCTGGTAATCCCAAGGCAATTTATGGAGGGGCAGACAGTCAGGCTAGACGATCTTCAAAATCCCATCTGTATTAGTCTGCTGGGGTGGCCATAACAAAATGCCACAGGCTGGGGGCTTAAACAACAGAAATGTATTTTCTCACAGTCTGGAGGCTGAAAGGCCGAGATCAAGGTGTTGGCAGGGTTAGTTTCTTTTGAGGCCTTTCTCTTTGGCTTGGAGATAGCTGTCTTCTCCCTCTGTCTTTGTGTGGTCTTCCTTCTGTACCTGTCTCTGTCCTAATCTTCTCTCTGTTTTTTTTTCATTTTATTTTATTTTTTGAGACAGGGTCTTGCTCTGTCACACAGGCTGCAGTGCCATGGCGTGTTCATGGCTCAGTGCAACCTCGACCTCCCAGGCTTAAGCGATTCTCCCACCTCAGCCTCCCAAAGTGCTGCAATTCCAGGCATGAATGAGCCACCATGCCCAGCCAATCTTCTCTTCTTATAAGGATATCAGTCCTGTTGGATTAGGTCCCACCAGTATGACCTCACTTGACCTTAATTACCTCTTTAAAGACTCTATATCCAAATACAGTCACATTGTGAGGTACGGGCATTTAGGACTTCAACACGTAAGTTTTGGGGGACACAATCCAGCCCATAACATCATGCAATCCCAAGATGTAGAGAGTCTGGGTTCCCTCTCTGCTGCCAACTCCCCACAAACCCAGGCATGACATGTCCTTTCTGGACCTCAATTTTTCAATCTGCTCTGCCTCCTTCAATTGAGAGGCTCAAATTACTTAATGTACAAGCAAGGGCTTTGTAAACCTCATAGCAGTGGACCCCAGAGGTGCAGCACCATCCCTAAGGAGTGTTTTGGAAATCTGTGGGTGCATGTGTTGGGTTGTCACAATATTTAGGGGGCCTCATGGCATTGAGTGAGCAGGAGCTGGGGAGATGTCCAGCAGTGTGAGGGACGGTCACACAAGATGAACTGTCCTGTGTTACTCACCACTTTCTAATATCTTCTGTGCATTTATATAGCTGAAAGAAAACCCCACAATCATTGGAACCTAGTACTTAATTCTGTTTTACATATAAACACAAAGAATTTATTTTTGCAAAATTTAAATGTATCCTTTTTACAGAAAAGCACAGTCAACCAAATAGAGGGAAGATTGTACCTTGTTTTGTTTGAAACTTTACAGAGTGTGCACCAGTTCAGAAAATGCATGTTGATATGGTTTGGCTGTGTCCCACCCAAATCTCATCTTGAATTCCCACCTGTTGTGGGAGGGACCCGGTGGGAGATAATTTAATTATGGGGGCGGTTTCCCCCATACTGTTCTCGTGGTAGTGAATAAGTCTCACGAGATCTGACGGTTTTATAAGGGGAAACCCCTTTCGCTTGGCTCTTTGATTCTCTCTTGCTGCTGCCATGTAGGAAGTGCCTATCACCTTCCGCCATGATTGTGAGGCCTCCCCAGCCACGTGGAACTGAGTCCATGAAACCTCTTTTTCTTCCCGGTCTCAGGTATGTCTTTATCAGCAGCATGAAAATGGACTAATACACCTGTCTTCTACAACGCACATTTAGAAAATGTATCTCCAATGGCAACGCTGTTTGGTGCTTGAGTCACAACGCAACACTGCCCCGCTGCTCTGTGTGTGTAGCTATCTCATCCACCGTAGTCCTACACGCAGGTGTCTACCTCATTATGTTTTCTACTATAGCTGTAAAATATAGAATCATGATTTGCTTTTCTTCTGTCCTTTCTCTGATAGGGCAGTACATATTTTTTTTGAAATTATGGATTGGGTTGTTACATTATCTATGAATTTCATTCAAAGATAGTTAAAGTGAGTGCTAAATATACATTTAAATAGGGGCAATTACATAGGGGTTGAGAAGCCCTGCTCTAAGGCACCACTGGGCGCCCTCTTTTGCTGGGTGGTTCAACAGTGGCTGTCTCGGGGATTGGCTTTTCTTCAGCTTCCTGGCATAGCTGCACCCCACATAGCCCAGCATGAGTGCATGGCAGCAAAGCGCTCTCCAAAGGAAGGCATCTTTGCTTTTGTCATTTCTCCTGCCTCTAACACCAGTGAGGTGCTGGCATCTGCACTGGTCACTTATCATGAGTTTAGATGACAAGGTTGGTCACCGTGGAGGCCTCTGGACCTCTGTCCCCCTGCTCGCTGGTACAGGAGAGCCTGTGGGTGAGGGCCCATGGTAGAAAGAACATTTCCCCTGAGCCCGGTTACCTGGGCCAAGTAGCTGGCAACAGCCTGAGAAGCCAGGTCCCCAAGTAGCTGGCAACAGCCTGAGAAGCCAGGTCCCCAAGTAGCTGGCAACAGCCTGAGAAGCCAGGTCCCCAAGTAGCTGGCAACAGCCTGAGAAGCCAGGTCCCCTGGAGGCCGGGCTGGGGCGGAGCCGTGGGGACTGGCGTGGTCATCATGACGTCACTGGGTGGGGCAGGGCGTTGGCGGGAGTCCACACCAGGGCAGGCCAGCTTGCCTCCCTGGCCACTTGTTTGTGTTCCAGCTTTGCTCCAAGTCTAGGTCCAGCCCCTGCCCCGCTTTGGGGCTTCGGGGTTAACTAATGGCACATTTAAGTGAGGTCTGGCTCCCCAGAGACAGTCGCCCTCTCCTGGGCGCTGCCTCTGAGCAGGCAGATCCTGCCCCAACCTCTCTCCCTGGCCCAGGTTACCTTACCTGGGCTCATTGCTCCAGGAAGACATGGAACACCCACCAGAGAGAGGCCTCCTTGATGTCTGTCAGATCCTGTCCTCGCAGATCCCTTGGGGGGTCAAGGGCCACGCTCTGTTGTTTCTGCACCCCCTACTGGGAAACACCAGGAGGATCCTTCCTCCACTCCCTCCTCCTCCAGGCCTCCATCTGAGAAGTCCCAGACACAAAGCCATGCTCCTTCCTTGCCTACACACTGCCTCACCCCCACAGCAGCCCGCAGCTCCTTTGGAGAGCATCCTCCATGATCTGCGGCAGTGCTTGTCAAAATGCAGATTTCCAGGTCCTACTCATAAATTCTGGGGGTGCAGCCCTGGAATCAGAATTTTGATATAAGCTTTCAAGATGATTCTATAGCTTTGGGAGCTCCTGGCTACAGTATAAAGCTCAAAAGTCTGGATGGCACCTGTGACCTACTCAGTTGGGTTCTCGTCTATCTACCCAGCCTCCTTTGTTGGAACCCGACTCACATTGAACTTGTCATTGTTCCCCAACATCATGGGCTCTACCCTTCTCCAATTCCTCTACACATGCTCTTCCTTTTGCCTGGAGGACTCTCTTTCCTGTTCCCACTTTGCAAATGCCTACCTATCTTTTAGGACAAGATCAAACAGCACCTCCTCCGGAAGCCTTCCTGCCTCCCTCCTGATGAGCGTTTGCTTCTGCAGCGTGATGTTATGCCGTGATTACAGCACTTCCCACCCTGCTCTGTCTTCGTCCCTTTACCCCCACACAGCAATTGCCCCCCTCCAATGTCAGCCCCGGGAAAGCAGGGTGGGTATCTTATTTATCTTTAAAATTCCAGCAACTACCACCATTCCTGGTATAGAGTGGATAGTTGTAAATATTTATGTAAGTTTAAGTGGTCTCTGGGACCCTGATTTTCCATCTCTTCTTAATTGGGATTCTGCCTTAGGCTGCTGGGCTTCATTTAAACCTCAGTCATTAAGAAGCAGTTCCTTTGTTTCCTCTGCATAGTTCATATTTAGCCAAAGAGATTTATTTCTCCAATAAACCCCACTCTCCAAACAGCCACATTCATCTGTTCCTCCTACTGAGAAATGAAAGGGAGTCACTGGCTGCACCTAGAACTCCTGTGTCAGTGAATGCAGAAAAGAGGACCAGGAAGATTCATTTAAATCTTACTGCCAGTTGGTGATCAAGTGGCTTCCCTGGCATTAGTCTCCTGTGTTTGCAGGGTTAAGTGAGACTCTTGGGGAGGTGGGGGAAAAAATTCAAAAGTCCTTTTTTGTTCTATCAACTGTTTTTAATTTAATTTAATTTTTTAACAGGATTTCGTGCTGTTGCCCAGGCTGCAGTGTAGTGACTTGATCTTGGCTCACTGCGGCCTTGACCTCCTGGATTCAAGGGATCCTCCAGCTTCAGCCTCCTGAGTAGCTGTGACTACAAGCACATGCCACCATGCCCAGCTGTTTTTAATTTTTGTAGTGTTGGAGTCTTGCTATGTTGCCCAGGCTGGTCTTGAATTCCTGACCTCAAGCAATCCTTCCACCTTAGCCTCCCAAAAGTGCTGGGATTACAGGCATGAGCCACTATTCCTGCACTTTCTTTAATCTTTAATATGAAGACAGGCAATCTCAGGTTTGTGTTCTAAGCAGGTGGCTAACCCATCAGGGATTTTAGAGATGACAAGGATGGTTGTTAGCAAACCCATAACTCCATAAGAGAGCAAGCTGGGGATATGTCCCAGCTCCTGGTGACCCAAGACTGCTGGAAAATTTCTGCCTTGCATTGTGAATTCAGGTACAAATTCAGTCTGGAGAGGTGAGTGGGGTTGAAAGTCATCTGATTTTTTTCAGGACAGATCTCTTCCCTTTTGTTTTTTCTAGTCAAAAATTTTATAGCTCTAAGGTTTCCTGCTGCTAAACTATTTTCATAGATGCAAACCAACTGATCTGGTAGAGAGGCTATTGTATTCTCTGCCAACTGATTTCCAGCAGAATTAAGGGGCTTCAGGGAAGGGAAGTATGGCAAACACTAATTGGACCGGCTGTGCACTGAGTTGGACACAAACAATATAGTCTTGCTCCTAGAATTTTGAAACTTCAGAGTGTGAAAGGAACTTTGAAGGTCACCTTGTCCAACCACCTCCCCACTCCATGCTTGAATTCCGTTTGTGACATCCCCAGCAAATGAGGATTATCTAGCCCTTGTTCAATCTCTTTCAGTGCCAGAGAACTCATTACCCTTGGAGGCAGCCCATTCCATTTTCATATTGCTCTACTAGCCAGCTTTTTCATATGCTAGGCTGACATCTGCTTCTTGCCTTTCTGTAACTTCCAGGGGTTGGACTTGCTTGTGCCTGCTTATGTACATAGAGAAAGTTTTCAAAGATTTGTGGTTCTCTCCTGTCTAGGGTCATCATGTCTGGTTCCCACACGCTACCTCTGTGGATGATGGGAATCTACGTTATTTTTATCCTTTTTCCACATTATGGAGGTATCTGACAAAGAACCATTTGGGGTGAACTGTCAGTGCATAGTTCACTTCTCCCCAAGATGGGCATGTGACTTCCGTGCACAGCCATCCACACCAGAATGGTGGCTGCCACTATTTCAGTACTTGGCACAGTGCTAGGCACATAGGGATACTCAAATAGTTATTGGATATATATGAGGATGGATGGATGGATGGTTGGATGGGTGGATGGGTGATTGAATAAATAAATAAATAGACAAATGGATGAATGAATAAAAGAAAGACTCAGTACATGGAGAAAGCAAACTTGGAAATATTTAGATCAATCAATCAATATCTGTGGAAGCTCCTCTATACCAATATTGTGCTGTGTAAGGTAGGGGAGTGCTGGGAGAAAAATGAGGTGTTTTCAAAGAAGTACAGACATAATCTTTCTCCTAATGTTGGAAACAAGCTAGACCCAAACCTGTGAAAACTTCCTCCCTCTCCAGTTCTGATGTTTATGGACATGTTGCATAACAACTCACCAGGCCAGGCATGGTGGTTCCTGCCTATAATCCCAGCTACTCAGGAGGCCAAGGTGGGAGGATCACTTGAGCCTGAGAGGTGGAGGCTGCAGTGAGCTGTGATCGCACCACTGCATCCAGCTGGGGCAACAGAGTGAGACCCTGTCTCAAAAAAAAAAAAAAAAAAAAAAAAAAACAAAACCCAAAAGCCAGAAACCAAAACCAAACAAACAAAAAATAACTCACTAGCAGCATAGTAATCTGGAATTGAAGTTAGAGCTAGAAGGGATGTTATTGACGAATAGGTCACATCTCCTATTTTGCAGTAAAGAGCTGGAGAGGGAAATGACTTACCTAAAGTCAGGACCAATTCTGGAATCCCTGTCTCTTGGCTCCTACACCTCTTTCCAGTATGCTTTCTTTGTTTGGAGATTATTTTGTTTTCATCCAAATTTCTGTGTATTTGCTCCAAAATTGGCTTTGCATTGACTGTGTAGACCTGGCTTTGGATTCCATAGACAACATTTATACATTCACTTACTCATTCTCCATCCAGCCACACTTGGGGAATATCTGTTATGTATTAAGCCCTGTGCTAGGCTTTGGGAATGGAAGAATGAGACATGGCCCCTTCCATGAAAGAATCTAGCAGAGAGAAAGACCCATAAATAAGCAAAAGGCAATGTACTCAGGCTACAGAAGAGGTGTAGGTGCCCAGAAGAAGGAACAGCTGTCTCTGCTTGGGGACACAGAGAGGACCTTCCAGGCTTGATAACAACTAAAGGGGTCTTGAAGGATCAATAAGAGTTTGCTGATGGATAAGTAGGGGAAGGCATTTAAGCAGAGAAAAGGCATTTGCTGTGGCAAGAGGCTTGAAAAGACCTAGCACCTGCTACAGCCCAGAGGAGGGCAGGAGCGTGGAATGTAAGTTCACAAGCAGACCAGGCCCATAGTCTAAAAGGGTCTCCCAAGGCCCACCAAAGGGCAATGTAGGATGGCCTTAGACATTGCGCAATGATTTGTTCTTGTGTCCTGATGAAATTTTGGACAGCAGGAGCCTCAGAAAATGAGTCCATTTGAAGTAGGATTCTTTCAAAGACTTCAGTATAACTTAGGAGTTAAAGAGTAAGATACAAGTCATAACTAGTAGTGCCAAGTGCAATGTTTTGCAGAAATTATTTAGATTTTTGGCTTTCCCTTTGATCATTAGTATCAAGGTGAAACAATTCTCCATGTGTGTATATTATAAATAACTTTGAAGTTAGTCTCCTTGGGTTTTTATGTAAGTTTCGCAAGAACCTCTATGTGGAAGCCAGCATGAAGTTGAAGAAGGCTTCATGTGATTTAAATTTAAATATGGGCCAGATATGACCTGTGATCAATTTTCAGCGGCTGTTGTGCACTTGGGTTGCAGAGACATTAAGGAAAGCTTGTAAACTACCTAAGAGAGCACTTAAAAATCTAATAAATAAGAAATACAATGCCACTGTCAGAAGCCTTGATGGAGGTCGGAGGGAGCCAGAGAAGTAATTTGTGCAATAAATCCTGTGAATTCCCATTACTACTTCTTATTTTTTTTTTCCTTCAGACAGGCTAAAAATAGAAGCCCCAAATAAATATACATCAGAGGTAGAAAAGAGAAACTGGTGATTTGGAATGAATTGCTGCTTTATGGTCTAAGCCAACTTACAGAAATTGGAATCAGAGTGGCACCACCATGTTTTCTAGGGAGACATATTTAATTTGCTAAAACTTCTAAAGGATAGTTGGAGAGAAAAGGTTACCATGTCCCCTAGAAACAAATCAAAATGAACAAGGTAAGACCCGGGGCGTGTGAATCTAGTCCCCACTTGACTGTTGTTTCCTGGACATCCCATGGTCTGAGTTCTCCTTTACGATCATTAATGACCATGACTGAAGGCATCTCGGTTCTGATGTCTGTATATCACCACCTGACTTCTCCTACCATGATGCAAGGACTCTTCCCAAGACCACCAATGGCCTGCTTTTTGGTGAGGAGGTCTTATTTTCTCCCCTGCTGCATGTAGTTCACCCCTCCTTCCTTGAAATGTGCCTCTCTTAGCTTCTAAGATACTCATAGCTCATGTTTTCTTCCTACTTCTTGTCCTCACCTTCTCAGTCTCCTTTGCTGGTTCCTTTTCTTCCACTCACATTTGAATGTGAAAGGCCCCAAGGGCTGTCCTCCACTCTCCTCTCACGCCACACACTCCGAGTACCTTTGAGATGCCCACATTTCTGTCTTTACCCAATCTATGTCTCAGCTCAATGTTTTCAAATTCCTTCTGGATCTGTGTTTCTCATTATGGTAGCCACCAGCCTCATATGGCTACTTAAATTCAAATTCTTAAAATAAAATAATGAAATAAACGTTGAGTTCTTCATTCATATAAGCCACGTGTTAAGGACTTGATAGCTGCATGTGGCTACTGGGTTAGGCAGTGCAGCCATAGAACGTTTTTATCATCGGAGAATGGGCAGCACTGCTCTACTTCTTACCACCTGAATAGTCCACAAGCACCTCAAACTCATCGTGCTGCAAACGTATCATCAGCAGAATGTTGGTGTATGTGGAAAGGTGTGGCAAAGAGAAATAAGGGAAGGAGGAAAAGGAACGGAGGAAAAGGAACCTTTCAGTTATTAAGTCCTATAACATTCATCTCAAACAGACTTCAATAATAAAGGGGGTTTGGCTGGGCATGGTGGTTCACACCTGTAATTCCAGCACTTTGGGAGGCTGAGGTCAGCGGATCACTTGAGGTTAGGAGTTCGAGACCAGCCTGGCCAACATGACGAAACCTCGTCTCTACTAGGAAATACAGAACAAATTAGCTGGGTGTGGTGGTAGACACTGGCTACTTGGGAGGCTGAGGCAGAAGAATGTCTTGAACCTGGGAGGCGGAGATTTCAGTGAACTGAGATCGTGCCACTGCACTCCGGCCTGGGCAACAGAGCAAGACTCCGTCTCAAATAATAATAATAATAATATTAATAATAATAATAAAGGGGGTTTATTGAGCCACATAACTAAATGGTCCAAAGGAAGTGTGGGTTTTGCAGGAGACATGATCCAGCTACTCAGCAATGTTATCAAAGACCACCTCTCTATGCTACGCTCCATGGATAGTATTGACTTCATCCAAAGGCTAGCACCACTTGTGGATACAAAGTGGCTGCCAGCAGCTCCCAAAGTAGTAACATTCCTTACTTTTGTCCAAATGAGGATAGAGGGTCTTCCTCTCAGCAGCTGCAATTGAAGTCTTAGATCGTCTCTGATTGGACCAGCCCAAGCCACATGACTATGTCTGAGCCAATCACGATGGCCATGGCCAGGGCCACTGAAAGCCTTGTGTTCCATCCCTGGAGCTGGAATCATTTGCAGTAAACTTTCCCTGACTCACAAGGATCTTCAGAAATTAGGAGCTGTTGGGAGAATGAGGAATAACCTGGATGCTGAAGAGGCACCCAACGATATCTAAGAGAGAGGGGGAAGGTATGATTTTAAAAGGAGATGGAAGTGTGTTAATGTTGAATGTCCTTTCTTTTCACATTTTACAACTGGGACTTTGGTACTTTGAATTGACTGGAAGAAGACCAAGCAGCAGCCACCACAGAGCCAGGCGTCTTTTGGTCTGGGACCGGGTTCCTTCTGTCTCGTGTGTTTCGTAAGGAAAGTTTTTGCTTCCCAGCTGCAGAAATGATGTTTTCCAGGGGAACTAGAGGACCAGAATGTGCGGTATTTCTTTCAAAGCTGAAATAGAGTGAGTGGAGAGCATATGTATCAAACATTTACTGTGATATGTTTTTTTTTTTCTCAAAATGGAGAAATAAATACAAAAAATCAACAGAGGGAATGAAAGCAGAAAGAGATAGCCCAAGGGAATACAGTACCATACATCTCCAGTTTAGACTGGCAAAAAGCAAAACTGCTTCTAGAATGGTACAGGAAATTATGTGACAAAATTAGAATAGGCAGCTTTCCTATTAATTTTTACATTGCTTTATTTGTTTGCCAGTAATTCATATCACCTATAACAAAAGCACCATCTTCCTGAAAGTTCTGGTAAAAATACACTTCAGTTCACGGGGCAGAGGTTGGTAAAGCCATGTCTTTTCAGAAAATGTGAATTAAGACAAGTATTCAAATGCATTAGACCAAGGCTACTATCTTTCATAGCTACATATAATGAACATCTTCAGTGTAGGATGAGTGGCCTTGCAAACTCCGTGAACAAATAGTCACTTTATTTACAGAACCTTATAAACCTCCTTTAGCTTTAAGTAGATTGTCACACCTGGAGGGTCTCTATTGGAGGAGCTTCAATTTTCTTATAAGAAATGTGCTGAGAAGAATTAGCCAGAGGATATTGAAATTCCCTTCTTGCACAAATGCAGAAAAGTATTTTTCTTTGAAGTTCCTTGAGATTATGTTTTTCAAAGCCAAAGCATTTGAAACGTGTCCATCAGCGGAAGCCTTTCTGACAATTATTTCTGAGACTCTGAGAAGCGGCGGAAGAGGGGACAGAAACTTTTAGAGGTAAAATTGTGTTCCTTAAAAAGATATGTTGAAGGCCGGGCACGGTAGCTCAGGCTTATAATCCCAGCACTTTGGGTGGCCGAGGTGGGCAGATCACTCAAGGTCAGGAGTTCGAGACCAGCCTGGCCAACTTGGTGAAACCTCATCTCTCCTAAAAGTACAAAAAATTAGCTGGATGTGGTGGCATGTGCCTGTAGCCCCAGCTACTCGGGAGGCTGAGGTGGGAGAATCACTTGAGCCTAGGGCGTAGGGATTACGGTGAGCCAAGATCACACCACTGCACTCCAGCCTGGGTGACAGAGACTCTGTCTCAAAAAAAAAAAAGGTGTGTTGAAGTCTGATCCCTGCTACCTGTGCATGGGCCCTTATTTGGAAATAAGGTCTTTGCAGATGTAATCAAGTTAAGATGAAGTCATACCAAATTGGGATGGGCCCTAATGTAATGACTGTTGTCTTTATAAGAAGAGATCATCTGGACACAGAGATGTGGACATAGAGAGGAGAGCAACCTGTGATGATGGGAGCAGAGATTGCAGTCGTGCATCTGCAACCAAGGAACACCATGGACTGCCCACAACTACCAGAAGCTTGGAAGAGGCAAGGGAGGATTCTTCCCCAGACCCTTCAAGTGGTGCACAGTCCTGCTGACACCTTGATCTTGGACTTCCAGCCTCCAGAACTGTGAGAGAATGAATTTCTGTTGTTTTAAGCCGCCCAGTTTGTGGTCATTTGTCTTGGACGCCCTACGGAACTAGTGTAGCCTGGATAAGCTCTAAGGTCTTCTTCCAGGCCGAGCAAGACCTATGTCCTCTCCCGCCTTGACTCTGCAGAGAAACACACGTCCTCAGCCAACCAGATGGACTCAAGGTGACCTCACAAGTGCCTCTCTATCCTGCTAAGGCCACCTGCCAGCGTCACTGTGTCACTCTGATTCCCAAGCTCAAAGAACCCCAACCTTTGGACTCAACTCTCATCAACCGGACACCATAATTTAATTAGAAAAGGGGAGTTTTAAGGCAGAAAAAGCAATACAGGACGTGGGTTTTCTGGGCATGAAATAGCTCCTGAACCCAAGAAAAATTTCATGTTCGAGTAGAAGGGCATTGATGACAAAACCTGCTTCTGCTGTTTACTTGCTGGGGCTTTGGATAAGACACTTGAGCGCTGCAAATATCAAGCTGCTCATCTTTAAAATGGGTCTATCATTCCTGCCTGGCCAATTGCTTAGGGTTGTTTGGGGAACAATTGAGAGAGAACGTGAGTGAACCAGGTTGAAATGGAAATTGCATATGAATCTGAGGCATTGATTTTTATCAGGGAGGCTACAAAACCCAGTTTTTTAGTGAGAGAGGGAGAAAGTATGAGAGGGAGATGCTGCTGGAATTTAATACTAGTGTGTTTCTCAGGCAGAGCTCAGGATGAAGAAATTTATTTGCTCAAGGTCAACCAGCAAAAACTGGAAAAGACCTACAACTAGAATTTGGGGGTATAAAATTGTATACTTGCTCCTGTTTCTACCTTCTCACTGACTCCTTTCCTCCAACCTGCTCTGTGTATTTTCTTTTTGAGACAGAGTCTTGCTCTGTCGCCCAGGCTGGAATGCCGTGGCACAATCTCGGCTCACTGCAACTGCTGCCTCCCAGGTTCAAGCGAGTCTCCTGCCTCAGCCTCCCAAGTAGCTGGGTTTACAGGCACGTGCCACCACACCTGGCTAATTTTTTTTTTTTTTTTTTTTTTTTTTTTTTTTTTTTAGTAGAGTTGGGGTTTCACCATGTTGGCCAGGCTGGTCTCAAACTCCTGGCCTCAAATGATCCACCTGCCTCGGCCTCCCAACGTGCTGGGGTTACAGGCATGAGTCACTGCTCCCGGCCCATATTTTCTTTTCTAAATTGTTTTTTATAATTGAGGAAGCTTCTGTCCCTCCTTCTCCCCTCTCAATTCCTGTCCCTCTCTCTGTCCTTCCTTTTCCCTCATCCTCTTTCTCTCCCTCTCTAACCCCATTTTTCCTTTGAAAAGTTTCAAGTAGAATGAATTCAGTGTTCTCAGCCGAGTTCTAGCATAAAGAGCTCACTATGCACTTCAACAGAATTATCTCCTTTGAAGAATCCCCACTTTAATCTCCTCTAAGACAGGTTTTTGTGGTGTTAGAACAAAATGACACAATACTCTTCAAGCTAAAAGCCTTATTAAGTAGCATTCAGAAAGTCCTGCAACTTCCTCGTAATTGGAGGCTTAATTGGGTGGGCTTAGTAGCATTTGGTTATTAGGGCTAATCAAATATTCCAGAATAATTGACTCAACCCTTTTTTTGGGGGGGCAATTATCATCTCTAATATTGTTGTGATTAAAAAGATACATCTTGGCTGAGTGAAGACATTGTTCTATGTAACGCATGTCTCGGTAGGGTTGGAACCAACATAACCCTGGGCCAGCAGCTTCATGGCAGATTTAGTCACAGCACATGATCACAGCCCAGGAGAGCATCTCTTTCATCTGAGGTCTCTTGTGATGCAATGAAAAGCTTGATTGTTTCCAGGGAACCTGTTTCAAGACCTGATTATGGGTATGGGGGAGAGACAGTTGGGTTAGACCATGTCATATCATTTCATCAGGGAGATAATAACTACCATTCTAGGCTGGAAACTCATCCGCCCCTTAATAACCATGGGACTTCAGGAAAGGGTGGAGGTCTCTGGGTTCTCAGCAGGGGAAGGAAGGATAATAATTCCCACCTTTACCTCTCACATGAGGAAAGGAGTATGAACAGCCTTGAAATTAAATTGCAAAACCTATGGAAATAGGAAGGGCTCCTGTCAGTGCAGTAAATCATCTTGGAGAGATTCGAATGGGGTTGGGAGAGGTTCCCTGTACTATTGCTTTCTTTGACTTGAACTCCACATGCATCCTCCAACTTAGTCCCTTCTCAGGAGCTGGCCTTGACATTCCCATCCAAATAGGACGCTTTGGTCCTCCTGACATGCCCTCCCTCATTGATTTTGCACCAGAGAAAGTGCTGTACCCCAAGGTCTCCCTTAGCAAACCTAGTTTGTCCATGCTTGTCTCTCCGGCCCCCTTTGGTTCGCCTGCCCATGTGGCTGCCCAGGTCTTGCTCCCTGAAGGTGAAGCCTTAGGGGACAAGGTGAGGGATATGGGGTCCTGACTGCAGCACTTGGAGCACCTCAGGACTCTGCTGCCACCATTTCAAACTCTCACCTGCTGTCCAAGCCACTGCCACCCCCGTGCTGTGATTTCTCAGGGATGGTGGGGACCACGCTTGCGTTTCTGCCTTTGACCAGAACCAGGCCACACACCTTACTCCTGTCAAATCGCTCTTCCTTCCTAGGAGCTGAGGAAATGTAGGGGGTGAGAGGAAGGTGGCCCTTAGGTTCCAGAGCATCTGTCCCCACAGCTATGATGTCCCTGCTGTGGTTCTCTGACGTGACCTTCCCCTGTGGGGGTGGGAGGGAGGAGCATTCCTCAAAGGTGCCCTTGGCCATGGCCGGAGCCCCCACTTCCCTGTGTTTTCACCTGTTCTGTGGAGCTGGTAAGGGGAAAAGCGGCAAGGACATAGCAACCCAGGAAGATCTGGGGACTACTCTGCTGGCAGTCCTTCATGAGGAGAGCTGGGCGTCTTCATTCCTGCCAACTCCTGTGTCCACTCGTACCCCCCAGTGTCAACTTCCAGCAGAAAGGAAAACCTCTTCGCTCTAAGAGCAGCTCTGGGTCAGCCTCCTAGGGCAATGAAAATCATCCATGGCCACCCCTTCCCCAGTGCAGCTCTAGACTGTGGGGAAATGTGTTAAATCAAGAATGGGCACATTGCTCGGTGTGACAGCTTACACTTGTAATCCCAGCGCTGCAGGAGGTGGAGGTGGTGGTGGGAGGATCGCTTAAGGACAGGAGTTGGAGACCAGCCTAGGCAACATAGCGAGACTATCTCTACAGATAATTAGCTGGGGGAGTGGCACATGCCTTTAGTCCCAGCTACTTGGGAGGCTGAAGTGGGAGGATCACTTGAGCCCAGGAGTTCAAGTTTACAGTGAGCTGTGATTGTACCACTGCATGCACTCCAGCCTGGGCAAGAGTGAGACCAACTCAAACAAAACAAAACAAAACAAAAAAAAAACAGGCACATCCATCACACTGGAGCCTGTTCAAGGGGCAAGAATTGAACCTGGGCTTAAGCATCTGGGAAATATAAAGTTTCCTGTGAGCCGCTCTGTCACAACACATATCCGGTTCTTCGGATTCTCAAGACAGAAGCCTGGAAACCACCCCAGTTCCTCCATCTTCTGCTGCCCTAAGCCCTCTTCCAATCAGCCAGTGACTCCAGTCAATTCCATCTCCTACATTTCCTCCAGGTCCGTGTCCTGATGTCTGGCCCCAGCATCAGGTCTGAGTCTGCACCTGGTGTCACTCCTCTGATTTGCTTCTCTGTCATTTGCCCTCTGTCTTCAGTCCACCCTCCCACACTGGCTGCATCTGACCACGTCACTCTCCTACTCAGAACACCTGGGGAGCCCCTCTTGTCCCCAGACTCCACTGCCCGATCCCCACGGCCCTGTAGGGCCTGGCCTTGATGGCAGGGGTTCTCCTGGAGCAGCCCTGGCCCTTACCCCTCACATTATCTTCTGCCATGTTACTGTACTGCCTCGGCTCAGAAGCATGTCTTCTTTTTCCTACATTGTAACATTTCTGAAATTTCAGAAAATACATCTGGCACGGACACATGCATCTGAAAATGGACGTATATCCTCAGTTTTTTGGTTCCTCTCCACCCTGAGAAGTTATTAAGAAATCACTATAATCACTGGTGTGGCTGGAGTGACAATCACTTTAGCAACGAGGCAGGAAGTAAAGAGAGACGCTGTCCTCTGAGATTTGGACTTCAACTAGTGGAGTCCCTGAAGGAGAATGAGAAGGGTCACATTTGTGTTTTGTCAAGATCTGTCTGGATGTCCTGTGAAGAATGGATTGGAAAATAATGAGAGTGGAAAGAAGACAGGGGTGAGAACCAGATCTTAGAAGCAGAAATCCTTAGAAGGCACGTTGTAGATGGATGTTAAAGCAATGACCTGTTTGTGCTCAGTGAGTGCACGGCAGGGATGGCCACGCTTTTTCTGTAAATGCCTGGATAGTACGTATTTTAGGCTTTGCATGCCATACCATCTCTGTCACAGCTGCACACCTCTGCCAGTGGAGTAGCTCAAAGCAGCTATAGACAATTTGTGAAAGAATAGGTATGGCTGTGTTCCAGTAAAACCTATTTATAAAAATAAGTGGTTTGCTGACCCCCAGTGCAAGGTGACACTCAGGATTTTCTGGACCAGAATTCTGTATTAACCAGAGTCTAGGAGTGATACAGATACAGCGGGGGTATTAGTCAGGGACCTCAATGGAAAGCATCAAGGTAAAGGGCCTATTAATGAAGGTATGAGTGCAATAAGGGAAGCAACAAGGGGTGCTGAGGCCCCCAGGGACTCACAGCAGCAGGAAGCCATCACCATCCTGAGGCCAGAGGGGCAGGGAGAGGGAGTGGCACTCTTAGAACCCAGGTGAGAGCTATGTCTTGGGAGAGGAGCCACCTGGCAGGAGCCGAAGCTGTGATGGGACGCGGTCACCGTAAGGACTGTGCCCAAGCCAGGAAGAGAGGGAGGAGAGGAACAAATGGCCTGACCTCCCTCTCTGCTGTTTGTTTTTTCCAGAGTTGGTATTTGCCTCATTGCCCAACCTCAGCCCCATTTTACTCGTGGTTTATCATCCTGCCTCTAAGCCGTTACGTATCTCAAACTAATGAATGTTGTTGAGAAAGAAAAGAAAAAAAAATCCAAAGAACTTAAAATCTAGTAGAAGACATAGGCCTGCTGATGAACCAGAGCGGGGACTCAAACACGTTATAGGAGAGGCATGAGCCAGGAGCCACACAAATGCAAGAGGGCTTTCCATAATCCTGCTTTAGTAACTGAGCACAATGTCCAAGTGTCCTGTCCTTTCTACCCAGCCTGCATTTCCGCCCAATCTAAACTTCACTTTTTTGTTGTTTATTTGAGGTAGAGCCTTGCTCTGTCGCCCAGGCTGGAGTGCAGTGGTGTGATCTCGGCTCACTGCAGCCTCTACCTCCCAAGCAATCCTCCCACCTCAGCCTCTCGAGTAGCTGGGACTACAGGCACACGCCACCCTGCTTGGCTATAAAATTCACATTTAATTTGTATTTATATCCTCTTGCTGTAATGTTCATGGGTGCCAGGCACAGTTTTAGGTACTGCAGATCATTTGTAGGTAATTAAGATTCTAGGAAGTCAGGCCAGGCGCAGTGGCTCATGCCTGTAACCCCAGCACTTTGGGAGGCTGAGGTGGACAGATCTCTTGAGCCCAGGAGTTTGAGACCAGCCTGGGCAACATAGCGAAACCTGTCTGTACAAAACAACAACAAAAAAGCCAGGTGTGGCGGCATGTGTCTGTAGTCCCAGCTACTCTGGAGGCTGAGGTGGAAGATGGCTCAAACCTGGGAGGTGGAGGTTGCAGTGAGCTGAGATGGCACCACTGTGCTCCAGCCTGGAGGACAGAGTCACACTTTGTCTCAAAGAAAAAAAAAATCCAAAGAACTTAAAATCTAGTAGAAGAGACAGGCCTGCTGACAAACCAGACAGAGCAGGGACTCAAACATGTTATAGGAGCTGCATGAGCCAGGAGCCACACATGCAGAGGGCTAAATTCGGATTGGCCTGAGGGAAGGCTTTGCAGAGAGGGTGACATCTGAACTTGACCTTGACTGGTGGACTACGGTTTTTTTCAGACAGAGGAAACAGCTTGAGCAGAGGCACAGGGTTGAGAGGGTTGTATTCTTGGAGGGCCAGGGGCTGGGGAGAGACAGAGCTGGAGTAGGCTGCATGAGTGCGGTGCAAGGTGGAGAGTGGCTGAGATGAGATTAGAAAGGCAGGCAGGGGCTAGGTCACAAAGGGCTGTGAATAGCCTGCCCAGATAATTTGGTCTGATTCTGTAGGGCACTGGGGACTGAACAGAGGCAAATAACAATTGAGCCCATACCTTGAATACTAAACTCTCATATTAACATTTAAAAAAAATTCTCTCTAAAATTCTGTCCTCTTCCCTCTTTGCTATGACTTTTACCTCAGCTTCATCTATGTCTCAGATCCTGTCCTCACCGGCCCCCTGTTCTGTTCAACTGTTTCTTTTTTCAACCACAACTGTCCTTCCAAACAGTTAAATATGAATTTTGGATCTCATTTATCTATTTCTACTTATTGCCAACTGTGGTTGGAAGATTTGCATGATGAAAAGTGGGAGGACAAAATTGTCTTCTCCTTGGAGAAATAATCTGTGCACCTGCCATTTGGAAATTATTCATGCTTTATGAGAAAAGTTACAAATTGCTCCCTGGAATGGAGCTAATGTACCCATCCACAAGCGACCTCACCTTCATCTGGGTGCTTTATTAGCTGGAACGCCCCATCAACATGGCCTTGGGGAGTCATAGATCAAGGTCACTGTTAGGGCATTCGCTCATTCACTTATTAAATATTTATTAACAACTGATTGTGTGCCCCGCACCATACAAGATGTACTAGGAGGCACACTCGTGTGCATCAGAAAATACAAGTCTTCCCTCACTAGAATATAAGCTCCATGGAGCAGGGATTTCATCTGATTCACTGCCTTATTGCCAGTCCCTGTAGGAGTATCTAGCACACAGTAGAGTCTCAATCAGTATTTACTAAATGAAAGAAAGCTGTTATGTTGTATTGGAAAGAATACTGAAAATCTACGTTTGAATCCGAGAATCTGATTATGAGCGAGCCAGTTTCTTTATCTAGAAAATGACTTGCTTAATCAACCTTTAAAAGTTAAAGGTTTGCTCCTAATAATATTGACTGCATACAGCTCCCTATCAGATCCCCTACTTATATCTTTATTTTTCTGAATGGGAGAAACCAATCTAACAACATATTTTAAACATCATGGTTTCTAAAATATCACTGTCTACTCTATGGACCCCAGATAATACTAATTAAAACCATAAACAGGGCAAAGTAAGAATCCAACTGAATAGAGGCAGTAGAATATAGGATGAGTAACACTTTTCCCTTTTTCTTTGTTGGCATAGCTATCAGGAGGCAGAGGAGGGATAGAAGCCCCACCAATTCTCACTCTGCCATAGCTGAATGACGCCAGTTGATGGAACTTTCTCCAGCCCCCTAGTTATACAATCCGAGAAGTGGAGCACTCAGCTTGGCCTGCCACTGCCACGCCACTCTGCTTTTTGGTCAAATGAGCCCTCACAATGGCGGTCAGTGAGCCCGCTCTTCCTGGGTGGTTGTAGCAGTTCAGATAACAGGCCCACAGACATCAGCCCTGCATTGATCCCCTTGACGATGGCTCAGTTCTGCACTGCGGCATTATTCAAAGCCCACTCTGAAACAAATTCGCCTTGAAACACATACAGATGTGCCTCCCACCCCCACCGCTGCTGGAAACATTGAAAGACATCTCAGCAAAACCAAGCTGGGCTATAACGAGAGGGGGGTTTTCCTGAGCACCAGCCAGAGGCCAGCAGAATCTCAATCAATATTCAAATGCCAGGTGAGTTTTATATGCAGGGGCAGCATGCAGACGCCATGTCCTGCCTGGTTTGCAGACTTCCAGCTAACATGGCTTCAGCTAGACTTGTCATAACTGTAGATGGAGGAGGTGGTGCAACATGAGATGCTTCCCAATGTCCTGTTTAAAGAAAAATATCATCCGCCTTGCCCCTGACAATCTTCCTTCATGCCCAAAGTGTCCAACATCAGTCCTCTCTTTTCTGGGTCTCTAAAAGTTCCCTTTAAATAATAGAAGCATAGACGTGCTTGTTGTTGTCACTGTCACCGTTATTGTCATCAACAGATGTGCTATTTATACTTAAACGGGCTTTTGCCGTTTTGTTATTTGGCTCTCTCAATATTCTTATTGAACGATGCAAGGCAGGGACTCCCACGTGTATAGATGAGGAAACTGAGACTCAGATGGGTCAAATGACTTGCTTAGGGTCAGTAGCAAATATATGTTAGAACCAAAGACTCCTCTGGTTGGGACTGACTCAACTCTCATCTAGCCCGAGTCATCTCTTCTACACTATTCCAGACCTAACTTCTGCTTGGATGCTTCCAGCAATGAGGAACTTACTTCCTCTTAAGAAAACTGCTCCCTTCCACTGCTGGTTAAACCTTATTGTTAGTTCACCTTTAGATTGGGGAACGCAGGTCTGCCTTCAAGTATCTTATACCCAACACCCTTAGTTCTGTCCTCTTTGGCTACATGGAATAAGTGGAGCTTTCCTCTATGGCAGCCTTTGTATATTTGAGGATAATTCCCTGACCTTCCACTCCCAGGTCTTCCTCTTCAAGCCAAATGACTCCCTAAAGTTTTGAGATACCCTCGCTATCATTTTCACTCTCCTTTAAATATGTTCTAAATTGTTAATATTCCTTTAAACATGGGACATCAGAACTTAACATGAGAGTCTACCTGGGACCTGAAAAACAAAGTAGAACTGTTACCATCACCTCTTTGGGTTTTTTGTTTGTTAATTTTCTGTTTTTTTGAGAGAGGGTCTCACCCTGTTGCCCAGGCTGGAGTACAGTGGTGCAATCACGACTCTCTGCAGCCTCAGCTTCCTGGGCTCAGGTGATCCTCCCACCTCAGCCTCCCAAGTAGCTGGGACCATAGGGACATGCCACTGTGCCTGGCTAATTTGTGTGTGTATGTGTGTGTGTATTTTTTGTAGAGATGTGGTTTCATCATGTTGCCCAGACTGGTCTCAAACTACTGGGCTCAAGTAATCTGCCCGCCTCGGCCTCCCAAAGTGCTGGGATTATAGGCCTGAGCCACCACACCTGGCACCATCATCTCTTTGGATAGGACACTCTGCTTCTACGAATGCCACAGAGCCTGAATACATTATTTTTATCTAGGTTTCATCTGGAATCATGGGAGAGAGAGAAGGTAAGATTTGATAGGAGGAAATCAAGAAAGCCTGAAGTGTTGCAGTAGAGAGGCCCTGGGGACATTACAGTGGGGGTATCAGGAGTGCTGCAGGCTGCTGAAAAGAAGAGTTGGACACTAAATAAAGAAGGCCTTGGTCATCCCCTCAGGCCATATGCCCCTTTCCCCTTGCTCTCCTGTTCTGTGCAGATGGGTCCACCAATGTCCCGACTTCCTCCTCCTCTTCTTATCCTTCTTCTAAATAGAGACACGTTCTCCCTCTGTCACTCAGGCTAGAGAGCAATGGTGCAATCATTGTTCACTGCAGCCTTGAGTTTCTGGGCTCAAGCAGTCCCCCCACCTTAGCCTCTTGAGTAGCTGGGACTATAGGTACATGCCACCATGCCTGGCTTACATATATATTTTGTAGCTACTAGATCTTACCATGTTGCCTAGGCTGGTCTCAAACTCCTGGGCCCAAGTGATCCTCCCACCTCAGCTTCCCAAAGCATGGGTATTACAGGCATGAGCCACTATGCCTGGCCTGATGCCCCTACTTCAGGAACCTCATTTGCTGATTAGGCTGCTTCAATCCCCCATATTGTGATGGCCAGGGTGACCAGAGGACATGTTCAGCAGAAATAGCTAGTGGTCCAACAAAATCTATTCTCTCCTTCCATTATTTATAGAGTTGTAGTTAGGCTCTATCTAACTAGAGATGACATTTTCCAGTCTTCCTTGTGGGTGGATATGGCCATGTGACTAGCCTTCAGTGGATGTGAGCCAATTCCTAGATTGGCTGTTAAAAGACTGGTCAGCCTCCTCCATGTTCTCTTCTCCCTCTCCCTATCCCCTCTAGGTGGAAGACAGGATGTGGCAAGGACCCAGCTGCAACCATACCAAAGAGGATAGCACAGTAGGGCAGTATTTCTCAAGCTTGAGCTCATCCGAGTCACCCAGAAGGCCCAGATTCCTGGGCCCACCCCAGTGTTTCTGGAGTGTGGCCCAAGAATTGCATTTCTGAGAAGTTCCCAGGTGATGCTGCTGTTGCTGGTTGGCAAGCCACACCTTGAGAACTTCTGCCTCAAGGGATGAGGAAGCAGGAGAATGAACCTGGGTCCTTGAATGACTTTGTGGAGCTGGGCTGGTCTACCAGTCTAGACCAAACTCTTAAGTAAGAGAAAAATACTCCTTTGTTTTAGGGTTGCCAGATCTAGCAAATTGAAATGTAGGATTCCCAATTAAATTAGAATTTCAGATAAAAAAATGAATGAATTCAAATATTGCATAGGGCATATTTAAGCTAAAAGTTGTTATTTATCTGAAATTCAAATGTAATTGAGTATCCTATATTTTATCTGGCGATCCAATTCTTTGTTCTTTAGGCCAATATGTTTTGGGGTCTCTTTGTCACAGCAGATTAACCTTCCTCATCAGTACAACATCAAGACCCAGGGCTAAGTACTGGGTCTCACACAGGGTCCTGAGCATCTTGCCTGCTTTGGTGTCCCCATAGTGATCATGAGGATCCTACCTGCTCTTTCCTCTTGTCTTCTCTGGACTCTAGTTCTCTTAACTGGATTTGTGCTTTTTCTCTCTGTACCATTGTCTTGCTCCAGTTACTGCCTGGAAGCTCAGTCTCTGATAGAATCAGAGCCATGATTGTTACTCAGCACCATTCCTGGGTGTTGGGATCCTGGCCCAACTCTCAACTCTCTTTCCCTGTTATTATTTATACCCGAGTCTCTCTTCTTAGACTGTGAACATCCAGAGGGCAGAGGCTATGTCTTTTAAGTCTCTGTCTCTGCAGCCTTGAGCTCCTGGGCTCAAGCAATCCTCCCTTGCTGTGTTCTAGGCCTAATGCCTAGAACAGAGGAAGTCACCAATACCTGATGGTTAAGTTAAAAAATGCTGCCTTGTGCCCAGCTGGTCTCCTGGTGGCATGCCGGGAGCGCCAAGCTTACCAGCACGGTTGACTTAACAGGGGCTTGTGTTCAGGCTCCATGGGTGTGTGGAATTGCATTACCATGACCTTATGCAGTCATTGGTGTGCTGAGCTTGGAGGTTGCTGGAGAAGAACTGGGCAAGGAGCAGAGGAGTTGCCTTTGAGGAAAAGGACCAAGACCCCAGCCCCACCCCTTTGAGGTGACTTTGATCAGGTGGCAGGAAATGGCAATGTAGCCCCTAAGATAGAATTCTCCAGGAGGCAGGAAATGGTAGAGATAGTATCAAAGGGTTGACCTGCAGCAAAGGCCAGAGGGAAGAGTAATAGAAGGCGAAGCTCTACCAGACAACTCTCCCAGGCAGGCTCTACAGGGTTTGTGTACAGGGTTTGTGTCCCAGGAAAGTGGTTGGAGAAATGGCTTTGAAGGATCCAAATGCTGGGAGCCCAGGACAGCTCTGCATGGGACTCTACAGTCAGGGGTGGCCTGCCTTACTCCCTGAGGAGCCACCATGGGCTGGGCAGGACCCACCCCTGCCAGGCAGCATGATCCAGAGCATTACGTGTCCCCAGCAGTATCACGGGCTCTGCCTGTCATGAGGGGCTGCCCAAGTGTTTATGGGGTACAACGTGAGGACAGACAGGACTGGCCCCTCCGGAAAGAACATACAAATCTCACTGAATGCCTGGGTACATAGAGGCACCTCTGAGAGATTCTTGAGCCTGTCAAGGTGGGGGGTCCAGAGAAAGCCTGATCATCTTGTAAAATTGGTGAGGAAAAGCATGAGCTGATCCCTGGCCCCTGCTGTGGAGTTATTATATTTGCATTCCTGAGCTCCAGAATCAAGATAATGCCAGTGACTCCAGATTTTGTTCCTTTCAATTCTGTGAAGCCGGACTCTGCTCAGATCACCTGATGGGACTCTCCCCTTGGACTTGGGTTGCTGGCCACCCCTGACCTGAGAAGGAGCTGCGATTCCTCTGTCCACCCAGCAGAAGCTCAGCTGTTAGCCCCTCTTCTGTCCAGCGGGGATGTCTGTCCAGTGCTCATCTGGCCATGAGCTCCCATGCTGGTCTCGTGGGGAGGATCCAGGAGGCAGGGCCCCCACTCACTGAATGTCTCCTCTGCCCAAGGCATTGTGCCAAGCACGTCATGTACTCGCTCGTGTTTTTATCCATTCATTTACTTTATTCATAGAGTTATATCTGGATTCGTCTCAAAAAAAATTTAAGGTAAATTTGTTTTTCAACCTTCACAAAAACCCTGAGAGGTAAGGATTATTATTTGCATTTTAAAGACCATGAACTGCTGCTTAGAGAGGGGCAGTCACACAGTTAGTGGGCACAGCTACTGGCAGAACAAGAATTTGAACATTGGTTGCTTTGACTCCAAATCATATTCTCTTTTTTTCCTGAATAGACTTAAAAAAATACGAAGCATTTGATATATGCAAAAGAACACATGTCATGTATATGTAGGTTATCAAGCACAACAGTAACATGCCTCCCCTGGAAGCCCACTCCCTCAGGTTTTCTATGGGCCACACGACCTCCAAAGGAGCATTGCTGGGAACTTGCCAGGAACCAAGCAGAGCCAAGTGTTCTCCAGCTATTTTGTCCTGGGACCCTCCCATCTCCCTGGGAGGCAGGCATTTCATCCTCAACATACAGATGGGGAAACTGAGGCACCGAGGCTCTCCCACTCAGGCCAAGGTTCCAGGAGGGAGGATGTGGTAGACGGGAGTTCAGCCCGGTCTGTTTGACACCCCCCAAAGCCTAGGGCTTCCACATCTGGCTGTCCCTCACACACTCTGTGGACGTTTTTGAGAATGTAGATCCTTGAGCTCCATCCCTGATCTTGTAGATCAGAATTTCCAGAGCTATGGCCCAGGGAGGTATCATGTTCAAAATTCCCCCAGTGACTCTATGCAGCTGCCCACAGGCAGCAGTGGGTGATGAATGTTAGTGAAGTGCTACGAGTGGCCGGGAGAGGTGAGGATGGAGCTTTGGGCAAGACTACCTACCTGATTCTGCTACTTATAAGCCTCAGTAACCTGCAGCCCAGAAGAGGGCCTCAGAGACCCTCTGGACAGGAACACACAAACCCTTCCCCCAGGCAAAGCGTGCAGCACCTCAAAGGCTGTCATCGTCACATATGATCAAGGTCACTTAATAAATGAGTATTGAGGGTTTCTAATATTTGGGGTTTCTAAGGTAAAAGGAGCCAACATTGGAATTTACTAAGGACTCGAACACAGTGTTCTACTAAGAAGCCTGGCTGCCATCCGGCTGTTGGCAACAGAGGTGGCTGGGAATCCTGCAATTTGGGGGAAGGCTACGCACTGCTGGCATCCCGTTAGTGCTGTCTTGAGTCGGCTGTGCTTTTCAGTCATTGCTCTTCTTGCTCCTTGGCTGTATGTTACAGTGAATTCAGCTTCACCCATCTCCATGGTGTTTGTCGGGGGTTGTTTGGTTAACTCTGCAGTGTGTAGTGATGCCCATTTTGCATCAACCATCTGGGGAGTCTATAATTTTCCAATAACTAGACTCTAGCGTCATAGGTACTATGATTCCCATGGGAACTTCCACGTGCCTGTTGTAAAGGCAGATAGATGCGTGCATGCACCTCTGGCTTCTCCAAATTTGCTTTATGGCAGCATTTCCTGTTATCACACAGTACCTTTTCCATGGAAAATTGGGACTGGATGAGGCAGTAGACCATGGGGTCTTTTGTCCTGCTCCAGTGGGTCACCTATCAACAAAGTTTGAGAGCCATCAGCTTAGAGGCAGCAACTCTTAGAGCTGGGAGAGGCCCCGGACCCAACGTCAAGGAGCCTCTGAATGTGCTGCAGTTTCTTTAATCAGCTGGACCCAAGAGGTAGTTTCCTCCAATTTTTAAGACTATGGCCCAGTACATGGGCAGTGGCTGCCTTGAGGGGCTGTCAAATAATGTCATATTTCATTTACAGCAGTAAAGGAGCATAGCTTGTGAATGTTAATATTGGATTATTTCCCCTCATAGTTAGCTGCCTCCTCACTTCACTGTTTCCATGGCAACACTTCTCAAACACCACTTCATACTCTGAATACACAATGTAAACAATCTGCAGTTGAACATTTCCCAATTTAGGGGTTTGGAGCCCAAGTTAGCAGGCCTGCCGTTCGGAAGCTGCTGAGAAACGGGAGGCTGGTGGAACTCACAGAAGGACTGCCAGAGCCAGGCTGGGCTGGAGGGCAAAAGGTCACTCCCTAAGTATTCTGCTCTTTCTTTAGGGGGCATTTAGTACAGGAGGGGCTTGGAGTGACTTATAGAACGGGGAGGGGCTCCCCGATCACTTAAAGATGAGGAGCTTCAAGCTCCAAGAAGTGAAGTGACTTTCCCATTGTCACACAGGTTTGTGATGGAGCCAAGACCAGAACGAGGGCTTGTCCAGGCACTACAAATGCTCACCCAGTGTGTGCTCCTGAGCATCCCCACCCAGCACCCCCACCCCCCACCCCATGGTCATGGGTATTCCTTCCTATTGAGTCTAGAGACTGAATCATACTTCTCAATTTCAACACAACGTCTGTCAGCCCATATGGACACCACTGACTGGCTGCAAGGGCCTCAACTGGGCCTGCATGCAGGCAGCTCCATGGGCCCTGGTCTCTCTACTAAGGAAAGCAGAGACTCAGCTTACTGTCCTGGGAGCAGCTCCAGACCCCCACTAAAGGCATCATTATTTTCTTTTTATCAAAGGAACTATTTTTATTTCCAGTGTCTCCCCACACAGAGTAATGCATGCAATTTCCACATGGTTATAAGCAAAGCAAGGAGATTGTTGCTTTGTTGTTTTTTTTTTTTAATAGGAAAACCTCAGACGATTTCCTTTTAACTTCTTAGCAATCCTTAGCATCCTTTGACTTCTGAGCAAACAATCACATGATTGCTGTGTCTTTAGCAATGAGCCAAAGGACACTCATGACCTAGGGAAGTTAAAAAGAGACTCAGAGTGTTTGAGAAAATGCGACCAGCAGGTGCCCTATGGGGATGGGCTGTTGGGAGGTGCTAGGGAAGGGATCCCCATTTAGCTGCTGACTGGGCTTTGGAGTGAGGGAGGATGGAGTCCATCATTTGAAGATTTTAAACAGGCAGTTCGTGAGCACAGTGTATCCCTAATACAATGGGGGCAGAGCTTCTACCTCTCTGCCTATATCCTGGGGACCCAGTGTGTATTGCACTCACACCCATCAGAGCCCTTTCTGCTCCTATTCATTTGGTTTGGGTTGGTCACAAAGGTGTATGCCTACTGTGTGTCCTCCTAGGCATGGCCCATTGGGTCTCCCCATTGATGCCACGTAAGATCACCAGAAACGTAAGAGTGTCCCTGAGAGCCAGGTCTGGACTCCAGCTCCCATTCTATAATCCATGCTGGGCTCGTCCTGCTGGGCCTTCATCATGAGCACCCCAGGCCCTCAGAGTATTACCCATGGGACAAAATCCACAGGCACATCAGGGCTCTGATGAGCTGATGAGGGTGTTGAGTATTAAACTGGGACTACTGACAATGCCCCCACCCTAAGTGAATCAGACACAGCTATTTCTGTCTTCTGTTCTCCAGATTGCCCCCCATCCCCAAAGAAGACCCTTTTACTCAGGCAATTTTGCCAGATAGAGCTATGAGCCAGAAGACCAGGCTTTCGGGTCTGGCTCTATCACTAACTCACTGGGACCATGGGAAAGTCAAGCCCCTTTTCTGGGCCTCAGTTTCCCCATATGCAAAATGTAGGGATTAGGCTATATCAATATTTCTCAAAACACCAGTTCTATGGGGATATTAACTGGTGATGGGAGCAAAAAGTATTCCAGGGTGAAATAAGTTCCAGAAATGCTGAATTCCACAAAATAATAGATGTTGCATTGTGGATCTTCCCAGAGCCAATAATATGCCTTGCAGGCCTCTGAAAGGGGATTATAGCATACAATATTTCCAAAATGTATTTAACCACAGGGCCTCTAAACTCTTCCAGTATCAGCATTGGAATTCTCTTACTTTCCTTGGAGAAGCAACAAGAAATTGGCCTTTGCTTATTTAAGTGTCTGAGGCTATTTGGTCTTTTAGTTTATTTCTAAAATATAGTCCTGGGTGATGTCTCAGAGGTATAGTAAAGATCCACCTTAAACCAGAGGTTCTTGAAAGTCCTTAGAAGATGGCTTTGGGGAAAGGGTTCCACTCCAGAAATTATATTCAAGGTCTTGTGTGTATAGTTTGTACACTTTTCTAAAGTGTACAAACCATATATGATAATATAGACAAAGGTCTATAGGATTAATTGGATTTTCAAAGGCCTCCATGATCTTCAAAATGGTGGGCCACTGCATTTAAATTCTTACCAGCTAATACCTCTGAAATGAAGTTTGATTTTATAGAAATTTGGATGTGAAACCATATGAGATGGGATTTTGGTATCTTGATAGGAGGTAGGGGAATGTGGGACAGAAACTATGGAAAAGAGGGCAGACAATGGGAAAACAAAAGGGACCAGTAGCAGCTCCATTTTGGGCAGGCCATGGCATCCCCAGTTTCTTCCTTGGTTCCAGTGTGAATGCTTCTAAAAATCATCATATGGTTCTTCGTTATAAAACTCAGCTACTGAATATTAATGCTTTGTGGCAAGGAGAAAATTATTGCTGTATCAGAAAGGCTTCTTCTCTTACAGGTCACTGGGGCTCCACATATTAAGTTTTGCTCAAGGGCACAAATGTCCCAAACGTATGTGTCTCAAGGCCAGACACTTTCTTGTTCAAAGACACCAGGGTTTCCACTTCAGGCTCTCTTCCAGCAGAGCAAGGCTGAGACGCTGAGAAATGGTTGCAGGAAACTCCTCCTGCCTCCCATTATAAAGCGCAGCCTGCATGTACAGACGTGTCCCGAGGCAGTGGGGGCATTTGTGAGAGGACTGAGAGAACGTTCTAGAAGGTTTTTGCAGAGCCAAGAATGAAAGATGGGAAGTCCGGATCCACAGAGGGCCATTGTGAAGTGTGAATTCAAAAGCAGTTCAATTTGAGTTCTAAAGCTCACCGTTCTGGCCATCTGCTAACTGTCTTTTGATCACTGGCCTTTGAAACAGAATACTAATAATAAGTTTATACATTATTATTTACCAGCAGCCTGAGGGATTAGAATTCTCTCAGCTTGAATAACCCTATGACTGCTCACATGCATGACCCAGAGGAGGGCGGTTTTAGCCTTTGGCAGAGGGGAAAACGTAATTGTGTGTTTTGATGACAAAAGAGCTCCTTTCTCTCCTTTGATAATCTTCTAAAATATCTGCATTTTCCTACCTGAAATATCTTCATCCCATAGTAAGAATTTGCTAGAGAATTTGCTTTCAGAACCTGGTTAAAAAAGGGTTGGGGGTGGGGAGGAGAGTCCCCCAAAGCTAACTAACAACGTTCATCAGAAATCCCTTAAATTAATTTAGAACACTGAGTCATACAGGCCCATCAACATTGCATAACAGCCATTAAAGTATTAGTATTACTTTGGGGGCACTTGATTATGCAACCCAGTAGTAAATCTCCTCTGGGGCCTTTTTTCAAAATTCCCAACAAGAGCTGCAGTTTGCTAATTTATTTTTGAATGAGCTGAGTCTGTGTTCATCCCAGCCTCCTATTCAGCTTTTTGCCTCCGTGCAAGGATGGTGAGCCATGCAAAAGCTGGCATCTAGCATTAAAGAGGTGCTTTATATTTCACTTCCAATCATATGCAAAGGCAGAACCACCAGTTCACTCACTTAACAAGTGTTTACTGACAGCTTATATGTGCAGGAGAGTGAGGCTGAACCTAGAAGAGATCTGAGTTTCCATCTGGTTTTGTCTTTCTGGGTGTCAATTTCCCCATCTATAAAAGGAGGACTTGGGCAGGAAGGCTCATTCTTGAGGCAGGATGGTTAAGAGCAGGCATTTGGGACCCAGACCACCTGGCTTTGAATCCCAGCTTGGTCACTTACTCGCTGTGTGTTGAGTTTGGGCAAGTTACTGAAAGATTCAGAGGCTTGGGCTCTTACATTTGTCGATCACAGTGGTAGTTACCTTGCAGAGGTGTCGGAAGGATTAAATGGGTCAGCGAAAGAAAGTTCTTTGAACGCTGCCTGGCCCAGAGCAGGGATAGAGAAATAGAATCTATTATGATCTTGCTGAGGCCCTAGCAAGATGACTGCTCACTAAGCCATTTCCTCTCCTCCTTCACCCCATGTCCCAGCCTTCCTGGAGGCCATGGCCATGTGGCTGAGTTCTAACCTGTGAAATGTGGGTGGATACAAAGTCACCACGTCCAGGTTTGACCCATAAAAACCTTCCACGTGGGATTCTCCATGTCCTCACCCCTCTGTTGTTTCAGTGCAGATGAGCTTGGCACCCCCAGAGGCCATGTGTGGAAGATGGCACAGCCACACAATTCAAGGGACCAGGAGCTCTGAATAAGCACTTGGAGAAGAGCCACCTGCCAATACATCCATTTTTGGACTTCATGTGAGTGAGAAATAAACCTCAAAAGTGCTAAGCTCATGAGATTTGGGGACAGCTAGAGCTACTACAGCAAAGTGCTAGGCTAGGTACTGAGTCTGAGGGACTGAACCTGTTTGCAATGGCACAATTGCTTGACTCGCAGTTTCTGATGTTATCTGGGTGACGACCAAAGGACACCGAGTTCTCCAGTTGGGGACAAGAGCTCGTATGTCTAGCAAGCGCTGGCCTGGTCTCTGGCAAGCTTCCTGCAGACAGCTGCCCGAGCTGGCCGCCTGGGCTTACTGCCCCTGCATTCTGGACAATGGGGCATCATTTCCACCCAGATGCCACAGGGAGCTACTCAGGTTACCCAGGCAGTAGCCCATGTTCAAAATATATGATCTCAGTCCTCAGAGCTTTGTCCATCTCTGTCTTCCCAGCCTTGGCCATCTTTTGAGTGGGAATTAGCAGGAATGTTCATACAGGAGCCTCCAAAGTGGGTAGAGTAAAAATTTTCCTCATTAAAACTCAAAGCAGGCCGGGCACGGTGGCTCACGCCTGTAATCCCAGCACTTTGGGAGGCCAAGGCAGGCAGATCACGAGGTCAGGAGTTTGAGACCAGCTTGACCGACATGGTGAAACCCCATCTCTACTAACAACACACAAAAAATTAGCCGGACATGGTAGTGCGTGCCTGTAATCCCAGCTACTCAGGAGGCTGAGACAGGAGAATCGCTTGAACCCGGGAGGTGGAGGTTGCAGTGAGCCGAAATTGTGCCGTTGCACTCCAGCCTGGGTGACAGAGCAAGACTCCGTCTCAAACAAAACAAAACAAAACAAAAACTCAAAGCAAAATACACTTCCTGACAAAACACAGGACTGAAAGATGCTCATCACGTGTACTGGTTTCCCTTGGGGATTGATTTGGCAAACGTGCACCTGAGTTGGAGATGTGTCTGTCCCAGCAGTCCTAGCTGCATTTAGCAACTCCCCTTGTGGCAGACTCTCCCTTTGATGAAAATCTCCTCCAATGCTGTCTGTTCCACTCTCCTGGCACTTGTCATTTTTCTCCTGGCACAACTGTCATTTCTCCCCATGTATGTAAGGCCCTTCCAGAGATGCAGAGGCCAGAGCTTTTGAGTCCTGAGCCACTAGCAAGAAATGAAGAAATGCAAAAGCAAGAGAGAGCATGGTCACAGAAAAACAAAAACCCGAGCTGCTCTCTAGCCTTGGGCTGTGCAGTGCACTGGTCATAAAGAGAAATCTGGCTTTTGTGTAATGCCACAGCTTATACGGAGCAAGGAGAGGCCAATCCGACAGCAGAAAATTAGGAAGGGTCTGAATTGGAGGCCCCTTTTGAGCCCTTGCCAAATAGCTCTTCCTATTGTCCCCTGTGGTTATCCCAACCTGCCTTATTTCCACTCTCAGACTGACAAGAGCCAAGTGAGCAGAGGGCAGTGGGTAGGGGGTGCTCTCTGGTTTGCAGCTCGAGGTGAAGGCTTGGATCTGTGACTTATTACCTGGGAGAGCTTGGACTAGTTATTTAGTGACACTTCTACTACTCTGGTGGAGGCTGATCATTGTCCACTTACGTCCCTTCTGGCTCCCACAGTAACGGAACTTTCACTGGGCACATACTGCCCAAACATTTCGCAGACTTCCTTGTTTAGGTGTGGTCATGTGACTAAGTTTCCATCAATGGAATACAAGGAGAAGTGACGCTGGCCATCTCCAGGTCTACGACTTGTGACATTGAGCACGCCTCCTCCATGCTGTCCTCCGCCTTCCTGTTAGCTGCAGCCCAGGTGTGGTGGTGAATCAGCTTTGACCACAGGAATGACGATAATGCCCCAGGGGATGGCAGAGCCACAAGGTGGAAGAAACCTGGGTTCCTAAGTGATGATGAGAAGCAGAGCTGCCTTCCACACCTGGACTCCTCTATAAGGCTGTTGCATATAAAAAAGAAATTGCTTTGTTCTTCAAGTTGCTCCAGTGCCGGGTTTCTTTGACAGGGTATGTTAGCCTTCTCTAACTTATATGTTCCTACAGGGTTATGGTGTGGTAAGACAGAGAACTGTAAAGAGCTATACAGTTAGGTGCTCCATAAATGCCTTCTGAATGAGTGGTGAGCAAAGGGACTGGTTATTTCCATGTTTAAATTCCGAGAATCTGCTGGGCATGGTTGCTCACGCCTGTAATCCCAGCTACTCAAGAGATGGAGGCGAGATGATCGCTTGAGCCCAAGAGTTTGAGACCAGCCTGAGCAAAAACAGCAAAAACAGTAAATCCCAAGAATGTTGAGAAGCAGCCTTACAACATATGTAGCAGCTACACACGGTGACTTCAGGGAACCCCAGGCCTTGTCTGTTTAAGCATCTTTCCCCCTTGGCTGGACGTTCCCACCATGAGTCAGTGACCATGAGATGACCCACGCAGGAGACAGCTGTGGCACACAGCCTTATGTCTCTACAGGAACTAACTTATCCCACAAGCTAATCAGCTTGCCTGTCAGGGTGAGCATCTGTGGCATGGGGTAGTAGGTGGAGGGTATTTAAAGGGCAGAAGACTGGGTTCAAATCCAGCTGTCTCTCTGACTCCTCATGCAAATTGGAGCAGGCCACTTAATTGTGAAGGACCTTGGCTTCCTGAGTGTCTGTAAAATGGGGATGCTAATTCTGGCTCTGCTTACTCCCTAGGGCTACAAGTCATGCTCAAGAGATCCAACAATGGTGAAAACACTGCATATGGCCGATGCCAATGGGAGAGACATGACAAGTCAAGTCACATTTGCTGAGTGTGGGCTGGGTGTGCTTGTCTCTTTCTTCCATGAATATTTATTGAGCACCTACTAAGTCACATAGTGAGCATGGTAGTTCCTGTCCTCACAGAGCTTAGAGTCTGGTGGACACTATATATTATACAAGGAAGTAGGCAATTACCGTACAGCATGATGAATTATTGATAGAAATGCAAGGCACCATAAATATACAGAAGAGGGCTCCTAACTCAGGCTTCAGGGCTCCTGGAATGCTTTTCAGAGGAAATGATCTCTCCTCCAAGATTGGAAGCAAAGGAAGAGTTATCAAGGGTAAGGGGGCTTTGGAGGTGGGAAGCATGTTCTAGGCAAATGAGATAAGGGTCACCCTTGAAGAACAAGAAAGAGCCACAGAGAGGCTTAGAATGGCTGGAGCTTGAAGTTGAAGGAGGCGAATGATGACACACTGGGCTGGAGGGGCCAGAAGGGTCTGGAGCAGGGGTTCTCCACCCCGGCTGCAGCTTGGAGAAAATACTGATGCTCAAGTCACCTCCACCTCTGGTGGTTGAGAAGCTCCCCAGGTGATTCAAATGTGCAGCCCACGTTGGAAGTACTGCTTAGACCACGCGGGATCTTAAAAGCCAAGTGAAAGAGATGGAAGTTTATCCAGAAAGCCTCTGATGGTTTTATGGAAGGAAGGGTTGTAATCAGATTTTTCTTTCTCCAGATGCTGGGTGAAGAAGGGAATGAGACAGAAAGACTGGGCTTAGAGAAGCTGGTTAAGGAGGCTGCTGCAGTGGTCCAGGTGGGAAATGGACCCAGAGCTGTCAACAGGGATGGCAAGAAGTGGACAGATTCGAGGCCTGGCTGATGATGGGCTGCGAGGAAAGATGTGGGAGATGTGGGGAGATAAAGGTCATCCCTTGAACATGCAGGTTGAAATGACCAAGAAGTTTCCAGCTAGAGATACAGACTTGTGAGTCGGCAGCAGAGAGAACCGATGCACTCTCCCAGGAAGAGGGGTAAACGGTGAGAAGAAAAGAGGGACTGGAACAGAACCCCAGAGGACCAGGGAGAGCTGTGCCCCAAAAGGACCAAGAAGAGCTGGTCAGAGAAGGAAGAGAAAAACCAGAAGCGCACATTGTCAAGAACGTAAAGAATGGTGGCTAGTAAGAGTCAACATGTGTAAGAGGGTCAAATCCTGGGAGATGTAGTCACAGGCCACTGGTAACCTTGGCAGGGAAGATGGGGTCAGTGCCTGGGGTGGGGCTGAAGTGGTGGTAAGAGCAGATACCATCTAACAGGGGCAACTATTCTTTATCTATTTGTTTGCTCATTCAGTAAATACTTTATACATAAAACAGGGTGCTGTGTTCAGAGCTGTGGATAAGAGGCCAACTCCGGAGGCCTTCACCCACTAAAAGGAGACAGATAATCTCGCCCACATCACAAAACGATGAGATATAAATGCTAGAATGAGGCTGGGTGCGGTGGCTCACGCCTGTAATCCCAGCACTTTGGGAGGCCGAGGCAGGTGGATTGCCTGAGCTCAGGAGTTCAAGATGAGTCTGGGCAAGGTGGTGAAACCCTGTCTCTACTAAAATGCAAACAATTAGCAGGCATGGTGGCACATGCCTGTAGTCCCAGGTACTCAGGAGGCTGAGGCATGAGAATTGCTTGAGCTCGGGAGGTGGAGATTGCAGTGAGCTGAGATCACACCACTGCACTCCAGCCTGGGCGACAGAGCAAGACTCTGTCTCCAAAAGAAAAAAAAAAAAAGCTAGAATGGAGATGTAGTTCACGGGCTTTAGGACATAGCAGAATCAACTCTACTAGAGAAGAGGAAGGGGCAGGCAAGGAAGATCTTAGAAAGCAAGGAAGAGGGACAAAGTTTGCACTGATGTGGTCATCATGAAGGCTGCCCATTGTAGAGTTCAGATCTTAGCCTGCAGTGGAAGAATGGTACTTCTGGACCTCCTCATGGATTGGTGGGGCCATGTGACCAGCCTGGGGCCATGAGTGGTGAGTAGAGGTGAGAGCAGTCATGTTCCAGCCAGAGCATCTAACGGTCAGCACAGGAGGCGCCAGAGGTCCTTCGGGCACTGCAAACAGCCACGTTGAGACTGTGGTGCTTCCAGGTACCTGACTGACCCCTCCTCAAGACACACACCTCTTGGTAGACCAGAAGCCTGAGCCGGAAACAAATTTCTGCTATTTTAGTGCTGTCACTGTCATCATAGCATCCCTTGGCCCAGTGCTCCTCCAAGTGTGGCCCCTGGACCAGCAGCCATCAGCTTCACTTGGGAACTTGTTGTAAATGCACATTCTCAGGCCCTACTCTGAATCTGAATTTACTGAAGCAGAAACTCTGTGGGGTTGGGGAGGGGGCGGTCCAGCAACCTGAGTTTTAACGAACTCCAGGGGATTCCAAAGCATGTTGAAGTTTGAGAACCGCTGCCTATCCAGGGCCAATGGACAGTCATCTTCAAGGCAAAGTGGAAATTAGAAGTCATGGAGAAGGTCATTCTAGCAAAGAAAACTTTTTAAAATGAAGTAAGATACAAATTAAATGGTAAGGCTCATCATGTCACAGGAAAGGATTGTTAAGGAAAAATATCATGGTACCCACCTCCCCTGGGCTGAGACTTCTGAACAAAATGGCCTAAACTCTGGCCACGTAGACAATTCCCTGCAGTGTCATATCAGAAGACACAATTGCAGAGGAGATATTCTGAATCCAAAGGCATTGAAGCCAGGACCAGGATAAACCCAGCAATGCATTTTCCCTTTGTCCCATGGCGTTTGCTGATTTAGAAAATGCTCCTGAATGCTTTGAATCCGAAAGGTACAGAAAACCCAATTCTCTCTTCTGCAGAATGAGTCATTAGAGCTGGAGCTGAGGCTATTTGGTAATGGGCACTATTTAAATAAAGTGAAAAGTACAATTTCAAATGAATTGCTTTTTAAACTGTCAAATAAAAGGAATCCATTTGTGCATGAGAAATTATTCCAAGGGTTCTAACTATTAACTGAAAGCAGGTGAAAAATGTCAAAGAAAACGTCCTACTAAAGAGCTGACTAAATGTCTAAAGACAGACACTTAATGACTCCTTTGACCTGTTTTGGATTCAAAAACATGTATTTTCACCAGCCCTAGGTGAGCTCCATGGACAAAAGTTTTAAGAAAATATTAAATGCTAGTAGCAAGATGCCATTTTGTTCATCAGCATTGCTTTAACCAATGTGGCCCTGACACTGTTTTATGGACAGGACAACAGCATATTATCACTTTAACTTTTTCCTTTGGCTTAAATTTGATGCCAAGAGCCCCTGGCTAGCTCTCTAAGTGTCATATTTAACAATGTTTTATAGTCTTCTATTTGCTACTGCTGAATGCATCCTCGTACAGTCTAGTCAATGAGAAGAAAATTCTGCAAACGTATGAAAAGTGTCTTTTCTGTCACAGGCAGGCATGCTTGGTTGAGGTCACCAGTACGGAGAGTGAGCCTCAGTGTTAAGGCATCTCTGCAGACAAAAACAGAACCCTGGCCTTTTCCATTTCGTTTCCTCTAGGGGTTTTCACTGCAATTAGTTTTGTGTTCATGCCTTCACTATCTTTGTTGGGATTGAAACAGAGCTGCTGAAAATAATCAGTGAGGCTTCTCCCTTCCCGGCCCTCTGGCACCTCTAACCTGTGTCACTATTCCAGGCTAACACAAGCAAAATGATCCCTGCTTACTCAGTCCAGAGGGAACCGTGTGGGTGGTGACTGGCTAGAGGCATTGGAGCAGGCTTGAAAAGGGAGCACTTCTCACACGTGAAGGTGCACACAAATTTCCAAGGGATCTCGTTAAAAATGTACATTCTGACTCAGTAGGTCTGGGGTGGAATCTTAAGAGTCTGTGCGTCGCATAAGCTCTTAGGCAATTCTCATGCTGCTGAGGACCACACAGTAGTGTAGTGAGCTGTGAGGGAACAACGCACATTCTGCACAACAGTGACTTTTAGGACCCTCCTTAACGGAGCATTTATCTAAGGGCCTTGCTCCCTTTTGATTTAGAGTTCCTTGAAAGCAGAGACTGGGTCTCATACATTTGTTATTGTTTTGTTCTCCGGTTGGCACAGGGCCTACACACGGTGGGTATGTATTTATTTAATTAAAGAGTTGGCCTTGTTCCAAGAAGGATTTTAACCCCTAGCGGCACTAAACAGGTGGCGATGAATTGGCCGGGAAGGAAGTCGGTCCTAGGGGTAGTCACAGACCCCCTGGGCTGGGGTCCCCTCCACCTGCCTGCACCTGTATCACCCCTCAGCTGCTGTTCTGAAATTTTCCCTCCCGCCCCATTTTTAAAGCGGTTTACACCAGAGAGCCGACCAGAAAGGAGAGATACAAAACCAAAAAAGAAAGCCCTGGGAAGCGGTAGGCTTAGGAACATGGAAAGCTCAACCGTCGGTTGTGGGGCCCGCAGATCTCTCTGGTTCCCCTCTCTGCCCCGTCTCCAGCTTTTTTGCAGGTCGGCGTCGCGGCCTCGCAGATCCCCAACAGCCCCAAGAGCCCTGAAGGAGCTGGTCCCAGCGGGTCCAGGCTCCTGTTGGCTTGGTGCAAGCCTGTTTGTTAGCTCTGCACGACCAGTTAATTTTCTCCTGCATCTTCCGCCCGTGGCGGATGGCGGGGTGGAGAGGGGGTGTGTGGCGGGGCCTCGGGTCGCCTCGGGGGTCGGGGAGCCCGGACAGGAGCGACTACTCTGCAGAAACCCTTGTTCTAAGAGTCCCCAGCGGTGCCATAACCCGTTTCTCTCTGCAGCAGCCTCAGAGGGTAAAGGAAGGGCTCGTTGCAGCTCCATATGGAAGAAAGGAGAGAAAAAGGGAGAAGGAAGGGGATTATGTTGGTCGGTAGTTGGACCTCTCGGGGGAAGAGAAGAGCGCACGGGGGAGTGCGCCCTACCGGAGGAGTACACGTGCTGGAAAGGGCGGGGGGCTGAGAGGCGGGCAGGAGGCGGGGAGTAGGGAGGCGAGAGCAGCGGGCGGGAGGCGCCACGGCCTCGCAGACGCAGGCGCCCGCAGCCGAGAAGCCAGAGAGAAAGTTCCCGGGGAGAGCTCGCCCCTGGGAGGGCCGACGTCGAGCCTGCTCGCCGCGAGGGTCTCAGGTCCCGCGCGTCCAGCCAGCCTTCCCGCTGCGCGCACTCGGCCGCCCGGGCTCGGCTCGCCGGGAAGCAGGGGAGCATCGCCGGCTGGCAGCCGGGGCGGCCGCCGCCAAACTTGGAGGAGGAGGATGCTGCGAGTGGGCACGGCGGCGCGGGGCGCGGGGGCGCACTGAGTGCTCCCACGGCGCTGCTGCCAGGGCTGTGGCCGGGCGAGCCGGCCGAAGCGGAGCGGGCAGGTAGCGGCTCTAGCGCCGGGACTGCGCCAGCCCTGCGAGCCCGGGCCGCCAGCGCCACCGTGCCGGCGTCGCCTCCTCGCCACGGAGCCATGGTGCGCGGAGCGCGCACGCGGCGCGCGGGACTCTGAGCTCCGGCCGCGTCGCGCGTCCCCACCTTCCCAAGGGGCTCCCCCGCCGACCTCGCCCTCGGGCCATGAGGCTTTGGCCCGGAGCTCCTCGCCTCTGAGTCGCGCACCGCCTGCTCCAGCCCCAGCGCCGCTCAGCCACTGATTGCACTCTGGCCGCTGAAGCTCCCCATCCTCTCCCAGGGACGGCACCCAGGCGCTCCGGGATGGCGCTCCGCCGGACCCTCCGGCCGCTCAAAGTTCGCAGGAGGCGAGAGATGCTGCCGCAGCAAGTCGGCTTCGTGTGCGCGGTGCTGGCCCTGGTGTGCTGTGCGTCCGGCCTCTTCGGCAGCTTGGGTGGGTGCTGGTACGGGTCCCCTCTTCCTGGGGAGTTGGGGGCTTTGGCTGGGGAGTCTCGGGGCGGCTCCGAGATGTTTCCCCCTCCTTCCTCGTCAGGTTGGTCCCAAGGGTTCATCCAGTCCCCTCCCCGCCGGGCAGGTAGAGCGCGCCCAGAAGGGGCTGATGGACGCTCTGGGCTGTGGCGCCGGTTCCCCTGAGCTACGCGCGGCCCCTGGGGGGGCTCAGGACGCGGCTGCAGGTGTGTGTTACTAAGACGAAAGCAAGAACCACTTCCGTCTCGGGAGTGCGCCCGGAATGGGCAGCGCAACTGCGGGGTTCAGGCAGGATTCTCTTGGTCTGGGGTGGGAGAAACTGAGTGGCCCGCTTTCCTATTCTGCGGAGCCGCAGGAACTGCCACTGCGTCTCGCCCCTGCCCTGGTTCAAAGGGGTCCCCTGGGTGCCCTGAGGTGTTCTTCCCAAACCCTAAAGGCGTTGGGGCAGTCTGCCGCGGGGGGTTGCTGCCATGTTTCAGCATCGCGTCTCTCAACTCCCCTTAACTCCCAAGGAGGGAGAAGGCGGGTGTGTGGAGCCTCGACCCATGCCCCCTCCTCCAAGAAGAGGGATTTGGGAGTAGCTTAGGCTATGCAGATTTCAGGTGGAGCGGGAAGAGAGAAGGAACTAACCAAAGAAATGTGTTTAGGGGGATGTGACCCCAAGTGTAACCTTCGGGAGACATTCACTTCCCTAATTCAGGAAACACTCACTTCCCTAATTCAGGAAACACTCACTTCCCTAACTCAGGAGACATTCACTTCCCTAATCGTCTCATTTTGAGTTGGATGCTGTGAACCTTTTAATTTCATTTTTTTTAAATGTAAAAAGACAAAAGAAATGCTGGTGGTTTAAACACCAAGACATGGAGGTAAAGCGGGTGGTACCTTCTTGAGCAATTAGAAAGGCCGTCAACATCCGGAGACCATTTAGAGAGGTGTACGCTGATACGTAAAAATCAAGTGGAACTTGATTAAAGTTTTCAAAATAACTCCCTTTCGAAACCTAAACTTTGTGATTTGAGGATTCAGGGTTAAAAAGTGGCTCTTTCCAATGAGACCCAGGAAGGTTATTTTGAATATCTTAGTACCTGGTGCTTTGCAATTGGGCAAGTCAGTGTTTGGGTTTTTTCCCCCTCAATTACACACCAGAAATAACAACATACCTAGAGGCTCTTAGACGTCAGCATTATAGAAGAGGTATTATTACCCAGCTGAAGCAGTGCGCATCAGGAGAGGTAAATGAATACTCTGAAGGTCTTAAAGTGAGAATCATTTTTATTTGCTGGATCAGGAATTACCTTTAGGAGTTTAAGTGTGCTTGGTTGCGGGCATCCGCAAATTCTCTCTTGCCCCAGTATGGCCCCTGGACTAGCAGAATCAGCACCACCTGGGAGCTTGTTAGTGCAGAATCCCAGGTCCCACCGCAGACCTGCTGAATCAGAATCTGAATTCTAACAAGATCCCCAGGTGATCTGAGTGCACATTCAAGTGTGAGGAGCACTGGGCCAGACCGCATCAGCCTTGCCCACCTGCTTGCTGACTTGCTATTCATTCGTGAAGTTCCTCCAGGGCAGGGGCCCTCTGAGAGTGTCTTTTACTGGAAGAACACTTAAAAGGTCACCTATCTAAACCGTTTGTTGCACCTATGAGGTGCTGAGACCACCTCAGTCTTGGCCAAGGTCAGGTCACATGCTGACCCATCTGGGACTGGAAACAGTGAACTAGATCCAGGAAACAGGCCATTGTATGTAAGCAGGTGATATTATACTTCCAATCATCCTATTAGTCCCTAAAGATGGCTCTGAATAGGCAAACAGAGCTGTTGGTGACATAGATACACAAATGTAAGGTCATTTTGGAAATGCAGTCATCACACTGACCTAATGGTATCTGTGACTTATTTTCCATTCCAGGGCAGAAAACAGCTTCTCCTAGCAAACGTGTCCTGCCAGACACGTGGAGAAATAGAAAGTTGATGGCTCCAGTGAATGGGACACAGACAGCCAAGAACTGCACAGATCCTGGTAAGAAATCGATTCTTCTCCACCCAGTCTACTAAGACGTTTGGCCTGACCTGGAGATGGTGCTTATGTGGGTGGTTACAGCCAGAGCTGAGAAAGGCGGTTTATGGACCTGAGTGGGAAAGGGTGGCCATGAGGTGTTGAAAGGTAACATAAAGACATTCGTCAATGGTGCTGCTAAGCAACCCAAGTGCTTTCTTTATCCAGCAACTGAAAAGGTCACATTTAAGAGTTTAAAAATGTTATTTTTTGTTCTCACAATGTTCCTGAAGGCTAAGTATTTTCCCTGCTCTCTTGATTTTGTTTGCGGCTCGAGATGTCTTTGTTTTCTTCCCTTTTGCTCACTATGTCCATTACTGGAGCTCTCACAGTGGCAGATCCAGCTGCTGTGGCAACGGTGCTTTGAGATGGCCCACCAGGGTCTCTCACCATGCCCGGGCAGCTGCAGGGGTGGGACGCTCTGGGGTGCTGCGGCTGTTTCTCTCAAATGCGAGTCGGCACGGTGTCATTCAGCCCTGGAGACTGATTCTGCTTGCCCCGTTTTGATGTTCTTCTTCAGATTTTTCTTGGGGGTCCGAGGCAGTAGAGACCCAGAGGTGACATCTTGTCTGTTCTCCTGCCACAGACAGGCTTTGCTTAAATGAGTGAAGAAGATTATCAGGAGAAGATTGCGTATTGGCAGAGAGCAGAACTCACAGCCACTGCCCAGACCGCAGGCTGGGCACTTCTATGCTTGAGCTCTGGCTGCAACCCTTAAGGTCTTTGTGAGGAGGATCTGGGGGGATGATACATTCACAAGCCCTTAGGGAACTGTGAGGTTTTAATATAGATGGCTTTGCCACTGAGTTGCTGGGCAGATCACATCATCTTTTTGGATCTCTGTTTTCTCACCTGTAAATGGGCAGAATAGTTGCCTGTTGTAGGGTTGTTGGGAGAAACTGGGAAGGCTGTGTTGGGGACTGGGTATAAAAGGAGATGGAGCTCCAGGGCAAAGGAGCAGGGTTGGATGGCAGTCCCCATGTGTTTAATTGTCATACTCTGTGAGGCAAGTCTCATCCCCATTTTACAGGTCAGGAAAGATCTAGGGAGAAGGCACAAGTTGCTCAAAGTCACAGAACTCGTAAGTGGTGAAGCTGGTTTGAGAACCTAGGCCTGTGAAACTAAAACCTTCGGTTGGTTCCCTGTGCTTAGGAGGGGGCGACCTTCTGTCAAAGTTTTCATACTGTTTTTTACGCTATCAGCTTCCCTGCCCTCAGATGCCTTCTGAGAAGTCCACCGGGAGGGACATGGTGGTGGACAAGCTCAGGCTTGCAGAGAAGTGCTGGGATTAGCTTGTCACCTGGGTGGTTCTTCCTGTCCGGGTGACCCAGCAGGTGGGGGTGCTCATCCTGTTATTCCCTCCCCCAGGGTGTCTCCTCTCATCAGCCAGGCTGGTGGACATGTGGGCCGACTGACATATGGCAAGGGTCATTGGCTCTACATTGAAAAACATGCATGAGGCCAAGGATGGTTAATGCTGGGGGCCGTTCCCACCCATTCCAGGGACCAGAAATGCTGGAATTGGCACCATCCCCATGGGAACACTTTGCTACTCTGGATAAAGAATCAGGGTTTGGGAATGTTTGGGTGGTTTCAAGCTTGCTGGTGCCCTCATCTTGGGCTGGCCATGCCCTCCTCCGTGACTTCTGTCGTACATAGCCTGAGTATGTTGACTTCCCCGATCCCTTTCTTATGATAGAGTTCTCCTTTGCCACACCATGGGCTCTGTTTCTGTCTTCAGCTGTCTGATTAAAAAGCATTCAATTAACATATAAAGCGTCCGTTCTATTTGACAGGAAGGACTTACCTTGTCCCTTTTGTGGAAAGGGAAGTGGAGGGAACTCGATAATATCTTTAAAAATAGTTAACTTTTCCGTTATGCTTTGTATTGACTGTTTCCAGAATACAGCCTGGCCCATAGAAAGGACTCCGTAGATATGGGTCGAATGATGGAATGAAAGTGCATTTTGATGTATCTCACATTTTAATCCTTATCACGTTTTTGCCAAGACAAGATACACGAAGTTCAGAAGTTTAGTGGCTTCCTAAGATCTCTTGGGCAGCTGGAACATACTGGGGGGGGTCACCTGGATCCAGGTGCCAGGCCTCTCCCTTGTACTGCACAGTCCCTGGCTCTCCTCTCAGGCCAGGCGGGAGCTGTGTCCGGCCTTCCCTTCCAGCATCTTCCTCCCTGGCCTATGGGAATCTCTGCCCCCTTTTCGTTTCACAAGTCTGTGTAGCAAGCACCTGCTCGTGTGTGTCCAGCTCTATTGTGGACACGTAGTGGGGAGTTTAAGATGCAAGCCGCTGTCATTGAGTAGCTTATACTAGAGTAGAGAGGACAAGATCTCAACACAGGGAAAGCTAGGTAACATTGAGGGACTCCAGAGGCTCCCCAGTGAGCAGCCCTGCAGGAGGCACTGCAGGTACACAGAGGAGGATACGCTGGCCCAGTGTCCTTCTGTGTAGTCTGGGGGACTAGATGAGGCAGGGCCATTTAGAGTTGCCATGACAGAACTGGGTTTAGCAGAAATAGAAATTTAGTGGCTCAGTAACTGGCAGTGTGAAATCAAAGGTTACGAGGTGTCCATGGCTGTGTTTCTCCATCTCTGGGCGCACTTATCTTCTAGCACGGGAAGGTGGTTACCACTGGCCCAACCTTATGTCTTCCCAGACTCAAATATGCTGAGGCTGAGCAGCTTCTGCAGAAGCCGGGAAGTTCTGTTGGGTTGGGTTGGCTTGGGCCCCATGACCACCCTTGCAGATTGATCTGGCCAAGGGAGTGCTGGGCCCAGGACTGGCTTAGACCTCGGTCATACATTCCACCTCTGGAGGGAGGGGACTGAAGCTGCCACGCCCACCACCAGAACGCTACCTGGGAGTCAGTGAAGTTGGGCACCTGGAGAGCAAACACTCAATTCTTACACCTCTTCACCCTGGGCTCCCATCCTGGGGCTTGCTGTGATAAGGAAGGGTGGGTTAGAGCTTCAAGTGAGAGTTTCAGGGATGTGACAGACACTGCCATCTGATGGCTGCCTCCCTTCTGCACAGCTGATGGGGTTTCCTCATAAAGAATTGCAGGGTGTCTTGCCTCCTCTTCAGGCTTCTGCTTTAAGCTCGCCCCCATGAGTTGGAGGGCGCCTTGTCCAGCTCTGCTGGATGAGGCCTTTCAGGGATGTCAGAAGGTGGAGCTTTAAGAGCTCACTCCTATGCTAAGGCACCACTTGGAGTGGGTGTCCCACAACGTGAGCCCACGTCTCCTTAAGAACCTCCGGTGTGTGTCTTTATTGCCTGTGCCTTCTCATGCTCATCTTTACCTGTGAGAGGAAGAACTTTGTTTTCCAAAAACATGAATGGGACCCTGCTCTAGTCTTTCCTGAAGATTCTACATGGAAAATGGGCTCTGCCTGGGTTGTATCCCCAGATCTTGGTGTCAGTGTTTTGATCTCATTATCTGAGTTTCAGCCTAAGTACCAGCCACCACCCCTCCCTTCCCTTCCCCCTTTATTACTCTATGTTTTTTGTTTGTTTTTGTTTTGTTTTGTCACTGTGTCACCTAGGCTGGAATGCAGTGGTGTGATCATGTCTCATGGCAGCCTCTACCACCCTGGCTTAAGTGATTCTCCTGCCTCAGCCTCCCGAGTAGCTGGGACCACAGGCTATTTTTTTCTATTTGTTTTGTAGAGGCAGGGTTTTGCCATGTGGCCCAGGGTGGTCTCAAACTTCTAGGCTCAAGCAATTCTTCTGCCTCGGCCTCCCAGGATTACAGGCGTGGGCAACTGTGCCCTCCTCCCTATGTTGTTTTTATGTTTTTATGACATATATCACTAACATAACTCACTTCATTGCTGGGTGTCTACCCTTGAGGGCTACCTCTGTTGTGGCCAGAAGAGCTGTTCTTAATCCTGGCTGCATATTAAGATCACCTCAAGAGCTTTATAGGAATATTTTGAAATGCCCAGGCCCCACTCCCAGAGTGTCTGATTTCACTGGTTTGGGGTAGGGCCCAGGAGTCAATACTTTTTAAGAGCTCTCAGGCAATTTCAGGATGAAGTCAGAGGTGGTGCTCACTGGGCTGGAGACCTAGTGCTCAGCACGGGAGCATCATGTGGGAGCATGTCAGAAATGCAGAGTCTCAGGCCCCTCAAATCAGAATTGGTATCCTGAAGAGATGCCCAGGTGGCTCTCTGGGCTAGAGCACTGCTGGACACTTGGTCGGTGTTCAATAAATATTTGAATGTTGAACGAAAGCAATTCAAACAAAAATTTGAATGTTAACACTTATTTAATTCAGCCATTTTCCTAAAAACCATTTTTTTAATGTAGGAAAGCTTTAAAAAATCTGCTTTATTTTTGTTCAATGATGTCTATGGAAAATTTATAATTAAATTTTCCCTAGAGATCTGAAGGCAAAACATGGGCCTCTAGGCCTTAGATGTTTATTTTCATGGCCTGTACAGAGCAAGCACTGAAAAAGGGAAGTAGGTCTCTCCATGCCACATGTATGATGTAGGCACGAGTGGCAGTGACTCTGAGTCCCTAGAGGACTATCTGAGCTCAGGCTGCTTTAGCAAAATATCATAGACAGGATAGCTCAAACAACAGACATTTCTTTCTCATGGTTGTGGAGGCTGGCAAATCCAAGGTCAAAGTGACTGGTGAGGGCTCGCTACTTGGCTTGCAGATGGCTACCTTCTTGCTGTGTGCTCAGAGTGGCAGAAAGAGACAGCACACAGTCTCTCTTTCTCCTCTTATAAGGGTGCTCATCCCATCATGGGGGCCATACCCTCATGAACTTGTCTAACCTTAATTACCTCCCAAAAGCCCTGCCTCCGAATACCGTCATATTGTGAGTTTAGGCTTCAAACTGAATTTGCAGGGGACTCAAACATTCAGTCTATATAAGGAACCAATGAGTTTCCACACATGTCCTGGAGTCTTTGAAGACAGCTGAGAATGGAACCTGGTGCTTCTCAACCTTGGCCTGTAAATGAGAGACACCAGGGGGACTTGAAAAACACAGATGCCTGGGCCCAGCCCCGACCTGTGAAACCAGAAGCAGTGACAGTTGCGTTCTGTGACTGACTTTTGGAGTATCTGGGAACCATACTGTTTCTGTCCAGATCTTCCAGGATGGGCTCCTGCTTGTCATCGCCACCTTCACAGGCTTTCCCTGGTCACCCAGTTCAAAGTAGCCCTCTGAGTCCCTGGCTGTCATGGCATCTTGTTTTTAGCTCCTTGCAGGTGCTAATTCTTAAGTTTATTTATTTATTTTTAAAAAATGAGACAGGGTCTCACTGTGTCACCCAGGCTGGAGTGCAGTGGTATGATCTCAGCTTACTGCAGTCTCGACCTTCCAGGCTCAAGCCATCGCCCGCCTCAGCCTCCTGAATAACTGGGACTATAGGCACACGCCACCATGCCTGGCTAATTTTTGTATTTTTAGTAGAGACGGGGTTTCACCATGTTGTTACCCAGGCTGGTTTCAAACTCCTGCGCTCCAGCGATCTGTCTGCCTTGGCCTCCCAAAGTGCTGAGATTACAGGCGTGAGCCACCACACCTGGCCTGCAGGCACTAATTCTATCCATTATTGTATTATCTGCCTCCCCTAACTAGACCATAAAGGGTGAAAGCCTTGTTTGCATTTTAAAACCATAGTACGTGCTTCACTTTTTCCATCTGTAAAATGAGGGTGATAGTTACAGTTAACTCTTGAACAAACCTGCATGGGTCACTCATATGTGGATTTTTTTCTGCCTGTGCCACTCCTGAGGCAGAAAGACCAACCCCTTCTCTTTTTCCTCTCAATGTGAAGATCATGCGGATGAAGACCATTAGATGATCTGCTTCCACTTACTGAATAAATATATTTTCTCTTCCTTATGATTTTCTTAATAAAATTTTTCCTCTAGCTTACTCTATATAAGAACACAGTGATACAGTGTATAATACATGTGACATATATAATATGTGTTAAACAGGCCGGGTGTGGTGGCTCACGCTTGTAATCCTAGCACTTTGAGAGGCTGAGGCAGGCAGATCACTTGAGGTCAGGAGTTCGAGAACAGCCTGGCCAACATGCTGAAACCCCCTCTTTACTAAAAATACAAAAAAAATTAGCCAGGCATCATGGGGCACACCTGTAATCCCAGCTACTCAGGAGGTTGAGGCAGGTGAATCGCTTGAACCCCGGAAGTGGAGGTTGCAGTGAGCTGAGATCGCACCACTGCACTCCAGCCTGGGTGACAGAGTGAGACTCCATCTCAAAAAGACAAAAAACAAAAAACTAATATGTGTTAATCGACAGTTTATGTAATCAGTAAGGCTTCCGGTCAACAGTAGGCTATTGGATTAGTGAAGTTATTGGGGAGTCAAAAGTTATATGCAGGCCAGGCACAGTGACTCATGCCTGTGATCCCAGCACTTTGGGAGGCTAAGGCGGGAGGATTGCTTCAGCCCAGAGCAACAGAGGGAGACCCTGTCTTTCAAATAATTAAAAAATTAGCTGGGCATTGTGGGGAGCACTTGAGATCCTGAGCAACAGAGTGAGATCCTGTCTAAAAGTTATACATATTCATAGATTTTCAACTGAGTGGGGGATTGGCACCACTAATGCCTGATTTATTCAAGGGTCAAAGGTACCTCCACCTCAGAGGACTGTTGGAATGAAATGAATCTAAATACCCATCAGCACTTAAAACAGTGTTTGGCCCAGAATACGTGCTCAGACACTAGCTTCTCTCTTTGTTATCACTTTTTAATCTGCTCACCCCAAAGATGATATAATGCCTGTGTGTGGTAGGTACTGAAAAACGATTTGTCAGTGGAATTTTCTGAGGGCAAGTTAACAAGTAAACATCTTGCCACACATTTATTCTTTTCTCTTCTGGAAACAAATTTGTTTGATTTTATTCATCTTTGAAGGATTTAGGATGCTGGAGGATGGACTACCTTGTAGAACGTGCTTCTAAATAGAAGAACTTTCTTGTGTCTTGACAGGCGTTATTTTACATTTGCCTGTGTAACTGGGATAGGCATGATTTCCCCCTCTCTAACACTGCCTTTATCCCCAACTTCTGGGTTTTAAAAAATTTTTTTGGACAGAGTCTCACCCCCTCACCCAGGCTAGAGTGCGCTGGTGTGATCTAGGCTCACTGCAACCTCTGCCTCCCAGGTTCAAGCGATTTTCTTGCCTCAGCCTCCCAAGTAGCTGGGATTACAGGCGCCCACTACCACACCTGGCTAATTTTTGTATTTTTAGTAGAGACGGGGGTTTTGCCATGTTGGCCAGGCTGGTCTCAAACTCCTGGCCTCAAGCAATCCGCTTGCCTCTGCCTCCCAAAGTGCTGGGATTACAGGCGTGAGCCACTGCACCTGGCCCCACTTCTGAGATTGAAAGTTTTTTTTCATTCTCCACTATGTGACCCCTGTTGGTTTGGGTTTCCAATGTCCTGTGCCCCATGTTAAAAAAGAAGGACGGAGCGGGGCTTGATTTCCCCTTGTTGTTGTGGGAGGGATTTAAATCCTCCTTTAGAATTTGCTTTATTGTGTGTGGTTTTCCTTCTTCCAAATACATCTTCTGAGATGCCTGAGCTGTGTGTCCACAGAAGAAAGGCTGGGAGAAGCGGGCTGATGCAGGCTGCTAAGGAGGGTCTGCAGAGAAAGGTGCTTCGTAGCATTTCAGGGGAGCAGAGGAGATGGATGCAGGCACTAGATGGAGAATCTTCTGTGATCAGCTTGCTTCTGATCCACCCTTACTTTTTATTCTGTATGATGCCGGTGTAAAGGCAGTTGTGGGAGGGGAGAGGGTGGTAGAGTCTGGTGGGGGTGGGACCCTGGGCACGGGAGCTGGCACTGTGGCTGGGCTAGGAGGAGATGAGATCACCAAGCAGGTGCCCTCAGGGGTGGGCCTCTGTAGACTCCCCTGTGCGGGGAGCAGAGGTGGAGAAAGCATGAGAAATCAAGAGAAGGACGAGGGGCCTAGAGCTGCGAAAAGGACATCAGGAAAAGTGGGTGAGGAGGTGCAATGGCACTGGCGGCAAGAAGTGTCTGGATTCTGAACAAACGTCTGTTGGGATGATGCCTCAGTGGACTTGGGAGACAAGTCACACATCCAAATTTTAAAGTCGTTATGTAAAAGCAAATTTTGAGTTAGAAAAGCAAGAATTGGATTTACTACCGTGGGCAAGGAAATCACAGTTCTATTCATTTCCCAGACAGCAGGGGCAGGATGTCCAGCCTGGAGAGGGCCTTTCCTGAGAAGGGCAGCCTCCGGAGGGCCAGGCAGCTTCTTGGGGAAACTGTCACCAACCATACTGGACAGCCATAGGCTGGCACAGCCACCAATCTGATTACAAAAAAAGGCTGAGGAAGACGGCACCCGGCATCACTGTGCCCACTCATGCCTGTTTCAGGGGTGGAGTGGGATGTTTATAGTGGATCAGTGGATTGGGAGCTGAAGGTCTGCGTTCTAGTATCAGTTGTGCTCAGATCCTGCCTGCTGGCATTTAGTGGCTATTCTCCCTCCCTCTCTCTCTTTCTTAACAAAAGGAAGTTGCGCTGGATAGGTACAAAGACTTTCAGCAGCCAGAAAAGGCTCCTTTCTGTCTGTCTGTCTGTCTTGGAGATGGTAGTTGGACATGGTGAAGGCAGACGTGAGGGTTTGAGTCCCAGCTCACCCCTTACTGGCCATGTGACCCTGGACAAGTTACACAATCTTGCTAAGCATCAGGATTTCTCTTTTGTAAAATGAGGATAGTAGCTCTTCTTACCTGTCTCACAGTGCTGCTGTGTGACACCACATGCTGTATGGAAGTATTTGAACCATACGGAGCCCGTGGTAGCTGCCATCATCATCATCATCATCATCATCATCATCATCAAAGGCGAAGTCCAGGGTACCCTGTGTTGTGCTATTCTAAGCACTTTTCAGGTGTTACTTGCTTCTCGTAACAACTCTGAAGGCAGGTGCTGTCCTCAGCTTGCCGATGAAGTGAAAGAAACCCAAACTAGTCCAAGTCACACAGCCAACAAAAAGCAGATTTAGTGGTTTATGTGTTTTTAATTAATAGCTTTATTTTCAGAGCAGTTGTAGGTTTACAGAAAAACTGAGCAGAAAATACAGAGTTCCTCTGTTACCCCTCCATCCTCACAATTTCCCCTATTATTGATACTTTGTATTAGTGGGTGTATTTGTTACAATAATGAGTCAATATTGATACATTGTTATTAACTAATGTCCACCTTTTATATTAGGGCTTCCTCCTTGTGTGATACATGCCATGTTTTTTTGTTTTTGTTTTTGTTTTTTTGAAACTAAGTTTCACTCTTGTTGCCCAGGTTGGAGTGCAATGGCAGGATCTCAGCTCTTTGCAACCTCTGCCTCCTGGATTCAAGCAAGTCTTCTCCCTCAGCCTCCCAAGTAGCTGGAATTACAGGCATGTGCCACAACGCCCAGCTAATTTTTTTTTTTTTTTTTTTTTTTTAAAGTAGAGATGGGGTTTCACCATGTTAGTCAGGCTGGTCTCGAACTCCTGACCTCAGGTGACCCATCTGCCTTGGCCTCCCAAAGGGCTGGGATTACAGGCATGAGCCACTGCGCCCAGCCCTCATGCCATGGGTTTTGATAAATGTGTAATGTCCCCTTTCTACCATTATGGTATCGTACAGAATAGTTTCACCACCCCCAAAATCCTCTGTGGAGCAAGACTTTTAATTCAGGTGGTCTGAATTGTGATTCCTATATTCCTTACTCATAACTATTAATAAGTGGGGTAGAAAAAGACAAACTAGAGATGGGAACTTCTGTAGCAGATTCCAGCCTGTCACTGTCTGAGTGCCCATCTGAGAAACAGAGAATGCCCTGTCCACGGGAGCAGCAAACACCTATGTGGGCTGTGCTTCTTGGTAGGTTTCTAATACCAATTTGTTTGCAATCAGAAGGTTTTTTGGCCTCATCCAAATGATTGGGGCTATCTGCTTGCCATCTCTCCTCTTTGCTGGGCCATCTGCTACCACCGACTTGCAGATTCTCCGCTCTTGATGTGGCCTGGTCTACCACAATCCAGAGAGCGCCCACTTGGCTTCCTCTTGAACCCTGAGGAACGTTCTTTCCTGAGTTAAAAATGGAAATTATAAAGCATTGCCATTTGTTGTCTCGGGTGAAAGGGATCCAGCCGTTGGACGTAACAGAAAAGTTGAATACTTGAAAATGGATTTTTAAAATTTAACATTGTCCATTATTGAAGAGGCCTTTAGAACATGGCATTTTACTAAAAAGGAATACAAATAAATGTGCTGGAATAATTTACTGCTCCTTCTGAAAAAGCAGTGGATATCCTCCTTGGGAAAGGAACAGAGGTCACTGTGTGGCTGAGAAACAAAAGCACTCCCTGCCCAGGGGTTCTTCCCGTTGGAGGTGGGAATGCATGGCTGCCTGGTTTCTGGACCTACAGCTTCCTTTGCTAATTCAGCACAGTGCGTGGCTCCAGCCCTGAGTCTCCTAGTAATTGTGCAAGAAATTAAATTCAATGTATACTTCTTGAATGTCCACACACCCTGTACTGTACTAGGCTCTGAAGCTGGAAGGGACCCAGGCCCTGCTGTCAGTGAGCATGGAGAAGACAGGCCAGGGCTCAAAAACCAGACCAAGCCACCTGCTGCAAATACCACGGTGGGGGATCTTCCTAGGGAGGGTGCCACAGAGGAAACAGTGTGGTGGTTCAGGGCAAGGGTGCCCTCCCTGGAGCAGACCATGTCTGAGCCTGGCCTCAAAGGGTAGGTGGAGGCTGTGGAAGGGCATTTAGGCAGACAGCAGTGTGCACCTGAAACTGCTCCCTGAGAAATCGCAGCATCACCTCCCGTACCTGGAGGAACGCTTGCTAGCAACCACTGTGTCTTGCTCATTGGTTGTCCAAGGGGAAAGAGAAAACAAACACCTCCTAAGATTACCAGGCACAATAGTAAGTAATTAGGCTTTGGGGATTTATCTAGGAGTCAGTGCTCAACTAGGGCTAGGGCTGGATCAGATTACTTGGATTTTTTTTTAAAGCATGGGGAGGGGGTGGCAGTGATGCCTGGGAGATGCCAGCTACCTGTGCTGGCCCATGGGGAAGTTGGCAAACTGGTTCTTAGTAATCCACAGTTGGGGCGGTCTCCCCAATTAACAGGCTGTGCTTGGCTCAGTATTAGCTCATGGCAGATTGCAATGATAAGAATGTAGGTATTTGCCATTCTTTCCCTTCTTACCTTTGAGCTCCTTGAGGGCAGGGACTATGTCCTCTTTGTCCTTGTCTCTAGAGGTGAGACCAGAGTCAGGCATAGACTCAGCTTACAGCGAATGGTGACTGGATGGACAGAGTCCCTCATCATACCCATTGGGAAGTTGTGCTCCCACAAAAGTGACACCTCTCTCCCTGGCTGGCCCCTCTAGCCTGTCGGTGCCTTGGGGAAGATCAGGACACCCAGAAGGAGTTAAGTGTTAGAGCTCAAAGAACATGGATCCTGGAGCCAAACCATCTGGTTTCCCATCCTGCTGCTGCCCTTGCTGTATTTCTGTGACCTTGAACTAGTGATCTTGCCTTTTAACCCAATTAAAGGGGCAGGGTGTGTTTCATTCACTGATATATCTGCCTGCCACTCAATAAGAGTGTGTGCATGTGAGTGCTTGTACATGCGTATGTGCTCCTGGAAGTCAGATAGCACCATTATCTCAGGGTCCTGAGCACTGACTTGTGTTAATCTCCGTAAGGTGCTTACAGGAGTGCTTGGCATGAGAGTGAGCACTATACAAGTTTTTTTTTGCAGCTGCAATTACCTCTTAAAGAGAACTTAAATTGAAGTATAACTTCACAGTATAAATTTTCGGAGCTGTCCTCTGATAAAGACTGGAGGCTGAATTTTATAAGTGCAGCACTTGCTTGATTTTGAGTTAAAGTTAAAAATGAATATCAGAGCTTATATTTGCTTGTTATTAATTCTTTGAGGACAAGAAGCTGTTGACCCTTCGCATGGCTGACACCAAGAGATGACCCAAATCACATGGGGCACAGAGGTACTCACTGTGATTGTTCCAGATAGTCCTTTCTGTTAGTGATGTGGGACCTGATGAATGAGAGCTGGAATTTGGAGAGCTTGCATTCTGGCCCTGACACAACCTGATTTTGTCCAAGTTATGCTGCCCATCTGAGCCTTAATTCCTGTCTGTGAAATGGGTGTAATGATGATGTGGTTTGCCCTACAGGCTTTTAAGGATTAAGTGCAAAGTGCTGTGCAAATACGATTACTATTGTTTGCCTGACTGTAATAGATGCTCAACCCTTTGAATACATCTCACCTTTGTGAAATAGAAGACATCAGTTGTTTGGGCTTTTCAGAATTGATCTATAAAATCATGAATAGGATTTGGTGAAAGCATGGTGCTTGGCTAATGTGGTTGATGCAGTGCCTGCCTAGAATAGAAAGAGAAAGACCATTCACACCACCCCGCCAACATACCAGCTTGTATGACCCCGCCGTTGGTTTATCTCATTTCACACTACAGATGTCTGACTTTGGATTCCACTGTATATGCCAAGTTCAAGGATGGCTGGGCAGATTGCACGGCAGCTTGTTCAGCTCTGTACCTAAGATATCTGTTTATTAAAATAAATGCATTTATGAAAAAAATCACCCTACTTAGGAGGCCTATTGGGGGCAGTCTTCCTGACCTCAGGTGGAAAGCCATCCTTGGGTTTAGCTCGTGGCAGATTGCAGTGATAAGAATGTAGGTATTTGCCATTCTTTCCCTTCTTGCTTTTGAGCTCCTTGAGGGCAGGGACTATGTCCTCTTTGTCCTTGGCTTAGAAGTGAGACAGGAGTCGGACATAGACTCTGCTTATAGCGAACAATGACTGGATGGGAGTCCCTCATTGTACCCCTCAGGGAGCTGTGCCCCCACAAAAGCGGCTACTCTCTCCCTGGCTGGCCCCTCTAGCCTGTTGGTGCCTTGGGGAAGATCAGGACACCCAGAAGGAGTTAAGTGTTAGAGCTCAAAGATCGAGGTGCTAGATGCATGTTGATGGAGCAACCCTGTCTGCTGGTCCCATGGGGAAATAAAAACTGTCCTAGATGCGGACCCGGCCTCCAGGGAGCTTCCATTTGAGTTGACAGGATAGGAATCCACAACGCTAACCTGTAATATGAGGGGGAGTACACAGGGCTGTGATCCTGGTGGTAAGTAGAGGAGGGACGAGTTAAGTCCCCAATATCAAAATCAAAGAGGGCGTCCCAGCAAAGGTAGCATTGAAGATGGGAAAGTGTGGCTGCTGTAAGCTAACAATGGAATAGGCACTTGGGTAGCAGCGTTCTAAGTGCTTTGCACACATCACTTCCTTGATCCTTGTGACAGTCCTGAGGGTAGATGGTGGTAGTGTGTTATTATTATCATCCCCATTATACAAAAGATATGAGTAAGGCACAGAGAGGTTCAATAACTTGCCCAAGGTCTCCCAGCTCGGAATTGGCAGTGTGAGGATCTGAACGTGGGCAGCCTGGCTCCGGAGCCTGTGCTCTTTGCCGGGGTAGGTGGAGGGTCCCCCTGGCTGAGGGAACGGTGGGCACGGGTGGGTATGGGTGGGGAGTCATCCTGTAATGTACGTTGGAACCAACCAGTCTTAAACACCCAAAGACCTTCATGCTCTTTTGTAGGCTTTGGGACCCAGGGATGGTTTCTGAGCAGTTCTGGGTTTTAGGAAGTTAGATCTGCTGGCAACATGGAGAATAACTGAGATTGAAATAATATGTGAAAGTCCTTAGCATTATGCTTAATTAGCTTTTTAGGGCAAAAGAAAATGAAGATAGGGAGAATCATGAGAAGTTATTGTGAAGAGACTTAGGCAGAAGTGATAGTCTTACTTAGGGTGTCAAGGAATAGGTTGAGAGAGGCAGGATCTGTACGTCTTAGCAGACGCTGGAGGTGCAATATGGCAGGTGGGGGTCATCAACCCTGATTGCAGATACAGATAAATGGCATCCCCATTTTCCAAGATGGGAGCAAGAGAAGTACTTTTCCTTCCTTGATTTAGACCCCTCTACAGGATACTAGTTCAAGAAGAGCCATGTAGTGTAAATACAGTGCCTGGCTTATATTGTATATTCTGTGTTCCAAAGTATGCACCCAGCAGGCACTTACTGGGTACCCATGGGTGGGGCACTAATGAGGCTGGGACAAAGGAGAGAAATCCCAGTCCTCAGTGACCCCACAGGTTAGAGGACAAGGTAAACTTGTAGTCACTGCATGTGACCTGGGGTGACACACTCGCATGCCCAGCATGGCTGGAAGCCTTCACAGAGCATGCAGCATTTGAGCTGTGCTTTGACGCAAGAGGGTATTTGCTGGACAGATGGGGAGGGTGGGACATTGCTGGCAGTGGACTTGGTGATTGCAGAAATAGGGTAGTGAGAGAGAACTTGACTAAATCGGGGCAAGGGAGATGTTTTCAGCTGGACTTGCAGGGGTCAGGTCCTTGGGTGTGGTGGCTCCCGAGGCTGCATCATGCCAAGCCCTGCAGGCGGCTGGGCTTTCCTCTGTCTCACGTGAGGGTTTAAGAGTGGGAAAGATTCCTCTCCCCACCCTAAGAACTGCTTACCTTTTCACCTCTGGGCACCTGGAGCCAAGGGATGGCAAGAGTGTGATATTCACCATCAGAAGCCCAACCGAGAGGGGGCACGGATCCCCCTAATTCTGTGCTCCCTCCACACGTGGCCTCACATGTCAGGACACCCAGTTTATGACATTTTTTAGATCAGTAGGGCTTAATCCCAGCAGGATTTTGCCAAGGCCCCAAAGCAGATGCATTTGTTCTAAGCAACATTGGAGGCATGTAAACAAAATGATAGGGGAGAGCTGAAGAAATGTAGGGCCCTGAATGTAACATGCAAAAAGGAAGAGTCGAGGCCTTTCTCAGGCGGACAACCAGTTCTTAGAGTCATCCTGGTTTCCTTTTCTGTCTCTCCGCGCTTCCTCAGATGAGTATGCAGGGAGGCCGGCTAGTGCTCATCCCGAAAGAGGATGCATCACACCACACAAGCAGCAGGCAAAGTGGCAGCAGCCCCGCCTTGTTTGGTGGCCTGGTGGCCTTTGTGTCTTGCTTCATGTGTAGATGAACACCTGGGAGGGAGGGGCCACTGGTGCCTTCTGTGAAATGCCCTCTGGTTGCTGAATAAGCTGTCCTCATGAAGGTTGCTGACCTTGCCTGACCTTGGGTACATGAACAACACTCTGAGAGGATGCTCAGGGAAGGCAGGACATGCTGATCGGCCAGCGGTGATTGAGAACAGGACATGAGGGTCACTGCCCCGAAAGGCCTTCAGCCTGGAGAAGCCCGGTGCCCAGAAAGAGGTGGAAACTCCCCAGAGACCTGCAGAAGTGTCGATAAAGGCGATTAATGGAGTAGATAGAATGACTTATAAACAAAGATCAGAGCAGCTAAGTGGTTCTGGCTTATTAGCTAAGCGTCAGCAAAGAGAGCTGTGTGAACAAGAGCACTTGAGATGGTGTTGCAGCGACTCACCTGGCTGCAGGGGCTCCACCTGGGGAATTGTCAGACCCGGGAGAAGAACCGTCGACGGGCAGCTTGCCTCCCCTAAAGTGCTTCTTAAAGGAAACCTTTGCCTCAAACAGTCTCCCCAGGAAAACGGGGGGAAATTCCATCCCCTGGGATGTTTCAATTAGATGGGGCCACGTGTTGGAGGGTTTATTAGAGTTGATTCCGTGCTGGCAGCAGAACAGAATAGCTGTGTGGTTGCATCTTTTCATTCTCTAATTTCTGAGTGATTCTTCTCTGGGCCTCAGAGGGGGCAAGCCCTTGAAAGAATTGCTTTGAAATCCCTTTGATCATTTAAACCTTGCTTGTTTTTTCCTTAGCCAGCAAAGATCTGATATAGCCCTGTGTGAAAAGTGACTCAATGACTTGTGGGCTTTGGGTGACCTGTATGCGTAGGAGGAAGAAAGGAAAGGTGGGGAGGTTGGTAACTAATTTGCAGACCACACCACACACTGGGAGGATGTTGCTGCCTTTTCCGCAGTCCCCAAGCTCCAAGCTCATCACCAATACTGAGAATCACACAATGAAGTCAGAGGGGTCTCAGAAGGGATCCAAGAGATCACGGAGGAGATCCTGGAGGGAAGCAGTATGTATTGTAGCTCAGAGCCGTGCCTCCCCATCTTTTATGTGCACATGGTCACCTGGGGACCTAGTTAAAATGCAGAGGCAGGAGGTCTGGGGTGGGGCTGGGGGAGTCTCCATTTCTGGCATGCTCCCAGATTCTTTTTTTTTTCCCCCATTTACTTATTTATTTATTTATTTATTTTGAGATGGACTTTTGCTCTTGTCACCCAGGCTGGGGTGCAATGGCGCGATTCCAGCTCACTGCAACCTCCACCTCCCGGGTTCAAGCGATTCTCCTGCCTCAGCCTCCCGAGTAGCTGGGATTACAGGCATGTGCCCCCACGCCCAGCTAATTTTGTATTTTTGGTAGAGATGGACTTTCGCCATGTTGGCCAGGTTGGTCTCGAACTCCTGACCTCAGGTGATCCATCCGCCTCGGCCTCCCAAGTGCTGAGATTACAGGCGTGAGCCACTGCGCCCGGCCTGGAGGTAATGATTAAACAACAGCAAGGATAACAATTTTGATTCGTGATCACATCCCCCATTTAAAGAGTTTCCATGGCTTTTTAGTGCCCTTGGACTCCACCTACTATGCAGGCAGAGGATAAAGGCTGCTTCTCCCACTTTTTGGATCAGGCTCCTCCGTGTCTATCTTCTTGGAAGCATTCCCTTGAATTGGGTGTAAAAATCTGTCATAAAGAGTGGGCCATGAAGCAGGGGTGTTTTCCAGTCTGGATCTGAGTGAGTCAGTTCAGAGTCCCACAAGGGCAAATGGACCACTGGCCTGTGTAGAGCTGTAGGCACTGGAGATGGATCTCTGCAAGCTGTTGCCCCATCACACACATCCCTGCGCAGCTTGCACCTTTGGCTGTGCAGCCGCCTGTCTGAGACAGCTGTCCGCCTGGGAACTCTGCAGCTGCCCCCTTCCACTTCTTCCCTGTTTTTATATATGACAATGTCAATATTAGCAACAAGTGACAGATGCAACCCTGAAATGACATAGCAGACCCAATTCCCCATTGTTTGCTTCATAGGGTTTTGCTGCAGCTCCTCTGTTCGTTCGCCTCCTTTTCCTCTTCTGTAATCATATCCTAAGAGTTGCCTTTTGGATGTAACCTGTGTTGTAAAATTATAGTACCCCAATGTCTCTTTCAGGAGTAGCTGGCAGACAAAGGAAGAAGCAGTTTGCAGACATACCAGAGATTCCCCATCACCCTCCACATGACTCAGTCGTGGTTACTTTTGAGTTTAGCCAATCCTTCAAGCCAGATCTTTCCAGCCAGCTTCTCTCCGCCTCCCAGACCGATTGGGTTCTCCATTTGTTCCTCTTCTGCTGCCTCTGGGGTTGAAGTCTGCTCAGACAAGCTGCTCACTCATTTATTTACTGTTTTCTTTCTTTCTTTCTTTTTTCTTTCTTTTTTTTTTTTTTGAGACAGAGTCTCACTCTGTTACCCAGGCTGGAGTGCAGTGGCACGATCTTGGCTCACTGCATCCTCCGCCTACCAGGTTCAAGGGATTCTCCTGCCTCAGTCTCCTGAGTAGCTGGGACTACAGGTGTGCACCACTACACCCAGCTAATTTTTGTATTTTTTGTGCAGGTGAGGTTTCACCTCACCTTCGGCCTCCCAAAGTGCTGGTATTACAGGTGTGAGCCACCACACCCAACCAAGGCAGGACTTTTTTGTGATGGCTTATGTTATTGTTTGCATTTACTTAACTTCCAGATCTTCCTGTATAGATGGGGATGTGACTTGCATTATAGGATATTCAATCCGTTGACTTCAGACATGGACATGTGACTTGCTTTGGCCAATGGATGTGAGCAGACACTACTTACGTGATGTCTGAGCAGAAGCTTTAAAAGCTGTGTGTTTCTGCCAGCTCTTGCCCTTTTCCTTTTCCCATGAGGATGGTGTGTTCTAGATGGAACTTCTCCTTCTGCCTGGATTCTAGAATGGAAGACAAGAGAAGCCGTCCCTTCATTGCCAACTACTGATGCAAATGAGAAACAATGTGTGTTATACGCCACTGATATTTGGGGATTGTTTGTTATGCAACATAACCTAGTGAAAGCTGACTGATACAGTTTCTCAGTAGTGGGTTAATGTGTAGTGTTAAGTGAGGGGACATTTAAAAGGGCGGTCATCTTGAATCAGATGATAGCTAGGGAGTTTGCATTTTTTATCGAGGCAGTTGGAGCTGGGGAGAGTTTCTCAGTAGTGGGTTAATGTGTAGTGTTAAGTGAGGGGACATTTAAAAGGGCGGTCATCTTGAATCAGATGATAGCTAGGGAGTTTGCATTTTTTATCGAGGCAGTTGGAGCTGGGGAGAGTTTCTGAGCCAAGGATTGATATGCTGAGGAGTGTGCTTTGGGAATATGACTCCAATCTTAGGACAGAGAATGGAACTAGTCCTGGGGAGGTGTTTGAGGCTGTTTAGGATGTCCAGGAATGAGGGAGGAGGGCTGAGACAGTGAAAGTGGAGAGAGGGTTTGATTTCAGAGACTGAGTTTTGATGAGATTTATGAAGACATGGCAACTGCCTGAAGATGAGTGAGGGAGAGGGGCCACTTTCTTTCCAGGGAGGGAGCTTTGTTCTGTTGGGCCCTCCAGAAACAGGGAGAGTGGGATGAACCCAGTGTGCTCCATCTAGCCAGCTTGCCAAGTGTCTAAGCACTACCTGTTTCCAAAATGCTGCATTTTACTGTGTAAATGTGAGATGTCTGGAGAGACACACTAGGTTTGGGTAGACTTCAGATTCTCTCTCTGCTTGGAAACCTCCTGAAATTCTGCCACTGTACAAATTGTTGAAGTGTGAAGGTATCAGGGGCTTGGCTGAGGGGCAGATAGAGTGCAGGGTTGGCCCAGTTAGGGTGCTTTGTGCCCTAATGTAAAATTCAGGACAACCCCCGAGATGCAGGATCTTTAGCTGGGTGAGGGCTACATTTGGCCTGCCTTGCTCATCAACCAGTGGAGTGGCATCCACCATTCGTTCATCATTCATTCAACAAAGCGGTTAAGAGCGTAAGCTCTGAAGTTGGACTGTGGAGCTTGAATCCTGGCTTTGCTGCTTACTGGCAGCAACCTGGGGCAAGTTACTTCTGAACCCTTCTGAGCCTCTGTTTCACTGTCTGTAGCATGGTGATGACAGCACTGAGGTGGGTTGTCTTAGGGTTAAATGCATTAACAAAAGCATAACACTTACAGGCCAAGTGTAGTGGCTCATGCCTGTAATCCCAGCACTTTGGGAGGCCAAGGCAGGCAGATCACTTGAGGTCAGGAGTTCGAGACCAGCCTGGTCAACGTGTTGAAACTGTATCTCTACTAAAAATACAAAAAATTAGCCAGGCGTGGTGGCATGTGCCTTTTATCCCAGCTACTCAGGAGGCTGAGGCAGGAGAATCACTTGAACCCGGGAGGCAGAGGTTGCAGTGAGCCGAGATGGTGCCACTGCACTGCAGCCTGGGTGACAGAGCAAGCCTCCATCTAAAAAAAATGCATAACACTTATAGCAGGATTTGCTGCAGAATGAGGGCTGGCGTTCTGAGAGGGTGAAAGGGGGATGTTCATAGGGCACCCACCCCCTGTATGCCAGGCACTGGGAGACAGCAGTGAACAGAAGGGCCCTGCCCTGGTGGAGCTTACGGTTTAGTGGAGCAGACAGAAAGTAAATTTGTAAATGAGCAGATGTATAATGTCAGGTGATAAGTATTGTGAGGAAAATAAATAGTGATCAGGAGATAGTGACTAGGATGGGCTTGGGGACCTAAAATCAGGTGTTTGGGGAGATCTCTGAGTGGACAGGACCACTCAGGGGAAAGGTAAGGGAAAGGGGATGTGGAAGGAGCATTTCCAGCTAAGGGGGCAGGAAGCGCCGAGGCCCTGAGGAGGTCACATGCTTGTCTGTCCTGTGAACAGCGAGGAGGCTGGTGTGACTGGGACAGACTGAACTCATTGAAACATTTCCTTTTCTCTTTAAGGAAATTAACCCACTCTGCTTTCATGACAAGTTCAGATTTGATAGCAGATGCAGTGCTGTAGGAAGCAGTGCAGGAATATGAAAGCCTGTCACTCTCAGACTCTGCATTGTTTTGGAGCCTCAGTTTTTCCATCTGTAAACTGGAAGTGCTCTTCCCTACCTCTCAGGATGGCCGTGGAGAAGGCATGAGGTCACCTGTCCTCAGTCTCTTACACAGGAGGCATTCAGTAAACACTAATTACCCTAAGTCTTGGGAGAGAGTGACCTGAGGTCAAGGATGAAAGAATCTCTCCAATATAACACGTTGGGATGAGATCTGAGGTCATAAGCGAGGGATAGATCATTGTTGTAACCATCTACTTAAACAAATTAAAAAGGCCTTATGTTCAAGCTGTTATTTATATTGCAGTAATAGCTGCTTGCAGTGGTAGTTTTACTTGTGAAAAGGGAAAATGATGATGATGTCTGCAAATCAGTGTTTTGAACTAGGGCTGTGGTTCTCAACTTTGGCTGCTCATTAGGGTGACCTGGGCAACTTTAAAAAATGCTGATGCTGAGGCCATGACCCAGACAGATTAAATTGTAATCTCTGGGTGTGGACCTGGTCTGCAGTGGTTTTTAAATTTCCCCCAGTGATCAAATGTGTGGCCATGGTTAAAAAGCACTGAGTTGGGTTGGGTGGGGATGTGGCCTCTTGCTCTCGAAGATTCTGTGTGTGCCAGGGTCTATAATCACTACCCATGTGCTATGGGGCTGGGGTGAGAATGACCCCAAGAGTCAGGATTCGGCTGAGCTACCTCCTTTGTAGCCCCCGCTTCTAGTATGGCTCATTTACGCCACCAAACATAACTTTATCTTTAACCTTCTAAAAAAGTGTCATAAAACGTAGGAATGCTTTACAATTGACTCTGTATTCTTATTTTAAAAGTAGAGGCTCTTCAGCGGGTTCTGATGTCAGTCTCCTATTTCTTCCTCCTGGGGAGTCAGTGATATGCCTTAGCCAGTGTGGCCAAAGGAACTGGTGTAATACAATCTTGATCCCATTCAGTCCCCCACATTGGCTTATTTCAGTTTGTACTAGGATGTGCTGAACTTTTCAAGGAGCCAAAGTCATTAGGAGACTGGTGTGTCCATTCGTGGTATAAGACCTTACTAATGGCCAAAGGCAGAGTCGAAGACACTGAAGATTCAAGGCAAAATAACAGTGAGGAAGGGATGATGCATTTTATTAGGTAGTGAGATTCTCATTTTCACATTGTTTCCCTTATTGCTTTGGCTGCCAGGAAGCTCAAACGTGTTTTATGCTCAATTGCTTTAGATTCCCTTAAAATGTTTGCAAAATCCATTCCCATCTTACTGTTACTTCCCGACATTGTTACTTGGCTTTCAACCTTTTACTCTGATCTCAAGCCTTTTTGGAAGTATTTGGGTTATAAAAATACTTTCAAGGCCGGGTGCGGTGGCTCACGCCTGTAATCTCAGCACTTTGGGAGGGCGAGGTGGGTGAATCACGAGGTCAGGAGTTCAAGACCAGCCTGGCCAAGATGGTGAAACCCCGTCTCTACTAAAAATACAAAAATTAGCCAGGCTTGGTGGTGGGCATCTGTAATCCCAGCTACTCAGGAGGCTGAGGCAGAGAATTGCTTAAATCCTGGAAGGAGAGGTTGCAGTGAGCTGAGATCGTGCCACTGCACTCCAGCCTGGGTGACAGAGCGAGACTCCATCTAAAAAAAACAAAAACAAACAAACAAACAAAAAACTTTTAAAGAAAATACCTGTGCCTTGTGCCTAGATATTTGATTGGAAAAAGGTTGTTCTCATCATATTCAAAAGAACAGTTGAGATGTTAGAGCTTCCTTTGCAACCCTGACATCCCCACAGATGAAGACCCAGGCCTAGGGAGAAGAAGGACGTTCTCAGGAGGTGAGAGAGTTACTAAGGTGCTCCATTTACTAAGTGTGTGAACTCAGCAGGTTTTAACTTCCTTAAATCTCATTTCCCTGTTTATGAGATGGTGATGATCTGAGCTTTGCAGATTCATTGTGTAGATTGGATGAGCGAAGGCATCTAAAGCACTTGGTACTTTAACATTGTACTTTAACATGGTACTTTAACATTGTACTTTAACATTAACTTGGTACTTTAACATTAAGTGCCTGGTACTTAAATATTGACACAGTAGTATTTTTATCATGACAGTTGTTCTAAGTCAGAGGTCAACAAACTCTTTGTGTAAAGAGCCAGATAGTAAACATTTTAGGCTTTGTGGGCCATACAGTTTCTATAGCAACTGCTCCACTCTGCCGATACAGGGTGACTCCACCAATGAATGTGTTGCAATAAAACTTTATCAACCCTGGGCCATAGTCTGCTGATCCTGTTCTAGGTCACAAAGTTGGTTGGTGGTTTCCCGATTCCCAATCCCTGGGGCCCCTTCTGCTGAATCCACACTGCCCACCATCAGAAATGGAGACGCACAGTAATTACTCTTACTCTGCCCGTTGATTCATTTTCTGGGATTTTTTTTTTCTAAGATTCATACTAAGACAAGATTGCCACTTGAGAAATCTGAAACAGAATCAGTATGCTCATGATTTTTCTTTTTTTTTTTTAACACTCAATTAACCTTTCTTTTTATTATTATTATTATTATTATACTTTAGGTTTTAGGGTACATGTGCGCAATGTGCAGGTTAGTTACATATGTATACATGTGCCATGCTGGTGCGCTGCACCCACTAACTCGTCATCTAGCATTAGGTATATCTCCCAATGCTATCCCTCCCCCCTCCCCCCACCCCACAACAGTCCCCAGAGTGTGATGTTCCCCTTCCTGTGTCCATGTGTTCTCATTGTTCAATTCCCACCTATGAGTGAGAATATGCGGTGTTTGGTTTTTTGTTCTTGCGATAGTTTACTGAGAATGATGATTTCCAATTTCATCCATGTCCCTACAAAGGACATGAACTCATCACTTTTTATGGCTGCATAGTATTCCATGGTGTATATGTGCCACATTTTCTTAATCCAGTCTATCATTGTTGGACATTTGGGTTGGTTCCAAGTCTTTGCTATTGTGAATAATGCTGCAATAAACATACGTGTGCATGTGTCTTTATAGCAGCATGATTTATAGTCCTTTGGGTATATACCCAGTAATGGGATGGCTGGGTCAAATGGTATTTCTAGTTCTAGATCCCTGAGGAATCGCCACACTGACTTCCACAATGGTTGAACTAGTTTACAGTCCCACCAACAGTGTAAAAATGTTCCTATTTCTCCACATCCACTCCAGCACCTGTTGTTTCCTGACTTTTTAATGATTGCCATTCTAACTGGTGTGAGGTGGTATCTCATTGTGGTTTTGATTTGCATTTCTCTGGTGGCCATTGATGGTGAGCATTTTTTCATGTGTTTTTTGGCTGCATAAATGTCTTCTTTTGAAAAGTGTCTGTTCATGTCCTTTGCCCACTTTTTGATGGGGTTGTTTGTTTTTTTCTTGTAAATTTGTTGGAGTTCATTGTAGATTCTGGATATTAGCCCTTTGTCAGATGAGTAGGTTGCGAAAATTTTCTCCCATTTTGTAGGTTGCCTGTTCACTCTGATGGTAGTTTCTTTTGCTGTGCAGAAGCTCTTGAGTTTAATTAGATCTCATTTGTCAATTTTGGCTTTTGTTGCCATTGCTTTTGGTGTTTTAGACATGCAGTCCTTGCCCATGCCTATGTCCTGAATGGTAATGCCTAGGTTTTCTTCTAGGGTTTTTATGGTTTTAGGTCTAACATTTAAGTCTTTAATCCATCTTGAATTGATTTTTGTATAAGGTGTAAGGAAGGGATCCAGTTTCAGCTTTCTACATATGGCTAGCCAGTTTTCCCAGCACCATTTATTAAATAGGGAATCCTTTCCCCATTGCTTGTTTTTCCCAGGTTTGTCAAAGATCAGATAGTTGTAGATATGCGGCGTTATTTCTGAGGGCTCTGTTCTGTTCCATTGATCTATATCTCTGTTTTGGTACCAGTACCATGCTGTTTTGGTTACTGTAGCCTTGTAGTATAGTTTGAAGTCAGGTAGTGTGATGCCTCCAGCTTTGTTCTTTTGGCTTAGGATTGACTTGGCGATGCGGGCTCTTTTTTGGTTCCATATGAACTTTAAAGTAGTTTTTTCCAATTCTGTGAAGAAAGTCATTGGTAGCTTGATGGGGATGGCATTGAATCTGTAAATTACCTTGGGCAGAATGGCCATTTTCATGATATTGATTCTTCCTACCCATGAGCATGGAGTGTTCTTTTCTCTGTGCCTAATCTTCTGATGTTCATGGGGAAAATCCCTTTGAAGCAAAGCGTTCTAAGGAGTCCCCTTTGGTGAAGGTTTTTTGGAGCCCATGGCCACCAAGTGGTAGAGCCAGGCTCTCATAAATGTTGGAGCATTGATTACTCAGAATGTTAACAGGAGAGAAAGCCTAAACTCAGGAGGGAAACTCGAATTTGCCTAAGGTTTAGCCAATGACCATGGCTTGTAATCTGGAATTACCAGCTCACAGGGAGGCACCAAGTCACGCTGCAGGCTCTGGAAATCTCATAAGATAAACCTTCACAAACAAAAAGGGGAAAATGGGATAACCCTCCTCTTCCAGGTAAAAAAAAAGGCCTGTGTAAGGATTGCTGTTGAATTTCTCCCCAGATTTCCAATGTCTTCAATGTCTTAAATAATAAAAGTGACTGGAAGATTTTTTTTTTTTTTTTTGATACAGTCTTGCTCTGTCACCAAGGCTGGAGTGCAGTGGCGCGATCTCAGCTCACTGCAAACTCCACCTCCTGAGTTCAAGCAATTCCCCTTCCTCAGCCTCCTGAGTAGCTGGGATTACAGGTGCACACCACCACACCCGGGTAATTTTTGTATTTTCAATAGAGACAGGGTTTCGCCATGTTCACCAGGCTGGTCTCGAACTCCTGAACTCAAGTGATCCATCCGCCTTGGCCTCCCAAAGTGCTGGGATTACAGGTGTGAGCTACTGCGCCCAGCCTTGAAGATGTTTCTTAAGTGTTAGGACATTTCTGTTTTTAGACTACAGTTTTTGAGATGATTGTAGATTGGCAGGAAGTTGTCAGAAATAACACAGACAGATTTTATATGCCCTTCACCTTGTTTTCTTTCCCCAGTCATAATATTTGAGAAACTATAGTGCAGTATCACAACAAGGATACTGACATTGATACAGATTCCCAACACCTCAAGGACCCCTCACGTTGCTGTAGGCATTTAAAAATATAAGCTCTTTATAATATAAGCTCTGAATTTTGGGGGATTCCAATAGGAGGGCATGTCAGCAGTGTGGTTCAGTTGTTTTAATGACTTGCTTTTTCAAATCCTGTCTGTGGCTGAGAGTCTTGATTCCAATAGCAGATGTCTCCTTTTTGAAGTATGGATAAAGGAGCTTTGTGGTTGTTTGTTTTCCTAAGAGGCCGTTCCTGTGGGTTTGAGGATGTGCCACCTCACCAGCACTGTGGGGCAGACACTCACCACCTACCTGGCAGATATTTCACCAGAAGGAATCATTTGGGGCTGACCATGGAAGTCTTGTTACTTTGGGCAAACTTGCCAAAGCCCAGAAGAATGCACTTGTGCTCAATAGCTGCAGGGTTATGAATGTGTTGAGCCCTGTTGAAGTCTCTCTGTCTAGAAAGACAATGCAGAGTACTTCTTGTTGCAAACTGACCTATGCCAATTGGGTCATGCGCAGTTCTTTTTTTTGGGAGCTGCTAAGCATGGTGGGTTAGAGCCAGCTGCCCCTCAGCAACCTTGCCACCAGGTTATAAAGAAAGTAAGTTGCCAGTCAAATCCTGCTGTATACAGATGTACAACCCTCAGTAAGATAGATGATAACCTAACACTCTGTCCTTTCAGGTATTTCTGACTACATTTGCAGGAAAGAGTGACTCCAGGTAGAATCAATAATATTCAAGTGTCAGGATTCAGTTAAACTTATAGTCAAGATCAAGCAGACAGGACCCTTCCAAATTGGTGGCCAGACTGAGGACCATTTGGGATCAGGCCTTGGGTGTCATCCCTAAGGACCCCAGGATACAGAATCCCCTCCCTAATCATCTGAGGGTGGGGATGATCTCCAAACTCTCTCAGTTTATCCACACATCTCAAACGCCATTGATTTCATCCATGAGAGTCCGTTTCTAACATCCAGCATGTTAATGACCAAGTCACTAAGTTACCAGTAAACTCAATTCATTATGGAGATTAGCAGAGTACCTGATGTTAATGGGAAATAGATAGAGCTGCAGGACTTTGGAGCTTGGCCAGATATGCTCACTTGCCACCTGCAATGGACTGAATGCTTGTGTTCCCCCAAAATTCATATGTTGAAATCCTGAGCCCCCATTTGATGGTGTTAGGAGGCAGGAGGTGATTGGGTCATCAAAGTGGGAGACCTCATGAATGGGATTAGTGCCCTTATTAAAAGAGGCCCAGGAGCTAGCTTCCTCTCTTTCTGCCTTGTGAGGATACAGTAAGAAGTTAGCAGTCTGCAACCTAGAAGAGGGTCCTTACCAGAACCCAACTATATTGGCATGTTGAGCTTGGACTTCCAAGCCTCCAGAACTGCAGAAAATAAATTTCTGTTGTTCATAAGCCACTCAATCTATGGTACTTTGTTACAGCAGCCTAAACTAAGACATAACCCTTGGGTACAGATTCCTAATTAGGGCAACCAGTGGTCACCTAGGCTTAGCTGAAATCTCCCTCTCTGTCTCTTACACACACACACACACACACACACACACACACACACACACACACACACACACACACACACACACACACCACCCCACACTGCCTATGCTGAAAACTCAGAATAAATTATAGGCGTCCTAAAGGTGGTTAGCAGGGCAGGCTGGGCTTCAGAATGCCATCTCTAACACAAGCTGTGGAACCCTGGGATTATTTTTTTAAAACTGCTATTTTCACACCCATAAAATGAGGATAATAAGATCTACCTTAGGGCTTGTGAATAGAACTCAACAAAAATTAGCAGCTATTGTTACATGAAAAAAAATATTTCTGAACTTTCTTCTGCCTCCACTAAATGAGCAAGACACGTGCCTATTAGAGCTTTTCTTAAGTGTTTCTTCTCTTACTTGAAAGGTGCAGGCAGGCTGGGCGCTGTGGCTCATGCCTGTAATCCCAGAACTTTGGGAGGCCAAGGCGGGTGGATCACTTGAAGCCAGGAGTTTGAGACCAGCCTGGCCGACATGGTGAAACCCCATCTCTACTAAAAATACTGAAAAAAAAAATTACCCAGGTGTGGTAGCGCGCACTTGTAATCCCAGCTACTCAGGAAGCTGAGGCATGAGAATTGCTTTAACCCAGGAAGCAGAGGTTGCAGTGAGCCGAGACTGCACCACTGTACTCCAGCCTGGGTGACAGAGTGAGATTTTGTCTAAAAAAGAAAGAAAAAAAGAAAGAAGGAAGGAAAGGAAAGAGAAAGAGAGTAAGAGAGAAAGAAAGGTAGGTGTAGGCTTAGTTTTAGTGAGGGAGATGGGAGTAACAATGGGAGCTGTTGGTAGTAAGCAGAAAGGAGGAAGGAAGGGAACTCCCATTTGAGCCCCTGCTGTTCCATCAATACTGTTGTAGGTGGCAATGAAAAAGAGTCCTGACCACTAGGGAAAAGTAGGCGGTTTGCCAGGGAAGAGAGACCTTGAACAAGGAGCTATGAATGAGAGGCACCACGAACAAGTCTGGGAGGCAATCAGCCTAGAATGGAGGTTTGACCTAGTGAGAGAGAGCTACCCCAAAGGAAGGATGTTTAACTTGAGATGCATTAGACAAGTAGGAGCTACCTAAGCAGAGAGGGATGGATGAGGGGAATGGCAGGTGCAAAGGCCCTGAGGCAGGGAAGCTTATGAATATGCTATTGCCATACAGGTGAATTTAGAATGCTTGGACTAAAATGACAGGAGGAAGAAGCTGGGAGATGAGGCCATAAGGTTGCAGGAGCTGTGCTGAGAAGGACCTTACAGGCAAAGGGTTGGAATATGGGCTTTGATAGTGGGCACTCCCCTTCTGTGGTTTTGCATTGCCATTAGATTAGGTTCTGTTTTCAGACTATGATTGTTAGATGTGTGGCATCCTCCTCATTTTGCTGCTGAGGAGTCAAAGCCCAGGGCCCCGAAATACATCGGAAGCCAGAGGTGGCCCCAAGACTCATTTATTCTCTGGCTCTTGTTTCTCCATCTGCTAAAAGTGAGGGTGGTGGCTGATGTCGGAGGTTTGATCCAGCTTAAATTAGAGCAAGTTAGAGTTGCAAGGGGACTTATATCGGGGTGAGAGCAGGGCGCCCCCTTGAGGACATTCAGGAAAGGAATTGAGGTTGTTTCTGAGTTAATCGAGTAGGAAATGCCATCATCCATCTATGGAATAAGTCCAGTTGTCCGAGAATGTCATTCTAGTTGGGAACCCCCAATATTCTGCTTTTCAGAAGATGCCCCTGGAGAGTAACTGTGCAGTTCAGTATGGGGCATTTAAAAACTTAAAGTCTTTGAATAGATAATGTTTTCATATGATTCAAAATTCAAAAAGCACTGGAGATGATAAAATAAAACCTCTGTCTCCCATCTCTGTCCCACAGCTGCCCAAACCACCTCCTCAAAGGCAACCCTTTAGCAGTTTGTACATGCATAGAATATGGGCCTATGTGATAGCTCAAATATTTCAAGCTCTCATCAGGAGCATGATGTACTCTTTGATCCGTACCTATCTTTGCTCAATATTGAAGGCTAACCCAAGTCATTAATAATTAAATGTTTCTTTTCCCATCCTTTAATCATCTACATAGTATTCCATTGTGTGGATGTGCTACGATCTATTTAACTCATTCCCTAATGACGTATATGCATTTAGTTTATTGTTGTAGCACAAGAGGACAAAAAGCATTGTTGCGATGAGTGGCTTAGAAGTGGAATTGCTGGGTCAGAGGGTGGGTGAATTTGTCATTTTGACAGATGGTGCCAGAGGGTCCTCCATCAAGTCTGTACCCATTGGCAGCCTTTGTCCCACCAGACATGGATGAGAGGGCCGGTTCTCCCCACCCCATGGTGTTATCAGACCTGTTGAGTTTGCCAGTCTGGAGGGTGAATCATGGTATCTCAGTTTCTGTTTCAGTCATGAGTGAGGTTGAGCATTTTTCCTATTAGAGTCATTTGTGTTCCCTTTCTGCTTGCTCTTCGTGTCCTTTTCTATGTAGGCATTTAATCAGTTGCACCCTACTTGGGCTGTGTTGTTAGAAAAGGGACTGTCGTGGTCAGGTTCCCCAAAGATAAATCTAGCATGGCCGGGGGAGGCACCTTGAGAGTTCAGTTCCCTGAAGCAGCTGTAAACCTGTAGCAGAGCATAGCTTCAGCTCCCCCGTCTCACCTGCCTGTGCCACAGTCCCAAGTGAGCTTCCCGCACAGCCGGCCCAGAGAGCAGGAGGGTTGATGGGCTGACCCTGTGCTGGAGTCACCCCACAGTCACTTGCTAAGAGAAATTAAGGTAAATTGCCTCCTGGTTTTGTGTCCCTCCCATGAGTTTGGCCAAAGAGAACTGCCTGTGGAAACCTGGAGCCAGGTCTGGGCCCTTGGTGAGCTCACCTGCCCCTGAGGAAGGCGTGTTTAGCCTCCTGGCAAGCCTTGCCAAGTGATCGTACCCTATATTATTTTACCCGACTACTTTTTTTTTTTTTTTGAGATGGAGTCTCGCTCTGTCGCCCGGGCTGGAGTGCAGTGGCACGATCTGGGCTCACTGCAAGCTCTGCCTCCCAGGTTCACGCCATTCTCCTGCCTCAGCCTCCCGAGTAGCTGGGACTACAGGCACCTGCCACCATGCCCGGCTATTTTTTTGGTGTGTTTTCTGTAGAGACGGGGTTTCACTGTATTAGTCAGGATGGTCTCGATCTCCTGACCTCGTGATCTGCCCACCTCGGCCTCCCAAAGTGCTGGGATTACAGGCGTGAGCCACTGTGCCTGGCCTGTAGCAGCTACTTTTATAGTTTTGGGACCACAGTGAAGATTAGAATGGACAAATGCCTGCTGTTATGTAGTTTACAGTCTCATGGAGACGAAACAGCAAGTAGGCAAAGTATTTGATGTGCTAGAATAGAATTTCTGGCTCATTATTTACATTTTTAATAGAGTAGAATTAATGTGCACACAAATCACTTGGGGAATCTTGTGAAAATGCAGATTCTGATTCAGTAGATCTGGGGTGGGGCCTGAGATTCTGCACTTCTAACAAGCTCCCAGGTGAGACTGATGATTTTGGCTCCTGGAGCACACTTGGAGTACCAGGGCCCTAAAAAACGTTAGGTGCTGGCTAGGCGTGGTGGCTCATGCCTGTAATCCCAGCACTTTGGGAGGCTGAGGTGGGCGGATCGAATGAGGCCAAGAGTTCGAGACCAGCCCAGCCAACATGGCGAAACCCCATCTCTACTAAAAATACAAAAATTGGCCACGGATGGTGGTGCACATCTGTGATCTCAGCTACTTGAGAGGCTGAGGCAGGAGAATCGCTTGAACCCAGGAGGCAGAGGTTGGAATGAGCTGAGATGGGGCCACTGCACTCCAACCTGTGTGACAGAGAAAGACTCTGTCTCAACAAAACAAAACAAACAACAACAACAACACAAATGTCAGATGCAATGGGGCCAGGGGCCCTAGAGTACTTGTTGGGGTGGGGTGGTTGAAATATCATCTAGGTTGTCCTGCAGAGGCCTCAATTCGCTGAGAGGTGATGTGTGAGCCAAGATGTGAAGGAGGTGACAAGGTGGGCCTGTAGACGTGGGGACAAGGAGGTGAGTGTGGCTGGAGCGGGGTGGGGGCAGTAGGAGAGTAGCCTATAGAGATTGGGAAGAGGGCAGATGGTGGCACAGGGTCTGCAGGTCATGGAGACACACATGGACACTGTATGGATACTGACAACAGCCCAGTGAGGTCTCAGTCTCAGGTAGACGCCAAGGCTAGAGAGATGAGCTGACTTACCCAAAAGCTCAAAAGCTAGCTCTCAAACCCAGGTCCTTGGACCCTAGGTTTTTACTTGAAGATTTTGAGTGTAGGAACTTTTTCAGTTCATGCAGACATGGATCTGGTGTTTCGAAATACCTCTTTGCCTAAATACTAGAAGCCAAGACTTGTCTGGGGACGAGCAAAGGACGGAAAGGCAAAGCTTGGGTTTGCCGGGCCTGGAGTGCTGCCTGGGGACGAGCAAAGGACAGAAAGGCAAAGCTTGGGTTTGCTGGGCCTGGGGTGCTGCCTGCTCCAGTTTCAGGAGAATCTGGCTGAGACTCTGTTATCATACCTTTGAGGATCTGCCTGCATTCTGTAGCTGGAGGTGACATAAAGCTGTCATGAGTGACACTGGCCCTGAGAGTCGGCCAGGTGAGGTACCCTGAGCATGGTAGCTTGGCAAGTGGGTTCCTGTTAGAGCTCGTGCTCCCCCTCGTTGCTTTCTGACATCGTGTGTTTATTTGCTTATGGGTGTGTTTATACCACTGGAAGGTCTGAGGGCTGAGCTGCACAGAATACAGACAGTTCCTGACTTACAATGGTTAGACTTAGGACTTTTTTGACTTTACGATGGCATGAAAGCAATTTGCATTCAGTAGAAACCATACTTTGAGAACCCATCAACTATTCTGTTTTTCACTTTCAGTATAGTATTATTCAATGAATCACATGAGAGAGTCAACATTTTATCATAGAATAGATTTTGTGTAAGAGGATTTTGTCCAATCATAGGGTAGTGTAAGTGTTCTGAGCATGCTTAAGATGGGCAAGGCTAAGCTAGGATGTTCTGTAGGTTAGGTAGATTCAATGCATTGTTGATTTACAGTAGTTTCCATTTACAATGTGTTTATCGAGATGTGACCCCATCCTAAGTTGAAGAGCATCTATACTTGGCTTGCACATCTCTAGTCCAGACAGGAAACATGGCATTCTGATTAAATTAATGTGACATTTTTCCTTGTGAAATGTTTTTCTTTCTTGAAAACTGGAATGAGTGTGCCACCATGAGGACTGTCACAAGGTGGTACCACTTTGTGGTATGACCATAAGCTCTGAAGCCAGAACTCCTGAATTTGAACCCTGGATCTATCAGTCATTAGCTGTGTGACCTTGGGTGAGTCATTTGACCTTTCTGTGCCTTAGTTTCTCCAACTGTGAAATGGAGATGGTGATGACAATGCCTAAGTTGTTGTAAGGATTAGAGGAATTAATACGTGTAAGTCACACAGCACAGTGCCTGGAACAGAGCACTTGCTCGATACATTGGCGTGGTATAGACCTTGCCCTTCTCCTGGACAAAGCTTCAGTGGGCCCCTATGGACACATAATGACATCCAGATCCTGCAGTAGGACACCATTCAGTTCTCTCTGGGATCTGGCCCCTGTTATCCATGCACTGGTAACCCTCACACACATGTGACAGCTTCCTGTCCCTGAGGATCTAACACTAAGCCAGACCCCCTCATGGCACGTGCAGGACAGAGGATGTGCTTTAAACGCTGAATGAATCTTATACAAATGATCTCAGTATAGCAGATTTCTCTGATAGTTACAGGTGGGGCATTGGCTTATGTTGGGACTGAGTGGAGCAGCTTCCTCTGTGTTTGACTCAATCACATTTCTAGCTTTAATGAGTATCAGTCGGATTATTACATTATTCCCCCAAGGATTGGAACCTTATTTCCCCGTTTCTTGAGACTTACTCGAGCTGTGTCACCAACGAGGGGCAACTTGATGTTTCAGCCTTCCTTGGAGGACTAGGATTAGGATCATCTGTGGCCGATTGGCACAATTCAGATTCAGGGAGAACAACTTCCAAAGTCAGCACAGACCCAGACAGAAAGACTGATTGCAAGAAAGAATCAGATCTCCTGGAATAAAAACAGAAATTGATCAGCTTGATTAAATTTAACTCAGGAAACGTAACTAGGAAGAATATATGTTGCATTTTGGGACTTGAGATATTTGTACACCCAGGCACGTGGCAGCATTATTCACAATAGCCAAGAGGTAAAAACAGCCTATGTGTCTATCAGTGGATGAATGGCTACATAAAATGTGGAATATACATGCAATGGAATGTTATTCAGCCTTAAAAAGGAAGGAAATTCTGACACTTGCTGCAATGTGGATGAACCTTGAAGACATTATGTTAAGTGAACTAAGCCAGTCACAAAAGGACAAATAATGTATGACTCCACTGATATGAGGTATCTAGAGCAGTCAAATTCTGAGAGTCAGAAAGTAGAATGGTGGTTGCCAGGGACTGGGGCGATGGGGGAGTTATCATTTAATGGCACAGAGTTTTGGTTTGGGAAGATGGAAAGAGTTCTGGTGCTGGACGGGGGTGATGGTTGCACAACAACGTGAATGCACTTACAGCCTCTGAACTGTATACTTAAAAACGGTTGCAATGGTAAATCTTATGTGTATTTCACCACAATGTCTGCAACTTAAAATATATTGCATTTCAAAATTGTGACAAGCGAAGGAAGTTTGTCTTAGACTGCCTTTGGTGGGATGAAAAAGATGGAAGTCTTGCAGACAGAACTCCTTGAAGCACAAAACTTGGTCTGAGTGAATGTTTGTTTTCAATAAGTTAACTTCCGAGAAAGTGCTCCTGGCAGGCTCACTGTTTGAGGCTGCTTTGTTATAAAGTATGGAGCAGACAGGGAAATTAAAGTTGGTTCTTTTCTACTCCAAAATTCTTTTCTTCCTAAAATTGCTTGCTTCAGTTCTACCTAGAGGGGACACAAAGTGGAAATACCGTGTAGGGAATTGGAAAAGAAAAAGCTGGGCTGTTCAGATAGGCCAGTTAAATGCATGCAACTAGGATAGGTCCTTCTTCTCCATCCATCTAAAGAGCAAATGGTGACCCATTTTGAAACATGTTTATTTTAATTATGTTGACCCTGGGCAGTGATGGATGTCATGCGTGTAGATTTGGCTGTTTGAGAGCACAAGTGGAAATCCCATTACGTCGAATAATCTATTATTTGCTGAACTACACACCATCTGCAGGTGCTGGGGTGCTGGCAGGGCTACTGGGTGATGACCACTCACTCCGCTTGTCCGTACTCATCATAATGTGGTGAACTCCAGGCTCAAATATCCGCTGGCCTCCCAGACACCTCCTCCTGGGAATCCAGTAGGCACCCTCAACTTAACATGATCAATGAGGAACCCTCGATGTCTTCCTGTACCCCTCTCCATACCTGCCATCTTCTTTCCTTCACCACCTATCTGACTCATCTACTGCTGGAACAGATCCCACATCTACTCTTTTTTTTTTTTTTGAGATGTAGTCTCGCTTTGTCACCTAGGCTGGAATGCAGTGCTCACTGCAACCTCTGCCTCCCAGGTTCAAGTGATTCCCCTGCCTCAGCCTCCCAAGTGGCTGGGATTACAGGTGCTCACCACGACGTCATTTAATTTTTGTGTTTTTTAGTAGAGATGGGATTTCACCATGTTGGCCAGGCTGGTCTTGAACTCCTGACCTCAAGTGATCCACCCACCTTGGCCTCCCAAAGTACTGGGATTACAGGTGTGAGCCACCACGCCCAGCCAAATCTACTCTTTTCTGTCTCCATTATCAGGTCTCCAGGCCCAGCCACCATCATTTCTAATGGATTCTAGGGTGATCATCTAGTCAAGGTGGCTAAAATCTAGTCTAGGAGGCCAGTCTAGTCTAAGGAAGTCCTCTATCCTAGCCTAGCCCAGGGGGCTTGCCTGGTCTTCTCCAGCCTAGCCTAGCAGGCTTACCTAGTCTAGTGGAAGAGCATCTTTGTGAGCTCCCTGTTTTCCTCTCCCCCAGCCCCAATCCACTCTTAACACAGCCAGGGTGACTTGTTAAGACCTTTTTAAAAATGATCAAGGCTGGGCACGGTGGCTCTTGCCTATAATCCCAGCACTTTGGGAGGCCAAGGCAGGTGGATCACGAGGTCAAGAGTTCGAGACCAGTCTGGCCAACATAGTGAAACCCTATCTCTACTAAAAATAAAAAATAGAAATAAAAATAATGAAAAAAGAATTAGCCGGGTGTGGTGGTGTGTGCCTATAATCCCAGCTACTCGGGAGGCTGAGGCAGGAGAATCTCATGAACCTGGGAGACGGAGGTTGCAGTGAGCCGAGATCGCACCATTACACTCCATCCCGGGGGACTGTGAGACTCCATTTCAAAAGAAAAAAAAAAGATCAAGCATTACCACACATGCAGAAACATACATAAAACATAAACGTTAAGTATAACAAGTAATTATAAAGTAAAAACTCATGTCATGATCACTCAAGTCAAGAAGCAGAGCATTGCCAGGCCCCCAGGAGCTTTCCTGCAGGCCTCCTGCCAACCACACCCCTCTGCTTCCTCCAGTAATACCATCCTGACCTAGACGTTATCTCTGCCTTGCATTTCCTAAACTAGGTATAACCATTTTAATTTTGCCTTAAGAAAAACTCTTTATGTAAATGGAGTTATAGTAACACACACACATACACACATACACACACACTTACATTTTTGTGTTTTATTTATTTTTTGAGCCGGAGTCTCACTGTGTCACCAGGCTGGAGTGCAGTGGTGCGATCTTGCCTCACTGCAACCTCCGCCTCCCAGGTTCAAGAGATTCTCCTGCCTCAGCCTCCTGAGTAGCTGGGATTACAGGCGTGTACCACCATGCCTGGCTAATTTTTGTATTTTTAGCAGAGGCTATTTAGCAGTTCACCATATTGGCCAGGATGGTCTTGATCTCTTGACCTCATGATCTGCCCACCTCGGCCTCCCAAAGTGCTGAGATTATAGGCATGAGCCACTGCGCCTAGCCTGTGTTTTAGCTTTTAAAATTATTATTATTTTAGGGACAGGATCTCATTCTGTCCCCCAGGCTGAAGTGCAGTGCACCATCATAGCTCACTGCAGCCTCCAACTCCTAGGCTCAAGCAATCCTCCCTCCTAAGCCTCCCAAAGTGCTGGGATTACAGGCATGTGCCACTGTGCCTAGCCCTGTGTTTTCTCTACTCAGCACTATTAGTTTTGTCCAGTTTTCATTGTAGCTATAGTTCATGTTCACTGTGATTATTTCATACAATGGGATACTGTATTATTTATCCATTTGCAGTTAGATATTTGGGTTATGTCCTCTCTGGGGCTGATACCAATAATGCTCTTACAAACATCCTGTACATGTTGCCTGTATACATGCGTCCATTTCTGTTGGGTAATACCTAGAAATAGAATTGCCCGATCATACTGCCAACCAGTTTTCCAAGCATTTGTATCAATTTACATTCCCTCTTAATTGCACAAAGAAGAGAGGCTTAATGACGCATTGCACATCCTCCATCTGGTTGGAGTCATTTGCCAGGTTGGCCCAGCTAGTAAGCAACAAACTTAGTCCCTGGATCTGCTGCTCCCTTTCTACCCACCACATAGCCACGTTACCACGGAGGCTCCTCTCAGGGTTTCTACAAAACCAAAATCTTGAATGCCTAATTCGGCTGCACAGCGTTTATCCTTGCATTTCAGAGAACAAGACACTCCATGTGCAGAAGTAATTACAATAAGCAGTCAAGCCTTTTAAATGCATGTTTGAAATGAAAGGGAACAGTTTAATCTTTAAAAAGGAGAGGGTGTTGCCATGCTCTCAGCGAGCACCCGGAGCCTCTGCTTTCAGGTAGACAACAGGAGGATGTTCAGGGCTAAACTATGCCGACTGTGCCCCTGGTTGTGGAGCATTGCAGAAGGCTTTCCTGCAGTTGGCGTCATTCCCCACATTTCTCATCTCGAGGATGTTGACCGATTATGTAACATAACTTTTTTTTTTTTTTTTTTTTTTTTTTTTGCTGAAGATAGCATTTGAAAGTGCAAAAATGTTCCCTGTCCTAGCTAACAACTTTTTTTTTTTTTTTTTGAATAATCTTGGATTCAGGTATTCTCCTTGGAAAGTGTTCTGGGGGTAGAGAAGCAAGGTTGCGAAGGGAGGGGCTTGGGAAAGTGCAAAGGAGGAGGCAGCTTGATGAACTACTTTGAACCATAAGGTCTCAGTGACATGAGTTTCTGGTAGCCACCTAAGTCACCTTGTGAAAATAAAGCAACTGAAGGTTGAAATGGAAAGGAAAAAAATGAAGAGATTGAGGGCAAGGACAGCCTGACTAGATTTGTTCCACCAACACATTAAAAGTTGACTTTTGCTAGGTGCTAGAGACAGCAATAATGTAAAACAGAGTCCTTGCCCTCGTGGTGTTACAGGAGAGAAATAGTGCACAAGCGTACTGTTTGGTGGGACAAACAAAGCAGGGTGATAATTACAGAGTGTCGGGAACAGAGAGGTGCGATGCCTCGACTTTGAGTGGGGGTGTTTGGGTGGGGCAGGATGGTGGGCGCTGGTGTGGGGTCCGATGATGCACTTGACTTGAATGGTGTTGATTTTGAGGTCTCCATGAATCCTCCAGAGAGGAACATGTGTCCAGCTGGTGGTTGGAAATGGAGCTGAGGACATCAGAGGAACGGAGCCTGGATATGGCATCTCGAAGGGGAGGCAAAGACAGCACCTTGGGAAACACCCTATTCTGGTGCCCAGAGGAGGACCCTTGAGTGATTCCTGGCTCCCAGGTGGTGCTTGAGAAGTATTTGTTGAAATAATGAATGCCGATGGTGGTCTGGAGCACAGGGAGGTCAGAATAGGTGCGATCCCCTGACTGAGCATCTTGGGGATGAGTACTGGAATTTTCCTTTCTTGCTTGGTTGCACTAAAATGCAAACCCCGGACCCCAGCTTCTCTGTCTAACCCCGGCCTGAATCCTTGCTGACCTCAGGGGCCTCTCAGGTCCCTAGACTCTGTACTGCTGTCCAGCCTTTTCCTCCCCGGCTCTTTGGGGTCTCCGGAGAGAGCCTTGGAGCTCCATTTCCAAGATGCCTGAATGGAAGAACCTTGGCACCTGCAGCTTCTGGCCCCTTCTTGTTGCTCTAACTCCTGTGCTGCTCCCGCTCTCACCCCACCCTTCCCCCCTCTCCAGTTCCTCTCCTGTCAGTCCCCACAATGTTCACCTCTTGCCACTCTCCAGTGGGCTGGGAGCTGGGTAGATGGACCAGTTGGGCAGGTGTGGGTTGAACTGAACCCTGAGATTCATATCAAGCCATTGAGCTAATACGTCTGCTTGGCAGCTGACACAGATGGGCATCCATAGAAGGGATTTGGAGGGTCATGGAAGAGATGGCTTCTAGCTTAGGAGCTGCCAGGGGGATGGACATTTTGGTTAAAAACAAGGGATGTGTTTTCTGAAGTCCACTCACCCTGTCACAGTGATCCCCCTGAGGCGGCACCAGTGTGCCACGTCCCAAGTCTCCCGTGTCACCATGCGCTCCTCCTCTCTGAATGTCTACAGTGCTTTTCTGGTGCTTGGGCTTGTGCTGGGTCAACACATTTTGCTCAAAAAGTTTTGCAGAATGAGTGCTCAGAGAGACGCAGCAGCTCCAGGCGGGATCAGGCATGCTCTTCAAACTCAGTCAGCCAGCACTGGATGCCTGCTGGATGCAGATGCCGTGCCGGCAGGTGGTATGCTGCAGGGAGCACCTGAGAAGAAGAGCTCAGCCTGCCCGACTTCTCTCAGCTTGCCTCCTCCCTGCTTGTGCCAAGCCCTAGTTAATGCAGCTTGGAGCACGCCAGTGGGTTTTAAAAACTAATGACCAAGAAGAAGGGAAAATTCCTTACACTTTCCAGTCATTTGACTGCTTCCCTCTTGGGTGGGTGCCACACTGTGACATGGAGAGCATGACTCAGACCGACTGCTTGGTTCCAGCCCGTGCCTCGAGGACCAGCCTTTCCCACCAAGTCACAGAGGTCACACTTTTAGGACATGAAGACCAACCAGGTCAGCTTGGGGCTGGACATGGAGTTGGGGTACAGTTGGGGCTAATACTGTGCGGGGTACCCACCTGCAGCCAGAAGTGAATTCACCCCCATGCTGTCCCAGGCCAGCCTGTGTGCCATGGTCCACTGGCTACCAGCAGATGGCCAATGGCTGCCCCTTGCCTGGCACGCCTCAGACCTTTAAGGTGCTTGACGATTTCACACCATGTTAACGTCCAGGTGAACAGCAGCCAGGGGTTTGCCAAGCATTGCGTGTAGCCACCAGATTGATCTTCTGAAAGGTCTTGCTTTCCACGTCCCTCCCTTTACAGGCTCACGCCTGTAATCCAAGCATTTTGGGAGGCTGAGGCGGGTGGATCACAAGGTCAAGAGATCAAGACCATCCTGGCCAACATGGCGAAACCTCGTCTCTACTAAAAATACAAAAATTAGTGGGGCATGGTGGCATGCATCTGTGGTCTCAGCTACTTGGGAGGCTGAGGCAGGAGAATCACTTGAACCCGGGAGGTGGAGGTTGCAGTGAGCTGAGATCGCACCACTGTACTCCAGCCTGGCGACACAGCGAGACTCCGTCTAAAAAAAAAAAAAAGAAAAGAAAAGAAAAAGAAAACAATCTCAGCCTGGCATCTGTACTGCCCCTCGCCTGGTCCCTGCTGCCTGGCCCCCATCACTCTGCCCTCAGACGTCCCGGCCACGCCGACCCACACAATGCCTTCTGACTGTGGCACCTCCAGATGCTTGCAGGGTTGGCTGTCACCTCTGGATGCTTGCAGGGTTGGCTGTCTCGTCTGTCCCAGCATCCTCTGTAGGTGACTCTTGCTCCTCCTTCTGCTTGCAGGGTACATGGCAGCTCCCCTCCAGAAGCATTCCCCCCACTCTCAGGCAGTTAGTTATTCTGTTTTTCTACTACTGCTTTCATGACGTAATTAGATTATCATTATTAGTGTGTTGGATAATTAACTTATCATAATTAGCTGTCTTTCCAGACACACTGTGAATGCCTCAGCTCACCACCCAGCCAGTAGCTGGCATGGGATGGTTGCAGACCTTTATAGAATGGTTCGAATGGGATCATGGCTACCTCTCTGGGTGACCCCCCATCCTCTCTGCCAGACTCCTGGGGGCAGAGCAGGGTGGGAAAGACAGGAGGAAGCGGGGCAGCTGAAAGCTACAGAGGGAAGGGAGGTGGGATGGCTGTCCTTGAGGGCCATGAAAAGGAAGAGGCAGAGAAGGTACAAATAGTTACTTATAAACACACCAGATGAAATAGGTGTATTCACAGTCAGCAGCAGCTGTGCAGGGCAGAGGGAGGAGACGGGAGGATGGTGACTGTGGGGACCAGGGGTGACTTTGGAAGACACAGCCCAGTGGAAAATGGCCTTTCCTTCACCCTGAGAGCCCCATGGTGGGTGGGAGGGAGGCACAGCCTCTGTCCCTCTGCCTGCTGCACTCATCCCTCATCTGTGCATGGCTGGGTCCTCTTCTTCCTTCAGGCCTCACCTGTCTGATCACCCAGAGGATCTCAGAGCCTCTCTATCAGTCACTTCTGGACGACAAACTGATTGGGTAACCAAGGCAGGTGGCTCCTGCTCCAGTGTAGCCAACAGAATCTCAAGCATGTCCGGCACGGACTGGGTGCCTCATTAGTGTTTGCTAAAGGAAGCTCGTCACTTGCCCTCCTCCCTGCACCCCAGCAACCTGCTTGTGGTCCCAAAGGTGCTGTGGGAGCCCCTTCCTCCTGCCTTGCCCCTGCCCTTTCCACTGCCCAGGACTTCTCCCTCCCTATCCTTCTGGCCGAGCTTATGTGGTGCCCCCCGCCCTTGAAGCCCTCCTGGCTACCCCTGGTCTGAAGCAGGTTCTCCTCCCTTGGCACATTCAGGCCACTGGCACCACCATCCTTAAAGTCTGCCCAGCTCCCACTGCCCGGCTGCCTCAGCCCTGTCTCCAGAGCTCCCTGAGGGCAAGGACTGTGTGCAGTCATTGGCTTATATTGCCTGGCACACACTGGCATTCACTGGGGAAGAGTTTGAGTTAAACCTGAATTCACCTCACCAGGCGATTGGAGCATTGGTGAGACTGGGTCTGCAGGGCAGCTGGGGCTCTTAAAACACAGCCATTCCAAGCCTTGCTGTGGTCCTGGTCCTTGTTTTAGAGCAGAGCCTTCTGGATGGGCTCTTTGGGTCACATACAGGCCTTTATATCTGGTGGGGCCAGCCCAGGAGGGCTTAGATGGACACCCCAATCCCCGGGGACTGACCTCAAGGTCTCTACTGCCTGAGCCTTTGCATTTACAAGGAAGACCAGGAGGAGCCCCGGGTGCTGGTCTGTGCTGCCTTCCCTCAGACCCTCCCCCTCTGTGGGGACCCATGGTGGCTTATCTTACAGTGTGACATGTTGGTGACGACCAGCCAGCCTTTTCCCCAGGGCCTGAGAGTCACTTGGGGTGTGTGTGCTGGGACACTGAGGTCCCCAAGCAGGTGACTATATTGGCCACTCGTGTTCATTTTTGACCTACTGTGTGTGTTGGCTACAGTTCTTGGAATGTCCTGTATGCTAACTATGAATTCTTACAAGACTTGAGAAGACCGAGGCAGAGAGTGAGAGAGTAATGTAGTTGCCCAAGGTCGCACGGTGTAAGTAGCAGAGGCAGGATTTGAACTAGGCTGTCTGGCCCCAGAGCCCGCCCTCAAACACCACTCCATGCTGTATGTGCTAAGCATCTGCCATATTCCAGGTGATGAGAGCAATATCTTAGAGCTGAGAGCTTACTGTGTGGCAGGCACGGTTACAAATCCTTCATGCGTGTAAACTGGGTTAATCTGCACAGCCTTTTGTGGGATAGGCACCATTATATTTCCATTTTTCAGATGAGAAAATTGTGGCGCCGGGAAGCCAAGTCATTGTGACAAAGGCTGGCTGGAGTGGGAAGGGATGCTTGCTTTTCCTGCTGGATGTGCTGCCCGGGTGCCGGACACCCTGGCCTTCCCCTGGGAGCATGTGAACCGAAGTCCAAGCCTCTGGGAAAATGGTGAGGCAGCGTTTTCGGGGGCATGGTCTTGCTGGTGTACCAAGACCCCTCTGGTGGGCAGATGGTCCTGAGGTGACGGGGTTGGAGTCCATCCCCTCGGGCAGAGGAATTTGACAGCCAGATGCTCGGGATAAACAGCTCTGGTCCCCGGCCAGAGGGACAAGGTCACGGTAGCCTCGTTCAGCCAGGCGGGTTTGCAGGTGGCTGAGCGGTTGTTGGAAACAGGGATGACCTTGCATCCTGCAGCAGAAGGGAAGATATTGATTGGTGTCAGATTTTACTGGAGTGTCATGCACAGGGCTACCCTGCCAGTTCATTGCTGAGGGTGGAATCTCCCTGCCCTGAAATAATACCCTTCGCTTTGAATATCCTCCGCTGAGGTTTGGAGCCCAGAAATAAAACAATGGGGCCAGAACCACTTTGGAATGTCTTCAGGAATTGCTTGGATGACAAAATCCACACCGATATGGCCTAACCTTCTGTCAGCTGGATAATGAGGAGCATGGGGATAATTCGCACTTCATGTTTTTCTGTGGGTTTTTGCAAGTGTTTTCTTTTTAGATTTTTAAAATAACTCTGGAATAGGCAGGGAAGGGGTGATTACGTCCATTTCTTTTCAGCTCGCGGCTTAGAGAGCTCGAGTGACTTGCCCAAGGTCGTACAACTAGTAAGGGCATGCCAGGACTAGAACGGGGTGTCTTGTTCTGGGGTCAGTGCCTTCCTGGACCTCCTGGCTCAGGTTGAGGAGTGTGCTTTCTGCACAGCTTTGGGGTGGGACGTTCCAGAAGCGGAGTGAGGGAGCAGGTGGACGCCCCGGGTACCATCCAGCAATTCTTGGAGTCCTCATTTATCACTTTACCACCTTCTGGTGCAGCAAGATAGGAAAAAGTGCCTTGCCCGTTCAGAGGCTGGGAAATGTCCTTTAATACTGATCACCTAAAACCAGAGTGTGTCCAACCTGCCGGCCTGAGCTCTGCGCTGTTTGAGGCTAGAGACTGGGGCTTATGCATCCAGTAGTTCTTGAGCACTGGGTGCCAGCTTCTATCCTAACTGTGTGTATAACCGTGTATTAACTCACTTAACTCATGCTAAGTTGACCGATACGAAATGACATGACAAGCAAACCAAGGCAGAGGGAGGCCAAGGTTGCCCGGTTAGTAAGCTGCAGAGCTTGTTCCAATGCACATACCTTATCCCACACTGTTGGCAGAGCCATGGAGTCAAGTTTTGTTTATCCCAAGGTTGGTCCCCGGCCTAGCTGGGAAGATGAGATTTGAGGTTGTGAGCTGACATGCTCTGCCTGAGAAGTGAAGGGGTATCAAGAGGGAGGAGTTGGCCCTCCGTAGGAGAAACAGAGCTGGAAAAAGAGGGTAGCAAGCCTCTCAAGGAGAGAGACTGCCCTTCCTACAGGAAAGAATCGGGGTGGCTCAGCGTGGCTGGTTGATGTCTGGATTCAGGTGGTGCCCATACGCCGTAACGTAACGACTCCAAACCTTCAGTCACTGTCTGCCCGTGAGGGGCTTTGTGGGTTGGAGTGCTTTGGAGGGATGAAAAACAGAGGAGGCAACATCACAGCATGGAGGGCATAGTAGAGAAAGGGAGAAGCCAGTATTTGCTGCCTGTGAGTTGCAGAGTGGAGAATGAGCGTTCAAGAGAGGCAACATGGAGAAACAGAAGCACTTGGAGAATTGTCAAAGCATATTTTTTAAAAAGTTAAACACATAATTCTTATATAAATAGTGAGCATATGTCAAAGGCTTATTTAAGTCATTAATGAGGGAAGCAGCAGGATGACAAAGCTGGTTCTAGGAAAGATACAGGAAGCAGACATATCTTATTAGTGAAAAAATGTTGGAGTGAGATTCCTACGTTTGATACAAAACTGCTAACATCCTCAAATCCTAGGGCAATGAAACCATAACCTTTGGGATTATCTTTTATCCCTCCAGACAGAAACAATGGGCAATTCATTAATTTCCAACGAGTTAATGCCTGCCTTTACGCAGTCTGAGTCACTATCAGGAAAAAATCATCAAAGCTACGTTCCCAGGAGAGCTTCATGACCCTTCACTGGGTTTATAAGACGGGGGCTCCAGTATGATGTTGAAAGGACAGGAGACATCCATCTGCCTCGTTTTGGAGATTTGGATAATTTTTTTTTTCCTATCAGTCTTTGGAGACATCTGGACGGAGAGGTCCCTCTGAATTTCCTATAGTAAATGGGTTTGGGGCCCTGGCTGTTATTTAAATATTGAAGAACACAGGCTCACCGCTGAAGGTAATGGATTGAAATTCACCCTCATCTTCGTTCTTTCTCAGAAGCCCATTACAGGAACAGTGAAAGGATTTTTTTGAAAAGCTAAAATCCAGAAAGACAAGAAAGATAAAATATCAAGAATTTTGGAAGCTGGAAAGCAGAAGTATGGGCAGTAAGTCACCCCGAGACAGCTGCTGCAGGGGCTCTGAGGGTGGGGCAGGGGGAGCCAAAAACAGGAGGGCTGGTGGAAGGTCAAGGTTGAGGTCTCCTTCCCCTCATCTAGGCAGCACAACCAGAATACCCTGCCTCACCCAACTTTGGCAGAAAAAGAGGGTTTACCCTGGAGAGAAGGAAACTGAGGGTCTGTGGAAGAGGGGATTAACGGCAAGTGCACCCCTTCCAGCTCCCTCCCTCTGCTCAGCTCCCTCCCCACTCCTAAGGTGGAAGAGCTGGCAGCCAGTACTGGACCCACATACAAGGAGACCAGAATGTTCTTCTCTAGGGAGCCCCATCATCCTGAGGGAGGGCTCTAAAGACCCTGCCTCCAGAGCTGCCCCCTGAAACAGCCTGATCACCCCACAATGAGGCCGTCAGCCCTAAGCCCACCCGCATGCCCACAGTGCCCAGGCAGCTCTTCCTGCCTCTTATTTGAAACCAGGTGGTCAAAATCCCCCAGGCAGACAGGCAGACGTCCCAGGAAAGGTCTGACTTGGTGAGTACAAGACAATCTGAAGGAAAGCAACTGGGAGGCAACTGACTATACAGGGAGGGAGGTGAAATGTAGGGGCAGTCATGATTCCCAGTATGAAAGTAGAATTTGCATTATTTATGTAGTATTTATGCCAAGGTGTTCAGCATGGATGTAACCATGAGGACATCAGCAGATGAATCCACATGTGGGGCGATCTACAAGAAACTGGCCTGGAGACTTCAAAGGTGTCAATGAGAAGAAGAAAAAAGTTGGATCGACTCTAGAAGAAAGGAGACTATGGAGACAGGACCACCAAATGTAATGGTTAGATCCAGAACTGGAAAAAATAATGTGTTTGTAAAATGTGTTTTTGGAATAATTGGAGAAATCTTAATATGTGCTGTACGTTAGATAGTGTTGAATCAAGAATGAATTCCTCGACAGTCATAATAGTGTGACTATAAGGTACAAGCACAGTTTCTTGACTTGGGCACCACTGACAGTTTAGGCTGGGTCATTCGTCGTGGTGGGGGCTGTCCTGTACATTATAGGATGTTTAGCAGCGTCCCTGGCTCCTACCTACTAGATGCCAATAGCATACTCACCCCAAAGTCTTGAATAAAAATATCTCCACACATTGTCAAATGTCTCCTTTGGGAGAAGGGGTTGCATATTTGTCCTTGGTTGACTCATTGGTACAGAGGAGAATATTCTTGTCCTAAGGAGGAAAAGATACTGAAGGATTTAGGGTTGAATTACATAATGTCAGCAATTTACTTTCAAAATGGTTTCGCAAAAGAAATGTATAATATAGAGAAAGTAACTATGGTAAGTATTAATTGATGAGCCTAGGCAAAGGGTATTCATTGTATTCTTTAAACTCTTCTTTAGGACTGAGAAGTCTCAAAATAAGTTGATACTAAAAAATTGTATCCTTCTGGTAAGAGATAGCTTTTAAAAAATTGCAAAAGAGAACCCATAGAATTTAAACACAGTTGAAGAACCCAAAAAAGGATTGAGATAAAATTGAGAAAGTCTTCCAGAACATAGAGCAAAAAGACAAAGATTTAGGAACAGGAGATGCCCGAACCTGCCACACATGAACTGTGTGACTTTCGAGTCTGGCCCCTGTGGATTTCAGTTTCTTTGTTGGGAAGATGGAGATCATAATTTCTGTTCTGCTTCCCAAACAAATGTAAAAGGCATTGCTATTATTATTATTATTGCATTTTGCTGACTCTTGGGAGATACCTGCTTTCCGTGAATGGTGTTCATGTGCTTGTCAACTAACTGCATTTATTCACTCACTCATTCATTTACTCATTTGAGAAACATTATTTAAAAATATGTATATAAATTAAACATGCTTTTATTAAAACAAAAGAAGGAGAGAAAGGATGAGAAAATTTGAGGGTGAGATAGGAAGGTTCAACATAAGCATAATAAGAATATTCTAGAAAGAGAAGACAGGAAAAACTGGAGGGGGCAGTCATAAAAAAATTCAAGAATAATTCTTAGAACTGGATTTCCAAGTGACAAGCCCATTAAGTCCTCAGCAAATTGGATGAAAATAGGCCTCATTAAGGCCTCTTGTGAGAGTGTCCCCAATGTTTAAAAAAGTGTCTAGAAGTTTTCTGAGTGGGTAGAAAGAGGTCACATACAAAGGATCTAGAACCAGAGTGGCACCAGACTTCTCAGCAGCAGTGCTGGATGCTAAGAGGCTGTGGTGACTCCCTGGAATTCCTCAAAAATAGGTGTTCCAGCCTGGAATTCCCTGTCCAGCTGAACCTCTGATCAAGTATTGATACAAGAGATAGAAAGAAATTATTTAGACAGATGGTAAGGACAAAAAGTTCCTGGCAAAACTTTCCTTCTAATAAAAAGCAGCTCGAGAAATTACTTCCTTTCTGACCACAAGCAACTCAAAGAAATCACTTCTCTTCTGAAAAAGAACAGCCTAAAAAATTGGGTTGTAAACATAAACAGCTCTGACACAGAAAGAGAGCTTCCTGGATAACCAAATTTCACATACATACAGTGGGTCACAATAAAAACAGTGGGCCTTAATAAACACATCCCTTTCCTTTTATAAACACAGTAAAATAAAGAAACTAAATACACAGAGCAGTGGGGATACCTATAACTACAAAAAGATACCTGGGGCCAGACACGTCCATTGTGGAAACTCCCCCTCCCCTTTTCAACACATACATGGCAGGAGAGAGATAAGCAACATAAAATAACTCAGGCTAAAACCCACCAACATAATAAAAAAGTGGAGTAGAGATGGCCAGAGATTCCACTCTATACAGATGACACACCTGGTCCTAATCAGTTTTTCACACTGTATATAAATAAGATATCCCCTTTCCACTAACACATTTATAAAAACCCTTACATTTTGCTACATTTTGCCACCCCATTCGGGACCCCTCTCTACAACACAGAACTGTTTCTTTTCTTCCACCTATTAAACTTCTACTCTAACCTCACCCGTTGTGTGTCCACATCCTTGATCTCCATGGCCGTGAGACAAAGAACCTTAAATGTCACCCCAGACAATGAAACCACTTCAGTATGATGGCAGAATAAAGACATTTTGAGCATAGCAAACACTCATTAGGTCTGATCCATGGGTGGCCTTGGGGCTAAACTTCTGTGATAGTGCTGGCCCTTTCTCAAACACCAAGGCAGGGGCTGTGGCTGGGAGCCTGGGCGCAGCCTCCCATCTTCTCTCCCAATGGCCTCTCTCTTGTCTGGGCCATTCATCAGACTCTTACTGACCACCACCCTGTGCTGGGCTCTGGTTCCTCCCCTTGGGGGACTCCTGACCTAGTATGGATGTGGGATAGAGGGAAACACAGGTGCTGATGTGATTCCAGCCAGCTGCAGCAAGGAAAAACTCTTGGATCTCTGGCCTGCATTTTGAAGGGGTTGTTGGGAGAGGAGCCAGCCTGCTCAAATGCAGGGAGGCATGAACCAGACTGAGGTCAGAGTTGGGGGTTCCAATGTGCTTAGGTTTTCTCCCAGCCCCTGGGACCTGGGTCTCAGATCACTTGAGTCTCACCAGACAGACTCACCTTCCACGCCACTTCCCTGCCACAGACTGAATAAATGGGAACAGGAGGGTGTGGGAGTCCATGGCGTGGCTGGCTCTGGTGTTGACCAGCTGCTGCCCACAGACATTTGCAGCTGGTGGCCTGAACCTGACCCAGGAGAGAAGAGCATGCATGAGTGGTCCCTGGGCTGGGTGTGGTGGGTGTGTGCTCAGCCCCTGGGGTGTCTGAGAGGCAGGCAGAGAATGGGCAGGGACTTCTCCCATCAATTATCCTGTATGTACTGGTGTGTTAGGGCCTGAGCACACATCTGACTCTCTCAGAGAGTATGGGTTGCAGAGCTAGGATGGAACAGCATCACATAATCCAGGTCCATGTTTTCTAGCAAAATCTACCTGCGTTTCCAGAATCGGAGGATCTAGCTCGAGTTTGGCCCCTTGGCTGTCTCCCCTGGGCCTTCATCAAGCCTCTCAGCCTTGCTGAACTTGTCCCTCATGTGTCAAGTGGAGATGATGTTGACCTCCAGGTTTTGAAGACGTGGATAGGACATTGTACGTCACATTATATTTGCACCTTGCTAGGCTTCTAGAACAGAAAGGGTCACTGTCCCTTCCTTACTTTCTTACTCCCTTCCTTCCTTCCTTCCTTTCTTTCTCTTTCTTTCTTTTGAGATGGAGTCTTGCTCTGTTGCCCAGGCTAGAGTGCAGTGGTGAGATCTCGGCTCACTACAACCTCCACCTCCTGGGTCAAGCAATTCCTGCCTCAGCCTCCAGAGTAGCTGGGATTACAGGTGCCCGCCACCATGCCCAGCTAATTTATATATATATATATATATATATTTTTTTTTTTTTTAGTAGAAACAGGGTTTCACCATGTTGGACAGTCTGGTCTCGAACTCCTGGCCTCAAGTGATCCACCCGCCTCGGCCTCCCAAAGTGCTGGGATTACAGGCGTGAGCCACCACGGCTGGCCAGTTGCTGTCATTTCTAAGAAAAATGGAGGCCCCGGGAGGAGAATAGCTTTGACCAGGTCCAGCCTGAGTTAGAGTGAGCTGAGACAGGCACCTGAGGCATCAGGCTCCAGCCAGTGTCTGACCCCCTCCTTGTGATGGGCTACGGCCCCTACTGTGCCTCATTCACCCAGAAGAGTTTTATAAAATGTCCTCTGAGTGTGAGCATTTTTAGACTCTGAGATAATGATTTTCCTTTCTTTTACACATCCGAACAACTCAGGACTGAGGGGAAAGTTTTGGAAATGATCTGTCTTCATACCCAGTGGACTCTGAGGACGGGGGACGGTGAACCCTGTGGGTTTGGACGACCGCACATCAGACTTTCCTAATTTGAAAGAACACTCTTCACTTAGTTGTGTGTGTGCTTAACCATTTTAGCCTTTTTTTCCTTTTTGTTAAAAAAACACATTTTATTATGGATAATTTCAAACAAGTATAAAATTAGAGGTAATAATGTGATGCCCCTCCCCACTGTCTATCAATCACCCAGTTTTCACAGTTGTCAACTTGTGGCCAGTCCTCTTTCATCCATGCCCCATCTACTCACCCCCTTCTCATATTATTATTTTGAAGCAAATATCATATATCATATTTTATTCATAAATATGTCAGTCAGTGCATATCTCTAAGAGACTCTTTTTCAAATGATATAACCATCATATTGCATACTATTATTGCACCCGTTTACCTTTGCAAGGGAGGTCCCAGCCAAAATGCAGAAAACCCCAGAAAGTTCTTTGCTTTTGTGCTTCTCTGTGTCCAGGTCCTAGAGATCGAAGCGTGGTTCTGGGGACCATTAGGAAAGATTTTGGCACTGCATGATTTTTGTGACTGTTAACTCACCATTCCTGAGGCAGGCCCCCATGGTGCCTTTCTCCATCAGCTAGAGGAGGTGGTGTGGTTCCCACTCAGTCGAGAAGACCAAGGCTCAGACCAAGAAGCGACTTGTCCCTAGGTCCTCCAGGCAGTGAGGGACAAGGCCAGATCCAACCCAACATCACCTTGAAGGACCCAGCTGTCTGGTCAAGGGTATGCGAACAGTCAGTCCCTTGGAAGGTGGAGTAAAGTCACAAAGCTGGTTGTAAATGGAAGCTTCTCTGCAGTTGCTCTTCCATGTCCATGTTACTCCCAGAGCTGGGTGCCTGTCAGACGGGCGCTGAGCACCTCCTCCACGATTTGCAGAGGGCTCAGGGATTCCAGAGAAGTCTCTTGCAACCACTCCCACTCCACCTTCCCTTCCTTAACTGTCAGTACCACCAGCTCTTGCTGCATTTTCTCATGATGCTCCGCGTTGGAGATTGGAGTCTGAATTTTATATTTGTGCCCTTGGTATATTAAGGCTTAAAAAACAGAACGTTTCAGCATCCTATTATACAACTATAAAGTTAAGGGACCTTTAAATGTTGGGTGCAATGTTTTGCAATTTGCTCACTTGACCTATTTTTCTTGATAGGTCTTTAATTCTCTTTAAACATTTACTCCTATCTTTTGGTTTTATTAAATTTTGAAATGCATATGTGTTTTTGAGTCCTCTGGGTAACAAAATGTCAACAGATTAAAGAGGCCATTTTTTCATTGCCTGGCAGCCTGCAAAATTATAACAATAACCTAGATCTGATTAGAAACGAGGCTATGCCCTCTGTCTTCACTCCGGAACTTCTGATAGCAAGACCAGGGAAACATGAAAAATTAAACCAAAGACTAGATTCCTCTCAAACAGTTCCAACTTTTTACCCAGTTCTCTGGGGATTGAGCCTGCTAGGATGAAGTATAGTTCAACCCTTTACTCCCATGAGTAAGCTAAGGACCTTTTAGAATGAAGTTCATTGAGTGTTTTATTAAGAGACAGTTTGGAAGATATCATTCATATCTACTAGAATGGCCTTGACTTAAAAAGCAGCAACAACAACAAAGGAAAATAACAAGTGTTGGGAAGGATGTGGAGAAATTAAGACCCTCGGACAGTGCTGGTGAGAATGTAAAATGGCACAGCTCCTGTGAAGAACGTTTTGGAGGTTCCTTAATAAGCTAAACATGGAATTACCATATGACCCAGCAATTCCACTCCTAAGTATCTACCCCAAAGAATTGAAAACAGGTGCTTAAACAAAAACTTGTAAACAAATATTCATTGCAGGATTATTCCTAAAACCAAAAGGTAGAAACAATGTCCAAATGTCTATCAGCTGATGAATGGATAAATAAAATGTGCTATGTCCATATAATGGAATATTATTCAGCCTTAAAAGGAAGGAAGTACTGCTACATGCCACAACATGGATGAACTTGGAACACATTACACTAAGTGAAAGAAGCCAGAGGAGAAAGGCCGCATATTGTATGATTTAATTTCTATGAAATGCCCAGAATAGGTAAATCCATGCTGACAGAAAGCAGATTGGTGGTTGTCACGGGCTGTGGGGGAGGGGTGCGGGGCTATAGTTGGGGAGTAACTGGTTAATGGGTACAGAGTTTTATTTTGTGATGAGGAAAATATTTGCAACAAGATGGTTCTTCCCAAAGGTGGTGTGTGCTTAAAAAAAATGATGGTGATGGTTGCACAACACTGTAAATGTACAAAATGCTACTGAATTGGACACTATAAAATGACTAATTTCATGTTATATAAATTTCACCTCAATCAAAAAGAGAGACCATTTGAAATCTCGTAACACACTCAATATTTCTTCTGTTTGCTGTGAGGTCAAATAAGTGAGTTGGGGAGGATCTACAAGTGGGTGTTCCAACAGAGCCATATGGTGCAGTGGCAGAATGAGCTCTAGAGCAAGGCAGACGAGGATTCAAATCCTGGCAAGCTTTGTGATGCTGGGCAAGTTACTTGGCCTCTCTGAGCCTCATTTTCCTTATCTGTAAAATGGAGCTGCCGATAGAACCTACCTTACAGGGTTGGTGAGGAGACAAAGCTCTTAAGGTCAGCCATGAACGGATTCAGGCTGTCAGCCTGAGTCAACTGTAGTTGCCTCTTCTGCAAAAGGAAGAGTGGAGCCCCTGCCTGGTGCCCCCTTGTCATGTGGGTGCAGGAGCTAATGGGCAGGAATGTACTCCAAGCCCACGCATGTTCCCAGGCCACGTGGAGGCAGCTGGGGGCAGCGTGGGAGACGACTGGCCTTTCTTTCCTCTGTTATCCGTCCATGGTATTTTGCATACAGAAGTCTGGGCTGGGGCTGGCCAGGGCCCCTGAGGCCCTTCACCAGCTGACTGGCTGGCCCATACCTGTCCAGCCCCTGCTGAGAGGTGGCAAGTGTGCTCTGAGCCCAGCTGGGGCAGACAGGTTTTTCCATGCAGGGATTATCCTCCCAGCTCCAAGGTCAGCTGCTTAAACCTCCTTTAGCTCAGGTGCCTGGGGTTTTTAGGTTCCTGGGATCAAACTCCAAGGCAGTGATTGGTTCTCAGTCACCTCATTGGGAACAATTGGCAATGTCTGGAGACATTTTTGGTTGTCACAACCTGGGGTGAGGCAGGGTGGGTTGCTAGTGGTTATCTAGTGGGTAGAGGCCAAGGAGTCTTTTAAACATCCCACAATGCACAGGCCACACCCCAGGACCAAGAACTATCTGGCTCAAAATGTCAGCAGTGCTGAGGCTGGGAACACTCGTCTGAGTGAAACTGTTGCCCTGGAAGCTCCTTGTGAGGGCATAATTGCTGCCAGTGACATATGCATCTCACCAGTTATCCCAGTAGCCTGGTAGGTGTCTCCCCATCTCATGGATGAGAAAGGTGAGACCCAAGAGGGATAAGTAACCTGTCCAGGGACCCCAGCTGCCTCATGGCAGAGCTGGGATTTGAACTTGGATCTGCCTCACTGGAGAGCCTGTTTCCTTAACTACCGATCAGTAAAACAGGGAGAATTATACATGTCAAGGCCACCTTATGAAGACCAAATGGTAGAAGATATGTTTTATTTAGATGAACCCACATTTACCCAGTTCCAGTGTTGCCTGAGAGCCGTGTGGCATGGTCCTTGCTCATAAAGTGCCTAGAGCATGAGGGAGGCAGACCTTGAGCAGGTAGATGAAATATACTATGCCAAAGACTAAAAGCTGGAGGGTGAACTGTTTGCCCAAACTAAGGAGATGACACCTGAGCTGAGTGTTGAAGATGACATGCAGTACCCATGTAGGACAGAGGTGGGAAGGGTTTTCTAAGAACATGGAACAGCAGGAACAGGAGGCAGGAGGAGATAGGCGTGGCTCCAATGCCAGGGAGGGTCCACTCAGAGGGACCTCATATGCCATGCAGAAGGTCTTGGGCCTATCTTGAGGGTGAGATGGAGAGCGACAGGGTCAGGGTACGTTCTAGATCAGACATGCTGGCTGCTGTTTGGAAGACGGATCTGAATGTGCCAGTGGGCTAGGCTGTCAGGAGGCCTTGGGCAAAAATGAGATGATGAGGGTCCAATGGCTGAAGCAACAGGGATGCAGAAAGGGATAGATCTGTGGAAGAGGCAGCAGATGAAACAGGCAGGACTCAGTGACTGGTTTGCTGAATGAAGGTGAGGAAGAAGGGCGGGGGCTGATTCTGGCCACCGGCTTGGGGAAGCAGGGTGTTGATACCTAACAGAAAGGGGGGACGATGAAGGTCTGGGGGTGGGAGGAGAGATGAGGCGTGGAGTCTGAGCTGCCTGTGAGACAAGCAGGAGGGTTTGTCTAGCACAGGGTTGGTTCTGACCTCAGGAAATGGGTCTGCTTGCAGCCGGCTGCCTTCTCTTATCATGGGAGTCATCCATGTTGTTGCGAGTGGCAATAGTTCACTCTTTTCTATTGCTCTGTAGAATTCCATGGCACAAATACAGATGTGATTGGCTTGTCAGCTCAACTATTGAACATTGAGGTTGTTTGCAGCTATTATGAATAATGCTGCTGTGAGCATGCTTGTCCGTGCCTTCTGAGGGCCATGTGCATTATTTTTGTTGGGTTCATGAGAATAGAATTACTGGGCTGTGGATACATGCCTGCCGTACTTCGTAGACAGGGCCAAATGGTTTTCCAAAGTGGACCACTTTACACTCCCACCAGAATGTATGGGGTTCTCATCACTTTGCATCCTGACCAACATTTCTGTTGTTGTCTCTTGTGGTTTTAATAGGCATTTCCTTGGGGAATAATGGCTCCGAGCATCTTTGTGTGTTTTTGGGCTGCTTAACATCTTCTCCACACCCGTAATGTGTCCAAGTCTTTGTCCAGCTTTCTGTTAGATTGTCTTTTTCTGATTGATTTGTATCCAAGTCCTTTGTCAGATATGTGGACTGCCAGTGTCTCCTTATCCACTGTGCATTTCATTTTCACTCTCTTACTGATATCTTTTGAATGAAAGTTTTCAATCAATATATTAAAGTTAATGATAACAGCAGTGAAGCAAATGTTTTTATTAAAAGTGAAACAAAATGAGCCAGGCACGGTGGCATGCACCTGTAGTCCTAGCTACTCAGGAGACTGAGGTAGGAGGATCACTTGAGGCCAGGAGTTTGAGGCCAGCCTGGGCAACGTAGTGAGACCCTGTCTCTAAATAAAAATGAAAGTAAAAGTAAAAAATTAGCTGAGTGTGGTGGTGCATACCTGTAGTCTCAGCTACTTGGGAGGCTGAGATGGGAGGATTGCTTGAGCCCCGGAGTTCAAGGCTGCAATGAACTGTGGTAGGACCACTGCACTCCAGTCTGGACAACAGCGGGAGACCCGGTCTCTAAAATCAATAAATAGCTAGCTAGCTAGCTAGCTAGATAGCAAAATGATACCTTGGAATGCGAGAGAGGTGTCTTGGAAGCCCAGTGCTTTGGCTAGTGTGCTTTTTAAGGGAATGAAGGAAATCTCTCTGGTTTAGTGAGAGATGGGGGATGACCTGGAAATGGATCTTGAGTCTTGGATCTTCTGTTTATTGGGCAGGTCCCCAGTTCTCTGTCTGTGAAAGGAAGGTGCTTTCTGCCCAAATTCTCAGGGCCTCCACAGGATCCCCTGAGTTCACCAAGATGAGAAAGCTCTGAAGAGGGATGTTGGCATTCTCAGTGGTTCTGCTCAGAACTCAAAGGCCCCAATCCCTGCTCCTCCCTGGTTGCAGGGGCGGGTCTGAGACAGGCCTGGCAGGGGCTGCTGGAATAATCTAGGAGGGAAAGGACCCGGCTTCAGCTTGAGTTGGTTGGGGGGAACCATGGCACCAGAGGCATGGCAGGAAGCGCCCCTGCCCCCTCCTCCTCTCTGGCGTCTCCCCTTTCCTATCCCTCCCCATTCAAGGCCTGGTGAGCCCTTGCCTGAAGGGCATGGGAGTGCTGGAGAGAGGTGACTTCCAGGACACTGACTGGCCTGGATTCCATTTGTGCCATCTTGAGTGGTGCCCAGTCTGATGGAGCTCGGAGCTCGTTCCCACGAGGGCCAACAGTCATGCTTGAAACTCACATGCCTCCTGCTCACCCCGCTCTCCCACCGCCTCCCCATCGCACACTGACCTTTCTGCCCCGCCAGCACACCCGTACTTCCTACCACACCCTGGGCTGAAGAGTCTTCCCCAGACTTTCCGTCATCCAGGCCTCCCTCCCCATCTCCACCCTCACCTGCCGTGTTGTCTTCGTAGCACTCAATACTCCCTGACGTTGGGTCACATGGTATCATTGGGGTACTAGGGTAGTGTCCCCCTCCCTCCCACCAGCACAGCCAATCCTCCAGGACAGGATTTCACTCATTCACTGCCTGCGTGCCTGTGCCTGCTGCACCTGGCACAGGGGAGGGCCACAGACACTGAAGGCAGGAGGACATGGCGCTTGAAGCAAAGACAGGGTGCTCTGCATCCGAAGGCAGAACAGGCTGGCAGTGACCGAGAGCAGATCCAAGGGCCTGAGGTAGAGCACCCACATTCCCTTGGAGCCCTCTGTCCTCATTAAACAGAGAACCACGAGGGGAATGTTAAGCTCTAAGGAGCAGATTGAGTCTCCTAGGAGGTGGCCAGCCTTCCTTCCTGATCCCTCGTAATCCTTGGGGTTTGGTCAGTTAGGAAGGAGGGGCTGGCACGTGGCCGCATTCCTAGCTTCGGGCAGGATCCTGCTTGAAGAAGGCCAATTTTTGCCCCCTCAGATCCATACTGGGTTCAGTAGTACAAGATGGCTGATCATCTAGTGAGAATCTGTGATTTGGTCTCATTGCCTCAGCCCACACTAAATGGGACATCTCTCAAAGGCCAGAGAAAGAGGTGATGCACTCCTGAAAACCTAGACCTTCCCGGCAACAACTGTGGCATCACTGCCTTCATGGGACCCTGCTTTTGAGGCAGATGTAATTTATCGACTCCGGGAAGGAACTTGTGGCTCCCACCCAGGGTCACACAACACCGGGCCAGCCAGCACCAGGACTCTCAGTGTGCAAGCAAGGGCTGTTCCTCTGTGCCCCATGGCATGGAGGGTGCCAGGCTGCGTGGGGAGGCCCAGGGGGGCAGGGCAGAGGCTCTGGAGGTGCAAGCGGCTCAGGCTGGACTCAAGGTGCTGCCGCTCATGAGCTGAGTGACCATGGACCAGGGAGGTGACTGCCGTGAGCCCCAGTGGCATCTTGTGTAGAAGGGAATGTACTCTTCCTTTTGGGCCTGCTGTGAGGGTTCAGGAGTGAACAGCCCTGGGAGGGTGTGCACATAGTGTGAGGTGGAATAGCAAAGATGCCCACTGGCCCACACAACACTGGTCTAGAACCAGAAATACCATCTGACCCAGCAATCCCGTTATTAGGTGTATGCCAAAAGGATTATAAATCATTCTGCTATGAAGACACATGCACACATATGTTTATTGCAACACTATTTACAATAGCAAAGACTTGGAACCAACCCAAATGCCCATCAATTATAGGCTGGATAAAGAAAATGTGGCACATATACACCATGGAATACTATGCAGCCATAAAAATGAGTGAGTTCATGTTCGTTGCAGGGACATGGATGAAGCTGGAAGCCATCATCCTCAGCAAACTAACACAGGAACAGAAAACCAAACACTGCATGTTCTCACTCATAAGTGGGAGCTGAACAATGAGAACACATGGACGCAGGGAGGGGGACATCAAACCCTGGGGCCTGTCAGGATGGTGGGGAAAGAGGAGGGAGAGCGTTAGGACAAATACCTAATGCATGTGGGGCTTAAAGACTAGATGATGGGTTGACGGGTGCAGCAAACCACCATGGCACGTGTCTACCTACGTAACAAACCTGCACATTCAGCATATTAAGTTCTATGTATCCTAGAACTTAAAGTAAAATTTAAAAAAAAATTAAGGAAAAAAAAGAATTTTCAATTGCCTTTGCACAGTAGTTTTAAGTTCTTCAATTATTGAGTGATATTTTGCTTTGTTTGTATCCTTTTAGGCTGGTTATTCCCAGCCATGCCTGCACATTGGAATCACCTGCCGAGCTTTAAAAAAAAAAAATATGGTAAAAGCTGTCAGCTCCCCCTCCTCTCCCATTATTGATAGAGTCACTTGACACCCACACTTGGGGTGTGGCCTAGACACCAGGATTGTTTAAAGCTCCCCATGTGATTGTAAGGTGGAGAGCCCTGTTTTAGGCAGTCATGTATGTTGTTTAATTCACCACCTTTCAGAAATCTGTAGGAAACCCAAGATAGGGTATTTAAAAAATGTATGTAAGTTCTTAAAATAAATTTTGCCTTATTGTGGCGATTCAAACCCACCATCTTTCCTGCTATTTAAAGTGTTGGTCAACTCCCTAGTGACAATCTGCATTCCTGTATATATATATAAACATACACACACACACGTATAAATATATACATAAGTGTGTGTATATACATATATACACATATATATCTATACATATATACATATGTATACATGCGCCTGGGTTCATGTTGGCCTTTGGGGAAAATAATGTTGGAAATTATCATTATCATTTGATAATTATCAATTATCAAACTATATATATATGTTTCTCTGCCTCTGAAGTCAGAACAGCCTTGCTCCACAACTTCCATCTCTGCCTTAGGCAAATCAGTTCACCTCCGTGAGCCTCAGTTTTCCCATCTGTTCCATGGGGATAATGGTAGTCTCTGTCTCATAGTTACTGTGAGGATTAAATGTGTTTAGTACACGTAAGGCTGTTAGAACAGTGCCTTACACATAGTGAGTGCTCAGTTTGTGTCAGCTGATCTTTTTACTACTAACAAAAGTACCAGGTTAGGCTCTTTTGGTTACTGTATCTTCCTTAATCATTTAATGTCCCCACCCTATGAGGTCGGTAGAAGCAGAAATGAAGGGAAGAAAGGTCACTTGCCATTGGTGGTCATCAGAGCAGGAACTGGAACCTATGTCCAAGCTGCCCCCTCCACAGGTCATGTCTTGACCACCTAACCCTACCTGGAAACAAAGGAATTGATCAGTCCTGGAAATCCATCCTAGAGAAATTCTTGGAGAAAACTGCCAGGAAAAGTGGACCAGGACTGTTTTTTGATGCTGGGGTTCTGCCAGGTCCTGCCCTGGGCACCCTGCCCTCCAGTGGCAGGCACAGGAATATAGCTCTTCTAGGCCATGGGGTTTCTTATTGTGGTATAAAGAGACCCGGATTTACAGTCAGAAAACCTGCACCACGGGACCTGCCTCTTCCCTCTCCAGCAGTGAGGCTGTTGGCTAGCTAGTATCTCTCAGCTTCACTTCCTGATGCCCCTGCCTGGGGCCAGGCCCCCACTGGCCACATGTGGACCCCTGAGTAGCTGGCCGACTGCCCGCTCGCCCGACTCCCCAGCCCATCGTTTATATGGCTTCACATTCGTCTTCATAAGAGTAGATGCGTTCTTCTCACAGTCACATCTAAAGACCCCGGGGTCCTCATGGCAGAGAAGGAGACCTGAAGTTTATTAAAGTCTAGGCGCAGCCGGAAGTGAGATATGGGGCACCCCCACTCTGCTGTCTGTCTTCATTCTGTACCCTCCCCTCCTGCACACCCCTCAGTGGACCCTGGAGGGGACCAGGAGGCAGGAGGTTCAAATGTGGAATTCACAGGCCACACAAGCGCCACAGATGGAAGACAAAACACCTGAATGTCACAGAGGCTTTGCATGTGCTGCGCCCCTGCCTGGAGTGCCCTTCCTCTCTCTGCCTCAGGATGCATACCTGCCTAGCCTGTGAGGTGCAACGGAACCTCCCCTCCTTTGGAATATTGCCTGTCTGCACACTACTGCACTTAAATCCCCCCGGCTGCAGCTCAAGCTAGTGCCAACGTGCTTGCTTCCCATGCAGCCCCTCTTGCTAGACTGGGAACTTGCTGAGGGTAGAGAGAGACTGTATCAACCCTCTGAGTGGCCCTCCCTACCCCAGCAAGGTGACCGGCACGGAATGGGCTTGACCGTGAGCGTAGGAATGTTCATGCAGAAGATGAGAGATGCTTCCCAGACATCTACACGCCCTTGTCAGCCTCCTCCTCTGAGCCCCTGTACACCCCCTGGGGCCTCTAGCTACAGTTGCACCTTCTTATCCACCCCAAGGACCCAGCATTTCCCTGGGAAGATCTTTAGTGGGTCTCGAGCCGTGCCCGGCTGGACCGCACTCGCCGTGGCAAGACAGCATGCTTTCAGAGGAGCAGAGCGGGTCTGAAATGTAAGCCAGAATTAGTCTGGAGCAAACCACTTAATGACTCCAGCTTGACTCAAATGAGATATGAACCGAGTATAAACACTGAGCGAAATGAATTTTTGATTGCCACTTGGGCATTGTGAATATTTCTGTCTGCCTTGCCCGGTGGTTTTTTTCCCCCCAACTCAAGCATGAAGTACACTCCACAGCTCCGCAGAAGAGCGCGGCGAACAGGGTCTTTGGGGTAAAGTAATGTTGGAAATTATCGGCATAAGAAAGGAAAATGACAGGCCTCCTCGGGCAGAGGTTTTAGCCTCTTTCTGTAATTAAAATTTACTTTAAATTTCAGGCTGCGTTGATCAAGACCGAAGGGGAGGGGGTGTTGTGCATTACAGCATAAATCATATTTTATGATTTATGTAATGCCCTGATGTTTTTTCAGGGATGTTTAATGGAGCAGGGGTTTAAGATCAATTCTGATTTCTAGAAACATTATCAGTGTGTGCACGGGGGCCTGCTCTGGGCCTGTGCTTGAGATGGGGGGTGGGGTGGGGGAATTTGAAGTTGAATTGGCTAAGAAGGCTGCCCTCAAGCAGGTAGCTATACATTCAGTGTAAGGACAGGTAGAAATGTCTCGCGGCTCTAGGAAAAGGCGGCAAGTTCAGAGTCCCAACAGATCAATCCTGGCTGGCTTCATGGAGGTGGCATTTTAAGCAGGCCTTGGAAGATACTGAGGCTTTAAACGAGCATTACAGTGGAGCTGTCAGAAGGCTGTTTGTAAGGGTTACTAAGTGACCCACTGGCAGGATGCAAAGAAAGGAGGGATCTGGCTTCTCTCTACTGCCCTCCTCCTCTTCCCCTGACTTAAAGTCTTGCTCAGGCTGGCCGCTGCTAAGCAGAGCATAAGATTTAAGAAATGGAGCTCTGTGAGGCATACGACCTGAATCTGAATTCTGGCCCTTGCTCACACTAGCTGTGTGATTTCAGATGAGTGACTTAACCTCTCTGAGCCCCCATTCCCGTATCTGTAATGAAGTGGGATAAGGTTACCTAAGAGATAAGGGAGTTCTGAGGAATAAATGGAGCAACGTATAAGAACTAGAACTATGCCTAACAAACAGCAAGCGCTTAACAAGCATCTGTTGCCGCTACAGTTGCCGCAGTTACCAGCTGATTGATCTTGCCCAGTTTGGATCTCGCCTTAACTCTTAGCACCTCTGCTAAGACACAGTGCCTACCCGTGCCTTCTGTAGATTATCTTTTTGCAAAACTCATGCCGGCCAGGCGCGGTGGCTCATGCCTGTAATCCCAGCACTCTGGGAGGCCGAGGTGGGCGGATCACGAGGTCAGGAGATCGATACCATCCTGGCCAACATGGTGAAACCCTGTCTCTACTAAAAATGCAAAAATTAACTGGGCGTGGTGGCGTGTGCCTGTAATCTCAGCTACTCGGGAGGCTGAGGCAGGAGAATCGCTTGAACCAGGGAGTTGGAGGTTGCAGTGAGCCCAGACTGCACCACTGCACTCCAGCCTGGTGACAGAGTGCAGTGGTGCAGTCTGACTCCGTCTTTAAAAAAAAAAAAAAAAAAAAAAAAAGCGATGTTATTTTTAATTACGTACAAAGATTTAACATGTCACCCAGAGACCATTTCACCCATTATTATTCATAACATACCCGGGAGAGGGGCTGCCAGATAGTTCCTATTGCTGAAGAGGAGAGGCAGGCTCAGCAGGAGGTGGCATGGTCAAGATCACACAGCTGCGGGGCCCCATTTAGATGCACACCAGGGCTTCTGAGCACCGGCTATCTCCCCCAGCTGCCTGGGAAGAGTGATGATCCCTTGTCCCATGAGGCTGAGCTGGGTGTCGCAAGGACAGCATCTGCTCCTTTCAGGATCCTTCCTCCCAGCCCCCCATCCCGGACCTTAATGCTTTTCTTGAATTTGATGTCGCACCTCCTGGGATGCGAGGAGAGAGGTAAGGTGAGTGGGCGGCACCATGTCTGCCTCTGTGGCAGGCCAGGCCAGCAGTTATGGAGGAGGAAGAGTTTCTGGATGGATGGCTTGATCGCAGGTTCTGGGGGCTTCAAGGCAGCTTGCCCCTGGCAGGGAGCTGGGTCCTGTCCCTGTTTGGAGGGCCATCCAAAGCAACTGTAAGATCCCTCAGAGGCATGATTTTCAGACTCCAAGACCTCATTCTTAGGAGTTTATTAGGTGTGTTTCCCTTCATGGTTTAGTTTTTTTCCCCTTTCGGTAGGTGGTTCTAGCTCTGTGGGAGGGGATGCTTTGGGAGGAGAGTTTGTGGCATAGAATGTTGTGACAAGCGTGGGAGTGATGTTGGTAAGAGGGGGACCTGGGCTTTTGACTCCTGCAACCCTGAGCAAGTCACCCACATTCTCTGTGCCTCAGTTTTCTCAGCTGTAAAATGGGACCATAACAGACCTACTTTCTGAGGTCACAGTGCAGATCAACTTATTAGAATGCACATAAAGTGCTTGACATTCCTGCATTCTCCAGTTTCCCTGGAGTGCCTACAATCTGCAGGGTGCCGGGGGACCCAGCCAGGAGCAAGAAAGACCCTGCCCCGCGGAGTCTCCTTTCTTCTGGGTGATGGCGTGTTATCACAGTGCCTGACACATGATAAGTTCTCAAATGATAAACTACCTGCTGTTAACCAGAATTATTATTTAAAGCCAATCTCATTCTCTCCTCTCATCCTAAAAGGCAGTTAAACCAGCAAAAATCAGAGAAGCATGTAGTTCACGACGTGAGCCCATCCTGCTAAAGGAGTTTGTTTGACGTTTCTGCTAATCCGTGTTTAATGTGTAAGCAGATTATCTGAGCAGAACTAGGATTTTGTGCAGGATGATTTGCCCGGCTGTGGCCTGGGCTGCTGGCCTGTGACGCTAACCTTGAGGCGGGGTTCATTCTTTGTGTTGAAATTGCAGGTGGTGAAATTTTGGGTCAAGGGAGTAGGCTCCTGTAGCTGTGGAAATGTGTTCTCGAGGCCGGTTCATGCACAAATGCACTTCAACCTTGACCTTCCAGAGGCCCCGGCAGGGTGCCCTGCTCTCACCCCCACCCCTTGTAGCTTTGCACCCTGGCTTCCGGGAGAATCTGTCTTCAGTCCTGTAGACCCACCTCTGCCAGCCCTCCACTCCCCTAAAGAAAGGAAACAGTACAGTAGGGGTGGAGTGGGGGTGCCAAGGGGGCAACTGGGCAGGGGATACAGTGGGGGTGGCCTGACCCTGGAGAGAAGTATTTTTTTTTTTTTTGAGATGGAGTCTCGCTGTGTCACCCAGGCTGGAGAGCAGTGGCGTGATCTCGGCTCACTGCAGCCTCCGCCTCCCAGGTTCAAGCGATTCTCCTGCCTCAGCCTCTCAAGTAGCTGGGATTACAGGCACCCACCACCACGCCTGGCTAATTTAATATTTTTAGTGGAGACGGGGTTTTGCCATGTTGGCTAGGCTGGCCTCGAACTCTTGGCTTCCTATGATTTGCCCACCTCGGCCTTCCCAAATGCTAGGATTACAGGCATGAGCCACCACGCCTGGCCAGGAGTATTTTTATCACTAATGTTTAAAATTGCTGGCCAATGGTGACCATAAGTCATCTACTTTTATTGTGGTAAGATATATATAACATAAAATGCATCATTTTAATCATTGTAAATATGCAGTTCAGCAGCATTAAGTACATTCACATGGTTGTGCAACCATCACCATTGTTGTTCTCCAGAACTTTCTCACCATCCCAAGCTGAACCTCTACCCATGAACAGTAACTCCACATCCCCTCCTCAATCCAGCCCCTGGCGATCCCTAGTCTGCTTTCTGTTTCTATGAACTTGGCTGCTCCAGGTACCTCAAAGAAGTGGACTCAGACAATATTTCTTCTTTCGTGACCAGCGTATTTCACTTAGCATGAGTCACCCATGTTGTAGCCTGTGTTAGAATGTCCTACCTTTTAAAGGCTGAATAATTCCACTGTATGTGTGTACCACATTCTGTTGATCCGTTCATCCATCCATGGACGTTCACACTGTTTCCACCTTTTGGCAATTGTGAATAATTGCTATGAATGTGAGTGTGCAAATGTCTGTTCAGGTCGCTGCTTGTGGTTCTTTGGGGCATATGCTCAGAAATAAAATTGCTAAATCACATGGTAATTCTGTATTTAATTTTTTGTGGAACCTCCATACTGTTTTTAAACTCGCGAAACACAGATTACCCCTTTATTGTCTGAACCTGGGGTGGACACTCCCAGCCTCCCCTTGGCATCTGCGTTGTACTGTTTTCCTCTCTTAGGGCCGGTTAAAGCTGGAGAGACCACACAAGGACCTGTGTGTGAGATTTAAGGTGTGACGCATAAAGGAGTTGCCCAAGGGCTGTCCCTTGGCACCTCGAGACGGATTCCCGGTGGTGGGACTCAGGGTGGGTCTTCCCCAGGACCCAGGAGTGAGGTCTGTGGTTCTGTGGCTGCCGGTGCTCAGGCTGGGTTCCTTGCCATGTCCTCTGTGGTTCTCCAAAGCTCCCAGTGGCCGACTCTCAATCTTCTTTTTGGTTAATGAAGACCCACAGGCATTGACAGCCTCCTTGGGTCTGGACTTAGCTGCCCATGGCCTGGTTCACCGCTGCCTCCTGGCTCTCACTGTCTCTGTTGGAGTGGACTCTGCAGCTGTGCACTTGTGCAGTTGTGGGGCAGGAGGCCGTGCCTCCTGTTCCTCTCTGAGTACCAAATGAGTAGGAGGGAAGGGGACACCAGAGATGTCCTCACCCATCTGTTTGTTCAGGGCGGGTGGTGCCAGTTCTAGGTGATGACTGCAGGACTTGCGTTATCAACCCTAAGGGATGTTGAGACTAGCAGGTATGCAGGTATTTGGGGCAAGGGCTTCAGACTCCAGAGTGGCCCCCAGACCAAAACTGGGGCCCAAGAGACATCTTGCTCCTGCCTCTGGGCAGCCTGCATGCAGAGCAGAGAGGGCCTCTGGGGCCCTAGAACCCCAGTCCAGACTTCGCGTTGAGTTTGCTCTAAGAACAAACAAACAAACAAGCTCACTTTGGGTATGTGCACTAGACCACTTAAGGAAGAACTAATATGACAACTGGGATTTTCTTCAGAGTAAACTGGGTGGGGGGGCAGCAGAGCTGGCAGGTGAGTGAGTGAGGATGAACCCCGTCAGCCTAGGACTGATCATTGTTGAACTTGGATGATGGATGCAGGGAAGTTCATTGTGTGCTGTGTCTATTCCTATGTATGTTTGACATTCTCCATTTTAAAAGCCTTCGTCTCCACCCCACTCTTGGAAGGAAGTGAATCTTTCCTGAATCTACCTCTTGTGTGTGGGTGCCTCCCCTCTGTTTTCTTACTAAGTGCTCACAACACACGTGCAGTGGGTGTTGTTATCCCCATTTCACAGGTGAGTAAACTGAGGCTCATTGACATTTCTGCTAGAAATTAGCTTAGCTGGAAAATGAACCAGATCTGATTCCCAAACCACTGTTCTTCCCCATGAACAGATTCTCCCAGCCCTGCCTTGTCAGCCAGGGGTCTGTGCAGCCTGGCCCGGGGCTCAGCCCCTGGAAACCCAGCCCTTTCTAAGGAATGGAGGGAGGTCCTGAACCTCTCCCTGGGGCTTTGCTGTTCTCCCTTTCCTGTCCCCCATTAAGTCCTGCCCGCAAGGACCTAGCAGTCATTATATGGAAGGGGACACAGGCCTAGGGTGAAAGGTCTGTCACCTGGCCCAGGTCACCTGGCTCCTCGGTGGCAAAGCCACATCCCCTGTGCTAAGCCAGTGCACTTTCCCCCATTCTCCACCCTTTCTGTCTCCCCAGAAGCCTGGCCTTGTCCCTGTCCCCAAGCCCTGGGGGCCCGCCTGGCCTCATTAGCAGGTCTCATTTCCTGTGTCTTCTCTGGGCTCCTACACTTTGCAGCTCAGACCTTCTCCCACCCTTGGGCTCCTGTGTTCCCTGCCAAGTCTTATTCCCAAGCATCCTCTGCAGCTTGTTCTCTTCCGTCTTGTTTGGTTTCTTGACTTGCGCCTCTTCTACTCAGTTCTGATGCCAGCCGGTCCCTCTGCAGGGCAGCAGTGTTTTCTCTTCCCCCATCTGCTTTGTAGAAACCCTGCCTCACATCACTCCTGCCCCTTCTCTCCTTCCTTGTCTCAGGTCTTCCCGGCTACCCCCGGGCCCGGCTTCCCAGTCCGGGTCATCCCTGAAGTCCCCAGGCCTGTGTCCCCTCCAGAGCCCAGTCGTCCCTGCTGCTGTCTCCTGGTGTCTCCCCGCCAGGGCTGATGGTTTTCTTTCTCCCTCGCAAAGGGAGAACATTTCTGTCCATCACGATGAGGCATGCCACGCCATCTCGCCTGCATCAAGCCTTCCCCCAAGCAGAGGGCACAGCTACTCCCCAACAGGACCCGAATTCCCTGCCTCCCTCTTTGTTTCATCAGCCTGTCAGCCCTTGTTATATTTAAGATATTTTTAAACACTCTGAACACTTTTGCCACAATTTTAACCCCTCCCCTAGTTAAAGCATGGCTCTCCTTCCAGTTAATTATTCCCCGAGTTAAGAGCTGACAATATATTTTATTAAAATGCTTTCTGAAATTTTATTCCTTCAAAGCCCTGAATTTGAAATGAGAGTAGTCATAAGAATGGGAAAACATCCTCTGTGACTGTACTCTGTCCCCTGCCCCAGAATGGGCTGGGGGCTCCTCCACCAACCCTGTAAGCCTTCTGGGGCCTTTCTATGCTATTGAACTTACTTGTCACCAAACAGGCCGGCTGGCAGCTCTTTACCAAAGTGGCACAGGCACCAGGCCTACCAGGGAACATTATGATTCCTATTTTAGGAATCTTGAGTTGAATGTGACCAGGAAGGTGATGTAGTATTGAACAGGATAATGCCAGCTGGTGCAGTAGGCCCTCATGGTTCAGGCTCTTAGCACAATAAAGGTTTACGCCTCATTTATGCAACACTGCAGCATGTGTTCCTGGTCTTCCATGTGGTCATTCAGGGATCCAGGCTCCTTCCGTCTTGCAGCTTGTCTCCTCTCAGGCCCAGGGTCTTGGACGTGCATCCAATGGATGGAGAGGAAGAGGTGGAATAAAGGCACCTGCTGCTGGGCTCTCTGGGTCTGCAAGGGAACATGTCGCTTCCACTGGTGAGAGCTGGTCACGGGCCCCACCTACATGCAAGGGGGTCTGGAAAATGCCCCTGGCTGGACAGTAGTTCCTCAGACATCACTCTCCATGGGAAGAGAGAGCCACAGATCCTGGAGGGCAGCTAGCCACACCTGCCATCTGTGGGCATGGAGTGCAGGGAAGGTGTGAGTGGAAGAGATACTGGCCATTTCATTGAGCTCTGACCTTCCGCTCGGCATCTTTCCTTGGATTGGATCTCCAGGTTTTGTGTGTCCAGCCCAACCCTTGTGCCAACCCCAGGGTCTCCGGGGTGGGTTGTTACCACGCTAAACACTGGGTTTCCCTAAAGTCTGCCCCAGCACCCATCATGCATTGCTACTGGGAGGTAAGCTCCAGGAAAACAACCTGTCTTACTTGCCACCGTCCACACTCCCTTACCCCATGTGCCTAAAGTAGTGTTTGCTGCAGGGTAGGTGCAGTTGATTGCAGTGGTCATGCTTGGAAAACATAGTATGTCCCATCCCACGTGCTCTTCTGCAGTGTGACCTTGCCACTCCCCCATCGAGTCCCTGCCTGGAATGCTCTTAGTGACTTTCTTGGTTAGCAGAATGTGGCAGAAGAGACATTTTGGACCTTTGTCAATAGATCATGAGAAGCTTTGCAGCTCCCATCTGTGTCTTGGGGACTCTCCCCCTGGGAACCCAGCGGCCATGCTCTGAGCAGCCCAGGTCATGTGGAGGTGTCCTGGTCTGCAACCCCAGCTGGGTTCCCAGCCCACCGCCAGCACCAGCTGCTGGCCATGTGAGTGTGCCATAGTGGGCGTTCAGATGATGGCGACCTCAGCCAGCACCTGACTGCAGCTGCGTGAGAGACTCCAAGTGAGAACCACGCTTCCTGACCCCAGCTCCACGTTCTCCCTCCTCCCCCCACCACTTCCCTTGGAGCCCCCAGCCCAGACAGCAACATCACCATCAGCCCTGGTTGCTTAAGGACACTCCGGGAGGCACCTTTCTCAAACAACTCCTTCCTCCTTCCCGGGGCCCTGTTGATGTTATTGACCCATGTCTTTCCACGTTATTGGAAACTCGTTGTAGACTATAGGTGTCTGGGGTAAGGCAAGACTTCTGGATTTAAAGGTTAGTGTGGAGAAATCTAGTATGTCCTGAGCTGAAAAACGTATTGGGTGGTTATCTTCTCATATATCATTTTAGAATCATTGAAAGAAAAGACGATAGCAAAAAATGTGTTTTATTTTCTCCTGGGTCCCCGGATTTTGTCAGCCTTACTTGGTTTCAGCCTGGTGGGAGCCTCAGGGTTTTTATCTGGTGTCCCCTCTACCTGTCACTTGCCTCGTGGAGGTCCAGGCCCTGATTGCTCGGTTGTATTCTGGGGTCGTTCTCCTCGAGGTATGTTTCGGGGTGACAGCTTCTCATCTCTGCATCGTGGCAGCCAGAATCAGCCTTGTTTCTGATGAGGGCTGTAGCGGCCAGTCGATTGCTGTGCATGTTTATTTTAAGAAATGCTCTGCCAAGGGGGTCTTGGAGTGTGGGGCGGGTGTCCAGATGCCTTGCTATGGTCTGAATGTCGGTGTCCCCCAAATCCAAATGTTGAATCTTCATCTCCAGTGTGACAGTGTTGAGAGTGGGGCCTTTGGGGAAGTGAGGGATTAGTGCCCTTATAAAAGAAGTCCCGAGGAAGCCCGTTTGCCTCCTCTGTGTGAGGTCACCTGGGAGGCGCCATCTATGAGGGACACCTCTTCCTCTGTGTGAGGTCACCTGGGAGGCGCCATCTATGAGGGACGCCTCTTCCACTATGTGAGGTCACATGGGAGGTGTCATCTATGAGGAACACACTCTCACCAGCCATCGAATCTGCTGGGGCTTCGATCTTAGACTTCCCCACCTTCAGAACCGTGAACAACAAATTTCTGTTTGTAAATCACCCAGCCTAAGGTATTTGGTTAAAGCAGTGGGAACAGACCAGACATACCTCAGTGATGGAATCATGAAACGGTCAGGTTGGGTTGACTTTCCTTCATTTGTAGAAACCAAGCTATCAGTGAGCAGCTCCTCTTCTGGAGGTTTCTAAGGCACAGTTGATGCCTGGAGGTCCTGGTCCCTTCATTGTCCTTAGCGTGGTTACCAGCTGTCTCCCGCAGCATGAACGGTGCAGGGGAGCTGGCCGTGAGTGGTTGGCGGCCACCTGAACAGGCCTGGTCACACATCCAGGGAAATGGCCATGGTTTCCAGTTCCATCCAAGAAGACACACTTTTTTTTTTTTTTTTGACGGAGTCTAGCTCTGTTTCCCAGGATGGAGTACAGTGATGATCACGGCTTACTGCAGCCTCAATCTCCCAGACTCAAGTGATCCTCCCACCTCTGCCTTCTGAGTAGCTGGGACTATAGGCACAGGCCATCACATGCAGCTAATTAAAAAGAATTTTTTTTAGGCTGGGCATGGTGGCTCACACCTGTAATCCCAGCACTTTAGGATGCTGAGGTGGGCAGATCACCTGAGGTCAGGGGTACAAGACCAGCCTGGCCAGCCTGGTGAAACCCCGTCTCTACTAAAAATACAAAAATTAGCCAGGTATGGTGACGGGCACCTGTAATCCCAGCTACTTGTGAGGCTGAGGCAGGAGAATCACTTGAACCCAGGAGGTGGAGGTTGCGGTGAGCTAAGATTGCACCACTGCACTCCAGCCTGTGTGACAGAGCGAGATTTGGTCTCAAAAAAAAAATTATAGAATGAGGTTTTGCTATGTTGCCCAGGCTGGTCTTGAACTCCTGGGCTCAAGTGATCCTCCCACCTCTGCCTCCCAAAATGCTGGGATTACAGGTATGACCCACCATTCCAGATGACATACTGTTAATAGGAACAGTGTTGTGACTTCTGATTTTTCCCCCATCTTTTATTCTCACAGTTCTGTTTTTATCATTGTTTTCTCTCTCCTTATAAATTAGAATGCTTTTCTTGGTTTGGGGAAATCGCATTCATTTATAATGTTTTTAAAATGCAGAAGAAATACAGGCCAGGCATGATAGTTCATGCCTATAATTCTAGTGCTTTGGGAGGCTGAGGCAGGAGGATTACTTGAGGCCAAGAGTTGAAGACCAGCCTGGGCAACATAGCAAGACCCCATCTCTAAAAAATAATTACAAGTTAAAAAAATTAGCTGGGTGTGGTGGTAGCCACCTGTAGTCCCAGCCACCCAGGAGAGTTTGAGACTGCAATGAGCTATGGTTATAGCCTGGACAATAGAGTGAGACCCCCAACTCAAAAATATATGTATAGACTTCTGCCAGCTGTTAAATGGCCATCCAGATGGGAAATTTCTGAAATTGTCATATTACTGTTTGTATTGTAATACTTAATCTTACATAAAATTTTGTCCGAAACAACCAAAAAGGAGCCTAGGACTGGGTTCTGCTATTTCAGCAGAAACTCAGGTTATTCTCCAAATAACTTTGGAAAGTACTCTGAAATGACTTTTAAAACTACACATCGTATAGGCTGTCAGCAGTACCATTTATGCGTTCTCTGTCAATGTTAAATTCTTAATGGTGGGTAGAGTAGGAGAGGAAGTAAATGATATTTAATCGGCCCTGGCTCTTCTGCTTCCCAGCACGTTTCCCACTTCCTCCAACCAAAGGACACCAGTTAAGGAGCAGTGAGACCCCGGCTGTTGGATAACTCACCAGCCAGAGTGGAATGTGACGGGACGGCGTGAGTGGCATGGGAGCAGGAAAACAAGGGGATTCAGGGAGATGGGAAAGGGTCGGAGTGGCCTCTGGACGGATAAGGGTCTTGGCTCAGAACGTGACCCGAGAGAGGTTTGTAAATTGTCATCTTATTTTCTTTAGAAGTGGTAAGTCAGCCTGGGCCCATCTTTTTTGCCTGACTTTTACATCCAGCCTTTCTGCCTGACCCACAGTAGGGGCTCAGGTGCCTCGGGTTAAGAGTTAATCTGGGATGTACCCACACTTGGTGTGTGGAAGCCAAGCTCCCTAGCCCCGTTGCCTGGAGCACTGCAGTGTTACAGAAAGCCTCTCTAGCAGCCATTCTCAGAGCAGTGTCTGGGGCTTAATCAGAAGCCTTAAGGAGCCTCCTTACAGGCCAGGGATGATTCAAAACAAAACAAAACAAAACACACACACACACACACAACTATCCCCCAGGCCAGGGATGATTCAAAACAAAACACACACACACACACACACACACACACACAACTATCCCCCAAGCCCCTCTAGTTTTATGGGCAAATTATGTACCTAAGGCTAGCTCCAAAAACTTCATTTGCAAAAACAATCAAGAGTTCCTAAAAACTAAGCAATAAGAGCTGCTTTGCTAATACTTTTTGCTTGTAAACTAAAATCAGGGAGTTTCTAGAGTGTGAGGGCCCTAATTCAGGATTCCGTAAGAAGCCTGGCCTGCACTCAGTCAAGGACAACACTGCCCAGTTCCAAGCGCACATGTGTCCATGCAGAGAGCTGGAATTTGCTTGACTTGGAGGAAGCATGCTTTAGGGGTGTACCTTCTGGTTTTTGTCATGAGATGGTCATAGTTTTATATTTATTTATTTATTTATTTATTTTTGACACAGAGTCTTGCTTTGTCGCCCAGGCTGGAGTGCAGTGGCACAATCTCAGCTCACGGCAACCTCCGCCTCCTAGGTTCAAGCGATTCTCCTGCCTCAGCCTCCCGAGTAGCTGGGATTACAGACATGTGCCACCACGCTTAGCTAATTTTTGTATTTTTAGTAGAAACAGGGTTTCGCCATGTTGGCCAGGCTGGTCTTGAACTCCTGACCTTGTGATCCACCCGCCTAGGCCTCCCAAAATGCTGGGATTATAGGTGTGAGCCACCGCGCCTCACCACTCATGGTTTTTAATTGCTGCTCTTCTTGCCTTTCACTTATAAGCAAATCACGAATAGTTTAGCTGCATTGCCAGTCTAGTTTGGTGTGGGTTGTTTGCATCACAGGGTAAAGCAAACCATATTTGCATATTTAGGCTTATCATTTTGCTAGAAAATAGACTGAGGCTTGTGTATATTTTAATTTAAGTAAATCACAGTCTGTCCTGCCCCTACTCCCTGCAATTTGCTGCGGAGTGATGCTTCTTTTCATCGTGGACTCCTTTGATACCTGGGAAGTAGAAACAGATGAGGTTGGGTGAGCCCAAGGTGCTTTTGTTCCTCCTTTGTGGACCACAGTGTAAAAAGATAAATTTAAAAAATATATAAAAGGTTTGGGAACCCTTGTTTCTGATCAAAGACCAGAGCGTGGGAATCAGCATGAAAGGGAATGGGGATGGAACCTACGACTGTGACTTTCTGCGTCACCCACAACTTCATACCATATTTCAAAATACACCTGCTGCTGCTTTCCCGCAACAGTTTACTTCTAGAGCATCCGTAGCTCTATTATCTGGGATTGGGTAGGTTTGATGCCCAGCGTGCCCAATTTTATACTCTACTTTTCCATTTATCTACTCTCTTCTTTTCTATATCTCTTTGGTAGTCCGCATTCTTTTTGTGTTTGTGCGGCAGTCTGTTGAGTGGCGATGTCACGTTGACAGAGCTAATTGAAGCTCCTTGTCACCTGCTCTGCACGCTGCACTCGCTCCCACAAGACTTGCTATACATGTGGGATTATAGGGCACCACCTCTATGCTGGACACAGTGCTACCCCGGAGATTCTGATATGGACAACACTTTGGTTCCTGCCTTCAAAACACTGACAGCATTTTCTCTTAATCTGGCAAGCAACTTTGTAAGATAGAAAGTGTACATTTTCTTCTATTTATTTCTGGGTTTTGACTGCTTATAAAGTCTTAGTATAAAGAAGCATTGTGTAGAAGAGAAAAAGCTTCACCCCTTTGGCTGTGGTAATTCATGCAATTGGTTCTCAGTTGCTCTGACGTTGGAGGGTGGTGTGAAATCTATCACGGTGGATAATCCGAAATTTGCATTTGGAATGCAGAAGTATCTGTTCTCAGGATCCCACGGAAAATTAGCCTCCTTCTGTCCCCAGCTCCTTCTGCTGTGGCTTGGCATCTGGCTGGGCAGCACTGGGAGGAGTCCCTGAGTCACCATGTGGAGCGACCATCTGTGACTAATTGAATGATCACGGCCTTGAGTTATTTGGGTTTGTGTCTTTGGCTTGAAAATGAATCTGTGATGAGCCAAGTGCAGCTTTCTTAACCCCTAGCCCAGTGCTCTTTCCCCTGTTACAGAAGGAGGAAGGAGCTTTTTGCATGAAAATAGTTGCCAAAGCATCCTGGAGGAGGGGGCATCCTGTCTGGGTTCCAGGGAGATTTAAATTGGCACACAGCGGGAGGGGCAGTGGGTGCAACTGTGTAGAGGTCAGAGTGGACAGGGATGGTGTGTGGGCTGGTGATGTGGCCAGTGTGAGGGCAGCTCTGGAGGAGAGTGACAGACAAGGTTGGAATTGCTGGCCATAGCCAAGTTTTGGAAGGAACGAATAAGATTCCTGCAAGTTCTGTTTGTCATTATCTAGTGCTGCAAGTTGGGGATTAATAAAAGTAAAGTAAGAGCCCACCTGGCAGAGGGGCTTTTCCTACCTATATTATTTTTCTCACTCTAAAAACAGAAGCAAATGACATATTGATATTTAGCATTCATAGAATAAGCAGGATTTGGCTTCAAATCAGTCCTGAATTACACGGGTCAGCGGGAGCCTAGCCTGACCCCTCCCAGTGTCCTCACTGAGCACAAGCCATGCAACCAATAACGAGAACTCTCCCCTATGCCAGGCCCTAAGCACCTGTGACCTTCCTGTCATAGCCCTTCATTCTCTGCCTGGCCATTGGGCAGTGAGGATCTGGGGCCGTGGCTGCCATCCCTTTAGGTCCACACACCAAAAGAGGCCTTGTTTTCATTTTTAAGATATGCCTGGTGTGTGCATGCCTAAGTTGGTTGAAACATGCTCTCGTGGTTGGTAAATTGGTAGTCAGAAGCCATTTAGCAACAGGACAGTTGAGTGCTAGACTAAGGATGCCCTTATCTTCGGAGCAGTAGAGGTCACCGAGGGCTTCCGAGGGATGGCCTGGCAGAACTGCAGCAGGTTTGGAAAGGGAGGAGGCTGGCAGCAGGCTGGTGGGCGGAGCAAGCATCCACACAGAGTGCTGGAGAAGTAGGCGTGGGAAAATTGTTTGAGAGGAAGAATGGGTAAGACTATTGGAGGTGGGAAAGAGAGAAGGGAAAGAGTACAGAACAGGTCAGCCTCCAACATCTGATGTTATTGACATCTCCTTCTCTCTCCTGAAGTTTTCCATGCCCTAAGAAAAAGCCTGTTAGCCTCAGCCGCTTGCTCCAAGGACCACACCTGGCCAGGGCTACTGGGACAGGTTTCCTCGCATCTGTCCCACCTGGCATGGCTCAGAACATACCCCTTCCTGGTGTTAGCCAAAGCGAGAAGGGGGGTTACTGTAGTTGCTTGAGCACACTGGGCTGCACAGGCCACGGAATTACCAGCATGTCCTCTCAAACACCTCCTGCCCTCAGTGGAAACCCCGGAGAGATGGCTGCACTAGATGGAGTCTCTACAGAAGGGACATTCGTCTTCCCTTTGGGGTGGCACCCTTCCTTAAATCATCAACTCAATGCCTGCTTCTTTCCCAGGATTGGATCTTCAAGGACAAGGACCGTGTTGGTTTAAATCTGATGACACACTCTGTAACTCTCCAGTATTTGAGGATGATCAAGTATCCTACTTCAGGAGGATTCTAGTGAGATTTAGGATCTTAATTAACAATCTTAACAGCTTAATCCTATTAAGCCTTGTTAGACAATATTTAAATGGCGGCACTCTCAAGCGGTACCTGGGGAGAGCCCTGCTAATTTATTCAGGCCTCAATTGATCTTAAAATGCATTTTCAGTAGGATATAGAGTTCTCTGGACCCTGGGTTCTCAGAAAAGAACATGTTGTTAATTTCATGCACACCGAGTTAAAAATGTCACTCTGTGGGGTCTGAATTGCTATAAACTTGATTATGCAGCTGAGTCTCACCTTGATTTTGGCACCTACTACATAGGGATAAAGATTTTCCATTTGGCATGATGAATGGAAACAGTTCAGATTAGCAGCTCCAAGATCAGATTTTTATTTTTTTCCGGTAAGGGGTGAGTCAAATATATCTAGAAGAAACGAGGAAAAGCTGTGGGATTTTCACCAAACTTGGATAGGAAATAACTTCATATCACTGTTACTTTCCATATGCAAGGTGTTACCTAAGGGAGAAATCCGTATTTCCTGCTGTTGACTTCTAGATTAAATGTTGTCCCATGGTTTGATAAAAAGCTACTTTATTGCTTTCTGGTTATGGCTGTGAAATCTTGAAGTGTCTTCTATTTGCCTTCACATTGGTGATTTATTGGGGCTGAACTTCGGCTGACTTTGCGCTATGAAGGGGCTGATCATTTACTTCTCTGGTAACCAGCACATTGTCCCAATGAGAGTTTTTGTCAGATTGGATAATTAAGACAATTGCCGTGAAATGTATTAATTGCAAAGGTAGTTAGAGAAGAGAGTTGACTATGACCTTTGCAGAGAAGGAGAACTTAACCTTGTTTGAGCATCGGAGGGTGGGGTTAGGGAGGAGTCGATGGCAGGTGGGATACAGTTTTTGTTTCTTGGGGGGTTTTTTGAGACAGAGTTTTACTCTGTCATCCAGGCTGGAATGCTCATAGCTCACAGCAGCCTCGACTTTCTGGACTCAGGCAATCCTCCCACCTCAGCCTCCCAAAGTGCCGAGATTACAGGCGTGAGCAACCATGCCTAGCCAGGGCACAGTTTTAAATAAAGTACCAGTATGTTAGAATTGGTGGTGTTCTGTTAATCATCTGTAATTACAGTACCTTGATAAACTGGAAAAAATCAGAGTTGGAGGCCGAGCGCGGTGGCTCACGCCTGTAATCCCAGCACTTTGGGAGGCCGAGGTGGGCAGATCATGAGGTCAGGAGATCAAGACCATCCTGGCCAATGTGGTGAAACCCCGTCTCTACTAAAAATACAAAAACTAGCTGGGCATGGTGGCATGCGCCTGTAGTCCCAGCTACTCGGGAGGCTGAGGCAGGAGAATTGCTTGAACATGGGAGGCAGAGGTTGCAGTGAGCCGAGATTGTGCCACTACACTCCAGCCTGGTGACAGAGTGAGACTCCATTTCAAAAAAAAAAAAAAAAAAGAGTTGGGGGAAAATACATACACACAGCCAGAGTGCAGTGAAACAAGGGAGAGATCTATAGGGGATTGACTAAGAAGCTCTGGACACAGTCGCCTTCTTTGGGGCATGCAGGACTACGGTTCTTTTTACCTTTGACTTTGAACCCCAGTTAGGCATGCCCATCCCTCTCTGGGAAAGTATTGAGTAATTATAACTGATAATGTAATCCTCCTTCAGATGAGACCACATCATAATTAGCTGCAGTGATAGGAAGTTAATTCATTTGGTTCCCTCTGACAGGTCTGAAACTAGCCTAAGCACGTGGGTCCCCTGTTATCTTTGCCTTTTCTTGTTTATTTCTGTAAGCATTGGTGTTTTGTGGGAGATGCATACTTTGCATATGCAAGATAGAGCTTTTGTCAACACTGTTGATGCCTGGTGAAAACAAGCATGTTTGAAGAGTTACTGACGAAAGGCAGAAGATAAATTTCAACATGTGCTTTTGCTTGAGAGGAAAAATCAGGAAATGAGAGTGAAAGCTGAAGTGAAAGAGATTCTTTTGAAAGTGTCTTCATTTCATGGAAAGGGGAGAATACACACAAGGCACCCAGTATCTGGCAGTCCTTGCTTCTCCACCAGCAAGGCAGGAGGACACAAAAAAGAGAAAAGACTACAGCTCATCCCCCTGTCTCATAAGGAAGAGTCTGAAAACCCCTGCTTCTTAGAGTTGACTTAGCCAGCAACACTTGCAAATCAAGTCGATAAGAATGTTTTGCATCCCATTGTGTGCCTGCTGCTGTGCTGGTAGATAGGGGAGGGCACCAAATGGAAAAACCGTGCAGGTTGTGCACTGCACAATCCTAGAAGGTGCTGTTCAAACCATAGACATTGTTTATTTGTCTCTTTAGTATGATAATATTCCAGCAAATGGAAGCAAAATTTCTTGAGGAAGACTTTTTCTATTTCTTGGCACCCTGTGGGCTAGTATGGCCTAAATGTGGAGATGAACAGAGAAACAACTGTAGTACAACATGATAATGGCCAGAGTGCACGTGTGTGCAAAGCACAGAAGGACTTAGAAGGAACCCTCCATGTGCCTAAGAGTCATGCAGTGGTTCACAAAGGGCCCCTCTTTGGAAGACTAGTCCCCTGAGCAGAGAGAGGCAGTGTTGTGGAGTGGCAATGAGATTGTGTTTTACACCCAGACTGCCTGGGTTCAAATCGCTAATGTGCTCCTTCACATGTGACCTTGGGCGAGTTATCTAACCTCTCTGTGCCCTACGTGAGTTGCTGCTGTTTCCGCAATACCCTGAGGTGTGTCTGCCCAGCCAGGCTGTAGTTTAGGAATGTAGTGTTGGGGGCAGGGAGGCATCTCAGTCCTAATACACTCACTGCCCTACCCTACCAAATGCTCCAGCCTTTTCTTGGTGTCCAGACCAGATAAAGACCAAATAAACCCACCAATAGCCAAATTCATTCTTTGTTTTCCTCTGAACACCAGTGTCTGTAAGAGTGAAAGAAATATGAGACAAACATATTCAAATGTATCTAAGCCCGTTACTTGATTTCCTTGATGATAGGCTCATAAAAGTGATGGAATATATTAGTTTGCACTTTCTAGCTTGCTGATTGCAGTCCTTAGATAACATTTATCAACTTCTACTCTTGTTTCAAGTACAAGGGCAAAGCTGAACAATATTAATATTTGCTGGAAGAAGTAAGCCTCATGTCAAAAGCAAGACATAAACTTGGTTCCTGTGGCTTCTAAAAATACCTCCATGAGGCAGGCAGGATTATTGAGTGCTAAGTGGGATTACAACTTAATTTAGGAAAGCCATCCACTTTCTAATTGTGATTGTCCTGAAATACATTGATTTATATATCAATAGCCGAAAGTTTTTCCTTTTCTTGGGTATATATTTTTGGTGACAGCCATGGAGATTGTCCCAGCTCTTTCAAGTGACCTAGAGTGGTCCACATACTATGATCAAAACTTCCAGCCAGATAATATAGGCAGCTGCTTCAAGACCATTCTGAGAGCTTGAAAAATCAGAAAATGTTATTCCTTTGGTGATGAGTTAGAATAACCATCCTATATTAGTCAATTTTCATGGTTCTGATAAAGACATACCCAAGACTGGGCAATTTACAAAGAAAAGAGGTTTAATTGGACTTACAGTTCCACATGGCTGGGGAAGCCTCACAATCATGGCGGAAGACAAGGAGGAGCAAGGCACTTCTTACATGGATGGCAGCAGGCAAATACAGAGCTTGTGGAGGGAAACTCCACCTTATAATTATTCACAATCATGAGAACTGTGCAGGAAAGACCCACCCCAGTAATTCAGTCACCTCCCACTGGGTCCCTCCTACAACACATGGGAATTCAAGATGAGATTTGGGTGAAGACACAGCCAAACCATATCACATCCCAACAGAAGCAGAGAAACCCTGAAATCTCAGTAGCTTCACCCAGTAGGAGTTTATTTTTCACTCCCACAGCCATCCAGCTTGCATGTTTAGCAGAGATCCTCCCAGGTGGGGACCAGGGACCCAGGGACCCATGCTTCTTCTGTTTTGGGGCTCTGCCATCTTCAACAGGTGGCTTCCAGTTCCTGCAGAAGGGGACGGGGAGTTGAGAAGACATGCCTGCTTCTGAAGCACTGAGGCAGAGGTGATGCATGGCACTTGTGGTCTGGTTGATGAAGTCCCCTGGGTGAGCAGCCTCTTCTCAGCAGTAAGTGAGGAAGGGCAGCGTGAATCTTTGGGGAACAGCCTACCTTCTTGGCCATGATAGAGTCATGCATCCCTGCACACAGAATTAGTTCAAGATGACAGACTTAAAGCTCTGAGAGGACTGGCCAGGTGTGGTGGCTCATGCCTGTAATCCTAGCACTTTGGGAGGCCGAGGTGGGCAGATCACGAGGTCAGAAGATCGAGACCATCTTGGCTAACATGGTGAAACCCCGTCTCTACTAAAAATACAAAAAAATTAGTTGGGCATGGTGGCGGGCGCCTGTAATCCCAGCTACTCAGGAGGCTGAGGCAGGAGAATTGCGTGAACCCAGGAGGTGGAGGTTGCAGTGAGCCGAGATTGCGCCACTGCACTCCAGCCTGGGCGACAGAGTGAGACTCCATCTAAAAAAAAAAGCTCTGAGAGGACTGGCTGAGGCTTGAGGTCTGTAACCCGGACCTCAGAAATCAGGGAGAATTGCCTTCCCCTCTTCTAGATACAGTTAGGGCCAGCCTTTAACTGTATTTCAAAGTAGGCATCTCTCATCTATTTATTCTTTCTTCTACATCTTTCTAATGCCCTTCCCTACAGATTCTGCTAAAAACCTCTCCTTGGGCACTGCCCCTCCCCCCGGCCCCGGCACATATGCTGTGTTCCTACATTACGTATTTTACATCTCTTCTGCCCAGTCACTCACTTCAGTGCTGCTGATGCCCAGTGTTAAGAGGTAAAGCTGATGGGGCTAGTTTATACTCACATGTAATTGATTGACAGCTCTTTTTCTCTGAGAAAAATTGCATTTTTAAAGAAGATTTTTGAACAGGCTTCACTCTGGGCTTGCCAGCACCTCAATTTACAGACTGTGTTAGAAAAGAGTAAGTCTTACTGAATTAACAGTGGCATACATAACCTCACCTCCCTACTGGTAAGAAGCTACAGCTCTGACTCCAAATCTACCCTAAATCTCTCTGGCATCTGTCGCTATGATCTAATGCTACCATCGTCTCTGGCTGGACTATAGCATAGCCCAGCTGGTCTTGCTTTCTTTTGCTGTCCCCTCACTATAGCCTCTTCTTATGACAGCCAGAGTGATCTTTCTAAAAGAGGAATCAAATCACACAACTTTTTTTGCTTAAACTGTCCAGAACTTTTATAGTGCAAATAGAACAAAATTTCAAACTCCTCTTCATGACCAACCATCCCCCATGCATGAAGGCCCAGCAGTCTACCTCTCCTGCCTCCCTGAGCCCACAGTCCCCATCCATCACAGTGCTCCAGCACACTGGCAGGAGATGTAGACTGCTGGGCCTCTTCCTTTTCTCCAACACAGCAGCATGTCAGCCCTGGCTGTTCCGTGTCCCTGATATCCTCCACCTACAGACTTCTGCATGGATTTCTTTTTCTGGTCATTCAGGTCCCTGTGCAAATAACACCTCCTAGTGAGGCACTTCCTAACCACCCCCATCTAAAGCATGCATCCCTTCACTCCCCTTCACTCTCCTGCCACACATATGTATCTCAATGCCAACTTTACTTTTTTCATAAGCTCTGGAAACTATCAGAATGGATCTTAAATATTTGTATGTTCTCTCCACTCCCACCCCTTACTTCATTATGTAATTTTTGTAACAGCAGGGATCACATCTCTCTTGTCCTCTCCTTTATTCCTATCATCTAGTCCTGGCACATAATAGGTCCTCAGTAAATACCTACTAAATGAAAATAAAAAGAAAAGAAAAGAGTAAGTCTTATACATTTAAATGTAAATCAAAAAGAAATAGATTTTAAAAAGATACTATTCCTGGTGTTATAGGCGGGTACATATCTGCCTTCCTGAAAAGAGAGGCCACACAGTGTAGTGATGAAGTACTTGCTGACTGCCTGTGTACAAACCCCAACTTTGCCACTTGCCGTGCAACTTTGGGTAAGTTACCTAACCTCTCTGTGCCCTTGACTCATCTGTTGCAGACCTTTCTTCACTGTCCCAGGAGTGGTGTCTGCCCAGCCAGGCAGACCAGGTTGATTGGTTAGCCCTCCAACTGGGAGTCTATCTCCACCAGAGAAATGATGGGTAAATTTAAGAACAGGCCATAGGAGCTGTTTGTAAAAAAGAGGTAAAACTGAACAATCAAGTAGAAACTTTCCCATTAGCTCCTGACTCTGAGTCATTAGGATAGCAAGGCAGGGGTTACCTGGTACAAGCCTCACTCCAGTAGTGGCATACAGTAGCAAAGGTTGATTATAGAATTAGAACTAGTTTTCAGGGTGTATTAGTCTATTCTCACACGGCTATAACGAACCACCTGAGACTGGGTAATTTATGAAGAAAAGAGGTTTAGTTGACACACAGTTCCACAGGCTTAACAGGAAGCATGACTGGGAGGCCTAAGGAAACTTACAATCGTGGCAGAAGGTGAAGGAGAAGGAAGCACATCTCACCATGGTAGAGCAGGAGAGAGAGAGAGAAGGGGGAGCTTCCACACAGTTTTAAACGATCAGATCTCATGAGAACTATCATGAGAACAGTAAGGGGGAAATCTGCCTCCATGATGTAATCACCTCCTACCAGGCCCCTCCTCCAATTTGACTTGAGATTTGGGCATGGACACAAATCCAAACCATATCATCCCACCCTTGACCCCTCCCAAATCTCATGTCTTTCTCACATTTCAAAACCAATCATGCCTTCCCAGCAGTCCCCCAAAGTCTTAACTCATTTCAGTATTAACTGAAAAGTCCAAGTCCAAAGTCTCATCTGAAACAAGGTAAGTCCCTTCTGCCTATGAGCCTGTAAAATAAAAAACAAATTAGTTATTTCCAAGATACAATGGGGGTACAGGCATTTGGTAAATGTTCCCATTCCAAAATGGAGGAATTGGCCAAAACAAAGGGGCTACAGACTCCCTGCATGTCCAAAACTCAGCAGGGCAGTCATTAAATCTTAAAGCTCCAAAATAATCTCCTTTGACTCTATGTTTCACATCTAGGGCACACTAATGGAAGGGGTGGGCTCCCATGGCCTTGGGCAGCTCTGTCCCTCTGGCTTTGCAGGGTACAGCCCCCGTGGCAGTTTTCACGGCTGGTGTTGAATACCTGTGGCTTTTCCAGGTGCACGGTGCACACTGTCTGTGAATCTGCCATTCTGGGGTCTGGAGGATGGTGACCCTCTTCTCACAGCTCCACTAGGTAGTGCTCCAGTTTGGACTCTGTATGGGGGCTCCAACCCAATGTTTCTTCTCTGCATGGCCCTAGTAGAGGTTCTCCATGGGGGCTCTACCCCTGTAGCAGACTTCTGCCTGGACATCCAGGCATTTCCATACATCCTCTAAAATCTAGGCGGAGGCTCCAAAAGCTCAACTCTTGTCTTCTGCACACCTACAGGCCCAACACCATGTGGAAGCTGCCAAGGCTTGGGGATTGTATCCTCTGAAACAGGGACTTGAGCTGTGCCTTGGCCCTTTTAGCCACAGCTGGAGCTGGAGCTGCTGGGACTCTGGATGCCGTGTCCTGAGGCTGCACAGAGCAGTGGGAGCCCTGGGCCCTGCCCATGAAACCATTTTTCCCTCCTAGGCCTCCAGGCTTGTGATGGGGGAGGTCTCTGAAATGCCCTGGAGACATTTTCCCCATTGTCTTGGCTATTAACATTCAGCTCCTCTTTACTATGCAGATTTCTGCAGCTGGCTTAAACTTCTCCTGAGAAAATGGGTTTTTCTTTTCTACCACATGGTCAGGCTGCAAATTTTCCAAACTTTTATGCTCTGCTTCCCTTTTAAACATAAGTTCCAATTTCAGATAATCTCTTTGTGAACACATATGACTGTATGCTGTTAGGGGCAGCCAGGCCACATCTTGAACACTTTGCTCTTAGGACTTTCTTTTGCTAGATACCCTAAATCATCTATCTCAAGTTCAAAGTCCCACAGATCCCTAGAGTAAGGGCAAAATGCTGCCAGTCTCTTTACTAAAGCATAGCAAGAGTGAATTTTACTCCAGTTCCCAGTAAGTTCCTCATCTCCATCTGAGACCACCTCAGCCTGAATTTCACTGTGCATGTCACTATCAGCATTTTGGTCAAAACCATTCAACAAGTCTCTTGGAAATTCCAAACTTCCCCACATCTTCTTGTCTTTTTCTAATCCCTCCTAACTGTTCCAATGTCTGCCCATTACCCAATTCCAAACTTGTTTCCACATTTTCAGGTATCTTTATAGTAGTACCCCACTCTTGGTGCCAATTTTCTGTGTTAGTCCATCCTTATACTGCTATAAAGAACCACCTGAGACTGGGTAATTTATGAAGAAAAGAGGTTTAATTGACTCACAGTTCTGCGGCTTAACAGGAAGCATGACTAGGGGGCCTGAAGAAACTTACAATCATGGCAGAAGGCGAAGGGGAAGCAAGTACCTCTTACCATGGTGGAGCAGGAGAGAGAGAGAGAGAAGGGGGAGGTTCCACAGACTATCAAATGATCAGATTTCATGAGAACTCACTCACTATCATGAGAACAGCAAGGGGGAAATCTGCCCCTGTGATCCAGTCACCTCCCACTAAGCCCCTTCCTCCAATGTGGCATGAGATTTGGGCAGGGACACAAATCCAAACCATATCACAGGGTGATCAGATACACTGCCTACAGAGTGATTGTGTGTGTGTGTGTGTGTGTGTGTGTGTGTGTGTGTGTGTGTATTTATTTTTTGGCCAGGTATGTTTCCAGTATGGATTCAGATAGAAATTATTTCCAATAACCCAAAGTGTTGAATTGTCATGGGATGCTCATATGGTTATATGTATGCTTGTTGCTACAGCAGTGTGTGTGTGTGTGTGTGTGTGTGTGTGTGTGTGTGTGCGTGTGTGTGTTTCACATCCACAAGGGAGAATAAGTCAGGATAGAAGGGAAAAAAGGGGGTGACTAAATTGATCTGGAATTTGAATCTGTTATTGTGTTTGTTGTGGTTAAATTGAGTCTTCTGGGCCTATCTGTTTAAGGAAATGGCTTACTTCATTATTTACTTGACCGTCCCAGAATAGCAAGCAATAAGTGCCTGTGTGTTGGCAACTGCAGCTAAAGCTCTCCTATCTCTGCAAGCATGTGAGTTTATTTTACCTTGGAAGCCTTCATAGGTGGGCTGATTGTTTTAATGATGGCTGTGAGGAGTGAGCCAATGTAGAAAATCTGCCGTGGATTGGAGCCAGGTCTATGTGGCTTGGGGATGGGTTCTGGCTGTCCTGTTTACAGGCTGAATAGCCTCAGGCAAGTCAGTTAGCTTTTTGCGGCTTCAGTTTTCTCATTTGCAAAATAGACATAATGAGATCTACCCTCTAGGTAGTAATTAGGATTAAATAAGATAATGACTTACAAATGTGGATTTATTTTATTTCTCTACTGGAGTTCACCAGTATTTGTTTTACTTTTTCCATTGTTCTGAAGCAGATTAATCTATACTTCTTCCCCCAACAGGAAGTTTCCCTGGTGGAAAATTGAGGTAGGGCAGATTTATTTATGAATATCCTTTCCTCAGTGGTCATGGGGAACTTTCATTTCAGTATCTGTGAATTACAAGTTATGATTGTCCAGACTACACAGAACATCCTAGAGGCTGGAGTTTTCTGAAAGAGAAAAGGTGTGGGAAAGGAAATCTGGCCTGAGGACTGCCTGGCTGAGTCTGCAGGATGAAGGGAGGGAGCCATATATATTGAGCTGGGCTTTGGCTGGGGTTTCTATAGACAGAGGTGGGACTGGGTCAGGACGGCCTGTGGAAAATAGCTCCTCAGCCAACACGGAGTCAAGTTCAGTCTCCTTAGACCTTTCCAAGCTCAGTCATTCCAGTTGCTCTGGGTCTCTGAGGCCAGGAAGGGGTCCAGGAAGTTGATGTCAGAACTCCAGAGAGGAAGAGATATTGAGCAACTGGATAGAGAATGGACCTAGGGAAGGGGGTGCGGAGGGGAGTGTCAGGGCCAAGTCCCAGTGACCATGCTTCCTGAAAAGCTGGGCAAAGCTGGAGGCTATTTGAGTCTCTGAAGCACAGTGATGGTGGAGCTGCCTGGGAGCTAGGGATGGAAAAGGCAGCGCATTCAGTGTTATTTCCATTTGGAGCTATGCAGCTGCTGCTGATGTTCTGTCTTTTGTGTTCAAGAGTTCCTTTGTTCTTAGAGCTTTTTGTTGAAGGATAACATACCTACAGGAAAGAACACAGTACATTTTCACAAAGTGGACGTGCCCATGTCACCAGCATCCAGGTCAAGAAACAAAATATTACCAGACTGGGAGTATCCCCAGTCTTCCCTAACATGCTCCCCAGGATAGGGCAACCACTCTCCTGACTGGTGACAACACAGACTAGTTTTGGGATTGTTTGTTTTTTTTAAGAGATGAGGTCTCACATGCACACAAGTCTTCATTGCAGCACTATTCACAATAGCAGAGACATGGAATCAACCTAAATGTACATCAGTCACAGACTAGATAAAGAAAATGTGGTACACATACACCATGGAATACTGTGCAGCCATGTCTATGAAAAAATAAAGAGATCATGTCTTTTGTGGGAACATGGATGGAGCTGGAGGCCATTATCCTTAATAAACTAACGCAGGAACAGAAAACCAAATACCACGTTTTCACTTATAAGTGAGAGCTAAATGATGAGAACTCATGAACACAAAGAAGGGAACAGACACTGGGGTCTACTTGAGGGCGGAAGGTGGGAAGAGCAGAAAAGGTAACTATTGGGTACTGGGCTTAATACCTGGGTGATGAAATAGTCTGTACAACAAATCCCTGGGATGCAAGTTTACCTGTGTAACAAAGCTTCACACGTACCCCTGAACCTAAATTAAATGTTTAAAAAAAGAGAGATGAGGTCTCACTCTGTCTCCCAGGCTGGAGTGCAGTGGTACAATCATAACTCACTGCAGCTTCAAACTCCTGGACTCAAGTGATCCTCCTGCCTCAGCCTCCTGAGTAACTGGGACTACAGGTGTGCCACCATGCCTGACTAATTTTTAAATTTTTTGTAGAGATGGAGTCTTATTATGTTGCCCAGGTTGGTCTCAATATTCTGGCTTCAGGCGATCCTCTCACCTTGGCCTCCCAAAGCACTGGGTTTACAGGCATGAACCACCATACTTTCCCAGAGCCTAGATTTATAAGGTACCTTTTAAAAGCAAAAATTACCATGGACGCCCATGAGAGAGTGTCATAGTTTTGGTATCATTGATCACATGGAATAGCAAACTTGTACTGAGCCCTCACTGTGTGCCAGGCCCTCTCCCACGCCCTTTACATAATCCGCTCACCTCATCTTCTGAACAATTCTAAGAGGTAGATACTAATACAATGCCTGTTTTACAAAGAGAAAACAGACATGGCACAGTGAAAAACCTTGCCCAAGGCCACACCACTAGTAAGTGTAGAGCAAGAATTTGAACCCAGGCAGGGAAGGTCTGCCTTGCCTCTGCAGTCTCTGGATGAAGGTATGGAGTGCCTCTCATCTGGATGTGGTGAATTGTGCATAGATAAAGCAGAATAACCAAGCATTATTGCAAGTTTAGTATTTGATTGATAACATAGAAATTCATCCAAAGACAAGTTTCTACACCTGCCTGATGCGCATACCCGTGGGAAGTGTGTTCATGTCATGTTCTTTCCATTAGCATGGATTTGAGCACCTCTTGGACACACTCTGAGCTCTCCCCTCAGACTGACAATCATGCCTCTGGCCCAGCCCTCTCAGTTACAAATGAGGAAATCAGGTCCCAGAGAGGGAGTACAGGCATTTGGTGAGGATGGGGGCTGGGACTCAGATCCCCCGTGTTGACTTCCCATGCAGTGCTCCCTTCAGTCTGCCAGCAAGCCCCCCATTAATCAGCATCTCTGTGCTCATAGTGCATGGAAACTCACCGTTGAGTTGAATATCCTGGAGCCTCTGTTGAGGACACTGGCCTGGAATCCCAAGCTGTCCATCTACTTCCCCAGATCCTCCCACCCACCCCATGATCAGGATTGAGAAGCCCAGCCAGAGCTCCAGTGCTCATTTTCTCTCTCTCCCAGTGAGTTACTGCTAATAGCAAACATTTTTCCATGCCCAGCGTGAGACCTGCCCCTTTCCTAACCATCTCTGAGACCAGGTAATTCCCTTCTTTCATTTAGGTTCTTACTGAAACGCATCTATAGTTGGTGGCCCCAAGAGCCCACTGTCTCTCGGCCAGAGCTGTCTTGGTTGTTTGTATGAGACAGAACCAAGTCCCTGTAGTTCATGGTTTCCCTGACCCCTTGGCTGGTGGAGGAGGAAGAGAAATCCATATGGTCTCCCGAAGTTTCTTTTTAGAGTTTCCTGTAGCTCAGTGTGTGAGGCTCCCTAGGATTACGTGCCTTCCTTCCCACACCAACGATGATTGAGCACCTACTCTACATAAGGGGCACTGTCTAGAGATAAATAAAGCAGATGCAAATGCTTTGGACAAGACTGTCAAATAATCTTCTAAGATAGGAACTGGGTCACACATGATTCCAGGGTTAAGACCTCTGCCCTCTGGGGCATGTTCTAACAGTGGCTGAGCGTGTTTGGACTTCTGGTTGCAAGTGACAGAAAAAAAAAAAAAAAAAAAAAACCAACCTGGACTGAGCAAAAGATGAGAGGTGATCAGCTCCTGAACTGAGAAGTCCGGGGCCAGCTATGGGCATGGCCAGATCAGGATCGGCTCATCTCTCTTCCGTGCTGGCTTCCTCCCCAGCCAGTCTCCCTGCAGATGTACAAGCCTGCAGTTTACTACTTTGGGGTTTGGCAGAAAGAAAGCCTCACCTGTTCGAAAAGGTCTAGCAAAATTCCTGGGATTGACTCACATTGGACCATTTGTCTGTGGCTGAACCTGGGGCCAGGCACCCAGGCTCTTACCCAAAATGAATCTGTAGTTGGTGGCCCCAAGAGCCTGCTATCTCTCAGCTGGAGCTGTCTTGGTTGTTTGTGCGGGACCAGCCCCACTCAAATCATATGGATGAGAACAGGGGAAGGGCAATTCCCCCCAAGAGAACCAGGGTTTTAGGGTGCCAGACAGGCAAAAACAGTAGGTATTGATGTTAACCCTGTCAACGCCCCGCACTCTGAGTAGCCGACTGGTGTGATCTGGCTCTGATCTGCATTTGGTGAGACGCTTCTGTCCTCTTGGGCACAGGGTGTGTGGCCACAGCCCACAGCCCTCCTGTCCCCTCTAATGTCCTGTCCCCATCTCAGTTCATGGTGTCACCATGCCCTCATCCCCCTCGCTGGAGACCACAGGTTTCTCCCTCCACACCACGCCCATCCTCCATCCTGTGGGTCAGGGGGCCGTAGCATCTCTACATCGTCCCCTCCTCTCTATTTCCAGTTACTTCAACAGCTTCTACCTGAAGCTTCTGTCCTGCTCCTTCCCACCGCCTCACAACCCTGCCTGATGTTTCTAAAATAAGGGCCAACGAACTATAGCCTGCAGGCCAAATTCAGCTCCCCACCTGTTTGGAATACATCCTGCAAGCCAAAAATGGTCTCTACGTTTTTCAATGATTGGACAAAGTTAAAAAGGAATACTACTTTATGACACATGAGAATGACAGAGAATTCAGATTTTAGTGAACATAAATAAAGTTTTATTGGAACACAGCCATGCCGATTTGTTTATGTCTCATCTGCCGCTGCTTTCATGCTACAGCGGCAGCGTTGAATAGTTGCGGCAGAGACCATATGGCCCGCAAAGCCTGAAATATTTACTGTCTGTCTGGTTCTTTCCAGGAAGACGTTTGCCAACTGTTGGTTTAAGATACTCTCATCCTGTCGTTCCTGTGCTCGGCGATCTGCTGCTGCTCTCCAATAAGGAGAGTCCTTATCCTGAAACTTGGTGTCCTCCGATCCTTCCAATCCCATGTTCCAGTCTTCCCATTGCGGCCTTCCCACCTCCCAGAGCACCTGCCCAGAATTCCCAGTCTCCTGGGCTCCCTCCCGCCCCCCTGCCTTAGCATCCAGTTCATTCCTTTGCCTAGAAAGTGTCTCTCTTTCCACCTGAATGTCTCCCAGGAAATCCTGAGCCCAGCTCTCCCATCTCCTAGCTCTTCCCTGAGTCATCTTTGCTGAGTTAGAAATTAATTGTTCCCTCTTCTGCGTTCCACTAAAGCTCCATTTAAACCTCTCCCCACGGCATGTGTCTTGTTACAGTCACCATTAGCTGCACATCTGTTTCCCCCTCCTCCATAGGTTGCAAATGTTGCCTGATTTATCCGTATTCCCTTGCAGCCCTCAGCACAAATCCTCCCAGTAGATGCCACACGCTCAGTGCTTGTTGGAAAGATTGAAAGTCAAAATCTGGGCTGGGAGCAGCTTCCGTTCCAGGGACAGACCTGCTGGTTGTATAGGAACACAGCACTGCAGAACCACAGCTGGTGGAAGACAAATATTAAACTAAGGCAGAACGAACAGGGATTTGCTGTCATCCTGTAGTTTGTGGGTAGATAGGCAAAAGATGTGTCATTGTTGGAAGTGGTGTATTTGAATCGACTGAATGAGACTTTAAGGAGAGGTAGGGACAGAGGAGAAGGGGTGAGAAGCAGATAATTTTCTTGCATGTTCCCAGCCACCCAGTTTTGATAGAGAGTTTTTTGAGGAGGAGAACATGTGCTTTGACAGCATATGGACCAGTAGATAAATGGTGTGTGAAGGGAGAGTGTGAATGGCTTCATTACAAGCAGGCAGGCGTCAGTGTTCAGTGGGCAAAGACAGCAGCCATCATTTTAACCATAGACTACAGTTTATCACCTGGACACTATTGGCATTGGGGGCTGGATAATTCTTTGTTGTAGGGGGCTGTCCTGCACTTTGAAGGATGTTTAGCTACATCTCTGGCTCTACCCACTAAATGCCGGTAGCACCCCTCCCCCGGTTGTGACAACCAAAAATGTCACCAGTGTCATAGGCAGGGGCAGGGGGTGAGGGGGACAATCACCCCTGGCTGAGAACTGCTTCCCCACATGAGGGTTTCTCACACTACCTGTGGTGAAAGACTTGTTAACTTTATTTGACCAATATGCTTGTCAAATACTAGGAAAAGAAATCCCTAGAAAAAACTGGCATGGTGGCTCACTCCTGTAATCCCAGTATATTGGGAGGCCAAAGTGGGAGGATCCGTTAAGTCCAGGAGTACGAGACCAGCCTGGGTGACACAGTGAGACCCCAGCTCTACAAAAACAAACAAACAAAATTAGCTGGGCATGAAGATGCATGCGTGTAGTCCCAGCTTCTTGGGAGGCTGAGGTGGGAGGATTGCTTGATCCCGGGAGGTTGAGGCTGCAGTGAGCTGTGATCGCACCACCACGCTCCAGCTTGGGTGACAGAGCAAGAATCTGTCTCAAAAACAGAAAAAAGGAAAACAATCACGTGGTTGCCACAATCTCAAATTGCTTCACAAGTGTTTGGATGCCCATTCTCACTCTCTGTTCCTGTTCTGTCATGAGTGGGTGACAGAGAGTTCACAGGCCACACTTTATCACAGCCGTAGACCCAGAATCATATTAGAGAACATTCTCTGCGTGGGTGGAGGTCACCGTGTGCTCTGGAATTGTGTCGCTGTGAGGCCCTTGCCACAATGCGTGGTGCATTGTCTTGGTCCAGTGGCCTTTCCTTTGGGTGTGCACCTGCAGGTGGGGGGATGGTGTTGGACTCATGGTTGAAAGGCGACGGTTCACCTCGTGCTGGCAGGTGTTTAATGGCCACTCTTTGACGCACCTCCATGGAGGCCTGGCCTTGTTGAGAATTCTCCTGTGGAAGGTCTGGACTTGTTCTTTTCCATTGATCTTCTCATGAGTTGTGTCACTCCCTGATCATTTTCCAAAGCTGGGTGCCTTGAAACTGGAGGTCAGGCCTCCTGCCAGTGCATTCCTTGGCCAGGCTCTCCTGCGAAACAGGGTGGATGATGTTCCGAGGCTTCTCCATGGTGAGTGGTCAGCGTGGGAAGTTTGACCTCTTGCCTCTGGTCCTGGGGCCTTCCCTTTGGTCATGAGCTGGAATAGGCTCACAAATGGTGGGAGATGCACTGGGAAGAATGCATGGATTTTATTTTTTATGTTTTTATTTTTATTTATTTATAATTTATTTATTTTTGAGACAGAGTTTCACTCTTGTCACCCATGCTGGAGTGCAATGGTGTGATCTCAGCTCACTGCAACCTCTGCCTCCTGTGTTCAAGTGATTCTCCTGCCTCAGCCTCCAGAATAGCTGGGATTATAAGCGCCCACCACCACATCCAGCTAATTTTTGTATTTTTATTAGAGATGGGGTTTCACCATATTGGCCAGGCTGGTCTCTAACTCCTGACCTCAGGTGATCCGCCCACCTTGGCCTCCCAAAGTGCTGGGATTACAGGCATGAACCACTGCGCCCGGCCTCTGTTTTTATTTTTTTTTAATTTTTTTAATTTCCATAGGGTTTTGGGGAACAGGTGGTATTTGATTACGCAAGTAAGTTGTTTAGTGGTGATTTGTGAGGTTGGGTGCACCCATCACCCAAGCAGTATACACTGAACCCGATTTGTAACCTTTTATCCCTCACTTCTTTCCCACTTTTTCCCCGAGTCCCCAAAGTCATCCTTATGCCTTTGCATCCTCATGGTTTAACTCCCACTTGTAAGTGAAAACATATGATGTTTGTTTTCCAATGCACGGATTTTAAATTCTAAGCTGGAAACTCTGTGGAGATGTAGAGACATCCCCACCACCCATTCCAGGAAAGGAAAGTGTATGTATTTGTGTGTGTGTGTGCGTGTGCGTGTGTGTGTGTGTGTGTGTGTGTGTGTGTCGGCCAGTGACTTTTGTGGTGTCAGCATTTCTAGCCTTCAGCTTAGATGTGAGGCCTAACATGCCAGTTGAAGAATCCACTATAGGTAAGCAGGGTGAGGGGGAGGCTGGTGGGAAGCAGAGACACGTTTCTCTGTGTTGGCGATCAGGGTCTTTCCTGTCACACTCTGTGTGCTCTACCCCAAGGGGACTCGGTGCAAAGGAAATTGAGCTGGTGGCACCAAAGGAAATGGTGATCAGGTAGCTTTGGGTCACTTTATGCTGTCCTCTTCCTGAGGAGGAAACTGAGGCCAGCACTGCCAAAATAACAATGGCAGGACTGAACTTTCCAGACTTTTAATCCAGTGCACATTGTCAGATTCTTTACTGCCTCATTCATTTTGTTGGTGTTTTTGAAGAGAGGTGATGGGTCCAAAGAGATGCCTAAGGAAGGAAAAGGCCACAGGCTGGAGGTTCAGTGAACTCATCTGGCTCAGCTGGTATTTTGTTCTGTGATCCTGATGAAGCTCTGGTTTGTAACAGACTAAGAACCTCCTCAAACCTCACGGAGCTTTTGTGGAAACTAAGGAACGATGTAATTTTCCACAAGCTCACAAAGGAAAGCCAAGAATAAAATCCAGACCCTGGTGACTCTTTAGTGGAAATGTTTCTGACAGAGCCAAGGATAAGAATAAGCACCAAGCCTAGAGGGAATGAGGCAGACTTTTCTTGTTCTGAGATTTGAGGAAAAAGAGGTCATATGTCCAAGTTACAACTGTCAGTCATTCTACACATATTAAGCACTTATATGTAAGGCAGACCTGGAAATACATTAAGCCTGTCAGTTTCTTTTTTTCTACCTGTAGTCTTTCTTCATCCTATTGCTTGAACTATAGTGCTTGGATGGGCTTGTTAGAATTGTAAATATTTACAAGGACCATGTACAGTCATGCACCATATAACAACATTCATTTCAACAACAAACTGCATTTTCTACATGCCCCCATAAGATTATACAGATAGGGAGCTGAAGAGTCCCTATCACCTAGTGACGTCTTGCTAGTCCTGACCCTCTGTAGGTCTAGGCTAATGTGTGTGCTCATGTCTTTATTTTTGATTTAAAAGTTTAAGAAGTTAAAAAAAATTTAAAAAGAAAAATAGCTTATAGAATAAGAACATAAAATATTTTTGCAGGACTGTAGAATGGTCTTGTGTTTTAAACTAAGTGTTATTAAAAGAGTCAAAAAGCTTAAAAAATTTAAAAGTTTATAAAGAAAAAAAGTTACAGTAAGCGAAGGTTATTATTGATGAAGCATATTTTTAAAATTAGTGTAGCCTAAGTGTCCAGTATTGATAGACTTTTGTCTATAGTAGTGAACAGTAACATCCTGGGCCTTCCCGTTCACTAACCACACACTCACTCGCTCACCCAGAGCAACATCCGGTCCTGCAAGCTCCATTCGTGGTAAGTGCCCTAAACAAGTGCACCATTTTTTATCTTTTAAACCGTATTTTTTCCGTAGCTTTTCTATGTTTAGATACACAAATGCTTACCACTGTGTTACAACTGCCTGCGGTATTCGGTACAGTTAAATGCTGCACAGGTGTGTGGCTCTGGAGCAGCAGGCTTTATGGGATAGCTTAGGTGCGTCATAGGCTAGACCATCTAGGATTGTGTAAGTGTACTCTAGGATGCTCGTGCAGCAGTGAAACTGCCTAACACCACATTTCTCAGAATGTATACCCATCATTAAGTAACACAGGACTACGGTTGCTCAACCAGCACCCACTGAGGAACTGTCTGCTGTGTGCAAGCTACTTTACAGAAGGAGAAGCTGTTCCTTCCTTTCCAGGGAGATCGCCCTGTGTCCTCCCAAATATAATGAATGGACTCAGGCCCTATCACTAAATCCTGGCCTGAGACTTCTTGCCTTGAGCCTACTCAGGGAACAGCAGGGATTTGGTCTAGGAAGAGAGGAAGGATTATGCCAAAGAGAAAGACTGCTCAACAGACAGGGAAGCCTGGGAGCAGGGGTGGGAGACGGGGCAGGAGGCAAGAGTGCTGAGGGGGTCCCTGGCTCATGGCTGTCAGGCTCCTCCTTGAACTCTATGTGCTCTTCCTGCTGCCAGCCTGGCCTCCTGGTTCTGCCCATATGGGGGCAGCTGTGGCTCCTCACTCTTCCCATCCCAACCCCAATTCACCATAGTCCAGTGTACTGGTCAGGGTTCTCCAGAGAAGCAGAACCCACAGGAGGTGCACACATACACAAACATGCCCTGTATCTATCCTATATGTGTGTGTGTTGTGTGTGTTCATAAAGAGATTTATTTTAAAGAATTAATTCATATAATTATAGGGGCTGGCAAGTCCAAAATCTATAGGCCAGGCCAGCAGATTCGAAACTCCCAGGCAAGAGCTAATGCTCTTGAGGACAAATTTCTTCTTCCCCAAGAAACCTCAGTTTTGTGTTCTTTTTTTTTTTTTTTTTTTGGAAACGGAGTCTCACTGTATCCCCCAGGCTGGAGTGCAGTGACATGATCTCAGCTCACTGCAACCTCTACCTCTTGCGTTCAAGCGATTCTCCTGCCTCAGCCTCCTGAGTAGCTGGGATTACAGGCACCTGCCACCACGCCTGGCTAATTTTTGTGTTTTTAGTAGAGGCGGGGTTTCGCCATGTTGGCCAGGCTGGTCTCAAACTCCTGACCTCAGGTGATCCACCCGCCTTGGCCTCCCAAAGTGCTAGGATTACAGGTGTGAGCCACCGCACCCAGTCAGTTTTTGTGTTCTTTAGGCCTTCAACTAATTGGGGTGGAGTTGAATTCACACCCACGTTGTTGAGGGTAATCATCACTTAAAGTCCATTGATTGCAGATGTTAACCACATCTATAAAATACCTTCACAGCAACCCCTAGATTTATATTTGATTAAATAACTGGGTATGACTATGACTGCCCGGCCAAGTTGGCACATAGAACTCACTATCACATGTGGCTGGCAACCTGGCCTGACCTCAGAACTTGGAGCATGCCAGAGGTGAAGGGAGGCGTCATTCCAGCCTTCCTCCAGGTCCCTTCCCAGTTAGTGGCAGGCACGAACCGCTCGCTCTGGCAAATCATCCACCCTCCTTTGGCTTTGGGTGGAGGTGCCTCTGAATCCAGGCACCATGCTTTAGCAGTTACCTTCCCGCAGGTGTTCTCTCTTGTTGAACTTGAGGCTGTCTAGAACGAGGAAGTACCTGGTGCCCATGTTGGCAATGATGGAAGTCTCTCCTGGCATGTTGCCACGGGCTACTTTGACATCTCCTGGCTAATTGATGTTCATTTTTATTCCAGGTCCTTGTACTCCTAATGAGGAGAGTGAACATGAAATTTATCATCCAAACTGTGACACTTTTGAGAGAGGGGGATACTATTCATTATACTGGACAGCAGATGTGAATCAGGACTGTCCTAGAGAAATCAGAGGATATAAAAGATCCAATAATGACAACTGCTATGTTATTCATAAGAGTTCATTTATACAGGAGTTGTTTTCATGCTTGTGTTTCATGAATAAAGGGTCAGTCAAGTCAACAAATATGAGGGCTGAGTTGTTTTTCCCCAAAAGATATGGTGAAGTCCTAACCTGGTATTTGTAAATGCGACCTTCATTGGAAATAGGGTCTCTGCAGATGTACTTGGTCAAGAAGAGGTTATGCTGGATGAAGGTGGGCCCTGAATTCAGTCACTGGTGTCCTTATAAAAAGTCCATGTGAAGACACAGGGACAAAGAGGGGAAGGCCAGATAAAGACAGGGGCAGACATTGGGGTGATCTGGGCCCACAAGCCAAGGAATGCCAGGGACTGCCAGCTGTCACAGACGCCGGGAGGAAGACGTGGAGCTGATTGCCCCTAAGTCTCCAGAAGGAACCAACCCTGTCGACACTTTGATATTGAATTTCCAGCCTACAGAACTGTGATAAAATACACTTCTGGGCTGGGCACGGTGGCTCACACCTATAATCCTAGCACTTTGGGAGGCCAAGGCAGGTGGATCATGAGGTCAGGAGCTAGACACCAGCCTGGCCAATATGGTGAAACCCTGTCTCTACTAAAAATACAAAAATTAGCGGGGTGCAGTGGCATGTGCCTGTAGTCCCAGCTACTCGGGAGGCTGAGGCAGAAGAATTGCTTGAACCTGGGGGCGGAGGTTGCAGTGAGCCAAGATCGCGCCACTGCACTCCAGCCTGGCGACAGAGCGAGACTCTGTCTCAAAAAAAAAAAAAAAAAAATTCTGTTGTTTTAAGTATATGCTACTTTGTTAAGACAGTCCTAAGAAACTCTATTGTAAAAGCTTCAATATAAGTACCTACTATGTGCCAGGCTTTGATCAGAGTGTTGGAGATACATCATGATCAACAGCAGTAGCAGCTCATTCTTACAATGTCAAGGTGCGTCCCTGGGACCTTTCACAGGCTACTGGCCATATGGTCTAGTTAGACAATGAAGAATTGTTTCTGCAGATGGATCAAACGACTCAAACGTACTTGCAGCTCAAATTAAGTCTAGAGTCCACCTCTACCAGCTGAGAATACCCACAGTGGGTGTGGGCATTTTTTCACGGGGGGGCCTGTCCCTGAGTAAATTGGTTTCTGTTCTTGTCATCGGCAACAGTAAGCTGGCTCAGGTGATACAGTGAGCTGGCTCAGGTCTTGTTTCCTGGGATGCTGAGTGCCTGTTGTCATGAGCCTACCTGAGAATGAGTCCTGGCATCAGAGCCCTCACTGCTCCTCAGGCTTCTGTGGTTGAACTCCAGCCTCTGGAGATGAGCTCAGCTTCAAGCAGTGGCAGGAACCAGATTCGGCCTCATCCCAAAGTTTCCTCCAGGGGAGGCACGGTGTTGGCTGATGTGTGCTGTGTTCAAGTGCATGAACCTAGGGGCTTGTTACTTGTTCACCCTTGCCATGAACGGTGCAACAACGAGAAAACCAGTGGGGAGCTCTTAAAGTTTTTCAGTGGTAATATGCTTTCCTTTTCCTAGAGTGCGTCAGACGTTCAATAGGTCTCTCTTCAATGAAGTATAACTTGAGTACAATAAAATACACAGCTTTTTAAGTGTAACTACCACTTCAATCAAGATGTAGGACATTTTCATCACCCTAGAAAGTTCCTTGTGCTGTTTGCTGATTAGTCCCTCCCCTACCCCCAGTGGTTCTGATTTCTATCACTGACCTTGGTTTTGACTGTGCTTGGGCACCACATAAATGGCATCAAACCATTGGTACTCTTTTGTGCTGGATTCTTTCATACACCACCGTTTTTTTGTTTTTGTTTTTTTTGAGACACGGTTTTACTCTGTTGCCCAGGCTGGAGTGCAGTGGTGCGATCTCGGCTCACTGAAACCTCCGCCTCCCAGGTTCAAGCGATTCTCATGCTTCAGCCTCCCAAGTAGCTAGGACTGCAGGCACCCACCACCATGCCCAGCTAATTTTTATATTTTTAGTAGAGACGAGGTTTCACCATGTTAGCCAGGGTGGTCTCGAACTCCTGACCTAGGTGACCTGCCTGCCTCTGCCTCCCAAAGTGCTAGAATTACAGACATGAGCCACCATGCCAGGCCCATTCATCATGTTTTTAAACTTCATTCTTTTTAAAAAAATAAATCATAGCAAATTGACTAAAACATTTTTACGATAAAGCATTTGGAAAGGGGCCCTGGAAAGGGAAGCCGTTTAGAATTCCTCCACCTGCCATAACCACTATAATGGTTTTGGTATACTTCCATCCAGTTCTTTTCATTTGCTGGTTTGTGTATAGCTGCAAACAAACCACGAGTGATTTCGTGTGTTGCTTTTTTCATTTATGATAAACATTTTTTCCACATCCAGTGTCTTTAATTATCCTTCTGGGTAGTACTCTGTCTAAAATGCCCTGTGAGGGCAGACACTTTTGCCTGTCTTATTCACAAATGTATTTCCAGAATCTAGAACAGTGCTGGGACCTGATGGGTAACAGTAAATATTTGTGGGAAGACTAGAGTAAAGTGTCCAACTCCATAACCATTATCCTATTCCTGGGCCGTCAGTGGCTTCCAGTGCCTCGCTAGTGGAGGTAACAAGCATCTTCACACGTATGACTTTCACCCTGATGTTCTGAATGTCACCCTTAGAAGAAATTTCACATGAGAAACAGTTATGTCAAAGGGAAGAAACATATTTTTGGCTTTTGATAGACAGTCAAGTGCTGTTGAGAGCTGGATTATCCAGATTTGAGTTTTGGCTCTGCCACTTACTGGCTGCACCTTGGGCAAATTACTTAACGTTTCTGTGCCCTAGTTTGCCCGTGTTTGAAATGGGGCTAATGACAGTATTTCCTAGGCTCATTGTGACCTTGAAATGTAGAAAGTACTTGACATGTAGTAAGCATTGTATGTGTATTGCTATGTATGTTTCATATGTAGAACATTATATCATGCTAAAAAATTGAAGCTATTTTTCCAAAAAGAAATGGTTTCCCTTAATGATGCCTGTCCTTTTGATAAACTCAGTGGTGCTTGTGTTGCCGACTGGTCACTAGCTCAGAGTTTGGTTGTGCAGTACGTAGGAACCTAGGTTCTGAATTTACTTTTATTTTATGTATTCATTTATTGGAACAGGGTCTCACTGTCATCCAGGCTGGAGTGCATTGGTGCCATCACTGCTCACTGCAGCCTTGACTTCCTGGGCTCAAGTGATCTTCCCACCTCAGCCTCCTGAGTTTAGCTCACAGGCATGCACCACCATGCCCAGATAATTTTTGTATTTTTTTAAGAGACAGGGTTTTGCCATGTTGTCCAGTCCGGTCTGGAACTCTTGGACTCAAGCAATCCTCCCACCTCAGCCTCCCAAAGTGCTAGGCTTACAGGTGTGAGCTGCCGCACCCAGCCCCTAATTTACTTTATTTCATTTCATTTCATTTCATTTTTTTTGAGACAGAGTCTCACTTGCTCTGTTGCCCAGGCTGGAGTGCAGTGGCACGATCTCGGCTCACTGCAATCTCCGCCTCCCGGGTTCAAGCAATTCTCCTGTCTCAGTCTCTTGAGTAGCTGGGATTACAGGCATGTGTGACCATGCCTGGTTAATTTTTGTATTTTTAGTAGAGACGGGGTTTTGCCATGTTGGCCAGGCTGGTCTCGAACCCCTGGACTCAAGCAATCTGCCTGCCTCGGCCTTTCAAAGTGCAGCCTCCTAAAGTGCTGGGATTATAGGTGTGAGCTACCACACCCAGCCTAATTTACTTTAGGTATTAAGTATATGCCTTGTCTAGTAGAGGTAAAGACAATACAGGAACAAACAAATTGTCACCACAGCACACTTAGCCTCGTGCAGGAGAAAGACAGCATAGACACAACTAAAGATTGCTGCTAATTGTGGAAATAAACAAAGACCACACAAATGAAAACAACCCAAGATATTTACTCAGAGTTTACTATAGCAAGGGAGTCAGCTGTCATCACTTGCGTTTGGTAAAGACTCAAAGGCAAGGGAGCGGGGAGGCTTCACAGCAGGAAAGAAAGGGCAGGCTTCAGGCGTGCCCTGGGTAGAAGCTGTTGGTGTGAGGCAGCTAACTGGAAGCAGGGCATTGTGTGCATTGGTTTAGGGAAGGTTTTGCCTTCCCAGGGCTGCCATAACAAAGTAGAACACACTGGGTGACCTAAAACAACAGAAATTTATTCTCCTACAGTTCAGGAGGCCAAAAGTCTGATATCAAGATATCAGCAGGATTGATTCCTCCTGGAGTCTCTGAGAAAATCTGTTGCAGGCCTCTCCTCTGGCTGCCAGCACTCCTTGGCTTGTAGACATAGCACTCCAACCTCTGCCTTCGTCATCCCATGCCTTGTTCTCGGTATCTCTGTGTGTCTCCTCCTCTTCTTCTAAGACCACCAGTCATTGGATTCGGGGTCCCCTGTAATGCAGTGTGATCACATTTCAACTTAACTACCTACCTCTGCAAAGACCTTATGTTAAAGACTGAATTGTGTCTAAGTTCGTGTGAAGTGATGGTATTTGGAGATAGTGCCTTTAGAGAGGTAATAAAGGTTAAATAAGGTCATAAGAGTAGGGCCCTAATCAAATAGGATTGGAGTCTTAGTCCTTTTAGTGTTGCTATGAAGTAACACCTGAGGCTGCATAATGCATGAAGAAAAAAGGTTTCTTTAGCTAATGATTCTGATGTCTGGGAAAGTTCAAGAGCGGGCATCTGCCTCTGGTGAGGGCTTCAGGCTGTTCTCACTGATGGCAGAAGGTGAAGGGGATCCAACCTGTGCAGAGATTACATGGTGAGAAAGGAAGCAAGAGAGCGGGAGAAGAGAGATGCTCTGTTTAACAACCAGCTCTGGATGGGCATAGTGGCTGATGTTTATAATCCTAGCACTTTGGAAGGCCAAGGTTGGGAGGGTTGCTTGAGGCCAGGAGTTTGAGACCAGCCTGGGCAACATAGCGAGACCCCATCTCTACCAAAAAAAAAATACCAGAAATATATATAAGCTGGATGTGGGTATGGTGGCACATGCTTATAGTTTCAGTTACTCAGGAAGATTAGGCAGGAGGATCGTTTGAGCCCAGCAGGTCAAGGCTGCAGAGAGCTATGATTATGTCACTGCACTTCAGCCTGGGCGACAGAGCGAGACTCCATCTCAAAAAAAACAAAAACAAAACCCAGCTCTTGCGGGAACTAATAGAATGAGAAGTCACTCACCACTTGCACCCAGGGCATTAATCTACTCATGAGGGACCTGCCCCCATGACCCAAACACCTCCCATTAGGCACTACCTCCAAGATTGGGGATCACATTTCAACATGAGATTCGGAGGGAACAAACATCAAACTATAGCAATTGATGTCTTATAAGAGGAGGAAGAGACACCAGCAGTGTATGTGCAGAGAAGAGGCGGTGTGAGGACACAGGGAGAAGGTGGCTATCTACAAGCTAGGAAGAGAATCTTCACCAGAAACCAACCCCGCAGGCACTTTGATCTTCCAGCCTCCAGAACTGGGAGAGAGTAAATTTCCATTGTTGATGTCATCTAGGCCATGGTATTTTGTTATGACAGCCCCTGCTGACTAATACATCTTATTTCCAAATAAGGTCAATGCTAAGGATTCCTGTGGACATGAGTTATTGGAGGGACACTATTCAACTCACTACAGGGAGCCTATTTGTTTTTCTCTGGTTGGTCTTGAGTTGGAAGCAGGAGAAAACAGTAGAGAAGGTGGTTGTCATTGGCAAAACATGACCATTTTGGGCCAATTGCTGCAGAGGCTGTGGTCTGACATCCCAGGCTAGTTGCTTTGGAGCTGTGGGTCAGAGTCCTGTTGTCCTGTATCGACCAGCCATTGTCTGTTCGTATTAATTCAGGCTCTGGCAATTCTGTTGTTAACTAGCTGTGATGCTGAACAAAGCACTTGACCTCTCTGGACTTCAGGGTTCTCCTCTTTAAAATGGGGGGGGTTACAGCTGTATGCTGTGGCTCACACCTGTAATCCCAGCACCTTTGGGAGGCTGAGGCAGGCAGATCACTTGAGCCCTGGAGTTCAAGACCAGCTTGGGAAACATAGTGATACCCAGTCTCTACCAAAAAGATACAATAATTAGCTGGGTATGATAGTGCACACCTGTAGTCCCAGCTGCTTGGGAAGATGTGATGTGGGGGATCACCCGAGCCTGGGAGGTTGAGGCTGCAGTGAGCTGTGATTGCACCACTGCACTCCAGCCTGGGTGACAGAGCGAGACCCTGTTTCAATCAATCAATCAATCAATCAATCGGTCAATCAATCAATCAATAAAAATGGAGGGTTAAGTGACTCTCAGTGAGGTGGGACAGGATCTTCAGCATCAGGGCAGGGAGAGAGGTGGGGTTGGCAAGGATGAGGTCATAAGTGTGGGGCCCTAAATCAACAAGGATTTGTCTCAGTCCGTTTAGTGTTACTATAAAGGAATACCTGAGGCTGGGTAATAAATAAAGGTTTATATGGCTCATGATTCTGATGTCTGGAAAAGTTCAGGAGTAGATATTTGCATCTAATGAGACCTCAGGCTGCTTCCACTCATGGTGGAAGGTGAAGAGGAGACAGCGTGTGTGGAGATCACATGGTGACAGAGGAAGCAAGAGAGAAGGGGGAGAAGTACCAGGCGCTTTTGAAAACCACCTGAGGAAACATTGCCCTGTGACATTAACAAATCCACTTCCCTTCCTGGGTGGAGAACAGCTGAACCACATAGTGCCTGGGCCCTTGTCCAGCTGTAGAAATTCTATAGTGGTTGCTCCTGGAAAGAACATTCCTGTTGCCGAGTCTTCCAGGCATATATTCTTTTTCATGGCACTGAATCTCTTTTGGAATGTACTGAAAGAAAGATAGGATTTTAAACTCCTTCTCATGCTAGTTAAGTCAGTGACTTAATCTAATTATTTTTACTCCTGTTTGGGACACGAGGGTGATGGTAGAAAATCCTAGATGTTCCAACTGTTGCCCATGAAAGGCATAAAATTCTTAGCAAAGTTATTTTAAACTGTACAATTGGGGGGGAAATCACAATTTTTTTCTTTTGGTTTCTGGCACTGGGATGGTTTCTAAAACATATACCTTATATAAGTTGAAACAATAAAAATTTGAGGCTATTTAAATTACTTCCCAGCCTTCCAGTCTGGTTTTCATCGTTTCAGAATAAACGTCAAGGCTTAGAAGGTGGGGTTATTTTTAACAAGGGTAGAAAGCAAAGAGAGAGTGGCATGTTTGAGGCAGTTTTTTTTTCCTTTAAAAAAATTCAATTCACAGTTTACATTCCCTAAAGAGAATTGACTAATTGAAAGGTTTAAGAAAAACGAGCAGCTCACAGAAAGCACATCTCTGTCAAAAATGTTCTGCCTGGTAAGACTTGGCGTGCAGCATCCAAGAAGCAGTTTGAGAAGACAAGGGCTGAGGAGGCAGGGCCAGTGCACCGTCTCCTGGGGAGGCATCCAGGCAGAGGTCACACTGGGGGCTCCTGAGTTTGTGTCAGAAGGGAGGCGCCCGAAGTACATTCACTCCATAGGCATTTCATGAACACCTACTTCATTCCAGTTTTGTGCCAGGACCTGGCAGCACAGGCATGACCAGTGTGGCCTGAGTAGAGTGGGCACCACAGGGAAGGTGGCATGAGTGAGGCTGGAAGGGTTGGCAGGGCCAGACCGTGCAGGGCCTTGAAGGCCAAAATGCGGTCTTTGGCATCTATCGTAAGTGCTTGTTGAAAAGCTTGTCTGGCTGCCCTGTGGAAAACAGGAAGGAGCAGATTGAGAGAGGACCTGGAGACACCAGTTACGGGGCAGTGCAGTGGTCCAGCAAGAGAGGATGGGGGCAGAGGGACTCGAGAGCAGATCAGGAGTAGGACTGCCAGGGCTTGTGCAGGATTGGCCGAAAAGGAGGTGGGTGTATCAGTGAGTGTTCCCTGCAGGAAATAGAGGCCACCTTTAATATTTTCAACAGAAAGGAATTTAATTCAGGGAATGAGATGCTTATAAAATTACAGGGAAGGCTGAAGGAGCAGTGCTACGGTCTGCATGTTTGTATGTCCCCAGCATTACGTGGAAACCTAATTTCCAAGGTGATGTATTAGGAGGCGGGACCTTTGGAGGTGACTGGGTCATGGGGGTGGAGTCTTCATGGTTGGGCTTAGCGCCCTTATAAAAGAGATCCCAGAGAGCTACCTGGTCCCTTCCACTGTGTGAAGATGCAGAGATAAGGTGCCATGTATGAACCAGGACACTGGCCCTCACCAGACACTGAATCTGCCAGTGCCTTCGTCTTGGACCCTCCAGCCTCCAAAACTGTGAGAAATAAATTTCTGTTGTTTTTAAGCTACCCCAGTTTATGATATTTTGTTATAGCAGCCTGAATGAACTGAGACAAGTGGGAAACGGACTGATCAAGTGTTCAGTAACATCCTGTGCAGGAATAAGGAAGGGGACATGATTGCCAGGAGAGCCTCTTGACGCTTAGGTCTGTGTAAACTTGGTTGCCAGTGGAAATGGCAGCAGGAAGAACACACTGCCTTTTTTCTGCCCTCTGAGTCCCCTAGGTTGGCAGAACCTACTTCACATGCAGAACCCTAGCTGCAAGGGAGCCAGGCTCCTCAGAATGGGAAGTAGGACTGGGCTGTATGATCCTGCGTGCGCAGCCTGCGCACCCATATCTAGGGTCCCTGAAGTGAAGGTTCATGGAAGGAAATAGAAAAGGACGCTGAGTGCCTATTGGCCTGTCTACCTGTCACAACATATGAGGAAGGAGGCGGTATCAAGGACAACGTCAGGATTTGTTTGATGCAGACCTGGATGGATGGGAGGCCATGCACTGAGGGCAAGTTGAAGGTGCCTATAAGATGGCCAAGGAGTGATGTTCAGTTGTCTGCTGGACATGTTAGGTCTTGAGCTCAGGAAAGACTGAAATTTGGGAGCTGGATGTGGAGATTAAAAAGTCAAAGCCAGGGAATGGTCACATGGGCAGAAGAGGGCCCAGGATGAAGCCCCAAGACCACCAGCGTTCAGTTCAGGGTCCCTTGGGGGGAGGGGACCCTCTAGAGGAGACTGAGTTGAGTGAGGAGAGAGGAGGCCAAAGAAGCTAAGTAAGAATGTTTCCAAAAGGTGGGATCACCCGACAATATGGACGAATCTTAAACCATTTTGTTAAGTGAAAGAAGCCAGACTAAGAAGGCTACATATTACATGATTCCGTTGATACGGTGCTCCGGAAAAGGCAATATAGGGAAAGGAAACGTCAGTGGTATGGTGCACCAGATAGGGATGTGTTTCCACCGGCAGTCAAGGTTATAGAGACCTAAGTGTCGAGAGGCTGTCCTGGCAATCGTGTCCACTTTCTTATTTCTGCACAAGATGTTATCGGATTTGATTATTCCATTTCCCATGTGTCTCAGTCCATTCAGGCTCCTATAACAAAATATGGTAAACTGGGCAGCTTAAACAACCAGGAGTGGGGGTGCAGGGAGGGGTGATTACAAAAAGGCAGCAAAAGGGAATTTTAGGGGTGATGGAACTATTCTGTCTGAGGTATGGTGGTAGATACACCACTGTAGGCGTTTCTCAAAACCCATTGAACTTCAAACCACGAAGAATGAATTTTAGTGTATGTGAGATAGATAAATAGATTGATCTGTTCACTTATATACACATACGTTCATTCATATACAAATAGGAAGCAGTCGCTTGTATTAAATGTTTCAAGATCAAGGAATGTAAGTGACAGGTTTTCTCTGGATCCATTTAATAATGGCCTAGACCTCTGTATGGGTGAATTCTGGGCTGCAGGCAGAATTGACCTACAAAATCCAATGTACGTTTCAGAGCATGGCCTCTTGGCATGGCCCTTAGAGCTTACAAGAACAGAGGGCCTGCTCCTGGGATGGAGGAGACCTTAGTCCTGAGATGTGCATCTGCTGGGGGTAACATGCTCCAATAAAGAGAGCCTGGTATTAGTTGGGCTCCCAAGCTGGGTTCTCCCCTTATCTGTGCCAGACTGTGTTGGTGTGACTGTAGGTGACTTTAGTCTGTCAGAGCCTCCACTTCCTCTCAATAAAATGAGAATAATGAGTTTCTCAGAATTGACTGGAAACAGGCTTCAAGGCTTGATGTGGGCATCACCCTCTCCTGGGGCTGGCTGCACGTTCCCCAACAACTCTCCCAGGTCAGTGACCCCTAACTTATTCTACTCTGCACCACTGCAGTAAGCTTCTAACTGTCTCTTGGTCTTTTGTTTACTTGTCCTACAGACCAGGCACGTCCATGACGCTCTGTGCCTAATCCAGTGCCTGGCACATAGTAAACGCTCAAGAAATATGCATCGATTCACATTCTTTCTGGATCAGGGGATTTCCCACCTCAATAACCTTCCACCTTCTGAGTAACTTTGCTTTCCCGGAAAGTCAAGCCATCCTCCGAGAGGAAGAGCTGCCATGTCTGAGGGTGCTCAGGGTCCGTCAAGGTCTCATCCAGCCATTCCTAGACAGTCTAGTGGCTACCAAGCGGGTGCTCTGTACATGCTGTCGAATAAATCCATCCATTTTGAGAAGCAGGAGCAATGTTGGTGAAAGTTTGGGTCCCTGAACAGGCAGCACTAATTCAGAGTGTCACCCGTGGAGCTTTTTGTGTGTAAAGAAAACAGCTCAGGTGTGCCTGGAGGCCTCCGAATGGCGGATTGTAGGGTGCTGAGGGCACTGGAGGTGCTTCTGTCTCCAAGGATTTTGGAGTTTCCCATCCAGTGTTCGGGAAGGCAGCTGGCAGGAAGGACCTCCTCCAGCTTCCCTGGGCCCTGCTCACAGTCGAGGATGGGTGCACGGGAGGGAGGCAGATGCCTGGGGTGTGAGGACACCTGGGTGTGTCCAGGACCAAGAGTGATGGAAGCCACTTCTGGGCACCGAGGTCCAAAGGGGAGTGGGGAGCAGCTGCCTTCCCTCCTGTCCCTCCTTTCCCTTCACCCCATGTCCCCAGGGCAGGGGAGTGCTGGGATCATCCCTGGTTCCTTGAGCCCAGCTCCACCTGCAGATACATTTCTCCCTTCCCTCCTCCCTCCACCTTCAGATTTCTGCAGCTTAAAGGCTTAAGCATGACCTCAAAAGCCATGTGTATGTTCCCTGCTGATCCCTCCCTCCTCCCTGGTGGGGATTTGAGCAGACAGAGCAGGCTCAGCCCCCCTCAGACACACAAGCATCCCGCCCTTGAACGTGGTCCAGTGGCTCCTGATCCCAGGAAGCCCATGGGAGAAGGAAGGCTTTCTCAGGAACCTGGGATTACACTGCTCCAGGCTTCAGATTCTCATGTAGCCCAAATCATCTCTTACTTTCTTGTTTCTTGCTCTTTCTCTCTTTCTCCAAGAAGCCTTTGTCTTCTCTTTAGCTTTCATACACCAAGGCTGTGTGTTCTGTGGAGCCGTGGGGACACAATGGATGTCAAGGAATGAGTCTGTAAGTTGATGCTGAGTGACTGGCAGCCTGGCTGAGCTCAGTAGTATCACTTCTTACGGCCCAGGTTCTGCTGTGATCTCCATTCGTAGGTGAGGGAACAGCCCCCGAGGTGTTAGGCAGCTTGCCCAGGTCCCACAGGTCATTAGGAGCAGAGGTACTTCCTGAAATCTAAGTCCATCGGCTGCTAGAGACAGTACACGAAACAGCTGTGTGGGACATCTGCAGTTCCAAGTCGTTGCTGTCAGTGACAAAGGTGGGAGGCCACAGAGTCCTGGTCTATACCCACCCCCTTCACCATGCCAGTGTCTGGAGGATTTTAATCCTGAACTGTGCAGCAGACTGATCCCAGCTATCAGCAGCCAACTGGGGAGGGTGGGGTGGATATCTGCCTGCTCGCAGCCTTTAATGTCCATGCCAGGGCATACCGCACATAATAAGGATGACTGATTCGTCACCATAGAAGCCATTCGTTCTCCTCCATAGCCCCCCAGCATGCACACAGGGGTGCAAAGCAAGGCTTGAGGCTGAACAAGTAGAAGTAGCAGCAAATTGCCACTGAAGAGACAGAGGGTCAGAGAGGTTTCATGATGTGACCAGGGTCACACAAGCTTATGCGTAGTCGAGCTAGGACTCCAGTCGACAGTGTGGCATGATTTCCACTTGGTCAGACCGTCTCAGTGTTAGAGGTGGGGCTTAACCTTGGACGAGGAACATCAGGTCCCACTGTGAGTGCTGGCGTAGATGCCTGGGTGCTCTGAGCTGCTTACTTCCCTCTCTGAGCCTCATCTGAAAACAGGAACGTTGATGGCTCTAGTGCCTGCCTTGTGGGTTCAAGATGTGCCAGGAAGATGTGGATGGGTACAGAGGATGGTGGGTCACAGGCAGCCGGGAACTCTGCCAGTGACCACTGTCTTTGCTAGCAAAATTAAGGCCATAGATGCCATTCATTCTCCTCCACAGCCCTCCAGGATATACATGGGTGTACAGAGCAAGGTGTGTGGCTGAGTAGGAGTCTGTTCCTACCAAGGGCAAAGCCATTTAGAACCAACGCACCCTCCCTGCTGGAGGTCAGGTGATATGTCCCCAGCAGCAGAAAGTTGACATGACATTATTCTAATTTTCAAAACTTCCCATTTTTCAAAAATTTTTAAAGATGTTATTATAATTCCCAGGATTGGGTAAATCAATCAGCTCTCAAAACCCTGGTTTGGAGAATCAAGAAATGTCTCGAATTTTCATGGCAGAAATGTCTATTGATCTACACCGAAATATCCCAGCAGCTGCATTTCTCCTGGAAGTAAGATCTTGGCCTCAACAATGCCGAGTCTCTCCCTATGTAATTCTCCATCTCTGAGCTGACAAACCTTGAAGCCAATCCATGCCCTTGAACTGACAGCAGCAACTCTATTAAAGAAGTTTGATTACAAGAAAAGAGAGAGATGTGAGGGAAGCGAAAGAATCTATTTTTCGTTAAATGCTGCTTGTTTCAAAGTGGGAACATTTTCTGGGTGTCTGGGGAGCTGATGTTTTCTGTGGCTTGCCGAGAGAATCAGATCTGAAAAATCAGAAAAATTTCCATATAAGGGAGAAAGCATCATTTTCAGAGCTTAGGGCCAAATTATATTTGCAGAGAAGGGATTTCTGTCCTGGAAGTTTATTTAACAAGCATTTATCAAGCACCCACAATGAACTAGGTGTCATTCCACGTGTTTAAGGGGTTTACAAGGGTAATAAAAGTATTCTAAAAAGATGAGATGATACATTTTGTTATTTTTGTTAATATTTTAACCTTTGTTTATTCAGTCGATTGCTAAGGTTGATTGAGAACCTACTGTGTACCAGGCCTGGCGTAGGTACTGAGGGTTCAATGGTGACCTGGGAAGTGTGGATACTTGCCTTCCAGAAGCTTCCAGTTTAACTGGTGTGGTGAGGGTGGGTAGAGATCTGAGAGTGCCCTAAACGGGATCTGTGACAATGGAATTCATTTGTGTATACCTCCGTTCATGAGCGTGCTTATCCACTGATGATTTTGAATGTGGCAGTGGCAGGTGAGAAGGGATTATTCCTCTATTACTGAGCAGATGAGTTGCTCAGAGCTGCCTGGGCATGCAGGAATGATACTCAAACCCCAAGCATTTGATTTAGATTGTTTCCACATCTTGGCTGTTATGAGCAATATGGCTATGAACATTGATGTGTAAGTTTTAGTGTGGACATAAGCTTGCATTTCTCTTGGGTCTATACTTGTGAGTGGAATTGCTGGGTCATATGGTCTATGCTTAATCTTTTGAGGAACTGCCAGACTGCCTCCCAGGGCTGTACCATTTTCCATTTCCACCAGCAGTGTTTGAGATTCCAGTACCTCCATATCCTTGCCAACACTTACTACTGTCTGTTCTGGGTTCTAGCCATCCTATTATGTGTGAAGTGTTTCATACTGTTTTTTAAAATGCAAGACATATCTAAAACATGATCACTCTAAGGGGCTGGAGTATCTTTGCATAATCCAGTATCCAGCAACTATTTCCTGAGAGCACTGGTCTGCCCCTGGACTGAGAAATGGCTGGCCTTCTCTCTGATCAGTCCAAAGCCAGGTGGGCTCTGCAGTTCCTTAGTGAACTCTCAGATGTCAAGTGAGGTTTGTTGGAAGGCCCAAAGATAACTAACACTCTGCCATCTCTTCCTGTCTTCCAGCGATTCACGAGTTCCCCACAGACCTGTTCTCCAATAAGGAGCGACAGCACGGAGCCGTCCTGCTGCACATCCTTGGTGTAAGTCGTCTTCCCAGAGTGGTCACAAAACTTCTGGCATGTGAAGCCTCTCTGCACAGCGGGGCAGAGCTGTGGCGTGTCTGAGATCTTTTATTCTTGTAACAGCCCAGTGAGGAAAGCGGAAACTGGGCATGTTTTACGCACAAAGAAATGGTGTCTCAAACGTGTTAGGTGACTTACCTGGTGTCACACAGCTAGTGGCCCCAGGACCAACACAGGAATGCAAGTTTTTCCTGTACCCCATTTTCTGCTTTTGTAAAACAGGGATGATGGTACCTATTACAGAGTGTGAATATGAGTGAATATGGGTCAAGGGCATCAGTGTTGCGTGGCACATGATAACTCCTACAAATGCTTGCTGTCCTGATTCCCATGACTACCCCTAAATTTTAATACCTTTACATCACTACATAGATGGTCCCCGAGTTAGGATGGTTCCACTTACTATTTTTCAGTGTTATGATGTTACAAAAGTGAGACATATTCAGTATCACTGTTCTGGAAGTATAAAGAAACTATACTGTGAATTTTGAAGTTTTGTCTTTTTCTGGGCCTGTGATACTGTCTCCTCATGCTGGGCAGTAGCACCAATTGCAGCTCCCAGTCAGTCACGTGGGCATGAGCATAAACAACCAACCAATACTTTACAGGGTACTGTGTCACCAGACGAATTTGCCTAGCTGTAGGCTAATTAAGTATTCTGAAGCACGTTTAAGGTAGGCCAGGCTAAGCGATGATGTTCAGTAGGTTAACTGGGTTAAATGCATTTTCCAGTTAAAGTATTTTATTTATTTATTTATTTATTTATTTATTTATTTATTTATTTTTGAGATGGAGTCTCGCTTTGTCGCCCAGGCTGGAGTACAGTGGCGCAATCTTGGCTCACTGCAACCTCTGCCTCCTGGGTTCAAACGATTCTCCTGCCTCAGCCTCCCAAGTAGCTGGTATTACAAGCATGTGCTGCCACACCCGGTTAATTTTTGTATTTTTAGTAGAGACGGGGTTTAACCATGTTGGCCAGGCTGGTCTCGAACTCCTGACCTCAGGTGATCCACCTGCCTCAGCCTCCCAAAGTGCTGGGACTACAGGTGTGAGCCACCGCCCCCGGCCCACTTAAAGTATTTTAAACTTAAAATGGGCTTATCAAGCTATAACCTCATTGTAAGTCTAGGAGCATCTGTAGTTTAAAACTTTGTTGTACTTCTTAAACTTCCCTCCCTATTCAGATGGACCTTGATGACAAATGGTGGAAGGGGGGTCAAGTAGTAGTTCGAAAAGAAATAGGGGTTCAAACCTAAGTTACAAGTCACTCTCTGTGCTGGAATAGGCAAACTACAACCCTAGCCAAGTCTGGCTCAATGCCTATTTTTGTAAATAAAGTTTTATTGGAACACAGACACTCCTATTCATTTCTATAATATCTGTGGCTATTTTTGCACTTCAGAGGCAGAGCTGAGTCCATGCATCAGAGACTGCCTGGCCCACAAAGCCAAACATATTTATTATCTGCCCCTTTACAGAAAAGGTTTGCTGACTCTATTGTGTGGTGTGGAGAAACGTAGCTGGTCAAGGTTTGCTTCTCTGCTTTGGATCAACCACAGCAAATTTTCCTCCTGATCAGCTTCCCTGACCATCCAGCACCATCTGCTTGTATATTTAAACCCAACCCAGTATTACTCTTTGCAAGAGATCATTAAGAAAGTGAAACCTGGAATTCCCACATAGGTAGTAACAACCAGAAAACAAAGAATGGGTGAAGTTTTAATTAACAGGGTAAGCCATTAATGAAAATGAAGACTAGAATGAGGGTTGTTGGTACATTTTGAATGACAGACCTGTTTATTATTTCTATAATAGTTATTATCTTTCTAGTTTCTCTGGCTTTACGCTCCCTCCCCTTTCACTAAGGGACTGTGGATGTGGCTAATTGGTCCCATAGTTCTGTGGTCCTGCCTCGTGAAAGTCTTGGCATAGCTGAAATAAAACCTCAGGTTTCTGCTGAACCTGAGTGCACCATGGGAATTTCACAGGAACCCTTTAGAGGAGGGGTTACCAAGCTGTGGCTGGAGAGCCAAATCCAGCTCACCAACTGTTTGTTTGTTTTTTTAAATAAAGAAAAGAGGTTTAACTGACTCACAGTTCCGCACGGATGGAGATGGGGAGGCCTCAGGAAACTTACAATTATGGTGGAAGGGGAGGAGGCACATTTCACACGGTGGCAGGGAAGAGAGATCATGCAAGAGCAGGGAAAACTGCCTTCTAAAACCATCAGATCTCGTGCGAATTCACTCACTATCACGAGAACAGCACAGGAAAATCACCCCTATACCACCAATCGTTTTTATAAATAAAGTTTTATTGGAACACTGCCACACCCATTTTTGTTTCAGAACAGCAGAGTAGTTGTGCAAGTGACTATTTGGCCAGCAAAGCCTAAAATATTACTATCTGACCCTTTACAGAAAAAATTTGCTGACCTCTCGTTTTTTCTTTTTTTGATTTGAATGGGTAGATGAATGCTGACCTCTTTAGAGCACAAAAAGAACCTAGCTTAGTAAGGGGCCAGTTTTGCCTGCAGTGCTCTGTGACCCAAGAGATGGAAATCGGGGTGCCATCTTGGCTCATCTTCTCTCCTCATTGTTTCTCAGGGCTCAGAAGAGAGAGAGGCCTTTTGGCCTCTCGGGAGGTGATGTTGGTGGGTATTGCTGTGAGTGTGAATTCAAGTCAGAATCCTAAGCTTTGTATCAGGGTCTCCCCCACCTGCCTTCTCCCCTTTACCCACACCCCTGCTATTTGTTTCTTTTTATTCCTCTTCCCCAAATGTTGACAATGAGTCAAATCCAGTAGATACCTGCCTCAGATGTCCTAGATGCAGCTAATATATCTTCTACTTTATTAATCCCAATGAATGAATGGGGAAATTGATGAGTATCACTGTTTTAGCTGAAGTAGCCCAGACTTTCTCTTTTGCGAACAGGACATCCATAGCACTTTTTCTTTGAAGAAAGAAATGGCTTCCCCCAGTGCTTAGAGCAAAACCCATCTCTTTTTCCATGGGTCCTGGTCCTTGCCTCTCCTTCCAACCTCACATTCTGTTTTCCACTCTCTCTATTCTACCTGTTGTTCCTCAAATGCATCGAACACACTCCTACCTCAGGGCCTTTGCACTGCTGTTTCCTGGTAGATATTTTACTGGCCAATTTGCTTCTTTGTTCCCCACTAAGGTAAGTTATAGGAGAGGTTTTCCTGGCTTCCTCACCGCTGTATGTCTGATCCCCTCGGTAGTTCCTGGCACATAGGATGAGCTCAGTGAAGCCGTGCTGGCTGCTGACAGAGGGATGGGCCAGAGAGAGGCTCCAGATATAAAACCATTTTAAAACTGCTGATCTGTTCTTACTTCATCATGAGACAGATGCTGAAACCAAAACCTAGAAGAGTTTCTTATCCAAAGTCACATGGCAAGTCAGTTCCAGAACCAGCCTTAGAATCTGGGTTCTTTACTCCATGAACCTCCGAATGTCAATGGCCTGTGCGTTTTAATGGTGCCAACATTATTAAGTACTATCCCAGGAAATGCTGGATCTCAAGTTGCCGTTTGTTTTGGCAGTGGATGAGCAGTTCGTCACTTTAGTGCCTTCCCTAAAAATAAAGGGAGCAAATCGGGATTGTTATTATTATTCTAAATTCTTAAAATGGTAGTTCTGAGTGCTTTCCTTCTTGGCTGTTAGGGTTAGATCTTGCCTGTTGAGGGCAGACTCTGGTGCTAGGACAGAGAGCTGCTGCTTTAAGAAGAGATGCTTGAGAGAGTAGAAAAAAAGTGTTTTTCCTGCTCTCAAATTTGCTCACCACATTCTGCTTCAACAAACACACAACAAAATGCGTGTGGGTTTTTTCCCCACATGCCAAGAATTCAGCAGACACCAGCTGGGTGTCCTCTAACTCAATTCGGTTCTGACACCGTACCTAGAGACAGCGGCAGCTCCCACCCGCCAAGGGCTCAGTCCCACAAGACTGCTGCTTCTTTAGACGGCAGTTGCAAACCTCAAGTTGTTTTACCTGTGCTTCTGAACAACCTGCTATAAATCAGGGTTCCCATGACCCCCTCTTTGCGCTCAATTAATTTGCTAGAGCGGCTCAGAGAATTCAGGGAAACACTTTGACTTCCATTTACCAATTTATTATAAAGGATATTACCAAGGATACAGGGCCAGATGCTTTGGCTCACTCCTGTAATCCCAGCACTTTGGGAGGCTGAGGTCAGAGGAGTACTTGAGTCCAGGAGTTCAAAACCAGCCTGGAAAACATAGTGAGACCCCCATCTCTACAAAAAAAAATAATAATAATAATAAACAGAATTAGCTGGGTGTGGTGGTGTGCACCTGTAGTCCCAGCTACTTGGGAGGCTCAGGTGGGAGGATGATGAACCCATGAGGTAGAGGCCGCAGTGAGCCAAGATGGCACCACTGCACTCCAGCCTGGGTGGCAGAGTGAGACCCCGTCTCAAACAAAAAAGGATACAGATGAAGGGATGCGTAGGGCAAGGTATCGGGGGAAGAGGTGCAGCGCTTCCATGCCTTCCCTAAGCATACGACCCTCCAGGAGCCTCCGTGTGTTCAGCTATCAGGGAAACTCCTTAAGCCCTATCCTTTAGGGTTTCTATGGAGGCTTCATTACATAGACGTGACTGATTACATCATTGGCCACTGGTGATCAATTCAACCTCCAGCCCCTCTCTCCTACCTGGAGGTTGGGGGCTGGGGCTTAAAGTCTCAACCCGCTCATCCTGCCTTGGTCTTTCTGGTGACCTGCCCCCATCCTGAAGCTACCTAGGTGCCCCCAGCCACCAGTCACCTCACTAACCTGCAGAAGACATTCCTATTATGCCCGAGGTTCCAGGGGTTTCGGGAATTGTGTGCCAGAAACCAAGGGCAGAGACCAAATATATGTTTCTTATTAGATCACAAGAGGCATGAGCCCCAGTGCCCTGAGTTTTCGTCCCCTCTACTGTTCAGCATGTTATTGCCTCTCTGGGCCTCAGTTTCCCCATTTGCCAGTAAGGGGATTGAGGGAACGAAATCTATGGTGCTGGAGTTTTCCTGTGTGCCCCGCTCTGTCTGCCTGGCCTCTGCCCTGACAGCCTGGTTTGGGGTGCGGTGGGCCCTTCGCAGCTGCAGCAGGGACCCTCACCAACCCTGCCTGTCTCCTCTCTCCTTTGCAGGCTCTGTATATGTTCTATGCCTTGGCCATAGTGTGCGATGACTTCTTTGTTCCATCTCTGGAGAAGATCTGTGAGGTACGTGGAAGGGACTTGGGACACCTTGGTGAAGCCTTGAAGACATGTGGGACATAAATGCCAGGCCAAGAAGGCCAGGGCTGGCGTGGGGAACATGCTGGTGGTAACGGCTGTCACACCAAGCACTTAGTGTCTGCCCCATGGTGAAGCCTCGCCGGAAACCCTCAAATTGGTCTTGGTGGATGGCAGCCTCTCCCAGAACTTGGCAGAAGAAAACGCTCCCGGTGTGAGATCACTACCCAGAACCACTGGGTCCACAGCAGGCTGTTGGCATGTGTGTCCAACCTGGCTAAGTAGAAAGCCCGGGCAGGCCTGCCAGCTGCAGTGGAGCATTGCCTGTCACCAGCTGCAAGTGGCAGGTGATAGGTGGGCCCACCCTCACCCCTCCAGGGGGACGCCAAGCTGCAGTGGCAGGGAATTCCCCTCTATCCTGACCTTTGCAGGCTGGTGTTTTCTCCCCACAATTATTTTGTTAGTTTTTGACTTTCTTTCCTTATTTCTCCTCATACACAAGATCCCAGTGTATCTCATTGCTCCACCTTATTCTTGGCTTCTAGTCAAGGAAGGAAATTGACTTCCGTTTGCAGCACCTCCTGCATGTGGAGTGCCCAGGGCTTTGCCACCCTTCATCCCTGTGAAATCTCCCGCGTGTTTGAGGCCATGTCTTCATGGTGATATTTGCAGCTGGGAGGGTGGGTTGTTCAGGGCAGGTGCTTCCCCGTGACTTTCCCCCTGCTGGGCCCAGCTTGGGGAGCTCAGTGTCCTTGCAGAATTGGGACTGGCTGCTTTGGACCTGGGCCCCCCAAGCAGTGACCTGGCAAACGTGTGCAAAGGCCTCGCCTTACCCCACATCCCCTCAGATGGAGCCATGTGCTCGCCTCCATCCAGACACTTGTCAGTGAGGGAATGGAGTCAGGGGAGGAGGGCGAGGAACAGAGTCCGGAAATGCCCACTGGGATGATCGTGCGGGAGGGTCCACCCAGGGCCCCTGTGGAGTGTGCGCTGCAGTGATGGCGGTTATGAAAAGTGTTGTTGCTTCTGCCTTCCAGAGGGGGCCCTTGGGAAGGATACAGTCAGCTGATCCTTACTGAATACACACCTAGGACCCACCCACTAGGCTGAGAGCTTGGGGAGGCCATAGCAATGGGGTTGATGGAAGCCTATGGAAGGTGAAAGGTGGGTGACTACAGTGTAGGGCCACATACAGTGGAGGTGCATGCACCCCCTAGGGTTACCTGTATCCCTAAGGATAGAGGTGAGCAAGGGTGGTGGTCTTAGCCCTGTAGGTAAGACCAATATCAAGGGCTCAGTGAGAGACATTAAAGAACAGAGGAGCCAAAGGGAGAGGGGAAGCGTCTTTCTCGGGGGAGAAATCTGGGAAGGCTTCACGGAGGAGGTGGCATTGGGTCCAGGTTTCAGAAGTGGGAAGGAGTTTAGCAAGCAGAGAGGGAAGGGAAGGGAAGGGCATTCCAGGCGGAAGGAGTGGCCCAGGCAAAGGCAGGGAGGAGGGAGGACAGGCGGCAGCATGGTTTGGGTTCTGCTGAGAGTTTTGGAGGTCCTTTGGGGGCAGAGCCTCTTCTGTGGAACCCTGCTTTTTGGCAGGGTTAAGGTGGCCAGCTTCTGCCCTGGAGATCAGTGCTGTGCCCCCACCCCAGACTCCGTCAAGCCCAGAGCTCTAACCCTTCTGAGGACCCCTCTAAGGCTAACTGACCAGTGGGTTCCTTGGTGGCCCCAGAACCCAGGGCTGCTCAGAGATACTTTGGGAGTTGGGGCTGGTGGAGGTGAGCCCTGTCCTGAGGGGCCTTCTGAGAACCACAGAGTGGGCGCCTCCAGATTGGTTTTCAGGCAGACCCTCAGTCTCCATGGTTTCACCAAACGTCCAAAGCCTCCAGCACTGCATTTCAGGTCAGAGGATGGGCTCTGTGGCCAGACATGACCTGGACAGGCAGAACGGGCCCCAACCATGAGTTCCCACCCTGTCCCGTGCCAGCTTAACCCTGGAACCAGTACCTCTGGGTCTTTGTGAGCCACTGGATGTCAGGCCTGCCGTAGAGAAGGACTTCCAGAATGCAAGGCCCAGCTGCGGGTCAGAGACCTCCAGATCCACAATGCTGACATACTCATTGAGGCCCCCAGTACCCAAAACCGGCATGGAAGGGGATGGTCACTAGACTAGTGTGCGTCTGTGGAGCACCACTCTGTGCCAGACGCTGTTCTAGGCACCAGGGATGCAAAGCTGGGAAAGACCAGCTGCTGCCCTCATCAGCTGGTGAGGGAAGGCAAGCGTGTGGACCACAAACCGTCATGTGAAATTCACGTTTCAGTAACAGCAGATAAAACACATCATGTATCTGAGGGAAGTGGCTATCTCTGAGTGAATGCATAGGAAGACTTCATCAGGGAGACATTATTTGGTCACGGGCTTGGAGGACAAACATAAAGGAGATAGTTGGGGGTGGGGAAGGGGCTCTGAGTGGAATGCCTGGTGGAGGCTGGAAGGCAGATGGCAGAGGGCAGACAGCATGTGCCCAGGGGTGAGAGGCTGCGGGCAGACGAGTTTGGCTCTGGCTGCAGCACTGCTCTCCTGCGTGCTCCTTGGCTGTGGAGCGTCCAGTGATGTCCAGTGCCCCCACGTCACACCCTGAGAGTCTGTGGTCACTTCTGTTTCAGAGACTCCATCTGAGCGAAGACGTGGCTGGAGCCACCTTCATGGCTGCAGGAAGCTCAACGCCAGAGCTGTTTGCGTCTGTTATTGGTAAGAAATCCCCTCCAGCCTGAGACACAGGATCTAGAGAGTCCTGTGTCTCATTTGGTGCCCAGAGCAGTGGGGGCATTTGTCAGCTCTGAGCCTCAGTTTTCTCATCTGTAAAATGGGAGAATTGGAGAGGCAGTAAGTAGACTGGTGGTTTCTTGGGGCATGTGGTAGAGTAGGGTGCTGAGGGGTGATAAAAATGTTCTTTTTAAGGTGATAAAAATATTCTAAAATTAGATTGTGGTTTTGGTTGCACAATTCTGTGAATATACTAAAACCACCGAATTGTATATTTAAATGGGTAAATTTTATAGCATGCACATTATATCTGAATAAAGCTGCTCAGAGAAAAAGGGAAGATTGGAGTAGCTGGTCCCTGGTGGCATTTCCACCTCCCTAGTTCTGCCACTGCTTCTGCCATTCTCTTCCGCTTCACAGGTGTTCTGTTTGTTAGTAAAGCAACCCACTTTCCTGTGAAAGGGGGACACTGAGGAAGGGGCAGGCTGGGGACACGTAGCTGAGGCCCAGGGTCTGTGTGTTTCCTTTCCAGGGGTGTTCATCACCCACGGGGACGTCGGGGTGGGCACCATCGTGGGCTCCGCTGTGTTCAACATCCTGTGCATAATTGGAGTGTGTGGACTGTTTGCTGGCCAGGTCAGTGGTTTCTCTCTGGGCCCGGCAGATGCATGCCCTGAAGTGTGGGGGATGAGCCTCTATGACAAGAGGTTGGGGTAGCAGTGGGGACACCCACAGGACAGCTGAGCTGGATTCCGGATACATTTGGGGCCTGGTTTTGGCCTCCCCAACAGGGAGCATGAAGCTGGATTGTCGTTGATACCCCATTAGATATCCTCAGAGCCCCAGGGGGAATGTTGGACTTAACCTCAGAGAGGCGGGCTCATGAGTGAGGCCCTGCCTTGCAGAGGGAGATGGAAGTGGGCAGCCGACTGTGCCTGAAAGTGCCAGGGTCCAGTGGAGAGCAAGAGCCTCTGGCCTCTTCTGTGAAACACACACTGTTCAGACCTCAGAGGAATAGAGGGCAGCTTTGCCATGGCTTGAGAACATTACTTGGTTTCATTCTGTTCCCCAAATATAACAAAGAGCAAGTGTGGCCTGGAGTTAGGAGGAGGAGCTCTGTGGGCATGCCCTGCACTGCGGGGGGAGGAGGCCTGGGCAGCTGCACCCCCTCCCCGCTTCCGCACTCATAGCAGCCAACAACAGGGCTCTGCTGGCAGGTGGTCCGTCTGACGTGGTGGGCCGTGTGCCGAGACTCCGTGTACTACACCATCTCTGTCATCGTGCTCATCGTGGTGAGTTGCCCCTCTGCCCCCAAGGTCAGGTTGGCTGGGACCCTGCGAAGGCACAGGACCTCTGCCCATCTCTGCCCCGGCACTGTGACCAGAGAGGACTCACAGCACGCAATAGTGGGGTGTGCCAGCCACTCACTGCGGTCACAGTGACCAGCCCCCCGACCCCCAGCACTGTGCCTCCCTTTCCCCAAAACCTCAGACCCAAAACCTCTCCCACAGAAAGCAGGAGATAATAAATCTGTGTCTCAAACTGCTGAGAAACCGGTCAGAAATGGTACAGCTGGGTCCTGTAGGCCAGGTCCTCTGCTGGGCTGCAGTTAAGGCCTTAGCCAGGGTGGAATCATCGCAGAGCTTGGCGGGCAGGGCTACACTTGCAGGGTCATTCACGTGGCTGTGGGCAGGCCTTGGGCCACTGGCTGTTCCACAGGGCAGCTCTCAGCTGGGTGGCGGGCTTCCCTCAGAGCGACAGCCAGAGGCACCAAGATGGAAGCCACAGCCTTTTCCTAACCTGCTCTCGGGAGTGATACCTGCCATGTATGCCGTATTCTGTTTGTTAGAAGCAAGTCACCAGGTGCAGCCCACATGCTAGGGAAGCATGAATGTCAGGCAGTGGGAGCATGGGGACCCCCCTACCGGCTGCCTACCACACCCCCCAAAAAATAGATGTCTGTGATGATTCTACAGATAAAACAATCTACGGATACATGATTTCAAAAAGGTCAACATATGCCCTAACTATAATATAAAGGAGAAATGTAATCTATAATAAAAGAATACATATTTCAGTATATAAATGTTTTGGCACGGAGATGCCAGGAGATCCAATGAAGGGATTGGTTCCCTCCCACACAAAAACAATCTCTGAGACCGTCTAGTACAAATGCAGACTGATGCCCAAGTGATGGGCTGGCACCTAAGCCCCGTGGGTGATGCCGATGTCGATGATGTGATTTTCCACACTAATGAAGGACTCCTGATAAAATTCCAAACAGAGCAAAGTATAATCGTTCCTTAATTTGCATGACAGTTATCTTACTAGAAAATTAAGGATTCACTAAAACAATGTAAAAACTCTTTGATTTATAAAATGAAGTGAAGGCTGGGCATGGTGACTCACGCCTGTAATCCTAGCACTTTGGAAGGCCGAGGTGGGCAGATCACTTGAGGTCAAGAGTTTGAGACCAGCCTGGCCAACGTGGTGAAACGTTGTCTCTACTAAAAGTACAAAAATTAGCCGGGTTTGGTGGTGCATGCCTGTAATTCCAGCTACTTGGGAGCCTGAGGCAGGAGAATTGCTTGAACCTGGGAGACGGAGGTTGCGGTGAGCCAAAATCGCACCACTGCAGTTCAGCCTGGGTGACAGAGCAAGACTACATCTCAAAAACAAAAAAGATACACCCTCCAACAACACTTGCACACCATATATATACACACACACCCCATACACACACACATACACATATGCACACACACTTAGCTATGTTTCTGTCTTTGAGATTTCTTGATTATAGCAACTCTACTCCATGAATAAGGGGAAGCTTCTGCCAGGTTAGCCCCCAGTAGCTACTTGGACTGTTATAAAGCACAGGACATATCTCTGGGGGTGGACATGCTAAGCTGGGGCCATGTGATACAGTACACTGCTGGCCTAGGCTACACTAAGGAAAGGCCTGTAGGTGAGCAGCTCAGAAATGGACCCATAACACATATAACAAGGCCAGTATAAATTGGCTCTAGGTGCTTGGGTGTCTGTGCTTGTTCTTGTTTGGAAATAAGTATGTCCCACCCACCTCAACTCTGTTTATTTTGCCTTACAGTTCATATATGATGAACAAATTGTGTGGTAAGTTTTTCAAGTGTATTTTTCATTGTTCTTTTTTGTTGTTTCCAGTATCCTTATTTGTTGGGTTCCCTGAATCTTTTTAAAAATTATTTTTATAAACTTAAGCTTATTAACTTGTGAAAGTAAAAAAAAGATATCATTCTAAGCAAAAATGCCTTTCTTTATCCTGTCAAAGTGAGAAAAATTGTTTCCCTTAATAGTCCCGTCCTGCTAGGTATCAGGATATATTATAAAGCAAAAATTCTGAAAAAAAGTATGGTATTTTGCAAAGGTGTAAGCATAGGCCAATATGGAATGCAGTAATGGGTCTATTTCTGGAATGGGGGAGATTGCAGAGATGTCATGATAAGGCAGTGAGTTAGGAATAGAATCTTGAATGTTTCAGGGACAACTGGGAATCCACACAGAACGACACAACATCAGATCCCTACCTCACACCTTATACAAGAGTATACTCCAGGTGATTTAAAGATATCACTGTAAAACTGAGACTTTTTAGAAGATGTCAAAGAAAATGTAGGGACTCATCTTTAAGACACTGAGGTAGGAATTGATTTCCTAATTAAGATACATAGCCGGGCATGGTGGCTCACACCTGTAATTTCAGCTACTAAGGAGGCTGAGGTGGGAGGATGGCTTGAGCCCAGGAGTTCGAGACCAGCCTGAGCAACATAGTGACACCCTGTCCCCCAAAACAGATACATAAATCACAAACTTCTGAGGAACAGGTTGATGTTTCCACTCTATTTGATTGCATGGGAATGCATCTTACATTCATAACTCATAAAAATTTTCTTTTGATTGCCAATGATTCAGAATCTGCATGCATTCTGTATGATTTTTTTTTCGAGACCCAGTCTTACTCTGTCGCCCAGGCTAGAGTGCAGTGGTGCCATCTCGGCTCACTGCAACCTCCTGGGTTCAAGCGATTCATGTGCCTCAGCCTCCCAAGTAGCTGGGACTACAGGTGCATCCCACCACACCTGTCTAATTTTTTAATTTTTTGTAGAGATGGGGTTTCACCATGTTGGCCAGGCTGGTCTCGAACTCCTGGGCTCAAGTGATCCACCTGCCTTGGCCTCCCAAAGTGTCTGGATTACAGGCTGCATCCTGTACGATTATTTATGGAAATAGAGGCAGACAATCAGGCCGAGGACATCAGCCACCTGCCCTGAGCAGCTGTGTGCTATGGGCCCCCAGAAACCTGGTTCTGGTCCTCTCCTGGCCCCCAACCTGCTGTGTGGCCCCAGGAAAGCCTCTGAACTCCTGGGTCTCATTTTCGTCATCTGTAGACAGGGTTGGGATGGCAGTGGTTCCATGATCTGGAGGTCAGCAAAGGAAGAGCTCCCAAAACAACTGTAGCCCATGCTGGGCACATAGGGGGCTTTGGTTTATACGTGTCAAGTGAATGAACAAGCTAAAGCTTGTGTGCTCCCCCAGGGGCTTGTGGTCAGAGCTAGAAAAATCCCCACTGCTAATGGGATTGGGTGGGGTGCACCAGAGGGTAGTAATGGTTGCATCCCAGGAGGACCCCAACCCTTCCATGCCCAGCATAAGGCCTGGGAGGCTCCTGTGCCACCTGCTGCATATTCAGTCAGCTCTCAGGCCCTACTTCCAGGACTTGGGCCCCTTTCCTCCCACACCCACAGCTTCTCTGGCTCCTGCCCGGAATCTTGGGTGACCACAGGGTCTCTCAGGGTCCAGTTTGTGTGACTTCAGGCCACTAGCCTCTGTGAATCCTGGGACATGGTAGCCCTAGTCCCTCCTTTTTCTAGGAAGCTGGGGGAACCCCACCTCTGTCCTGCAGACCTCTATAGTTGAGAAGAGACCCCTCAGCTTTTCTCGCTTGATCATCAAGAGGGCTGCTGATGGCAAGACAGCCACAGGCTGGGGGATCTCTCTCACATGCCCAGGTTCTGGGCCTGGCACTAGGGGCGGGGGAGGTAAAGACATCCCGCCTTTCCCCACTTCTGGACCCCTCAGTCCCAGCCTTCACCTGCCCCGGGCCCCGAGCTCTAACCGCAATCTCCTTTCTCTCTTTGAGGTGGGAAGGCCTGGTGCTCATCATCTTGTATGTGTTTTATATTCTGATCATGAAGTAAGTGCCCTTTCTCCTCCCCGGGGCTGCCGATGCCTTGCCGCCCTGCCTGCTATAGCCTTTTGTGACAGCAGGGAGAAAAACATCTGTCAGATCTTTGTCCTTTTAGGCCAGCCCCAGCTCTCTGGTAGACACCCTGCTGGGGGACAGCTGGAGTAGGGGAAGGGTGTCAGATGCTGTTCCGGGGGTGCCATCCACACTGAGGCCAGGGGAGTCACGCTGGTGGCTGATGTGTGGACCACAAGGCTGCTCTCCAAACAAGTAGCATGCAAGGGCCTCCTTCCCGTCCTGCTCTGGGCAGCTTCTCCATGCCCCAGGGTAACCACTCACTTGTGCTGTCTCTAGAAGCCTTCTGATAATTTAATACCACTTTTTTCAAAAAGCCAGGCAGGTCTGCCCCAGGCTTCATAAAATGCCGCTTCTCGGGGCCAGTGCTTTGCACAACTGCAGCACTACTGATAGTACTGAGGATGCAAACTCAGGCTATGCCACCTTGAGCCCCTCGAGAAGCTACCCAGGTCAGGACCATCTCAAAACTACCCATGAGGAATACTATGCAGCCAAAAAAGGAATAACGTTCTGACAGGCTACAACATGGATGAACCTGGAAAACATGCTAAGTGGAAGAAACCAGTCACAACAGGACAAATATTGTCTGATTGCACTTAACATGAGGGATCTAGAAGAGCCAGATTCATAGAGGTGGATCAGAGGTCAGTGCAGGCGGCTGGGGAGCAAAGAAGGAGGAATTAATGATTAGTGGGAATAGTGTTGTTTGGGATGATACAAATGTTTTGGGAACCGTGCTGATGGTTGTAGAACAATGTGAATGTAATTAATGCCACTGTATTGTGCCCTTAAAAGGGAAAGTAGTTAGAATGGTCAATGTTATGACATATATTTTTTCCCACTACACACACACACACACACACACACACACACACACACATCCCTACTCATGAGCTGAGCCACGTTCAGGTTTATCTTCCTCCTCATACCTCGATACGTGATTAAAAAGAAAGACAACACTCTGGGTTTTATGAGGATATAAATAACATATTTATATAAAACATTTATAATGTTATAAAGATGGGTGATAAACTGTCAGACTGCAAGAGCATTGTCCTTGAATGATCTCCACTCTGAGTGCCTTTCAGCGAGAGCCCGCCTGAGGTTCTTTGAGATGGAGAGACTCTTCCCTCAGGGGCGATGGCAGTGCTGGCTGTGAGTGGTGCAGGGGGTGCTCGTGAGCATCCCAGGAGCAAGATCTGCTGCTGGGGGAGAGAGGACTGGTAATGCCTGCTGCGAGCCTTCCCAGAGGCGAGGCTGAGCTTCCTTTATTAGGACAGGCTACAGTAAGTAGGCCTCAGTCATTTTCTTGGGTGAAAGGTCTCTAATGCCTCCAGGAAGCCCATCACCAGCTCAATAGGAGCAGGTGCCACCAGACAACACAATGTTCCCAGGTCCCTGTCAGGAAACTGTCAGCCCAGTTGAAAAGCTGAGGCTCCACACCTCCCCTGCCACCCACCACTCCTGGGCTGTGCTGACTGTGTGCAGGGATGGGGTGTGATCCGCCCCCTGCCCAGTTGGTGGGACTCCTTTCCATTGCCCTGACCTCCTGCCTCCCCTCACTTCCAGGTACAATGTGAAGATGCAAGCCTTTTTCACAGTCAAACAAAAGAGCATTGCAAACAGCAACCCGGTCAACAGTGAGCTGGAGGCTGGTAATGATTTCTATGACGGTAGCTATGATGACCCTTCCGTGCCATTGCTGGGGCAAGGTAAGGCTGAGCAGACAGGAGTGGGCAGAAATGTGTCCTGGGAGCCACTCTCTCCTCTTTTGTGTACACACACACACACACACACACACACACACACATACACAGCCCCCCTCTCACAATGTCTCCCTTCTAAATTGTCACTCTCTTACCTTTGACCGCAGGTGCCCTAAGTGAGGAGGGAGAGTCAGTATGAGAGATGGGGTTTGCTTAGGTGGGGCAGGGGTGGAGGGAAAGTACACTAGGAAAGAGAAAAACCACAGCCACGTTTCTGGGCGCTTTCCCACACCTTCTGGGGAAGGCGTAAGGCCTGCTTGGCTCTTCAGAATGCAGTGGTGTCCCTGACCCATGTAAGGACCCATGACAGGCAGCTGAGGAGCTGGGGCAGCAGAGCCAGCCTGGGCCTCCCTGCGGTTTCTCAAATGCCAGACCCAGTCCTGGATGGAGAACGGTTCTGGACAAAGCACCGGTTCTTGGGCTGGGAACTGTTGCCCGGAGGAAGAACAAGGCCAGGAAAGGCAGACACGAAGCTGAGCAGGCATCCCCAGGCCAGCTTCAGACAGCCCCGCCGGGGAGCCCCTTCCCCTGGGGCAGCAGCCTCATCCCCCCCACAGCTCTTTGGCCCCTTTGTCCGGGAACTGGGGATCTGGGCCTCCAGAGCCATCTCCTGTCGTGTCTTACTGAATTCTCTGAATCATCTGGGCCTGACTGATAGCTTCCTTGGAAACCTGAATAATCCAAGGCCAAGGACCAGGCGGCTCCCTTTGTGGAGGCAGCTGCCAGGAAGGAGAGGGCATTCACTCTAGCCCAGACCAGTGGGAGAGCAGGGGCTGGTTCTTGCAATCGGTATGGAAAAACAGGTCTGACCTCCACCTACAGTGTTGGGCCAGGCCTTCACCAGGTGAGCGCCTTGCACTGGTGTCTGGGGGCTCTTTCCCCCCCATTCTCCATGGCCTGGGGCTAATCACCTCCTCTTTTAGGTGAACTCTTCTGTGATGTCAGTGGTGGGATCAAGTGGTCTCAGAGGTGTCTGGGACATCTTGGGGGCAGAATCTGTATTTCTGGGCCCCTTCTCCAGTCATCATCCTGGAGCCGATGAGGGCAGGGGCTTCCTCCCATGTGCATTTTGGGAGTCTGTTCTGCCCTGTCTCAGGTAACCCCCAAGAGGAAGGAGTCTCTCCATATAGAAGGGGGTAACCTGCTAGGGTGGCGGGGTGGGGTCCAGGCCACAGACTGGCTGCTGAGGCCCACCCACGAAGGATAGAGCTGAGGAGCTGATGAGCACGGAGTTTGGTTCGTGTGTCGTGTTTCATAAATGCTGAGCAGGCTACCCCAGGGGAAGCCCGTTTCCAGGACAACCTCAGAAGGGGAAGGAGCCATGAGGGCTGCTGTGTCGGATGTTAGCTCTATGGATGCAGTGGCCCCGAGACGGTCCCCACACACAGCCTGGTCTCCACACACAGGCTGGCAGGACAGAGGCTGGTTGCTGCCCTGTCGTATACATGGTGCTTCTGGGTCCTCTGGGCCTTCATGGTGAAGAAGAGAAGTATTGTGTGCTGAGTCACTCAGGCCAGTGGGAGATGCCCATCCAAGAGCCACCCACCACCCTGCGGCCGACCCAGGAGACCTCCCAGGACCCTGCAGGAAACATTCCTCATTCACAGCATGGGGGCCTCAGCTCCTCACCTTCCCAGAGCAACCCAGGCTCCCAGAGGCCGCCGCCTACACGGTGCCTTTTCCGGCACTGCTGTGACTGTCTCCATCACTCTGTGCCTGTGACAGTAGCACTTCCTTGCAAGTTTATTTTCTCCCAAATCTTTTTAAGTCCAGGACATTTTCTGGAAGACTGGAAGACTGGACACGGGACTGCCCCCAAGCACTGGGGAAGGAGGGAGAATCCCATCTTCCTGCTGCTTTTATCAGAGGGAATGCATTTACATAAGGGCCAAGGGATAAAACAGTCCTCAGAGAGTGTGGAGGGAAGTGGGGTGCAGGCCTGGACGCCTGGAATTGGAGAAAGGGGAGACTTGGAGAGGCAGACGTGGGGATTTCTTCACCCCACTTTTACTGCCCCATCATAAGAGGCTCCCAGAGGGCTCTATGTGAGTGACTGTTCTGCACTGTCCCCTGTGTAGACTCGACTGAAGCAGGAGGAAGGAGCCCCCGGTAACACCCTGGGCGGGACTGGGGAGGCCAGGGCTTTGGGGCTTTTCCTTTCCTAAGGGCGGTGCCATGGAATCTTTTGGCTGGAGATGACATCGGGGTTTCTTTCTCTGTGCCCAGCTCCAAGCAGGTCGCTGTGTGGCCACCCCACCCAAAGGAATGCATGGGTTGCTGGCTGGGAGATTCTTCAAGAGCACACACTCTCTCTCAGGCCCGATCAAGCTGTTCTCAGTTTTTGTGTTTCCCATAGAAAATCCAAAGTTTTGTCTTCCAACTTCTTGACGGGAAAAGTGGGGAGAAAGCCTTTTCCCCACCACACTGATAAAAGGCATTTGAGTACTGAAACGTTCTTAAAAGCTGTGTGGCTCAGCTCACCAAAGCAGCCTCCTGGTGCTTCTCAGGTGGCCTTGAACGCAGCCTGGGCCACCTGTCTGCCGGCCTCGCCCAGGAGGCACACTGTGGACCCTTCCAGGCTGCCCTGGCCCTGGGCATAGCCTTGGTTTGGAGTGGGGAGAGTTGGGGGTGATGCCTGGCCTTGGGCTGGAATGCTGAGAGAATGTGCTGTCATTGAGTTCTTTTCTGGGCAGCCACTCCGGGCATGGGCACACCCCCTGGTTCTGTCATTGGTCAGGGGACACCAGGACAAGGTGTCCCGGGAGCCAGGCATCCTGGGGAAGGAAGGAGAATCCCACCTTCCTGTAGCTTTTATCAGAGTGAACGCATTTAGATAAGGGCCAAGGGAGAAAACTACCTAGAGAGTGCGGAAGGAAGTGGGACTCCTGGAATTGGAGAAGGGGGAGGCCTGGCTCTTGTCTCACAGACTCCAGGCTCCCTCCTTCTGAGCCCAGTTGTTCCCCCAGCAGTACCTGGCATGGGACTGGTTCTGTAGGATGGAGCCTGAAGCTGTGGTTTCTGTGGGTTCCACCTCCCTCTGGGATGGAGGCTTCTGAGCAGGGAGGGATTTGAGCTTTTATGCAGCAGTGAGGGGCTGAGGGCATGAGCTGTGGGGGGGCTCCTGCTCCTCAGAGTGGAAGCAGAGCCATCGAATCAGCCAGGACAGGAGTCGTCCTGAAGGCCAGAGGCCCCGAGGGTTGAAGCTCCCCATAGAAGGAGCCTGCTACTAACACTCTCCAGCACATAACCCCTGGCGTCTTCGCCACCACCAAGAGTGCTGCCCCAGACTCTCGGCACCCACCGCACGCTAATCGTCTCTGGCAGTTTCTGTTGGCCTTTGTCTCCTTAACTCTCCTCCTCTTCTAAATTGTAAGTAGTCGCTTTCATCCATGCGATAGATAACACATGCATTTCAAGCAAAACAACCAACCATAAGCCCGGCCCACCGACGCGCTGCGCGCCTCGTTAGAGGCTAGCGTCCATCTCTGACAAATGCATGTTCTCCTGGCTTTGTTTTCTAACCCACGCGCCTCCTGTCTGCTGAGCCTTGGTGCCTGTTTGGTGAGGAGTGTGTGTGTCTGGTGTGCATTTGTGCATTTTTGTGCTATTAACTCTTACACGGGTTTGCTCTCCGGACCTATGCCCTGGTTACCCTATGACCCATAAAGGACACACCAGGAGCTGGTAACCAGTGCAGAGGGACAGTCGTATCCATTTTTATAGCCCTTTGGAGGGGAACAGTCTGCCTGCTTCTGGATGCTGTGTTCATGAGCAGTTTTGTAACTAGACCCTCCTAGGGATCTGGAGTCAAATGTGAAATTCCCAAGGATACCGGCACAGTGCAGGTTTATGAGGATGGCAAGAAAGAGGTCTGGGGACAGGGAATTTTGTTCCTCCCCATTGTGAGGGGAAGGAAAGGGTCAGAGAGACCAGCCTCCCTCTGGAGGGTGTCAAGGTTTATAGTCACTGGGCTCAGCCAGCGGCTCACCGTGCACCCTCAAACAAGCAGGCTCCTCTCCTGGGTCTCAGTTGCCTGTCTAGGTCCCATGATCTAAATCTTTGACCTCACTACTTGCCCTTATAAAGAACAAAGTTACAAGCATTCCCTCCTGCAGACAGAGCAGGTGGCCTTGTAGGAAGTTCAGAGCCAGTGCCCGCTGCTCTGCAACATTTTCCACCCTGGGGACCCTTGTCAATTTGCAAAATTTCATCTGAGCCTCTGTAAATGGGGGAAAGAAAGGTCCCCTCATAGTCATGGGTGAAAAGTGGTAGGCCCCTGTCTGTATCGTAGGTTGGCTGCCCTGGTAAGGCTTAGATAAGGAACTGAAAGACCCTTGTAATTAGCCAAGACTGGGCCCCAGAAGAGAGGGGAAAAGAGCATCAATTGCCCATGAGTGGTCCTGGAGCAAGGGGACCTACTGGGCTTCCACGCTAGGTCAGCAGGTGTTTCAAAGCTAGTGACCCACTTTGCCTGACATGAGGAGTTGAAGCCAGGCATCCAGACTTCCTGGTAGCTGCCAGCTGCCAGGACCACAGCCTAGGGCAGCTCACAAGGCGAGGGGAAGTCAGTGGCCCCAGCACTTGGGTGTTGTCCTCAGAGAGATCAGCACTAATCACGGTGTTGCACTCAATAGTGAAGGAGACGCCACAGTATGGCAAGAACCCCGTGGTGATGGTGGACGAGATCATGAGCTCCAGCCCTCCCAAGTTCACCTTCCCTGAAGCAGGCTTACGAATCATGATCACCAATAAGTTTGGACCCAGGACCCGACTACGGATGGCCAGCAGGATCATCATTAATGAGGTGAGTTTGCTTGAAGGACCATAAAAGTGAGCAGCCTTGGATGCAGGAGGCCTTGGCTTGTTAGGGCTCTTCCTGGTGCCATTGATCACTGCACCTGTTTAAGGAAGGATGCCCTGGGGCCTCCAGAAGCCTGCCCATCAGCCACAGGCAGCAAATTATCCTTTGAAGAGATATTTTAAAGCCTGCAGCAATCGAATACCTTGCCTGAGATATTTCACTAAGTATTTTGTCAGGCACTAGAGCAGAACTAATTGGAGAAAGGCCAGCCTGAAGTATGGATTATTTCTTTAAAATGTTATTTAGGGCAAAACAAAAAAGATGAGTTCATACCTGTTCTCTGTGGACAGAACAACTCCAGAAGGAAATCTAAGACACTAATGAGCAGCAGTGACCTCTGGGGCTTCCTTTTCACTCTTGCTGTGTTTAAATGGGGTGCTTTTTTTCTCATTTGCAGAGATAATGATTTTAATATTATTTAATGTGTAAACAGTATAGCAAAGATAGGTTCATTGCTCACCAACTTTTCCAGTCTTTGTTGCATGTGTACATTTTGGAATTTTAAGTCCTTACTCTGAGAAGCAGATGGGTCGGTAGACTTCAAACTGTGATCGCTGATAATTAGTAGTTAACACATAGATTGTATGCAAGAACTAGTAGTTAACACATAGATTGTATGCAAGAACGATATTTCACAGTGCCTACAGATTCTATATTGTAAACATTTCTCTTTGATTTAATGTGTACTGTGCCCTCTGTAGAAAGTATATTAAGAAAAGGAAACACCTTTCCAAAGCTTTGAATCATTGTGAATCATTTCGGTCCAATTCAGTGAAATTTGAATCAACGAAATCTGACTGAATCCAGGCCGTCTTTCATGCATGCATTAATTGTACCCACTGGATGCTGAGGGTGGGAAGGGTTGAATAACTTTTAAGGATTTAGAGATTGGGGTTTATAGTATATTTTTCATGGCATATATAGCCGGGAAAGGAATAGGTTTTGGTAAGTTGCTGAGATACTGGTTATTATGCCCTAAATGTTCTAAGCTACTGGGAAGACTTTATCTTCCACCATGTTGTGATTGAACTACCTGGAAGGCAGCATGGAGAGCTGGAGAAGCTGGGTCCAGAAGGAAGGAATTCTGAGCTTCAATCTCACGTCAGCCACTAGCCCACTTAATGTGAGGATATTGAACAGGATGCTTTCAGCTCTAAAAATTTCAGTGACACACACTGAAAGGCTGTATGTCCACAAAAGACATGTACACAAATGTGCATAGCTGCAGTCTTCATAACAACCAAAAAGGGAAAACTATCTGAATGCCCATCAATAGGCAAAGCCATATTGTGGGTTATTCAATATAATAGAATACTACACACCCATGAAAAATAACAAACTGCTGACTCATGCGACAAGCTGGGTGAATCTCATGGCTATTGGTTGCCTGAAAGAAGCCAGTCGTAAAATATACATGAATACTTGAATCCATTTATATGAAGTTCAAGTTCAGGAAAAACTAATCAGTGTTTACAAAAGTCAGCATAGTGGTTGCCTTGGTTACCTCTGGAGTAGGGGTATGTAGACTAGGAAAGTGCCTGAGGGGAGTCTTTGAAGAGGCTGGAAATGTTGTACATCTTGATGTGAAACATCATTAATCTGTGCACTTAGTGGAAGTGTACTTTTTTTTTTTTTTTTTAGGACAGAGTCTTGCTCTTGTTGCCCAGGCTGGAGTACGGTGGCATGATCTCAGCTCACTGCAACCTCCGTCTCCCAGGTTCAAGCGATTCTCCTGCCTCAGCCTCCTGAGTAGCTGGGATTACAGGAGTGTGCCACCACGCCTGGCTAGTTTTTGTATTTTTAGTAGAGACAGGGTTTCACCATGTTGGCCAGGCTGATCTTGAACTCCTGACCTCAAGTGATCCACCCACCTTGGCCTCCCAAAGTGCTGGGATTACAAGCATGAGCCACCGCGCCCGGCAGTGAGTGTACATTTTGTATAATGTACCTAAAAACTTAAAAATTACAAAATGCATGCAGGGCGTTTCCTGTGGCCGTCTTCAGGCAGCTGTGAATGTCACCAGGGAGAGCCCTGAATGATGGCTGCCACCAGGGCCATGGGCTGGGTTGTCGAGCTGGCAGTAGGAAGGGGTGGCTCAGGCTCTCTGATAAATCCTCAAAGGCTTCCTGGTAACCATGCAAATGTAAGTGACCAAACATAGAAGGATTCCAAGGTCCTGGGGCTGATTCTCAGGCAAACCTGTCCCCAGGGATGTTGTTCTAGGCACCTGTGAGAGCAGGGTGCGTGTGAGGAACCCAGCGTATAGCAATAGCACGATGCTTTATCACACGCCTTGGTGTCCATCTTGCCTTCTGTCCACATAGCGGCAGAGACTGATCAACTCGGCCAACGGTGTGAGCAGCAAGCCGCTTCAAAACGGGAGACACGAGAACATTGAGAACGGGAATGTACCTGTGGAAAACCCCGAAGACCCTCAGCAGAATCAGGAGCAGCAGCCGCCGCCACAGCCACCACCGCCGGAGCCAGAGCCGGTGGAGGCCGACTTCCTGTCCCCCTTCTCCATGCCGGGTGAGTTCTGGGGGTACTGGATTCTCGGGCTACATTTTTGGGGGCTCCATTAGGACCAAGCCCAGGTCTTCAGGATGGAGGCGTGGACCTGTAAGGGCGGCAGAGGGCTGGTGCAAAGGGTCGATATTAGGTCACTGGAATGCTTAGGAGGCGAATCTATCCTCAGTACTGAACTTTGGGTTAGAGCTGCAGTGGGATGTGGGCACTACCAAGTGCAGCAAGAGTCTTGGGCCAGAGAGCAGGGTGGCTGGAGGCCTGGGGAGCACCAGTGACCCCTAGTGACCACACTTAAATGTTCAGGGCAGTCGATCTTTTGTGCTAAGGAAAATCAGTCTACAGTGTTATTTTTAGGGACATTCCTGCACTCTCTTGGCCCTTGCAGCAGGCCATTTTGCCTATGCATCTCTTTATTTGCTGGGACAGGAGATTCTAAGGCCACAAATGATCCTTAGACAGTCATACCTTGTGTATTTGAAGATATCTCCTACCTATAAATAAGTCCGATCAGACTGAGGCTCTGCAGCAAGCCCTCCAGGGTCCTCCCATCTCACTTGGAGTCTGACCTGCGAGGCCCCATGTCATCTGACTGCTGACTCCTACTGACCTCAGCTCCTGTTCTTCTCCCTCTCCTGGCCCCTGCTCCAGCCACAGCGGCCTCCTCACTGTCATTCCTAGAACACACCAGGTGCGCACCTGCCCCAGGACCTTTGCACCTGCCTTTTGCTGGAATGCAGTTTCCCCAGGTATCCACATGGCCACTTCCTCACCTTCTTCAGGTCTCTGCTTAAATGTCACCTTTTCGTTGTGACCTTCCCTGACTACTGCATTTAAAATATTTTATCTTTTTCTTGTGTCTCTTGCCCTGCCTAAACTGTCAGCTCCACAAAGCAGATACTTTTGTATACTGCATTTATCTGCATCCCCAGTATCCAGGACTGGCCACATAGTAGGGGCTTAGTAGGCTTCTGTCAAATGAATGAATCTAGGCGTTCGTGTGTGAGAGGATCCCAGGACCCACCCCACCTGTCTTCGTCTTTAACTAAGCCTTCCGTGAGGTCCTCTGGAGTCCTCAGTGGAAAACCAAGGCCCGAGCTAAGCTGTTTGGCCCCATTCTTGGAGGCATTTTTCCTGGTGTCCACCATCCTGAAAGGAGGCAAGATTCCAGAACTTTCAAGTCCAGAACTTGATGTTTTCTGAAAAGAATTCTGTGTTTAACATCAGGCTCACTGAGCACCTGACTTGGGAGGTGACTCTGGAGGGCCAGAGGCTGTCCTGCCTCTTGTTCCGTCTTGATGGGAATACCTGCCTGCAGTAGGTGGTGTGGGCCTGGCAGGCTGGGGTGCCCTGCCCTCTGCTTTCATGCTTCGGCATGAAGATGCAGGCTTCATTTAGGATCACGGAGCTTCCCTGGAGTTTCTGGGTTAGAGAGATTCCAGGGCATGCTCATTGCAGCTATCCAGGGGCTCCTCCCAAAATGCCAGGCCTGGTTCTGAACCTGAACATTCCAGAGCCTGGAGCAGGGCCTGAGGATCTGCATTTTCAAACCCTCTCCCTTTGCTTCCTGGGAGCTGGCTGGGTTCAGAATTGCTGGCCAACACCTCCCAGGCTTTCTTCACATTAAGGGCAGACTCAGAAATGAAATGTGTTCCCTGACTGGGGTCATAGAGGAGCCCAGCCCAGGGGTTCAGGCCTCCCAGGTCTCTTCTGCTGACCAGAAGGCCGAGGGGATTGGTGTCTCGGCCCGTCTCAAACGCTTCCCTGGCATGCCCACACACCTGCCCACCTGCTCTGTGGGGAACAGGGGCCCTGCTCGGCCAGTCTGGCTGGTGGGGAGAGAGGTCACGCCATGCTTGGGTCAACTCAGCCACCAGGGCTGTGTATGGGACATGAAGAGCAGGAGGGGTGGTCTCCAGATCCTAGGTCTCCTTCCTAGATTACCTGTTTGGACGTGCCAAGTGAGGGAAGATTTCTACGTGGCAGGGTGCTGGGAGGGCAGTGTGTCCACCCAGAGAACCAGCTCACAGTGATGAACCAGGATGGGCCCCGTATTCACAGAAGGTCCAGGCACAGGCCATGATTCGAGCCCTGGCCAGCCCTTACAGCCCCAAGTTATCGCACCCCCAGCTCACTTTCCCTCCTGTGTCCACGTGGGACTGGGGAAAGGTCAGAGTTGCAGTCACTGAAGGAATTTTGGTTCTTTGGGGCCTGGAGACCAGATGCCAGGGAGGGCCAGAGTGCCAGAGCAGGCTGCATTGAGGGAGATGCAACCACAGTCCAGGAAACAGCCTAGCTTATGAGGGTTAGGGCGAGGAGGAGCGACTTGCCGTCTGGAGAGTTCTATGTGCCCCTTCTCCACCCCTTGAAGTGGGTGGCAGAATCCCCATTTTGCAGATGTGGGGCCTGAGGGGGCCAGAGCCACCACTGCCCTGCACTGGCCACTTCGCCTGAATCCTGGTATCAAGGCTGTCCACTGTCCAGGCACTGCAGGAAAACCAGGGGAAGGGATGTGCCCGTTTTGGTCATCCTTACCTAAGCAAGTCAGCTATAGGTGAGGATGCCTCATCTTCCCATTCCTTAAGCCCAGAGTTTGACAGGATTGTGCAGGGAGGACCCTGGACCAGCCACGCCTTCGCCTTGTCCTTGTACTGGGAGCTGCTGTTCCATGGAGAAGTGGCTGTGCGGCCTCTGGACAGGTCACTTCCCAGGGTCAGAGGCTTAGAATGCAGCTGTCTTGCAAGGGCTGGAACCAGATAGTTCCTGGGTCCTCCCGGCTCCCAGGTTCTCTGCACCCCTGAGTCCTCCTCTGAGGGGCTCTGCCCTTGCTTGGGGGCAGGACTTCCTGCTAGATAGCGGCCTGCCTTCTTCCTCAAGCCAGAGGCTCCAGGCTGTTCCCCTGGGCTCCGTGTATCCCTGAGCCAAGTTCCACACGCTTCCTCTGTGCGAGTGTCCTCCCTGCCCTCAGGAACGGGCCTCAGCTTCCTGCATCCTAGGGGAAACCTCCTTTGTGCGTCTGCGGATGTGTTTCCAGGTGTTGTCCCTGGAAACCACAAATGGCTTCCTTTTCTCCTTCCTCCCTTTCCCCTGTGAGGAGCAGGCGGTGGGAACGGAGTTGTACAGCTGCTGCTCGTTTAGGTGTGTACAGCTGCCTAGGAAAATTGAGGCCTGGGGTAGGCAGAGGTTAACAGGAAATTGGAACAAGTCAGTGAGACTCCTCCCCCGACAGAAATGCCCTGTATCCAGCTCCTGGCCCTGCCACCACCCACCTCACCCCACCCACCCCTTGTTCAGGTTTCACAGTGGCCTGGGGCTGCAGGATGGCTTTGAGAGTGTTTCTTAGGGGTGGATGCAGCTGGCGTTTTCCAAAGCTGGGGCGCTGGAAGGAATCACAGGACCAGGGGAGGAATCACAGGGCCAGGGGCCACAGGAAGAGGGAGAAGTCACCCTGCTGGTGAGCTCGGAACCAGCATAGCTTCGGGTGTCAAGGAATGAGTCTAGCCCCGTGCCGATGTGCAGCTGTTATGTGTTGTGAAGGACAAGCTGGGAGGCCGGCTCTGGAGTCCAGGAGTCCTGGGTTCAAATCTCAGTTCTGCCACTCACCAGCAGGGTGAGTCTGGGCAAGCTCCTTCACCTCCCTAAACCTCCATTCCTCATCCACAAAGTGGCGGGTGACGGTACCTACCTCCCAGGATTGATCTGAGTAGCAAATCAGATACTTTAGTCACGGTCTGTGCACTGTGTCTGGCACACAGTAGGTGCTCAGCAAATATTAGTGTGAATCCTAGTGTGCTTTAACCATGTGGCTTCTGTTACCCTCTCCTTTTGGGACTACAGTGTTCTAGAAAGATCATAGGTTCCAGAATCCCTGGGGGCCTGGGACGATCGGTCATTCCAGGGCTCAAGGAGAGGGAATTATCGTGTACCAGGCATCCGTTATGTGCCAGGTCTGGGCTTCAGGCACTTTGCAGACAAGATGATCCTCTCAGTTAGTAAATAGTTAGGGCCTAGGCTCTGTTCTGGGCTTTGTGGATCGGGTAGGAACAGGACAGCCATGGTCCCTGCCCTCTGAGAGCTTCCAGGCTTGCAGAGCACATCTGAGCAGATGACCACACGATGTTCTTTATACATTGTCTCCCACCCCTAGCATACAGCTGATAAGTGGAGGGGGTGGGGGGGTGGGAGGCCACAGCCTGCTCCCTCCTCACTGACCCCAGATGAGGGGTCGCTGGGACTGCCGGGGTGGAGCCCAGCAGCATCAGCAGGACCCAGCTTTGGTGCCCACCTGGCCTGATGGTGGATTTACAGGTGGACACCCAATACAGGCAAACTCTTCCCATTTTAGACCACGGAGCCGGGTAATTAGGCCTCCCAGGAGTGGGTGTGGGTCAGGGGAAGAAGAGGAAGAGGCGCTTTCTCCCATGGAAACCATGGTCTGCAGTGCTGGCACCGCCCCGAAACGGCTGGCAATGACCCTGAGCCGCAGCCCAGCTGGGAAAGTCTCCTGGTGCAGCTTGTTTGCTTGTTCTGGCGCATAGTCTGGGGGATCTTGCAAGCCTGCTGAGGCTGCTCCCTGGCCCGCCAACAGGACTCTCTCCTGCCCCCATAATGGCAAGGAAATCACATTGTTCTTACCAGGACGCTGGCCTTCGTGGCCACTTTTATTATAGCAGCCAACAAACAGCTACTGGGGACTTGCCGTATGTCAGGCACTAAGCAGGAGATGGGGAATTCTATTGCTCTGTAATTCTTATATTAGTCAGCTTGGGCCGTCCTAACAGAATGTCACCGATGAAGCAGCTTAAACAACGGAAATGTATTTTCTCACATTTCTAGAGGCTGCAAGTCTGAGATCAGGGTGCCAGCATGGTTGGGTTCTGTGTCCCTCTTCCTGACTTGGAGACAGCTGCCTTTTTGTTCACGTGGCCTTGTTTGTTTGTTTGTTTGGTGCATGCATGTGGAGGGAGATCTCTCTCTTCCTCTTCTTCTGAGGCCACTATTGAATTAGGACCCCACTCTTAGGACCTTAATTACCTCCTAAAAGCTCTATCTCCGAATACAGTCACGAATACACTGCAACATATGAATAGGAAGGCGGGTAGGGGGAGGAATAATTCAGTTCATGGCAGGATCTCATGGGGCATCTGTGTGCCATGCCCTTTTCTAAGAGCTTTACATGTATCCCCTCATTCATGCCTTGCCACAGAACGAGGTAGGGATGCTTCTTATCTCCACTTTACAGAGAAGGAAGGGGAAGCACAGAGAGGTAAGTGATTGCCCATGGTCACCCAGCAGCTCTGCAGGTGCAATGAGCCGGCTTTCTACCCCGAGCACCAGACACTATCCACTGAGTACTGCCTCTTCATTCCAGGCACTTTCATTTAATCTTCACAGCTGCTTTGTGAGGGAGGAATATTATCCTCACTTATAGAGGCGGAAACAGGCTCAGAGAGGCTGTGGGGTTTCCTGAGTCACACAGCCATTGTGTAGGGAGTCACTTTTCTACTCTGTGCTTCCCGAGCTGTGAATACCCTCAAGATCTGGTCCAGCCGGGAGCAGAGTCCCAAAGCACCAGCTCAGAGCTGTCATGAAGCCAGCACATGGCCTTAGGTATGTACCCTCGGCCTGCGATGCAATTTGGCTCCTCTCAGTGAAGAAACCACGGGATAAGTGTGTGTTTCACAAAAGTCTAGGCCCTTGGAAGTTCTTAGAACAGTAACAGGAGGTAAAACACACTAAGTACTTACTCTGGGCCAGACAGGGTGCTTTATTTTATTTTCATTTATTTATTTATTTTTTGAGACAGACTCTCACCCTGTCTTCCAGGCTGGAGTGCAGTGGCACGATCTCCGCTCACTGCAACCTCCACTTCCTGGGTTCAAGCAATTCTCCTGCCTCAGCCTCCCAAGTACTGGGATTACAGACGCATACCACCATGCCTGGCTAATTTTTGTATTTTTAGTAGACAAGGTTTCACCATGTTGGCCAGGCTGGTCTCGAACTCCTGACCTCAAGTGATCCACCCACCTCGGCCTCCCATAGTGCTGGGATTATAGGCGTGAGCCACCATGCCCAGCCGAGACAGGGTGCTTTATACATATTAAGTCATTAAACCCATTAAAACCCTAGGGAGGTGGATAATGTTATTGTTCCCATTTCACAGGTGAAGAAACTGAGGCACAGAGAGGCTGAGTTGCCCAGGGTCATACAGGATGAAGGGGCGGAGCTGGGATTTACACAATGGCCTTCTGACCCCAGACCCCAGAGGTGCTTAGGGGACAACACTACCACCCAACCAAGGGACTCTTTGCTCTTCTTTTCTTGGGAGCTCGTAAGGGAATTGGTTTCCTGTGTCTGGGATGCTAGTTTTCTAGTGTGTGTGCAGGGTGCCAAATAATTTGTGTGTGTGTTGAGTAAACTGTGTTGAATTGGGTTGAATTAAGGGCCTTTGGAATCTCACATGCTCTTTTCAGGGCTCAGATGGTACCACCCAGCCTTCTCTTCTGTTATTATAGCAAAACCCAGAACAGGCAATCGGAAGATTTCTGGAAGCTTTTAGAGCTTTTCTCCCCATCCACCCCCATCTTCTTCAGTTTTAAATAGCTCTTGAGAGGGCTCTACTGGTGGGGAGGAGAGAGGTCTTTGTGGTCCTTTTAAGCTCAGAAGGCGGCACTGCAGAAATGGAACTCTCTAACACTCCGCCTTCCTGTCCTTTCCTCTTAGCGTCTCGGCACGTTGGTGACAGCAGTGCAGGAACTGGAGATGCTGTGGGCTCATTTACATGTGCAGTTCCATACACAGTTCTAGTCTGTTCCAGGCCCCCAGAGACACACAGCACTTTATAGCGAAAATGATTTTGTTCTTACCTTGGTCTCGGAAGCTACCAGAGAAATTGCACATTCGATTGACTGTCTCATAAGTCAAGGTCAGAATTTTAAAGGAGCTTCCTTTTCAGTCACTCTGTGCGCACAGAGGTATCAGTTCTCAGACAAATTAGAACCAAACCTGGCTGAGCGTCCTTATTTTTTCATATAACAGGTCTTTTTCACTTACCATAATATTCATTCCTTTAAAGTGTACAATTCAGTGGCTTTTAGTATAGTCACAAAATTGTGGGATCATCATCAACATCAGTTTCTGAACATTTCCAACACCCCAAAAGGCACCCCTTACCCATAACTGCCCTTCCCACCTCCCCCGACCCCCTAGCAAACACTAACCGACTTCTTATGTCTTTGGACTTATCGATTCTGAATATTTCATATAAAGAGGATCATGCAGTTTGTGGCTTTTTGTGACTGGCTTCCTTCACCTAACATGATGTTTTCAAGGTCCGTCCACACTGTACTATGTGTTGGTACTTCATTCCTTTTTATGGCTGAATATTCCATTGTATGGATCATGAATGCCACATTTTATCCATTCATCAGTTGATAGGCATTTGAGTGGTTTCTACTTTTTGGCTATGAGTGGGTTTTTTAAAAGACCAAATAGAGCCTCGTAGAAAAGAAAGCTCAGTATTTTTTATCGAAATGAAAGCAATATTCTTTTAAGTTTTCTGTGGTTAGCAGTAAACAGACTCTGAATACTAGAGGGATCTTGGGAATTTTTAGACTGGCCTTCTTATATTCCAAAGTGGGAAACTGAGAACCGGAGAGGACCAGCGGCTTGCCCAAGGGACAGTCTTGACCAGACAGAACCAGGCATCCAGGCCACCTGCCCTGAAAATCCACTCCGTGCCACCCCTCCAGCCGGGCCAATATAGTACATGCTGGGAGTGGGGAGATAAAGACCTGCCGGGGACCACGTGTCAGGGTCCTGAACAAGAATGCCAGCAACGAAAGCCCACCCAGCAGATCTGCACATGCCAGCAACAGAAGCCCACACAAGCCTCCTTATGCTAAAAGGGGGATTTTTAAAAATAAGTTTACAGGGGTGTGCTGATGCTGTAGCAAAACCCAGCATCCCTCAGCCCTGCTGGACAGTAGCAGGAAGGTGGTCAGTCCAGCCTCACCGCAATTCTGCTTTTCAAATCAGAGACCTAATTTGAATCCAGAACTTTAACTTCTGGGAGATGTCACCTTTAGCTTTCCAGCCTCTGCAGATACACTGGAAGGAGGCTGGAATATGGGGGCTGCCGAGGATGTCACGCTCCACACGTCCCCTTACACGGACATTGTAGTGAAGCTGAAGAAAAGCAGTGAAGCCATCTTAACGATGTCTTCACATGGACCAGACCCAAGAGCTGCCAAGACACCTGTGCAGCTTTTAGAGCCTTCTAGGGGAGGCGAAGGAGGGCAAGGCCCCAGCCAACAGCTACACAGCAGAGTGTCCCCCAGCAAGCACCTGCTCTAGCCCCAGCACCGTGCCTGACATCGTCTATTCAGTACTTAGAGTGTCCATGGCAGCCCTGCTGGGTAGCTGGTATTTATGGTATCCCCATTTCCCGGATGAGAAAACGGGCTCAGGAAGCCTCCCAAAGGTGAATCGGTACCACGATCAGGGCTGGCACCCTAGTTCTGCCAGACCCCAAGGAGCTGTCCTCTGACTGCTTCCTCTGTTGACTTTAGCCAGGAGGGCCCAGTCCTGAGTTGCAGCGTCTGTGCTGGAATGCATGGGGCAGCCGGAAGGAAAGGAAGGGAGGAGGCCGGCTGCTGGGGCCGTATGGTGTGCAAATACGGAGAACCGGGACGGCTTCACCCTGCCATTGGTGGTTTTCCTGAAGGCTTAGCAGAGAAGGCCTTGCCAGCAGGGTGGAGCGCCAACAACGTGTTCCCTGATTCTGTTGGTGTCTGTCTGATGCAGCCTCAATTTAATGCTCCCCAGGGCCTCCAAATTCAAGGTGAGGCCTTCAGAGGCAGGGCAATATGCTTGGTGCTTTTTGCATTTCTTTCATCTGCCCAGGGGTCCTTGAAGTGGATGGGCAGGGACAGTTATCACTGTCTCACAGGTGAGGACATGGAGGCCCAGAGAGATTAATGCCGCCCTTAGTGCCACACCATCAAGAGTAATGGGACAGGACAACTTTGTCAGAAGCCTTGAGATCCCTGCGGTGAGATGCAAAGCGGGCTGTAACGTCAGGTCATCTTTAGAATGAGGGAGCTGGTGCACCAACCCTGACATCCTTCCAGCTCTGGGACCCATTTACATCCAGTTGCAAAGCAGCCACAGAGCCTCAGGGTGGGGGCTGTGGGAGTGTCTGCAGTGCTGGGCCCAGGGTCCCTGGAATGGGGTCCCTGGGATTGGCACCAACCCAGGGAACTCTGGGCCTGGCTTCTCCCTTGACTGACAGAGCCTGGTCTGCAGCTCCGCTCCTTCCCTCCCATGAGGGCAGCTGCTTCGGTGAGGAAGCATACACAGGGTCCCCGTGTCACTTGACTGTGCCTGTGTGAGAGGGAGACCAAGCCAAGGCTGCCTCCCCTGGGAAGGCCCCCCCGCCCGACCCCTGAGAGCTTTCCAGGCCTTTATGCAGTGCTGCCAGGGAGGCGTCTCTTCCTGGGCCTTTGGTATCTCTGCACCACCCCCAGCCCAGACAACCTACACCTGTGAGTGGCACTCAGCTGGGCCTGCCTCTGACTTTGCTGATACCTGATGTTTTTCCTCACATCGTCCCTTTCATTCTTGCCCTTCCCCACAAACCTTAGTGTGACAGCTCAGTTCAACAGCAGGTCTTGACCTCTTCTGCTTTCTATTGGGCTTCTCTTTGCCCCTCTAACGCCCTGAGGGTCATCAAAACCCGCCCTGCAGGAGGTAGGACAGTGTCGCTAAGAGGCCTTAGCACTGGACATCCATGGAATTGAGTCCTGAGTCTGCCACTTCTAGCTTTGTGACCTTGGACAAGTTACCTGACCTCTCTGAGCTTGTTCTAGTCTCTGTAAAACAACCCATCCCAGTGCTGACAATAGTAGGTACTCAGCAAGTGGAAGTTAACATGGTTAATATCAGCAGTAGCTGGAATTAGAGTGCTGACTCTGCACCAAGCACTGTTCTAAACACGTCATGTTTGTTGGCTCATTTTCAGTCTCACAGTAGCACAGAGGGGTGGAGATTCTTGTTATCCCCATTTTATAAATGAGAAAACTGAGATACAGAGAGGCTAAATGCTTTCCTAAGCATCCTAATGCTGGCATATGTCAGAGCTGGGATTTGAACCTGGGTACCTAGCTTACTGTTTACCACAAAGCTGCAGTACCCTTTAGGCAATCAATTTAATAAGTCTAAATTTAATGGTACAAAAAAATAATAAAAATACCTAAAATTAGATTCTAAAGCTTATTCACCCCAGGGAAGAAGAGACTGGAAAAACTTCAGTGCTTCACATAAACATAGGAGGATTTTTCTGTTTAGATCAAATCTATGAGCTAAAAGTATGGGTCTCTAATCTGAAAGTTGACACCTGCCCACTGGTAAGTAGCAGAGGGACTTCCATGGGCCCTGAAATAATAGGATTCAGAGGGCGGGCAAGCTGTACAGTACATAGGACCAGGATTTAGACTCTGAAGACCTGCATTTGAGACCTGATACTATCTCCCATTGTCTATGATGCTTCAGTCAGTCACTGAATTTCACCAAACTTCAGTTTATTTACCTGTGAAATAGGAAAAATACTCCCCAATGCTCATATGAGGAACAAAGAGAGTATTTGTGAAAACAGCCTCTGAGGTGTAAGGCACAACACAAATGTTGGTCAATGGTGAGGTGGTCATTCATAATCCAGCCTTGATGGTACTCCAACATCCACCTGCATCTCTGTCCCTCCTCACAAAGGCCAGGACAGAGGCCACTGACTGAGGAAGCAGGGTCTGTTTGTGGCTCTGCCACTAATCTTATGTGAGATTTTGGGTAGTTCATTAACCTTCATGGGACTTGGTTTTCCTCTTTATAAAATGGAGTTCACCAAGTGGGATTTATTCCAAGAATGCAAGGTCTGTTCAACATACAAAGACCAATCAATGTGATATATACCACATTATTAGAGTAAAGGATAAAACCACATGATCATCCCAATAGACACAGAAAAAGCACTTGACAAAATCCAACACATTTTCTTGATGAAGAAACACTCACAAATTTAGAAATGGAAGGAAACTTCATCAACCTGACTAATGGCCTCAACAAAAACCCCAAAGCTAACATCATACTTAATGGTGAAAGACTAAAAGCTTTCCCCTAAGATCAGGAGCAAAACAAGAGTTAAAAGTGGGTCTTGGGAATTTTTAGACTAGTTTTCTTATAGTCCAAGGTGGGAAGCTGAGGGACAGAGAGGGGCAGTGGCTTGCCCAAGGGACAGTGTTAACCAAACAGAACCGTCCAGGCCCTAGAAATTCACTCCATGCTGCCCCTCCAGCCAGGCCAGTGCAGCATGTGCTGGGAGGAAAAGTAGGAGGTAAAGGCCTGCGTAGGGCCATGTATCCGGGTCCTGAACAGAATACCAGCAACAGAAGCCCACCCAGTGGATCTTCACATGCCAGCACAGAAGCCCACCCAACAGATCTTCACAGGCCAGCACAGAAGCCCACACAAGCTTCCTTATGCTACAAGGGGGGCTTTTAAAAATACATTTACAGGGATGTCCTGATGCTGCAGCAAAACCCAGCATCCCCCAGCCCTGCTGGACGTAGTGCCTTGCCACTTCTATTCAACATTATGCTGAGGGCTCTAGCCAGGGCAAATAGGCAGGAAAAACAAACAGGCACCCAGATGAGAAAGGAAGCAGTAAAACTTTCTGAATTCATGGATGACATAATCTTGTGTATAGAAAATCCTAAGGAGCCCACACAAAAATAACACTATTAGAGTTAATAAACATGCAGGATACGAGATCAATATATACAATTCAGTTGTATTTTAACACCTTAGTCATTAACAATCTGAAAATGATATTAAATAATACCATTTACAATAGGATTTAAAAGAATAAAATACTTAGGAGTAAATTTAGCAAAAGCAGTACAAGACTTGTATACTGAATTACAAAACATTGTAGAAAGAATTAAAGACAATCAAATAAATGGAAAGATGTCCTGTGTTCAAGGGTTAGAAGACTTAATGTTTTAAAAATGATAATAGTCCTCAGATTGATCAGATTTAATGCAATCCTTATCAAAACCCCAGCTGACTTTTTTGCAGAAACCGACAAACAAGCTGATCCTAAAATTCATATGGAAATGCAGGGGACCCAGAATAGTCAAAACAGTCTTTAAAAAGAACAAAGTTGGAGAACTCAAACTTCTGCCTTCAAAACTTACTACAAAGATAGAGTAATCAAGATTGTCTGGCACTGGCATAAGGATAGACATATAGATTAATGAAATACAAATGGAAGTCCTGAAATGTACCTTTACATTTCAGGCCAGTTAGCTTTTGACAAGGGTAATGATAATTCACTAGGGGAAATAATAGTCTTTTCAACAAATGGTGCTAGGACAACTGGATAACCACATTGAAAAGAAGTCTGATCCCTACTGCTCACCATATACAAAAGTTAACTCAATATGAAACAAAAACCTAAATATAGTAGCTAAAAATATAAAGCTCTTAGAGGAAAACATAGGTATACATATTTGTGACCTTGTGTTAGCCAACAGTTTCTAACCATAGAATGGGAGAAAACATTTGCAAATCATGTATCTCTGTGTGTGTGTGTGTGTGTGTGTGTGTGTGTGTGTGTGTGTGTGTGTGACTTAAAACTCAACAATAAAAGACAATCCAATTTGAAAATGGACAAAAGATTTGAATAGACATTTCTCCAAAGCAGATTATACAAATGGCTAATAACGGTATGCAAAGATGCTCACATCATTAGTCGTTAGAGAAATGCAAATCTAAATGAGATATCATGATGAGATGCCATTTCACACCCACTAGAATGGGTATAATCCAGAAAAGTTAGACAATAACAAGTACTGGTGAGGGGATGGGAAAATTGGAGCCCTCATACATTGCTGGTGGAAATGTAAATAGTGCTGCTGCTTTGGAAAACAGCCTGACAGTTCCTCAAAAAGTTAAACATAGGCCAGGTGCGGTGGCTCACACCCGTAATCCCAGCACTTTGGGAGGCCGAGGGGGGCGGATCACGAGATCAGGAGATCGAGACCATGCTGGCTAACACAGTGAAACCCTGTCTCAACTGAAAATACAAAAAAATTAGCTGGGCGTGGTGGTGGGCACCTGTAGTCCCAGCTACTCAGGAGGCTGAGGCAGGAGAATGGCGTGAACCCGGGAGGCAGAGCTCGCAGTGAGCCTAGATCACGCCACTGCACTCCAGCCTGGGCAACAGAGCAAGACTCCATCTCAAAAAAAAAAAAAAAAAAAAGTTAAACATAGAGTCACCATGTGACCCAACAATTCCCCTCTTAGTTCTGTATTTAAGAGGGATGAAAATATATGTCCACACGCAAACTTATACACAAGAGTTCATAGCAGCATTATTCATAATTGCCAAAAAGTAGAACAATTCGAATATCCATAAAGTGAAGAATGGATAAACGAAATGTGGTATATCCATATAATGGAATATTATTCAGCCCTAAAAAGGAATGGCATACTGATAGATGCTATAATATGGATGAGCCTAGGAAATACATGCTCAGTGACAGCCAGACACAAAAGCTCCCATGTTACAATTCCATTTATATGGAATGCCCAGAATAGTCAAATCTATAGAGACAGAAAGTTAATTAGTGCTTACCAGAGGCTGGAGGAAATGAGGAATGGGAATGACCGCTAATGGCTAGGGGTTTCCACTGGAGCGATGAAAATCTTCTGAAATTATATAGTGGTCATAGTTACACAACTTTCGAATATGCTAAAACCTGCCTGCTTGCACATTCTAAATGGGTGAATTTTATGATACGTTAATTATATCTCAATTGCTTTTAACTGGAGTTATTCTAGAGTGGTGGTCCTCAAAGTGTGGTCCTGGGACTGTCAGCATCAGCAGCACCTGGGAACTTGTTAGAAACACAAATTCTTGGAACTCCCTTCTTCTCTAGTCCTGCCAAATCATTGTGAGTGTGGTGATCTAACAGGCTTTCCGGAGATTCTGACTTACACTCAAAGTTGAGAACCATTGCTTCAGAATCTATGCTCTCCAGGTCATATAAGTGCTCTGAGCTCCCAGGTCCACGCAAATCTACTCTACATCATCCAGTGATGCACGCATCCACGCAAACCACAGGTTAACCACTCCCTTAATTGGAATGTGGAATTCATTCACTGTCCACATTAATTTGCTTGAGGTTTTTCATCAGCAGCTGCATCTGTTATTAATTTTTTTCTCCAGCCTGATTAGCCATCTGTTTTGTTACAGTTCATTTTCAAGACTTTTTTTTCACATAATTAAATTGTAATTTTCTACTTCAAAAGAGAAATCTGAGAGCTTAGTGAAAGGAATGACGGCAGCCCTCCTTTCTCTTGTTGATGTTTGCGTGTCAATCGGAGTCCGTGATGAACATTCCACTCCAATATTGCACCCAACGAGATGGAAGTGGGGGGCCAGGAGGGGTTCCCAATAGTGTAGGGGGGAATGTCCATCAGTATAGGCATTGTCCCATCACCTCTGCGGCCCCCAAAACTCTATTATTTCACACATGAATTAGTCCAGACTCCTAATGTTAAAGAACCTCTATTCAGGCTGGTTTAAGCCAAAAAGTTCACATGGTGGCAGGTTCCCTGAGAAAGTCTGCCTTCTGGCAAGGCTGGACCCAGGGTTCAGAGGAAACGACAAGACACCATCCATCTCTCAGCATTGCTTTCCCCTGGGTTGGCTTTATCCCTGTGTTGGCTTTCCTCCACCAAAGCTTACATCCCACTGGGTTAGCCCCATGCACAGATGGTGCCTCTGTCTCTTAAGTTAAGGATTGCATTCAGCTGCATGTAACAGAAAGCTCAAGTGACAGAGCCTTAAACTCAAGAATTTTATTTTTCTCATGTAACAAGAAGTCCTGAGAGTAGGGAATCCTGAAGCTCTAGCATCAGTATCCCATTACTGTTGTCCATATTCAGCTGGTGGCTTTTGTCCTCAAGGTTGCCCACTGGCCTCTGCAACTCCAGTGACTCCCTACTCCTAGCAGGGACAAGGAGGACAAAGAGCAGGAGGCTCATACTACGGAGCCTGCTTCTCCTTATCCAGAAGAGAATGACTTTCCTGGAAGCTCCGCCAAATAGACTTTAATTTGCATGTTGTGGTCCAGACCTGTCCATAGCCACCCCTACCTGCAAGGAAGCCTAGGAAATTAAGATTTTTAGCTGGGAACCTACTGTCTCAAGGAAAAGAGAGTTCTGTTAGTAAGGAGGAAAGGGCAATGGGTATTAGAGGCAGTGATTCTTGGCAGAATTCCCAAGGTTGACTCTTGTTATATTACACACCCAACCCAGGGCCTATGTAACCCCATAATACCAGGAGGTCTAGAAGTCCTGTGTTGGATTCCCAGTACCTAGAATAGTTCCTAGCATGGGGAATGAACACACTAAATATTATGGAATACATGATTAGCCAAGCTTGACTCTCATACCCACCCAGACATCAAGGAAAGGAGTCAGCCCCTGTCTAAGCTACATGAATTTAATGTGGAATAGAGGGTTGGTTCCCTAAAGGAAAATTGGCGTGCTGTTACCATTAAAGGGGAATGGATGCTAGCCAGATGAGAACAATGAATGCCCTCTACAACCTAGAATTGCCCAAAATCTTGAGAGACCAATTCACATTAGCAAAAAGTGAAAGTCACTTTATGAAGTTAACAGTATGTATTAAGTCTATGTTCTTATTTTCTATATTCTTGGTGTTCTGGCATCTGAGGCCTCCCTGCCTGGGGAGAAACTGCCCTTCCCAGGGCCCTTCAGTTCTTATAGGTAGCAAACAGCTGCCTGCTGGGAGCATGACTTTCATGTGCAAAGCAATCAATCCAAAGCCCTACTCTGAACTGCCTCCTCCATCTGGCTCTTATACTCCAGGAGGCAACATTCCTCTCTGCCTTAGTCATCCCAGGGCAAGGTACAGACAACCAGGTTCCAGCCCCAGAGCTCTCTGAAGTTATTCAGTTCTCTTTTTTTAAATTTTTCATTTCCATAAGTTTTGGGGGAACAGGTGGTATTTGGTTACATGAGAAAGTTCTTTAGTGGTGATTTGTGAGATTTTGGTGCACCCATCACCTAAGCAGTATATACTGAACCCAATTTGTCATCTTTTATCCCTCACCCCTTCCCACCCTTTCCCCCGAGTTCCCAAAGTCCACTGTATCGTTCTTATGCCTTTGGATCCTCATAGCTTAGCTCCCACTTATGAGTGAGAACATACGATGTTTGGTTTTCCATTCTTGAGTTACTTCACTTAGAATAATAGTCCCCAAGCCCATCCAGGTTGCTGCGAATGCCATTAATTCATTCCTTTTTATAGCTGAGTAGTATTCCATCATATATATATATGTGTGTGTGTGTGTGTGTGTGTGTGTGTGTGTATGTGCATATGTATATACCACAGTTTCTTTATCCACTCATTGATGAGCATTTGGGCTGGTTCCACATTTTTGCAATTGCGAATTGTGCTGCCATAAACGTGTATGCAAGTAGCTTTTTCACATAATGACTTCTTTTCCTCTGGGTAGCTACCCAGGAGTGGGATTGCTGGATGAAATGGTAGATCTACCTTTAGTTCTTTAAGGAATCTCCACACTGTTTTCCATAGTGGTTGTCCTAGTTGACACTCCCACCAGCCTGCAGAAGTTACTCAGTTCTAAGGCTGCATACTCACCCTCCCTTGCCCCATGGAAGCCACAATAAAGGCTTTTGCCCATGCTTGCCTCTCACTCCTTGTTCCTCCTCACCAGCACTGGTGCTTCCTTGTGTGGCCCCATGCGGCACACCCTGCCTCCTGTTTCTAGTTTTTGTGAGTACAAAAACTTTTTTTTCATGACCATCATTTCTGTACCTCTGTATCTTATCACACCTGATTAAAACAAATTCTGGCTACATTTAAAAACACATTCGATGTGGGTTTGGCAAACAGTGTGCATTTGAGCATAAACTTAGGACTCAAGGACTTGAAAGCAGAACCTTCAGGATATTGCTAGGACTCAGAAATCTGTGTGTGAACAAGCACCCCAGGTAATGTGGCTGTTCAGTTGGTTTTGAGAACAACTGGTTTAGTCTCAGTCTCTTATTTGGAGGATGAGGAGGCCAAGCCCAGCCTGGTGGGCAAGTCTGCTCGGGAGACCAAATCCTGGGGCAGGAGATTGCATGATGAGCTCAGAATTAAACCAAGGAGCGAGATGCTCTTGGCTAGCGTGGATTGAAAAGCTCCTCCCTGCTGTTTCTGTCTTCGTAACTCTATTGCTTAGGATTCTGTGGTTACAAGTATCAAAACTAGCTAGATCTTGGTTTCAGCAGGAAAGGGGACTTTATGAGAAAGATACAGAGGTGTTTCCTGGAGCCAGGGCAGAGGTGCGGATGAGTCTCAGGACAGCTGGAACCAGGAAACATGATCGGGCAGCCCCTATCTCCCCATGCTCGCCTCTGTCCCTGATTCATCTCCTGACCTTCAGAGCTGCTCTGCTGCTTCTGCCTCTCCTCTTGATTTCACAGTTTTAGCCACATGCACGCCGAAATTGGTTCCAATTTCAGCATCCTCAGGGACAAGCTCTGATTGACTCAGTCTGATTAGAACTACCCTTGGGCTAGTCACAGGCAGGAGCACAAATGTGCCTGGGAGAAATGATCCCATCTCATCAGGGGAGCTGGGCTGGTTCTGCCAGAGGTGTCCCGGGATTCTTACTGAATCAGAACTGTTGTACCCAGGCACCTCTGTAGGCACCATCAAAGCCCGGGACAGTTTTCAAGGCTGTCCAAGCCTCTTCACTTTGATCAAGTGCAACTGGGTTCTCTTAACTTTTCCATTCCAGTAATGTCTCCTGGTGATCTGGTCTCTTGGCATAAGTTCAGGAAATATCTAACTTCATCAGCATAATATGTGGGGCTTCTTTGCTGCTAATGAGCTTTCAGATGGTGATGATCACATTCATTATGTGGGATTTTAAAAATATGTTATGTTCAGATTATCTTTTCCTGATTCTGAGGGGGCACTTGTAGCCTCCCGTACATTTAATATGTGTTGAGTTCTGCCATGAGTCAGGGGCTGGGCTGGGGGCTCTGCTGTCTTCCACAGCCATGCAAGAATCCAGCAGGCCCCTGCCTGCAAGGGGCTTCCAGTCTAGCTTCAGAACTCATACAAGTGACTTTCTTCCAAGCCAGACATTGAAAGCTTTGGGCTGACAGCTCCATGCCACATTTGTTTTGCTGTTGGTGGTGGTGGTGTTTTCTTTTGAGATAGAGTCTTGCTCTATTGCCCAGGCTGGAGTGCAATGGTGTGATCTCTGCTCACTGCAACGTCCACCTCCCGGGTTCAAGCGATTCTCCTGCCTCAGCCTCCCAAGTAGCTGGGTTTATAGGCACCCGCCACAACGCCTGTCTAATTTTTGTGTATATATATAGTAGAGACGGGGTTTCACCATGTTGGCCAGGCTGGTCTCGAACTCCTGACCTCAAGTGATCCACCCACCTTGGCCTCCCAAAGCACTGGGATTACAGGCGTGAGCCACCGTGCCCAGCCTATATTTGAAACTGTGTCTGTATTGATATACCCTGGTAGTAATGGTGAGATGTGCCATTTACTGAGACTCTTCTATTGACAAATAGTATCATGTTCCCAAGTCCCCAGTGTACTGTTGTCACCCCCATTTTACAGTAAGGAAATAAGGCTCATGAGGACTGCTCCCCCAGTGACCCACAGCTGATGAGCTAGTAAACTGGATTTGAACCAGGTCAGATGCCAGACCTTTAATGTTGCTTGCCTTGTCTTTGACCTTTGGGCACTGCGCTTCAGAATGTAGAGCAATTAGGTAACAAGGCAGTAACCAAAATGCCCAATTGTGCAGAGCAGGCTGTTAGAATAAGACGGTGTACCACCACCTGCTAATTGTATGGTCCACACTGGTGCAGAAGGCACCAGGAGCTGTTACCAGCTGTGTTTGCAACCCAGCCAGGAGAGGTAGAGATGGTGGATTCAAGTAGTAAGGCTATGGGTCAACTTTGGTAGAGTTTCAATAATTCATAAATTCTTCAAAACCAAAGCAGTTACACAAGGGAGAGATCACCATGGGCTGGCGGGGTTAACGGCTTTTCAGAAGAGTCAGAACATTGGGGAGGCTGAAGAGAGGCCAAATAGATGGAAGGCTGGGAGTTGAGAGGGTTGCACAGCACTAGCAATGGTGTCATTTAAGAAATCATTGCCTAATCGAACAGAAACCAGCACGAGCACCATGGAAGGTTTCCATGCCGTGACCATGACCTACAGGAATATTTTATACACATACCTGGAAATATAAAAAGGAAACCAGTTTCCTGGAATAATACTGAACTCTCACTATGTACAGGAACTCTATTTTCTACTTTTTTAAAAAAGAAAATGCTGGTTGCCCTTCACTAAATTGATTTCACCATCCTCTCCTGGATCTCACCCAACAGTTGAAAAACATAGCAATGGAACGGGTCAGTTGAAGCACTGTTTGTTAGGAAACAATGGTGGGCCGTGACACTGGCCACGTGGGTGGGGCCAGATGGGGTGGATGTTGAAACCGGATGCAAAACCCATAGCAGGCAAGAAAAAGACAAATACCTCATACAATTTGGTGTCTGGGAACATGTGAAAATTATCCTCCTACTGTGGCATTTGTATATACCCGCAAAGACGTTCCTGGGCATTTAAGCGTCCAGGGTTACAGTTCCCCAAAGCGAATTCTTCCTCTACATACGGAGTTTTCTGTCAATTCTAGAAATGCCTTAGGCCTTCCTCAGCAACCTAGATGAGTTGGGATGTGGACTCACCAGAGAAGAACCTAGAATTTTGGACAAACCAATCAAGGCAGGAAAACTTTTCGCCGTTTGTACAAGGACTACAAGCTACAGAAAGGTGTATTTAGAGAAAGATCCAGAAAGAGATATATGGATTTGCTTACTTCAAGCTAACCATATTCTCTTGGCTAATTATTATAAGCAGCTGATTTTTTTTTTTTAGTAAAAATACTTGTAATGATTTAAGAAGATTCTAGCACAAATAATACAGAGCAAACACAGCTAGTGCCAGTCTACTTTGCAATTTTTAAAATTGAGATATAATTTATATGCCATAAAATTTGCCCTTATAAACTAATTTGTGGTTTTTGCTATATTCACAGAGCTGTGCAGCCATCACCAATATATAATTCTAGAATATTTTTATTATCCCACTTTCATAGTCCCATGAGCATCACTGCCCATTCCTCTTCTCTTCCATCCCCTGGCAACCACTAATCTACTTTCCATCTCTATGAATTTCCTATTCTTGACATTTTATATAAATGGAATCTATCAATATATGGCCTTTTGTGTCTGATTTCTTTCAGTTTGCATAATGTTTACAAGATTTGTCCATGTGGTGCCATGTATCAGTACTTCATTCCTTTTTATGGCTGAATAATATTCCTTTGTATTTATATGCCACATTTTGTTTATCCATTCATCACTTGGTTAATATTTGGATTGTTTTCATTTTTTGCTGTTATAAATAATGCTGCTGTGAACATTTGAGTAAAAGTTTTTGTGTGGACATATGTTTTTATTCCTTTTGGGTAAAACTAGGTGTAGAATTTCTGGGTCAAACTCTTTGAGAAAGCGTCAGACTGTTTTCCAAAGCAGGTGTACCACTTTACATTCCTATCAGCAATGTATGAAGGTTCCTATTTTCCCACACCCTCACCAATACTTGTTATTTATGTTTTTTATTCTAGTAATACTTGTGGCTGTGAAATCGTCTTGAATTACATTTTCCTAATGACCATTTTCTTTGGAGAACTGTCTATTCAAACACTTTGCCTTTTTTAAGAAAATTGGGTTTTTTAAATTGTTGAGTAGTAAGAGTTCTTTATGTAGTTTGGACAATAGACCCTTATCAGATATATTATTTGCAAAATGATTTTTTTCCATTCAATAGGTAGTATTTTCACAGTCTATCTTTTCCTTTTGTTGTTGTTGTTTTGTTTTTCCAGACAAGACCTCACTCTGTTGCCCAGTGCAATGGCAATCATAGCTCACTGCAGCCTCTAACTCCTAGGCTAGAGCAATCCTCCCACCTCAACCTCCCAAGTAGTAGAGACTAAAAGGCCATCATGCCCAGCTAGTTTTTGTATTTTTTGTAGAGATGAGGTCTCACTATGTTGCCCAGGCTAGTCTTGAACTCCTGGCCTCAACCAGTCCTCCCACCTTGGCCTCCCAAAGTGCAGGATCATAGGCATGAGCCACTGTGCCCAGCCTTTCTTTCTTTTTTTTTTTTTCTTTTTTTTTTGAGACAGAGCCTTGCTTTGTCTCCCAGGCTGGAGTGCAGTGGTGTGATCTTAGCTCACTGCAATCTCTGCCTTCTGGGTTCAAGTGATTCTCCTGCCTCAGCCTCCCAAGTAGCTGGGATCACAGGCATGCGCCACCACACCTGGCTAATTTTTGTATTTTTAGTAGAGACAGAGTTTCACCATGTTGGCCAGGCTGGTCTTGAACTCCCAACCTGAGGTGATCTGCCCATCTTGGCCTTCCAAAGTGCTGAGATTACAGGCATGAGCCGCTGTGCCCAGCCCCAGCCTCACTTTCTTAATAGTATTCTATGAATCACAAAAGTTTTTAATTTTGATAAAATATAATTTACTTATTCTTTTGTTGCTTGTGATTTTGGTGTCATTTAAGAAATCATTGCCCAATCCAAGGTCATAAAGAGTTGTGCTCATGTTATTTTATAGTTGTAGCTCTTATATTTAGGTCTTAATCATTTTTTAATTCAATTTTTGTGTATGGTATAAGATAGAGCACCAGTTTCATTCTTTTGCCTATGGGCATCCAGCTGTCTCTGCACCATTTGTTGAAAAGATTACTGTTTTCCTGTTGAATTGTCTTGATACTCTTGTCAAATATCAACATATTAAATGCCTGGGTTTATTTCTGGACTCAAAATTTTATTCCATTCTTATGCCAGTAAATGTCGAGTCCATAAATAAACCCTTAAATATCTGGGTTTATTTCTGGACTCAGAATTTTATTCCATTCTTCCAGTAGCAGTCTCTCCTGATTACTGTAGCTTTGTCCTAAGTTTTAAAATCACAGTGTGTAAATTTCCCAGCTTTGTTTTTTTTTTTTTTTTTCAAGATTGTTTTGGCTATTTGGGGGTTCCTTATATTTTCATATGAATTTTAGTCTCAGCTTGTCAATTTCTGCTCAGCTACCTGGGATTTTGATAGGGATTGCACTGAATGTATACATAAGTTTGGGGAATATTACCATCTTAACCATTTTAAGCCTTCCAATTCATAAACAGGATTTCTTCTCATTTATTTAGGTCTTCTTTAATTTCTTCCAATGATGTTTGGTAGTTTTCAGCATACAAATTCTCTACTACTTTTGTCGCATAAATGTTAGGTTTTTAAATTTTTTGATGGCATTGTACATGGAAATTTTTTCTTAATTTTATTTTTGAATTGTTAATGTATAAAAACACAACTGAATTTTGTAAATTTATTACATATCTTACAAACTGGCCGAACTTGTTTATTAGTTCTAATAGTTTTTAATGGGTTCCTTAGAGTTTTCTATATACAAGATCATGTCATCTACAAATAGGGATAGTTTTACTTCTTCCATTCCAATCTGAATCACTTTTATTTATTTTTCTTGCCTAATTTTCTTGGCTATAATCTCTAGTTCAGTGTTGAAGGAGTAAGAGCAGACATCTTCATCTTGTCCCTGATTTTGCAGTGAGATGGGGAAGGGAGGGTTGTAATAGCTTTCAATCTTAATCGTTAAGTGTAAGTGCTAGCTGTGGGTTTTCCATAGATGCCCTTTACCCAGTTGAGAAGGTTCCCTCAGTTCCTAGTTTGTTGAGTATTTTCATCATAAAAGAGTGTTGAATTTTGTCAAATGTCTTTTCTGTGGCAGTTTAGAGGATTGTGTAGTTTTACCCTTTATTTTGTTAACGTAATGTTTTACGTTGATTGAATTGTGTATGTTAAATCAAGTTTTCATTCCTGGGATAAATCCCACTTGGTGGTGGTGTATAATCCTATCTATATGTTACTGGATTCCAGTTTGCTAGAATTTTGTTAAGGATTTTTGCATCAGTATTCATAAGGGATATTGGTCTGTAGTTTTCTTTACTCTTGATGTCTTTGTCTGCTTTTGGTATCAAAGTAATACTGGCTTCATAGAAGAAATTGGGAAGTGTTCCCTACTGTTCTATTTTTTGAAAGAGTTTGCGAAGGAGTCATGTTAATTCTTCTTTAAACATTTGGTAGAAGTCACCATGAAGCCATATGGTCCTGGCTTTACTTTAAGGGAAAATTTTAAATTGCTGTTTCAATCTTGTTTTAAATCTATTCAGATTTTCTATTCCTTTCTTAGTCAGTTTTGGTAGTTTGTACCTTTGTAGAATTTTGTCTGTTAGGATTGTTTGTAGTATTCCCTAATAATTTGTTTTATTTTTGTAATGTTCATAGTGATGTCCCTGTTTTATTCCTGATTTTAGTAATTTGAATCTTCTCTCTTTTTTTCTTGGTCAGTCTAGCTAAAGGTTTGTCAATTTTATTGATCTTTTCAAAGAGGCAACTTTCAATTTCTTTGATTCTTTGTATTTTTTTAATTTTCTGTTTCATTTATTTTCACTCTAACCTTGATTCTTTTCCTTCCCTCTGCTTTCTTTGGACTTTATTTGCTCTTCTTCTTTTATTTTTTGTAAGGAGAAAGGTTTGGTCATTGATTTGAGATCTTTCCCTTTTTTAATATAGGTATTTTACAGCTATACATTCCTCTCTAAGTACTGTTTTCACTATATCTCAAGTTTTAGTATGTTACATTTTTTTGATTCATCTCAAAGTATTTTCTATTTTTTTGTGCTTTCTTATTTGACCCTTTATTTAGGAGTATGTTATTTCATTTCCCATGTATTGGTGAATTTTCCAGTTTTTCTTCTGTTATTGGTTTTTAATTCTGTTCCATTGTGGTTGGAGAACAGGAGATTATCTCCTGTTCTAGGGTTTGTGGTTGTTACTCTTTATTATTGTTGCTTGTTTAGTGACTTTTCTAAACTAATTCTGTAAAATTCATATTCTTTGTTGTGTGTGGCCACTGAAGTCTCTGCTAGGTTAGCCTAGAGGTCAGCTAATGATTAGACAGAGAATTCCCTAGGTTCCTGGATCCAATCGATCTCCCAGTCTTTGCCAAGGGACTCTGTATGTGTTTTGGGGCATGCCTCCAACACTTGGGCGGGTAGTTCACAACTCCGCAGTAGCCTTTCCTTCTTATTTGCACAGAGCCTCAAAGTTAGGCAGAAGTGAAAGCTTACAGCAGTCTCGAGTCTTTCCTGAGCATGTGAAGAACCCTGGGCACAGCCCTGTGCATGCTTATGGTCTATTAGATTCTCAGAGATATCTAGGAGCTTTTCAAAGCCCACTGTGGATGTCTCATTTCCCAGCTTTTCCTTTTATGCTTTTTGGTTAACCTATTTGTCCCAGCTGTCATATGCCACTCCCAGCAACATGATTTAATAATTGCCTCTAATTGTTTTTGACAAACACCTCCAAGAAAAAAGCCATTCACAATGGGTAAGCTCAGATTCTGGTAAAATAAAGACAGCCTTGAAAGTGGAGTCTTCTAAGAAACCACCAGACAGGTCAAATAATAACAATTCTATGGGAATGAACTTGGGAGGTCCTCCAACCTTGTTCTGCCCCCTCTTGTGGCTGCTAGCCTGCTGTTTTTCAATGTGGTTGCATGCTGCTAGATTTCAAGGCTACTCCAGACCTGGCAAGAAGGAATAAAAATAGGGAAAGTTAAAACTCCACAGAGTTCACTGTTCTTACTAAGGTCTAACTGATTTTTTTAAATAGACATTCCCTGGATTGCTGCAAACCTTAGGTTAATTCCAGAGCCCTGAAAATGTTGATTCTGACAGTTTTTTGCTGTTGTTCTCAATGCTTCTACAAAAAATAAAAATTGCAGAAGTCCTTCCTCCACCATTTCATTGACGAGCAGGCCAATTTTTAACCTGCTTGTGCACACCTATATTCAGTGGCTTATTAAGGAAACTATGCTTACACTCAATGGCTTATGAGGCCTCTTTTCCTCCATTGAATTGTTTCTGGATTCCCTTGTTAGGGGCCAGTGAGATCTGGACTGCCAGCCAGGGCACACATTTAGTCTTGCACCAGTCTTGACTACATGACCTTGGGACAAAGGAGCTGAGATTTCCAAAGCACCTGCTGTGTGCCAGGCCCCGTGTGCTGGGTGTTTTATGTACACTCTGTCACATCATTCTTGCAACAACCAAGAAGGAGATAACTTTCTCATATAACAGATGAGGAAACCAGTAAGATGCAAAGCACTTAGCACTGTGCCTGCAGCACATGGCAAATGCTGGATGTGTTGATTATTGCTGCCCTGTTGTTGTTACATCTAAGCTATTATTGTCAGAGGAGGAAGTAGAGCTGGGATTCTCAAGGTCCTTTGGCTTCCAGCCCAGGGCTGTCTGTCTCCAAAGCCCAACCATAACTCACATCCCCATTCCAGCTCCTCTGGGTGAGTCTGTTCCCACTCAGCCTCACTTTCCTTATCCTGTCAAATGAAGGATTTGGAATGACTTAAGTTATTCAAGCAACAAACACTTACTGAATTGTCTTGCCACTTCCAGGGTGACATTATGGAGTTCTGTGATTCTGCAAGGTCAGTTGCCTAGAGTCACATCGGTGGCATTCTCTTATTTAGCTTGAAGACTAAACCGACAGGTAGACTGGCAGGTGTGTTACCCAGTGTCTTTCTCTCCCCCTCCTTTCTCGCTCTGCCCCTTCACCCTGCAGAGGCCAGAGGGGACAAGGTCAAGTGGGTGTTCACCTGGCCCCTCATCTTCCTCCTGTGCGTCACCATTCCCAACTGCAGCAAGCCCCGCTGGGAGAAGTTCTTCATGGTCACCTTCATCACCGCCACGCTGTGGATCGCTGTGTTCTCCTACATCATGGTGTGGCTGGTGAGTGGGGGGAGCAGGGGGTGGACTGTGTGCACAGACAGGGAGAGGTGGGGAGCTGGGTTCAAGGCTAACCACAGGTACTGCTGTGCCACCTTTGGGCAAGTCACTGGCCTCACTGACCACAGCGTATTTCTCAGTAGAAAAGGGTTTGAATGAGGTGCATGACTTTGTGCCAGGTACCCGGATTGCAGAGACACAGCACAGTGCCTGCCTTCGAGTGTGAGGGAAGGAGACCAACCTTTGCACAGGTAGCCTAAATCACACTGTTCTAGTGTTATAGGCAGAGCAATATGACAGGTGGATGATCACCAAGCCCCCTTGGTTTCCAGGGTCCCAAGGGAATGTGAAGGAAGGAGACTGGAGTCAAAGGAGATGAGGTTGAACATAAGGCAGCTTGTTCCATGCTCCTGCCCAGGAATGCTCCTCCCCCCACCGATGCGCTGGTGCTGGTTTAATCACTTCATATAAACTCTTTCTTATCCTCCTAACAACCCCATGGGTTGGGTGCTATTATCTCCATCTAACGAATGGGGGAAATCGAGGCATAGAGAAATTGAGTAATTTCCCCAAGGTTACATAGTTAGTGAGTGCTAGAGTTAGGATTAGGACCCAGGTATTGATCTCCTAAGCCCATGATCTCAACTACTACCGTAAGCTGCCTCTCAGTTTGCTACTGGACTTTTCAGATTTCGTTGGATGGGAGTTTTGCAGGCAGAGAGGCATTGGTGTAGCTCCTCATAAGCTCCTATAGCCATACAGGACAAGTCCCCATATAAACCTTTCATCGGCTGGGCTGGGCTGGATCAGGCCACACGGGAGCCTCCTTTCCCACTCTCTGTGTACCACCTAATGGGGTCCCTGCTTCTCCTCCTCATTCCCAGGAGCAAAGAGAGGGGAAGCGGTTCCAGCATGGCTGCAGTTCTGTTGATTGTGAAACTCACTCTCGGCCCCTTACACCCTAGTGGTTAGCATCGAGTCCCTTTATTCTCCTCCTAATGCCTGACACCAGCAGCAGAGAAGGCAAACGATCTTGACATGAGAGACAGCAGGGTCAGTAAACATTCCATGCTGGCCCAGGGGCCACCTTTCTCTTAACTCCAGAGAAACTGTGTCGTTTGGTGGGGAACAAAGGATCCTGGATCACATGAGAACAGCACTGAATCCTAGTCCTACCCCTTGCAAACCACGGAAGCTGGTGACTCCCTCTATGAAGTGGGGGTGATCATCGCTCTCTTACAAGGCCATTGGGAGAATGAAAAGCACATTCTAGGCACTTGGCCAATCCTGTCTCTTCCCTCTCCCAACCCAATCACACCTCCCCCCATCCCTCCGAGCGCATTACTGGAATTCTAAACAGTGTATGGGAGCCATTTTGCCTGTGCTTTCCTGAAATCCCACCCTTTGGCCGGCTCCCTCACCTCAAATGCTTCCTCAGGCTGATCAGAGACCTGCCCTAGCCTCTGTGAGTGTCCTTACTCATGCAGCAGCCTTCCTGTCCCTGTGGCAGAGCCTCCCCAAGACACCAGCTGGTGGAAGGCGCTGCCCCCAGCCTGCTCCCTTTCTCCCTTTCTCCTGGTACCCGCTTAGAGCTCTGTATCCCAAAAGGAAGCTCAGGAGGGACTCTGTGATTGTGTTTTAGTGAATGAAACAAGTCATGTAACTCAGGAGGGACGGAACCACTCCAAGCCTCCAGGACTCCAGCATCTGCGCCAGCCCCAGGCACTCACACTTAGAACACCCTGGCCTTGGTTCAGCTGAATGGGGGACATGGGGACACTTGAACATTCAAGTCCCCCAGGACCTCATGCATGTCCCTCCTGACCACTCCCTTTCATACCCTACTCCCAGCCCAAAACAGTTTGGTTAGACCGTGTCAGAAGCATCCAGTAGTTAGCCACTTATTGAAACCAACAGCCAATTAAGGGTGATTACCTGGTAACAGTCAGATGATCATGAGCATCGCTGAATAATACACAGTTTGGCCACTGAGTAGTGTGATTTCTTATAGTGCCCTTCTTGTGTTGAATTAGTGTTGTGTGCATTATACCCAGTTTCAACCTAATCTTGCTTCATCTTGTTGAAGCATTGTGATTTGAGTTTGCAGCACGGCTGGTTGCTCATGACAGTAAATATTAGCCATTTTCACCATGAGATGCAGCAATGCCGTTTCCATGCTTCCATGATGAAGATTAAAGTCCCCACAGCCCACTCCATATGGGGGATGGGGAAGATCTGGAATTAGTTACTGTCTAAACTCCCTAGAGACTGGGTGTGGTGGCTTACACCTGTAATCCCAGCACTTCGGGAGGCCAAGACAGGAGGATCACTTGAGCCCAGGAGTTCAAGACCAGCCTGGGCAACATAGTGAGACCCTGTGTCTACAAAAAATTAAAAAATTAGCCAGGCAGGGTGGCATGCACCTGTAGTTGCAGCTACTCAGGAGGCTGAAGTGGGAGGATTGCTTAAACCTGAGAGGTTGAGGCCACAGTGAGCCATGGTCAATCCATTGCACTCCAGCCTGGGCTGTGGAACAGAGCAAGATCCTGTCTCACAAAAAAAAAAAAAAAAAAACCAAAAAAACCTCCCTAGAAAAAGATGACAATCAGAGATAATGAAAACTGTGCCTTGAGTGAATTGGATTTGCAATTTTTAATTTTTCTGAATAAAATTAAAGGCCAGTTCATCTTTACATTTTAAAGAAAGGATCCAGTGATTTCTCTTACTGAAGTATATTCCCAAAACAACATTACAAGTAAAAAAAAAAAAAGTATTTCATGACATTTGAGTGGGTGTGAGAATCAGGAAGATCAAATTAATGAATATGTGAAATTCTTCTTTAGTTACAGAAAATAACCATATGATTAAATTAGTTCTGCTAATTATCAGTGAGACAGGACACTCCAACCCCCACCACCTTGATGTATAAACCCCACCCTTGTTTCTTAAACCAGGGTCATGGGGTCACCGGAACCACTTTACTGGGGCACTCTTACCTATGGGTTTGAACTTCAGATAGCCTCAGTTTGGGGGAGTAGAATGGCCTTGACGGTAAAATTCTGTAAAGAAGACAGTGCCCATGGTAGCCTTGATCTCTGCTTATGCAAGATGTGCCCACCTGAGCACCCTGTGCTTACTTTCCCTATGTCCTGGTGAGGCTCCAGCAAGCAGTGAAGCCCCACCTGTCCATCCTCTACACCCCCACCTTTTATTAATACATCTCTCACCCCCAAGACTTTGGAAGAATGATTCTTGAATATCAGTGTCAAAAGGGAGAGGCTTTGGAAGTGGATTGTCCATTTCCCCAGAACGCTTGTGCAGTTGGGGAAACTGAGGACCAAAGAGAAGAAATGACTTCTATAAAGTCACGCAGATAGTCAGGGCAGAGCCAAGACCAGCCGCCAGGGCCCTGGACTTGAATCTGCTTCCCTGTCTGAAGCCTGAGTGTTGGAGGGCTCAGAGGGCCTGGGCATGGAGTCCAGGGTAAAGCAGGGTTCATGTGGCATCCCTGGTCCTGAGCACTCTGGTATGTGCACACTCCAGACCTTCCTTCCTTCCATCCTTCCATGCTTTGGCTTCTTAGCCTTATAGTTCAGTGGGTTTTGTTTTGTTTTGTTTTGTTTTAAAAGAGGCAGCCCCAGTAATTCTAAAATAACTGTTTCCTATGCTTACAGTGTCTCTAATACTAGGAATATTTCTTTAGTCCACACACTGTTGGTTGAGAGTTCATGTCTCCACCCCGCATTCTGCAGGTGACTATTATCGGATACACACTTGGGATCCCGGATGTCATCATGGGCATTACTTTCCTGGCAGCAGGGACAAGTGTTCCAGACTGCATGGCCAGCTTAATTGTGGCGAGACAAGGTATGGATTATGCCTCAGCCCTCATAGTCATGCAGTGCAGGCCGCTGTGTCCTCATCCCTGCCTGACTTATAGTTGACCAAGTTGTGGCTCTTATGACTGGCAGTTGTCAAGTCCTCCTATGGAGAAAAACTGCAACATCTAGAAAGCATCATTTATTAGATTCCATTCACAGAGAGAATGCTACCAAGATGAACTCCTCCAGACCTCTATCTAGATGCTTTTGCTAGAGTGGTTGTATAAAAACAAAAATGTTCTGAGGTTAGCAGTCAATGTGAGATTGAACAGAGGCCAAACCCAGACTTTATACAGCAAATGAGCTAATAACAAGAAACATTCTGGTCCCAGAAAGGCAAAGCACTGACATCCTATACATCCAACTCCCCCATTCTTCTTCTGACCTCTAGAACGTGTGTAATGTTTTGGTTTGTTTGGTGGTGTTTGTTTTGGGCTTACTACATGGCATGGGCTGAGCAACACAAGGAGTGAGTGTATGAGCTTTGATGGTGGAACAAAAGAGCTGTAACAAGTGCAGGTTTTACTGACTTCTCCTTTTCTGCTAGCAAGGTAGCATCCCAGCATGGACATCCACAGATCTTCCTCGCAGCACAGAGTTTGAAAGTGTAGGGATGGGGATGGGTGAATAATGGCGTAAAATCTCACAGGAGACAGGAGAAGAGAACAGTGCCCAAAGAGAAAGGTTGGCTTTGGGAAGAGGGACAGGACGTGTTATTCCTCCAAGATAAAGGGTTGATTGGTTGGTTAGTGAGTTGCACCTGAGAAACCATGAGGTGAGGGAAAGGAAGAGTGGGAGTACGTTTGCTGGTCGGCAGGGCCCTGACAGAGAATGGGGACAGTTAGGGACAGCAGCTGAGGGAGGAATGGAATTTAACTGAGTGACCTTTGATGTGAGCGTGTTAGTTCCCTAGGGGAGTCATAACAAAGTGCCACAACGGGGTGCCTTAAAATGACAGAAGTTCATTGTCTCACAGCTCTGGCAGCTAGAAGTCTGAAAGTCAGGTGTCAGCAGGGCCATGGTCCCTTGAAGGCTCTAGGAGAGGACCCTTCCTTGCCCCTTCGTAGCTTCCAGTGGTCGCGCAATCCTTGGGTCTCCCTGGCTTGTAGCTGTATCACTCCAATCTCTGCCTCTGCCTTCACACCGCATTCTTCCCTTGGTATGTCTGTGTTGACTTCCTCCTCCTGCTCCTCCTCCTCCTCCTCCTCCTCTTCCTCCTCCTCTCCTTCCTTCCTTCCTTTCCTCCTCCTCCTCCTCCTTCTCCTTCTTCCTCTTTTTTTCTTTTTTTTTTGTGATGGAGTCTCACTCTGTCACCCAGGCTGGAGTACAGTGGCGTGATCTCGGCTTACTGCAGCCTCTGCCTCCCGGGTTCAAGCAGTTCTCTTGCCTCACCCTCCCGAGTAGCCAGGACTACAGGCACATGCCATCACACCCAGCTAATTTTTGTATTTTTAGTAGAGACAGGGTTTCACCATGTTGGCCAGGCTGGTCTCAAACTCCTGGCCTCAAGTGATCCACCTGTCTCAGCCTCCCAAAGTGCTGGGATTACAAGCATGAGCCACTGCACCTGGCAGACTTCCTCCTTCTTATAAGGAGACCAGTCATCAGATTAGAACCCACCCTAATTCAGTATGACCTTACCTTAATTTGAGTACCTCCTCAGAGACCCTATTTCCAAATAAAGTCACATTCACAGGTTCCAGATGGACATGAATGGGGGCAGGGTACTCAGCCCAGTACAGTGAGTACAAGGAAAGCTGGTGAGCACCGGGGTCCTGGCCGATGTTCAGCGACATGAACTTGGTGGGATTCAGTCATGCCGGCTCCAGCGGTGCACAGATGACAAGTTCATCCCTACCCAGAGTCAGCTGGGTGGACAGTGGAAGGTCAAGGGACAAGGGAATGTGCAGTTTAAACAACTGGCCCTGGAGTTCAGGCTAGGGAGGGGTGTTAGGGTGCTGGAAGTTTAAGGGCTTGCAGGAGTGGGGAGTGTCCCAATGAGATCAACAAAGGGTCTCTTTTAGGACCAAGGGACAGATGGGGCTCTGAAGCAGCACATCATCTCAGAGTGGGTACAGCGAAATGTGGAAGTACAGAAACTGAGGAAGGGTGAGGCCGGGGTGGAGGGTGCGTAATTGTCCTCAGGGTAACATTGATATGATTGAGAGGGACTCCAACAAATGTGGTTAAAAATAGCTTCCTGGCTGGGTGCGGTGGCTCGTGCCTGTAATCCCAGCACTTTGGGAGGCCGAGGTGGGCGGATCACCTGAGGTCAGGAGATCAAGACCAGCCTGGCCAACATGGTGCAAACCCCGTCTCTACTAAAAATAAAAAAAATTAGCCAGGCATGGTGGCGCACACCTGTAATCCCAGCTACTCAGGAGGCTGAGGCAGGAGAATCACTTTAACTCAGGAGGCAGATGTTGCAGTGAACCACTGCACTCCAGCCTAGGCAACAGAGGGAGACTTCATCTCAAAAAGAAAAAAAAAATAGCTTCCTGATGACAAAAGATCCAGGAACCCCTGTTCAGAGCCTGCTGCACAAACCAGGAGGCTGTGCAGCATGTGCTCTAACCAGAGGCACCATATCCGGGCCTCCCTCCAGGCCCCCAGCACAAAGCATGGTCCTAGCCCCAAGCATCGGCTTGACCTGGGAGCTGATGAAATGCAGACTCCCAAGCCCTGCCCCAGACCCACTGAATCAGAATCTGCATTTTCACAAGACCCCCAGGTGATTCCTGTTCTCACTAAAATTTGAGTTGCACTGCCCTAGAAGTCCTCAAAGGCTCACACAGCTGCCGGCAGCCCCGTTTGTGCAGAGCGGGAAGTCCACCAAACCTGAGACCCGCTCATCCCCTCCTCTGCAAACTCAGGCACCTTCCTACCCGCCTGACCTGCTGGACTGCCTGCCGTTTCACCAGGTGCAACTAACTGGGCCACAATAGTTGCTGCATGTTCCCGCATCTTACCAGACACTGAGAGACCAGAAGGCCGGGTTCCCAGAGACACCACTCCTAACAGGACTAAGCTAAGAGATTTTGAAGTCACTCAGAGAAGTGCCTGGGGCAGGCTGGGAGGAGGAGTATAAGGGGTCAACAGATGACAGCAACAAGCAGGGGACGAAGAGGTGACCTAGCTATGCAACATAGGTGGGCTGGCAGTCGAACAGAGATGGGCCACCTGTGTGGGTGCCGATCTGCGTTGGCTGCCGTATGTGCCAGCTACCAAAGCAATGTTGTGGTTCTAGGCATTTGCGTTTCAGGTTTGTTCATTCCAAAAACATGCGTATGTGTGCCAGGTTAGGACAGTGGTGTGGAAGTATGGCTAAGTGGCCGGGTTAGGGCAGATTCCAGCCAGTACAAGTCTTACTTATAAAAGTTTGCTTTCTTAATTATATGCCTCTCCAGTTACTAACGTCCTGATTGTGTGGCTAGCTGGATACTGGACAGCTGGACAGGAAGGGGAAGGACGAGGACATGGGCCCCAGCCTCTGATGTGCTTCTAGCCTGGTTGGGGAAAGACAGCTCACCCTTAGAAACTACCAGGGCATAAAATCCAATATCCTATGATTCCCAGGCAGGGTCGTGGGTGCTGTTGCCTGGGTCCCAAATATGCTTCAAGGCTTGGTAAAAAGGATGCTGTACCAGGTGACCTTGGGCTGCCTGCAAACTGTGCCCTTGGGCACATCCCAAGCCTCAGTTTCATCTTCTGTCACGTGAGGTTATGCCCCACTCCGGCCTCCAGCCCAGGGTAGCTGGGTACATGAAGTGAGGTGCAGTGGCTGGGAGTCCTCATAGAACATCAGCTGACGAGCCTGGCAGGAGAGATCGTGAAGGGCCCGCATGCATCTGCTAGGCTGTTGTTCCCACAAACGGGGTGCCGTAAACAACGGAAGTGTATTGTCTCGTGGTTCCGAAGGCCAGAAGCCTGAAGGAGAATCTGTCCCAGGCCCCTCTTGCCTCTCTGTCCTTGGCTATCTTCATCTTTGCCCAGGTTCTCCCTGTGTGTCCAAATTTCTCCTTTTTATAAGGACTCTTGTGTCCTGAAAGAACCTCCTTAAAAACAACTAAAACCAAGAACTTCTGGGGCTGTTCACACATTGTTCAAGTCACCCCAAGATCGTTCTGGCACGCTGAGCTGAACACCGCCATCTTTGTTCATTCTCTCTCTAACGGGCAAAGCAGGATCATCGAGTTGAAAAGTTGTAAATAATGAGTATATTTATTCCGCTATTTATTTTTTTAATAACTGTGACCTCCTGCACTGCGAATGCTGTGTGACATGAGATTCTTAGTTTAATAAAACTGTCATTAAATTTGAATGAATTGATGTTATTGGTTACTGAACACTGGCATGAGTTTATTTTTATTGTGAAGAAAAAATCCAGTCATATTGGATTAAGACCCTAAAGACCTCATTTTAACCTGTTACTTCTATAAAGACCCTATCTCCAAATAAAGCCACATTCTTAGGTACTGAGGGTTAGAACTTCAACATATGAATTTGGAGGGTCACAGTCAACCCATAATAGTCCCCTTTAGGCTTCAGGAAGGGCATGGATCTGAGGCCTTATGAAAAGGTTTAGAAATGTAAGGTCCTTGCAGAAGGAATTCCTTTCCAAGGAATGGCACTGATAGAACAGTTAGGAGAAAGAATACAGGCTTCTGGTGATCTGCTCTTATAAAATAAATGTGTTGTTGTCCCCTGCAGGCCTTGGGGACATGGCAGTCTCCAACACCATAGGAAGCAACGTGTTTGACATCCTGGTAGGACTTGGCGTACCGTGGGGCCTGCAGACCATGGTTGTTAATTACGGATCAACAGTAAGTTCCTCTCACCTTGAACAGATGTGTTTTACCCAGAAGGATAGTGGTGTTGGCCCAGTTCCAGCCAGAGGCTCTGGGAGATGACCTCCTCTTCTCCTTGGCACTCAGACACCCATTTTCCATAGCGGCTTCTAGAGCACCTTAGGGATGTCTGCACTTCCACTCCTCACCTCAGCCCGCTGGCGTGCCTCTCCCCATCCCAGGCCGTCTCCTCAGATGAGCAGGGTCGTGACTTGAATCCATATTTTCCTGACCCTCCACGACCATGTGGTCACCTGTAAACACCTGTGTTTTCCTGATGAGGGAATGCATTGGCCCAGGCACACTAGGATTTCTGGATGGATTGGCTCTGAGCAGTCAAGAGACTCAGGGCACGTGTGTTTGATTTTCCAGGTGAAGATCAACAGCCGGGGGCTGGTCTATTCCGTGGTCCTGTTGTTGGGCTCTGTTGCTCTCACCGTGAGTCTTTACAATTCCAAAACAGATGCCTCATGCATACTTGATTTCATCTGATTCCGCCTCGTCACTTACGTGACTCTGAACACCCCTGTCACTTCCCTTGGTAATGAAGGATAAAGGCAAGAAAATGTAGACGTTCATAGACACACCCAAGTCCAGTCTTTGCCAGGAGCATTGGCACCCTTGCTGTGCTTTTCCTGAGTACATAAGAGGTCCCCAGAGGAAGCGAATTGCATTTCCTTTCTTTCTGCCTGTTCCAGTTCCTCTCTAGTGCCAGTAGGACAGAGATCCTCCCCTGCGCATCTGAGCTGACAAATGGGAGGCATGACATCCCTCAGGATGGCACGTCGGAATAATCGAGGCCTCCCTACCCCATGTGCCCAGGTCTGTGCTGAGCACTTGACTTCAGCGTCACTTTATTCTATCCTTACAACCACCCGATGAGGGAGGTGCTGTCATTCCCATTGCAGAAGAAATCGGGGCTCAGGGGTTAACTTTCCCAAGGTCACAGAATTGGGCAATGGCAAAGCTAGGATTTGAACCCAGGTTGGTCTGTCCTTAGGGAACTCTGACTTTTTACCCGCAATGCTCCAGTGAGGTTCCTGGGATCCAGTCCCAAGAAGCCTTGATTGAGGGACAAGGAGGAAGGGAGTGGAAGGAAAGGTAGAAGGATCAGGGAGGAATGTAAGATAATTCTGTGCTTTAACCCTCTACCCCAAACACACACACACACACACACACACACACACACACACACACACACACACACACAGAGACAGAAAGATGGCTCAAGCAGACATTTGCCCAGCCAGGGGTCCATAGGAGCCTTGGAAATTGTGCTAAGGAGACAAGGGAAAAGACCATGGTGCCACGCTCTGAAGCACAGGGGTCATCCAGCTAAAGCCCGCGTTTGTCTCTAGAGAAGGCCTGGGCAAGGAGGACAACATGCCTACGACCAGCCGGGAGGAAATGACGTGCCTGCCTGGGGAGGGCCGGTCCCATGAGGGCGGCTGCTGTGTGTCCCTGAGTCAATGCGGCTAGGACAGACTCGCCCTTTCATGGGGCAAGTCTAAGCCCTCTAGGGCTTATTCTGGTCAAACTGAGGATCATCCTACAGCACCCCGCTGTACTTGCCCACATTCTGCAGAATGTTCTAGGCTTCCCCACATAGGTGTTGCTTTCCAGTAGAAATGCCTCTTGTATTTCTTTGCCCTGCAAGCCCAGTTCCGCACTCTGTCCTCCCAGGTCCTCGGCATCCACCTAAACAAGTGGCGACTGGACCGGAAGCTGGGTGTCTACGTGCTGGTTCTCTACGCCATCTTCTTGTGCTTCTCCATAATGATAGAGTTTAACGTCTTTACCTTCGTCAACTTGCCGATGTGCCGGGAAGACGATTAGCGCTGAGTCGCGCCCCTGGGAGCTGATCTGGACACTCTGTGACACTGGCGTCCTCCTCTCCCCTCCTTCCCCCACCACAGGTCTCTCCTGCATAGGCAGCCACTGTCCGTTCTTTCACACACCGGAAGGAAGAGCCATCGTGGTCTTTGTCTGGTCACAGGCCAGGCTGCTGGGCGTCCTCCTCCTCCTTGGAGTTCCGCCCCTGCAAGGCTGGATTTGGGGGCCATTATCTGAGCAGCTTCGAAGACCCCTGAGCTGCCAACCACGGAGATGTGCCAAGCATCTCATCTCTCCTGCACACTTTAGTCAGAAGGACTTCTGCATGCAGTTTGTCTTTCTGTTCTGCAGGCAGCCTCAGAAATGAGGTCATTTGTGAGCACAAGATCTCATAGGGCCCTTTTCCTGGAAAAACTGGAAGAATGAAAATAATTTTTTTCTGTGGAAGAGAGAAAATGAGTGAATATTCTTCTCACTTTTATTGATGCATTCAGAGAATAAGCAATGAAATATTAAAAAATGAAACATCATATAGGTCATCATACTTGAAAACTATCATTCCATATGAAAGGATCATGATACACACCAAAAAAGCAATGATCGTAAAGACACAAATCCTCTGTACGCCGTCTTGCATTGGCACTGAGGTGTTTGGTTTGGAATAGGGAAAAAGGTAAGAGACTGACGTGGAAAGGTGCTAACTCAGAGACTGGAGATTATAGTTTACAGCTGTACTTTCCAGATCTTCTATGTGACACAATGCACTGTCCTTGTGGGTTTGTCAATTATTTGTTAATGCTCTAGTTTCAAAACCACCCTGTTGAAAGTTCCAGTTATTTATATGCCCAACAAATTTCATAGCCTGCTGAACTGGACTGAGTGTGTCAGAAGTGCTGGTTAATGACGAGAAGAGAGATTGCCTGAAAAACAACAAACTGCTTTCTGGTTAGCTGAAGGCAAGTGTGAAAATCATAATTTAGAATATTTAGAGCTAAGCTTCTGGAACCACGTAGTTTACTACACGTGACAGGCCAAGAATGGGAGGCTGACTCAAAACTAGATAGAAAAATATAAAATAATTTTCGACCACTTGATAGCTCTCAAATATATATTTAAAAGATTTATGAATACAAACCATTTATGGTTTATGGTTTCTAAAAAAGAAAGCACAATTAATTTTATAGAGAGGTTTTTTATTTTTTTAATATTTCTATTGCAAAAGTCTATCCGATTTGATGCACTTTGAATATTGAGATATTTTGCACGGATGAATGTATGGGAACTACCCATGATGATGTAAGAGGAAAGAACATTTTTTTGTGATTCACCAGACATCACTTTAAACTTGGTGATGAGTTTAAATCCAGTAGCTAATCCCTTCCTGAGACTCAAAGATCGTGACCCTGGTTGGAATTTCTGACTGTGCTCTTTAGGGCCTCCTGAGTTTCAAAAGGAGGAAGTGTTCGTGCTTGTGTCCCTTAAGTTCCCTGTTGCATGAGCCTGCGACAGGACCTCACCCCCACCACCAGGCTTCTATTTGGGATTCACGTCAGTATTAGTATCGTAGCTACACCAAGTTCAGGCTTCTCTTTTTGTTTTTTTACCTAGAAATTGGGCTCAGTGGTCTTCAACTTGAGGATGAGGGTGATTTTCCTAAGAAATCAGCAAAGAGGGAAGGCAGGGACCCTGCAGATTCACCAATATAAACTAGCTGCAGGGATTTCAGAGCCCTTGGGACCACTCCGTCCCCTTAATAGCTAAGTTCTCCTGGTTCCTCCGATCTTACAGGCTCATCCAGGTTCCAAAGTGCTTCTGTCTCTGTTTTGATTCTCCAAACTGCTCTGTGATGTACGTAGGGATTATTCTCCCCACTTAACAGAAAGTAGTGTCTTGGAGAGGTCAAGGGTCTCTAGTTCAATGGCCAGTCATAGCAGAAGGGAGGCCAAGCCCCAGTCCATCACCCCTCCCAGGCCAGCCTCTGTAAGTTGGCCATACTTGGGGAGTGAGTGTGAGTATGACTTTACCTTCCTGGTTAGTTCTTACTGTTTGAGTCAAAACCTCATCAATATATCATTGACTCCTGGGTTCCTCAGGTCATTTCCTAATATCTGTCCCTATCCAATGCCTCTATTTTTTCTTGAAAAAAGGACCAAAAATTATTTTTAGCTATGACAAGGCACAGGCCACGTGGCCCCTGATGGTGTCCCTGCTGGTTTTCAATTCTCTGAAGCCTTGTGTAGCTTTCAGAGCACACGTATCCTAATTACCCTCCTCTTCCTCAGCAGAACACATTTGAGATTCTAAATGGATACTGTTAGTCTCTAAAGTTGCAGTTAGAAACTAAAATAATGTTTTTTAATATGTAATATGCTCCTCTTGGCTAATTTTCTTTTGACTTTAACGTGCCAATGTAACTTCCTTTAAAGGATCTATGCATTTATTAAATCTAGAAAACTATATGTACACTGTAGGTGGAAAATTCTCTTTTTTAACTAAATATTTTTCCATCACAAGTTTAAAGAATTGCATGATTAATTAGGCTTTCATTTTTAAATTACGCTTTCATCACTACGCAGGATTACTTTATTTTATTCCCAAAGCTCATTAGCATGGGATAATTACTCTGCTACAGAAATAGGCAGTTTTAAAAAATGAATTTAGCTCTTCTCATTGGGGGCAGAAAAGAAAAAAAAAACACAAACCATTGCACTCAGATGGAAAATGCCTATAGACACAGGAGCAGGTGGTTCCTGTGGACTTCTGGTTTGGAATTTTGCCTCACCAGGTTCAAGTGTGGTTAGGGTGGAAGGTGTCCAGTATCTTGAGAACCTGGCCCTAGAGGAAGGTTCTGGGTCAGCTGCAATGAGAGACTGGTGATAAAGGGCACGATGGGCAGGACACAGTCCTCGCCTTAACCACCCCATCCTTCCTATTACCCACAGTCTGCTGGCCTTCATGCCTCTTCCCCTTGTCACCTGTGTCTCCTCCTTATGCACAGAGCTGGCTGCCCTTCTGAATTTTCTTTTCTCTTTTTTTTTTTTTTGAGACAGCATCTCACTCTGTCACCCAGGCTGGAGTGCAGTGACGCCATCTTGGCTCACTGCAACCTCCGCCTCCTGGGTTCAAGCAATTCTCGTGCCTCAGCCTCCTGAGGCTGTAGCTAGGATTACAGGCGTGCGCTGCCACACCCAGCTAATTTTTGTATTTTTAGTAGAGATGGGTTTTCACCATGTTGGCCAGGCTGGTCTCAAACTCCCGACCTCAGGTGATCCACCCACCTTGGTTTCCCAAAGTACTGGGATTACAGGTGTGAGCCACCGCACCCAGCCTGCCCTTGTGAATTTCCACCTGCTCCTTACCCCTCACCTGTTAGGACTGTTTCTTGCTTTTGCCCCTGTCGGTCCCCTGCCTTAACAGACCCAAGCAGCTGATAATGCACCAAGCTTCCCTGACCAGGTGGGGTGTGTGTATCACCCAAGGGTAGTCCTGCAGACCCTGACCAAAGCCCGTTCCTGGGTGGCCCAGGGTCCAGGTTTCTTCCACCTGCTCTTCCCTGTTAATGGGGATTTGCAAGCCTAATCGCATCAGCAGGAGCCCATCTCTCAGAGAAGCCCGACTCCCCAAGCAGACCGGGATTTCGGGAAGGGTGTGGGGGGTGTCGTTGCTGGATACCCGTCTTTCTGCCTGTCCTTTCTCCTCTCTGAATCCTGGGGCCCCTCTCCCTCCTTAAAGCTGGGGTGGACAGAGGGGCGGGAGAGGGACAGGAAAGGATCAGAGTTCATCCCCCCTGGGAAAAAGCAAGAGCGAATGAATTCCAGCGCCAGCGGCTGAGGCTGCCTTCCGTGCCTTCCCTCCATGGGGATCAGGCGAGTGGGGCTTAGGAAACTGGAACTGGGAAGGTTCTGTTGCCACACTTTGGAACTTTCCCCCTGGGATTCAGCAGTTGAGAAGCAGAGACCTTTCTGCCCTGGGTGAATGGGTCCTTTAGGGAGGGGTTGGTCTTTTGTCTCACATCCCCATCTTTCCTTTCCTTCTGGGCCATGCTTCTCCCTGGCTGGAAAAATGTGGCTGTGCTGTCCCTGTGATCCACTCTCAGCAAATGCGTGTGACTCAAATAAACAAAGAACTTACCTGTTAGAGTGAAAATCCTCAGGAGATTGTACCCAAATGCCATGCTTTAAATATTCATGGTCTCTCTAATGCCCTCCAGATGTGATTTCCATGGGAACCATCCTCCGCTGGGGGCAGTTAGCAGGAGTACGTGGGGCACGTGAGGTGGTCCTCCTCTCAGCACACCGTGCCCATAGAAACTTCTAGAAATTTCTGAAAATGCTCTGTGGGCAGCTCTTGGGTGGCAGTAAGTCCATCAACCCCCACCTACCCCTGAGCCTGAAGCGCTGCCCTTGCTCTCTCTTTATGTGTGTGCACCTGAAGGATTTCCTGGTCTCTGCAGCTCATCCTGTGAGCCCCTCAAGCACAAAGCCTCCCTTGGGGCTTCTCAAAGCATGGAGAGGGGCCCTTCCTGTCCTTTGGGAAAATCTTCCCCACTGTGTCAGTTATATGGGAACAAGAGTGAGGGGGTCTTTCTCTAGGCCTGTGCCACAGGACAGAGAACACGGGATTCTGCTGTTCGCTTTGAGCCACAGCCTTTACCAGCCCGGTTTGTGTAGGGGGCCCCTTCGCCTTGCTGCAAAGAGCTGTTCCCCAAAGGGCATATCCACACGGAACAGGTTTTAAAAAGGCTTTTTTTTTTTTTTTTTGAGACAGGGTCTCGCTCTGTCACCTAGGCTCGAGTGCAGTGGTGCCATCTTGGCTCGTTGCAACCTCCACCTCCTGGGTTCAAGTGATTCTCCCACCTCAGCCTCTCTGGTAGCTGGGACTACAGGCATGCACCACCATGCCCAGCTAATTTTTGGATTTTTAGTAGAGAAGGAGTTTCACCATGCTGGCCAGGCTGTTTTTGAACTCCTGACCTCAAGTGATCCTCCCACCTGGGCCTCCCAGAGTGCTGAGATTACAGGCGGGAGCCACCACACCTGGCCAAAAAAAGGCATTTTGATTTAGGTTGCTGTGTTTGCTTGTTGATAAAGAAAACTCAATTGGGACACTAGTTTTGTGCTCAGCTTTAGGCTGGGTAGCTAATGGGAGGATGTCCAGCCTGTCACTGTGCTCCCAGCGCAAGGAAATGGGTGCCCACCCGGAATCAGGAGGAGGCTTTTCCCTCCCGTTCTGCAACCAGGGTGGAGCTATCTTTCCAGGGAAGCCAGCTGAGAGGTTTTAGGGCTTTGGTTATTTTATAGGGGTTTTAAACCTCCTAACTTTTCAATGACAAATGGCTCCCAGGTGCCATTGTCTCTGTTAAATCCTCAAACATTCACAAGCACACACTGCCAGGGGCACGGGTTGTCTTTCGCCTACATGTTTCTAAGGCTCTTTATTCAATCTCACGGTGTCAGTGTCCAGTTGTCAAAGTTATTAATCTTCCTCCTGCTTCTTAACAGGGCTGACAGTATACTTTAGTCTAGGAACATGTCTGCTGCTGGCCTACCCTGGTACCAGGATTTGAGGGCCACGGGCGGCATCTCTGAGAGCTGAAAATCCACACTGTGCCTGTGGGAAAGTCAAGCCCTTGGCTGTGTGGCTTTTCTATCCCTTGGATTTACAGGTCTGGGAATTGGCTGCTCCTTAGTTATAACCCCAGTGACAAATGCCGGCTTAAGCCACACCTATGCCCACTGTTGCTAGAATTCAAACAGTTGCTTTTTTTTTTTTCTTTTTGAGAAAGGGACTCACTCCGTTGCCCAGGCTGGGGTGCAGTGGCTCGATCACAGCTCACGAAAGCCTCAAACTCCTAGGCTCAAGTGATCCTCCTGAAAAGTAGGTAGGACTACAGGCACATGCCACCACATCCAGCTAATTTGTTTTCATTTTTTTTTAGAGACAGGATCTCTCTGTGTTGCCCAGGTAGGTCTTGAACTCCTGGCCTCAAGTGATACTCCTGCCTTGAACTCCCAAAGTGGATTACAAGCGTGAACCCCTGCACCCGGCCCAAGCAGTTGTTTCTTTTTTTTTTTTTTTTTTGAGATGGAGCCTCACTCTGTCGCCCAGGCTGGAGTGCAGTGGCACGATCTCAGCTCACTGCAGGCTCCGCCTCCCAGGCTCATGCCATTCTCCTGCCTCAGCCTCCCGAGTAGCTGGGACTACAGGCACCCGCCACCACGCCCAGCTAATTTTTTGTATTTTCAGTAGAGACAGGGTTTCACCGTGTTAGCCAGGATGGTCTCGATCTCCTGACCTCGTGATCCGTCCACCTCGGCCTCCCAAAGTGCTGGATTACAAGCGTGAGCCACCGCGTCTGGCCAAGCAGTTGCTTCTTATGCAATATGTTGGTTGGGACTTGTCCATGGACGAGGCCAATAAAATTCTTAATCCTGCAGAGAGTCAGTACCCTCATCACCCCATCACTGGAAAACAAATGTTTTAAGCTATCAAGAGAGGGAATGTGCAGCTTTTGGTTTCTAGATGCATGGTTTGGTGTGATCTGCCTTTGTGCCTAAAGGGAATGTCCCAAACAACAGAGCCTTCTTTGCTGTCACTCCAGAATTCTCTACACAGAATTTCCCAAGTCCATTCAGGACAGACACGCAGTCCTCTTTCAATGGAAGAAGAGAGGACTTTTCCCCTCCTGAAAAATGACTGGAGTGTGAACAAGGCAGCTCTGTTTTTCCAAATAAGTTGTTCTTGTGAGTTTTTTCTGGCCACTGGGCATCTCTGCCCTCACCTTTCATCCCTGCCCTCTAAGCCACAGACCCCATGACCACACTGTCTGCTTCCTTGAGCCTCCTGCACGAGGCTTGGACCTGGGGGACCTGGAGACCCTGCGGACAGAACTGTGGCTGAGCCACTGTGGCCAACTCTTGGGGAGCTCCACAGTGGGGGTTGCTGGTCTGTGAGGCTGAGTCTCCATTTCAGAGCACACACTCCCTGGCAGGGCGCCTCTGCCTGTGTCTCCTGCCCAGCAGCCGCCAGCAGGGAATAGTTGCTGGTGTCTGAGCACAAAGAGAGCTTTGATTATCTAGAGAGGAAAAAGGCTGTCAGCCAGATGCAGCCAGGCCCAGGGGTAGATGCAGGAGTTGCTATAAGGAAGGGGCCGAGCCAGGAGAGGCCAGGCAGATCCACAAAGCCCAAGGGGATGCAGGCTGGGTGTGGTTTCTGAGGGAACCTACAAAATAGCAGGTAGATGGAATCAGAGGACTCTTGTGTCCTAAAAGAACCTCCTTAAAAACAGCTAACACCAAGAACTTCTGGGGCTGTTCACACATTGTTCAAGTCACCCCAAGATCGTTCTGGCACGCTGAGCTGAACACCGCCATCTTTGTTCATTCTCTCTCTAATGGGCAAAGCAGGATCATCGAGTTGAAAAGTTGTAAATAATGAGTATATTTATCCCGCTATTTATTTTTTCAATAACTGTGACCTCCTGCACTGCGAATGCTGTGTGACATGAGATTCTTAGTTTAATAAAACTGTCATTAAATTTGAATGAATTGATATTATTGGTTACTGAACACTGGCATGAGTTTATTTTTATTGTGAAGAAAAAAATCTACAGCAAATCTAAACCTTTCTAAGAAATCTAGCAGTCAGTATTGTAATGCAATATATCAAAATCTGTACACTGTCAATAAAATAAATGAGCACAAGTTGTCTTTCCCTAAATAGAGCTTCTATTCACGCTTTAATAGACACACACATATTTGTATTTTTGAAAGAATTCTATACACTGGAATAACAGCCATTTGATACCATTTCTATTTGCATATTATGAAAAAATAAACTTCAAAAAGGATAAGGGTTGCAGCTTTTTAATGACAATGGTCAGTAATAGATGGAAACAGAGCAGAATTCTCATCATTTACCTTGGCTAGCATGAGTGGCTCCAGAATGACCCAGTCATACCTCAGCAGCCTCCCAAGGTGGGACCTTTAGGTGGCCCCACATTGGAAGGACCCAGCTTGGTTGTCACCACCTTAGAAATCCTCAATGATTTTTTAAAAAGGAGCCCCCACCTCTTCCTTTTGCAGTGGGCTCTGCAAATTACATAGCTGGTCCTGCTCATCACAAAGAAGGTCTATGTCACCAGCTCTTACATCATGGGAAATTGAGGTTCGGGAGTAGAGGTTTTGGTTAATTCATTCTGCAAAACATTCCTGAGTCCTAGCTGCCATGGGTGTCACCACAGACTTTAACATGCACACGAATCAGCTGGGTATCTTGTCAAAAAAGCAGATTCTGGTTTAGTAGAAATGGGATGAGACCCAAGAGGCTAGAGTTCTAGCAAGTTCCCAGGTGATGTCCATGCCACCTGTCGACATTGAGCAGTGAGAAGATAGATCAACGCTACTCACACCCAAGCCTGCTCACAGACGGAGCTTCTTATCAGTCTGCAGCAAGATGAGTACAGAAATCAAGAGAGAATATAAACATTGATGGAAATGTGATGAGTAATTTTGTTGGAATCTGGTTTTTTGGAATCTGGTTGCATCTTTCCAGTAATTTCTTTATATTGCATCACAAAAATATCTGTCCACAATGGATTAAAATTGTTTTAAAATATTGTTTGAATCTTGCCCACAGATAGTTCAAGAAGTTCTACTTTAGATGGGCTAGAAACCCCTTTCATTTTAACTCATTCCAGTACATCTACGAGATAGGAAGTCAATTACGAAGTAGGAAGGACCCTGTCTTAGTCATTCCAGTGCGTGGGCTTTGTGGATTCTGCAGGCCTCGTACTCAAGGCTCTGGGCATCCCAGTGTCCCTCGTGGTATCTGGCACTTCATCGCTTACAAAGCCAATGAAACAGAATGGGTGTCATCCCCCCTTTACAAAGGGGTCTCTAGGCTAGTGACTGTGAGAACCAGCCTGAGAAGCCACGGCCCCTTCCGTTGCCCAGGGCTGCCCAGAACAGATGAGGGAGCAGCGGTTTGGCAGAATCCAATCTGCCTGGGAGCTCGCCCCCTCAGCTGCCTTCACAGCCACAGCTCAGTCTCTATCAGCTTGGTTTCTTTGTTTTTTGTTTTGGATTTTCTGTTTGTTTGTTTGTTTGTTTCAGAGACAGGGTCTTGCTGTGTTGCCCAGGCTAGACTTGAACTCCTGGGCTCGAGGGATCCTCCTGTCTTAGCCTCCCAAGGACCTGGGATGACAGGCCTCGGCTACCACACCAGGCTTTCTCAGGTTGTTTTCGATGTTTCCTGAAAGTTGCTCCAGGCAATTGCAAGTTCACACAGGTCCTGGTGCAGGTGGTCTGCTGGTCCTCTGGTTCCAGGAGCAGGCCTCTCCCAGGCTTCTGTCACCTGCATTTGCTGGCTGGTGTCCACCAGGAAGAGCAAAGTGGTAGAGTGGGGAGGAGACATGGGAGTGGGTTCTGACCCCTCTCTGTCCCCACCAATGGACTCTCTTCCACGACTCAGTCTCCACTCACTGCCTGTGAGGTCTGAATATCCTGTCCTCTGCCTTGAATGTCAGATCATGATAACCCTGGGCTTTTGCTCTCCTTGGTCATTCTGCAGGTTTTAATGTAGATAGTGTCCTCCTGAATAAACAGATTCTCTCTTCTGATTCTCCTCTACTGCTGCTGCTTTTTTTTTTTTTTTTTTTTTTGAGACAGGTTCTTGGTCTGTCACCCAGGCTGGAATGCAGTAGCACGATCATAGCTCATTGCAGCCTTGACCTCCCAGGCTCAAGTGATCCTCCTATCTCAGCCTCTTGAGTAGTTGGGACTACAGGCGCATACCACCAAGCCTGGCTAATTTTTGTATTATTTTGTAGAGATGGGGTTTTGCCATGTTGCCCAGGCTGGTCTCAAACCCCTGGGCTCAAGAGATCTGCCCACCTCGGCCTCCCAAAGTGCTACGATTACAGGAGTGAGCCACGGTGCCCGGCCTCCTTTGCTTCATCATTTCTCATCTCCTCACCTGGCTTCTCCTCTACCTGCTCCTTATATGAAAGTGTTTCCCTGCATTCCAACCTGGAGCCTCTTTCTTCTGCCCAGTGGTTCTCCATCCTGCCTGTCCACTGGAGTCATCTCTGGACTTGAAAACACACAGACACAGAAACATTCGTTGACTTCCGATGGCCTCAGTGGGTGACCTGAGGTGACCTGTCTCATATTTCTAACATCATCACCCAGGAATGTCCCTTCTCCCTCTTTATCTTGCATGACTCTGTGCCTGTCCTCCTGCTACTCCCTCTGCTTGAAACAGCTTCCCCAGTTCTCTGTCCTGCAGAGGAGAGACCATACTTCCTTCAAGGCCTTCCCAGACTCCCAGGCCAGGATGAATCACCTGCCTCTGGTTTTTATGATCTTTTGTTTGTAAGCTTGTTTCTATTGTTATTTGGTAATCATTCATTTGGAATGTTCTTGAACAAACTCAATCTAAAATATTCTCACCTGTGGCCCCCACCAAACATGGGTACCAATCTGGGGATGTCTAAACTCATCTCTCATACTGGCCTTTGAAACCTAGAAGCAGCACAAAGGTTCTTTTTCACACATTGATTCATTCAACAAACGTGCTGAGGGCCTACTCCGTCCCAAGCATCATGCCAAGTGCTGGCTGCAGAGATGGAGCTAAGTGTCCCCCAATTCTGGGAGGAGGTGAACTCGGGGGCTGCAGGAGCCCAGAGAAGGGGCACCCAGCCATCTCAGCAGTCAAGGAAGACATGGACTCAAGCCAAGGCTTAAAGAATGAAGGGTGTCAAGGGTAATGAAGGGGAGTCACGCACACAGACATACATTTAAATCACAGCAAACATTTTGTGATTTAAAAGGAGGCAATGAATAACCAGGAAAAAGTACGACATAGAGATTATGAAAGAATTCCAAGTAGCTCAAACCGGAAACTTCATGGGGGCTACAGTGGGCTGAATAACGCGCGCCAAAGATGTCCACATCCTAATCCTCAGAAGCTGTGAGTATGTTTTCTTACATGGCAGAGGGGAATTTGCGGGTGTGATTAAGTGAAGGATGTTGAGATGGGGAGATAATTTAGGATTATATGGGTGGGTTCGAGGTCATCACACTGTGCTCATAAGAGGTGGCCAGGAGGGTCAGAGAGAGGAGATGAGCTGATGGAAGCAGAGGTCAGAAGAATGTGGGGTCCACGTGCCAAGGAATGCAGGAAGCTTCTAGAAGCTGGGAAAGGCAGGAAATGGATTCTCTCCAAGTCTCCAGAAGGAAAGCACCCCTGCTGACACCTTGCTTTTAGCCCAGGGAAACTCATTTTTGGATTTTTGACCTTCCGAGCTGTAAGATTATAAATGTGTGATGTTTTAAGCCACTAAATTTATGGTGATTGTTAGATCAGCCATAGGACATAGCACAGGACCCAGGAGTGAGAGTGGGAAGAGAGAGATGCAGGTGAGGGTACGTCTGAGAGTGGGAGGGCCTTGAGGGGCAGCCAGTGGGGAGCCACTGAAGGCGGCTTCCCAGAGCAGCAGCTGCTCTGGATTCCAGTTTCTGAAGGGCCACTAGATTCAGTGTGGAGAATGGCTGGGATGAGGGAATGGTAACAAGACCAGAACAACAGCCATCAGCCAGGAGTCAGAAGCCCAGAAATGAGGTGAGGCCGTTTGCAGAGAGGAGAGGTGGTCTCAGGGCAGATGTTCAGTGTTTGCAGGGTGACTTGTAGGTGCATGTGGAGGTGCTGTCACCCACAGAATTTGGGAACTGATTACTGAGAAGGGGGAGAGAGGAGGAGAGCAAAGCTCCCAGCCCTCTGACAGGGAAGCCCAGGGGAGGAGCAGGTTTGGGGCATGGGAGATGATGAGTCCCATTTGGAAACGTGGCATCTGGGAAGTCTTTGGGATTTGGGCTGCGTAATTTGGTCTCTCAGAGACCCTCATCTCATCCCCTGCAAAACTAGGATGGTGAACTTCCTGCAAAGGGTTGTTGAGCCCATTATATGAGATAATGCATCCCTGTCGCCTGGCCTGGTGCCTCCAGCTTAGCCAACACCTATGCGTGGCCTCCATGATGGCAGGCAGAATGCAGACACCGTGCAACAAAGAGTAACTGCTCCCCTCAAAGCTTCCACGCTTGTTCCCTTGCTGCCTTCTCTCCAGAAGGCTGGTCTCCCCAGGACAAAGGAGGGCATGATCTGGACCTCTTAAAGTTTGAACACTGGGCTTGGGCGTGAAGGGGATTCTGGAGCCTCGTGAGTGCCTCAAGCCTGGGTGCCTGGGATGAAGGTTTCTCCTACAATGTGGGAGATGGCCGCTCACCTGAGGCACGGCCATGGGGCTTAGGGATGGAAGAGGAGATGGGATGGGAGCCTCTCAAACTGCCTTCTCCGGGATTTCGGCTGTGGAAGGAAGAATGTGTGAGAGAACAGCTGTGGGAAGCAAAGGGGGCCTAGAGCTTTTGCCATGCTCCCCCTTGGGCCTCTGGAAGAAGCGCTGGGCGTGCTGGTCAAAGCCAGCTGGGCTGGCCCGCAGAGTCCAAGGGAGGGCAGCATGGCCATGCATGCAGGGAGCCAGCTTCCCATGTGTGGTGCTGCTGACCTGCAAGCAGGGGCTGACTTGGGCCTTCTGGGCCAGAGAGCTGGATGTGGCAGAGGGGTCTATAGGTCCAGTGAGTTGCTGGAGGCTGAGCCGGCACAGTGCAGCCACTGGGCTGTGATCAAGCTGGGACTGAACTTCTTGTGTCCCCGGCAACCCCTCAGCCTGGGGCAAACTAAAATAGTCAGTCACCCCAGGCCAGGGTCAGCTTCTTGGGGATGTGATCCATGCAGTTGCACAGAGCTTGTGCTTAGAGGGAGCCCACACTTAGAAGTGTCCTGCGCTAGGCTTAATGCTCTGCTCTTGCAATCTGTAATTCTTGAAATCTGTACTTTTTTTTTCAGGAGGGGGTGAGTGTTTTTATTTTGCACTGGGTCCCAAACATTTCGTAGCACATCTTCCCATAGGCCAAGGTCACCCATGAGGACCACGCCCTGCATGTCAGAATCTGCAGCTTCTGTCAATGAGACCCTTGGGCGGTGGGGACATTGAGTCTCCCTATCTGGTCCTTGTCCAAGGCTTCACTAATTAGTGGCAGCTGAATTGAACCCAGACTTCTCCAAACATGCCTCTTGGCACCCCTGTCAGGGGAAGGGCACCAGGCAGAAGGCATTGAAGAGCCCAGCCAACTAGACATCTGTTCTAATAAAAATCAATAAAGGAAAAAAATTAAAAATAAATCGATAAAGGGAAACTGACATGTGTCATGAACTTACAATGTGAGAGACACTGTTAGCCACTTTCCATATAATCCTCACAAGCAGCCGTGGGGTACGTATACCTCTACCCATCTTCCAGAAGAGAAAACTTGGGCCCAGAGAGGGTAAGAAGAAACTTGCCCAAGGTCACACAGCCAGCAACAGTGGGGCTGAGACAGGAACCTGGGCTGTGTGGTTCCAAAGCAGCCAGAGCTTCTGCCCCTCCGTGCCCCACCCCGGCACCCAGCCAACCTCAACAGCTCTTTAAAGAAGTGAGTCCCCATTTGGGAATCTTCTTATCTGAAGTCCCAGAAGCCTCCTGCTGAGTGCACACCTGTCTGCAGACTGTCACCTGGGATGACAGCAGAAGCCCAGGCTGGGACTGTGGCTGAGAAGACCAGTGTGGGATCAGATTTCCCCTCAAACTGACTGGCTTGTTGCCACACCATCATTTCAAATGAACCACCCTGGTTTATTACACTGAAGGACACTTGAGAACACATTTGATTTTCAGAGGAAGTAAACATCCCCAAAAAGGAGAAGCGAAACAAAAACAAATCACATCCTTACCCCCAAGTAGTTATGGAACATCTTTTTTGCTAAGCACACTATACAAGGAAGTGTCAGAGGCGGTCCTGGTCCTCCAAGCAAAAGACAGGCGAGCAGGATTAGTAATGATTAGCAATTGCAGCACCTCTCAATGGTGGGCACTTAAGTTTTCCTAGGCAGTACAGGCATACCTCGGAGACATTGCAGGTTCATTGGTGGTTCAGTTCCAGACCAATTCAATACAGCAAATATCACTTTATTGTGCAAGTCATATGTATTTTTTTGGTTTCCCAGTACATATAAAAGTTATATTTATACTGTAGTCTATTAAGTGTGCAATAGCAGTATATCTATTATGAGAAACCAATGTGCATACCTTAATTAAAATATGCTTTATTGCTAAAAAATGCTGACAATCATCTGAGCCTTTTTGCTGGTGGAGGGTCTTGCCTTGATGTTGATGGCCGCTAACAGATCAGGGTGGTGGTTGCTAAAGGTCAGAATGGCTATGGCAATTTCCTAAAATGAGACAAGAATAACATTTGCTGCATTGAAGGACTCTTCCTTTAGTAAAAGATTTCTCTGTAGCGTGCAACGCTGCTTGATAGCATTTTACCCACTGTAGAACTTGTATCAAAATTAGAGTCCATTCTCTCAAACCCAGCTGCTGCTTTATCAACTAAGTTTACGGAATATTATAAATCTTTTGTCGTCATTTCAACAATGTTTACAGTGTCTTCACCAGGAGTAGATTCTATCTCAAGAAACCACTTTCTTTGCTCATCCATAAGAAGCAACTCCTCATCCATTCGTTTTATGAGATTGCAGCAATTCGGTCACATCCTCAGGAAGCCCATGGAATTCTAGTTCTCTTGCTATTCCCACATCTGCAATGACTTCCTCCACTGAAGTCCTGAACCCCTCAAAGTCATCTACGAGGGTTGGTATCAACTTCTTTCATACTCCTGTTAGTATTGATATTTTGACCTTCTCCCCTAAATCACAAATGTTCTTAATGGCATCTAGAATGGTGAGTCCTTTCCAGAAGGTTTTCAATTTACTTTGCCCAGATCCATCAGAGGAATCACTATATGTGGCAGCAATAGCCTTAGAAAATGTATTTCTTAAATTATAAGACTTGAAAGTCTAAATTACTCCTTGGCCCATGGGCTGCAGAATGAATGTTCGTGTTGGCAGGCATGAAAACAGTGTTAATCTCCTTGTACATCTTCATCAGAGCTCATGGGTGATCAGGTGCATTGTCAATGAGCAGTCATATTTTGAGAAGAATCTTTTTTTTTCTTTGCAGTAGGTCTCAACAGTGGGTTTAAATTTTCAGTAAACCAGATGTGCTATTTACTGTAAACCAGTAAACAGATGTGCTGTCATTCAAGCCTTGTTATTTCATTTATAGAAATAATGAAATGTTATTTCATTTATAGGAAGAGTTGATTTAGCATAATTCTTAAGAGCCTGAGGATTTTCAAAATGGTAAATGAGCATTGGCTTCAACTTAAAGTCACCAGTTGCATTAGCCCTTAACAAGAGAGTTCAGCCTGTCCTCTGAAGCTTTGAAACCAGGCATTGACTTCTCCTCTTCAGCTGTGAAAGTCCTAGATGGCGTTTTCTTTCACTAGAAAGCTGTTGTGTCTCCATTGAAAATCTGTTGTTTAGTGTAGCTGCCTTCCTCAGTGATCTTAGCTAGATCTTCTGGATAACTTGCTGCAACTTCTCTATCAGCACATGCTCCTTCACCTTGTACTTTATTTTTTATTTTTATTTTTTTAAATACCCCTTGGTGATCTGCACACCTTGTACTTCTATGTTATAGAGATGACTTCTTCCCTTAAACCTCATGAACTAACCTCTTCTAGCTTCAAACTTCTCTTCTGCAGCTTCCTCACCTCTCTCACGCTTCAGAGAATAAAAGAGAGTGAAGACCTTGCTCTGGACTAGGCTTTGGCTGAAGGGATTGTTATGGCTGGTTTGATCTTCTATCCAGACCACTCAAACTTTTTCCAACTCAGCAATAAGGCTGTTTTGCTTTCTTATCATTTGTGTGTTCCCTGAATTAGCACTTTAATTTCCTCCAAGAACTTTTCCTTTGCATTCACAACTTGACCAACCGTTTGGTCAAAGAGCCCTAGCTTTTGGCCTATCTTGGCTTTCAACATGCCTTTCTCACTAAGCTTAATCATTTCTAGCTTTTGATGTAAGTGAGAGATGTGTGACGCTTCCTTTCACTTGAACACTTGCAGGCTTCCATTGCAAGAGAGGGACCATTGCAGGGTTATTAACTGGCCTAATTTCAATATTGTTGTGTCTCAGGGAATAAGGAGGTCCGAGGAGAGAGAGAGAGTAATGGAGTAATGTCTGGTTGGTGGACCAGTCAGAACACCACATTTATGCGTGCAGTTTATGGCACCCTAAAAACAATTACAATAGAAACATCAAAGATCATGGATTAGAGATCGCCGTAACAGATATGGTAATGATGAAAAAGATTTAATATTGTGAAAATTACCAAAATGTGACACAGAGACATGAAGTGTGCACATGCTTTTGGAAAAGTGGCTCTGATAGACTTGACATAGGGTTGCCACAAACCTTCAACTTATAAAAAATGCAGTATCTGCAAAGTGCTGTAAAATGAAGCACTGTAAATCAAGGTAGGCCTGCGGTTCTTTCCCTCATCACTATCTTGAGAGGTAAAAGGGGTCTTGCTTCTAGACCTTTCTGTATACCGTCTCATCTCATTAGGATGCCCTTCCCTAATTTCTACCTGTTGAAATCCTATTCCAGAAAACTCCAAAGTACAGTGATTTAAACAGGATAGGGCTCTATTTCTCCCTCTTGTAGAAGATGAAGGCGCTCAGTGCAGGGCTGATGTGGCACTCCGTGGTGCCAGCGACCCAGACTCCTTCTGTATTGTTGCTCTGCACTCCTTAGCATATAGCTTCTGCCTCATAGCCCACAACGGCTGCCTGACGTCATCTTGACTGTAACCTCATGAGAGAGCCCGAGCCAGACCAACCAGTTAAGCTGCACCTGAATTCTTGACCCACGGAAACCAGGTAAGATTTTTTAAATGCTCATTGTTATTTAAAGCTGTTAAGTTAGGGGGTAATTTCTTATGCATCAAGGAGTAACTAATACTGTGTATACAGGTTTTTTCCCCATTTATTCACTATCCTGAGCCTCCATCCAAGGCATATGTGAGTGAATCAGACATGGTTAAAGGTTGCCTTTCAGAACACAAGTTCCTGAGGGAGGGCAGAAATCACATCTGTGTTCTTGCCCTTGGTGTCCTCCCCCAACCTTGGCACACAGTAGGATTGCAGTGCCTGGCACACAGTAGGAGCTCTGCTTCCCAGAAGAAAGCCCCAACCTCCTGGTTTGCTTTCTGGTAGATGAGCCGACTTAAAGATGATGAGCTGCTAATGCTTAATCATCTGGCTCTTGGTCAAAAATGTGACTCTGGGGCTGGGTGCAGTGGCTCACGCCTATAATCCCAGCACTTTGGGAGGCCAAGGTGGGCAGATCGTTTGAGGCCAGGAGTTCAAGACAAGCCTGGCCAACACGGAGAAACCCCATCTCTATTCAAAATACAAAAATTAGCCAGGCGTGGTGGCACATGCCTGTAATTCCGGCTACTCGGGAGGCTGAAGCATGAGAATTGCTTGAACCTGGGAGACAGAGGTTGCAGTGAGCTGAGATCGCAACAGTGCACTCCAGCCTGGACGACAGAGGGAGACTCTGTCTCAAAAAAAAAAAAAAACAAAAAAACAATGACTTTGTTTCCCAGAGGTCATTGTTTCAAAGTCCATTTTCATTCTCTCCTTGCAAGCACTGCCAGGGAAAAGAACATGGTAACCAAGCAAGTGAAGGCCTTCCTGAGCCAACTGCCTTTCCATTGCCCGCAGCCAGTGCTTGAAGGGGCTGAGTCCTTCAAGGCCCACTCAAGGGCCACCTCCTCCCTCCTTCAGGACTCCCTGACTGTCCTTCACAGAATGGTAGGAAGCAAAGAAAACCGTGAAAAATGATTCTCTTATGCTGAACCTTTATGAACCGTATCATCAGAGCAACTTAAATTATCTCTATAACTCATGGCCTCGTTTTTTTAAATAATAAAATATGTAATACTCTTTACTATAAATTCCACATAGCTGACTGGTTTTCACAGAATGCTTTCACTGATTTTTGCCAAACTCTTGTATCTCTAACCAATCTATGGTTGCAATTGATGAATAACCTGAATGTTGTAAATGAAGACATTTTTGTTTATACTAACTGGGTACAATCCAAGGGAGACAATAAAGATATAAGTCAGAACTTCACTCATTCATCAACAACATGAATGACTTCACTGCAGAATAAGACAATAGTTTTTGAAAACTGGAAGAAAATGTTCTTAGTTTTTTATGCTTTCTCAACATAATGACTAAAGACATGACGTACTTTTAAAAAATCAGCTTCTTTGAAGTATAATTGACACATGATAATTGTCCAAGTTTAAAGTGTACAGTCTGCTACGTCTTGATCTATGTATAGACGCATGAAACCATTACCATGATCAAGATAATGAACATATCAGTCAGCCCCAAAAGTTTCCTCATGCGCAGTGGCCTTGATTTTTTTTTTTCATTTCTACACGAATGTAGTGGGCAATGTTCTATTCTAATGCCAATATCCATTTTTTTTCATCCTTCCCAATAGAATCTTAATTTTGATGAGGTTTCAACTCCTCCACAGCATGATCTGAGAAGGTTACTCTTACCCCAGGACCAGGCATAGATCCTAATTAACCTAACCAGTGCATGACATTCTCTTAGTGAGACTGGGGCAGGGATGTGACCTATGTTGACCAATCACACTGAACGGAATTTTATTCCGTAGGAATAAAACAAAATATCCCAAACAGCAACTATTTTATTGGTCAGGAATTCAGAGCATGAGGACTTGGGAATGAAAAGAAGACCCAGGAAGAGAGCAGAGGGCAAGCTTGGCCAAGGTGCACCATGGGCCACAACCAAAAGGGGCTCCTCAGATTCTTGGAATTGTGACCGTCTCCTCTATGGTCGTTTATCAGCAACAGGGTCACAGCAGGGCTCCATCTGGTGTCCACCTGAGGAATTCTGGCTTCTCAGAGCAGGTGAGCATTGGGGCTAGGCCCATGGAAGCCAGGCTTTGAGAGACTTGTCCTGTGTTTCTCAGCAGTGGTCCAGGGAGCTGAAGGAAACCTTTCAGATCAGCCTGAGAGGGGCTGAAGGACTGCTTAGGAGAGAGGCTTTTCCTGACTTCCTACAGGATGGACCCAGGGAACATGATCCCCGTTGTCACTGAAAGTTATCTTGGAACCATAGGAGAACTGGCCTTAGGATGAAGTCAACACTGAAGGGGTCAGAATAGAAAGAGAGACTAAATCAATCACTGAGTGATTGATGGCAACATTAAGTCTCTGATTGTTTTGCACCTGGAGCCTGCCTATAGCAGGCAGCTGTAGGCAGCTTCTAAGAGGGTTGCCAATTATTCCTGCCTCCTGGTCTTCAGGACTTTGACAATCCCCTTTCCTTGAGTGTGGGCAGCACCTGTGACTTGCTCCTAACCAATAGAACTGGGATGTCATGTCCGTGATATGGTTATATAGACTGAGACTTGCATGTTGCACTCTCTCTTTTGCCTTCTCAGCCTGCACAGTTTTTTGAAGGAAATCTCCATGTTGGAGATTTCCACATGGCAAGGAGGTGAGGGTGGCCTCAAGACAATAGCCAGCAAGGAACTGAGGCCCTCAGTCCAGCAGCCCTCAAGCAACTGAATCCTTCCAACAACCGTGTGAGTTTGGAAGCAGATCTTTCCCCAGCTGAGCATTCAGATGAGACCCCAGCCCTTGCTAGCAACTTGATTGCAGCCGTGTGAGACAGCCTGAAGCAGTGGCAAACATCAACATGTGCCAAGTCTCCTAACTTACAGAGACTGTGAGATAATAAATGTGTGTTAAGGCCAGGTGCCATGGCTTACACCTGTAATCTCAGCACTTTGGGAGGCCAAGATGGGAGGATCACTTGAGGTCAAGAGTTCGAGACCAGCCTGGCCAACATGGTGAAACCTCATCTCTACTTAGAAGATACAAAAATTAGCTGTGTGTGGTGGCATACACCTGTAGTCCCAGATACTTGGGAGGCTGAGGCAGGAGCATTGCTTGAATTCTCCTGGTGGAGGTTGCAGTGAGCTGAGATTATACCACTGCACTCCAGCCTAGGCAACAGAGTGAGATTCTGTCTCAAAAAAAAAAAAAGTGTGTTATTGTAAGCTACGAAAGTTGAGGTTAATTTGTTACACAGCAATAGATAATGAATATACCACTCTATCTCTAGGCTTTGAGTTAAATGAGATAATCCATTTCCTATGTACTCAATCCACTTAGTTAGGGTTTTCTGTCACTTAATACCCAAGAGCATCTTCCTATGGCATATTCATCCCACTAGCATCTAAGCTGCTCAAAAGCAGGACTTCATGACCTCCTAATGTCTCAGTGGCATCGGTAACTTTGTAGACTGTTTGAATTAAGAACACTGTTGGCCCTGATTTTAGCTTCTCTTCTGACAGCACAATCCAGCAACAATTGGAATGGAACAAAACTGAGAAATGGAGAAGCCTTTGTCCTTGGTTACAAGTCATTTTTATTTAGCCAGCAAGAGTTTATTACTGTTTACAGAGCCCTCTACTTGATATTGGAGAGGGGTGAGAAATGTATTCCCTGCCCCCAAGGAGCTTGCACCCATGCTAAGGACAATTGAAGTATGAGAACCCTACAGTGTCTAGCAGTGTGTAACACATGCAGGTTAATAGGGCACTTCAGTTGGGAGCAGACAGGCTTCAGGGACAGAACCTGGAGTCAGATGAACAAATGCAGCTGGTTGTCTGGGCAGGGAGAAGTTCCCTGAGAAAGAACTTGGAAGCCTCCAGTTTCTGCCTCCAGTGATGGGTAGGGCTAGCCAAGGAGGAATGGGACGCCGGGACACCAGACAAGGAGCTTCCCCAATAATACAGTTTGGGGGCTGCTTGGAAAGCTGTTTGTCTTCTCAGCAACTTAGTACCCTCTCTCTGAGTTTGCCCACCCCTCACAGCCAAGATGGGTCCATGAGATTACTCCTCCTGAGAATTGGGAATTGGGACTGTGAAGTGCTGGTCAGTTTCAGTACAGCTGCAATGGAGACATGTACTCTTGGGAGTTACCGGATGGTCTCTCAGTAGAGGAGGGAAAGAGGCCTGGGACCTGCAAAGGAGGGACAATGAGGCAGAATCCCAGACAGCCATACTAAAGAAGGTCTCTATCGTCCCATGGGAGAGACCCCCAGCATGTCTGTCTGGGCCCCCTCCCTTCCAGAACTGGGGGAATCCCTGACCACCCATGGGGACCACAAGGCACACCTACACCTGTGTCAGATTCACCTTCCTGCCACACAGAATCTCAGAACAGGCAGAGGTAAGAGATCTGGGCAGATGCCAGGCCAGCCCCCATGGGGCAACCTGGCTCTCAGAGGTGCTTCTTTAGCCAGTACAATGTTTAGAAATTGGGGCCAGGCACAGTGGTGCAGTGGCTCACATCTGTAATCCCAGCACTTTGGGAGGCAGAGGCGGGTCGATCACCTGAGGTCAGGAGTTTGAGACCATCCTAGCCAAGAGAGCGAAACCCCGTCTCTACTAAAAATACAAAAATTAGCTGGGCCTGGTGGCAGGTGCCTGTAATCCCAGCTACTCAGGAGGCTGAGGCAGGAGAATCACTTGAACCTGGGAGGCAGAGGTTGCAGTGAGCCGAGATGGTGCCACTGCACTCCAGCCTGGGCAACAGAGTGAAACTCCGTCTCAAAAAAAAAAAAAAGTTTAGAAATCGGAAACTTTCCTATTAAAAATTCCAGATTTTCAGCATTTTTTAAACTGTAAGGGCTAGGGTGCTCAGGCCCTCATTCCTGTTGGACAGCTGTTGGTGAGAACAGAGAAGAGGCTTTCCCTTTTGCCTGGTTCCCAGTTGACCCCAACTCTACCCTGTCGGTGCAGACAGTTTTATTTGCATCTGGCCCGAGGACACTAATTGATTTTGCAATAATAGAGCTTGTCTCTGTCCGTCTCTCTTTTAAAGATTTCTCCAAATCTTTAAAATGGAGGAAATGGACATGTAGAACCTTGTTGGGGGTCAGAAGAAGATGGAACCCTCGCAAGATGAGCTGTTTTCTGATGATCTACTTTTGCCAAACAAAATATCCCAAACAGCAACTATTTTATTGGTCAGGAATTCAGAGCATGAGGACTTGGGAATGAAAAGAGGACCCAGGAAGAGAGCAGAGGGCAAGCTTGGCCAAGGTGCACCATGGGCCACAGCCAAAAGGGGCTGCTCAGATTCTTGGAATTGTGACCGTCTCCTCTATGGTCATTTATCAGCAACAGGGTCACAGCAGGGCTCCATCTGGTGTCCATCTGAGGAATTCTGGCTTCTCAGAGCAGGTGAGCACTGGGGCTAGGCCCATGGAAGCCAGGCTTTGAGAGACTTGTCCTGTGTTTCTCAGCAGTGGTCCAGGGAGCTGAAGGAAACCTTTCAGATCAGTCTGGGAGGGGCTGAAGGACTGTTCTAGGTGCAGTAGTTATATAGACCACTTCCCTGGGGTCCAGGGAGGCCTGAGAGTGACCTGCAGACTTGTTTTAGAAACCACTAAGGAATATTAATGGGGCCCTGGAGGCACGGGTCTTCTTGTCCATCTCATTTGTACTCACTGTGTTTATAGATGAGCAAGATGAGCCTTTGGGAAGAGACTTGCTCAAGGCCACCCAGCCAGAAGCCGCTGGGGTTGAAGTTGAACATGGGTCTGTCCTCAAAGCCCATGTTTTCAAACAGGGCTTTGAAACCCTTGGAAACATGTTACAGCCCTGTTGAGGGAGATGGTGGAGAAGATGACTCATTCCCATCCAGGAGGAAATAATTTAGCCTCTGGAGGAGAGGAAAAGTCAGTGGGGGGTGGTTATGACCTAACGAAGAGAACCTGTAGGAATCTGGGCAGAGGGGGAAGGGATGTGAGCTGGAGTAGTCAGGGTGGCCTCCTGGAGGCTGTACTTTTTCCCCCCCTTAAAAAAAATAACAGCTTTATTGAGGTATAATTCGTATACTGTACAATTCACCCACTTACAGCATACAATTCAATGGTTTTTACTGTAGCCAGAGTTGTACAACCATCACTACAATGAATTTTAGAACATTTTCATCACCCCATAACTCTTAGCAGTCATTCCTCATTTTCTTCTCTTCTCCAAGATTCTGACAACCACTAGAGTACTTTCTGTCTCTCTGGACTTGCGTATACTGGACATTTCATATAAATGGAATGTGGTCCTTCGTGACTAGCTTCTTTCACTGAGCATAATGCTTTTGAGGTTTATGCATGGTGTAGCATGTGCCAGTACTTCATTCCTTTTCATGGCCTAATAATATTCCACTGTATGGATGTATCACATTGTGTTTATCCATTTGTCAACTGATGACATTAGATTGTTTCCACCTTTTGGCTAGTATGAACAATACTACTCTTTAGAGTAGTATTATATACTATATATATAGTATATACTATTATAAACTTATACATGAACACTCACGTATAAGTTTTTGCCTGAACATGTTTTCATTTTTCTTGGCTACATAACTAGGAATGCAATTACTGGGCCATATGCTTAACTTGATGTTTAACTTTTTGAGGAACTGCTAGACTCTTTCCCAAAGTGGCTGCACCATTTTACATCCTGGGGGGAGGCTGGACTTTTCGTGTATGCTCAGATGTGAATTCTTTTCTTTCTAACTTCTGACAGGCTGATTTGGTGGAAATCCAGGGAAGATGGAGGAGGAGGGTGTGAGGAGAGAGCAGCAGGGCAGAGAGGCCTGGGGATCCTTTCACCAGAGCCCTGGGCTCAGTCCTGTCTGGTCCTCACTTGCCATATGGCCTTGAGCAAGTCACCTCCACTCTCTAGGCCTCAGTTTCCTTATCTCTAAAATGATGGTATTAGACCTGGACGATTTTGCCCCCGGAGGACACTTGTGATATCTAGAGACATTTCTGGTCGTTACAGAGAGAGGCTGATGCTATGGGTATTTATGGATCATGGAGAGGCCATGGATAGCGTTAAACCTCCTGCAGTTTTGAAGGCAGCCCCAATAACAAAGCATTAGCAGGCCCCAAATGTCAGTAGTGGCCAGGTAAAGAAATCCTGCATGAGACTGAGGTGACCTAATAGGGTCCAGTCCTGCTCAGTCACTCTGGGAAATGCTCTGGGAAAAGACTAGGCTCGGGAGGCATTTTTGAACACCCAGGCACTTAGAAGAGAGGCCTCACGGTCCCACCTGGGGTTGCTGTGGGTCTTGTATTTGTGTAAGCTGTCTGGCGTTCTCCATCTGCGGTACCCGGCACAGGTGAATTAGATGCCAGGCTTGATGGACGAGCAGTCCGCCTTGTTGAGGAGTGAGCTCCTTGTCACGGGAAGCAGCCAAGAGAAGGCGGCGTGCACATCTGTCAGGAATGTGGAGGAGGCGCCCTGGCTCTGGTCTGAGGGTGCCCTTGAACGATTTCGAGGCTCCCTCGGGCAAGGCTGTGGCTCCGAGTGGGACGAACTCCCCGCCAGCTCTGGGCCTCCCCACCTGCCGGCCCGCGGTCGGCGCCGGCACAAGCGGAGGGCGTCTTCCTTCCCCTGCGGCCCCAAGCCAAGTGGAAGACTTTTCTCTAAGTTTCCCTCTCCGAAGCCCCGCGGGCCTCCCGCGCCCCAGCCCCAGCCCCAGCCTGCGGAGGCGGCACCCCGAGGTTGGGCGCCCGTGCGGCGCCTTGGCCCCAGCACCCCCCGCCCCCAGGCCCGGCCCCGGGGGCGCGGCCGCCCGGGCCTCAGTGTGCCCCAGGGGGCTCCGGGCCGCGAGCCGCTGCCGAATGGCTTTTGACAAAAAAACCCTTGACCACCAAGGCCAGCCTCTTCCTGAAAGCCCCGCTCGCTCCGATACAGGAAGTAGAAGGGAGCGAGCGCCCCAGAGCGCGGCGGCAGCGGCGGCCCGGCCCTTCCCGAGGGCCAGAGCCAGGGACATGCGGGCGCCCGGGACTCCGCGTTCCGCGCGGCCCGGCGCCTGAGCGCCTCCGTTCCCCGTCCCGGAGCTGCCGGCGGCATGATCCGACACGCCGGGGCGCCCGCGCGCGGGGACCCCACGGGGTAAGTCCGGGCGGCCGCCCGCTCCTCCCTCGCGATCCCCACGGCCCCCGTCCTGGTCGCCCCACTCCACTTCTTGTCCCCGAGAGTCCTCCGGACGCGTGACCACGGGGTTGTCGGGCTGAGACGGGACCCCCACCGTGGCCGAGGCCAGATCCCGGTTCTGCCGGGCAGGGGGCGGCCCTGGTGACTCCGCTGGACCCGACGTTGGCTAAACTTTCAAGGCCAGGCATTTCGCTGCGAACCCAGTGCACACTTTAGGCTGCTGGCGGACGGATTACGAGGGAGTGGTGCGTCTCTACCTGTCAGAGCCGGGGCTGCCCGCGTGGACGCTGCCCCCTCCCCAGCTTCTGCCCCGCCTGAACTTTGCAAACAAACTCGCGGTCCCAGCCCCGCCAGCCTGCTGCACCCGCTGCTCTGCGAGTCCCAGCGCGCGCCCTCGGGCACTGGAGCCTCGCCGGGCGTGGGGTCGGAGACCCGGACCCCCGCAACTTTGGGTGCCCGCGGCCCAACAGCTGACCGGCCCTCCAGGACGAGGGTCCACTGGTCCCTTTTCCCCCCGCCCCTCTGTCCTGGCCGTAGACGGTGACCTTCGGACCGGCCCTGGCCGAGCCTGGTGCTTGGGTAGGGTCCAGGGCGCACGGGCTGCGCGCCGGCTGTGGGATCCCGAGGGAGAAGGCGCAGCGTGGAATGCATGACGCCGAATGGTTTGGGAACTGACTTGGAGAGGAGTCCCCGGTGGCTAAGTCCCCGCTCCGCCTCCTTGTCGCCCCCAGCCCCACCTCGCGAGCTCGGGCATTGCTCGGGGCTGGGCTCTGGGAGAAAGTCCTCTCGCCTTGCCCAGCTCAGAGGGCGTCCTGAGAAGCTTCAGGTGTTGTAGAGACGCCCGGTCGGAGGCGGATTCCTGGGGAAAGCCTGTTTCTGGGTGCCCAAGAGCGCGTCTGGGGAGGCCATTCCCAGCTTTTTGGTTTAAAAGTCCCGGGCCTACTTCTCTGATGGACACCCTGACGCTCCCTGGCTTGGCGGTGTGCCCTCATCTCCCAGGCCCTCAGTTCTCTGCTCTGTGAAACAGGAGAGTTGGGCCCATCTTGTGCAGTCCTGAACTGGGGGACAGCTGGAGGTGACTGGCTCTCACTCAGCTGGGAGGGACTGGGAGGGGGCCTTAAGCTCATCTAGATCTGAACGTCTCCCTTCCTTTCTTCTCCCTCCCTCCTGCCAGCCCGGAAATTCTGGATGCTGGTTTGTTTCTCTCGAAAGCGACCTCTGCAAAGACAAATGCCATCCGGTGGGAGGAACTGGGAATTCGTTGGGGAAGAGCCCCCCCACCCTCACACCCACTTGCAAGTATCTGCCACACCCAAGATGGCAGGGTGAAGCCGGAGAGGAGTTTCTCAGGGAGGAAGGGGAGGTGAGGTGCCAGGGAGCTGGCCTCACCGGCTTCTCATTTTCCCCAGAGTTGACCTAGTGTGACCCACTTCCTCTTGTCTTTGTTCATTACTGGGTCGGTTATTTAAACTCTCTGTATCTCAGTTCACTTATCGATAAAATGATAAATAATAGTAACTACCCCTTAGAGTTGTTTTGAGGACTAAATACATAGAGTTGAATACATTAGACTATATGGTAAACCCTTAATCATAATTATCACCATTATTATCATTTGTTGGGTATGATCCCTCCATTTGCCAACTGTGTAACCTTAGACAAATGACCCGGCCCCTGCCTCACCTGTAAACTGGGGGTACTAGCAACACACACCACATAGAATTGTTTCGTTGATTGGCTGAGTTCATAGCTGAGTAGCTGCCCCCAGGCAGCTTAGGGGAAACACATCCGTTCAGGCCTGCTTAGAACTGTGCTTGGTACATTCTAGCACTGTATTAATATTGGTTTGTTGCTAAAACATGGCTTTGTTTTGGAGGACCTTTTGGGTTGGAAGGACTTTGAAGGGTAGAGGATTTGCCGATGGATTAGAGGGAGAGAGGAGTGGAGGATGACTCTGGTGGGGCTCTGTCTGCCTAGGGTCCAGTGCGTCAGGGACAGATGCCAAACTGCGGACTCTGCTGAGAGTGGGTTCTCAGAGTCCACTCAGGCCAGTAGCTTTCAGGGGGTAGGGAGAGACCTAGCAGGCACCCCCATGCAGCCCCACCATGGCAAGTAGACCAGTCACCTTTTCACATCTTTGCTATATTAAAGGTCTGCTTAAGATTTCATTTGGAAAAGGATTCCACTGACGGAAAAAATGTGGCTGTCATTGACCTAATCAATCCCCTAATTTAACAATGAGGAACCAGAAACCCAGAAAGGGGAAATGGGTTCCCTGGTATTGGGGGAGGTGGTGGTGGAACTCATGTCTCCTGAGCCTTGGCCTGATCTAATACAAGGGTCCTGCTGGAGCCCTGAAGAGGAGCCCCTTAACCACTCCAGGCTGAGACGGGGCTTTTCTGGGTGGGGCCCACCTAGAGCAGGGCCAATGATGGATTCAGGGTGTGAACTCGCAGCTCCAGCTCTGTCCCTTGACCTTGGCTTCCTGGATTCAAGGAGCTAATGTTCCCTGGAGGTCCTGACTGGCACTTAGCTAGGAGACCTAGCCCTTTCCAGATCCTAACAGAGGCTCTGATGCACAGGAGCAAAGGGTCACCTCACCAGCTCCAGCCTGCACTCCTGCCCCCCCACCCCGAGAAGCCCCAGTACATCCTCTGAGAAGCAGCTAGGAGTGCAAGGGGCTGGGGGTGCAGGGTCCCCTTGGGATGAAGGAGTCGCAGCACATTTATACCTGAGGCCCTCCTCATCTCCCCTACCCCTTGGTGCACCTCTATCCTGGCCCTGGGTCCCTGATCCATGATCTTCACGGAAGCAGCAAGTGTGAAAAGCTTGAAATGCCACAGGGCACCTGCATTTTAACCCAGGAGATGCAGAAATCAAAACTGGAAACCTACCAGGAATTGATCTCAGCTGGAAGCAGAGAGAGGCATGATATTTGAAGGAGGACACCCAGACCCTTCACCATCCCCTTAGGCCTCCCTAGAGCTCCATTTTGGAGACAGGAGTCTGAGGTGGTCTGTGGTGCCTCCCAGTCCCTTGCCAGAGCAGAGACAGGGCAAGAACAGGTGACAGATGACCACAAACCCTGTCTCTGTGACCCGCTGGAAGATTCCACCTGTCATGGCAAGACATGGCAAGCTGTGTCATCTAGGCAGTGATGAGTGAGCACAGTTGGGTGGGCAGCAAGGAAGAGGGGAGGCAGCTCGGAGGAGGGGAGTGCCTGAGCAAAGGCTTGGGAGGTGGGAAAGTGTAGTGGAAGGGCTTGTGGGGCAGGGAGTGCACCCTTCAAAACCCACAAGTACATGACACACATTGCTTTACAAAGTGACTGTTATCAGATAACGGGTTGAGGAAACAAGACAAATTTTGGCTGGGGAGAGAATTACAGAAGAGGGGCAAAAGTATAAAGGGGGCTGCCCACAGAACCCCATCCTCGGGGCCTGGGTCATCTAGGGGATTGGGGGCATCTGTGTGTTCAGAAAGAGCCTTAACATGGGGTAAATGACACCCAAGGCCCCTTAACTTCCTGTTGGCCCCCACCTATCTGATCCCATTAGGGAGTAACCTTTAGAAGAGAGTAGGGGGCTGTGCGTTATCATCTTGTTATTGGGTAATTTGTTGGTGCTGCTCTGATGGCCAACTCCAGAATGTCCTGTTGATACAACTATTGCCCCAAACCAGCATTTATTCTGAGAACCAGGAAGTCGAACTTCTCCTGCCCACCAGGAGTGTCTGAAACATGAATGTTTTCCCCCAAGATTGGAGCCAAAGATGAAAATCACAACTTTAATGACTTTTCCAAACTGGATCTCCCCTCCATCCTACCCCACAGTGGGCCCTTCTGGTGGTTTGGTTGTTGCCAATCAAGCTAGAGGGACTCTCAGGCCAGGCAGGGAAAGTGGTGTGTCCCCCAACAACCCCCTAATTACCCTCAGGTGACATGCTGTCCTATTTAAAAGGTCCCTCAAGAAAGTCCTGCCCTCCGTACCCCAGCCCAGCCCTGCTGGAAGCCAATGCGCAGCTTCACGTCTTCTGTCCTCCCCAACATGCAGAGCTTGTCTGTGGTCTTGTACCTTTGCCCATGAGGTTCTTTCTGCCCTTTTTACAGGGCTCACCTCTTCCATGTAGCCTTCTATCCGTGCCAGCTCACAGAGATTCCTCCTTTTTGAATATTCATAGCCTTTTTCACGTGAACCACTTGTTTGTCTAGCAATTTGAAAGAAGCCAAAACCTCTTTAATATCATGACTTCCTACTTCAGTTACAAACTTCCAAAAAAAAGGGGTCAGGTCTTTTAGTTCCATATCCTTGTGTCCTGCATGCACTTGGCACTCAATAAATGCTTGAGGCCAATGATACACTGATTGAAGGCTGCACAGCCTATTTTGTGTCCCTGGAGCCCCTGAATTTCTGGAGGTGTTTACAAGGTGGCCCAGATCACAGGGTGGGGCTAAGTAGGGGGAGACCCAGGGCTTGGGGGTCTAGGAGACCAACTCCATTCTGCAGCAGCTGGTGACCCCCACCACAAGGCTACCACACTCCTCTCCAAGTCTGGAAAGCGGAGGCCACCCAGGCAATTGAGTAGGGACCCTGCTTGGCCCCAACTCCCCTAATTTTATCCTCCCCAGCTGTGCTCCTGATACTTGTCAGGGAGAAAGGATGGGGGAAGGAGAGGCCAGCCTTGGATACTGTGTCTCAGCCAGAAGAATGGAGAATAGCTTGGTGTACAGACTTGAGGGAGCCCTGGGGCATCAGTGGGTCCCAAATGCGGGTCTCTAGACCACTGAGAAACTACGAAAATAACGGTGGCCTCTGTGTGTGTGTGTGTGTGTGTGTGTGTGTGTGTGTGTGTGTTTGTGTATGTCAGCATCAGCGTCAGCCATGGCTGCCAGCATGTCTTTTCTTAGGCAGAACTGTCCTTTGCTGGTTTGGAAGAGGCCTGGGGACTTGCATGTTGCAGGTCATCGGTAGGGCTAGAGAATCTGGGGTCCTGTCTCTTCTAGTATTTTAGGATTTTATTCTAGGAAGCCGCTCCCTTCTCTCTGGACCCCATTTTCCCATCTGAGAAAAGAGCTCCATGTTCTCAAGGTCCGTGCTCGCTCTGACAGTCGGCTCCCCGAGTTACCAGCTGGCAGGCAGTGGAAGCTGGTGTCCTAGAGTAATAGCGTTCGGGGGATCAAAATGCGCATTGGAGCTGAAGTGGCCCATGGAACAGTCTAGAACATGCAGGCACTTTCACAAGAAACAAAGACCCATCCAGGAGACTTTTGGCTCATTACCCTGACCAAGCTACCTGGAAGGAAATGGTTTTTCTTTTTCTTTTTGTTATTGCTGTGGTTTTATTTTGAAAAACCTAGTCTTGAAAAAAGTACGTTTGGTTTTGGGAGCCCACTTTGGGGCAGGACCCATGGCTTCTTGCCAAGTGGACAGTGAGCTGGGAAGGTTTCTCAGGTGGGGAGCCCTGGCGTGGCTGGAGTAGCCTCTGGAGGGTGGCTGGGCTGGTGAGGTGGAGCCTGCCTGGCCATCAACTGTGGGAGCTGTGGAGGTGCTGAGGAGATGGCGGGCAGCCGGGGGTAGGGGGCGTGGCTGTTTAGAGGTCGTCTGTGAAGCCTGCCCCTGTCAGGGTTGGAGTCTGAGGGGCGGCCCTACCAAGGGAGGATGAGACAGGTGTCCAGGCTGAGGGAGGGTGCTCTCTGCCAGGCCTCGGTCTCCCTGCCCGGGGCTGCCCAGAGATAGCCAACGCGTCCCTGTGCAGGTGGGGGCGGCAGTGACGCTGTGTGCCTCCCTCCCCACACACAGTGTAGTACAGTGAAGCCAGTCCCTCCCTCCTGCCAGCGTGGCCTTGATGGAGAAGAGAGGAGTGATGGGTACATGGGAGGCCTTCCCTCAGCCTGGCGTCCACAGGGCAGTGGGAAGGCATTACCGTCTGTGTGGTGTCAGCGTTTATACAAGAGTCTGGAAGCCACCACTGTGTGCTCTCCTCTACTCTCCTGCCAGTAGGGCCTCCGTGCAGCCGTGGCATGTCTTCTCTCCACAGGGGTAGGGGTTGGAAGGACTGCCCCCAAAGCAGAAACAGTGCTGATGGTCAGAAGCTTTGAACATGGCTGCAGAACCCCGTGCCCCAATTTGACCTCAGTAATACCCAGGGGTGCCCCCACCTCAACCAGTACATGTTTAATGGAATGAACAAGCCTGCAATGAAATGTCGGTTCTCTTTTTAGCAGAAATGGCCTAGGCCGTGGTTGTGGTCAAGGCCTGTTGTCTGTATGTGACGTGACGGCACACACTCAGGCCACATCCTATGGGGTAATGGCGCTTGCATCCCCACCTTCTGGAACTAAGAGAGCCCCAGAGCCTGGCTCTACACACAGGCCTGCAGCCGTGGGGAAGCAAGGATTCCAGTAGAGGGGGGTGGGAGTGGGGCCTTTGAGCCCATCCTCGAGGGGCTGCCCTAGGGGGGCTCTCCTAGAGGATACTCCCCTGTGAAGGTGCCCCCCATTTTGCTACTGACTCTGGGATCTTTATCAAAGCTGAGAACTTTTTATTCCCTAGTTAACAGATGCGCCACCCTACCTCCCAACTGACATTTAAGACGGGGTGTCAGGGACTGATGCGAAAGCCTGTTTTCTGAAAGATAAGCTGGAGAGAGGGGTGGACAGAGGGCACCCCAACAGTAGCAGGGAAGCCTTCCCCTCCTCCAAAGTTTCCCAGAACTAAATTGTTCTGTGAGTCAATAAGTGTGCTTCTTCACCCATCTTCACGGACTGAAGAAATAAAGGGCTCTGCATCTGAAATTCACAATCTGATGATCTCTGGCTAAAGAGAACAAGCTGTCAAGAAAGAAGTCACCAGGGACCTTTTCCCCTAACCTCCGTGTTTCCAGCTTCCTTAATCTCAGTCAATGTCAGAGATTGGTAATGTAAATTTCTCTAGGGATGTTGCAGTTCAAAGCAAGGACTTATCTCTCTACCGATGGCACCTGGTGACAGCATTTATTATTGCTGCTTCTTTCTGTTCTTGACATTTTTGACAGAGCATCCATCTAAACTATATTCAAGGACTCTTCTCGCAATGGATATCTTCTCATTTATCTTCACCCATCCTCCTAATCATCATCCAGACATCCACCTATCGATTCCATTCACCATCCATCCATCTATCCATCTGCTTATCCACCCATCCACCTACCCACCCATCCACCTATCCACCCACCCACCCTTCCATCCATCCACCCACCCACCCACCAACCCACCCACCAACCCACCCTTCATCCATCCATCCATCTACCTATCCACCCATCGACCTATCCACCCTCCCACCCTTCTATCCATCCATGTATCTATCCATCCATCCATCCATCCATCCACCCACCCACCTACCCTTCCATCCTTCCATCCATCAATCCATCTATTTACTGAGCACCTGAACACCTAGGAGTTTCCAGTTTATCTACTAAGGAAAATGATTTCATTTGGATGTTTGTCCCCTCCAAATCTCATGTTGAAATGTGATCCCCAGTGTTGGAGGTAGGGCCTGGTGGGAGGTGTTACGGTCATGGGGGCAGATCCATCATGAATGACTTGGTGCCATCCTCACAGTGATGAGTGAGTTCTCAGTTCACATGAGATCTGGTTGTTTACAAGAGCCTGGCACCTCCCTGCTCTCTCCCTCTTGCTGCCTTTCTCGCCATGAGACATACCTGCTCCCCCTTCCCCTTCCACCATGATTGGAGGTTTCCTGAGGCCTCACCAGGAGTAGATGCTGGCACCATACTTCTCATACAGCCTGCAGAATCATGAGCCAAAATAAACCTCTTTTCTTTATAAATTACCCAGCCTCAGGTATTCCTTTATAGTGAGGCAAAATGGACTAACAGAAAATAAGAGAAATATGTGCATATTTAAAGCACAGGGTACTAGATAAAAAGCTGCCGAAATTCTGTTACAGTTGGCTGTGCAGAGTGAGTAGGGAGGACTCCCTGACAGAGGTGGCATTTGAATTGGATCTTGAAAGATATGTAGGATTTTAACCACTGAAATCAAGTATATGCAGAGAAGCGTATTGCAGATAGGAGAAACGCACTGAGTGGGAAAGGACAAGTTGTGTGTGGGAGCCCTAAGAATCTGGGGTGGGGGCAGGGAGAAGATTCCATGTGTGATGGGCCTGGAAAGGTGGTTGGGGCCCCCTTGGCTATGGGTGGGCAAGTTTGACTTTTACCATTGTGGTGAAGACCACAGTTCTGTTCTTCCGGGCAAGACACTGAAACGGAACCTGCCAGAGCACCTTCTTCCCCTTCTCTGTTAGGCAAAAGTCAATCTCTATCGCCCGCTGTTGTTGCCAGGGTTACCTGAGATGATGATGTTCTTGTCTCTTTGGGTTGTGAGACCGGTGGGGGGCTCTTACCTGTATGTATGTGGTGTGTGTGTGTGTGTGTGTATGCACGTGCTATTGATTTCCCAAAAAATGTATTATAGACTTTAAAAGTGCACACACAGACACACCCAAAATAGGGAAATTTAAAGCAGCAAACATTTTTGTCACCCGGTGCAAGTACCTGTTAACTTGTGTTCTTTTTTCACTGAGTGTTACCTCTGGTACACATTCCTATGTGCTGTGTTGTGGACCTATGTTGCCTACCTGCCATCTTCGATGGTGTCATCATATTATGATGATTTTAATGGTCAGAGTTATTTCATGTGCCTATCTCGACTTCTTTCCAAGTCCCCTCTGTTTTAAATGAAGCTCCTGAAAACTTCTGTGGGTCTAGGGTTTAGGGACCATTTCCTTGAGATCTGTCACCATCCTGGAGCCTTTGAGTCCAAGAGTGAAGCAGAACCTGCTGATTGGCCCCTGAATTTTTGCTGGGTGTAAGTTTTAGCTGAACATTTCCCAATTTTCTTGCAGCTAGGTGTGGCCATATGACTAAGTTCAGGACAGTGAGATATAAGTGGGGAGTATAATTTGCTTGGAGAACCCCTTAAGGGGGGTGTCCTTCTCTCCTTACCTCTCTCCTGTTGCCTGAAATACAGATGTGATGGCTGGAGTTGAAGCAGCCATCTTGGACTCTGAGGCAAACTTAAGCATAGAAGCTATGCAGGATAGAACAACAATATATTATAGTAAGGGTCCCAAACATGTTAGACCATCATCCCAGCTACAGACTGCTTACCAGTTTTTTATGAGAGGAATACATACTATCTTGTTTGTTTGTTTTATTTTATTTTATTTTTTAGATGTAGTTTTGCTCTTGTCATCCAGGCTGGAGTGCAGTGGCGATATTGGCGCACTGCAACCTCCGCCTCCTGGATTCAAGCAATTCTCCTTCCTCAACTTCCCGAGTAGCTGGGATTACAGGTGCCTGCCACCACTCTTGGCTAGTTTTTGTATTTTTAGTAGAGACAGGGGTTTCACCATGTTGGCCAGGCTGGTCTTGAACTCCTATCCTCAGATGATCCACCCATCCCGGCCTCCCAAAGTGCTGGGATTACAGGCGTGAGCCACCGTACCCGGCCATACTATCTTGTTTTAATTTTTTTATTTTAGATTTTCTGTCACTTATAAGCTCAGTTCTAATGAACACACAGAGCTTTCTGTCTCTGTCATGTAGCACCAGATTATATGTCCAAAGTACTCAGCTGCTTTGCAGGGCGACCTGCAAGTCCGCATTTCCTAGTGGAGGCAAGGAGGAGGAAGAGAGGGGAGAGAGGAGAGGCAGCTTTGCACCCACTAAGGCTCTTGTTTCAAGGACTAGATTGCAAACATTTTTTTTTCATATTAAGTGTTTATGAGTTTTAGATTTTGCCAGAAGCTTTGGACTGTTTATTCTGACTCTCAAATCCTTGTGCTTTGACAGGGCTAGGTTTGCTGATCAAGGCAGCCATGCCTCTTCCCCCAGCCTCAGTTCTGTGCTTTAGGCTGAGAACTCGCCTAGGTTAACCCTCCCCGTGCCAGTGTTCTCCAGCTCCTCCTGAGAGTTGGTGTCCCCACCACACCAGCACAAGAAAGGCCTGGAGACCGGGTGCAGTGGCTCATGCCTGTAATCCCAGTGCTTTGGGAGGCTGAGGTGGAAGGATCTGTTGAGGCCAGGAATTCAACACCAGACTAGGCAACACAGCAAGACCCCGTCTCTACAAAAAATTTTATAAATGAGCTGGGCATGGTGGTGTGCACTTGTAGTCACAGCTGCTTGGGAGGCTGAGGCAGGGGGATCACTCAAGCCCTGGAGTTCGAGGTTACAGTGAGCTGTGATCACACCACTGCACTTCGGCCTGGGTGACAGAGTGAGATCCTGTCTGTATCCAAAAAACTAAACGAAAATAAAGACCCGGGGCCCAGTCTCAACAATGCCTGCGTTCTTGCTGGATGCTGCCGTCACTCATTCATTCACCATCTCTTCGCTGAGACAGTCTTGGGGTCTCTTGGGCCGTATCTTGGCACTTGCTGAGTGTCAAGCTGGGTTTGTGCTGACCACTGGCCACTGGGAGTCTTCAGCGGCCACTTCACCTCTTTGCCTAGCCTTGGGAAAGGTTTGTCCTGAAACGGCTGGGACTTGAATTCCCCTTTCCAGAGACAGCACAGGCCTGTTCTGAGCCTGTAAAAGCCTGCCCGGAGCTGCTCAACAACAGCCTAAGACCACTCCTGGGACATAAGAGGCCCCAAGAATGGCCTGGGATTTAGCTAGCTGGGCCAGAGCCCGTTGAAGTGGCCTGAAGGACAGTGAGGGTCTTGTTTCCGCTGGGCAAGGCTGCCCCAGCCCTAGCTCTGCAGTCCTCAGGCGTCAGAGCTTCGTGTCACTCTGGAAACTCTTCATCCAGCCCCTGCTTACAGATGAATTGGTGGCTCAGAGAGGGGAAGTGGTTTCCCCAAGGTCTCCAGACCTGTGGGTGTCTCCAACCAAGGCTGTCTCCAAGGCTCTGTGCAGCACCCAGGCCGATCCATGGCACGAGGCCCCAGAGATGGAATGTGGGCACATCTGCCTTCACTAGCCGCCTCCCTCTCTAGCCCCTGGAAGGGGCTGAGCTCTTTCCTGCCTCTGTGCCTAAGTGCAAGTGTCCCACCTCTACCTCTTGCAAGAAGCCTCCCAGGCTGTGTGAGGCCTGCAGGGCCGCTGTACACCGTTGCGCAGGTTGTTTACTGCTCACGTGTTCCTGGCTGAGGCAAAGCTGGGTAGGGGCTGCAATTTCATTCCCTTGCCAAGCTTTGTATCATGGTAGGTATGTATGGGGTTGGGGTGGGGGTTGGCCTGCACCCATGGGCAGCAAGGAGCACCCTCTTCTAATTTATGCAGAGGCACCCTACAGGCTACCAAGGACCCCAGCCACAGAAGAGCCGGCAGCACGCTGGGCGCTCGCCCCTGATGCCTGTGGCAGCTCGTTCTGTGTGTAGCCCCACTAGACTGTAAGCTCCCACCAGCAGGGACAGTGGCTCTTCCTGGCAGGGTGTGGGGGGATGGTATTGCCAGGTCAGCACCATATAGCACACAGAATGCTCCACCAAGAACACTGGTGCTGAGCGAGAGTTTAAGGGGAGGGAAGGAGGATCTAGTGCAGGGCTCGGTAAGTGTTTGCTGAGTTAATATATGGTGGGTTGATGCCAAAGAGGGGAATTGCCCAGGGCAGAGGGCCTCTGGGAGAGGGAATGGGGCCTGCTGGGAGGCCTGCCAGGGTGGAGGGGACTGTGAGCTGTGAACATCTGAGAAACAGGGTGGGCAGCCAATGGAGAGGATCCAGCCACAGGAACAGGGCAGGGTCGGCCACAGTGTTGGGGAGGTGCCAAAGCCCCCCCACATTCCCCTCAGCCATAGACTCTCAGGCAGTGTCATGCCCTGGAGCCCCGCTGTGGCCTGCACGGCACTGCGCCAGCCAGGATGTGATCACCCGTCCTTGTCCCAGGGGCCCTCAGTCTTGTGGGGACGCAGGAGTGATATGCAGTGCTGTGGCCGCAGGGTGCAGGATGGTGCTGTGGAGTGCCAGGGGTCCCCGGCTGGCTGAAGGGCGTCCTGCTCAGACTGGGGTGGCATCTGGGGAAACTTTTCCTGCGGCATGAGAGCCACACAAAGGCATGCTTGGGAGTTTCCCAGGTAAACTCGTGGTGGGGGTGGAGGGGCTGCTGCAAGCTTCATGTGCCTGTCATTGACAATCTGCTGGACAGACAGGAGAGGTGACCAGATAGCAGAGGCTCTTGGGCCATATCCTGAGGGCAATGGAGACTATAGGCAGGAATTTTTCCCCCGTTTAAAAAACTGAGCTATTGCCCGGGCGAGGTGGTTCATGCCTGTAATCCCAGCACTTTGGGAAGCCGAGGTAGGTGGATCACTTGAGCTCAGGAGTTTGAGACCAGCCTGGGCAACATGGTGAAACCCCATCTCTACTAAAAATTTTTTTAAAATTAGCTGGGCGTGGTGGTGCATGCCTGTAGTCCCAGCTACTTGGGAGGCTGATGCGGGAGGATCAGTTGAGCTCGGGAGGCAGAGGTTGCAGTGAGCTGAGATCACACCACTGCACTCCAGCCTGAGTGACAGAGTGAGACCCTGTCTCAAAAAAAAATAAATGGGCCGGGTGCAGTGGCTCAAGCCTGTAATTCCAGCACTTTGGGAGGCCAAGACAGGTGGATCTTGAGGTCAAGAGATGGAGACCATCCTGACCAACATGGTGAAACCCTGTCTCTACTAAAAATACAAAAATTAGCTGGGCGTGGTCGCGTGTGCCTGTAGTTCCAGCTACTCGGGAGGCTAAGGCAGGAGGATCGCTTGAACCTGGGAGGCAGAGGTTGCAGTGAGCCAAGATCGTGCCACTGCACTCCAGGCTGGCGACAGAGCAAGACTCTGTCTCATAAATAAATAAATAAATTAATTAAAACTGAGCTGTGTCTCAGTTTCCTGGGACTACCGTAGCAAAGTGCCACAAACTGGGTGGCTTAAAACAATATAAATTTATTCTCTCAAAGCCCTGGAGGCCATAAGTCTGAAATCAAGTTACAGCCATTCTCCCTCCAAAGGCCTTCTGGGAGGATCCTTCAAGCTTCTGGTGGCCCAGGCAATCCCTGGGGTCCCTTGGCTCACAGCTGTACCTCTCCATTCTCGGCCTCCATTGTCACTTGGCTGTGTTCTCTCTGTGTCTGTCTGTGTTTCTCCCCATCTTTTTTTTTTTTTTTTTTTTGAGGCAGAGTCTTGCTCTGTCGCCCAGGCTGGAGTGCAGTGGTGTGATCTCAGCTCACTGCAAGCTCCGCCTCCTGGGTTCACGCCATTCTCCTGCCTTAGCCTTCTGAGTAGCTGGGACTACAGGCGCCTGCCACCATGCCCAGCTAATTTTTTTTGTATTTTTAGTAGAGACGGGGTTTCACCGTGTTAGCCACGACGGTCTCGATCTCCTGACCTCATGATCCGCCCATCTCAGCCTCCCAAAGTGCTGGGATTACAGGTGTGAGCCACCGCACCTGGCCGTTTCTCCCTTTCTTATAAGGACATCAGTCGCTTTGAATTTAGGGCCCAGCTTACTCCAATAGGACCTCGTCTTAGTGTTACATCTGCAACAAACCTATTTCCAAATAAGGTCACTTTCTGGGGTGCTATAGGACTATATCTTTTGGGGGGATGTGATGGGACCTATAACAAACTATAATTTACACGGAGTAAAAGTCACTCTCTTTAGTGTACATTTCTGCACGTTTTGACAAACAGCCATGCAACTGCCACTGCAGTCAAGACAGAAAATTCCATCACCCTCCAAAAGCCCCCTGGGCCGTTTTGTAGTCAGGGCCTGTTCCTCCCCAGACCCCCTCGTTTCTGCTTCGTCCCTATGTTCTGCCGTTTCGAGAACGTCCTGTGAATGGAATCACAGTGTGTCACCATGTGCCTGGCTTTTTCTCAGCCCACATGCATTTGAGGTCTGCCTGGGTTGTCGTGTGACTCGAGAGTCCGTTCGTCTTTGTCGCTGAGAATATTTCATTGTGTGGATCTACCAGTGTGTTTATCCCTTCCCGGCTCAGGCCTGTTTGGGTGGTTTCCAGTTTCGGGCGATGACAAACACAGGCACTAACAAATGTTTGCATGTAGATTTTTTCATAGTGGAGCCACGCGGGCAGGCTTGCATTTGGGCTGCTATGTGAAGAAGGATGTGGGGGCAGCTCAGGGAGGGGGGCGTGGAAGGGGGCTGCTGGAGGGTCCAGGTAAGGGCTGGTGCCTGGACTAAGGCCTCGGCATCAAGGAGGGGAAAGGTGGGCTCAGAGACAGGAGGGCTCACTGGAGTGTATTGAGGAGGCTGAGTGAATGGAGCCTGGCGGGAGTTGGGTGTGCCCCGTGGGGGCGGGGAGGCCGCCTTTGTTCCCTCCCACCTCCTCCCTCCCAGGGAGATGGCCATCGTGGCTGAGTGTAGCTGTCTGGACATGTGGACATTGAGTGGTAGAACAGTATGGTGTGGTGGTCAGGGCTGTGAGCCCTGGAGCAAACTGCTGGGGTTCACGCTCTACTCTCTGCCTGAGTTTTCTTATCTGTAAAATGGCAGCCTCTAATTCAGAGTTGCTGTGTATCACGAGTGGACGTATGTAAGGACCTAGAACAGAGTCAAGAATGTAGAAGGCATTGTTTCCATGCTCTTCTGAAGGGCCCCGGTTCCACGCCCCCTTGTCCACTCCACTTACAGTTTACACTGCCTCTTGTGACCCCGTGGGGGTGTGGACGGCATGATCATCTGGGAACTGGGGGGCAGGTCCCCAGGGCCAGGTCTGCCCTTGCTTACTGTGAGACCTCTCCAATCATTGCTTCTTCCCTTCACGCAGTGTGGAGATACAGGGCTGCACCGTGTCCCGGGTGGAGCGTGAGCAGTGTGTGGCACAGCAACCCCGCACAGTAGGCACTTTGCAGGAGGCATGAAAATGTGCGGCTTCATGATGTGTGCATGACATGATGGGGAGAGGCCTCGGTGAGCAGTTCACAGGACACACTCCAGTTTTGGGGCTGGCAGAGACTACCCATGCTGCTGCCACAAGTAGCCCCTTTTCCTCCCAAATTTGTCCTCTGCCTCTGATGGAAGCTGACAGAGGTGGTGGCCCAGCAGCCTCTGAGCTACACGGCCCATGGTGAGCCGGTGCCTGGCCTGAGCTGGTGCCTGGCCTGGGTTCCAAGGAGGGAGGTGTAGTGGGTCCTGGTTCAAATGCTACAGCAGCCCCCAGAATCCAGGCCGGCTGGTGGAGATCCCCCTGCTCTGAGATAGAGTTCATATCCCGTTTGGCTATGATTGATACCAGCCTATCAAAGGGATACTTACAGTCAATTCTCATTGCTCACAGATTCTGTGTTTGCAAATCAGCCTACTTGCTAAAATGCATTTGTAAGCCCCAGAGCAATTTTTTTTTTTTTTTTTTTTGAGATGGAGTCTCGCACTGTCACCTGGGCTGGAGTGCAGTGGTGTGATCTCGGCTCACTGCAACCTCCACCTCCCCATTTCACACGATTCTCCTGCCTCAGCCTCCCAAGTAGCTGGGTTTACAGGCGCGTGCCACCACGCCAGGCTAATTTTTTGTATTTTTAGTAGAGACGGGGTTTCACTATGCTGGCCAGACTGGTCTTGAACTCCTGACCTCGTGAGCCACCCACCTTGGCCTCCCAAAGTGCTGGGATTACAGGCGTGAGCCACTGCACCCAGCCCAGATCATCACTTTTGAAGCCATTCAAGGACATAGGCAGAGTGATGAAATATTCCAGTTGTCCGACGGGCACATTCCCAGCTGAGGTTGAACAGGGCGACATTCTGTTTTCCTTCAGTTCCCGTGCTGCAAACAAGTGTCCTTGTTGAGGTCTATTTTATGTCACGTTTTCTCATTTTCATGCTTTTTTTGGTGGTTTCACTTTTTAGGCTCCAAAGCATAGTATTCAAGGGCTGCCTTGTGTTCCTAAGTGCAAGAAGGCTGTGATGTGCCTTCCAGAGAAAATATGTGTGTTAGATAAGCTTTATTCAGGCATGAGTTAGTTCTGTTGCTGTGAGTTCAGTGTCAATGAATCAAGATTATATATTTAATAAGGTGCCCTTCAACAGAGACACACATAAAACAAGGTTATGTATTGATTGATTGATAAAAATGTTGTGACCAGAGGCTTGCAGGAACCTAACTTTGTATTTCCCCTAGGAGCAACGACTCGGTATTTGCTCAGTGTTCATGGTGACTTTACAAAACAAAACCACAATGAATGACGAGAATCAACTATATCTACCTTGTGTAGATAAATCTGCCCCTAACCTCTCCCCTGCACTGTGCACACTTCCACCATCAGCAGCTCATGCCTCTGGGTTAAGAAGTGCCCTGTCTTAGCTATGGTCTTTCCTGAAAATGCACAAATCCTTGGGATATGCACTATCCCTCCAGTCTTGGGGCCTTGGTCCCCTCTCACCTTCAGTGACATTGAAGGGTTGGAAAGGACAGTTTCCAAGAAAGGTAGTGGTCAATGCTAATATTTTATTTTCTGTGCTTCTAACAGAAAGACTCTTGTAGGGAGTAGTGTATCAATCAAGGCAAATAAAAAGCAGGGATTTTTGACTTTCACAGATTTGACACTACTAATCGCAGCGATTATGTCGAGCATTTACTCAGGGTCGAGTTTTTGTTTTGTTTTGTTTTGTTTTGCTTATCAGTTAATAGTCATAGCCCCCTGAGGCTGAGACTACAATGCCCAGTTTACAGGTGAGGAAACTGAGGCACAGCAAATGACTTGATCAAAGCTCTTAGCAATAGCAGAGCTGTGGCCACTTCTCAGTGGATTCAGCCACCTGAACCCAGATTTCTCTGAGTCCAGAGCCTCTGCCCTAGCCCCTGAACTCCCTGCATCTCTGTGCTTTATCCCAAGGTTCTAGGGCTCTACTGCCTTTTCTACATCCACGTGTGCCTGGATTCTGGAAGGGATGCTGCCGGAACCTCTGCAACCTTCCAAGCCCCACTGAGGGGATGACCTCCCCGTCCTCTCCCCAAGTTGGTTCTATGTGGACAACCCAGGTGAAGAACCTGGGAGGCGCAGAAGGGTGCATCCAGCCCCACCCAGCAGTCTCTCTCCTGTCATCTGCTGGCAAAGTCCCACCCTATAGTCACTGTCCTTGGAGTCTTTGGGGGTCATTGTAACCTGGGTGGGATGGGTGTGCCTGTCATGCCTCAGGACTCCTCCTTACAGCATCTTACCTCCTCATTGCCTCCCTATTGTCCCCAAAGTAAATTCACCAGTGTCTTTGTCAGCTTGGGCTACTGTAACAAAATAGCACAGATGGGGTGGCTTACAAACAGTGGCTCTGGAGGCTGGGAAGTCCAAGATGAAGGCAGCAGCAGATTTTGTGTCTGGCGAGGTCCAGTCACTAGACACCAAACCCTGTCGTAGATGGAATGTCTGTGTCCCCGCAAAATGTATGTGTTGAAATCCGATCCTCTCAGGGGACACGAACATTCAGTCTATGACAGCCAGTGTCCTCAGCTTCCTCTAACCTCTCACTCTTGAAAACTCACCCACAGTGACTTCATGCCTTAGCACAAGGGACTTTGCATGCTTTAAAATCTGATGGGGGCAGGTGGACACAAATGTTAACAGGGAACAAAAACCTGGTGGTGGAATTTCTAGCTGGGGGTGCAGAATCCACTTGGCTTTGCAAGGGCACCTGGGCCTGGCAGGTGGCCCCTGTCAAGAAGTGTCAGGACTGTAGTCGGCCTGGGGTGGGCACATGATACACTTATTCCCCAGCAGAGGAAATGTGGTCACAGCAACTGTTAGGTGGGTTGCAGGGTGACTCAGTGTCACCAGGGGGTGGGAACAATGTGACGCTGATGTAGTTTCCTGCAATGGGCGTGTCAGGGCTGCTATCCTTGGCCTGCACCCTCACGACACTGGCAGTGCCCGTGGAAGGGCAGCTATGGAGAACCTGCAGTGCGTTCTGACCTCCTCCCTAGCATAGAAACAGTGGTTCACTCTGCCAAAGCACAACTCCCACCCCGCCCTAGTTATTTTAAACCCCTCCCCCCAGTAAGCCCATGAAGTAAGTGGAGGCAAATCTCCCATCTCTTATCTTTTTTTTTTTTTTTCGAGACTGAGTCTCACTCTGTTGCCCAGGCTGGAGTGCAGTGGTGTGATCTCAGCTCACTGCAACCTCCACCTCCTGGGTTCAAGCGATTCTCCTGCCTCGGCCTCCTGAGTAGCTGGGATTACAGGCCCATGCCAGCATGCCAGGCTCATTTTTGTATTTTTAGTAGAGACGAGGCTTCACCATGTTGGCCGGGCTATTCTTGAACTCTTGACCTCAAGTGATCCACCTGCTTTGGCCTCCCAAATTGCCGGGATTACAGGCTTGACTCCCTTCTCTTATCTTACTGCTAAGAGAACCTAGGCTTAGAGAGGGAGGGAGACTTGCTTAAGGTCACACAGCAAGCTAACAGCAACAGGCTAGAATAGACCCCAGCTAACTTTCCAGGATACAGTGTTTTCTGCACCACCCAGAGCTGCCCAGGATGAGTAATGTCCACAGCCACTCTTTATTGAGCCATTGTTAAGCTCTAGATGCCTTAGTCCTTCTGGTCCTCACAACTAATCCTATGGGGTCATCTCATTTTAGACGCTGAAAGGCCAGCCTCAGAGTGAAAGGCAGGGCACCCAGGCTCCTTGTCTCCCCTTCTGGGGGGAAGTCCTGTCTACCATGGTGCAACTCCTCCCCTCTCCCTCTCCCTTCTCAGCTAGCAGGGGAGGGGGAGGCTGCCGTCTCCTCCCTAATGTCCCCCACTGAACCCCAGATGATGAGGAACTGCTGAGTAAGCAGCAGGCAGGACAGAGACAGGGGTCACGGGACCACGGTGGAATGTGTGGGCTGCCACAGTTGCAGGTACTCTTAGAGGAGGGGTGGTCTCCTCAGAGCCGTCTGAGCCTCCTGCCCTCTTGCTCATTTTCCCAGCCTGGTCCATCCCTGGGCAGGAGAAGGCAGCCGAAGGGAAGTGGGCATGGGAGCTGGGAGGCTCTTGAAGGCCAGGGAGCTTGGAGGGGATGAGACTCAGGAGGCTCATCTCAGGCAAAGACCTGGTCCAGGAAGTGGCCTTGACATGTACCAGCCTTCCGTGGAAGCTCCCAGGAGGAGGGGCCAGCAAACACTGCAACAGATGGCATAGGACTGGATTTGCTTTCCGGAAGAACTTTCCAAACAGGGTGGTGGCCAAAGGTACTAACACTCAACGCGCATATAGTTTTCCTCTTTATTTCCTTTTTCCTTCTATTTGAAAACAAATCCCACAAATAACACATGAATTCACATATACACTGAAAAGATGTAAACTTTAGAAAAGTCTAAATCAGCATTGTCCAGTGTGATAGCCACTAGTCACATGTAGCTATTTTACAAGCTAAATTAATTAAAATGTGGCAGTAGCACAACAATTATGGAAAACAGGGTGCAGATTCCTTAAAGAACTAGAAATAGAACTACCGTTTGATCCAGCAATTCCACTACTGGGTATCTACCCAGAGGAAGAGAAGTCATTATACAAAAAAGATACTTGCACACGCATGTTTATAGCAGCACAATTCACAATTGCAAAAGTATGGAACCAGCCCAAATGCCCATCAGTCAATAAGTAGATAAAGAAATTGTGGTCTCTCTCTCTATATATGATGGAATACTACTCAGCTATAAAAAGGAGTGAATTAATGGCGTTTGCAGCAACCTGGATGGAACTGGAGACCGTTATTCTGAGTGAAGTAACTCAGGAATAGAAAACCAAACATTGTATGTTCTCACTCCTAAGTGGGAACTAAGCTATGAGGATGCAAAGGCGTAAGAATAATACAACGGACTCTGGGGACTTGGAGAAAAGGGTGGGAGGGGAGTGAGGAATAAAAGGCTACAAATTGGGTACAGTGTATACTGCTCAGGTGATGGGTGTACCAAAATCTCAGAAATCACCACTAAAGAACTTACTCAGGTAACCAAATACCACTTGTTCCCCAAAAACTTACAGAAATAAAAATTTTGTTTTAAAATGTGGCAGTAGCCTCATTTCAAGTGCTTAATAACCACATATGGCTTGTGGTGACCATACTGGATGATACAGGTAAAGAGAATTTCCAGCAATGACAAAATTCTATTGGATAGCGCTGGCTAGACCAGAAGCTAGGAAAACCCCACCAGCCAAAAAATACTGTTTGGAATCAGTTTGGTTCTTTTGGACTTGTTTTATATATATTTACGTATGTGTGGCTATCCATAGAGATAGCCTTCTTGAGTTTATTAAAACCCCTCCACAAAACGATTGTATCTGATCTGCCCAGCATCTCAGCCCTATGGGTATGAGAATGATGTTCCCCATCAAAAAAAAATTATATCCTTTGAGTCATGTCATCTTTTTTTTTTTCTTTTTTTTTTTTTTTACAGATGAGGAAACTTAGGCTCATAGAAAGTAAATGGGGCTGGGCGCGGCAGCTCGCGCCTATAATCCTAAAACTTTGGGAGGCTGAGGTGGGCGGATCACTTAAGGTCAGTAGTTCGAAACCAGCCTGGCCATCACGGTGAAACCCCGTCTCTACTTAAAATACAAAAATTAGCTGGGCATGGTGTCAGGCACCTGTAATCCCAGCTACTCGGGTGGCTGAGGCAGGAGAATCGCTTCAACCTGGGAGGCAGAGGTTGCACTGTTGCAGTGAGCCAAGACCGTGCCACTGCACTCCAGCCTGGGTGAGAGAGTGAGACTCCATCTCAAAAAAAGAAGAAAGAAAGAAAGTATATGGACAAGTGAGGAGAGGTTGGAATGAGTTTGTTCCTTAGGGACAGAGGTCCTTCCCCTGAGTTTGTCCAGGGCAGCCAAGGGGCAGCCAGGCAGGGGGTCTTTGGTGATCCTCTCAAATCCCTACACCTTCTACTATCTTGTGTGTGAGAGGCTCTGACAAGCACATTGATCTGGGAAGACTCATGCCTGGGTGTCTATTCTCCCATTTTTATTGTTCCCCCGAAGTCTTCACCTGTTATTTTTTTATTGTCATTATAATACACATTTATTGCAAAATTTGGAGTGTACAGAAAAGTGCAAAGAAGGAGAAAGAAATCACTTCATCTCAGGATGAACCACCACAGCTGTGTCAGTTTCCACTCACACCTGCAGAATAGGAGAGCTCTGGTTCTTCCGCATCCTCCCCAGGCCTTGGTAGTGTCAGCCTCCATCGTGACACCCATGGGATGGGCTCTTGCTGTTCAATTTACGATTCCCTGATCCTTATGCTGTTGAGAATCTTTTCACATGCTCACAGCCATGTGGAGATTCACTGTAAGAAGCGCTAGGTCAAGCCTCTTGCTTATTTCCCTATTCATTGTCTTGTCTTGTCTTTATCGGTGTGTACAATGTGGTTATGAGCCCTTTGTTGGGTGTGTGTGTGAAAATATCTTCTCCCACTCAGGGCTTGTGCTTTCATTCTTTTTTTTCTTTTGTTTTGAGACAGGATCTCGCTCTGTCGCCCAGACTGGAGTGCAGTGGTATGATCTTGGCTCACTGCAGCCTCCGCCTCCTGGGCGAGCTTTCATTCTCCTAATGATGTCTTGATGAACAGGAAGTCTTTGTTTTACTGCATTCAATTTTATCAGTCCTTTCTTTTAAGATTGGCGGGTGTGGGTATGTGCGTGCATGCACGTGCATACTGTTTAAGAAGTCTCTCTACTATCAGATTATGAAGACATTCTTTACTTTCTTCTAGAAGCTTTTTTGTTTTACCGTCCACCTTTAAATTAGGACACAGTCTACCTGGAACTGAGTTGTTTTTTTTTTTTTTTTTAAGACAGGGTCTCGCTCTGTCGCCCAGGCTGGATTTCAGTGGCGTGACCTCGGCTCACCGCAACCTCCATCTCCTGGGTTCAAGCGATTCTCCTGCCTGAGCCTTCTGAGTAGCTGGGATTACAGGCACGTGCCACCACACCTGGCTACTTTTTTTTGTATTTTTTAGTAGAGACCGGGTTTCACCATGTTGGTCAGGCTGGAACTGATTTTTTAAGTTGTGAAGAAGGGACCAGGCTTCATTTTTCCCTCAGTTGGATACCCAGTTGTTCAACACCCTTTATTGACAAGACTGTCTTTTCCTCATGTGCTACTATTGCAGCTGTGCAGAAATCAGGTGACTGTAAATGTGCGGCTCTATTTCTGGACTTTTCTGTTCCACTGACCTGTGTGTCTGTCCCTGCACTAATGCCACGCCATCTTAATCACTTCGGCTTTATCATAAGCCTTGATATCCTGCAGAACAACTAATAACCCCTCTTCAGGTGCAGCCTGGATCTTCTCAGCCCCTTTCATCTCCCTCTGCCTTTTCACACGACACCTTTGGGATTCTAACGGGGATCGCATTGATTCTGTAGACCGTTTGTGTAGAATTGATAGCTTGACAGTGTTGTCTTCCATGCCATGGACAAGATCTGTCCTTCCATCTCTCCATTCGTCTATTGTGTATCTGTGATGTGTAATGTTTATATCATAAGCACTCATCAGTAGGCATTTGGCAATGATTAGAAACATAGATTATTGACTCAAAAAACTGCCAGGGTTCAGCCGGGAGCAGTGGCTCACATCTGTAATCCCAGCACTTTGGGAGGCTGAGGTGGGCAGATCACGAGGTCAAGAGATCGAGATCATCCTGGCCAACATGGTGAAACCCTGTCTCTACTAAAACTACAAAAATTAGCTAGGCATGGTGGTGGGCACCTGTAGTCCCAGCTACTCAGGAGGCTGAAGCAGGAGAATCACTTGAACCCGGGAGGTGGAGGTTGCAGTGAGCTGAGATCGCGCCACTGCACTCCAGCCTGGCGACAGAGCAAGACTCCATCTCAGAAAAAAAAAAAAAAAAAAAAGAAACTGCCAGGGTTCATATCCCAGCTCTGCCACTTGCTAATTCTGTAGCCCTAGTGATTATGTCTCGGTTTCTTCCTCTCTAAAATGAGAATGATAACCAGAGTAACCTTATAGCATTCTTTCAAAGGATTAAATTGGTTCATGTATGTTAACCAGCAACAGCAATGCATGGCACACAGTAAATGGTAAACTCTGGAAACATAATTTATTTCTGAGTAGGTAATATGCTCATAGGATTTAAAATATATATATATAACGAAAAAGATGTACAGTGAAGAGGTCTTCCCACCTGGTCCCTTCATGTCCCTGTTTATACCCCTTCCTGAAACTAGTTTCCTGTGTCTTCTTCCAGAGTTTCTTTATGCAAATACAAATAATTATTCTTTTTCTTTCCAACAAGGGAGTACAGTATACATACTGGTTTATATGTATGTAAGTGGTTAATATCTCCTTAACCACTTAGTGGTTGGGTTGTTTCATATGGTACTAATATTTCCTACATTGCTTTTGTCCTTCAACCACACACCCACCCTAGGAATCTTTCCATGTCAGTACACAGAAGGCATTCTCATGATTCTTCTTACAGTTGTATAGTATTCCATTCATTTCCCTGGTCCCTTATGGATGGACATTTAGGTTGTTTCCAGTCTTTTCTCCATTACAGACAATGCTCCCCTGAATCCAGTGAGTACTTTTGTCTGGGCATCATTTTGCATATACGCAACTGTACGTATAAGTTCCCACGATTGCTGGGTCAAGGGGCCTATGCGTTTGCAATTGTGATAGAAGTTACTGAATTGCCCTCCATGAAGGCTGTACTAATTTATGCTTCCACCAGCTATAAGTGAGTGCCTTAGGGACTTTTTTTTTGGAGACAGAGTCTTCCTCTGTCGCCCAGGCTGAAGTGCAGTGGCACAATCTCGGCTCACTGCAGCCTCTGCCCCTCCGCCACCAGGTTCCAGAGATTCTCCTGCCTCAGCCTCCTGGGTAGCTGGGATTACAGGTGCACGCCACCACACCTGGCTAATTTTTTTTTTTTTTGAGACAGAGACTTGCTCTGTCACCCAGGCTGGAGCACAGTGGTGCGACCTTGGCCCACTGCAGCCTCCGACTCCTGGGTTCAAGTGATTCCCCTGCCTCAGCCCCCCAAGTAGCTGGGACTACAGGCGCCAGCCACCACACCTAGCTTTTTTGTATTTTTAGTAGAGACGGGGTTTCACCAGGTTGGCCAGGATGGTCTCAGTCTCTTGACCTCGTGATCCACCTGCCTCGGCCTCCCAAAGTGCTGGGATTACAGGCGTGAGCCACCACACCCGGCCACACCTGGCTAATTTTTGTATTTTTAGTAGAGACAGGGTTTTGCCAGGTTGGCCAGGCTGGTCTCAAACTCCTGACCTAGGTGATCCGCCTGCCTTGACCTCCCAAAGTGCTGGGATTACAGGCGTAAGCCACCATGCCTGGCCCTTAGGGACTATTTTTAATGGCTGTATATTATTCCATAGTTTGTATGAGGCTGAACATCCCAAATTGCTTTCTTTATAGGTCAAAAATGGTTGGATGTTGCCAGTTTCATATGGTACTAATATTTCCTTAACCACTCCATTGTTGAACACTTTTTCTTGAGCCCTTATTCCATGCCGGGCTTGGGCACACAGTGGTAGATGCCCCAGACACTGGAACACAAAGCTTGAGTTTGGGGGAGACCAGCATGTTACAGGCAATATTGTTTGATTGTTTCTAGTTTTCCACAACTGCAAGTCACGTGGCAGTGAACATCTTTGTCTGTTAAGCTTCATTTGCATTTTAAAAGTATCTCTTTGAGATCTATTCTAGAAGGGAAATGGCCTACACTGTGCGGTCTTAGCCAGAACAAGAGCGCAGAGTTCTCTAAATATGCCTGCACACAGCCCAGCTCAGTGCCACATATGAATACTCTTAAGGGAAACTTTATTTTTCAAAGTTTCAAGTTGTTTTAATTGTTTTTTGAGTAGGCGATATAGTCACACGGTTCAAATTCCAAAGGTACAAAAGGGTTCATATCCCAGCTCTGCCACTTGCTAATTCTGTAGCCCTAGTGATTATGTCTCGGTTTCTTCTTTTCTCCATTACAGACAATGCTCCCCTGTGCAGGGGAGGGCCCCCTTCCCACCCTGTCCCCCAGCCTCCCAGGCCCCCTCCCAGGGGTCTGTCCTTGCAGAGATGGCCTCAGCTCCTCCCAGTATATGTGACAGGTATGCTCAGGGCCTGCCCGTTGCCCTTGGTGACCTGGTTCTTGTGTCCTTGCTGCCCCCAGCTTCAGTCCCAGCCAAGATATTGGCCCCTAAATCCTGTCTTCTCCAGTAACTATCTCCATGTTCAGTGAAGTTTCTGGGGATCTTGGGGTGGGGGAATGTCAGCTGCTCTTTCATATGACTGTTATTGTAATTATTATTACGTTAAGCCCAGAGTGGGGTCTGGGCCCATAGTAAGTGCTGAATAAATACTTACTGGGCGAATGAATGGTGGATACTAACATCACTGAATGCTTGCTGGACTCCAGGCACTATCCTGAACTCTTTATAGCAAACTCATCAGGTAGTCATGCTTATCTTTCCCATTTTAAATATAGGCAAGTTGAGGCAAAGAGAGGCTGAGTCACTTGTGAAGCCACCGAGCTGGGATTCTAACCCAGCCTGCCTGGTTCTCAAGCCCTTGCTTAAACCACGAGGCTGCATAGCTCTGGTTGATGACTGAAGGCCAAATTGCATGCAGTACCAGGGACAGGATTGGTACCGTCACCTGTGAGCTCGGGCCTAGCGGGAGTGGACAGACCTGCCCAGGACAGGTGGTGGGGTCAGCAGGACAGGCAGGCTGATTCAGCTGAGACCTGGATGACCCAGATAGGCAGAGTGGCTAGGACCTTTGAACCAAAGAAGATTCCAGAGGCAGGGAGGGTGGAGGAACTCAGTCCAGGTTCCTAGGAGGCTGGAGGTGTACAGGGTTCGCAAGAGCAGAGCCCAAGGAGAAGACAGAGCAGCTGGGACTAGAGGCCCAACAAAGCAAAGCCATGAGCCGTCAACCACAGTGGCTGAGCACGGGCCTGGGATGGGCCTGGCGTGATGGGAGCCACCACCAGAAGGGCCTGGGGCTGAATCTGGCTGCCTCTGCCGGCTCTACCAGGTCTCCACACTTTGCGGTCAGCGTGGGCAGGTGGAGCCCAGTAGGGACAGCGGGGCACCTAGCTGGAGTCAGGAAGGCAAGACTGGTAGCTGGAGAGTGCTGGACACACACTAAGTGACAGAAGGCCTGCAGCGCACACAGATGTGGAAAGTTTGAAGGCCTCTGACCTGCCAGACCCCTTGATGTGGGCTGTGATGTGTGAGCTGAGGCAGTCTGGCCTGCTCTCAGCGCTTCCGAGGTCCGGAAGACCTGCCTAAACTGACTTCCCCTGCTAGAGGCTGTGGGCAGGGGCCCATAGAGCCTGTCCCCTGTTCCTGGGGCTGACCCACCGAGGGTCAGGGGCCTTAGGCTGCACTCTATTCCCCACCTCCTAATGGAAGGTCTTTTGGTTTCCCAAGGGAGGAGAAGAAACCCAGGGAACTTTCTCACAAGATTTTCCAGACACTGTTCTTGGAGCCACAAGCATCTGTGAGAACCTGCCAGGGCCCTATACAGTTATTTAGCCCCTGGAAATAGGCTGGAGGCATTTGTTGAGTGTTTGTGCTTTGTGCATGTGTGAGAGATCCTAGTTCTGAAACTGCTACTTCTCTTCCATCCCCACGGGACCTCCATGGTCAGCCTGGAACTGTGTTTTTGTTTCTGTATGCACCAAAGCCTGGGCCAGAGGTGGAACTAGGAAGCAGCTGTGGCTCAGCTTCACACACGTCTAGGAAGAAGGATCTGGCAGACACAAAGCCATGGAGAAGCCAGCCTGGCCGCCTGCCTTCTCCCAGGCTGTTCACTGGGGCAGGGCCAGCCTGGCTTGGAAGAGAAACCTTCAGGTGGCAGCTAGCCAAGGGTTGGTTGAGTCACAGAACTGCAGAATTCATAATGCTGGAAGGAACCTTAGTCCTTGGTCTGGTCCATGCTCAGGAAATACCTAGCACAGCTGCTGCTGCTCTCCCAGGCAGAGCCCGTGGCAGACATCACTAGTAGATCCCTGCATTCTTTCAGTCGAGCCCTCAACATAACAGTCTAGGCAGCTGCTGTCAGTCAACTGGGGTTCACATGGGAAGTTCCACCTACTTGCCATCCCAGATCTGATCCAACCTACTGTTTGTATTAAGAGGCTGCTGAACCTGGAGAAGGAAAGTGAGTTGCCCAAAGTCACATAGTAAACAACAGAACCAGACAGTGTCATTTCCTTTATATCATGCCCATTCTTGTAATGGTTACAGCATTTGCCATGTTACTACCCATCTCATAAACCCTTGTTATCTCCATTCATCTCCACAATGTGATTCCACCCTCCAAATCCAAATTAATTTCCCAAAAGCATTGTGGAGCTACGGAAAAACTGATGTTAGGTCATGTTAATACAAGTAGAGTATCTAGTTTTAGAGAGGTGATGGTCACACTTCTTTCTGTGCTGCTCAGGGCACACCTGGGTATTGTTTCTATTTGGGACTCCACATTTCAGAAGTGCAAAGAAAGAAGGATACTCATTATACTCAGAAGGATAAAAGCAGTATGATGAGGAGGCTCAGAACCACTCCTTATTTTATGGTCAATTGATTTTTGACAAGGCTGCCAAAACAATTCAATGGAGAAAGAATCATCTTTCAACAAATGGTGCTGGAACAATGTGGGATATCCATGTGCAAAAGAATAAAGTCAGACCCCTACCTCATGCCATACATAAAAACTAACTCAAAATAGGACAAAGACCTAAATGTAAGAACTGAAATGATGGGCAAATTTTCATGATCTAAGACTAGGTAATGGTTTCTTAGGTATGACACCAAAACCACAAGCAACAAAAGAAAAACTAGACAAATTGGACTTCTTAGATTAAAACTTTTATGTTTCAAAGGACACCCTCAAGAAAGTAGAAATGCAGTCCATAGAATGGGAGAAAATATTTGCAAATCATATATCTGATAAGGGACTTATATCCAGAACATATTAAAAATTTACAACTCAGTAATAGAAGACCCAATTCAAAAATAGGTAAAGGATCTGAATAAACATTTCTCCAGGGAAGATATACGAATGGCCAATAATGGGCCAGGCATGGTGGCTTATGCCTGTAATCCCAACATTTTGGAAAGCTGAGGCAGGAGAATTGCTTGAGTCTAGGAGTTTGAGACCAGCCTGGGCAACATAGACCCTGTCTGTACAAAAAATAAAAAATTAGCCAGGTGTGGTGGCACATGCCTGTGGTCCCAGCTACTTGGGAGGCTAAGGTGGGAGGATCACTTGAGCCTGGGAGGTCAAGGCTGTAGTGAGCCACGATCACACCACTGCACTCCAGCCTAGTTGACAGAGCGAGACCCTGTCTCAAAAAAAAAAAAAAAAGGCCAAAACTGAACAGATGCTCAATGTCAATAGCCACCATAGAACTGCAAATCAAAACCACAATGAGATACTACTTCACAACCAATAGGATGGCTGTAATCAAAAAGACAGACAATAACAAGCGTTGGAAAGGTGCTGGAGAAATTAGAACCCTCATATGCTGCTGGTGGGAATGTAAAATGATGTAGCCACTTTGGAACACAGTCTGGTAGCTCCTCAAAATACTAAACACAGAATTACCATATAATCCAGCAATTCCACACCTAGATACACACCCAAGACAACTGAAAACATAGGTTCCATACAAAAACTTGCACATGAATATTAGCAGCATTATTCGTAATGTCTCCAAATTGGAAACTACTCAAATGTTAGCTGATGAATGGATAAGTCAAATGTGGTATCTCCATACAATGGGATATTGCTTGGCAATAAAAAGAAATGAAACATTGATGTAGAAGTACTGATAAATTCCACTAGCTGCTACTACATGGATGAACCTTGAAAACATGATGCCAAGTGAAAGCCAGACACAAAAGACGACATAGTGTATGCCTGTGTTTGTAGGAAATGTCCAGAATAGGCAAATCTATAAAGACAGAAAGATTAGTGGTTGCCTCGGGCTAGAGGGAAGGGGGCAGGGCCGGGGAGGAGTGACTGCTCATGAGTAAGGGGTTTCTTTGTGGGGTGATGAATATGTACTAAAACTGATTGTGGTGGTGGTTGCACAACTCTGTGACTGTGTTAAAAACCACTGAATTGGATTCTTTAAATGCTGTTAAAAAACGAACCGCCCTATCTGGAAATTCTTGGAGACACCCAGCTCAGCGTCAACCACAGTTGACGAACCTTCCCTCTGGGTTGCTGTGTGGAAGCCTGGGGCTGTTCCAGCTGCAAAACAGAAGACTCTAGGGCGGTAGATGCACAAGCCATCTTCACATAGTTTAGAGGCTTTATAGGGGGTGGGGGGAAGTAGTCCTCATGGACCTATAAAATGTAGAAAAAGCAACAAGAGGAAACACTTCAGGGGAATGGATTTCATCTCAATAGAAATTGAGAATTGCTTCTCAGAATGGGTTGCCTGGTGAGGTAGCTAGCTCACGTGATTAAAGGTCTTCAAACAGATACAACTGCTGCTTGCTAGGGATGGTGGAGAGGGAACTGAAGTGTTAGGGTTAGGCTCTCAAAAGCCTATTGTTAACTATCCAGAAATTTTGCTAGCGAGGTGCAAACCTTTAGAGAGCTTGACCTTAGCACTGGTGGGAGCATTTACACCCCACACCCTGGAAACTGGCAATTGCTACACATCAAGGCTTTTGCTTTTTTAAAAAAAATCTTGGCTCGCTGCAACCTCCAATTCCGGGGTTCAAGAAATTTTTCTCCCTCAGCCTCTCAAGTAGCTGGGATTACAGGCGCCAGCCACCACACCCAGCTAATTTTTTAATTTTTAGTAGAGACGGGATTTCACTATGTTGGCCAGGCTGGAAGGCTTTTGCTCTTTATTTACTTATTCATTGTCCTAGACAGGTGTTTTATTGGCACACCTCTGATCCAAACCAGATACTCCAACAGGTATCTCTGCGTGCTCACCTGCCTCCTAACAGTCTCAGATCCACCTCCCTGCCCAGTGGGAATTCCTTCTCCACTCTGTCCCATGTCTAATTCAGCCCTAGCTTCCTCCATGAACTGTTCGTGAAGCCTCCCCACCCCCCCATCTCATTTGGTAGTTACCATTTGCTAAAAGTCAGCTGTGGGCTGGGTTCTTTAGTTACACTGTCCCATTCAATCCTCACGCAATCCTTGAGTTGAGTGGCAGAGTCTCCCTGCTTTACACAAGAGGACTCTGAGGCTCAAAGAGGTAGAGGAGCTCAGGAGGATCACAGGCCCTATCTAGCCTGAAGCCTGTACCTGTTCATCACACTATGGAATGAGGAGTGAGGAGTTCTCCCAGCCCCAAATGCCTGCAGGCCACACCGCACTCTTCCCGCCTACATCTACACCTGGAACCAGGAAATTCAGAGTAAGATGTCCTCTGGCATCAGCTGTTCTTTGGCTCCAATGACCTTCTCTGGCTTCTGCTCTGGTGGCTTGTGACAGCTGTGGGCGGAGGGGGGGGTGGTCCCAAAAAGTCCCCTGGGGCTGATTCTTTGGATGGCCAGTTGAATCTATTCCCGGGGCTAGACTCATCTTGATGACCTTCCGGCATGGGACTCTCCGGCTTCTGAACTGACTTTAAAATACCAAGAAAAAACAGCTGGAGTGTTCATGGGGACAGGGCACTGGCAGAAGGAACAGGCCTGGGTGCCTGGGCTGTGCTCCACTCCACATTTCCTCGACTTGTGGCATGCTCTGGGACCCGGGGGGTATGTGTGTGTATACATGTGAGCTTTTTTTTTGTTTAAATTAAATATCAAGTGTAGAGAAGTCTAGAGAACAACATTGCAATGCCCTGTGCACCCATAATTCAGCTTTGTTAATTCCTATCACTTTGCCATGTTTGCTTCAGATCTTTTTGTTTGGTTTAATAAATAAATCATTGCAGAACTGGTTGAAACCTCCTTCGCACCCCTCCCTGATCCTATTTTTCTCCTCAGTTCAAGGGCAGCCATCTTCCTGAGTTTGGTGTGTGCATGTATCCACAAACAGGATACAGAACTGTGGTGTGTGTTTTTTTATACTTTACATAAATGTTTTCATTCCTTCCATAATTTGCTTATTTCACTCATTAGGGTTGATTTTTTTGTTTGATTGCTTTTTAAAACGTTTTCTTTTAACTTTCTGTTTTTTGTTTTTTGTTTTTGTTTTTTTTGAGACGGAGTCTTTCTCTGTCACTCAGGCTGGAGTGCAGTGGCACAATCTCCACTCACTGCAAGCTCTGCTTCCCGGGTTCACGCCATTCTCCTGCCTCAGCCTCCCGAGTAGGTGGGACTACAGGCGCCTGCCACCATGCCTGGCTAATTTTTTTGTATTTTTAGTTGAGACGGGGTTTCACTGTGTTAGCTAGGATGGTCTTGATCTCCTGACCTCATGATCCACCGGCCTCGGCCTCCCAAACTGTTGAGATTACAGGCGTGAGCCACCGCGCCCGGCCTAACTTTCTGTTTTGACATGATTTCAGACTTGCAGAACAGTTACAGGAATAGTACAGTGAATTCTTGTCTGTACACTCCTTTCGCCAGATTCATCAATTATTAACATTTTGTCACTTTTGCTTGTTTGCACTCTTTCTTTCTCCCTATTTTTTTTCTTCTTTTTCTTTTTGTTTTTTGAAATGGGGTCTCACTCTGTCACTGAGGCTGGAGTGCAGTGGTACGATCACTGCTCACTGCAGCCTCAATCTCCCCGGGCTCAGGTGATCCTCCCAACTCAGCTTCCTGAGTAGCTGGGACTACAGGCATGCACCACCACACCTGGCCTCTAATTTTTTTCTAAACGATTTGAGAGTAAGTTGCAGACATTTTATCTCTTTACCCCACATACTTCAGTGGGTATTTCTCAAGGACAAGGATCAAAATCAGGAAATTAACATTCATGCAATAAACAGAATTTTGAGATTTAACCATCTGTGTAGCATTGATTCTGGCCCTTTTTTTTTCTTTTTCTTTTTTTCTTTTTTTTGTTTTTTTGTTTTTTTGAGATGTAGTCTTGCTTTGTTCCCCAGGCCAGAGTGCAGTGGCATGATCTCGGCTCACTGCAGCCTCTGCTTCCCGGGTTTAAGTGATTCTCCTGCCTCAGCCTCCCTAGTAGCTGGGATTACAGGCACCCGCCACCACACCTGGCTAATTTTTATATTTTTAGTAGAGACGGGGTTTCACCATGTTGGCCAAGCTGGTCTCGAACTCCTGACCTCAAATGATCCACCTACCTCGGCTTCCCAAAGTGCTGGGATTATAGGCTTAAGCCACTGCACCTGGCCCCTGGCCCTTTTCTTTTATTGATAAATAATAGGTGTACATATTTTGGGGGAACATATGATCTTCTGACACATTCATATAATGTATCAGAATCAAATCAGGGGGATTGGGATATCCATCACCTTAAATGTTTATCTTTATGCTGGGAACATTTGAACTATTCTCTACTTGCTGTTTTGAAGTATACAATAGATTAATGTTTACTATAGCCACTCCACTGATTTACTGCATTTCCTGCCCTTTAACAGCTGTGTGATTGTCCAGGGTGGACTGAGTCACAGCTTTATTTATCCATTCTCCCGTGGTGCCATTGGCTTTCCCCATTTTCTCCATGTAGTAAATGCTGCAGCAGCAGTGGCCATCTGTAAACACGTAAACGCGGGTGTTCAGGGAGTGGGGCTGCTGGAATCTGGGCTCCAGCATTTCTTCTCTTTTAAATTTTGATAGATTGTTATGATAGTGGGCGCAACTGTTTTCATTCTCTGGGGAGCTTTGCCCCCCGCCCCCAGCCTCAGACCATTCCTCCTGCGGTAACAAGTGAGAAGCAGTTGGGGTGAGTAGGACCTGTTTGGGGGAATGAGATGTCCCCGGTGGACTAGGTTGGCCAGCATCCCCAAAGCAACAGGTGTCCCTGGGAGAGACAGGGCACGACCACATGTGTGGTTGCTACATCCAGAAAAACGTGACCTATTAGAAGTGTTAACATGGGCCAGGTATTACCAGCTCCATTGTACAGATAAGAAAACTGTTTATTTAAGATGATTTTTATTTATTTTATTATTATTACTACTGAGACAGGGTCTTGCTCTGTCACCCAGGCTGGAGTGCAGTGGTGTGAACACAGCTCACTGCAGCCTCAACCTCCTAGGTTCAAGCGATCCTCCTGCCTCAGCCTTCCGAGTAGATGGGACCATAGGTGCACACCACTGTGTCCAGCTGATTATTTTAATTTTTTGTAGAGTTAGTGTCTCACCATGTTGCCCAAGCTGGTCTCAAACTCCTCAACTCTAGCAGTCCTCCCACCTTAGCCTCCCAAAGTGCTGAGATTACAGGCGTGAGTCACTGTGCCTGGCCTATTTAAGATGATTGTTTTCTTTTTTTGTGACAGAGTCTTGCTGTGTCACCCAGGCTGGAGTGCTGTGGCACAGTCTCAACTCACTGCAACCTCTGCCTCCCTGGTTCAAGGGTTTCTCCTGCCTCAACCTTCCAGGTAGCTGGGATTACAGGCATGTGCAGCCGTACCCAGCTAATTTTTTTATTTTTAGTAGAGACGGGGTTTCACCATGTTGGCCAGGCTAGTCTCAAACTCCTGACCTCAGGTGATCTGCCCGCCTCGGCCTACCAAAGTGCTGGGATTACAGGCATGAGTCACTGCACCTGACCTATTAAGATGATTTTAAATCATGTTAGCAATGCATAATTATTATAAAAATTTGAAACAAACCCCCTTAACTTCTCTGAAATAACTCTAATGACATCTTACATAGCCTTCTGGAAATTATTTCTATGTATATTTCTATGTCACTGTGTATGTTTGTGTGTATTCCCAAGTGGAATAATGAACATTATTGAATACCCTTTCTTTGCCAGGATACGTAAACATGAAATTTTTTTTTAAACTTTCAAGAGCTGGAAGAGTAGAGTGGTTAGAAGCATAGACTCTGGAGCCAGATTGCCAGGGTTTGAATCCCAGTTCTGCCACTTATTGGCATGTGACCTTTGGTGAATTATTTAACCTCTCTGTGCCTCTGTGTCTTCATCTTTACATGAGACCACTAGGGGTAGGGTAGGTATATTTGGTTCCTAGGGCTGCAGTAGCAAGTTACCACTAATTTTGCAGCTTAAAGCAGCAGAAATTTATTTTCTTGTGATTCTCAAGGCCAGAAATCCAAAACCAAGGTTTCAGCTGGGCAGGTTCCATTTGGAGGCTCTAAGGGAGGATCCGTCCCATGCGTCTTCCCTGGCTCCTGGTAGTGGCTGTCTACCTCTGGCACTCCTTGGCTTGGGGCATCATAACTCCAGTCTCTGCCTCTGCCTTCACACGGACCTCACCTGTGTCTCTCCTTCTTATAGGGACACCTCTCATTGGAGTTAGGGCCCACTCTAAATTTAGGATGATCTCATCTCAGTAGCCCTAAATTATATCTGCAAAGAAAAAGATCCTTTTTCCAAATAAGGTCACATGTACAAGTACTGGGTTAGGATTTGGACAGATCTTCTCCTGGGACACAATTCAACATCTGAGGTTGAATCAGGCAGGTGTGAGGATGACTGAATTAACAGGACTTGGGGGCCCACAGTGGGCACTGTATGGTGTGGACTATGAGTACATGAAACAGGCAAGTTGCTGCCCTTGCTGGCATCACCAGGGCTCCTTCCCTCCCACGCCGGCCCCGCACTCCCTCTGTGTACTCATGGTGCTTTGTCTGGAGGGACTGTGCCATCCTGTAACATTTATCACCAGAGCCACACTGGCTTCTACTGGCCCGAAAGCCCTCTAAGGCCAGGGACCAGGCCTCTCCATTCCTGTAGACCCCCTTTGTCTTGTTGAAGCTGGGAGGCCACGCTGCCTTGGGTCAGGATAGTAGGTGGGGTAGTGACGGCCTTTTCCGGTCCTCCCTTTCCGTCACACTCTCCCACCTCCCGCCCCCTGGCGTGTTCTGGCCAAGTCTATACAGGAAGGCCTCGGTTCCCACCGTGAGGCTGCATTGGAACTCTCTGAGCTGCTTCCTGGGGCTGACATAGGCAGCCCAAAGCCGGCACCCTGTGGAGCTGGGAAACTTCTGCGCCTTTCCTCTACCCCTAATAGGCAGCATCTAGCCAGGGCCCCACACCCCAAGCTGCCATACTCACCGCTGTGTCCCCACACTTGGTCAGCCCCTTGGGCTAGCTATCCACCCTGGAGCGGAGCTTCCCTCTTCTACCCCCCAGGCTGAATAGGCCTGAATGTAGACACAGGCACCATGCCCAGGAGCTGGGCACACTCAAGGCCAATTCCCGCCCCCCTTTAGGGAGCTGGGTGAGAAAATCCCCATAGAAGCTGAGAGGTTAAGTCCTGCAGCCCAGGGGCTGGGTTTTCCTGAGTGTCTGCTGGCACTGCGTCTGGCAGGGCGGTCTGGGTGGGTGTCGGCGGCAGCCATAGGATCAGAAGCCTGTGGGCCTGCTGCTCTGAGCTCATTGCTCTATTCCCCGTGAGTGGGAGAACAACCTGTTGTGGAGCAATTTCTCTTTCTGGTGGAGCAGCTCCAAAGCTTCCAAGGCTCTAACAATGCCTTTCATTGTCCAAGGTCCCTGGTTCTGCCTTTGCAGGGTTCTTAGCGGAGTGGGAGTTCAGCTGGTGAGAGGGAGGGCGTGGGTGTCAGAGTGGCTGGCTCTGCCAACAGACGGCTGATCCGAGGCTGGGTGGGCTTAGCGACGGTTCCTGGCAGTTGGAGCTGCTGTGGCCAGTCCAGTTGATAGGCGCCATCACAGCTGTAAAACAAAGCCTGCGTGTCACCCACTCTGGGCACTTCCATCTTTGCCATCTTGCCTCAAGTCACGTCAATCAAATGTGCTTAGTCCCAAAATCAAGGTTTTAAAGTGAGAGAACTGTAGCAGGAAGAGGAAGAGAAGCGTTATAACTCGGGTTGGAGGGTTGGAAAAACTGTAACATTTACTGAATAGTGTGTCAGGCACTGTGCTAAGTAGTTGACAACTCATGAAATTTTCCCAGTAACCCTCTTAAATAAAGACAATTATGTTGTTTTTACTTATTTTTATTTTTGTTTAGTTTTATTTATTTATTTATTCATTTTGAGACAGGGTCTTGTTCTGTTACCCAGGTTGGAATGCAATGAGGTGATCTCAGCTCACTGCAGCCTCCGCCTCCAGGCTCAAGCAATCCTCCTACCTTAGCCTCCTGAGTATCTGGGACTACATGGGGCACACGCCATCATGCCTGGCTAATTTTTCAAAAATTTTTTGTAGAGATGTGGTCTCACTATATTTCCCAGGCTGGTCTCAAACTCCTGGGCTCAAACAACCTTCCTGCCTTAGCCTTAATCCCAAAATGTTTGGATTACAGGCGTGAGCCACAGCACCCAGCTTATTATGTTTTCACAGGTGATTAAACTGAAGCCCAGAGAGGTGAAGTATTAATAACTGGCCAGAGGTCATACAGCCTGCATTCAAACCCAAGACTTCTAATACAGCAGGCAGGCTTCATCTGAAGGGGACTTAAGGGATGGGGAGAACTGTTTTCCCAGTAGTTCACTATTAAAAATTTACAAGATACAGAAGACTTGAAAGAACTTTGCAGTAAACACCCATACACCCACCAGTAACCCTCAATGTTTTTCTCTATCTGTTTTGTTACATATCTTTACATATCCATGAATGCACCTTACTTTTTAATGTATTTCATAGGAATTTGCAGACCACCCCCTGAATGTTAGCATGACTAGAGTTAACTAGAGTTCAGTATTTAGTTAGGATTATCTTTTATAGTTTTGGTATAAAATTTGCATGTGGTAAAAGTGAATGCATGCATCTAAGTGTACTGTTTGAACTTCATATAAATGGATTCATGCCATATGTACTTTTTTGCATTTGGCTTCCTTGACTCAGCATAATGCTTCTGAGATTCATTCACGTGGTTGTGCGTGTGGGTAATTCCCTTTTATTGCTGACTAGTGGCCCGTTGTGTGGACATGCCACAGTTTGTTTATCCATTCTGCTGCTGATGGACACTGGAACCAGGTGGTATTGAGCTATTAGGAGGAGAGCTGCTTTGACATTTGTGTGCAAGTCTTTCTGGACGTATACTGTCATTTCCCTCGGGTATATACCTAGGAGTGGAGTCGCCGGGCCGTAGGGTAGGTATATGTTTAGATTTATTAAAAAGTGCCATATCTTTGTCTAAAGTGCTCGTTCTAATGTATGTTCTCCCCAAGAGTACACTAGCATTCTGATTATTTCCCATTCTCACCACTATGTGATGTTGTCAGTCATTTTAATTTTAGCCATTCTAGTGGTTGTGCCGTGGTATCACATTGTGGTTTTAATTTGCATTTCCCTAATGACTAATGACTTTGAGCATTTTTTCATCTGCTTGTTGTCCATTTGTATGTCTTCTTCTTTGAAGTATCTGTTCAAATCTCTTGCCCATTTTAAAAATTGATTTGCTTGCTCTCTGTTGGATATATGTTTTCCAGATATTTTTCCCCCAGCCTGATGGGCAGAAGTTTTAAATTGTGATGCAGTCTAACTTATCTATTTTTTCTTTTATGATCATTGCTTTCTGTGTCTGGTCTAATACTTTTGCCTACCAGTTGGAAAGAATCTTGGGAGGAAGAAATAGACCCTGAAGGAGGTGTAGGTGGACAGAGCAGCATGAGCGTGGGCTTCGGGTGGAGAAGTGCATGTTCTGTTGGGTGATGGAGAGGAGCCCTTTGTAGGGGGTGTCTGGGGTTGAGGGGCAGAGGCCCAGAAAGGGAATGCCTTAAACATGAGGGGACTGGACTGGATTCTTTAGGCAGTGGAATCCATTGCAAGTTTTAGAGCAGGAAGGGATGTGATCACAAGACAGTGAAATGTACAGTCCTCGTGATGTTGGAGCTGGGGCAGAGTTTCCACTCAGTCAGTCACCCTGAGAGCAGCAGCCTGGTGCTTCAGGATGCAGGTGGGGCTGCCGGGCTGGGAAGCAGGTTTATCTCTGTGGATTCCTGCAGACCCTCCTGGGCCCTGAGACCACCCAGGTCCCCCCAGATCTTCATGGGCCCATTTATTCTTGCCAAGGAAGCCTGAGTGCTGGGCTAAGCATGTAGCTAGCTGGAAGCCCAGCCCCTTCCCCCAGCCCTGGGGAGTGCTTATACATGTGGATTTAGGGCCGATGTTCCCCATGGCTCCAGATGCTCATGGGGCCCTCCCCCGACCCCCTCTGCCCTCACCTCCTGCCACTCTCACCCTTCTCTCATTGTCCCTCCTTGCACTTGCTCCGGGAGCAGGAATTGGAGGCTTGGGAGTTTGCTCTTCCTTCTGCCTGGAAATCTCTTCACCAGATACCTGCAGCCAGGCATTTATTTCACAGTCACCTTTTCTGGGTATCTTCCCTGGCCACCCAGTTTGGAACTGTCCCCCATCCCGGGGACCCTTTCCTCTTCCTCTTTGGCGGTATAACCATCTAACATCCTCTAGTCACCCATTTGCCTTGTTTATTGCCCCTCTCTTCCCCTAGAATGTAAATACCATGAAGGTTTTGGGTTTTTTTTTTTTAACTCTTTTGTTCACTGCTCTAACCTGTGCCTGGAACAGCATTTGACATTGGCAGGTCTACAGAAACTAAGCACTGCCCGAGTGAATGAGAGGCCCACTCCCTTATTACTCCCAGAACCTCTCTGTTTGATCACAGCTTTGGTTCTGCAGGTAAAAAAAAAAAAAAAAAATGGGGATGAGCCCAGGTCACGCCTAGGGCCACCCAGCAAATGGAGGAAGCTTCCTTCTCCCCGTCCCTATTGCACAGATGAGGAAACAGACCTTGAGAGGGAAAGGACTTGGCCAAGTGCTAAGCCATAGTTTGTGGCAAAGAAGAAATGAAGGCGATTGCCCTCACTCCCTGCTATTGAAAGTCCTAATTGCCCTGGGGGAGGCTGGGGCCCAAGCAGGGATGTTTAAGGATGATTATAGCATCTTTTGGTGCCAGAACATATCTTTGTGTTTCCAAGTGGGGTTGGAGGAGCCTGCAGCCCAGGGGTTTCTTTTCTTTTCTGGGAAATTCAGACCTCCATCATTTTAACTTTTCCCAGACGAGATGCTGGCACCACACTCAGGGCCTGGGAAGTGGTTACATCAGTATCAGCCAGGCAGCCCTGGCCTTGAGCTCTAAATGAGACTGTTCGGCCCCAATTCCATAGCCTGTGGACTTCCACAGAGCCATCCTACCCCGCCCCTACCAGCCCCAGGATTCCTGCCATTCCCCGGGACACTCATATTTTCCTGGTGACGTGGCTCCTTCTTCTAGGTAGGCTGCAGGCTGTGGGCCGAAAGGGGAAATCCACAGGCAGCCGGGAGCACACACAACATTCGTGAGAGTCAGGGCTCCCCGGAGGATGTGGGAGGGAATTTTCTCCCTGGGTACAGACTTCACACTGACCTTCACACACCCCTCCTCATGACAGGCAGTCCCAGTCAGTTCTCTCGAAAACCACTACTCAAAATTCACAACACTGCTGCCCCTGTTTAATCCAGCGCTGCCTGACCCCTCCACCACCCTGAGAACCCCCAGGACCCCCACAGCACTGCCTTCAGGGGTGGTTCCACTTTCCTGTGCCCTTTTACAGGGCTTACCCTGACCTCGTCCCCCGCCTCCCCTAAGGGGCTCCTTACAGCACATGCCCTGGATGCTTCTGGAACCAATGCCAACCTTGATCCCTGGTACCCCCGGGCAACATCACAGAGACACAGGGCAAGATGGAAGGCACCACCCACAGCTTCGTGGCTTTCTGAGTACCCTCATCTGTCTGATTAAGGTTTTCACCCCTGCAGGTACCTTGAGAGACTTGGTGCCTTAGAATGCACACAGACCTTCCGACCCACCCAACTCAGGATGTGAGGCTCCGAGATGTTGTTCCTCCTTTTCTGGAATCAAAACCAGCCTGTGTGTGTTGGGATGGGGAAGGCAAACATGAGGGTCTTGGGGAGGGTCTGGAATCTCTTAAACCAGACAGAACTGTGAACAGTAGGCAGTGCCCATTTCCCAGCGAAGCCCTCAGTTTGACTTTGCTGTTTCTTGGGTCTGTGATCCTCGTTCCCCCACCATGCTGTGTTGACACATCCTCATTCTGGGGGGCTCAGGCACTGTTGACTGGGAAGGGGTAAGAAGGAACTTTCTAGAACTGTCCTATATCAGCACCATCCAATGGAAATCTAATGCAAGCCACATATGTCATTTTATATATTCTAGCAGCCATATTAAAACAGGCAAAGTAATTTTAATAAATTTTATTTAACCTGACACATTTAAAATATTATCTTGCTGGGCACGATTGTTCACACCTGTAATCCCAGTACTTTGGGAGGCTGAGGTGGGTGGGTCACTTGAGGTCAGGAGTTTGAGACCAGTCTGGCCAACATGGTGAAACCCTCTCTCTACTAAAAAAATACAAAAATTAGACGGGCATGGTGGTGCGTGCCTGTAATCCCAGCTACTCGGGAGGCTGAAGCAGGAGAATCGCTTGAACCCAAGAGGCGGAGGCTGCAGTAAGCTGAGATCACGCCACTGCATTCCAGCCCGGGTGACAGAGCAAGAATCTGTCTCAAAAAAAAATTATACCGACTTGTAAACAATAAAAATATTAATAAGCTATTTTATATTCTTTTTATCACAGTAAGTTTGAAATCCTGTGTATATTTTGTGCTTACAGCACTTGTCAATTCAGACAAGCCACTTCTGGCTAGTGGCTACAACAGCACAGATCTCTCTATCTTGATTTGGGTGGTAGTTACACAGGTGTAGACATATGTAAAAATGTGGCTAGCTGTACACTCAAGATGTGTGCATTTTACTGCGTGTGTTACTCTTTAAAAGTTTTTAAAAAGCCTCTTCAAGGCTCTGCTCAAATGCTACTCGTTTTCCTGAACCCATCCTGGGTTGCAGTTAGCTGCTTCTGTTGTACTGTGCTTCTATTAGATTTATACTTGTACTATAGCTGTGTCTTGCCATTTCCTCACAGACTTGAGTCTTGGGTCTCACAGACCCAAGAAACAACAAAATCAAACTGAGGGGTTCACTGGGAAGTGGGCACTGCCTACTGTTGACAGTTCCGTCTGGTTTAAGAGATCCCAGACCCTCCCCAAGACCCTCACGTTTGCCTACCCCATCCCAACACACACAGGCTGGTTTTGATTCCAGAAAAGGAGGAACAACATCTCGGAGCCTCACATCCTGAGTCGGGTGGGCTGACGTGTGTTTCCTACAAGCACCCTAAGATGAAGACCATGGTTTGTTGATTTTTTTTAATTCCCCAAAGGGCCACTGACTACCTCATGCTGAATAAGTAAGCGTGGCTGAATGGAATCCCCAGGTGTTGTAAACCTTCTCTGGGCTGGCTGCAGGATGGCTGATCATTGAATTCTGTTTTTCAGTCCGGTTCCAGTTGTTGGCAAAGGAGAGGAAGAGGAAGAGGAAGATGGCATGCGGCTTTGTCTGCCAGCCACCCCAAAGAACTGCCTTCCTCGCCGCCGGGGCATCAGCATCCTGGAGAAGCTCATCAAAACATGCCCAGTGTGGCTGCAGCTGAGTCTGGGCCAGGCAGAGGTGGCCAGGATCCTGCACCGGGTGGTGGCCGGGGTGAGTGGGGGCGTCTCCCACTTGGTAGGCACACACACCTGTGAGGAACTCAGGCGTGCTCCACACCTGCCCTGGCTCCCATAGGGAAGCAGCTACCATGCAGATGACTGCATGTTTATTTCCCTTTCCTACATTTGTCAGCTTTTTCACCACAATTTTTTCCCAGAACACAGGCATGGGGGGCTGGTGAGAGGCCTGGTTTCTTCTTTGGGGAGCAGGTGTTTGTGGCTGGAGAGCAGGGAGTGGGTGGCTTGCAGGCTCTCGGGGCATTTGGGCACCTGAGAGGCAGGACTGATGCAGTCAGGAAGACCATGCTGGCCTGCTCTGACTTTGAGAGCTCAGCCAGGCATCCAGGGTCCAGAGAATGTCAATCAGAGCCAGGGTAAAAAAATGGCTTTATGCTCCCTGTTTTACATATGCAAATAAGGGGCTGTGTGATGGAGTCAAAAGATGTTTTGGAGGTCAAGCTCTGTGAGCTGGGCACGCGGCTTAAATTTTCTAAGCCTCACTTTTGTTGCTTTGAAATAGGGGCATTCACACCACCCCTGAGGCTCTTGTTCCTATTGCATGGGAAGATAGATGATGGATGGATGGACAGACAGATGGATGGACAGACAGACAGATGGAGAGATAGATGGATGGACATATGGACATACAGACAGATAGACAACAGATAAGTGGGTGATAGATGATGAAATATGAGTCAGAGCTCATCATTTGTTCCTTTCACCTCCCACACACATTTTCTCCTATACGCTGCTTCCTTTTAAAAACAACTTGAATTTGTTTAATTACGAAAGTGATACACATATGTGTTCATTATTTAACAAAAACCCAAGCTGGACAGACGTGTAAAAAGTAAAGATCTTTTCCACCTACTGTAACCAAACTCACTCCCCAGAAGTGTTTTCTTTTTTTAATTGAGATGAAATTCACATAATATAAAATTTGCCATTTAAAAGTATACAGTTCAGTGGCATTTAGTACAGACACAATGTGGTACAACCACCACCTCTATCTATCTAGTTCCAAAACATCTCATCATTCAAAACAAAGCCCTACACTCCCTCCCCCTTCTCCCCTCCTGCAGCCCCGTAACCACCAATCTGCCTCCGAAGTCACGTTGCATGCAGTAGGTCTGTCCGCACATTTTGCATGCATATTCATGTAGCGGCAAGCATTCCCTGAGTACTTGCTTTGCTCCAGGCAGTCTTGCAAGTTCTTCATGTGAATCTGCCCATTTAACCTCACAGCAGCCCTAGGAGGTAGGTGTTGCCACCTTGCCCATTCTATAGATGAGGTAACCGCGATGCAAAGACATTGAGTGCCCTCCCCCAGAGTGGGAATCTGGACCCAGGCAGTCTGGGTGCCCTGTGCTATGTTGAGCACACACGCTTTATTTGGCTTAGCTGGACTCATGTCCCTCAGCCACTGGGCACTTTTGATGGTCTGTCCCCTGCTGCGGTTGCAGGGCTTGTCTGCCTCCCAGGAAGAGTCCAGACGTATAAGTACAGGGCTCAGATGGCGAATGGACTCGTTCACCTCGGACGAGGTAAAATGCATCAAGTCACCAGTTGTACCTGAAAATCGGAATTACTAGAACTTATGGGGCCTTCTGCAAAGTCCTGACCTCCGCTTGCCACAGAGGCCCCTGTCACAGGGAGTGGGGACTGTGGTGGCCTGGAAGCACAGCAGTGTCCTGCCAAGACCAGGGGTCCACTGGCCTGGCAAGGCCTGGGTAGAAAATAAAACCAGGGTCTCCTGCCAGTGAGTGTTCAGCCAGCACCCCCTGTGGTCCCCAGCTCCCCTGGTAGGTTCTCAGGAATGAGCTTCCCACACTTGCTGGGAGGATGCAGCTCAAAACCAGCCCAAGGGGAAAATTTTTGATGCCAGGGGATGGCCATGTTCTGGATTTTTCTTGGTCATCAAGAAGGGCATGTGTAGGGCAGGTGTGTGGATGGGAATTACCAGATAGTGGGGGATGGTCCCAGGAGAAGGTGCTGGCTCTCCAGAGCAAGCTGGGTGGGACATAGTCATGACTGCTCTGTCAAAAGATTCAATTATCTCCTCAGAAAATTAGCCTGGGCGCGGTGGCCCATGCCTATAATCCCAGCACTTTGGGAGGCCACAGCAGGGGGATTCCTTGAGCCCAGGAATTCAAGACCAGCCTGGGCAACATGGCGAGACCCTGTCTCTACAAAAAATACAAAACTTAGCCAGGCACGGTGGCGTGCACCTGTAATCCCAGCTACTCAGGAGGCTGAGGTGGGAGAATCACCTGAACCGGGGAGGTGGAAGTTGCAGTGAGCCTAGACCACGCCACTGCACTCCAGCCCAGGTGATGGAGTGAGACTCTCCCTCCCCCCCAAAAAAAAAGAAAAAGATTAAAAAGTTTAAAATAAGCACAACTAAAAATAACAGTAGTGGTTCCTTTTGGAGAATGCTTAGTAATTCCAGGCTCTGCACTTTGCAGATATCATCTTGCAATCATCCTGTGAGGTCAACTCTGCCATTATACCCATTTCACAGATAATGAAACTGAGGCTAAGAGGAGTGCTTTAGTTTGGGTTTCCCCAGAAGCAGACCCTGAGACAAGGATTTGAGTAAGTGGATTATTTGGGTAGTAACCCCAGGAAGCACCAGTAGGGGAACCAAGCCAGGGCAAGGGACTGATGCCAGTAAAAGGTACATTGTCATGAGAGTTACTCTTGGGGGCAGCTGGAGCTGAATCCTCCTGGGGAACTCTGGGAGCCAGTGTGGAACACACATCTCGTGGTTATCCCACCCGAGGGGTGAGGGAGCTGCGTATTATTCACCAACTCCTGATAGTCGTGGGTCAAAGGCTGTGGGGTGTGAGGATGCATCTTCCAGCACCTTCTCTCTTCCTTTTGTTTTTTCTTTTCTTTTTTTTTTGTGAAACAGAGTCTTGCTCTGTTGCCCAGGCTGGAGTGCAGTGGCACAATCTCAGCTCACTGCAACCTCCACCTCCTGGGTTCAAGCGATTTTCCTGCCTCAGCCTCCCAAGTAGCTGGGACTACAGGCGTGTGCCACCACGCCTGGCTAATTTTTGTATCTTTAGTAGAGACAGGGTTTCACCATGTTGGCCAGGCTGGTCTCGAACTCCTGACCTCAGGTGATCCGCCCACCTTGGCCTTCCAAAGTGCTGGGATTACAGGTGTGAGCCACCGCGCCCGGCCCCCTTCTGTCTTCCTTGACTGTAAGATCTGACTCTTGCCAGAAACAGTCCTTGGGTGAAGAGATGCAGAGCTGGCTAGTGGAAGGAGGGCTGGAGTCCACTGAAAAGATAAGTCTCCACAGGGATGGGTGGGACACCAGCCACACCTACCACTGGAGTGGGCTAACTTTCCCAAAGATCACACAGCTAGTGAGGTACAGGGCTGAGGTTTGAGCCCAGGCCTGGCTAGGCTCAAGCCCATCCCTCCAGAAGAGTAGCAGGAGAGACATAAAAGTAATTTTCTGAGATCAACCAGTGCTGGATGGGTTTGGATATGAGCCACGTTTATAAAGATGGGTGAGATACAATCTTACCACTGTCCTCTCTGAGGGTCTGGTGGGGACTCCATGCACAAAAATGAACCATAAAGGCACCAGGAGGGGTTAGCTAAGTGCTCTGTGAAAGGCAGGGCAGCGAGTCACCTGGAGCAGGAAGAGAGCACATCCAGGTGGGGTGATCTGGGCAGACTTCCTGGAGGAGGCAGACACCAAGCCTGGCCATGAAGGATGGATGGGCAGGTTGGGATGGGGGAGCTGACAGAGTCTGCTGGAGAGTAGCGGGTGACATAACAGCAAGGGCCAAGGCCCAGAGGTGGACGTGAACCTGGCTGAGGCCTTTGGGGCTGAAAGAGAGTGGACGGAATAGAGCCTACCGGAACCCTGGAGGGCAGGACCATGTTGCATTTATCTACCTGTGACACCATTGACTGACTCGGGTCTGGGAGCACAGAGTGAACCTGGCTCTGACTGTTCACTGGAACAAATGAATGAGGACAGCAGGTGTGCAGGTCTGCTTCTTCCAAACTGACAAAGCCAGGCTAGGTTGCTCAGGGCCTGTGGCAAGAGGCAAAGGCCATGGGGCTTAGTTCATTTTCTAGGTGAGCACAAGTTAAAGCAAGGCCTTAGGCCTTAATCCCAGCTTCAGTGATGCAAGAAGGCCGGACACTCCTTCAGCCCCAACAGGGTAGGCACGCAGGCAGCCGAGGCCCAGAGAACTCTGCTACAATCCAGGTGCTGAGTATAAAAGATGTTGATACCGCAGGTGACTGCACTAAAGGAGTCAACCATTCCCTTCCCACTGCCGCCCACTCGCCACCCCCTTCTGAGGGCGCAGCAGCTGGGTCAGCCCTGAGAACAACAGAGTGGAGGAGCCGTGCCATCTATTGCCTTCCCTGCTCTCTGCCTTTACGCCCTACTCCTCCTCGTGCACCTCTATATTTTCAAGCATAAGGAAGGCCTTTAGTGCATGTGCTGGTACAAAGATTGGCAACTTTTACCCAGAGTTGCTATATGCATGATCTTACTTGATCCTCAGCGATTTCTATCAGGTAGGCGTTAGTGTTCCCATTTTCAGATGAGGAAACAGAGGCACAGAGAAATCAACTCACTTGCCCGAAGTCACACAGCTGGTAAAAGCAGAGTCTGTGTGGTGTGATCTTCTGCTGGCAAGGCACTTGCTGCACAATAGCGCTCCCACAGAACTGGCATCCATGCAATGATGTCATTGTTTCTAAAGATACAGACACCTGGCCGGGTGCGGTGGCTCATGCCTATAATCCCAGCCCTTTGGGAGGCCAAGGCAGGTGGATCACCTGAGGTCAGGAGTTCGAGACAAGCCTGGTCAACATGATGAAACCACGTCTCTACTAAAAATACAAAAAATTAGCCAGGCATGGTGGTGGGTGCCTATAATCCCAGCTACTCAGGAGGCTGAGGCAGGAGAATCACTTGAACCTGGGAAGGCAGAAGTTGCAGTGAGCCGAGATCGCACCACTGCACTCCAGCCTGGGCAACAAGAGTGAAACTCTGTCTCAAAAAAAAAAAAAAAAAAAAAAAAAATATATATATATATATATATATATATATATATATATACACACAGACACCATAGGTGGTCCCCAGGCTGTGAGAACTCAAAAGGTCTTCAGAGACCACCTGGGTCTACCCCTGCTGGCACCGATGAGAGATAGTGCTTCATTGTATCTAGTGCTGGTGCTCAGGAGGCTGGAGATCCAGGCCCTTTGTTCCAAATATCTGTATGCCCTTGACCACATCCCACCCCTTCCCCACTCTCCACCTCCCCTCCCTGCAGCCTGCTTCTCTGATAAGGTTTTGGGAACATATTGGCCCATTTTTTGATTTGTGTGTATCCAGAAGCAAGGCAACCAAACAGCCACCTTTATTTATTCTGCATTCAGGCTGATTTTTTTTTTTATTTTAGAATAGTTTTAGATTTACAGAAAAGTTGCAAAGATGGTACAGGGAGTTCCCAAATACTCCACACCAGTTTCCCCCATTTTTAACATCTAGCATTAGTGTGGTACATTCGCCACAATTAAGAAACTGATCTTGATACATTAGTATTAACTAAAACCCATACTTTATTCAGATTTCCTGAGTTTTGTTTTGTTTTTGAGACAGGTCTTGCTCTGTCACCCAAGCTGGAGTGCAGTGGCGTGATCATGGCTCACTGCAGCCTACCTCCTAGGCTCAAGTGATTCTCCTGCCTCAGCTTCCTGAGTAGCTGGGATTACAGGCACACACTACCATGCCCAGCTAATTTATTTTTTACTTTTTGTAGAGACGAGCTCTCCCTATGTTGCCCAGGCTGGTCTTGAACTCCTGGGCTCAAGCAGTCCTCCCACCTCGGCCTCCCATACCACTGGGATTACAGGCGTGAGCCACCATGCCTGGCCAGCTTTTACCTAACGTCTTTTCTCCACTCCAGGATCCCATCCCACGTTACATTTAGTCATCTTGTCTCCTTAGGCTTCTCTTGGCTGTGACATTTGCTCAGACTTCCTTTGTTTTTGATGACCTTGGCAGTTTTGAGGAACAGTGATCAGGTATTTTGTAGAATGTTCCTCGACCAGGACTTGTCTGATGGTTAGACTGGGGTTAGGGGTTTGGGAAGGAAGACCACACTGGTAAAATATTCTAATCACATCATATGAAGGCAACAGACTCTCGGAATGACTTAACCACTGGTGATGTTGACCTTGATCAACTGCTGGGGTAGTGTTCGTAGGGTTTCTGACTTCAAAGTGACTCTTTCCCCCACTGCCTCTCTAGACTGTACTTTTTGGAAGGCAGTCGGTGTGCTCAGCCCACCTTTAAGGAATGGGGAATTATGTTCCGCCTCCTTGATTTGGTATCTAATAAATGATTTGGAATTTGTCTGTACAAGAGATTTGCCTCTTCTCTCCCATCTATTTATTAAGCCATTTACTTATATCATTGTGGAATCAGGGGTACTTTTATATTTTGGACTATAATCCAATACTACTTTAATTATTTTGTTGCTCAAAGTGTTCCAACTTTGGCCCCTGGGAGTCCTTCAGTTGGCTCCTGTATGCCTATGACACACCGCCCTCACTGTGCATGTGGGTGTGTGTTTTGTTCTTTGGAACACGTCATTATTTCCTGGCAATATAAGATACTCCATGCTCATCTTATATATTTCCTGCCCCAGTCCTAGAATCAGCCATTTCTCCAAGAAGCCCTCGTTCCTTTTATAGAGAATGATATTAGAAACCAAGATCTGGGCACCACAGGTGTTTGTTGCTGTTGGAGTGTCAGTTGCTTCTAGGCCAAGGTGGTTTTTCATAAAAGAAACCTCTTTTAAGGTTGCTTTTGGTGGTGAAGGAGGTGAAAGGTTGGGTCAAAAGTTGTAGTAACCTGAGTTGTGATATAGACCAGCCACCTAGGTGGTTCAAGGCACCCTCCCTAGGTGTGAGCCCAAGGAGTACCAATTCTGTTCAGTATTAGTTTGGTAAAAACCTTCAGTGGGCCAGGTAAAGTGGCTCCTGCCTGGAATCACAGCACTTTGGGAGGCCAAGGCAGGTGGATCACCTGAGGTCAGGAGTTCAAGGCTAGCCTGGTCAACATGGTAAAACCCCATCTCTGCTAAAAACAGAAAAAAGTAGCCAGGAGTGGTGGCAGGCGCCTGTAATCCCAGCTACTTGGGAGACTGAGGCAGGAGAATCGCTTGAACCTGGGAGGCAGAGGTTGCAGTGAGAAGAGATCGCACCACTGCACTCCAGCCTGGGCAACAAGAGCAAAACTCTGTCTCAAAAAAACAAAAAACAAAAAACAAAACAAAAAAACCCTTCAGTGAAGCCCCTCTGTTGTGAGACCAAGGAAAAAGGCACAATCATCAATTATTGCAGGATTACTTTGGACTAAGCACCATCTCTCATTTTTCCAACAACCCTGCAAAACAGGGGTGTGATCTCTATTCTATAAGTGAGGAAACTCAGCTCTGAGATGGTAAAAAACCTGCCTGAGTCATATGGCTACCAAGTTGTGGAACTTGATTTAAACCCACAACTGACTGTCTCCAAAAGCTTTAAAAAAAACAGTGTCTTGGCCTCACCCCCAGAAGTGCTTCTCTTTTTGTTTTGGAGTGAGCCTCAGCCATCAGCATGTTTTAAAAGCTTCCTGGGTAATTCTGCTATGTAGCCAGAATTGAGAATTGCTGCTCTGTGCTATGCTAATGGGAAAGGTGGGCCTCAGTTTCCCCATATGTAAAATAAAGATATTGGGCAGTATGTCCCTTTATTCCATTTCCAGTCCTCAGTGGTTCTGAGGATTTGTGGCTTGATTTTCTTACATCTCTGTACACACACAAACACACACACACACACACCCCTAAGCTGTCAGAGTCAGGACTGAGGATATGAGGACCTTTGTCCAGGATGGGCTCCAGCCACTGGACTGCCAACTTCCGCAGGCACAACCCCTGTGGACGTAGCCTCTCAGAAGAGCCAGACACTTCTGTTTCTGCCCTAATGGGCATGATTGGAAATTTTCCCCAAGCAGCTGGAAAATAATCCTAAAATAACAGAAGTGGAAAAGCAGATAGCTCTGAATTGTCCAGGCCAAAAATGAATAGTAAAAACAAAACCTCTTATGGTGCATTTAGCTTTGGATAAAAATCCAAATGTATTTATTTGGAGAGGAAGAGGGGAGTGTGGTGGCTGCATAATTCTCTCCCTAAGCATATTCTGTCCCAGCTGTTAGTGAAATAAGTTGGCCTTTTCAAAACTCGCCCTGGCTGAAGATAGACAGGAAGAGGGTCTGAAGACTGGCTGTACCATTTCCTGGATTGCGCTAATTTACCACGAAACTCACCCTCTTGCAAGCCTCTTAGGGACTGGGAAAGACCCCCAGGGCACTGATGCTAGAAGAGTATCTTCTAGAAGAAAGGAGTCCTGGAATTGCTCAGCCTACCTCCCTTGCTATAGACTGGAACAAGCCAGCTCAGAAAGGGGAAGTGACTTGCTTAAGGACACAGAGCAAACCAACGTCAGAACTAGGAAGGACACAAGCATCTGACCCCCAGTCCGGTGCTCTTACCACTGCCCGCTGTTTTTTTGGCGGGGGGTTGCATGGGGGAATCCTAAATCTTCAAAGAAAATAGGACTCTCACAGTGGCAAGAGCCCAGCAGTTTGCACAATTGATGGAAGAAGATTTTTCTGCTTTCTGAGGGTCCCTAATGCAATGCAATGAGGGATGAAAAATGGAGGAAACACACACACACACACACACACACACACACACACACACACACACACACACACACACGCGCGCGCACACGCGCGCGCGCGCGCGCGCACGCGAAGGAACAGCTGACTCAGCAAGGCACCAGACCAGGCTTGTTCCCAGAGAGGAGAGAGGTTGAGTAAGGACACTGGGCCTAGGAAGCTTTGTTAGTGGCTAATCGGGGAAGGCTTTCAGGAGCAGTGGCAGATGGAGGGCCCTACCATGGGCATGAATGTGAACTGTTCTGTTTGTAGGAAACCCAGGCAGCCCCCTGTGAGTGTCCTGGAGGTGGACAAAGGTTTCCCTGGCACTGGCACTTGTCTCCCTGTGTTCCCTCACTGCTCCACCTGGCTCATCTGCTCTGCCTGGCTCATCTTCCCATCGAGGTTGAGCCCTGAAGTCTGGAGCTGCCCATCAGCATGCCTTTCCCTGTCCAGGGTGCCCCATGTCCTGCCCTGTTGCCCTTTTGATTCATGGAGCCATCCATGAACACTGACATCAGGAATGCTAGGGGCTTTGTGACATTCGTTCTCAGGGCCAGGAGGCAGGTAGAGGGTGTCTGGGGAAGGAAGTGTTACCAGAAAGAGGTCCCAAGCCAGACCCTACGAAAGGGTTCTTGGACCTCAGGCAAGAAAGAATTAGAGCCAAGGCCACAGAGTAAAGTAAAAGCAAGTTTATTAGGAAAGTAAGGGGATAAAGAATAGCTACTCCATGGGCAGAGCAGCAGCATGGGCTGCTCGAATGAATATACTTAGAGTTATTTCTTGATCAAACAAGGGGTGGATTATTCATGAGTTTTCTGGGAAAGGGGTAGGCATTTCCTGGAGCTAATGGTTTCCCCCTTTTTTAGACTATATAGGGTAACTTCTGGACTGCCATGGCTTTTGTAAACTGTCGTGGTGCTGGTGGGAGTGTCCTTTAGCTTGCTAATGCATTATAATTAGCACGTAATGAGCAGTGAGGATGACCAGAAGCCACTTTCATTGCCATCTTGGTTTTGGTGGGTTTGGGCCGGCTTCTTTACCACATCTTGTTTTATCAGCAGGGTCTTTATGACCTGTATCTTGTGCCGACCTCCTGTCTCATCCTGTGACTAAGAATGCCTAACCTCCTGGGAATGCAGCCCAGCCAGTCTCAGCTGCCCCAGCCCCTATTCAAGATGGAGCTGCTCTTGAGCTTTAAGAAAGTTGCTCTGGAGCTGTAAGAAAGTCAAGATGGATCACCTCTGACAGAAGTACCACATATTGACGGCTTACTATGTAGCAGGCACTCTGCTGATACCACCTGTGTAGCCTTTTCAATGATCCTTTGAGGCACTGGGTTGGTGGTGACTGCTTTCAACTTCAAGTAACAGCAAGCCCGGCTATGGTAGCTTCAGACATAAGGATGCTATTGTTTATCTAGTGCGAAGTCTGGAAGTTGGGGTCCAGGGCTAGTTTAGCAGCTCTTTGATGCCTTCAGTTCCCACTGTGTTCCCTCACTACTCTGCCTGGGCTTCTCTCTACCCTTCTATTCCTCCATCTTCAAGGTGTTGGCTTTTGGTCCTCAGGTTTCTCACCTCATGGTTGCAAAATGGCAGCTGCAGCTCCAGACACCTCACCCATTCAAAGGCAGGAGGTCACAGGCAAATGGCTTTCTCCTCCTAGCCTCTGCATTATTGTTAGGGAACACATGTTGTTCCAAATGCTTTATTGACCACCCCTGATGTGACGAAGGCTGGGAAAGGGGGTGAATGGCCAAGGAGAGCAGGATGGTCAAGATCGGCTCTGACCAAATGTGATACATCTCCTGAGTCAGGGCACATTGCCACTGGAGCCAGAATCAGGGTCTGTTAGCAAGGAAGGGGAGAGGGGACTGGTTCTTGGGGGAGCTAACTCAGTAAGTGTCACAGGCAGGGACTATTCTGACCCCATTTCACAGAAAAAGAAGCCGCCCAGAGAGCTCAGATAGCTCCAAGTGGCTAACTAAGGACTAAACTTAGAAAGTTTGGCTCCAGAGCATACGGGCAGAAGGTCTTACATGAAAGGGTTCGAGGCCCAACACCCTGGACCTGCTGCTTGAATGCCCATCCCCTTTCCCGTCTCCTTACCAACCTGTACCTCACACTATTTTCTCATCTGCATAGAGGGTGTGATATTCAGAGCCTCAGGGAAGGAGCTGTTGCAGGGATCTAAAATCCCTAGCCTGGTGCCTGGCATGGAGTATGTGCTTATTTAACACCAGTGGGTTGGTTGGGCTAGAGGTTATGTGTTGTAGTGATCACAAACGTGGCCTGGAGGTCACGTGTCTTGCATTCTTGTTCTGGCTCTGACACTAATAAGTGATGTGACCTCAGGAGGTCATTTTACTTCTCTGGGTTTCTTTGGCTGTAGAGTGAGGGGCTGGACCACATCACTGGCTTTGAAACTTTCCCACTGAGCTATGTGTATTCATCAGCAATGCCTGATGGAAGAGAGTAGGGAGATACCCAAAGGTGGAGGCCCCATGTCCGTATACCTCATGGCTATACCGTTACCTATTTTACATAACAAACCAACCCAACATTCAGTGGCTTACAACTGTCACTATTTTATATTTGCTCACAATTCTATGGCTCAGCAATTTGGGCTGGGTTCAGCTGAGTGGTTCTTCTGTTGGTCTTTTCTGGGGTCAGTCATGCAGCTGCAATCATCTAGCAGCTTGACTAGAGGGGAATGGTCTATGATGGCCTCACTCATGTGTCTTGTGCTGGCTGTTGGCTGGGCCACACAACTCCAGCTGGCTAGCTCAGGCTTCTTTACATGACAGCATAGTCCAAAAGGTGACATGGAAGCTGCATGCCTCTTGAAGCCCAAGCTCAGAACTCCACCGTCCCTCTTCTGCTGCATTTTTTTTTTTTTTTTTTTTTGGTCAGTGCCGGTCCCAAGGCCATGCTCTTTTCACCAGGAGGTGAAAATAGACTCCATCTCTTGATAGGGGGAGCAGCAAAGACTTTGTGGCTGTCTTTAATCTACTGTGGAGGTGAATGCTCTTTGAGTTCTTTTTCCTGTCTCTTTGGTTCAGCTGCAAGCATAGTAATAATCCTATTAATAGTTGTCATTTATTTGTCTAATGATATTAGGCACTTAAAATCATAGCATGTGATTTGGATCAGTAAATGAGAGCAATCTATAATAATAATAATTAATAATTAGGATTATAAGTTATTAAGTACATTTTCCGTGCCAGGCATTTTATATACATGATCAGCAATTCCCACAGCAACCCTGAATGATGGATATTATTGTCCTCATGTTCAGATGAGGACACTGAGACCCCAAGAAGTAAAAGTAACTTTCCCACAGCTGGTGAGGGGCAAAGGTAGTATTTGTGTTTCACTGTGTCTCTAAACAGCTGGCTACAGTGGGCAGAAAGGGAGAAGTAAGGTGGGCTTTGAGACTTTTCACATGGAAACCCCAAAGGTGTTGGAGAAAGGGCTCTGGGTGGTCCTTCAGCTCTCCATCCCACCATGTACTCACTTGTAACAGCCATCATGGGCAACATCCCCTTGGAGTATGACCTGGGGACACCCGATCAGTGAGTGAGCAGGGGGCACTGTAGATATAAACAACTCATGAAGATGGCTGCTGCCTGACACTGACTTGGGCCAAACTCTGCCAGGTTTAAGCTGAGATAATTCACCATAATCTAAAATGTTCTTCAGGCACCACTGCGCTGTGATACTGTTTTTGAAGTGCTGTCTGTGAATACCTTCTAGAAGGGTCTCCATGACTAGCTCAGCAGCTAAACCTCTCCAGAGAGGAACAGAACAGACCCTCTTATTCCAGTTGGCCAGGGCAGACCACTGACCTGGGCTCTGCCCACAGCAGGTACCTGTCAGTGTCACCCTCACCCATGGCCACCTGGGCAGGAAACGTCAGAGGACTCCTGGAGCCATGCCAAACTCAGAGTCCCTCCCTGCCCCACTCTCCATCGTGAACTCACAGCCTCCAGCCTCCTCTGCGCCAGGCCAGCACCTTATCATGGTTTTTAGTCAGAAGACAGAGCCACATGAGAGCCCTGTGGCCATGCTGAAAGGGTGGGTGATGGGTTCAGAACTGGGGAGCTGGCAGAGTCCAACCTCGGGGACTTTCCAGCCCTGTCGACATGCTGTGTAGATAACACAGCCCAACAGCGAGAGGGGAGCGAGATGCTTCACCATGTGGTGGGGATGCCTGGCCCTCGTCCTGCTCTGGCAGTTGCCACCTGTGTGGCTCTGGGTAGGAAGGACTGAGGGATACCAGTCCTGGTGCCTGTAAGGCGCCTGGCCCAGTGTGCACACGCCAGCTGCCGTTTTAACTTCTGCCTCCGTACTGTGGACTTGAACCACTTTCTCTTTAGTTGATAATCTTGCATTCGCCTCCTCTTGCCCTGGATCTGTAAGTTTCATCTCTTCTGGGGTCAGGCAATCCCTTCTGATTCTCTTTCACAGTAAACACACATGGTGGACAGACTCCCAGATCTAGGTGGAACCTGAGACCAGGAGACAGAAGCACAAAACCAGCTGTGGGTGGGGTGAGTGGAGCATGGTCCTCAGTGAGCGTCCTGTTGGGTGCTTTCCTCTGCAGCTTCTCCATACATCTTACAACCAGAGAGGCAGGGCCTTGGTTTCATTTTTTGTTTCTGCTGGATGGTGGCAGGTGTTGTCACCCCCATTTATAGACAAGAACACAGAGGCTCAGAGAAACCATACAATCACCCAGGGTCCCAGGGCTGGTAACTGGCTGCTCAGGGCCATCTGAGAGCCCAGAAAGAAATACAGTTTGTGGGCCTGTCCCCAGCTGGAGGAGCTCACTCTGAGAACTCCTGCCTTTTTTTTTTTTTCTTTCTCTCTTGGAATGTGAGGATGAAGAACAGGGTCTTCCATGTCTGAACAAAGCAAGAAAACCTAGAAATAGCTATGGGCTGGGTGTGAAAGAGCCGATTCAATGCAGAGCAGCATCGAAGGACAGCCTAGTTGAATCCAGCAACCAGGATTTGTCATGCCAGTCACCCTAGGGAGAGATTAGTGGGGACTAAGGGTGTCAAAATAGTAAGGGGAGAAAGTAACCATCAGTAGAGTAAAAATATATATGTTGTACTCTGACCGTGGCCCATGTAGACCTGCGCCCTCCAACAAGAAGTCTACCCTTATTATAGGCAAGGGTCTTCTATTTTATTTTCTTCTGTTTCATTCTGGAAAAAGAAATTTTGGGTGGCATTCGCACTAATGGGTCATGACCTGCAGTTTGAAAAACACTGCCCTTCCTTCCTGTGCCATCCCTGATACCTAAAGATGGGGCAGCCCTGCCATGTGCCTGTGCTTCTAACCAGTGACCAGGGTGTGTATCCCCGACACGTGCACCACAAAGGGAGCACTTTCCCAGTGTGGACAGAAATCCGCAGTTTGGTTGCAATTTAGGAGGGCTCCAGCCTCAGCTCCTGCCCTGGCTCGGGGTCAGGGGTCAAAGTTTGCCTTCCCAGGGGCACCACTGGCTCCTGCTCTGCCTTTCTTTCCATGTCCTGCTCAGCAGGGAGGCCCTGGGGGCACCCCAGAGTTCCCTCGTGGCAGATACACACACACACACACACACACACACACACACACTCACACACACTGTCCACCTTAACTAATGACATTCAGGCCAGGCGCAGTGGCTCACGCCTGTAATCCCAGCACTTTGGGAGGCCAAGGTGGGCAGATCACTTGAGATCAGGAGCTAGAGACCAGCCTGGCCAATATGATGAAGCCCCATCTCCACAAAAATACAAAAATTAGCCAGGCCTGGTAGCACGCGCCTGTAATCCCAGCTACTTGGAAGGCTGAGGCAGGAGGATTACTTGAACTGTGGAGGCAGAGCTTGCAGTGAGCTGAGATCACGCCATTGCACTCCAGCCTCAGCAACAAAGTGAGACTCTGTCTCAAAAAAAAAAAGAAGTGACATTCAGAAAATGTGATTAATTATGGAGTTTATTCTACCACAAAGCTTGAGGGTAACCACCTGGGAGACACCAACTCCAAATGAACAAGGCCAGCGTTGAAGGTGAAGTTAAGGTTTTACTTATACAGGCAGAGACAGAGAAGTTTTAGCAGGATGACATTTTCCATATGAGACCACCACATGCCCCAGTGATTTGATTGGTTACAGATTGCTACAACCCAGGAAGATTACTTTATTACCCCTGTTAAATGAAGTTTAGCCTTACGCTGCCTCGTTACATGTTTGAAGTTCTGTCTAAAGGTTTTTCTGGACATAGTGAACTGTAACCTAACTGGAGGTGTAAACAGACTGTAAAATACTCTTGTGGCAATCACTGAGTCTTGGCCAGTCAAAGGTGGCCAACTGGTCCAACGGTGTTCAAATAAGGCAAATGCCAAGCTATAACCAATCCAGCTGTTTCTGTACCTCGCTTCCAGTTTTTGTCCATTACTTTCCTTTTACTGTCCATAAATCTTCCACTGCAAGGCTATATTAGAGTCTCTCTGAACCTATTCTGGCTCAGGAGTTGCCCAATTTGTGAATCATTCTTTGCTCAATTAAATTCTGTGAAATTAATTGGTCTAAGGTTTTTCTTTTAATACTCCATAAGAGGGGGAGTGTTCTGACGGGGTCTTATCTCTGCTGCTGTTTGGTCTTCAATATTTACAAGAAACCAGCTGCAGAAGTTGCAGTTGCAAGCAGTGTTACTCAGGCTACAAAGCCACATTCCTCTCAAGGCTCTAAATAATTTGAAGTTCCAACAGCTTTAAGTCCCAATTATTTTAAGTTTGAATTTAATTTCACAACACTCACCCACACTCACACACACACACTCACTCACAATTTTCTGACACCAGCTGGGTGTCCAACAATTTGGACACTACCCAGGGTTAGTGCAGACTCCACGGGCTGCTCCTCCTCCAGATGCCAGCCACAAGTGGGCTTCCCAGGCAACTGCACTTCTGTCCAATTTGGCTTCAAATTCAGGAGTTCCCATGCTCCCCATTCAGGTTTGATAATCCAATAGGACAACTCAAAGACTCACAAAGTGTTATACTTCCAATTACAGTTTTGTATAAAAGATACAGCACAGGAACCACCAAATAGATAAGGCACACAGGGTGAGGTCTGGGGCGGGGCAGCCACATAGTCCCCATCACCTCTCCTCCTATTCGCAGAGGGAGTCCAGACGGGTCTGCAGCATCCTCAGTTCTTGCCTCCTCAGAAGAAAGAATTTGACCAAGGGGGCATAAGGCAGAGTGAGAGACTGAGGCAAGTTTTAGAGCAGGAGTGAAAGTTTATTAATAAAGCTTTAGAGCAGGAACAAAAGGAAGGAAAGTACACTTGGAAGAGGGCCAGATGGGTGACTTGAGAGATCAAGTGCATGGTTTGACCTTTGACTTAGGGTTTTCTGTGTTAGCATGCTTCCAGGGTCTTGTGTCCCTTCTCCCCTGAGTCTCAGAGTGGGCTTCTTCCCTTGGGGTGGGCTGTCCACATGCGCAGTGGTCCGCCAGCACTTGGGAGGGGCCGCCTGCGCAGTGTGTTTACTGGAGTTGTGCGCATACTCATTTGAGGCCTTCTTCCCTTACCAGTCCGGTGTTTCTAGAAGAAGGTCCTATACCAGTTACACTCCGCCATTTTGCCTCTTAGTGCTCATGATTGAGCCCACGGGCACAATTTGTGAGATGTTATCGAGAAGATGCTGATCACCAGTTTTCAGATTTTTTTCTATCTCTTGGGAGACTATGTTTCCCTGGCGTGCCAGCTGCAACCAATTATTAGAGAGACAGTTAATAACCGCCTGCCCATCATCTGATGGTCGCCTGACATTCCTGGTCGGGGAGGGGACTCTCTTGCCCTGCTCATACCTGACTACCTACTGTAACATTTTCCCCTCAAGAGTCTAAGACCCCAATTCCTTGGGGAAAATGGATGGTCAGTCTTTTGTAACTGCATCCTGCAGTTATAGAGAGGGGCGGTGGTGGTTGTTCTGTGGGTCTTGGCCTCTGCTAGCTGTCCGGGCAGTGTGGCTCTGTGGGTTGGTGAAAGCAGTATCCAGCCAGGTCCAAGGGAGATGGGCAGAACTTTGCCTCTGTCATGTCCCACTGATGGGAAGTCTAGTGGTCTCCTGTAGAAGGGTGACTCTTTATTTTGCTCTCTCTTTTTTTTTTTTTGAGATGCAGTCTTGCTCTGTTGCCCAGGCTGGAGTACAGTAGTGCAATCTTGGCTCACTGCAACCTCTGCCTCCCAGATGGAAGCTATTCTCCTGCCTCAGCCTCCTGGGTAGTTGGGATCACAGGCATGCACCACTATACCTGACTAATTTTTGTATTGTTAGTAGAATTGGGGTTTCACCATGTTGGTCAGGCTGGTCTCGAACTCCTGACCTCAAGTGATCCACCTGCCTCGGCCTCCCAAAGTGCTGGGATTACAGGCATGAGCCACCGTGCCCGGCCAGAAGGGTGACTTTTTAATACTGAGGGGATGGCATCTCTCACTGAGAATCAGCTGGAGACAAATCAGGTTATGAGATTTAGAAGAATGTCAAAACAAAATAAGGGGTGAGGACAGCTCCAAAAAATCCCAAGTTTGGTGACACACCCAGGTAGCTAACACTCCTAGAAGCTGGGTGCATCTTCCTCCCAGCACATTAGTGTGTTCACCAGCCAAAAAGTCCACAGGTTTTATTTCAGAGGCATGATTGATTAAATCATTGGCCATGTGATTGAACTCATTCTCCAGTCCCCTTCTGTTGGTCACATGGGGGGCCAAAGGTTCCAACCCTCTAAGCAGGTGCTTAGTCTTTCTGTGGCCAGCCCCTCCCTTGAATCTAAGGTCCCACCAGGAGTCCCTGTTTAATAGCAGAAACTCAGGTAAGGTCAAAAGGGGCTCATTATGAATAATAAAAGACACTCATCTCTCAGGAAATTCCAAGGGTTTTTGAAGCTCTGTGCCAGGACTGGGTACAAAGACTGGCTATGTGTTTCTGCCTTACTATATACCACACACACTCACATTCCCTCACACGCTGCTGTTTCCCATGGGCCTGGTGGCCAAGGAGGCAGCTCCACCTTGAACCTCCATAGAGGCAAAGCAACCTCATTTCTTTGAAAGACACCATGTCCTGGTGTCAGTTCAATTTCAGGTGAATGCACTAGTTCATGGATGCTGCAGCTCCAAGTAGGGTGATGATTTGGCAGGAGCCGAGGCTTGTCTCTGAGCCTCTGAGCGGAGAGCCAGGCCTGGCGGAGGCATCTAGAGGTAAGCCAATGTCCAGCAGGAACACCTTCCAGGCAGGCACCACCCCCACCCCTGCCGTGAAGCAGTGTCGTTTGTCTGGGGTAATACCTGAGGTTTGTTTCCTCACACCAAGGAAATAAAGGACACGGACACACAAGGAATGAAGTTAAGAGCAGAGGTTTAAAAGGTGAAAGAAAGAGAAAAGCTCTCTCCTGCAGAGAGAGGGGGTCCTGAACGGGTCTTCCGGTCCATGGTGAAGTGCAGGAGGTTTTACAGATGAGCTTGAGGAGGCAGTATCTGATTTACATAGAGTACCAGAGATTGGCTGGACAGGTGTGCCATTTGCATTGCATGCAAAGAAGCTGGCAGCCCCACCCTAATCTTTTATTACGTAGATGGATTCTCTACCTGGCTATGTTGCCTGCTTTTCTACTGTACACGTGGTGACAAAGAAAAGGGAAGATGGAGCCTCCATGTTAAACATACCTGGCTTCCGGGTAGCCCTTTTCTGTTGGCACAGCTGCCGGCATTCACCCGTGCAAGCTTCCAGCTTGCTTGTCTATTTTTGCAGCTTGAGTTTTCAGGCTGTTCTTTGTTAAAAAAGAAATGATTTGGGGGCTGCTTTTTGTTAAAAGGGAAGTTCAGCAGAGGACTCTGTTACCCTCACTATCTGCCTAAATAATTTCTTTTTAGCTCCTGTATCACCAGGAGTACCCCTTCCATCGCCCCCTGTTGCTCCTGCTTCTAATTCTCTCTTCATCCTGCTCTGCTGGAGGAGAGGGGCTGCTAAAAACTCATTTCCAACCTCGGTTTGGTGACTAATGATTCATTGTGCTGCTGCTCTGGAAGGGCCATACACTCTCACGGAGACCAGAATCTTAAGCCACAGGGACACCCTCTGTAAGCCAAGTGGAGGCAAAATTGAGCACTCAGAATCTAGAGTTGAAGGTCCTGAGTTTCAGGTCTCAGCTCCACCACTTACAACCCTGTGATCATGAGCATTACTTGCCTCTCTCTGCCTCAGTTTCCTCGTCTATAAAATGGGGAAAACTATAGTGTCTCCCCCATAGGTTTAATAGGAGAATTAAGTGAGATCATAGAATCTAATGCACTAGTATTTGGGTTTGGGCCAGACTAGGGAGGCCATTAATCAATAATATTAATATGGTTATAGTATTTTATTAACAATTATATATAACAACTATAGAATAACAATGATTATGATGATACAGCAATATAGTAATATTAGTAATCAATACAATGGCAGCAGAATTTGGGATATCACCAGAGCAGGGTCAGGACAGAGGGCTCCTCAGGAGCCTCCTTGCTTGGGGCCGTATCCTCATGTTACCAGAAAGGGCTCCCAATCCAGACCCCAAGAGAAGGTTCTTGGATCTGACACAAGAAAGAATTTGGGGTGAGCCCAAAGAATAAAGTGAAAGCAAGTTTATTAGAGAAGTAAAGAAGCAAAAAGATGGCTGTTCTGTCCTGGTACACTGTCTCATACTCATGCTCGACTGATTATGCTTATGGTTATTTCTTGATTATTTGCTGAACAAGGGGTGGTTTATTCATGAGTGTTCCAGGAAAGGGGCGGGCAATTCCCAGAACTAAGGGTCCCTCCCCTTTTTAGATATAGGCTAATTTCCTGACGTTGCCATGACAGCTGTAAACTGTCATGGCGCTGGTGGTAGTGTCTTTTAGCATGCTGATGCATTATAATTAGCATGTAATGAGCAGTGAGGACGACCAGAGGTCACTTTGGTCACCATCTTGGTTTTGGTGGATTTGGGCTGGCTTCTTTACCACGTCCTGTTTTGTCAGCAGGGTCTTTGTGACCTATATCTTGTACCCACCTCCTATCTCATCCTGTGACTTAGAATGCCCTAACCTCCTGGGAATGCAGCCCAGCAGGTCTCAGCCTTATTTTACCCAGCCCCTATTCAAGATGGGCCACTCTGGTTCAAACGGACACTCAGATATCCCAGTGTCCCTGCTCCCCAGCCTTTCTTCAGCAACTTGGCCAGACACCTAGTTTTCCAAACTCTAACCCAGAAGCTTAGGGCTGGAGTGGGAGAGGCTTAAGCTCCAGGGGTGGGGTCAAGACAGGAGCAGGGAGGAGAAGACATGGACCAAGTCCTTCCCCTATTGAGGGATGTCCCCTCCCCCTTCCTGGGGAAGCTGTGCCATAGGAGGCTGGGGAGATTCCAGAAGGTGTCACCTGCCAAGGAGGGATGAGCTTGCTGAGACCTGCCAAGACTCAAAGGACATTTCAAAACAGCAAAGTTTGTGAAAGGCAGCAGAATCCCACTCCCCATGCTTGCCCTCAGGACCCTCACTGGAGCAGAAGCATTGCTCAGAGCGTGAGAAAGAGAAGCGAGTGTCCGTGAACATGCTGGCTCTGGGTGAGACCTCGGCTAGTGTTTGGTTTCTAGCGCACAGCTGCGTCCTCACAGCCTAGAGCCATGGTTTTATCAAAAGAGAGTAAACCCACAGCAGAAGCAAGTCTTCCTGCTCAGGACTTGGGGTCTGCATGCAGAGGCCTCGTGGCATGGAGGTCCCAAGCATTGACACCAGTGTCCGGGGGCCGAATCCAGTTCTTCCCTTACAGCTGTGAGACCTTGGCCAGGATCACCTTCCAGAGCGTGTCCTGTGGGTCAAGCCCTAATGGGTATTAACTCAGTCAGTCATCACACCAGCTTGAGGAGGGGACGTCCTGTTATAATCAGAGAGTACCTCAGTTCCTTCATCTGTAAAATGGGGATAATAATAAAACTCATGGGGTGATGGAGAGGATGGAGCAAGTTACTATATGTGGAGTGTCATAACAGCTCCTGTCACAGCAAGAGCTCTATATTAAGTATTAGCTATTTTTATTTTTTCAGGGGAAAAAATGGTGTAAATTGACTAATATCTGTGATTGTTTCCAGCAGCCTCCCCCAGAGCGTACGTGCTGGGGTGAGAGTTGAAATTCAACCTGACTCCTGTACCTTAGAGCTTTTCTGAGTGTAGACTCAGGACCGCTCACATAACAGCCAGCCAATTCCAGCCCCACTTACAGAACCAGCATCTCAGGGGGCGGGGGCATAGGAATTTTAAGACCTCCCCCCACCATGGACTCTGTGCCTCCAATACCCCTACAGAAACATTGACTTCATTGAACCCCTCAGTGGGCAAATGTGAAACGGAGCATGCAGGATCTTCAATGTGGACATGGGCAAGGTGACACAAGGCTCTTGGGGCAGTGTCCCTGAGGCATCCTTGATCTCCCTAGCCTGCCTCATCATTTCAGGAACCTTCCAGATGACTTCCATCTCATGGTTGTCCTCCTCACCTTCACCCAAATCTTTAATTCACAGAGCTGCATCCCCTTCTTTGGTTTCAGATGTTCCTGGTCCGCCGGGACAGCAGCTCGAAGCACCTGGTGCTCTGTGTCCACTTTCCTTCCCTGAACGAGAGCTCGGCAGAGGTGCTCGAATACACCATTAAGGAAGAAAAGTTGAGTAAGTACCCGTCTTCTCTGATTTCACTTTGACCACACGGCAGCAGCAGCAGCAGAGAGGCTGCACCTTCTAACCACAGACTCTCCTGTATGCACTGATGGTGTTTAAAATTAGAAGGAGGAAAAGCTTTCAGTCACTGAAGTTGCTTAGCCAGACTTGTTTTGAACTCAGTTCATCATCCAAAGTCAGTGTGAATTTCCACTCACCCTCATTGCAGCTGGTTGGCTTTGCATTCTCATGGCCACATTGAAGTTTCCTCTTGTTAGCTCGATGCAGGGACGCTGGAGAAAGGGAAGAAAACGAGAAGAAATGTCTGCACCCTTGAGTCCTAGTGTCAGCTCAACACACACTCAATCCATGATTGCAGACAAGTCACTTAATCTTTCTGAGCCTCAGTTTTCTCTTCTATCAAGTGGACATAATAGTCACAGAGCTTTTGGGAGGGTCAAAGGGACAAACACTTTGAAAGACAAAAATCTGGGCCAGGCTTGATGGCTCACGCCTATAATTCCAACACTTTAGAAGGCAGAGGCTGGAGGATTTCTTGAGCCCGGGATCTGGAGACTAGCCTGGGCAACACAGAAAGACCCCATCTCTACAAAAAATAAAAATAAATAAGCCAGGTGTGGTGGCATGCACCTGTGGTCCCAGCTACTTGGGAGGCCGAGGTGGAAGATTGGCTTGAGCCAGGGAGGGTGAGGCTGCAGTGAGCTATGACTGTGCTACTGCATTCCATCCTGGGTGACAGAGGGAGATCTGGCCTAAAAAAAAAAAAGAAGAAAAAGAAAAAAAAAAAAAAAAGACAAAAATCCTGTGTGTGCGTAGTGCTGCTGGAAGTAGGCATGGGCCTCAGTGGGAAAATGTTTGGGGGCCCCCTCTCTAGGGTGGGTTTGTTCTGATAATACAGTGTCACCAGGTTTGGGGCTCTTGTGGACTGCTGGGCACCCATCTGTGCCAGCTTTCTCCTCCTCATGTGGTGTAACCGCTCATTGGGTACTTCTCCCCCTCTGCCCAGATAGACCTAATTTATCAAGACAGGAATTGCAACAGAGAAAGAGTTTCATGTACATAAAGCCAACTAAACAGGAGATGGAGTTTTATTATTACTCAAATCAGCCTCCCTGAAAATTCGGAGGCTAGGGTTTTTTAAAGACAGTTTGGCGGGTAGGAGGGGTATGGAGGGGGAATGCTGATTGGTTGGGTCAGGGATGGAATCACAGGGAGTTGAATCTGTCTTCTTGCACTGAGTCAGTTCCTGGGTGAGGGCCACAAGACCAAATGAGCCAGTTTACTGGTCCGGGTGGCTGGCACCAGCTGATCCATAAGAAAGAATGCAGACCTCAAACACCAATCTTAGGTTTTATAATAGTAACATTATCTACAGGAGCAATTGGGGACATTAGTGATCTTGTGGCCTCTGGCTACGTGACTCCTGAGCCATAATTTCTTTTATTCTTTTCTTTTTTTTTTTTGAGATGGAGTTTCACGCTTGTTGCCCAGGCTGGAGTACAATGGCGTGATCTTGGCTCATTGCAACCTCCGCCTCCCGGGTTCAAGCGATTCTCCTGCCTCAGCCTCCCGAGTAGCTGGGATTACAGGCATGTGCCACCACACCCAGCTAATTTTTGTATTTTTAGTAGAGACAGAGTTTCTCCATGTTGGTCAGGCTGGTCTCAAACCCCCCACCTCAGGTGATCTGCCCGCCTCAGCCTCCCTAAGTGCTGGGATTACAGGCGTGAGCCACCGTGCCCGACCCTGAGCCATAACTTCTAATCTTGTGGCTAATTTGTTAGTTTTACAAAGGCGGCCTGGTCTCCAGGCAAGGAGGAGGTTTGTTTCAGGGAGAGGCTGTTACCGTCTTTGTTTCAAAGTTAAACAATAAACTAAATTCCTCCCAGAGTTAGTTCGGCCTATGCCCAGGAATGAACAAGGGCAGTTTGGAGGTTAATGGCAAGATGGAATTGGTTAGGTCAGATCTCTTTCATTGTCATCATTTCCTCGTCATAATTTTTGCAAAAGCAGTTTCAACGGCTATGTGTATACATGCCAGGCATTCAGATCCAAACAGCCTGTTAGAAGAACCTATAGAATATTCCAAGCACTGGTTTACATCTCTTGTAAATGGATCCATCTCTTGTAAATGGAAGCCTTTTACCCTCGGCTAGCAGCAGAGTGACAACAGTTAAGATTCATTAAATATTCTCAAGTGTTTGTTTCTCAAGAAACATGTGTGCCTGGCACTGGGAAGATGCAAAGATGAAGAAAACAGAGTTCCTGGCCTCAGAGGCCTGCAAGTCTGGTTGGAGGGTGGGGACACACTGGCATGGGAGACAGACATCACTTGCTGTGCAGTATAGCATTACTGCATTTGCATTACTGCAAAGGGACCTCTGGCTGGGGACACAGAGGATACAGGTCACTGTGGGAAGGATTCAGGAGGGTGTCAAAGAGGAAGAAGCCTCAGGCTGGGTCCTGAAGGTGAGTATGTTAGTTCAATTGAAGGTTAATCTTCTAGCCTTAGAAGTAGACTAGGAAGGGAATGCAGAAGCAGGTTACCTTTCCTGCTATAAGGAGGTCTTTCCGCAGAGACCCAGAGCCCCACAGAATGGATAAAACACAACTCGCTGGGCACAGTGGCTCAAGCCTGTAATTCCAGTACTTTGGGAGGCCGAGGTGGGCGGATCACGAGCTCAAGAGATTGACCTGGCCAACGTGGTGAAACCCCGTCTCTACTAAAAATACAAAAATTAGCTGGGTGTGGTGGCGTGCACCTGTAGTTCCAGCTACTTGGGAGGCTGAGGCAGAATTACTTGAACCTGGGAGGCGGAGGTTGCAGTGAGCTGAGATTGCACCACTGCACTCCAGCCTGGCGACAGAGTGAGACTCCGTCTCAACAATAACAACAAAAACAAAACACAACCCACGCATTCATGTGTTCAGCAGAGAGTTATGGAGTGCCCACTCTGTGCCAGGCACTGTTCACTGCCTCTCAGAGCTCACTTCAGATGGAGGGAGGGGATGATAAGCAAGTAACCATCCAGGATGACTGGCAGATGGAGAGGTGTGCTATGGGGAACGTGTGAACATGGGTAATTAGCTAGCTACTGCAAGAACCAGCATAACGGCTTAAACCCAGAAGCTGGTTTCCCACTCACAGGCAAGATTCCTGGCCAGTGGGGAAGGAACAGGGACCCCAGTGGAAGAAGAGGCTCTGCCACCTTCAGCGTGCCGCCTCCAGTTTCCTAGGACTGACTCCAAGCCAGTAGGCTGGAAGGGGGAAAGAGCATGGAGAAGGCTTGTGGTCGGGTCTTCCTGCCGAGGCCTAGGAGTGGGTGTGTCACCTGTGCCGCATTCCGTTGGCTAGAACTTGGTCACAAGATCACACATAACTGCAAGGGAAACTGGGTCCAGCCACATGCCCAGGAAAAAGAACAGCACCTGGGTTTTGAACTGCTAGAAGCCTGATCCATGGGTAGTAAGGATAGCCAGTGTAGGGTTGGGGCAAATCATTTATATGGCAAACTTGATTGACCTCTCCGTCTTGTGAAGTCCAGCAGGGAAGAAAGTGTGAGGTTCTCAAAGAAGGAAGAGAGTGTTATGGTTTTCCCAGACCAAGTATACAGCACCCTCTGATGACAGCAGAAGAGGTAGGGCTGTTTGGGGCATCCACTGCTCTCCAAGAACCTGAGTCCCTTCTCATTTGGCCAGGGCCAGGCCTTCTTAGCAGGTGCCCCTGGGGTCACACAGCCCCTGGCTGTGCTTATCGTCTCCCAGGAGATAGAGAGGACCATCGCCTATCTATTAGTAGATAATAGAGACCAGGAGGGTGCAGACCTGTCTCTTACTAAGAGCAGCCAGGCTTTCGGGGAGTCGGCTGCCACCTACCAGTTACCTACAACTTTCAGAAACCCAAGAGCCGGCTGTGCTCTTGAATTTCCACAGCAACATTGGGAAAGTAGCTGAGGTTGGAGGTTATGATGAGCTGAGCTTATCAGCCGGTGCTCTAGGAGCCTGAGGAGGGAGTGCTGTTCACGGGCATGGTGGCCAGGAAGGCTTCTTGGAGGAAAGGCACATCAGGCTGGACCAGCAGACTGTCTGAAAGTTCTGCCGACGTCCTTTGCGCCATACTCCTTCCCCACCTCCCCACCCAGCCTCCAGGGTCACCACTCCACTGTCTCTCCAACCCAATGACACCCCTGGAAACCAGGACATTGTGTCTGGTTTCATGTCTCATTTCCCATTAGGCACCAATGAAAAACCAGAGCTGGATGGTCGTTAAAGCAGTAAAAACAAGATTTGCTCAAAACTGTTGCAATAAGGACAAAGAGACCTCGGTATAGAACTGGGCTCAACTCCGAATACAGCATGGGCAAGTGGGGGTTATAGCCAAGGAGCAGGGTGGGTGGCAGTGGATGGAAAATCACTAAGGGGAAACATCAGGGGTAGGGAGGATTCTGGCAAAACTGACCCAACAGGATTCTTGCTGAAGGCAGGCAGGGTGATCAGACAGCACCCGGGGGATGGTGGAGGACGAAAACTCATCAGATATCGACAGTGATCAGATATCAAGGGAGAGGGGTTTTTCTAAACCAGTGAAGCAGGATTCTTGCTAAAACTGGATTTTAGGAGGCACAGATGGGCCTAGGAGAAGGTTCAGGAGCCTGACTAAAGTTTGGTCAAGCAAAGAATTTTTTCAAGCCTAAGGGACAAATCGGGTCACTCAGAGACAGAGATGCCCAGCCTACTTCTATGGGTTCTTTCTTCCACCCAGGGCCGTGTGGCCAAATCTCACTTTCCGTTTTTAAACTTTTAAAAATTCAGTGCACAATTTGCTGAAAATATGATGAAAACCAAAACTCTTTCGTGTAACCTAACACTTCCATCATCGTTCATGTGCATTCACTATAAATACACAGATGTCATCCATAAGTTTGTGTGTGTGTGATTTTGCTGTTTCCTTTTTTACTTTTTTTTTTTTTTTTTCTGAGATGGAGTCTTGCTCTATTGCCCAGGCCAGAGTGCAGTGGTGTGGTGTGATCTTGGCTTACTGCAACCTCTGCCTCCCGAGTTCAAGCAATTCTCCAGCCTCAGCCTCCTGAGTAGCTGGGACTACAGGCATGCGCCATCACGTCCAGCTAATTTTTGTGTATTTAGTGGAAACCAGGTTTCACCATGTTGGCCAGGCTGGTCTCGAACTCCTGAACTCAAGTGATCTGCCTGCCTGAGCCTCCCAAAGTGTTGGGATTATAGGCGTGAGCCACCCTGCCTGGCCTGCCATCTCCTTGTATTACTCCATTGCTCTCCAAACCTCACTCCCCTGAGGTGAGCCACTCGGGTGCACCCAGAGAACATTAAGAAAGCAGCAGGTAACTTGTTTCTTTGCCAAGTTAATGTGCTGCTCCTGCCTCTTTGCTCTCTTGCTGTTTGATGCCCTCCTCCTTGGCACAGCAATTGAGACAGACCATGGTAGCCACACAGCTTTTTGAATCCCAGCTGTTTTCTCCTGCCTGTGTGACCTTGTGCAAGTTACTTTACCTCTCCAGGCCTCAGTTGCCTTGCCTGTAAGATGGGGATAATGATGGTGACGCCATCACAGGGCGCTGGAAAGGGTTCGTGTGTCTACACTGCTTAGGACTTTAGACACTGTGGCTACAGTGACTGCAGTGCGGGGTGATCTGAGGGGGAAGTGGTCAAGGGAAAGGCCCAGGCCTGGAACTGGAGCCTTGTGTTGGGGTTCCCCACAAAGAGCTGAGGCAAGGGAAGGAGATGTGGGGATACCCCAAAAGGGGTAGCCAGCTTGATCTGTGACCCTGCTGTGTTTGAAGAAGAAACACTTGCTCTGACCACTTCTGTTTCCATGTGCCTGGATTGTCCTCTAGTTTCTTGTTAAGTGTTTCCTTGAAACTCCCTGAAGCAGTCAGCTTGGGCTAGTCTTGCTGTGGTAACAAACAACCCCAACCCCAGTTGCTTGCACACACATGGGTGTGTACACAAAGTAAAATGAGTGTGCAGCTGGCCCTCCAACCTGTGGTTTCCACATCCACGGATTTAATCAAACATGGATCAAAAATATTCAAAGAACAAAAAAGATGAAAAATAACAACACAATAATAAAAAATAATGTAAATTAAAATATAGTATAACAACTGCGTATATAGCATTTACATTGTATTAGGTATTAGAAGTAACCTAGAGATGATTTAAAGCAGAGCTCCCCAATCTTTTTGGCACCAGCTTCATCCATGTCCCTGCAAAGAACATGATCTCATTCCTTTTAATGGCTGCATAGTATTCCATGGTATATATGCACTATATTTTTCCACGGATGGGATGGGGGATGGTTTCTGGGTGAAACTGTTCCACTTCAGATCTTCAGGCATTAGATTCTCATAAGGAGCCTGCAACCTAGATCCCTTCCATGCGCAGTTCACAATAGGGTTCCTGCTCCTATGAGAATCTAATGCCGCCACTGATGTGGCAGGAGGCAGAGCTCCAGTGGTGAAGCTCGCCCTCCCAATGCTCACCCCCTGCTGTGCGCCCCAGTTCCTACCAGTTCCCTGGCCCAGGAGTTGGGGACCCCTGATTTAAAGTATACAGGAGGACGTGCATACGTTATAGGCAGATACTATACCATTTCATATCAAGGACTTGAGCATCCTCAGATTTTGGTTTCTGAGGGGGTGGGGGGGTCTTGAAACCAACCCCCCACAGATACCAAGGGACAATTGTATTTCTCACTCAGGTGACATGCCATCTGAGGTTCTTTGCAACAACTTGTGTATATTGCAATGCAGGCTGAAGGAGCAGCACCCATCTGGGGCATTCAGGTGGGAAGAGAAAGCAGAATCCATGACTGTTCCCAAAGGTTCCACTCAGAGAAGGCAGGTGTCACTTCCCTTCACATCTCATTGGCTGAAACAGGTCACATGGCCAGGCCAGCCTCCAGTAGGATGGGAAGTCTAATCCTCCGGCAAGCATGTGACCCACAGGGCGGGGTAGCCACCATTTTGAACAAGCACTATTATGAACAACCATCTGCTGCATCCCCAGTCCTCCTCTCTGCTGCACAAAGGTGACAAGAGATGTCTTGGTCACCACTTGGCCTCACTGGGGACCCTCAGAGGCCCGATGTGTGTGGAGAGAGAGGGGACCAGCAGAAGAGGCATGGGGGCAGGGGATGTATGGGATGAAGGGCCGAGACTCAGGGTGGAAGGGAGGCTAGCACAGCTGCTGAGCTGCAGCCTGCCCGTTTATGGCTGAAACGAGCCACCTGGCCAGGAGGACACTAGCTACTTTTTCATTCATGGGCTTTGAAGATGGTGACAATGACAGATTCAGGTGATGGTATCTTTCTGCTGGCTGCTTTAAAAAGAAGGCCAGTTGGCCCCATCTCCCATCTCCAGAAGAGGAACCATGAGACAGTGACAAATGCCCATACAGGAAGTGAGCTGCCCAGCACTCACGATCTGAGTCATTTGCCCCATGTTTCCCAGGTAGCCCCTCTTCATTCCCTGTCTATTCCCCTGGCTTGCTTTATTTGTTTATTTATTTATTTATTTATTTATAGAGACAGAGTCTTGTTCTGTTGCCCAGGCTACAGTGCAGTGGCGCAATCATAGGTCACTGCAGCTGCAGCTGCAACTCCCTGGGCTCAAGCAATCCTCCTGCCTTAGCCTCCCAAGTAGCTGGGACGACAGGTGTGTGCCACTGTGCCTGGATAATTTTTTTATTTTTTGTAGAGATGGGGATCTCTCTTTGTTGTCTGGTCTCAAACTGGCCTCCCCAAGTGCTGGATTTACATTTTGATTTAAATCCAAGTCAAATCTCTTTCTAGGATAATGGGTCAGCTGGTGAAAGGGTCAAACCTAAGAGCAGAACTCAAAGGCATTCTGGGTGACACTGACATCCATGCACATGGATCTCCACTGCCCAGGAGGACTCATCTAGAATTTCTCCTTTCCTGAATTTAAAACGTCCCCATAGTCCAGTGGTGATAACCACCAATGCCAATTAGCACAAGGGTTCACTACATTTGCCCATGAGACGGGCTCCCTTCCCAGGGACAGATGTGTCAACTTCAACTACTTAACCTAAGAGCACATGCCTTAGAGTGGGAGACTTGTTCAGTGCAAGAAGCAATCCTACCTGAGCTAGTCCAGCAGGTTTGTTTGTTTGTTTGTTTGTTTGTTTTCACGGTCTCGCTCTGTCAGGCTCTGTAGTGCAGTAGTGTGATCACAGCTCACTGCAGCCTTGACCTCCTGGGCTCAAGCAATCCTCCCACCTTAGCCTCCTGAGTTGCTAGGACTACAGCTACACGCCGCTGTGCCTGGCTAATTTTTGTATTTCCTGTAGAGACAGGGTTTCATCATGTTGTGCAGTTGCAGTCCATAAAAAGTAAGGAGTGATTATTATTAAAAGAGAGATTGGTGTCGAGAAGGCAGCCTCTTGATATTTCAGCAATGAGGAAGTACTGATGGCCTCGTGGTAATCTTGCACTCTTGTTAATGCAAACCTCTTTTGAGAGCTTAAGCTTTAGAAAGGCTGGCAGTTCTGGCTTTTAATTCTCTGTCACCTTGTGACATCAGACATGTTACTTAATTTCTCTGCTTCACTTTCCTCATCTGCAACACGGGAACATTTGCAACACAGCTACTGGGAAGAGTGATGAGCAAATCAATCGGTGACTACTCGTAGGGGCTTGGGACCGTGTTGCCTGGCACATGGGATGTGCTCCACAACTTTGTCTCCTGGATGAAATGGGGACATTTATGGGAAAAAGCCTGTGTGTAGTAAGCACACCATAAATACTAGCAGCTATAATTAGCTATGGAGTTTGAGCAGCATGCAGTTCATACCACAAAACCCATCGTTTCCTGCAACACTTTGCTCTTGGAGAACTCCTGTAAGATGTTGATTCGTTCTTCTTATCTCACATTGGTTATTACTCATAGAGGTTTTGGCTAAAATAACCACAGTTTATTTCTTTCTGTTTTCAGCATTCCCCTTTTCAGCCTCCAACACTGGAGTTGGGCCAGGAAAAAAATACATCATGAGACAATTTAACTCCAAGAACTTTATTGTAAAACTTCAGCGGTGAATTTCTTTAAAAAAAAAAAAAGATCTTGAATCATAGTGGTGTATTCTTAGCCTCCTTTTTTTTCACTTAGACATTTTATTATGAGCTTTCTCTGTGTTATTGAACATTTCAAAGACTTTGCAACCAATTAAATATGTGTTGGATGGCTTCTGAAGGAAGACAGTATGACAGGCTTCAAGACAGGGTTCTTGGCATTGAACCAGTGGGAGAGACAGGCTCATGCATACATAACCAGAAATACAAGTCGTTCGAACTGTCCTAAATGTTAGAATGTAAGCATGTACTCTGGGTCATCAAAACCAATGACACTCAGGGAAATCCACCCAGGCCTACTTTGGGCCTTGGACGATGGAAAATATTTGTGAAAAAGAGAAATTGAGGAACAGATGTGTTAAGCTGAGTCCACAGCCTGCATCAGGGCTCAGAGGCAGGAAAAAAAAAATCAGGAAAGGGTAGAACTCTGTTGGGGGAGAGGTGGATTGGAAGTAGAGTCAAAGTTGAGGCTAGAGGGTGGGATTCGGCCAGGTCATGAAAGACCTTAGCCACCACCCCAGGGTGTTAGAGATTTGGTTTGTAGTGTTATCGGAAGCCACGCAAAGGTTTTGAGCAGGAAGTAGCCCTATGAGATTGGTGCTTCAGAGTAGAGCTTGACTGTGTGGGACCTGAACAAGACAGTTACTCTGCCAGGACAGAGGAAGAGGAGGAAGGTGCTTGAGACACCTGTCTCAGGTAATGGCCTTCATGGCTGCCTAGGAACTGGGACTGGGGAGCTAAGATAAGGGGCAGGCCCTGGGGCAGCCATTACCCACCAGAAGGGAAGCCCTTTCAGTAGGTTGGGGCCTGTGAGGGGCTGCAGTACAGTAATGCCTCTCCAGGAAACGGGAACATAGGAACAGTGGAGGAGTTTGTTTTGCAAGGAGAGAACTGGACACAGGAAGAAGTTTTGACAGAGATGGAGAAAGATCTAGAACACATGGCCTCAGAGGCAAGAGAAAAGGGAGAGATGAGGGAAATGGGTTAGTATTGTGGGTGGCCAAGCCTGAGTGTACATGGGCTGCCACCTTCAGGGGCCTTGCAGCTTTAGAAAATACATCTAAGTTGGGAAAGCAGCCCAACTCAACTGTCTTGAGGGGCCAGAAACCACTGCACAGATACCTTGCTTTTGGAAGTGACTACAAGAGGGGTCAGGGGTCAGGGCCCAGGCCACAGTGCTTCCTGGGCTTCCTGTCACAGGAGAGCACCGGGTTTGGGTAATCTTGGCTCAGCATGTCTTAGTCTATTTGTGCTGCTTTAACAAAATACCAAGACTGGGTAATTTATAAAGAATGGAAATTTATTTCTCACAATTTGGGAGACTGGGAAGTCCAAGATCAGGACACCAGCAGATTCTCTTGTCTAGTGAGGGCTGCTCTCTGATCCAAGATGGCACCTTGAAGCTGCGTTCTCTGGAGAGGAGGGATGCTATGTCCTCACTTGGCCAAAGGCAGAAGGGCAAGAGAACTGAATACTGTGTGAAGGCTCTTTTGTCAGAGTCTTAATCCCATCCACGAGGGAGGAGCCCTCATGGCCTAATCACATCTTAAAGGCCTCAACTCCTCATACCATCATGTTGGCCATTAAGTTTCAACACGTGAATTTCGGAGGGGACCCATTCAAGCCATAGCACTCTTTTTTTTTTTTTTTTTTTTTTGAGATGGAGTTTCACTCTTGTTGCCCAGGCTGGAGTGCAGTGGCGCGATCTCTGCTCACTGCAACTTCTGCCTCCTGGGTTCAAGCAATTCTCCTGCCTCAGCCTCCCGAGTAGCTGGGATTACAGGCATGTGCCACCATGCCTGGCAATCTTGTATTTTTAGTAGAGACAGTGTTTCTCCATGTTGATCAGGCTGGTCTCGAATTCCCAACCTCAGGTGATCTGCCTGCCTCGGCCTCCCAAAGTGCTGGGATTACAGGTGTGAGCCACCACGCCCAGCCGCTGTAGCACTCTTTTATAAGGGCATTAATCCCATTCATGAGGGTGGATCCCTCATGATTCCACCCTCATGACTTAATCGATATCCTAAAGACCCTACCCCTTAATACTCTTGCATCAGGAGTTAGGTTTCATCATAGGAATTTGGGGGGACACCAGTATTCAGATCATAGCAGCGTGAAAGGAGGCAACATCTGGGCAATCACCTTCCTTTCAGGTTGTGCCTGCCTCCCTTTCCCACCCTCCCTGAAAACCTCTGTGGAAATTCTCTACTCAATAACCATACTAGTACTAGCACGTGCAAGACTAACACCACCATAAAGCAGAGCTCTCTGCCAGGGCAGTGTGCATCTTAGCAGGAATAAAAGCTCTTGTACTGGTGTTATCATGGAATGTCAGTCATTAGCCCATGAAGTGTGGGAGTTAGTTTGTCCTGGCCATCCTGAAATAGCAAAGGAGCGGGAACCTGTTCTATGTAAGGCTCTTTCTGACTGACAGCATCCTCCCCAAGCCCACATTCACCCAGACCCTCTGACTTCCCTGCAAGGCTACTTAGGTGCACAGTGAAGTTTATTGGTTTCTTGCCTGTTCTTGCCTGTTCAGAGTGATTTCTCCAGGTTATCACAGTGCAAAGCCCCCTGGAAGAGTAGCAGTCCCTACAGCCCCCTCCAGAACCACCCTACTTCATTTCTCTCCTCTCTTTTGCATGTATTGTGTTCACTCCCGCCTCTGAGCCTTTGCTTGTGCCATTTCCTCTGCTTGGGTTGGTCTCACCACTCCTCTCAGCTCATCAGGTGTTCCCTATCCTTCATTGTCTGTTTCATATTGTCGCATCTTCTTTCCCCAGCTGGGCTGGAAGCTTTGTGTCTCACAACATCTGTGGTCCATTGTCCAGCAGAGGGCAGAGCCTGTTGCAAGTGTTCAGCAAATACTGGTCGACTGGCTAATAACAGCTCACACTTGTGCAGGGAGACGGCCTGATCTGGATGGACTGAGAGGGTGGGCTTTGGAACCCAGTGGATCCAAAGTAAAATCCCACCCCTTTGCTTTCATCAGTTGTGAGATCTTGACAATGCCACTCAAACCTCTACCTCACTAAGCCTTGGCTTTCTCAACTGTGAAATGGGCTCATAATCATAGTGGTGATTAACTGAAACTTTGTGCAATAATAGTACCTGGCACACAGTAGGTGCTCATAAAAAGTTAGTTGTCTCTCCTCCCTTCCTGATTGTCCCCCTTTCCATGTGATGTGGGTGTTTAAGATTAGAAAACCTGACTTCTGTCCAGTCTGGCTTGTTAGAAAGTTGAAGTCATCACTTGGTCCTAATAAGTAAAACCCTGACCAAACTGAAAAGTCAACAACTCTTCTTGGATCTGTCATAAAGGTGGGGTCACAGGTCAAGTCACTGCCCCCAAAATTGGAGAGACTAATAGGCAAATGCAGTGAACTGTAGCTTGCCAGAGCAGAAACCCACAGGCACAAACTCCCATGGGAACCAGTGCTGAGATAGAGAAACCCAATGTGTAACTGATGAACTAGTGGATGTTCACTGTGGACAGGCCTGAGTTAAAACTCCAGGGAACCCAGTCATCTAGGGACCCCCACACTTTTGTGAGTTTTACCACCAGTAGCTTGACCAGGTTCCTGCAGTGAATATCAAAGATCTCATGCATCCTGCAGGAAGAAGGGAAAAGGAACAGTTTGGAAATATGCCAGAGCACGCTGTTCTTCTCAATAAGGTATGCTTTGAGAGCTGATGTAGTTTGGATCTGTGTCTCTGCTCAAATTGCGTGTTGAATTGCGATCCCCAATGCTGGAGGTGGGGCCTGGTGGGAGGTGTTTCGGTCACAGGGGTGGCTCCCTCACAGCTTGGTGCTATCTTCCCAATAATGAGTTCTGGTGAGATCTGGCTGTTGAAAAGTGTATGACACCCTCCTGCTCAACCTAACTTGCTCCTGCTTTTCATGTGAAGTGCCTGCTCCCACTTCACCTTCCACCATAATTCAAAGCTCCCCAAGGTTTCACCAGAAGCTGAGCTGATACGAGCACCGTGCTTCCTGTAAAGCCTGCAGAACCATGAGCCAGTTAAACCTCTTTTCATTATAAATTACCCAGTCTCAGATATTTCTTTATAGCAATGCAAGAATGGCCTAATACCAGAGCCTAACCTGCCTGGGAAAGGGAAATACCCAACTCCAGCCCATTTTAGCCATCCTGCCCAACTTAAAGGGGGAGAAAACTGAGACATACTTTTGAAGTTAACAGTCCAGAGGCACAGGCTCAGTGAAAGACTGAGACTTACCCATAGGATTTAGAACTCTCCCCCTCCCCAACACCTTCTCATCATATCACTAAAGGCCTGTTTATAGCAGTTCCTTTTATCTAGTACATTACGTTTGGCCATCAAGAGAAACTTACAAGACATATTAAAAGGCATTAAACACTGTTTGAAGAGGTATGGCAAGCATGAGAACAGACTCACATATGGTAGAGAGGTTGGAATAGTCAGACCAGTAATTTAAAGCAACTATGATTAAGGTGCTAAGGACTCTAATGGCTAAAGTAGATGACAGCATGCAAGAACAAAATGGGGAATGTAAGCGGAGAGATGGAAGTTCCAAGAAAGAACCAAAAAAATGCTAGAGACCAAAAACACTGTAACAGAAATGCAGAATGCCTTAGATGGGCTTGTTAATAGACTGGACATGGCTGAGAAAAGAATCTCTGAGCATGATAATATCTTGGTAGAAACCACCAAAACTGAAAAAGCAAAGAGAAAAACGGAACAAAAACACAGAACAGAGTATCTAAGAACTGTGGGACAACTACAAAAGGTGTAACAGACATACAATGGGAATTCCAGAAGGAGAAAAAAGAAAGGCACAGAAAAAATATTTGAAACAATAATGACTGAGAACTTCCTCAAATTAATATCAGACACCTAACCACAGGCTAGGAAGGTCAGTAAACACTGAGCAAGATCAATGCCAAAACAACTAACCTAGGCATACTATTTTCAAACTACAGAAATTCAAAGAAAAAGTCTTGAAAAAAAGCCAGAGGTGGGAGAAAAACACCTTGCCTGTAGAGGAACAAAGATAAGAATTACATCTGACTTCTCAGAAATCATGCAAGCAAGAAGATAGTGGAGTGAAATATTTAGTGTTGAGAGAAAAAAAAACACCAAGATTTCTGTATCTTGTGAAATTGTTCCTTCAAAAGTGAAGGAAAAATAAAGACTTTCTCGAACAAACAAAAAGTCAGGGGATTTGTTGCTATTAGACCTTCCTTGCAAATGTTAAAATTTCTTTAGAGAGAAAGAAAATGATAAAGGTCAGAAACGCAGTTCCATATAAAGAAAGGAAGAGCATCAGAGAAGGAATAAGTGAAGGCAAAAGAAAAATGTTTACTTTTCTTATTCTTAATTGACCTAACAGATAACAGTTTGTTGGAAATAATGGCAACAGTATATTCTATTACTTGTGCTTATGTGTGTGTGTATATCTATGTATAAGCAAAATGATGGCCCAGCAATGATACAAGGAATGGGAGAAAGAAATGAAGATTGTTTTGTTATTAGAAGTTATAGTTGGCCGGGCGCAGTGGCTCACGCCTGTAATCCCAACACTTTGGGGGGCTGAGGTGGGTGGATCACCTGAGGTCAGGAGTTTGAGACCAGCCTGGCCAACATGGTGAAACCACGTCTCTACTAAAAACAGAAAAAATTAGCTGGGCATGGTGGTACATGCCTGTAATCCCAGCTACTTGGGAGACCGAGACAAGAGAATTGCTTGAACCCAGGAATCAGAGGTTGCAGTGAGCCAAGATTATGCCATTGCACTCCAGCCTGGGCAACAGAATGAGACTCTGTCTCAAAAAAAAAAAAAAAAAAAGTACAGTTGTTCCTTGGTGTCTGTGGGGGATTGATTCCAGGACCACCTTCACAATTCCAAAATCAATAGGTACTTGAGTCTGTGATAAAAAATGGTGTAGTGTTAGCATATAACCTATGCACACCCTCCTATATACTTTAAATCACCTGCTTGCAATACCCAATACAATGTAAGTGCTATGTAAATAGTTGTTATACTGTATTGCTTTTAAATTTTGTATTATTATTATTATTATTTTGAGACAGAGTCTCACTCTGTCGCCCGGACTAGAGTGCAGTGGCATGATCTTGGCTCACTGCAACCTCTGCCTCCTGGGTTGAAGAGATTCTCCTGCCTCAGCTTCCTGGGTAGCTGGGATGACAGGTCTGCACCACCATGCCCAGCTGATTTTTTGTGTTTTTTAGAGGTGGGGTTTTGCCACGTTGGCCAGGCTGGTCTCGAATACCTGACCTCAGGTGATCCACCCGCCTCGGCCTCCCAAAGTGCTGGGATTACAGGCATGAGCCACCATGCCCAACCAAAATTTGTATTTTTTTTCCTGAATATTTTCAATCCATGGTTGGTTGAATCTACATGTGTGAAAACTGCAGATATGGAGGGCCAACTGTCCTCACAACCTGTGAAACAGTATAGTGTTATTTGAAAATGGACTTGGATTGGCTTTAAATGTATATTGCAAACTCTAGGACAACCACTAAAAAAAAAAATTTTTTAAGAAGTATAATAAAGGAGAGAAAATAGAATCATATAAAATGCCAATTAAAACTACAAAAGGCAGAAAAAGAGTGGAAGACAAAAGTGGGACCAAAGAACAAGGACAACAAATAGAAAACAGTAACAAATATGGTAGATGTCAGTCCAGCAATATCAATATCACTTTGAATTTTAATGGTCCAAATGCACCAATTAAAAGAGAGAGGTTGTCAGAGTAGATCGAGAAACAAGACCTACTATATGCTGTCTACAAGAAATCCACTTTAAATATGAAGACACATATAGATTAACAGTAAATGGATGGAGAAAGGTATACCATGCTAACACTAAATTGGACACAGGAAGGGGAACATCACACACTGGGGCCTGTCGTGGGGTGGGGGGAGGGGGGAGGGATAACATTAGGAGATATACCTAATGTAAATGATGCACATTTATACATATGTAACAAACCTGCACGTTGTGCACATGTACCCTAGAACTTAAAGTATAATAATAATAATAAAAAGCTGAGGTAACTATTAATTTCAGTCAGGGTAGACTTCAGACCAAGGAAAGTAAGGGATAAAGAGGGGCATTAAAATGGAGCAGTACTCCAAGAAGATCTAGTAGTCTTTTATGTGTGTGTGCCTAACAACAGAACATCAAAATACTTAAGGCAAAAGCTGTTAGAACTACAAGGAGAAATAGATTAATCTACTATCATAGTTGGAGACTTCAGCACCCCTCCATCAGACATGGGCAGATATAACAGGTGGAAAATCAATAAGAACGTAGTTGAATTCAGCAGCACCATAATCAACTGGAGATGGTGGACATCTATAGACTATTTTATCCAACAATAACAGAATGCACATTCTTTTGAAGCTCACCTGGAACATTCACCAAGATAGACCACATCCTGGGCCGTAATACACACCTTAAAAAAAATTTAAAAGAATTGCAATCAGGCCGGGCATGGTGGCTCACGCCTGTAATCCCAGCACTTTGGGAGGCCAAGGCGGGCGGATCACCTGAGGTCAGGAGTTTGAGACCACCCTGACTAACATGGAGAAACCCTGTCTCTACTAAAAATACAAAATTAGCCGAGCATGGTGGTGCATGCCTGTAATCCCAGCTACTAGGGAGGCTGAAGCAGGAGAATCGCTTGAACCTGGGAGGCAGAGGTTGCAGTGAGCCAAGATCATGCCATTGCACTCCAGCCTGGGCAACAAGAGCGAAACTCCGTCTCAAAAACAAAGAATTGTAATCATACAATGTCTTCTCTCAAACCACAAGGGAATTAAACTAGAAATCAATAACATAAAGATAGCTGGAAAATCCAGAAGTACTTGGAGATTTAACAACACACTTCTAACCAACATACAGTCAAAGAAGGAATCTCAAAAGAAATTTAAAAATACTTTGATGTAAATGAAAATGAAAACACAACTTACTGAACTTTGTAGGATGCAGCGAAAACAGTGCTTAGAGGGAAATTCATAGCATTGAATGCATATATTACAAAAGAAGAAAACCTGGTTTTATATTTACTTCTCCCACTTAACTAGCTCTGTGAACTAAAGCAAGTTATTTGACTTCTGATCCTTGTTTTCACCAACCACATGATGGGGTTAATGATACCTCCAGGTCTCATGTCTGACTTCTTCCTTAAATAGTTTAGGCAGAAAGAAGTTGGTGAGACAGGCATAAGAATGTGGCTTCCTCTGGGGCAGGTGGACTAGCCTGGACACTGAGCAACATGTATTTTCCTTTATAATCCAGGTGCTTGGGATTATATTGTTGTTATGAGGAGCAGACAAGAAAATATATGTGAACATACCTAAAATCTGACAGAAATCCAAGAATGAGCTGAATACTGCTGCATTCATTGATAACATATTCATGCATATAGGTAACTAGCATCTATTGAACCCTGGATCATGATAAGGCAGTGTCTGTGTCCTCAAGGAGCTCAAATCTAGTCAAGGAGGCCCAGTTGTCAATTGCAACACAGTGTAATCAGGGCTTTTGTGATCAAAATCAGCCAAGGGAGAAGGAAAAAAGAGAGGGTTGCAGGAATGGTATTACAGGCAAAGGGATGAAGGTGGACCAGCTTCTGTTCTCAAAACGATCACTTGGGTAGCTGAGTGGATTGGGGCAAGAGTGGAAGAAACAAGACAAAGAGCCTTTGCAAGTGCTTTATTGTTCTCACAGCATCCTGTGTGGACGCTCAGCTTGCCCTGGACAGATCACATCATATAGAGGACTTCTAAAGAGATGTTTCTAGGGGAACTTGGCTTTGAGGGGGTTTTCCCAAAAGAGAAAGTTGATTATTACCTCTGAGCACTTCTGAACCCACCTCCCAGATTTGCTCTGCTCTGGGAGTTCCTAGGCGGCCTCATCTCTAGGAAGTGTGAGCAGTGTTAGAGCCAAGATGAGCTTGTGCAAAGCCATGGGAGTGTGTCAGTAACCTGGTTCTAATCAGGCTTCCCCAGTAACTCGCTATGTGGCCTTAAACAAGTCACTCAACATCTCTGAGCCTGACCTCACCTGGCAAGAGATGGATACAAAATGCCTTGGAAAAATAAAGCCCCACACAGACAGAAGGCGCCGTTCTTCTTTTGCCTAACCCCAGATGTCCCAAGCACATGGATGGTAAAGGAAAATACATGTTGCTCAGTGTCCAGGCAGCCCACCTGGTCCAGAGGAAGCCACATTCTTATGCCTGTCTCACCAGCTTCTTTCTGCCTAAACTATTTAAGGAAGCGGTCAGACATGAGACCTTCTGGAAAGTTCCATAGAAATAAACTGATGTTTTCTGTGTCTCTTTGTGTCCATCTCCCCTTATCTGCCCAGGATCAATGAGTAGTTTACACTGCTTTTGTCATCAGTCCTGATCCTGTTACATGTTTTATTGTGCTTATTGTTGTCTCAGTCTTAGTTTTCACATTGGAAACTTTTAGGGAACTTGCCCCAGAGGAATTTCCCCTGCTGGAATGTTCCTTTAATGTAGTTCCCAGTGCAAGGCTGCCCTTTATACCTACAAAAGGATGTAACTGGGATTAAACCTGGGTCTGTAAATGCCACATGCAGCTCTTTGACCTGAGCCAGGTTGTTTCCTGTCTTATCTCCCATATTCCTCATCCAAATGACTCTCCAAGACAGGGGAAGGTGGAGGACTCCAGAGAGGAAGTAGAGGAGTTAATAATCAATCCTTTATACTCTGTGGTTGTATCTTATCCTTTCCTCTTTTAGCAGGGCATTTATTTAACAAAGAACATTGGAATTACCCTTGGAGTCTGAAGCCTAAGCTAAGAGTATACTAACGTGCTTTGTGTTCATTGCAAAGTGCCAGAGTTGTGCAGAAAGGGGGCAGGCTGGGACTAGATGGCTTCAACAAGGACAGCCATGGTGAGGAAGGGTCACTCAACTTCCAGGCCTGGCTCTCCCTCGTAACAACTGAGTGGAGGTGGGTTTGTGCCTGAACTGTGTTTTTGGTGGCATGCTGGAGCCAACTCATATCAACTGGTGACAGCTGATTGTGTGAATCTCTTCCCAACTTGGTGGTAAATACCTTATGGAAACTGGCAAATGCTATAAATCAGGGGGTTTTTTTTTGTTTTTTTTTTCCCTCCTGGAGAGCTGGATTTAAGCAATTACGAGCACACTACTGCTCAGTTTCCTCATCTAGAAAATGCGGATGGTAATATCCATCTCATAGAACCATGGAGAGGTGTCACGTATGTGAGCATTTTGCGAAAAACATGACGTGTATGTGGGTCAATAGGATGATGTGTGTTTATATATAATTTTTTATAATTCTTACATGAAAAGCTGTATCTTTTTTTAGCTGTATCTTTACAGAAACAGGAAATAAATTTCAATCGGGGCGCGATAGGACACGTGTAGCATAGATTCCCAGAGAAATCAGATGCATAATGTGAGACTATTAGCTGATCATGGGATGACCTTTGAAATCATCAAGTCTGAGGGGCTTCTTCTCATTGGCTCCAGGGTCCTGAGGACCAAAGGCCTGTCATTCATTGAGAGGATCGGTCATTGTTTTCCATGGTTTTCTTTGAGGAACGCCAGTGGCAGTGGCTGTAGTGAAAGAAGCCAACAGACAGGCAGACCTAGATTTGAAACCTGCTTTCTCACTTACTACCTGGTTGAACTTGGGCAAATTCCTGAGCCTCTTCAATCTCAGTTTCCTCATCTATAAAATATGGTACCTCCCAAATAGAGTTTTGGGAGACCCTTAGAGTGGGGTAGATTCTACTGGATTTCTGTTAGTTCTGTTCTCTCTCCTGGGCTTCCTCAGAATTCTGTTCTTATATCATGGTCTTAGGACTCCAGTTGGATCCCTAGTTTGCAGAATGTGGCTCCAGATTGGTACAAGAAGCCTGCTCTGTGTAGCCCAACCTAGAATGTTCTCTATGTGCCTCTTCTCTACTGAGTTATGACGCAAAATATTTATTGAGACTTTGCTGGGTGCTCAGGTCTTAAGGAAGTAGAATCATAATAGCAGTCACTTGTTAAGCATTCTATATGAATTAATTTAATCTGCATATCAGCCCTGGGATATAAACAGAACAGTGTGGCAGAATAAAGATGATCATGCACTCTTTGACAATTCTCCCATCAAGATTCTATTGCCTCTCTCCTTGGATCTGGGCTAGCCTGTTACTTCTTTGACCAATCAATAAAATAAAGCAGAAGTGACACTATGCCAGTCGCAGATGTAGCTTTTAAGAGAACTGACAGCTTCTGCCTGGACTCTGGGAGCTCTGAGTTGTCATGTAAGAAATCTGATGACTGACACCACCATACTGGAGAGACCATGTGGAGAGGCCTGGACACTATATAAGGTGGGAGAGAGGCCCAAGAGGAAGACAGGCCTGGGTGAATCCAACCTTCCAGCTATTCCTGCTAAGGCACCAGGCATAAGCAAAAGTGCCTTGGACCCTCCAGATCAGACCAGCCCACAGCTGAATACCACTAAGTGCCCTAGTCAGTGCCAAAAAGAGCAGGAGAATCACCCAGCTGAGCCCTGCCAAATTCCTGACCCACAAATTGTGAGCTACAATAAGATAGCTGTTATTCTAAGCCACTAAATTTTGCAAATGATTTGTTACAAAGCAATAGATAACTGGAACCATGCTCACCCTCCTTTTACAAATGAAGAAACAGAGGCACAGAGAGTTGAAGTGGCTTAGTTAAGATCGCACATTAATTAGTAAGTGGTGGGGACAGGATTTAAACCCCAGACACCCGGTTCCCAACATGAGTTGTTAACACTGTGTTGTACTGCTCTTGAGTTGAAAACATGTCTCTGCTTACAAGGAGACTTCTGTTTACTTTGGGATGCAAGAATCACTCACGCTACAGAAATAGCAGTTATGGCAGAAATAGAGAATTATAGAAGACATTCATTTATTCACTTTAAGGACACTAGGCCCTAGGGATACAGGAATGATTATATTAAAATGATGTTAGGATTCTACTGCAGTCAGAGGAAGGACCCCCACCACCCCACAACACTGACTGGTGAGTGAGACCCCAGGGGAACAACTCTGAGGGGTGAGGGCATTTGAGTTGTGTCCTGAAGGATGAATAGAAGTGTCCTGTTTGGAAGAGCACACGAGGTGGCAAGATAGTCCACACAAGGGCACAGAGTGGCAGAATGGTGGGGTGCATCCAGGGAGAGTCCAGTGTGGCCGGTGTGGAAGGGAGGGAAAGCCGAGAACAGGAGCATCAGCTGGAGCCACTCACAGGGCAATGTGCATCCAGGCCTTGAAGCTCAGCCTCTGTCTAAATGGCTCTGGGGAACCCCAGCGAAGGACATTAAGTGTGGGGACACGATCTGATGTGCTTGCTAAACAGAAGCCCCCTGCCCTTGGGGGTGTGAAGGCTGGAGTGCAGGGGAGGTTGCTGAGGATGAAGACAAGAGGAAGCTCCATGGCAGCAGTCTGGTGACAGCATGGTGGGGCCAGACCAGGCAGTTATGGCAGGCATGGAGGGGAGGGGACATGCCCCAGACATATTTAGGAGGAGGACTCTTGGGCCTGGTTGACAGAAATGGCATGATGAAGGAAGAGGAGCCAGTGGTGCCTCAGGGGTACCTGGTGTCAGGGACTGTGGGACAGCATCACCCCAGGCCCAGGGAAGAGCAGTTAGAGGGTAACAGCAAGGGACACAGTGAGCGTCAGTGCCTGGGAGAAAGAGAGCATCCCCCTGGTGCCTGTGATGGAGTGGGTGCTCAGCAAATACTTGACAAGGAAGATCAAATGGACCCCTGGGTCTGGGTCTCTGGAGGGAAGGAAGAGTGCAAGGTAGAGATTTGAGCGTCACCAGCACAAGGGCAGCTGGAGCAGTGAAATGCTAAACTACACCACATCCTTCCATTGTGTTCTTGACCTTTGGACTGAAGAGACCTGTTTCCACCTCTGTTCTTAGAGACAAGGCTACTCTGTTCCTACGGGGCTGTACAACTCCCATCTTGTCGCTAAAATGGGATTTGAGTTAGATGACCAGCTAGAGAAATCTATGACTCTGTGGATATAATTGCCTGGGAGCTTTGAGCCCTGACCCCGGGCAGTCACAAGGAACGTCCCCGTGCCAACTGAGAGGCTTCTCTTTGCAGCCATAGTGATGTCGCCATCGCTGACCTGGGGCATTTATAGTGATTCAGAGACCCTCCAGTTCTATGCCTGTGGTGGATTTAGGGATAGGAGCAGTGCTCTAAATAACACCCCTTGTTTCACCACCTGCGCTCAGAACCAGTGAGGAAATAGACAAAGGTGAGGAAAATGCAGATCAGTGTCAGCTTTCTTAGCAATGGGCTGAGCTGAAGGATGCAGTGTGGGCACATGATAAAAAGGAAAATGAATAAGGAAATTGAGAGGAAGCCTCACAGTTAGATGGGGATGTAGTTGTGGGATGCAGTTAGGGCACAATCTAGTGCCCTAACACGCACCCTCTTTGACTGCTCCCCCGAGCTGCAGGCCTCCCTGTCCCAAGGGCTGGGGCTGCCCCACGATGCCTAAGGGGAGTGGGAAGAAAGCTGCACCCTGACCCCAGCAGGCTGGATATTTACAAGCATGGATCAGTAGCATCTCGAAGCAAGTGAACTATCAGTTGCACTGAGACTGATCCCTTGTTCTTGATTTCACAACTCATTTCCTGGCTCTTGGTGTCTGCACTGCTGGTGAAGAGGATGGAGCCTGATTCCTCTGAGACTGAGTCATGGGCCTTGCTGTCTTCCATTGAATTCAGTTCCAAGCACTGATTTCGGGTACCCACTATGTGCCGGGCAGCACGCTAGGTGTTGGCGTCCATGGCACTCCTGGTCTCCTGCCAGTTCACTCGAGCACAAACTGGTTCTCTCTCTAGAGCAGGGTGTCTGAAACACGGCACTGTTGGCATTTGGAGCTGGGTCATTCTTTGTTGTGTGGACTGTCTTGGGCATTGGAGAATGTTAGCAGCATCCCTGGCCTCTGTCCACTAGATGCCAGTAGCATCACCCTCCGAGTTGTAACCATCAAAAGTATCTTTACATATCACCAAATGTCCCCCTGGGGGATCAGTTTGCTCCTGGTTGAGAACCACGGCTCTAGGGCTGTGCCACCCAATATGGTAGCCAGGGGCCACATGAGGCTAGTGAGCACCTGAGATGTGGCTCGAATATATTGAGATGAGCTGTGAGTGTAATATACACACTGGACTTTGAGCACTTAATATGAAAAAATGTGAAATGTCCTATTAGTAATTTTTAATATATTTATGGTATCTTCAAATGACAATATTTTGGATATATTGGGTTAAATAAAATATAGTATTGGGATTAATTTTAGCCGTTTCTCTTTACTATTTGTAATGTGGCTATGAGAAAATTGATATTGCACACGTGGCTCACATTCTCTTTCTCTTGGGTCTAGAGCCGCACCAACCCCATGTGGTGGGTGAGGGCACGGACTGCAGAGTCAGACCCACCCAAGGCCACGTCCTAGCCTCGCCACTTCCTAGCTCTGTGACCTCCAGTGAGCTACTGAGCTTCTCTGGGTCTCACAGTGGTGGTCACTTTCTCCAAGACCTCAGATCAAAGGTCCCAAACTTGCAGGGGAGATGGTGAACTTTGTAAGATTCTAATGTTGAAGCTGGTATTTTCTGGACATTCTCGGAGGTCCTTCTGTGGCACTCAGGGCTGTTGTGTCACTACCAATGTGTTACCCACCTCCCTTCCCCCCGTCCCGTCTGCTCCCAGAGAGAACAAAGTGTTTTTTCTCAATGGGTCCAGTCAAAGACATCTCCCTAGCCCTGTGGTGTGAGGAGGGAGCAGGTGGGATTGCTTTCCCCGACATGCACCTCTTTCCAGGGTGGCACCTTTACCCAGCATCTCCCCTGACTCCTTCCACCTCCCCTTCCCCTAAAAATCTCCCCAGCCTGGTTTCTCTTTATTTAGCCTTCCCTGACACTTGGCAATTTGCAAATCTGTCCAATGTCTCCCCTTCTGTTTTGGCATCTGAACCTATAAATAGCTCCCAGACAAAGTCCTGGCTTCATTGTGACAGTTTGTATGCTTGCACTGTATTCGTTTTCTCAGACTTTTAAAAAGCCTCATCTACGCACTTGCTCAATACGGAAGAGCAGCTTCCAAGAAAAGGAATCTTTTATTACAGCATGAACAATGTAATGGGAAGTCGCCTCAGCGTGACATGCTGCTTGCAGCAACGACAAGCCCCGTGAAGCATGCGAGATGGTCCAGGCAAGGTCCTGGACCCAGGATGGTTAAAAGAAATGAGATCTGAGCTCTGCTTTCTCTGGAAGCTTCATCCTGGGCCAGAGCTGGGCCTGTAAATAAATCATGATGTGCTGTAATCACCTGTAAAGTCGGCTGTGTGCCCAGTGCTCGGGCCAGTGGGAGAGGCCAGAAGTTCTGCCCAAGAAGCCCTCACCAAGGGATCACCTGGGGACTGCCCGATGACAGGGGAGATGGTGGCCCACAGGAAAGGCATCGCTGCCGACAGGCAGGGACACGCCGATTGCATTCCTATAGGAGGCACTGGGACACCCTCCCTCTGGCCTGCACCTCCTCTCTCAACAAAAGGCACCTGCTATACTGGCTGGCGGGCCACGGTCACAACTTGGCCACAGCCTTGGGCCAGTCACTTAGCCTTCCTGAGCCTCAGTTTCCTCACCTATTAAAGGTAGATAATGGAGTTGTCATTTTGATTAGAAGTACAGAGCCTGGCACAGTGAGCACTTATTAAATGGAAGATGACATTATTATTATTATTATTAAAACTTTGAAACTGTAACCCTCCGTGACTCCTCAGGAGGCTCGAATGTATGCAAAGCCCAGTGCTGGGAATTTGGGAGAAGGAGGCAAACAATGATGGTTGCCATTGAATCAGAATCTGGATTCCAGAGAGCTCTAGAATCCAACTCTGGAAAGCACTCGGGCTGATCCCCTCTCTCAAGCTGATGATGTGCCACCTCTGGACCTCAGTTTCCCCATTTTCTCCATGGGGAGGGTGCAGAGCTATCCCTTAGAACCCTTCCGTTCTGGCTTTCAGTGGTTCCCTGTCCAGGGCTGCAACCTGGGGCATTTGGAAGCGGCCTTGCTTGACCATGGCTGCTGATTGCTCCCCATCCCTTTCCCACTGGCCTCCAGCCAAAGGCCAACTCAGGTAAACTCACTATGCCCTACTCTGCACTGCAAGCCTGCATTGCACTCGGCCCAGGGCCTTGGTGGGTGGAGACCAGGGCTAAGGAGGGATGATCTTACACTGAGAGCTGCGGACTGGACAGGTGTTGGAGCCTTACAGAGGGAGACTCAGGCAGGCTGGAAACATACAAACTCCAGGGCCAGCTCCAGAGGCAAAGGTGCCACCCCAGATCATCAGTAACAGCCAGCGAAAGAGAAAGGATGCTTTTTTTCAGCACATTTTCCCAATCGGCATCCTCTTCCAGCTCCCTGAACCCTAACTCACCCTTTTCCCTCCCCACCCTTCAGCCCCCTGCCCAGGTCTTGGAGATCTCTGTGCTGTCTTTTGTGGAGCAGCTGCTGTCTTGCACTCAGAGCCTCTGTCGGGGAGGCCTTCAGCCTTTGCGCAACGACCCAGAGGGTGTGGGAGGGGCTCAGTTACTCTTCTCCTCACCTGGCCCTTAGAGAAAGCGTCTCAGAGTCTCATGGTATGTGGTTGGTGGACCCAGGGGCCTGTGCCCGGTCTGTGCTGTCCAGGTTTGGGCTCTGCCTGGAGCAAAAACAAGAGCTTGCCCATGCCGTGTTGCAATCCTTACATGGTAGCGAATCTCAGAGAACACAGGAGCCACTCAGGCTGGCATGAGGTTGTTTGCTCTTCTCACTTTTGGCAGCTTCTACCCTTTGCTGGTACCAGCAGTGCTGGCAGCCCTGGTCTAGCGGCGCCCTTTCCTCAGGCAGGAAAGGGTGGTTCTCCAGCATCACCTCAAAGCCAGTGGGTGCCAGGGCTGGGCCTGGAACCAGCGGGTCCCCGGGACTCCAAAGAAATTGCTGTCTTCCCCACTTCTACCCCTGGTAACACAAAGCAATTTCCATCTGTTTCAGAAAATTGTGCCTTTGGATAGTAAGCCCTGTGATGGTAGCAAACATTCCTTTCTCCACCTCAGCCACGAACTGGCCAAGTGGTGGTTCCCATGGCAACTGCGGTGTTGCTGGGCAGCCGTGGACCCTGGCCAAAATGCAACTGTGTCCTTCAAAATGGGGAAGGAGCCTGCCCCTTGCAGAGGCCTGCAGGATGGCCCACAGGCTGGCCAAGGTGGGTGGGGGTCCATGGAAGAGTGGGCATGGCCCTGAAGGGCCTCACTTCCCCATCCCCAGCCCATGGGGCCCTGCAGGCGCCCCCTCCCTCCCGCTCCCCAGCTGGGAACCAGTCCCCAGCCCCTTGTCACTTTGACTTTTTATCCTCAGGGTCTGCACCCCTGGCCTTTCCTGTCAGGGACCCAGCTCAGTGATCTAGTGCCCCTTTTGGGAAAGAGGATCAGAATCCATTAGGATTGAATTCTCTAACACATCTGGGTAATAGGAGGATTCGGAGTAGGTTGGCTCAGTAGTGTTACATAAGGACCTGGGGTGAAAGCCACTTCCAGGGTCCACCCAAAGGTCCCCTCCTAGCCAGGTGTGAGGGCATTTTTTTCTCCAAGCATTGAGCCCTCTGAAAAGTCAGAAACTCCCGTCTCCTGTAGGGGTGGTATCCAAGCCTTCCTTGTGTCCCCAGATGACAGTTTCCTCCTGGGGCAATCCTAATCTCTCCATTGTAATCCATCCAGTGCTCATTCCATAAGCATGCATATTGAGGCCTTCTGCATGCAAGATTTTCCTTATAAAATCAATCAACATCTCTCTCACCCTACCAACCAAATATTCAGTCATCAAAAGAGAATGAACTGATTGTTTTTGAATCTCTACCCACCCCTCCCCACCAAGAAAGAATTACAGGTAGGTCCCAGGGCTCATACACCGGCAGGTTCCCTGTTACCCTTCTAACTGTGAGGCTTCCTGTCAATTTCCTTATCCATTTTCCTTCCTTTTTTTTTTTTTTTTTTTTTTTTTTTTTGAGTTGGAGGGAGTCTCCCTCTGTCGCCCAGGCTGGACCTCATTGCAACTTCCACCTCCTAGGCTCAAACAATCCTCCTGCCTTAGCCTCCCAAGGTAGCTGGGACTGCAGATGTGAGCCACCATGGCTGGCTAGTTTTTGTATTTTTGGTAGAGATGGTGTTTCACCATGTTGCCCAGGCTGCTCTCAAACACCTGAGTTCAAGGGATCCGCCCACCTCGGCCTCCCAAATGCTAGGATTATAGGCGTGAGCCACCACTCCCACCCCATTTACTCTTTATTTCTACATACTGTAAGCACAATAAGTCCTTGTTGTTGAGTAAATACATAATGAAAAATGTCCTAGCCAAAGAGAAACTCTGACCAAGACCTTCAAATGGGGGTCAGAACTGGGAAATTTATTAACAACTCCTATTGTTGATCGAAATGTGTTAGAAGTGGGATCTCTGGGGTTAACAAAGCTGTCTGCTAAAATGAAAGATTGGGTTTGTGTTTCACAGTTATGTGTCTATTTCAAAAATAATGATCCTTGGCAAGGTACATCCTCGTTCCATGCTTTCATATCATGATCTGTTCCTTCTCAAAGCAAGGATCGGGCTTGGATTAACAAACGCTCACACTTCATTTGTTAGCAAAGATAAATGAGACTGTAATGAAGGCATGTGTCAATAGGCATTCCTTCTCTAGAGTCAGTGTGATGAAGGACAAGTTTTCATTTGTTGAATACATTAGTCTCAATCGCTGGGAACTTGTAGTAATTAAAACTGGGCATATCTGAAATTTACCTTTGCACCATCTGTGAAGAAAGCATCTACGAAGGGAAATAATAGTATCAATAAAATTACAGAGAGGACTTTGGCCTAGATAAGAATGATAACTGGTTAAAGGCCCACAATTCATTAATGATATCAATAGAGAGAAGAATTGACCATTAGTTAATTAAAGCAGATTGGGAATGGCCCTATTGAATCATTTATATAACACCCATTATGTGCCTACTATTTTCCAGACAAGCTTGGACAGCACTGTTTTATTCTTAAATATTGGAAAGACCCTGTTAAGAGGATGAAAAGACAAGGCCAGATGCAGTGGCATGCACCTGTAATATCAGCTACTTGGGAGGCTGCAGTGAAAGCATCCATTGAGCTCTAGAGTTCAGGACCAGCCTGGGCAGCAGAGGGAACCCCAGAGCCAGTCTCAAAAAAAAAAAAAAAAAAAAAAGGAGGACAAAAAGACAAACTACAGAATGGGAGAAAGCATTTGCAAATCACATATCTGACAAAAAATGTGCATCTAGAATATGTAAAGAACTCTCTGCCAGGTGCAATGGCTCATACCTGTAATCCCAACACTTTGTGAAGACAAGGTGGAAGGATTGCTTGAGCCCAGGAGTTCAAGACCAGCCTGGGCAACATACTGAGACCCCATATCTACAACAACAACAACAACAAAAATTAGCTGGGCATGGTGGTGCATGCCTGTAGTCCCAGCTACTTGGGAGGCTTAGCTGAGAGGATTGCTTAAACCCAGGATGTTCAGGCTACAGTGAGCCATGATCGCACCACTGCATTCTAGTGTGGGTAAAAGAGCAAGACCCTGTCTCAAAAAATAAATAAATAAATAAAGACAAGTAACCCAATCAAAAATGGGCAAAGGATCCGAGTAGACACTTTTGCCAAGAATATATGGAAATAACCAATAAACACATGAAAAGACTCTCAACAGCACTAATCATCAGACATGCAAATCAAAAAACCGCCATGAGATATACTTCACACCCACTAGGGTGACTATCATAAAAAAGATGGACAATAACAAGTGTTGACAAGGGTATGGAGAAATTAGAATCCTCATACATTGCTGGTGGGAATATAAAATGGTGCTATCACTTTGGAAAACAATTTGACAGTTTCTTAAACATACAGAATTGCCATATGACTGAGCAATTCCACTTCTAGGTATATACCCAAGAGAAGTGAAAACATATCCACACAAAAACTTGTACACAAATGTTCACAGCAGCATTACTTGTAGTAGCCAAAATGTGGACACTATCCAAATGTCCATCAACTGATGAGTGGAAAAATACAATGTGATATATCCATACAGTAGAATATTATTCAGCCATAAAGAAAAATATTCAATTAGAAAATGGGCAAAACACATGAACAGACATTTCACCAAACAGGATACACAGATGGCAAACAATCACACAAAAGGATGTTCAACATCATTAATTATTTGAGAAATGCAAATTAAAACCACAATGAGATCATTCTTCGCCTATTGGAATGGTTAAAATAAAAAGTAGGGATAACACTAAAGGCTGGTGAGGATGGGAAGAAACTGAATCACCCCTGCATTGGTGGGAATGTCAAACAGCGTGGCCTCTCTGGAAAGGAGTTTGGCAGTTCCTTTGAAAACTAGAGGCTGGACATGGCAGCTCATGCCGGTAATTCCAGCGTTTTGGGAGACCAAGATAGGAGGATTGCTTAAGGCTAGGAGTTACCCATCTGTACAAAAAATTTAAAAATTAGCTGGGTGTGGTGGTGCATGCCTGTGATCCCAGGTACTTGGGAGGCTGAGGATCACTTGAGCCTGGGAGGTTGAGGTTGCAGTGAGCCGTGATGGCACTACTGCACTCCAGCCTGGGCAACAGAGTGAGACTCCTTCCCCAAAAAAGGATAGGAAACTACAGATGGCCTTACCACATGACCCAGCAATTTCACTCTTGGGCATATATCCCAGAGAAATGAAAACACATTTTTCACACAGAAACTTATATGCCAATGTTTACAGCAGTTTCATGCATAGTAACTAAAAACTGGAAACCATCCAGATGTCCTTCAGTGGATGAATGGCTAAACAAACCCATGGTACATCCGTGCTGCAGTATATTACTCAGCAATAAAAGGCAATGAACTGTTCATTCACGGAACAACTTGGATGAACCTCAAGGAAGTTACACTGAAAAAAGCCAGTCTTCAAAAGATATATACTTTGTGATTCAACTTATATGACGTTTGTGAAATAATGTGATCATAGAGACTGGAACAGATTAGTTGTCAGGGCTAGTGATGGGGAGGGGGTAGATGTGGCTATGAAGGGGTAGCACAAGGGAGCTCTATGGTGTTGGATGAACTAAATATCTTGATTGTGGTGACTGTGCGAAGCTACCTATGTGATAAAATTGCCTAATACTATACAAACACACATGCACACAAATGAGTGCATATAAAAGTGCTGACATCTGAATGGCGTCTGGGGATTGCATTGAGGTCAATTTCCTGGTTTTGACATTGTGCTCTCATTATGACCGATGTTACCACTGGGGGGAACTGGGTGAAGGGTACACAGGACTTCCCTATTCATTTATTTGCAACTTCTTGTGAATCTATAAGCATTCCAAAATAAACCATTTTACGAATACAGTTATTTATTTTATTAATGCAATTAAATAAATGTTTGAGAACTGGCAGTGTACCAACCACCATGGTATATGCTGGGGGTTCTGTGCAAAACAGAAGATGCACACACAGTCTCTGCTCTTGACAGTTCATTTGCATTGCTGAATGATAAAACTGAATTTCTCTCTCTCTTTTTTAGCATTTTTTTTTTTTTGAGATAGAGTCTCGCTCTGTTGCCCAGGCTGGAGTGCAGTGGCACGATCTTGGCTCACTACAACCTCTGTCTCCTGGGTTCAAATGATCCTCCTGCCTCAGCCTCTTGAGTAGCTGGGATTACAGGCACCTGCCACAATGCCCAGCTAATTTTTGTATTTTTGATAGAGACGGGGTTTCACCATGCTGGCCAGGCTGGTCTCGAACTCCTGACCTCAACTGATCTTCTTGCCTCAGCCTCCCAAAGTGCTGGGATTACAGGCGTGAGCCACCGTGCCCAGCCTCTCTTTCTTAGCATTTTTAAAGTTGTTTATTAAATTATACAAAAAACTTGCATTTAAAAAATTTATTTATTTTAATTTGGGGGTACAAGTGGGTTTTGTTTATGTAGATAAGCTCTTTAGTGATGATTTCTGAGATTTTGGTGCACCTATCACCTGAGCAGTGTACACTCTACTCAACATGTAGTCTTTTATCCCTCACCCCACATGCAACTTTCCCACCCAACTCCCCAAAGTCCGTTCTATCACTCTTATGCCTTTGCGTCCTTATAGTTTAGCTCCCACTTATAAGTAAGAACATGTGATATATAGTTTTTCCATTCCTGAAAAACTGAACCTCTTTAAAAACAAAAACACCTAATCGCTTTCAGTTCTTCATGGATGTTCCATTTTGGTGTTGAGATTGTGAGTGCCAGGGGCTGGGCTGGCATGTATGTACCCAGCATCTCTACCTGCCCCTGACCCAGCCTTGAGGGTGAGTCACTGGTGAAAGGCTTCTTTTCTTCTGAGCCGGGGCAGAGTCTGATTGTTGTCACCTGCTGTCACCTCAGAGTGCACTGGGTTCGGCTGCCTGGTGCCTGTTCTCACACCTCACCTCTTGAGACGGTTTGGACAGGGTCTGGTATGTTTCCTCTGAGACTTTTGCTAAGGGATATGGGAGAATGTACTCAGTGTGACAAGTCTCAGGAACTGCTGGAGCTGGCAATTTTGTTGGGAGGAGCAGGCTGGCCGGCTCCCTGCCCAGGGCAGAAGCGGGTGCTGGACGGCCTGAGGCTCTATCAGAGCTGTCTTGGCAGGTTCATGGGTGATGTGGTCTCCTGGGCAGTAGGTGGCACGGGGGCTTTTCAGCTGTACTAGTAGGGTTTTGATCTGCTACTGAAAGCAGCGTGAGCTGAGAGGACACTGGAAACCAATGGGTTTTAGAGAAAAATCTTGACTGTCTCCGCTTACAGAAGTTGTATATGCTCATTATAAAAAATCGCAGGAAAACAGAATGCAGGAAGTGAAATTCAGTCTGTGTGTGTGTGTGTGTGTGTGTGTGTGTGTGTGTGTGTGTTTCTGGTTTTAATAACAGCTTTATTCAGATGTGTTTATTTAATGTATCAATATCTTTCTACTAGATAACAGCTTTATTCAGATGTGTTTATTTAATATATTCAATATCTTCCAAGATCAAGGTGCTGGCAGAAAAAAAAAATTTTAAGTATTAAATATCATACAATTCAGCAATTTAAAGTATACAATTCAATGGCTTTTAGTGTATCACAGAGTTGTGCAACCATCATCACAGTCAATTAAGAACATTTCATCACCTCAAAAAAGAAACCTTGTGTTGCATAACAGCGTGAATGTACTCAATGCCACTGAACTGTACACTTAAAAATGGTTAAAATGCTAAATTGTGTGTTATTTATAGTTTACCATTATAAAAAGAAAGAAAAAAAGAAAGAATGAATGAAACCCATACCGTTTAGCTAGCATCCCCCTATCTCCCCCTACCCCCAGCCCTAAGCAACCGCTAATATCCTTTCTGTCTCTGTTTATTTGGCCCATTCTGGATCTTAACACCTGAAGGCCCCTTTCGCCTGACTGTTCTTTATGGGTTCTCACTGTGTGGCAGGCATGGTGTTGGGCTCAGGGCAGGGGACAGGGAAAAGTGAGACCTGTTCCTGCCCCGGCTGTAGTCCAAGAGCCCCTGCCTCTCACTCACAGTAAAACACACGGGCAGCATTTCCCTGATGGGCATTTTGGGCAACGCACCCTGTGTGTGGCTTTCTGATGGGAGAGGGTGGAATCCCTGGGAAACAAAGGCTTTGGTGTAGAAGGTGGATCTAGAGCTGGACTCTGGAGGTGCAGGGATTCTCTGCGCAGGACAAACAGCATGAGCAGAGGCAAGGAGGTGGGGGTGAGGACTGTAGGAACAGGAGAGAGGGAAGAAAATGCCCAGCCAAAAGACAGGATTTCTGTTGAGGAGTGATAGGAAATGAGACCCAGTGGGTCTGCAAAACCCTTTCCCTGCACCCCTGCCTCACACCACATTGCCTTGCATGTGTAAAATGACAGTTTAGTAATATCCCCATTGACTGAACACACGGGCACTGTTCCAAGCCACTCCCATGGCATAATTTATTTCATGCTCACAGTGATGTTTATGAGGTGGTGTAGTCACTTCTTATGGCTGCCACTGCAAATTACACAAACTGGGAGCCTTAGAACAACATAAACTCATTCTCTCACCGTTCTGGAGGCCAGAAATCGGAAATCAAGGTGTGGACAGGCTTGGTTCCTTCTGGAGACTGCAGAAGCATCTGTTCCATGCCTCCCTCCTGGATTCCGGTGGTTGCTGCCAATCTTTGGCATTCCTTGGCTGGCATTCCTTGCATCACTGTAATCTCCATCTCCAGCTTCCCATGGCATTCCCCTTATTGGGTCTGTGTCCCATGCCCTCACATGACCTTCTTTTTTTTGGAGACAGAGTCTCACTCTATCCCCCAGGCTGGAATGCAGTGGCACGATCTCACCTCTGCCTCCCGGGTTCAAGTGATTCTCATGCCTCAGCCCCCGAGGCAACCGCTACCACTCCTGGCTAATTTTTTTTATTTCTAGTAGAGACAGGTTTGACCATGTTGGCCAGTCTGGTCTCAAACTCCTGACCTCAGGTGATCCACCCGCCTCGGCCTCCCAAAGTGCTTGGATGACATGTGTGAGCCATCGCACCCAGCCCGTCACATGGCCTTCTTGTGAGGACACCAACCATTGGATTTAGGGCCCACTCTAATGCAGTATGAGGTCAGCTTTGTTACATCTACAAAGACGCTATTTCCAAATAAGGTCACATTCACGTGTATTAGAGATTCACACGTATTCACATGTATCACATTCACATATCTTTTGCAGGAACACAAGTCAATCCTCAGCAGGTGGGTACTTTACTGCCCCTGTTGTGTTTGTCTGTTCTTGCATTGCTATAAAGAAAGAGACTGGGTAATTTATAAGAAAAGAAGTTTAATTGGCTATAGTTCTGCAGGCCGTACAGGAAGCATGATGCTGGTATCTGCTCAGCTTCTGAAGAGTCCTCAGGAAACTTACAATCGCAGTTTAAGGGAAAGGGGGAACAAGGTGTCTTACATCGTGGGAGTAGAGCAAGGTGGGGGGCAGGGGCCACACACTTTTAAACAAGCAAATCTCATGAGAACTCTATCAGAGAACAGCACCAAGCGGGTGGTGCTAAACCATTCATGAAGGACCCACCCTCATGATCCCGTCACCTCCCATAAGGCCCCACCTCCAACACTGGGGATTACAATTGCACATGAGATTTGGGTAGGGACACAGATCCAAACCATATCACCTGTTTTATAGGTGAAGAAACTGAGGCACAGAGAGAAGCAACAACCTCAGAACATGCTCACGTGCAGGTGGTATGGCCTGGGAACCCACAGGCAAGACACCCGGCCAGTGCAGTACAGGACAGGGGGCAGTCTAGAAGCTAAGCCCACCACCCATCAGAACAAAGGATTGTTTGTCTTGTGCCAGTCTGCACTCACCTTTGTTCTAGAAAGGTGCAAGGCTGTTTGTTGGGACCTCCTCAAGTCCAAGGTGTCCCTTTGGGGCCCTAGAGGGAAGGGCCATCAGCCACATGGTAAGAGGTCCAAGACCCTGTCCATGATGCCCCTGTGGCCTTTATCCCTCTAGGGTGTCTTTCCCAGACAGACTTTTAGTAAACATTCATCAGTCTCCCATGCACTGTGCTGGATGCTAAGGGAGACTCAAAGATGGACCGAACCCTGCCCAGCATGCAGGGTCTCCCCGTGTGTGGCCTTCGTGTGAAGGAATGCTGTTTGCATAGTCAGGAATGGAAAGGTGGCAGAAAGGGCAGGGGCTGGGGCCAGGGGAGAAGTTTAATTGCAAAGAAACAAACATGAGCCTTAAGCATTACTTATGATTTTACAAATCTGGGGTTTTAACAGTAAAACAGTAATTGGGCCTCTGCGTCTAGCACCATGTTGGGTCCTGGCTGCCAAAGCGAATAAGCCCTAGTTCCTGCACTAGCAGCTAACCCAACAAGTGGACTAGATACCAAAGCCTTGTAAGGATGCTGTTTCAGGAAGGGAGTCCAGGGCTTTGTGTAAAGTGCCAGGGGGCACAGAAGGGGTCATGACTGACTTCATCTTCAAAGTTTATCTGTGTTCTGCAAAGATCAGGCCGTGCCTCAGTGGGGAGGAAAGCTGCTGATTGTTGAGTATGCCTGGTACGTAGGCTGGGCTTTTTGTGTGCATTGCCACTAACCCACTCCAGGCATTCCTGAGGAAGGTCCTTCCTTCCCTTCCCATCTTACAGATGGAAGCTCTGTCTCCCCTCCCTGCTGCCGGAAGTCTTTTGGTCCCAGCCTCCCTTGGCCATGCCTGTTCTGCCCCTTGTGGACGGAGTCAGCAGTGCACCAGATGCGGGCACTAGGTGGCACTGGGATGCCCGGGGCATCCTGTGAATTCCAACACCACCAGCTAGGGTCTCTCAGACTTAAGTCATTTGTAGGCATCCTCCAAATACCTCCTGTACCACCATCTAGTTAATATTTTATTTAAATTCTCTTTTTAAATTTTGTCTCTATCCCAGTGGGAAACCATGATCTCCTTGCCATAGACAAATACAATTTTTTTAAATTATGTGAACTGTTAAGAACAGTGTTTGATATGCAGAAAGAAGGCAAATATGAAAATGAAGCTAATCGAACACAACATGTTGGTTTGCGTATCACTATAAGCATCTCACAGACCTCTAATGCTGTGGAGTCCTGTCCTGGGCTTTGAAAACAGGACCGCAAACTGATGTCACCTATGTGCGTGTGGCTTTAGGGAAGAGCTCCTTTCCCTTTACAGGTGGAAGGACAGAGGCACTGAGGGGGGAAAGGGCGCACTCTAGGCCTCATTGCCCATTCCAGGCTCAGAGCCAGACCTGGAAGCCGGGTCCTGCCTTCCCTCTCCATCACATGGAAACTAGAACTTCGGGAGACCAGGACCACAGTGGGACATGCACGTGTTTCCTGGCCCCTCTGGAGCCAGAGAGCACTCATGCGGGGCTCCCACGTGCAGGGAGCATGACCATTTGAGTGTGAGGATGAGTCAGGAGTTGTGGGGCAGGTGCCTGTGGGGCACTGATGAACAGTGGGATCTCCAACAACCTGCTGAGCCTCTCTGGGCCCTTCGCCCTGGCTCTCCCAAGCAGGGCAGAGCATGGTGCCGTGTTCTTCACTGGTCAGTCTGGCCCCAGCTGCAGGCACTGACAGTGGCATCCTGGCACCCTGCCCCTCCGAGGAGCCCCATCCACCTTGGCATGGATTTTGAACAAATGCTTTGATCCCTCTTCCTTGCCAGAGCTGTAAAACATCAGGGTAGCCCTCGCCCTTGGGTGAGCTGTGCAGCCAATCAGGTTAGGTTCTGAGAGGCCCTGGAGATCTGGGTGACAGGCCAGTGGCCCCACTTCAGTGCCCCAGACCCATATTCCTCCTGGAGGCTGAGGCAGAACTGGGCAACACCCTTCCTCCTGGCCTCTCCTGAGCCTCAGAATTGCCAAGTTCTAAGATTGTTGCTTGGGATGACTGAGATCTATTAAATATTTAATTCTGCATTTACAGTCTAGAACCTTCTGTGTTATTTTGTCAAAAATGATGAGTGTATATTAACACCAGCTATCCTAATAGTGATATGGTTTGGCTGTGTCCTCACCCAAATCTCATCTTGAATTATAGCTCCCATAATTCCCACAAGTTGTGGAGGGACCTGGTGGGAGATAATTGAATCACAGGGGCGGTTTCCCCCATACTGTTCTCCTGGTAGTGAATAAGGCTCATGAGATCTGATGGCTTTATAACGGGAAACCCCTTTCGCTTGGCTGTCATTCTCTGTCTGCCACCATTAAGACGTGCCTTTCGCCTTCCACCATAACTGTGAGGCCTCACCAGCCATGTAGAACTGTGAGTCCATTAAACCTCTTTTTTTTTTTTTTTTTTTTAATAAATTATCCAGTCTCCGGTATGTCTTTTTTTTTTTTTTTTTTTTTTTTGAGACAGAGTTTCACTCTGTTGCCCAGGCTAAATGCTGTGGTGCGGTCTCGGCTCTCTGCAACCTCCGCCTCCCAGGTTCAAGTGATTCTCCTGCCTCAGCCTCCCAAGTAGCTGGGATTAGAGGTGCCTGCCACCATGCCAGCTAATTTTTTGTATCTTAGTAGAGACAGGTTTCACCATGTTGGCCATGCTGGTCTTGAACTCCTGACCTTGTGATTCGCCCATCTCAGCCTCCCAAAGTGCTGGGATTACAAGCGTGAGCCACTGTACCCGGCCCGGGTATGTCTTTATCAGCAGCGTGAAAATGGACTAATACAAATAGGTAATCCCCCCTGAAATCTCAGTGGATTGACAAGGAATTCCATTTCTCACTTACCTACCGTCCAGCTGGCAGCTGATGTGTATGGAGGCCGCATGCAGCCCAGCATGGGACCCAGAATGAGTGCAGCAGACACGCCCCCCAACCCCGTCCCTGCCACCTCTTTCCCCCATTTCCTTGGCAGGATACTCACCTCACCCAGGGCCCTTCTTGTCTCTCCCCAGTATTGTACCTGGAAGGCTCGGCTCTTGTGTTTGAGGACATCTTCAGACTGATTGCATTCTACTGTGTCAGTAGGTGAGTAGACCCGGCCCTGCAGGAGGTTATCTGGTTGCAGCAAACATCACAGGCAACCCTGGGTGGGTGCAGAGGACTTCACAGGGAAGCCCCAGAGGGAGGGGTGCGGCCCAGAGGATGCAGAGAGAGGGCACAGGCCCCTCTGGGAACCACAGGGGATGTGTTGGCTCTGAGGCTTTCTCACACTATCTGATAAGAGCCCCTCCCTTCCACACCTGCCCGTCTGGCTCACTGCCTGTCTCCCGGCTTCCTGTGTTATCAGCTTCAAGGACAGCCTGGAGTGCTGCGTGGACCAGGCCTCCCATTGCAGGGGTTCTAGAAGAAACTTCCTGTAGGGGCAGCAACAGGGGCTGATCCCCCTTCATGGGAGGTAGCTTGTGATTACTAAGCAGCTGCTGGGTGGAGCGGGTATCTGCTAACCACCCTGAGAACTGCCTGTTTATTCAGAACTGGTTTTGGGTCAGTAAGAATTTAAAAACACACTTTGGTGCCATAAGTCAATGACTTAAGCCACAGGACCTTGACAAGGGCTGGTTAGAAATGGGGTGGTATGTGTTGGGGTCCAGCAGTGGGCTCCAGGCCCACAACCCCTGCTGCCTCTGAAGAAAACCATGCTCAACCTAGAGCACCCGCTCCCCACCTACCAGGACCCTCCTGAGTCCAGATGGGCAGGAAAAGTAAGGCTGATAATGTCACCGGTGGAGGGTGTCCAGGTTCTTGGTGTCTTGAACAGAGAATTGGACAAAACGCACAAAGCAAGGAAGGAATGAAGGGGTTTATTGAAAATGAAAGTACACTCCACAGTGTGGGAGTGGGCCCAAGCGTAGGGCCTCAAGGGCACCGTTACAGAATTTTGGGAATATTAAATACCCTCTAGAGGATTCCACTGGTTACTTGGGGTACACCCTATGCAAATGAAGAGGATGAAGTAAAGTTACAAAGTCTTTTACTTGGCCTACACTGTATGGAGAGGATATTTCCTGTTATAACTGAAGTGTGAATCAGCCTTATGTTCCCTGCCTCCAGACCCTATTTTCCTGCCTCATCTCTTCCCTAAGAGAGGTGATCCCCATAAATCTTTATAGGAGGCAGAGGGACCAATGGTCTTTTTTTTTCTGTAACTGCTTCATGCTGGCTTGGGGTGTAGTCCCTACCTACTGGGGATCAAGGAACTCTCACCCTGCTCTGTGTAGTGCAGGCAGGGTAGCTTCTTGATGGCCAGGGTTGGTGTCTTCACCTGCAAATGGCTGGAACCTTTGTTGCCTGTTCATCTGAAGCTTGATGGTCTCTACACAAGAGGAAATGAAATTGGTTAAAAGATTTAATGGGAACTTCAGGGGGTGGATACCTATGCTGTCAAGAATGTTTGTTACAGAGATTTGCAGGAGAAAAGAAGAAAACCTGGTCTGTTCTAAAATCTATGTGTTTCCTTAAAGTCTTAGCACAAACGACACCATTTTGGTTTGGTTTGCTGGGGCCTAGTGCATGAGCTTAGTCCAAAACAACGGCCTCCCAGAATTTTGTTTAACAAATTCCTGGCCAGGCACGGTGGCCCACACCTCTTATCCCAGCACTTTGGTAGGCCGAGGCAGGTGGATCACTTGATGTCAGGAGTTCGAGACCAGCCTGGCCAACATGGTGAAACCCCGTCTCTACTAAAAATACCAAAAATTAGCTGGGCATAGTGGTGGGCACCTGTAATCCCAGCTACTCAGGAGGCTGAAACAGGAGAATTGCTTGAACCTGGGAGGCAGAGGTTGCAGTGAACCAAGATTGTACCATTGCACCCCAGCATGGGCAACAAGAGCAAAACTCCGTCTCAAAAAAAAAACCAAAATAAATAAATTTTAAAATTCCCCCTTTTTGGTCTCACTTAGGTGAGAACGTGACCAAAACTTAGGGCCTTAGTGCCACTCTCTGTTACCATCATTTTGGGTTTCTGGTCTGACTTAGCCCGTCATTCATAGGTTATGGTGTCCTCATGGTTGCATATTTCTTTCAGCTCCTGTTATTCCAGTTGGAGAGAAACCATATGACATTCTAGAGATGGCTGCATGCAAGCACTTAAAACCTTTGAGAGAATACAGCCCAACAGGGAGACTATCACTATGACTATTGGGAGGATAATAGTAAGAAATTGGAGTATGCTTCTTACCCAAGGTCCTCACAAGCCAAACCTCCTAAAATCAAAGAGACCAAAGAATGACTTAACTAAGCAGTTTCTTTGTTAATCCCCTAGCACTGAATTTCTATAATCTTCATTTGATGTATTTCTCCATAGGCCACATGTGCCAGCAGCTGCACAAATATGTCTTTGTTCAGCCAATTCTATCATAACTTTCACAAGAAAATTTAAAGTCTGTTGTGTAACCGTAGCCTTTACAGTAGAATTTGCTGTAGAGCCTGTCATAAGGGATATATTGCTAATCATTGCTTCTTTTACTTTAAACCGTGGAAAAAGGACCTAATAAATTATGCCCTTCTAGAAGAGTGAAGGCCTCCTGGCAATGATATCTTTAACCTGTGATGTGGGTTAAGAGGAATGAACCAATGTTTCGTTTCTGACTGATTATGAGGCAGCCATAATGAGGTACCATTGAAGTTTTTTTTTAACCTGCATTGGGCCTTTATCCTTTATCCATCAAAGTATAAGGTTCTTCATGTATAAGACTGGCTGCAAACTCCTTCGCGAATAAAAGTACACCCCATAAGTGCACAAAACAGACCCCTTTTCCACTTCTATTGTTCACAGAGGCATAAGCAAGGAAAAATATTCAAAGATAAGAGTTTCATGATAGTGGAGGCCTTAATCTGTGAACTTGGGAAAAGCTGTTCACATCAAGGATGCCATCCTCTTCTGGGGAGAAACCCCCCTGGTTAGCCTTACCCCGAGGGTTCCAATGGGTATACAGTTCCAAGAGTATGGAGGGACCCTTCACAGTTTTGAGATTATGAACCCAAAGTTCCAGGTCCCGAAGTTTTGTTGCAATGTGGGTGGCAAGGACAGTCTTTCTCTGATGTTCTCAGAAGATCTAAACTATAAAAAGCTTTTTTACGTGGTGAAAATACACTATAGCATAATAATCTACTGTTATAACATCAGCCCTCTTGCATGGGAAAGCTTTTATACAACCAGAACACATGCAGTGAAAATAACAATTGAATGAAATCCCTTTGTAAAATGTTTAAGTGGCCTACCAGGTGACCAATTGTACCTGAAGCTTTAATTGTTTTCCCAGGAATATGGGATCAAACATTGGTTATAAACAATTTCAGTAATTTGTAAGTCACTACATCAATGTATTCAATTTGGACCATTTTATCTTTTCCATGTTGAGTCATGGAACGCAGAACTCTTAATAATAAAAGCTTTAAGGACTCAGGAAGGACAAGGTGGCCATCCTGATTCTCCATGAGGCCATGCTTAATTGACATTAGACTTATATTATCTTGGATACTAGTTGTTTTTCCAAATTAGGTACATAGCACTGACAAGAAAATTTGTTTTTTTGTGTGGTTTATAATAACTTAGCATAATAATCATAATTATAATTGATAGCATATACTTAGACATTAACATTTTAGAAATCCCATACAATTTTGTAACACAGTATTACTCACAAAAATATATCCTAAAGAAGATCGAACACCATTTTGGCAATCTCATGTACCTAAACATGTCAGATAATCCTGTTTACCTCCTTTCTGGATGTTTTCAGGGGCCCTCTGATCCATCCAAAAAATCAGGCATTAGGAAAGACAATTTTGAAACTGAAGTTTGATTTTGGAATTCCAGAGTACCATAAATTATTTATTTTGCCAAAATGACTCAGAAATTTTAAAGAAGTAAAAACCTTTTATAACCTTTTACAAAAAACACACACACACACATTCTGCTGTTCTTATACACCTTGTATGCAAAACTGTTTCTAGTAGTCTTTTTTTTTTTTTTTTTTTTTTTTTTGAGACAGAGTCTCACTCTGTTGCCCAGGCTGGAGTGCAGTGGCACAATCTCAGCTCACTGCAAGCTCTGCCTCCCGGGTTCACGCCATTCTCCTGCCTCAGCCTCCCGAGCAGCTGGGACTAACGAGCGCCCGCCACCACACTCGGCTAATTTTTTGTATTTTTAGTAGAGACGGGGTTTCACCATGTTAGCCAGGATGGTCTCAATCTCCTGACCTCGTGATCTGCCCGCCTCGGCCTCCCAAAGTGCTGGGATTACAGGCGTGAGCCACCGCGCCCGGCCTCTAGTAGTCTTAACTGCATGTTATAGTGGCGAATTTTAAAGTAAAACCTGGTAAGTTATGTTCTGATAAAGTTTGACTATTTCCAGCATAGCTAGAAGCGTGACCGACTCCGCATGTCCCCAGGCCTTACCTAGCTGGAAAGCAGGCAAGTTAAACAATTTTCAAAAGGTAAAGAAGCAGCTTATGACCTTCAAGCATTTAGCAAACCCAATATTTGAACATAATTTGGACCACATGTTTACATTTTGAAGACCTTTGTATTTTACCAATAATCTTTAAAACTGTATTTCCCAAAGATTACTCAAGTCACATGAACTAAATAAAAGGCATTACATTTTTCACTTTTCTGACAAAATATTTGACTTAAGCTTTTATTATTATTAAACCAATCAATGTAAAACTTTCAGAGGAGACAAACAGTGACTTTTCCTTTATATTTAACCAGTTTGCACAGAGAGAAAGAAGCCGGAGACTGACTAGTAAGAAACTCTTACCCTTTTGCTGGCATGCCAGGTTTCTGGGTTCTCTCTCCCTGAATGGCCCTAGCGACCCTGCCTGACCACATGCAAACAAACACATTGCCATGAATTAAGAATATTCACAAACAGTTTACAAATTTTGGAGACGTTAGGTAGAGAGAGAGAAATATGACTTAAATTCTATTTACAAGAGTATACTCAAGACACTTAAATTATCAGGAAGCCTAAAATCCAAAAAGTTAGTTTGAAAGTAGAAAGCTGGTGTGCTCCATTAATTCCTGTGGGCCTGACAAAGGTAGCTTTGGAATTCCAGATAAGTGGAATGAATGATGATTTGCTAGAAATACATGGGAAACAAAATAACTATTCACAGAACCAAATAAAAGCCTTCCACTAGGAACTAAAAAAAATCATAGTGTTAGACATATGGATACACAAGCAAAGCCAGAGGAGAATAAACAGCAAGTGAATGAAAACTAGAAGCCAAAAACAAATAAACAGGAAACCAACCCTAAGTTTTCCTACTCAATTTACCCTGGAGGCTACAGTGTTACCTAGGGCCCCCAAAAACCCACATAATGAATATTTTAATCCCGACACATAATTCAGTATCCTTAAGTTCACCAATATTTTCATACAGCCTGTGCAATTAAGAAATTCACTTTAGGCACATGGCCAATAAGTACTCCAGCACTATCCATGCAAAACAGTAAACGTAATGTGAAGCAACGCAAGCATGTATGTGAGATTTGGCTTTGCACTAAATCCAGCTTCATGCTTAACTATATTAAAAAAAGAATTGCTGGGCCGGGTACGGTTGCTCATGACTGTAATCCCAGCACTTTGGGAGATCAAGGCGGGTGGATCACCAGGTCAGGAGATGGAGACCATCCTGGTTAACATGGTGAAACCCCGTCCCAGCTACTCAAGAGGCTGAGGCAGGAGAATGGCGTGAACCCGGGAGGCGGAGCTTGCAGTGAGCCAAGATCACACCACTGCACTCCAGCCTGGGCAACAGAGTGAGACTCTGTCTCAAAAAAAAAAAAAAAAAAGAATTACCAAACTTCTGATGCATTTTTTTTACAATACTTCTTGTTTTACTGTCGATGAAAAGAGTCAAACTCTGTAAAATATTTTAAGAGATTTATTCTGAACCAAATATGAGTGACCATGGCCCATGACCCAGCCCTCAGGAGGTCCTGAGAACATGTGTCCAAGGTGATTGGGGTGCAACTTGGTTTTATAGATTTTAGGGAGGCATGAGACATCAGTCAAATACAATTAAGGAATACATGAATACATTGGTTTGTTTCAGAAAGGTGGGACAACTTGAAAACTGTGGGGGTGGGGAGCAGTGTTCCAGGCTATAGGTAAATTAAACATTTTCTGGTTGACAATTGATTGAGTTTTTGTCTAAGGACCTGGGATCAATAGAAAGGAAATGTTCATAAAAGATTGTGAAAAACCAAGGTTCTTTTGAAGTCTCATAGTGGCTGCCCTTAGAAAAATTCGATAACAAATGTTTCCTATTCAGACCCTTTAAAAGGTGCTAGACTCTCTGCCAGTTTTGGTAGACAACATATAACAGTGAGTATACATACAAATAAACACATCTAGACGTGTATACACACGTATAAATGAAAATCCAGTAGCTTGGAACCTTAACCATGAGATATCAATACAAGCTTACTGGTTTTGCTTTGCCCCAATAGATAAGCCAATGAAGGCTATGAACCAAAATTTCGGGTAAAGCAGTCTCCTTGGCAGTTTTGTTGTTAAAGGCCAGACCTCCCCAGACTCCAAAGAGTGCTGGAGCCAAACAGTACCAAAGGAGGGCATCACACATTAACCAGACACCTTGCTTAGAACAGCAGCACAAGTGGGATCCATGCAACGCCATCCCACTTTCCCAGTAGACAGTAAACTCCAGATTCTAAACCATTTGGGGGCCAAGCAGCCATTGCAACTGCAAGAGAAAATTCTAAGGAGGGCTTAGTACTAGACCTCAGAACCTCTGCCAAGAGCATCCCCTTTGGGGAGGTTGAGGTCTGCAGGATCCCCCAGAGCATCCTCCTGTGGGCTCCAATCTTAGTGTGTCAGATGTCTCTGACCTTAGGTGGGCACTGGCACCACTTTTCATGTGTTCCCTCCAGAGCCTGCTATGAGCTTTCCTTTGGTACCTGGGTGTAATCCCTGACTTTTAGCATCCTTATAATTTGATAAGGCCATGCCTTCCCGTGCTTCCTGTTCTGTTAGAAACAAATTTTTGGTGCCACAAAGTGAACCCAGCACTCAGGCAAAAGTTTTCTCAGCAAGGCAATTTACTTCTATAGAAGGGCGCTTTCTGCATGCAAGGCAAAGGCAAGGGGGAGCATGCAAAAAAAAGGAGAACAGGATTTTCTTATCCCTAACGCAGACCCTGTTCCTGTGTCTTCCCCCTGTGGGCTGGGGTCAGACCGCACAATCTAGGCTAATTCCGATTGGCTACAGTTGACATCATCAAAGGAGGCAAGGGTGGGCCTTTGACAGGAAGGACAGGTACAGTACATTTTGGGGTGTTTGGGCACAGCAGAGAGAGGGAGGGCTGATAGATGAATGGATATGATTACCTTTTAGAATAGAACAAAGAACCAGGAACAGAAACTCTTTGAAGAGGAACTATTTGTTGTCAACAACAATTTCCTCCTCTTGAATTTATACATGTTGCGCTTTAAACCTATCTAATATGACTCGGATTTCGTGTTCATTCACGGGGAAGAATTTGTTACTATAGGATTGGGAATAACTAGGGAAGGTTTTGTTAAAAGCTGTCTCTATAAGTCTTTGGACTAGTCCACGAATGCAGGGCATGATGCAGCATCCAACAAGAATAAGCACAGCTATTGCGATTGCGAGAGAGGTAACAATAGAGGCCATGAGTCCTTTCCATTTACCAAACCATTTCCCTAACCATCCTGTGAAAGGGTCAGTTATCCCAGAATTTGTGGCTAATTCATCTGATAAGGAGGTAAGACCTTGTAAAGCTTTTGTAATTGTTCCATCAGGGGCTGTATTGTTGGGAATGTAGGTGCAGCATTGGGTTCCTATCATAACACAAACTCCACCTTTTTCTGCTAATATCATATCTAGGGCCATTCTGTTTTCCCAAGCCATTTGGCTAGTAGGCCCTAATTGTTCAGCTATTCCTTGGATAGCATCCCTAGTGTAATTAATAAATCGCTGCTGGTTATAATAGATGTAATTTATCCAACCTACATTTTTATTAATAGCTACCATTGGAAGTAATGATTCAAATCCTGCAGCTACTGGGTCTCGGGCTTTGAAACTATCAGGTACCCCCTGTGGGACTCCAACTGCATCTAGATAGACATGAGAGTCGAAAGATCCTTGAGGGGCCCCTCTTGTTTTACGGCGTTGTGGTTTCTTTTTTTCTGGTTGTTGAAATGCCAGAGTGAAAGGGATGGCCAATTGAATTAGAGCACAAGTACCACTCCAGTTACTTGGCAGAGTGTCCAGCAGGTGTCCACCACAATACCACCATACATCAGCTCGGGCATGAACAAGGGCAGACTGATTGGTAAGCTCTTGGAAAGACTTAAGCTCACTGCATCCCTTTAGGTCCCCAAGAAACTCCGAATTTTCTCCCTGTCGTGAGAGACAGGAAATAAACTTGGCATCTGGAGATGGAGGCTGGATGGCCTTCGGGGGCTCACCCTCAAGATGTTGAATTTCAGGGAATAGCTCAGAGAGAGTTCGACAGAATTCACTATCCCAGGCTGTGGGGTGTTGGAAAAGAGCCACCATGCAGCCCATGCCCGGTTGGTCAGAAGACCATCCAAGTGGAAAGGGGACGACTTGGGCCTCTGGCCTACCTTGCGCACAAGCGTAACAGTCGCTTTTGTTTAGACTGCGAACAGAATATTCAATCCATTCCATCCAGGCATTTGTTTCTTTGTATCCTGTTTCGATTGTCAGTGTTTGTTTTAAATTTTTAACCTCTACAATAGCTACTTTGCTTTTGTCATTAGATGAAGAGACAATGGTCTGGTCAGCAGGTGTAGAAGAGGATAGACTTGGAGATATGAGGGATGGAGATGTAATGAGGTGCAACTCAAAGAATCCTATGGGGTCTTTCCCTCTTACATCTGCTCCCATACCATAGAAACGGTTTAGGGTGGGGGAGGAATCTTGGAGAGTTGGGATGGTGATGGAAATTTGCACCGGGTTACATTGGTTGTATCGACAATTGGGAGGGGCAATTCCTTTAGTAAAACGGATATAGGGCTTTAGAACCGCTAGCGGGAAATCCTTTGAGGGGACCCAATCTTGGCGTTGAGTGGTCCAAACGACATATTCCCAAGTATGACAAAACGGAAACCTAAACAAGGTAGAAGCATCTGCTTTGGAGGGGCAGAGATATTTCTCTGCTGCTGCAAGCTGTCTCTGGCTTTGGAGATCCCCACAAGGTATAACTAAACAAGCATCAAAGGTAATGGTCTGGGGTGAGTCTGATCTAGTTACGTTAATAATGAAGTGGCTAGCAAGAGAACAAGGAAAGAAGAAGGAGTAACAGAATAGATGAAAGAGAATTAAACTTTCCTTAGCTTTAGTTTGGTAGGATTTTCCCCTGGGACTATGGCCCATTACCCTGGAGGGGGCGGTGCTTTCTTGACTCGGGTGTGATGGGTCCATCCTTTCTCGGCAGTTCAGACTGCAGTTTCAGTTGTTAGGAGCACTAGATATGGTCCCTCCCAGGACGGTTCCAGTTTCTCTTCTTTCCAGCTCTTATTGAGGACGTAGTCTCCAGGCCGGTGCTGATGGACTGGAAACTCAAGAGGCAGGGTTTGCGCTAAGAGACCTTTAGTCCTAAGGGAAGATAAGGTAGAAGATAGACCAAGTATATAATTCCTAAGGAATTGATCTTTGGTCTCAAAAGTGGGAATGTCACTAGTGGAACTTAAGTATGGTAACCTATAGAGCATTTCATAAGGGGATAGGCCAACATCTGTTTGAGGGGCAGTTTGGATCCTGAGTAGAACGATGGGGAGACACTTAGTCCAGGGTAATGGAGTTTCTAAAATTAACTTAGATGATTTTTTTAAAGTCTGATTCATCCTTTCTATTCTTCCTGATGAGGATGGATGCCAGGGGGCATGATATTCCCATTTGATTCCTAAAGTTTGAGTAAGCCCTTTAATGATATTTGCAGTAAAGTGAGTCCCGTTGTCTGAGTCAGTGTTTTCTACTGGCCCGAACTGAGGTATTATCTTCTCTAGTAATACTTTAACCACATTATTAGCTGTTGCACTGGGGAGGGGAATGGCTTCAACTCAATGGGTGAGGTGCTCTACTATTATGCCATGAGCAGAACAGTTTCTTTTTCCTTCCCCACCTCGGGGCATTCTCTTTTGAAGTGACCTGCTCTTCCACGTTTGAAGCACCTATCCTGTCCTCCCACTCTCTCATTTCCAGGATTATTTGACCTTGCTCCCCCATACTCTTTAGAGGGCCTGGTAGCTGAGGGTCTGGGTCCCCCATTTGGAGGCTTGGGTCCTCCAAATGGGGTTTGGACCCTTTATAATTCCTGGCCCCCTGGAGTCTCTGTTTAGAAGCATATGGCTTGAAGCCATCTGTTGGAAGGTAGATAGCATAAGTTTCGTTTTTTGTTTTTGCTTTTCTTAATCTCTCCTCACATATACTTTTTGGGCTTCTCCTAGGGGTTCCTCTCTGGACCGGTTTTTCGTTTTCTAGTTTCTGCAACTTCTTTGCTATGTCTGGCTAGCTATTTGTGACAAAATGTAGCTTTAATATTCCTTGCCCAAGAGGGTCTTCTGGATCTAAATCTGCATATTTCCTTATTTGTTCCCTTAGTCTTTCTAGAAATTTCATGGGCCCTTCATCTTTTTCGTGTTGTATGTCAAATATTCGGGAAAGATTCTGAGCATGGGGCACTGACTCCCGAATTCCTTTAATTATCATTTCCCTAAGATCTTTCGTGTTTTCCCAGTGGACTGCGTTGTCATTATCCCATTGAGGATCTTGGGCTGGGAATTTCTGGTCTGCTGCAGGAACGTTTTGGCCAGGAGAATGTTCACATTCCCAAATTGTCATAGCAGCCCTGTGAATCATCCCCCTTTCTTCCCCTGAGAAGAGGATACCCAGGATGGACATTAATTTGGCCCAGGCATATAACTGGGGGTCTAGGAATTGATCTGCTACCCCGTATGGGTCATCTAGCAGTGGCTTAAGTTCTTTCTTTAAACCTTGAACCTCTGAACTAGTCAAAGGAGCATTTACAAAGCCAGTAGCTCCTCCTCCCTGGGGCACCTCAAAGGGAAGAGAGTTGGAGCTGATTCCTTAGAGGCAGAGGGGAAAGGAAGATTTTGAATATCCTTCTTACATGGTAGTCCCTTTAGGGAAGGATACTTAGGCTGACAAGGAACAGACTCATGGGGTGGTGGTAATTCCCAAGAGTCAGAGTATAAGGGGGAGGAATAATAGGAGTAGCAGAAGGATCTGGGACCGAGTCCAGGGTAGCAGCAGCTGCCTGTGGAGGGGACAGGTCAAGTGGGGGAGAATTAAATGGGGAAAGGTGGTTTAGAGGGTTCCAGGAGTTGGGATCCCTCTGCCTAGGGGTTGGTTTTACTACGCCTTCCCCTGCATTCTTTAGGGGAAAGAGGAGAACAGGTTGTTTTCTCCAGAACAGGGCATAGTCTCTTCCTGCAAGACCAGACTTTTGTCATTCACATACTGAGTTAAAAGTTAACAGACCCAATCCTCATCTGATCCATATTTTGGCAAGAAGATGGCAGGTTTGAGAATGGGTTCCTTGGCCCAAATGAAACAACAATATTTTATCATCTGTTGCTTTTTCTTGTGCCTATTCCTCCCATTCTCCTTCCAATATTTTAGCATGAGACCTAGAGGACTATCAGAGGGGATCTGACTATCCCCGTCCTTACCTTTCCCTGTTGTACTAGGAATGTTTCCCATCTTGGAGGTTTTGGATGCCCCCTTGAGTGTGTGTGTGGCCCAATCTCTCTTACTAGAGTTCTCTTGCCTTCCCTTTTCTCTAGAGGCTCAACCCCCATTAATGGAGGTTTCTTGCACTCCTTTCCATTCACTTCATCCTATCTGGCCACTTCCTTCACAGGAAATTAGGTCCCTCTTAGTATTGGCATACAGGTATAAGCCCCATGGCAGGATCTGCCCTAAGCCATATGAAGATGAGGTGACCACAGAGCCACAGATAGGACCCACTCACCCCGGACAGCAGTAATGCCTATCACCATTCACAGAAGCAGCACCGCAAGCAGTAGTGCCTATGATCATTCACACACATTTTCAACCTCCAAGATATCCCAACCACCAACGAAATACTTCACCGCCCCCACGGCTTTTCTTACTTCGGTCTTGTGCGCAAAGTTACCTGGTCACCACGATATTTGTAGGCAAGCCTTTCCTTCCAACGTTGCCGAGAGTCCAGGTTTATTCGTCACAGCGGGTGGGGTCCCAATCTCTAGCCCTTGAGGCCACGTCAGCAAGGCAGTGGGTCGCGTCTCCCCCTGGGAGATGACCAGAGACCCCTTCCCCAGAGGAGAATAGGAATCCTGGGCAAGGCCCCAGATTGTTAGAAATAAATTGTCAGTGCTGCGAAGTGAATCCAGCATTCAGGCAAAAGTTTTCTCAGCAAGGCAATTTACTTCTATAGAAGGGCGCTTCCTGCATGCAAAGCAGAGGCAAGGGAGAGCATGCAAAACAAAGGAGACCAGGAGTTTTTATCCCTGAAGCAGACCCTGTTCCTGTGTCCTCCCCCTGTGGGCTGGGGTGGGACCACACAATCTAGGCTAATTCCGATTGGCTACTGTTGACATCATCAAAGGAGGCGAGGGTGGGCGTTGGACAGGGAGGACAGGTACAGTATATCTTGGGTGTGTTTAGGCACAGTGGAGATAGGGACGGCTAATAGATGAATGGGTAAGATTACCTTTTAGAATAGAACAAAGAACCAGGAACCAAAACCCTTTGAAGAGGAACTATTTGTTCTTAACAACAGCAGCACAAGTGGGATCCATGCAACGCCATCCCACTTTCCCAGTAGACAGTAAACTCCAGATTCTAAACAATTTGGGGGCCAAGCAGCATTGCAACTGCAAGAGAAAATTCTAAGGAGGGCTTAGTACTAGACCTCAGAACCTCTGCCAAGAGCATCCCCTTTGGGGAGGTTGAGGTCTGCAGGATCCCCCAGAGCATCCTCCTGTGGGCTCCAATCTTAGAGTGTCAGATGTCTCTGACCTTAGGTGGGCACTGGCGCCACTTTGCATGTGTTCCCTCCAGAGCCTGCTATGAGCTTTCCTTTGGTACCTGGGTGTAATCCCTGACTTTTAGCATCCTTATAATTTGATAAGGCCACGCTTTCCCATGCTTCCTGTTCTGTGAACTTTAGTGATAGGAACTGGAGGCTGGGTGGGTTTCTTTTGCCCTTAGCCAGTTGAATAGGAGAAGGGAAGAATTTAGCATAAGAAAAGAAGGTTTAAGTCCTGAAACATGCAAGTTTGCTCTGAGCTGTGCCACATGTAGGGATCAGGGACCACACTCAGAAAAGATTTTTTTTAAAAAAAGAATCCCTTCCCATTCTGGACAGGGCAATTATTCCCATTCATTCCTAGGCCTTCAGGCAATACTGGGGAGTGACCCCAGCCAATTATCCTCGATTTCCAAGGAGCTACTGGGAAACAGCCACTGAAAGACTGAAAAAGAAAGAGAGAGAAAAAAAAAAATGAAAAAGACCCTGGTCCCTTAAGTGAATCGGGCGGTGGCATTTAGGCTTCTCTACATGGAAACCCCTTAGTTTCACTGGCCACAGCCAGAAACCTGCAGTTGCTTTCATATTTAGGCGCTGCCCACCAAGGGTCCTGAGTTGGAAAGGAAAAGAGAGAGAGAGAGAGAGCGCGCGAGAGAGAGAGAGAGAGAGAGAGATTGGTTGATTGATTGATTCCCCTGTATGGAGCAGAAAGGAAAAAGAGAGGACAAAAAGGAATCCCAAACTTTGGACTTACCTCTTCCTCCCCGCTGGCTCGCCAAAATATGTCACCAGTGGAGGGTGTCCAGGTTCTTGGCATTTTGAACAAAGAATTGGACAAAACGCACGAACAAAACAAGGAAGGAATGAAGGGGTTTACTGAAAATGAAAGTACACTCCACAGTGTGGGAGCAGGCCCAAGCATAGGGCCTCAAGGGCACCGTTACAGAATCTGGGGGAGTTTAAATACCCTCTAGAGGATTCCACTGGTTACTTGGGGTACACCCTCTGTAAATGAAGAGTATGAAGTAAAGATACAAAGTCATTTACTTGGCCTGCTCCCTATGGAGAGGATATTTCCTGTCATAGCTGAAGTGCGAACTGGCCTTACGTTCCCTGCCTCCAGACCCTATTTTCCTGCCCCAGTAATAGTTGATGCTAACAGCTGCTGCCTCTTAAGGGCACACCAGGTACCTGGCACTGTGCTAAGGGCTTTTATAGCCATTCTCTTTTTAAATTTTGCAAACAATTTCAGGAGGTAAATGCTCTCATTATCCCCATTCTACAGATGAGGAAACGGAGACTGAGAGAAGTCACTTGCCCAGCTGGTAAATGGCAGGGCAGGGTTTCAAACCAGACACATCTCCAAAGTCCACACTGTCTGCTCCAGGGGCCTCACTGTGTGCATCCTGCAATAATTCTGATGCCTGTAGGCCCACAAGGCAAAACATCAGAGGCCTCCTGGCCCTTGGTATGTTACGACACGTTAGGCTCTCAGAGAGGCAGGTGCCAAGCTCCTAACCGTAGTGGAAGAAGCCTAACAGCGTTTGGCACATGTTAGGTGCTGTGAATGAACAAATGATGGCATAATTGCAAAGCCCAGAACTTGAGCTTGTTATTTAATCTCTCTGAGCCTCAACTTCCTCTTCTGTTAAATGGGAATGATAATATCGTTATATTGGTGCTGAAGGAGGGAATAAGAAACACATGTAAAGAGACAGCACCGACCCAGCGCAGTGACTCACACCTGTAATCCCAGCACTTTAGGAGGCCGAGGCAGGTGGAACACTTGACGTCAGGAGTTCTCAAGACCAGCCTGGGCAACTTGGTAAAACCCCACTCTACTAAAAATGGAAAAATTAGCCGGGTGTGGTGGCACATGCCTGTAATCCCAGTTACTCAGGAGGCTGAGGCAGGAGAATGGCTTGAACCCAGGAGGCAGAGGTTGCAGTGAATTGAGACTGTGCCACTGCACTGCAGCCTGAGTGACAAAGCAGGACCCTGTCTAAAAAAGAAACAGCACCCTGCCCCCAAAAGAAACAGCAAGCTGCCCCACACCCAGTCAGTGCCCTTGTTCTACTTCCATGAATTGGGCCATAGGGGTTTGCTGGAGCAGCGACTTCGTCTATGCTCTGGAGCCATGGTCACCAAGCTCACTGCTGTCACCTCTCAACCTTTCCTCCATGTTCCAGAAAAGCAGGTGCCCCTGGGCCTACCCTCAAACTCCCAGGGTACCCTTAAGGAGGCCACAGGGCACAGAGCCTGGCATCACCGTATTTTGAGGGATGTCAGCTCCGAGGCCTGAGTTTGTGAGTAGCCCAGAAGTGAGATGCTGTGGGAGGGATAGTCCCAGGCTGGGAGTTGGAGACCCATCACTTAGAAGCTTGTGACCCTGGGCAAGTCACCTGACCTCTCCCAGCCCCAGTTGCCTCCCCCATCAAGGGGATGTTAGCCAAGATGGAACATCAAAGATCTAGAGCTCTGTGATTGTGCAATTCTAAGATCTTGCCCTACAGACTCCTCCAGAGCCAAACTCCTGGAGGCAGCAGGTGATGTCCCAGAGACATATCATGTGCCTTGTGTCACCTCCAGGACATGGCACAGAGGGGTGTTGCAGTGGATGCTTGTCAGTCCTGGCGTTTAGTTAGACATGTGTCCCCAGCACCATGCTGAACCACAGGCCTGATCCTGAGCAAGCCTACCCAGGCCCCTTCCCCTTCCCAGAGCCTCTTGTCAGTGAGCACTTGGGGCCCGGGGGGCTGGGCTGGGAGCCTGTTCCTGGAGCTTATTCCCCATGACAGCATGGCAGCCCCCAGAGGGCCAAGCTGCACAGTGAAGATTCCCCAGAGCAGGACGCCCCCATCCCTCTCAATCCAGCACTCAGGAAGCACATTCTGTGCTCTGTCTGCAGCCTCGGCCCCCAGAAATAAAAAAGAGACAGGTTCTGCTTCAAGATGCTCACTCCAAACTAATGCAAAGCCTAGGTGGACTGGCGTAAGGGCTCTAGAGAGGGTTTCCAGACCTGGCTGGGTCCCACAGTCACCAAAGAGCTGGTTAAAAATACAGACTCCTCCCAGGAGATCCTGACTCAGTGGGTCTGGGGTGGGATGCAGGAATCTGCATTTTTTTGGGGGGGGAGCGGAGTTGGAGTCTCACTCTGTCACCAGGCTGGAGTGCAGTGGCGTGATCTGGGCTCACTGCATCCTCCGCCTCCTGAGTTCAAGCGATTCTCCTGCCTCGGCCTCCCAAGTAGCTGAGACTACAGGCACACACCACTACCCCCGGCTAATTTTTTTTGTATTTTTAGTAGAGACAGGGTTTCACCATGTTGGTCAGGCTGGTCTTGAACTCCTGACCTCAAATGTTCTGCCCACCTCAGCCTCCCAAAGTAGGAATCTGCGTTTATAATGAGCCTGTCTCAGACCAGGGTTTGAGAACTGCTTCCAGGTGAATGATAACAATTGCTTACCTGGGGGTCTCCTAGGGGCAGACTTTGGGACAAGATTCATATACGAGGGGTGATTCAGGACTTGCCCTCGAGGAGAAAGCAGGAGGGAGTAGGGGAGCAGGACTGGGAGTAGGAGAAGCCCAGGGAGGGTACAACTACAGGGTGACCCCAACCTCAGCCTGGTCCTGTGGGCAGCTCTGGAGCATAAAGTAAACCTGGGGCCACTCCTAGGCATACGTGAGGCTCCAGCACCAGGACAATCCCTGATGGTCCCAAGGGCCAGCACTTAAGGCAAACCCCACTGAGGCTAGGGGATGGGTGTGTAGAGCTGGTAAAGTCATCAGGGTGGGTGGGGTGTCAGCAGTGATTTCGTGACTGGCTCCTGCTGATGGGGCGCCTGTGCTGAGTGAGCCTTTGTGCTGTGACTGCCCACAGAGCTCCCTCTAACCGCTACAGCAATAACAGCTTTAGGGAAAGTGTTATCACTTCCGTGACACCAGCCCCCAGGGCTGTGCTGAGGATCAGACTCCATGATCCTTGGAAGGGGTTTAGCAGAGCGCCTGGCATGAAGTAAGGGCTCAAAAAATGATCAAGCGTGTTCTTATTGCTGTTATAGATAAAGAAACTGAGGCTGGGGATGTGACCTGCCTTGGTGTCACAGCCAAGTTCTGAGCCGATTTGAACCCAAGTGTGTGTGACCCGCAAGCCCCAGCTGCTTCTGCCCAGGAGACTGACTGCCAGGCCCGTGGCTGGGAGGATGCCTGTGCTGCACCCCCTCCAGCCGCTCCCTCCACATATGGGAGACATGTGGCCCTCTTTATGGAAGAGTGATGTTGCAAGCCAGGCAAGGAAGGGCGGGAAGGGAACTTAGGGCAGAGGAGACAGCATGGGCAAACGCCTGGCAGTGGGAAAGCTATGGGCAGCCTCAGGAGTGGCTTCATGGGCAGAACCTCATAATGGGTGGGAGGTAAGATGCTTGGAAAGCCTTGAACACCGTGCCTAGGGATTGCAGGGACTTCCTTCCTCAGGTGCCGTGAGCCTGTTGTTGATATCAGACTGCTCTTCAGCGAGCAACCTGGTCGTAGCAGGTGGTGGGATTGGAGGAAGGGGAGAGCAGAGACCAGCAAGAGGCTGCTGCAGTCATCCTGGCCCTATGCGGAGGTGACTGCCCCAGGCAATGGCTAGGGGAACCAGATGGGTGAGGGCAGCCACTGAGGGAGGGAGCAGGGGGAGACTGTGGAGATGCTGGGGTTTCCATCCTTGACGACAGGAGGACGAACATGCATGATGGTTTCCTGAGTATTTACTTGGTGCCAAGGTGCTGTGCTCAGCACCTTGCAAGGATCATGGGCCTGATCCCCAGCACAGCCCTGGGCACTGCAGTCATTAGCCTCAAGAAGTGGGTGCCATTACCCAAAATGAGGAAGGAAGAGAAGAGCCTCTCAGGCCTGCCCCACCCTAGGATGTGCCCAGTGTTGTGACTAAGCCGCCACCCTCCTGTCCGGGAGGAGGAGATGGCAAGAGGAGGGGATGGCTGGCTGGGCATCCTTGCCCTAGGAGAAATCTCGTCACTGTGCCTGGAAAGCTCTGATCTATAGCCAGCCAGTCAGAAGCCAGCTGGTGGCCTGAGACAACTGCATCTGAAGTGGGGGCAGTCCTGGGGGACTGAAGCCTTAAGTCTGCAGAGTCTAACTCTACATCCAGGTGATTAGTGTCAGAATTGAGCTGAATTGTTGTATACCCAGTTGGTGTCTGGAGAATTGCAGAATTGATTGCTAGTGTTGGAAAACACTTCAGAGGGGGTTATCAAATCAGTTTAGTGGGTCATGACTTTTTTCTTTTTAATGAAAAAGTAAACTGGACTAGAAACTATCAGAATCTCATGTAGCTGGAATAAGTCTTGTTTTGCTAAACTTCTGTTTTAGTGGTGTGTGGGGTTGTGTGTGTGTGTGTGTGGGGTTGTGTGTGTGTGTGTGTTTGTATGTGTGTGTGCATGCACATATGCTGTATCATGTCAAAAGTATTTCTCTCTGGTTACAGAGGTTTGGAAAGCACCAGCTAAAACAGAGACCTCCAGAGAGAGGCGCTGGCTCTCTGGGAAGTTCACAAGCTGACCCTCCAGAGTGTGGGGAAAATGTCAGAATATTTATTCTAAAAATATCTTTTTTTTTTTTTTTTTTGAGATGAAGTTTCACTATTGTTGCCCTGGCTGGAGTGCGATGGTATGATCTCGGCTCACTGCAACCTCCGCCTCCTGGGTTCAAGCAATTCTCCTGCCTCAGCCTCCCATGTAGCTGGGATTACAGGCACCTGCCACCACGCCCTGCTAATTCTTTTTATATTTTTAGTAGAGACTGTGGTTTCACCATGTTGGCTAGGCTGGTCTCAAACTCCTGACCTTCAGGTGATCCACCCGCCTCAGCCTCCCAAAGTGCTGAGATTACAGGCATGAGCCACCACACCCAGCCAGCTAAAAATCCAATTTTAAAAATTCCCATTGTTGTGAATGCTTTTTAGTGGATTTCATAGTTTATAAGGAAACACACACACATCAGGAAGGTTGCTTAATTTTAATATTTTTTTAATAGCCCTGACCTTGGGGGCCTGTGATTCCCACCGAAGGCTGCATGCACCAGGATCCCCTCAGGAGCTGTTTAAAAATGTGGATTCTCAGCTGGGCGTGGTGGCTTACGCCTGTAATCCCAGCACTTTGGGAGGCCGAATCACTGAAGGTCAGGAGTTCAAGACCAGCCTGGACAACATGATGAAACCCCAGTCTCTACTAAAAATACAAAGTTTAGCCGGGGGTGGTTGCAGGCACCTGTAATCCCAGCTGCTTGGGAGGTTGAAGCAGGAGAATTGCTTGAACCCAGGAGGCAGGGGTTGCAGTGAGCCAAGATTGCACCACTGCACTCCAGCCTGGGTGCCAGAATGAGACTCTATCTAAAAAAAAAAAAGGTGGATTCTCAGCCTACCCCCAGACCTGATGCTAGGCACCCTTGGTTGGAAACCTAGCAGTCTGTATTTCTAGCAGCTCCCTAGAGGATTCTAATCCAGGCAATCTACAGAGTATAAATGGGTATGGCAGCCCCAGTGGAGTCCCTCACAAGTGTCTAGTTCCCTTTGGTTTTTTGTTGTCAGTGAGTGTTCAGGCGGAGGCCCCAACACTCCAGCACCCTATCTGGAGGTTTTTCTTGGCATTTTCCAAGAACTAAGGACTCAGCATTTGGAGTTGAATAAGCCGTGCATGGCAGCACCAGTTTCAGACTCCTGCCTTCCCCATCTTCACACCCTGCTAATGTTTACTGAGGCATGAAACTGACTTGCCCTCCAGACCCCAAACTGGGCAATTTGCCGAGGCTCCACCTTTGTCACAGAGCAGGAGGGCACCATGAGGACACACTGAAGCTGAGGTTGGAGGACTGGGGTGTTTACTGTCTTTTATTATGGAATTGGGAGGAACCAGCACAGGCTGTTCCATTAGCTTGGGACCATTTACTTCTCAGCCCATCACAGGCATTGATGGAGTGTAAATGGGAGCAAGCTGGGGAAAAGGGGATCAGTTTGGTAAATTCTGTCATTTCTCCAAATATATCTACCTTGTGGCCCGGCAGACTCACATCTAGGAATTTATTCAATAGAAATACTAGCTTGAGGCTGGGCGTGGTGGCTCACACCTGTAATCCCAGCACTTCAGGAGGCTGAGGCAGGCAGATCATTGGAGGTTAGGAGTTTGAGACCAGCCTGGCCAACATAGAGAAAGCCCATCTCTACTAAAAAATACAAAAATTAGCCGGGCATGGTGGTGCACACCTGTAGTCCCAGCTACTCAGGAGACTGAGGCAGGAGAATTGCTTGAACCCAGGAGGCAGAGGTTGCAGTGAGCTGAGGTCACACCACTGCACTCCAGCCTGGGCAATAGAGTGAGAGTCCGTCTCAAAAAAGAAAAAAGGAATACTAGCTTGAGGGCAGAAAGATGATGTGCTCAATTCGTTCTTTGCAGCACAATTGGATCCAGTGGCAATTAGGAAATAATTTTTTGCTAAAAACAAGTAGTCTAGGAGTTACAAGCCTGAACCCTCCATTCAGATGCAGGCATTGTCACTTACAAGCTGTGGGATAGGGGCAAGCCACTTAGTCTCTCTGTGCCCCAGTCTTTGGAGCTGCGAGATGAGTGTAAGGAAAATACCTGCTTTGTGGAGTTGGTAAGAGGATTTAAAGAGCTAATATATGTAAAGTGCTTAAAACTGCTCCTGGACACTTAGTAAGCTCTGTAATGGTTAGCACTGATGAAAGAAAGAGAGAGAGAGGAAGACAGGAAGAAAGAGAGAGAGAAAGAAAGAAAGCTTGGATGACCATCAAAAGAAGAAAAATAGTAGCTAGGCACAGCGGCTCACACCTGTAATCCCAATACTTTGGGAGGCCACTGTGTGGATCACCTGAGGTCAGGAGTTTGAGACCAGCCTGGCCAACATGGTGAAAACCCATCTCTACTAAAAATACAAAAATTAGCCAGGCGTGGTGGCACACGCCTGTAATCCCAGCTACTTGGGAGGCTGAGGCAGGAGAATTGCTTGAACCTGGGAGGTGGAGGTTGCAGTGAGCCAAGATTGTGCCATTGTACTCCAGCCTGGGTGACAGAGCAAGACTCCATCTCAAAAAAATAAAATAAAATAAAATAAATGACGGTTATCCCATGGAATACTCTGCAGCACAGAAAAAGAAAGAAGCCAGTATACATGTATGGACTTGCTCACTATATAGATCACTTTACTGTTCAGTAAAGAAAGCAAGCTGCCGAGCATTTGATGGAACATAGTGCCATTTTCATTTTTAAAATACGTGATGTGGGCCAGGCGCGGTGGCTCACGCCTGTGATCCCAGCATTTTGGGAGGCGGAGGCAGGAGGATCACTTGAGGCCAGGAGTTCAAGACAGGCCTGGACAATTTAATGTGACCCTGTCTCTACAAAAAAATTAAAAATATATAAAAAATAGTAAAACGAATGGTGTGTGTGCATGTGTGCTTGGGCATACATATGTGTGCATTAAAGAAGGGCCAGCAGGGTTACTCTCCAGAATGTAGACCAGCAGTCCCCAACCTTTTTGGCACCAGGGACCACTTTCATGGAAGACAATTTTTCCACGGGCCAGGGGTGGGGTGGGGATGGTTTCAGGATGATTCAAGCACATTACATTTATTGTGCACCTTATTTCTTTCACTATTACATTGAAATATATAATGAAATAATTATGCAACTCACCATCATGTAGTACCAGTGGGAGCCCTGAGCTTGTTTTCCTGCAACTAGATGGTCCCATCTGGGGGTGATGGGAGACAGTGACAGATCATCAGGCATTACAGTCTCAGAAGAAGCACAAAACCTAGACCCCTCACTCACATAGTTCACAACAGGGTTCACGCTCCTATGAGAATCGAATGCTGCCGCTGATCTGACAGGAGGCGGAGCTCAGACAGTAATGCGAGCGATGGGGAGCGGCTGTCAAGACAGATGAAGCTTTGCTCACTCACCCCCTGCTCACCTCCTGCTGTGCAGCTCGGTTCCTAATAGGCCATGGCCTAATACCAGTCTGTGGCCCAGGGGTTGGGGACCCCTGGGGTAGACAGCAGGACCCTCTGGAGAAGGGAGGAACTGCACATTTTAAGCACTTTTGTATTGTATGACTTTGGCTACAGTAAATCTGTTTCTTTTCTAATTAAAAAAAAATCCCACATCTTAACCAATGTTGACAATAGCACTTACATCACAGGATTGCCTCAAGGGTTAAGTGGGATAACAGGGAAAGCTCTTGGTGAGTGACTGATAAAGCTTAACAAGTGATAGTTCCTTTTCCTTAAAAAAAATGTAGTAAGTGATCTGTGATACTGATTGAAAGTTTTGCCCTGTAGAGAATCAAATTTTATATTGGTATAGATTTTTAAATGTTTCAATGTTTCTGTCAGAAACTTACTACTGGCTGGGGGTCTTGGGTGAGTCCCTTAACCTCCCTGAGCCTCCGTGTCCTCTGTAAAACAGAGGTACTAATGCCTGCCCTCAAGGTGCCTGTGATTTAGTAAGAATATCACTTAAAGCCTCCAAAACACCTAGCCCCATGCCTGACACATAGCAGATGCTCAGCAAACACCCACATCCTGTGTGTGCTTTCCTCTGGACGGAAGAGGCGCAGTGGTGAATTGGATGGGATGTGGAGAAGCAGAGACGCATGAGAGACCCTTGCAGCCCAGGTCATGGAGGAAGAACAGTCCATGGTGTGGCCTCGAAGAATGTATAGAATCTAAGTAGACATAGGTGCTAGGGATGAGGGGCTATTCCCTCAATGCGTAAGCTCAGAGATGGGAAATGAGTGGGGCACACCCACTAGAGGAAGATAAGCATGATCATTTGGGAGCCAGCAGGAGTCCCCCAAGTGTGGGGAAGGGACTGTGGAGGGCGGATGTTGGGGAGCAAGCCGGAAAGGCAGAGCAAGGCCAGACGAGGGGAGGCCCAGGATGCTGGGGTTCGAGTCTGGGGTGTGACTGCAGCTGCAACTGCAGCAGACTGAGTAAAGTGACAAGGTGGCAGGAGGCTGTCCTGGCAGTCAGGGGGTGGGCACAGATGAGCTGAGCAGCCTCTGCTGGCCATTGTGATACACACGGCGACGGAGGGACCATTGGAAACCCCACTGACAGGCCACCACGTAACTGAATCAAATTGAGGCAACTTGGGATGAATGTTGCCACCCTTCAAAATTAGAGCTGGGGTTAGTGGTTGTGGGGCAGGGCCTGAGATGGGAGTGCAGCACTGAGGGCCCATCCAGTCTGGCCATCAGAAGACCTCAGGTTACAGCAGAATCACACAACAATGACAGAAGATGCCAACGTCAGCTGGCCGGTCCCCAGACCATTTGACAGTGGAGAAGCCCAAGGCCACTCCCGAGACCTGAGAAAGGGCCCAGAACCTGTGCCACAGCCTGCCCTGTCCATCTCTTCCATAAACACAAGCGTCCCAGCTCCATCAAAGCACTTCCCAAGCGGCCATGGGGGCACCTGGGAGGACACAGAAGCCAACATCGCTGAGCAGAGGTGCCCTGGCGGGGGCCAGCCCCATCCCAGGTGGTCTCTGCTCTGCTATGCCTCCAGTTCAGCTCCTGAGTTTGGCAGGGTCCATTCAGCAAATAGCCTTGGAGCCTCGTGGTGAGTGCTAAGCACTGCGGGGCTTTGGAGACCCAGAAGGCAGCCCCGACCCGTTGCAGGAGCTCCCAGGGCTCCCAGCCTCATGTCGCCAGGAAGATGAGGCGCAGACAGCAAAGCCGTGAAGACTCCAGGGAGGAGGTAGCTCTGGCCGAGGCCGTGGTGGCAGGCTCAGCAGATAATGGATGATGGGATTTCAGTGACTGGCATCAGGATTTGGGGAGAAAGTGGACGAAGTGTGAGCGAGGGAGGGTAGAACAGGTCGTGAAGAAAATAGTGGTGGCTGCCAGGTCTTGATAACCACTGCTGGGCACCCTCTTATCCATTCCTGTCTTCACAGAGGAGGAAATGGCCTCAGAGAACAGGGCAGGTGGGATAATGAGGAAGGAGCAGGAGACATGGCTGGAAAGGGAGTCCCCAGGCCTTAAACACTAGGAAGAAACATAGAATCGGGACCACCCATCCTGGGGCCCTGGCAGTGCCACATTCCCCTTCCTGAGCGTGTGAAACAGCCCTGGGCCAAAGTCAGGAGCCCTGGCCTCAGCACACAGTGTCTTCAACTACCATGTGGCCTGGCCACCCCTTTTCCTTTCCGGGCCCCTGTTTCCCCATCAGCCCGAACTCCTTCTGGAAGATCTCTGGAGGGAACCCTGAACAGTTCCCTATTGTGACCAAAGTCATCAGATGGACCTGCCTGACTGTGCGTTTGCTGGGAAATGCCTGACTGTGTGTTCATCAGAGGCTGCCTGACTGTGCGTCTGCTGGGAGATGCCTGACTGTGTGTTTGTCGGGGGCTGCCTGACTGTGCGTTTGCTGGGAGATGCCTGACTGTGTGCTTGTCAGGGGCTGCCTGACTGTGCGTTTGCTGGGAGATGCCTGACTGTGTGTTCGTCAGGGGCTGCCTGACTGTGCGTTTGCTGGGAGATGCCTGACTGTGTGCTTGTCAGGGGCTGCCTGACTGTGCCTTTGCTGGGAGATGCCTGACTGTGTGTCGGGGGCTGCCTGACTGTGCCTTTGCTGGGAGATGCCTGACTGTGTGTTTGTCTGGGGGCTGCCTGAGTGTGCGTTTGCTGGGAGATGCCTGATTGTATTCATCAGGGGCTGCCTGACTGTGCGTTTGCTGGGAGATGCCTGACTGTGTGCTCGTCAGAGGCTGCCTGACTGTGCGTTTGCTGGGAGATGCCTGACTGTGTGTTCATCGGGGGCTGCCTGACTGCGTTTGCTGGGAGATGCCTGACTGTGTGCTCACTGCACATCTCAGTGTGCACCAGTAAGGGTCAGAGGGCAGGGAGGGGTGGGCCACTCACTTTACCCTAAAGAATGCCTTTAGAGGAGCTGGCCTGGGGTCAGCAGGCCAGGAAAACCAAGGAGAAGCAGTGACCCCGCCCCGCCACTCCTGAGTAGGGTCTCCACCTCTCTGGGTCCCTGGTGCTGGCTCAGGACCTAGAGTTGACTCGATGCTCCTTCTGCCTCAGAGTCTGCCCCTCAGCTCCAGGGAAGCTTCCAGGCTGTATGGAGACCCTAGCAGCC